>NC_141879.1:123272500-125672500 GCF_056163025.1 Triticum urartu | reverse complement strand
CTAGTGATAATGTTAATGATGATGTTCATGTTGATGCTCAACCTAGCAATAATAATGATGTAGAAATTGAACCTGTTGTTGATCTTGATAACCCATAATCAAAGAATCAACGTTATGATAAGAAAGACTTTGTTGCTAGGAAGCACGGTAAAGAAAGAGAACCATGGGTTCAAAAACCCATGCCCTTTCCTCCTAAACCATCCAAGAAAAAGGATGATGAGGATTTTGAGCGCTTTGCTGAAATGATTAGACCTATCTTTTTGCGTATGCATTTGACTGACATGCTTAAAATGAATCCTTATGCTAAATATATGAAGGAAATTGTTACTAATAAAAGAAAGATACCGGAAGCTGAAATTTCCACCATGCTTGCTAATTATACTTTTAAGGGTGGAATACCAAAGAAACTTGGAGATCCAGGAGTACCAACTATACCATGCTCCATTAAAAGAAACTATGTTAAAACTGCTTTATGTGATCTTGGAGCCGGTGTTAGTGTTATGCCTCTCTCTTTATATCGTAGACTTGATTTGAATAAGTTAACACCTACTGAAATATCTTTGCAAATGGCTGATAAATCAACTGCTATACCTGTCGGTATTTGTGAGGATGTGCCTGTTGTGGTTGCAAACGTTACTATTTTAACGGACTTTGTTATTCTTGATATTCCGGAGGACGATAGTATGGGTATTATTCTTGGAAGACCCTTTTTGAATACTGCAGGGGCTATTATTGATTGCACCAAAGGCAATGTCACTTTTCATGTCAATGGTAATGAGCATATGGTACACTTTCCGAGGAAACAACCTCAAGTCCGCAATATCAATTCTATTGGAAAAATTTCAACAGTTACTATTGGAGGTTTTGAATTTCCTCTTACTATTGTGAAAAAGAAATATGATATTCTTATTGTTGGGGACATGCATATCCCCGTTGAGGTAACCTAGTGGTATTCGAAAATTCTCCGGTTTCATGTTATTCGAAATGAGTTTGTTAACAAGACCTGATCAACCTTGTTAGTGGATTCCTTTTGATGAGCATGAGATGGATGAAGTTAGAAGGCACAACTCTCTGTACCCTCTTTTTACTTTCTGTTATTTATATTAAATAAAGAAAAAAAATAGTATTTTTCTGTCTATTTTCTGAATTATCAATGCAATAAAAATACCCCAAAAATAGAAGTTCTCCAAATGCCCTGAAAATTAAATATGATTTTTCTAGAATATTTGAGAATATCTGGCACTGAGAACACAACAGGGGGAGCAAGCACCTGGCCACGAGGGTGGAGGGCGCGCCCCTACCTCGTGGGCCCATGGTGGCTCCCCTCCACTTATTCCAGCTACCACACACTCCTTCTTCCTCCCCAAAAAATCACTAGCCAGCTCAAACCCGAGTCCAAGCTCATCTTGCTGCCATTTTCGATCTCTTTGCTCAAAGCTCCTTTCACAAAACTGCTTTAGGGGATTGTTCTTTGGTTTGTGACTCCTCCAATGGTCCAATTAGTTTTTGTTCTAGTGCTTTATGCATTGCAAATTTTTGCTGCTTAGGTGACCCTGTTCTTGAGCTTGCATGTCAAATTTATATGGTCAAAAGTAGTTTTAATGCATGATATATCCTCTAGGCACTTGTAGGAGTAATTGCTATCAATTTTGTTGAGTTTGGTTCACTTTTATTTTGAGTTACTAAAAATTTCAGAAATTTTTCAGAGGAAGAAATATGTTTAGGAAAATGTACCAAGGTGGTTCTTCAAGGAAGCAAGGACCCAGACCCGCAATACGTGATGCGGATGAGGAACCACCAAGAGAAGCTCAAGTGCGGCCTTGTGAATGGCCGTCAGAGGACTTCATGATTCGAGCAGGAATCAAGGAGGAATTTGAAGCATATGTGCGTAATGCTGATTTTAAGAGCTTCGAGGCAGATAAGTGCCACCAATACGATCACCTAACTGATTCCTTTGTGAGAATGTTCAAATTTTCATCTTCACGTAATTCTCACACTGTCCTGTTTGATCTTTATGATAAATCCTATACAATGGACTTAGAAGATTTTACCACTGCTTGTAAACTTCCATAGTGGGGTGATGTTAGTGAAGCTCGCAAATCTGAATTTAGAGATTTTCTTGCTAGTATAACTGTGGGGGAATCTAGAGATGTAACACAAGCCACCATAGGGAGCATTCATTTTCCTGCTATACATTATTTTGCTCTCTTCGTAGGAAGGTGCATAAACAGTAAAGATGAAGCATGTCACATGTGTGTACCTGATCTCAGAGTTCTCAGGAGCGCTGTTTTAGGAGATAAACAATACAACTTGGGGGCTATTGTTGCACGTAGGTTGCATAATAATTGTATTCATGGAGATTTCTTTGGTGGAATTTATGCAACTCATAAAGCTAACTTTCTTGAGATACCCATACGTGGATATGATATTGAGTTGCCTCCTACTTATTTAGATTATGATGCTATGGTTCGCCATCAGGTTGTTGAGAGGAACGATCAGTTCCTCCAGTACCGACTAATCTTTGACAGACGACGCACCTATCACGTCGCTCTCCCTGTGTAGCGACCTGACCTCAAACAGTCAAGTCTCTGTGCTTTAGTGTCATCCTTGGATCGATAATGCTGACACACACAGTACTCGAAGGATTTATAACAGAGGAGCAATCACACACTTATTATATCGAATGTCTCAAAAGAGAACTTATTACAATAATATGGCTTAAGGCCATCTAATGCGATAACATCGGAAGGCTTGGAAGATAAGTGAGTCCATCAACTCCAATGGCATAGCTGAGCTGCACGGCAATGACCTAACGAACCTTAATCCTCGTCTGAAAAGTCTGCAACATAATACGTTGCAGCCCGAGAACGGGTCAGCACATGGAATATGCTGGCAATGTAACACAGTAGGACAAGAATAGAATAATGCTATCACTACATGCATATTTGGCTGGTGGAAAGCTCTATGGTTATAATTTTTGCGAAAAGCCAATTTTTTCCTACAACAAAGGATATATTTTAATTTAACTATCATGGTGGTTGAACAAATATTGAGAAGGTAACCCCAACTCAATCCCAGTTGAAGTACTTAACAACCCAACAATATTAATTAAGAGTGATGAGATACATGTGATAACCCAAGTACTAGATACTCAAGATTGTCCATAACCGGGGACACAGCTAACCATGATTAGATTGTACACTCTGCAGAGGTTTGGGCACTTTTCCCCACAAGACTCGATCACCTCCGTTGGATTTCTCGCACTACATGGTGTTTGAGAAACGGATGACCGAGACACAGTCTTTCAGAAACATTAACTCTCTACTCCGGGTAGACCATACCAAACCTACAAAACCCACTACCTGCTGATCCACCTCTTCAAGAGCTTCACGTAACTTACTAAACTATGCTGGGATCTATCGTTAGACCTTCTCCTGATATAACATGTCCAAGGAATCCGACTTCCTTCAACCAAAATTCGCATTTGCTGAACTTAGCATACAACTGGTGTTCCCTGAGTTTCTCGAGCACCAATCGCAAATACTCCTTGTGCTCCTCTTCATTCTTCGAGTATACCATAATATCATCAATAAACACCACAACAAACTTGTCCGAATACTCCATGAATACCTTGTTCATCATGCTCATAAAATAGGCAAGGGCGTTAGTCGGTCCAAATGACATGACCATATATTTGTATAGTCCATACCGCGTGGTGAACGCCGTCTTTGGTATATCCTTCTCTCAAATCTTCAACTGATGGTATCCTGATCGTAAATCAATCTTCGAAAACACTTTAGCTCCTTGTAGCTGATCAAACAGATCATTGATCATCGGCAGTGGGTACTTATTCTTGATCGTCACTTCATTCAAAGCCCGATAATCAACAACCATCCTTAGGGATTTATCCTTCTTCTCCACCAAAAGTACTGGGGCTCCCCAAGGTGACTAGCTTCTTCGAATGTAACCTTTCTCTAATAACTGCTTGATCTGTTTCTTCATTTCCTCTAGATCATTTGCGGGCATCCGATAGGGTCTCTTGGATATTGGCCCTGTACCTGGCAATAGCTCTATCAAAAACTCAATGTCTCTATCCGGTGGCATGCCTGGTAACTCCTCTGGAAAAACATCCGGAAAATCCTTCACTACAGGCACTTCCTCTTGAACAACTCCCGTGAGGGCACTCACTTGGATCCTCCTAGGCACATGCCTAGATACATACTTAATCCTTTTTCCCTCCGGGGGGGGGTGAGATAAATCGACTTACTAGCACAATCAATGCTTCCTCCATACTTTGACATCCAGTCCATACCTAATATCACATCCAATCCTTGTGACTCCAAGATAATTAGGTCGGACGGAAAAACATGTGTACCAATGGTTAGAGGTATCTGGTTGCACCATCGGCTAGCCATGTACTCTGCTCCAGGTGAACTCACTAGGAGAGGGGTCCCAAGGGTTTGGGTTGGTAGTTTAAACTTATCCACAAATCCCCTTGATATGTATGAATGCGATGCACCAGTATCGAAAAGAACAAGAGCGGTAAATGACTTAACCAAAAACTTACCTATTACCGCGTCCGACTGCTCTTCAACCTCCTCCACGTTAACGTGGTTCACTTGTCCTTTGCTGACTGGATTAGGCTTCTTTCCAGCGCTCCCATTCCTATTTCCATTCCTTCCTTCAGGGCAATCATTGGCATAGTGCCCTGTCTTCCCGCACTTAAAGCAAGTAACTTGACTTAGGTCTCTTTTGGCGGGTGTGGCTGGGTTGGAGCGGTTCTGATTGTTGTTAGCTCTGTTCCCATTTCCATTCTTAGCACCATTGTGATTATGCGATCCTCCTCCAGTGTGGTTGTGACCTCCATGGTTATGAACAAGTCCTCCCGAGTTCGGGGTTAGGCGAGGTTTCTACTGAGCTCCTGAGTTATACTTCCCTTGTCCGTACTTCCTCTTACGGCTCTCAATCTGCTGCCGCTTCCCTTCAATCATAAGGGCCTTATCTACCAATTCCTAGTAGTTGTTGAAGGTTGCTACCATCAACTGCATGCTCATCTCATCATTCAGCCCTTCCATAAACTTCTCTTGCTTCGCGGCATCTGTGGCCACATCATCAGGGGCATAGCGAGATAACTTGCTAAACTCATCCACGTACTGAGTCATAGTACGGTTCCCCTGGCATATGTTGCGGAACTCCCGCTTCTTCATCTGCATAGCTCCAGTTGAGACATGAGCTGTGCGGAAAGCTTGCTGAAATTGGTCCCATGTCACCGTGGCTATGGGGTAGGTGACAGTGTAATTCTCCCATCATGATGTTGCTGGTCCATCCAACTGATGTGCGGCAAAACGGACCTTCTCAGCATCAGTGCATCCTACAGTGGTTAAATCCCTTCCAATCCTGCGGAGCCAATCATTTGCAACTATAGGCTCGGGGCTACTGGAAAACACCGGCGGTTGTAACCTTAGAAAGCGGGCTAGGTTGTCCACTGCTGGCGGGTTGTTGTTGTTGTTGTTGCCCTAGTTCTGAACTAGCAATTGCATCAAAGTATTCTGCTGCTGGATCAACTGGGTGAGCTCCGGCGGGAAAGCAAATCCGGGGTCACGTCCTGGAGGCATCTGATGGGTTTTAGATGGAAGATATCAGAATAGAAAAGGGGGTCTAATGAGAAAGCACTACCCATATGCACATGAGACAAACATAATCATTTCACTCAATCAATCAAGCAAGGGCATACAAGCGGTCTAGAACTATCGCAAAAGTGCTCAACTACTACTAGATACATGGGGGAATACTAATGATATATGGTGGTCATCTAGAAATTTTGATCGGTGGAAGACCCCATGATGTCTGCTCCAGCTTCGTCTTCAAAGTCATCCTCACTAGGGCCGGAATCGGTGTCGTCGATGATGATGTAGTTGTCCCGGCAAGTGGAATCGTCTTCTTCTACTCCTGGTACTGGTCCTCCCATGAATACTCCGATCTTCTTAACTAGGTCGTCATTCTTCTCCATTAGTGTCTTGATTTCCTCCTCATATCCATCACGTGTAAACTTGAGTTCTTCCTCCAGCTCGATTATCCTAGTCTTCGCCTTCTTCAAGTCCATCATGTCTGCGCACATCTGGTTCTCCTGACATCGAATGTGCTGGTTTAACTCCTGGATGAAAGCTGCAATGGATCTATCCTTCTTGGTGCTGATTACTTCCCATTGCTCGTCTCGATGCCCACATATCTGATAGATAGTGTCTTTGAGTTCCCTGTCGTAGACTTCTCCAATGCGTCCCATGGTGATGTGAGCTGCCATACTCTTTCCTAAACTCCAATTTGGTGCATCGAAGGAAAACACTATGGGTTTAGTTACTGGCATGGAGGTCCTTCCTGGAACTTGTACTTGAATCATCCAGCGCTCCTCCTCTGGTAAGGTGGCGTTGTATGTCTCGGTGAAGCTTGGTATTCCAATGTTCAAGTACCTAGTGACTTCCTTCAGGTGGCGTCCAAATGGTGTGTCTTCATCCGGTTGTGCAAACTTGTTCCTTGCATCCGCCATCCTAAAGAGTAGAAAATGGAGAGGAGTCAGAAATGAGAAGAGAAGTGTGACCTATGGTTTAGCATAGTGGTAGTGTCCTACACTCAGCGTGTGCTCTGATACCATCTTGTAGCGACCTGACCTCAAACAGTCAAGTCTCTGTGCTTCAGTGTCATCCCTGGATCGGTAATGCTGACACACACAGTACTCGAAGGAATTATAACAGAGTAGCAATCACACACTTATTACATCGAATGTCTCAAAAGAGAACTTATTACAATAATATGGCTTAAGGCCATCTAATGCGATAACAACGGAAGGCTTGGAAGATAAGTGAGTCCATCAACTCCAACGGCATAGCTGAGCTGCACGGCAACGACCTAACAAACCTTACTCCTCGTATGAAAAGTATGCAACACAATACGTTGCAGCCCGAGAACGGGTCAGCACATGGAATATGCTGGCAATGTAACACAGTAGGACAAGAACAGAATAATGCTATCACTACATGCATATTTGGCTGGTGGAAAGCTCTATGGTTATAATTTTTTGTGAAAAGCCATTTTTTCCCTGCAACAAAGGAATAGATTTTAATTTAACTATCATGCTAGTTGAACAAATATTGAGAAGGTAACCCCAACTGAATCCCAATTAAAGTAATTAACAACCCAACAATATTAATTAAGAGTGATGAGATACATGTGATAACCCAAGTACTAGATACTCAAGATTGTCCATAACCGGGGACACATCTAACCATGATTAGATTGTACACTCTGCAAAGGTTTGCGCACTTTTCCCCACAAGACTCGGTCGCCTCCGTTGGATTTCTCGCACTACATGGTGTTTGAGAAACGGATGACCGAGACACAGTCTTTCAGAAACATTAACTCTCTACTCCGGGTAGACCATAGCAAACCTACAAAACCCACTACATGGTGATCCACCTCTTCAAGAGCTTCACGTAACTTACTCAACTATGCTAGAGCCCATAATAGCTTGTGGCTGCACACGGAAGTTTCTAGCATGAATCATCTCAGTTCCCTTTGAGCCTGGGTGGCGGTCCATAGGAAGATCACACGGATACCTCGGGATTTCCAAAAAAAACAGACAACACTGGGTTCCCCAGGTGCCTCAATCCACCCAGATGTTAATTCAAGTTGCCACCTTAAGTTGAACCATTAATTAATAACCTCACATCTATCATGGATTTCACTCAAACCCAAACCACATCTACGAGCATAGCATAGCACAGCAATATGAGCAACGCGTAGAAGTAACTCCCAAGGGTTTTATAATAACAGGGTAATAGGTTCTACCTCAACAACTACTTCCCAACCCACAAGTTAATGACGTCCTAATCACGCAATGTTTGAGGATTGGAACTAATGCATAAAACTGGGTATGAAAAGAGTATGATCAATGTGTTACTTGCCTTGCTGACGATCCGCGAAACCTAGAGACTCATAGTAACACGCTTCGCACTCCGGGTGTTCTATCGCAAATAAACAATAACATACATAAGCAACAAGCAAAGATGCACAAGAAAAACTCAAATACGAGGGGTTGACCAGAAAGTTCAACTTAAGAACTCCGGTACGCAAAAAGAATCAAATCAAACGGAGCAACGAAACTCAAACGGCGAAAGAAACAAGATCCGTTTACTAATCTGAACTAAGGTCAAATTTTATAGTAGCAAAAACTTGTGCAAGTTGGTTAAACATAAAGAGGGTCTCGAGACGAAGATCAAGGCGCTTGAATCGCCTGATTCCGACTAACGAGCGAAAAGATAAACAGAATCTAAGATCGGATCAGAAATCACGATCGAGAAAAATTACAGATAAATCCGATAAAAAAAGAAAACTGATGAACAGTCTAACGAATGAGCGTTCGTTAGCTGTGACTAACGGGAGAAAGCCGTTCGTTAAAACGAATGTACGGACGAACGTCCGCTAAATAGAAGAACCGACGAACCGATCTAAAAAAACAAACTAGGGTTTCTAAAAAACCCAAATGGTTTTAAAAAACCGGCGGCTCGGGTCCGGCGCGGTACGTCCGGTGAGGGGCTCCGGCGAGGCGGGGTTGGGCGGCGGGGCGGCGGTCGCGGGGCGCCGGGGCTCGGCGGCGGCGGCGGCTCCAGGCAGCTGTGGGCAGCGCAGGCGGCAGTGGTGGTGTGGTGGTGGTGGTGGGGTGGTGCGTATATAAAGGGGAGGGGGTGGGGCGACTTGGAGGAGGGGGCAAGGCGCGGCGGAGGCGGAGTCCGGCTCGGCGGTTGCGGCGCTCGCGCGCGGGAAGGCGGCGGCCGCTTGGGCCGGCGGCCCGGCTGGGTTCGGCCCAGTCGGCTGGAGATTTTTTTTAAACAATTTCGCCGACAGAAATAATATCCTAGAAAATAAAATAAAAATCTAAAAATGCCAAAACAATTTTTCACTGTCTAAATAAAATATTTAGAACGAGATGAACATTTTCTTGGCCCTAAAATGCAATTTTGAAAACGTCTAATTTTTATAATGCAAATAAAATCCAAATAAAATCAAAATAAATGATTTTAATATTTTTCCTCCAATATTTCAATTATTTTGGAGAAGTCATATTATCTCCTCTCTTATATTTTAATACGAAATATTTTTTGGAGAGAAAAATTATTAAAATCAAAATCCTCGTTTCATTATTTAACAAGAATCAAATATGAAAACCTGGAAATCCCAACTCTCTCCCAGGGTCCTTGAGTTGCTTAGGATTTCAAGGATTGCGAAAACGAAAATGCAATAAAATATGATATGCATGCATGACCTATGTATAACATTCCAAATTGAAAATTTGGGATTTTACAAACCTACCCCCCTTAATATGAATCTCGCCCTCGAGATTCGGGTTGGCTAGAAAATAGGTGCGGGTGGTCTTTGCGTAGATCATCCTCTCGTTCCCAGGTGGCTTCATCCTCGGTATGGTGGCTCCACTGAACTTTGCAAAACTTGATAACCTTGCTGCGGGTGACTCGGCTAGCAAACTCAAGAATCTTAACTGGCTTCTCCTCATAAGTCAAATCACTGTCCAACTGAATCGCCTCCAAGGGTACTGTATCTCTTAACGGTATATCGGCCATCTCAGAATGACACTTCTTCAACTTTGAAACGTGAAACACATCGTGAACTCCAGACAATACCTCAGGTAATTCCAACCTGTAGGCAACTTCACCCATCCTTTCCAAAACACGATACGGTCCTACAAATCTCGGGGCTAACTTTCCCTTAACTGCAAAACGTTTCACTCCTCACAAGGGTGATACTCGCAGATATGCTCTATCTCCATTTTCATAGGTTACCTCCTTGCGTTTCGAGTCTGCGTAACTCTTCTGCCTGGACTGAGAAATCTTCAGTCTATCACAAATTAGTTTAACCTTCTCCTCCGACTTCTTGATCAAGTCTGGTCCAAACAACTGCCGGTCTCCTACCTCATCCCACATCAACGGCGTTCTGCACCTGTGTCCATACAGGGCTTCAAACGGTGCCATCTTCAAACTGGCTTGGTAGCTATTGTTGTATGAAAACTCTGCGTAAGGCAAATTGTCATCCCAGCTAGATCCATAATCTAGCGCACAGGCTCTCAACATGTCCTCCAAAATCTGATTGACTCTCTCAGTCTGTCCATCCTTCTGCGGGTGAAACGCTATACTGAACTCCAATCTTGTTCCCAAAGTTTGGTGTAATTGATGCCAAAACTTTGAAGTAAACTGGGTTCCTCTATCTGATACGATGGTCCTCGGAACTCCATGTAGACATACAATCCTGGACATATATATCTTGGCCAACTTCGCGCTTGTATACGTGGTTTTCACTGGGATAAAGTGAGACACTTTGGTCAAGCGATCAACTACTACCCATATAGAATCATATCCTGCTTTGGTTCTAGGCAATCCGGTGATAAAATCCATGCCAAGTTTATCTCACTTCCATCCGGGTATCGACATAGGCTGTAATAGTCCTACTGGCTTCTGATGCTCTGCCTTTATTCTTTGGCAAACATCACATACTGCTACATACTCGGCAATATCCTTCTTCATACCAGTCCACCAGAAACGTTCCTTCAAATCCAAATACATCTTGGTGTTTCCGGGGTGTATCGAGTATGGTGAGTCATGAGCCTCCTGAAGTATTAACTTCCTGATCTCTGGGTTATTGGGTACATAAACTCGGTCCTCAAACCATAAGGTATCGTGCTCATCCTCACGAAAACCTTTGGCCTTTCCTTTGCTCATCTTCTCCTTTATCTCAGCAATCTCTTTGTCATCCTTCTGAGCTTCTCGAATCTTGCCCAACAATGTAGACTGAACCTCCATTGTTGCAACCAAACCTCTTGGAACAATCACCAATTGAAGTTCCATGATATCCTCTCCTAACTCCTTTGGCAATCCCTTACTTTCAAGGATATTGGCATAACTCTTCCGGCTCAAAGCGTCTGCTGCAACATTGCCCTTTCCTGGATGATAGTGTAGCTTCATGTTGTAATCCTTTATAAGCTCCAACCATCTCCTCTGTCTAAGGTTCGGCTCCTTCTGTGTGAAAATGTATTTTAAACTCTTATGATCCATGTACACATCACAACGGTTTCCAATAAGGTAATGTCTCCAAGTCTTCAATGCATGCACTACGGCTGGTAGCTCCAAATCATGCGTGGCATAGTTCAACTCATGAGGTTTTAGTTGTCGTGAGGCATACAAAACAACTCTTCCATCCTGCATAAGCACACATTCAAGTCCTAAGCGGGAGGCGTCGCAATATACTTGGAACTCCATATGTATATCTGGCTGTGTTAGCACTGGGGCTGTAGTCAAACGTTTCTTCAACTCCTGGAAACTTGCCTTGCAATCATCTGTCCATTTGAACTTAGTATCCTTCTTCAATAGTTCAGTCATTGGCTTTGCAATCTTGGAAAAATTCTCAATGAACCTCCGGTAGTATCCTGCGAGTCCAAGGAAACTGCGGATCTCGCTAACTGAAGTGGGTGCCAACCATTCAGTGACTGACTGAACCTTGCTGGGATCTACTGTTATACCTTCTCCTGATATAACATGTCCAAGGAATCCGACTTCCTTCAACCAAAATTCGCATTTGTTGAACTTAGCATACAACTGGTGTTCCCTGAGTTTCTCGAGCACCAATCATAAATGCTCCTTGTGCTCCTGTTCATTCTTCGAGTATACCATAATATCATCAATAAACACCACAACAAACTTGTCCAAATACTCCATGAACACCTTGTTCATCATGCTCATAAAATAGGCAGGGGTGTTAGTCAGTCCAAACGACATGACCATATATTCGTATAGTCCATACCGCGTGGTGAATGCCGTCTTTGGTATATCCTTCTCTCGAATCTTCAACTGATGGGATCCCGATCGTAAATCAATCTTCGAAAACACTTTAGCTCCTTGCAGCTGATCAAACAGATCATTGATCATCGGCAGTGGGTACTTATTCTTGATCATCACTTCATTCAAAGCCCGATAATCAACAACCATCCTTAGGGATTTATCCTTCTTCTCCACCAAAAGTACTGGGGCTCCCCAAGGTGACGAGCTTCTTCAAATGTAACCTTTCTCTAATAACTCCTTGATCTGTTTCTTAATTTCCTCTAGATCATTTGCGGGCATCCGATAGGGTCTCTTGGATATTGGCCCTGTACCTGGCAATAGCTCTATCAAAAACTATATGTCTCTATCCGGTGGCATGCCTGGTAACTCCTCTGGAAAAACATCCGGAAAATCCTTCACTACAGGCACTTCCTCCTGAACAACTCCCGTGAGGGCATTCACTTGGCTCCTCCTAGGCACATGCCTAGATACATACTTAATCCTTTTTCCCTCCGGGGTGGTGAGATAAATCGACTTACTAGGACAATCAATGCTTCCTCCATACTTTGACATCCAGTCCATACCTAATATCACATCCAATCCTTGTGACTCCAAGATAATTAGATCGGACGGAAAAACGTGTACCAATGGTTAGAGGTATCTGGTTGCACCATCGGCTAGCCATGTACTCTGCTCCAGGTGAACTCACTAGGAGAGGGGTCCTAAGGGTTTGGGTTGGTAGTTTAAACTTATCCATGAATCCCCTTGATATGTATGAATGTGATGCACCAGTATCGAAAATAACAAGAGCGGTAAATGACTTAACCAAAAACTTACCTATTACCGCGTCCGGCTGCTCTTCAACCTCCTCCACGTTAACGTGGTTCACTTGTCCTTTGTTGACTGGATTAGGCTTCTTTCCAGCGCTCCCATTCCCGTTTCCATTCCTTCCTTCAGGGCAATCATTGGCATAGTGCCCTGTCTTCCCGCACTTAAGGCAAGTAACTTGACTTAGATCTCTTTTGGCGGGTGTGGCTGGGTTGGAGCGGTTCTGATTGTTGTTAGCTCCGTTCCCATTTCCATTCTTAGCACCATTGTGATTATGCGATCCTCCTCCAGTGTGGTTGTGACCTCCATGGTTATGAACAAGTCCTCCCAAGTTCGGGGTTAGGCAAGGTTTCTGCTGAGCTCCTGAGTTATACTTCCCTTGTCTGTACTTCCTCTTACGGCTCTCAATCTGCTGCCGCTTCCCTTCAATCATAAGGGCCTTATCTACCAACTCCTGGTAGTTGTTGAAGGTTGCTACCATCAACTGCATGCTCATCTCATCATTCAGCCCTTCCATTAACTTCTCTTGCTTCGCGGCATCTGTGGCCACATCATCAAGGGCATAGCGAGATAACTTGCTAAACTCATCCACGTACTGAGTCACAGTACGGTTCCCCTGGTGTAAGTTACGGAACTCCCGCTTCTTCATCTGCATAGCTCCAGTTGAGACATGAGCTGTGCGGAAAGCTTGCTGAAATTGGTCCCATGTCACCGTGGCTATGGGGTAGGTGACAGTGTAATTCTCCCACCATGATGCTGCTGGTCCATCCAACTGATGTGCGGCAAAACGCACCTTCTCAGCATCAGTGCATCCTACAGTGGTTAACTCCCGTCCAATCCTGCGGAGCCAATCATTTGCAACTATAGGCTCGGGGCTACTGGAAAACACCGGCGGTTGTAACCTTAGAAAGCGGGCTAGGTTGTCCACTGCTGGTGGGTTGTTGTTGTTGTTGTTGTTCCCCTGGTTCTGAACTAGCAATTGCATCAAAGTATTCTACTGCTGGATCAACTGGGTGAGCTCCGGCGGGAAAGCAAATCCAGGGTCACGTCCCGGAGGCATCTGATGGGTTTTAGATGGAAGAGATCAGAATAGAAAAGGGGGTCTAATGAGAAAGCACTACCCATATGCACATGAGAAAAACACAATCATTTCACTCAATCAATCAAGCAAGGGCATACAAGTGGTCTAGAACTATCGCAAAAGTGCTCAACTACTACTAAATACATGGGGGAATACTAATGATATATGGTGGTCATCTAGAAATTTTGATCGATGGAAGACTCCATGATGTCTGCTCCAGCTTCGTCTTCAAAGTCATCCTCACTAGGGTCGGAATCGGTGTCGTCGATGATGATGTAGTTGTCCGGGCAAGTGGAATCGTCGTCTTCTACTACCGGTGCTGGTCCCCCCATGAATACTCCGATCTTCTCAACTAGGTCGTCATTCTTCTCCAGTAGTGTCTTTATTTCCTCCTCATATCCATCGCGTGTAAACTTGAGTTCTTCCTCCAGCTCGATGATCCTAGTCTTTGCCTTCTTCAAGTCCATCATGTCTGCGCACATCTGGTTCTCCTGACATCGAATGTGCTGGTTTAACTCCTGGATGAAAGATGCAATGGATCTATCCTTCTTGGTGCTGATTACTTCCCATTGCTCGTCTCGGCGCCCACATATCTGATAGATAGTGTCTTTGAGTTCCCTGTTGTAGACTTCTCCAATGCGTCCCATGGTGATGTGAGCTGCCATACTCTTTCCTAAACTCCAGGTTGGTGCATCGAAGGAAAACTCTATGGGTTTAGTGACTGGCGTGAAGGTCCTTCCTGGAACTTGAACTTGAATCATCCAGCACTCCTCCTCTGGCAAGGTGGTGTTGTATGTCCCAGTGAAGCTTGGTATTCCAATGTTCAAGTACCTAGTGACTTCCTTCATGTGGCATCCAAATGGTGTGTCTTCATCCGGTTGTGCAAACTTGTTCCTTGCATCCGCCATCCTAAAGAGTAGAAAATGGAGAGGAGTCAGAAATGAGAAGAGAAGTGTGACCTATGGTTTAGCTTAGTGGTCGTGTCCTACACTCAGCGTGTGCTGTGATACCATCTTGTAGCGACCTGACCTCAAACAGTCAAGTCTCTGTGCTTTAGTGTCATCCCTGGATCGATAATGCTGACACACAAAATACTCGAAGGATTTATAACAGAGTAGCAATCACACACTTATTACATCGAATGTCTCAAAAGAGAACTTATTAAAATAATATGGCTTAAGGCCATCTAATGCGATAACAACGGAAGGCTTGGAAGATAAGTGAGTCCATCAACTCCAACGGCATAGCCGAGCTGCACGGCAACGACCTAACGAACCTTACTCCTCGTCTGAAAAGTCTGCAACATAATACGTTGTAGCCCGAGTACGGGTCAGCACATGGAATATGCTGGCAATGTAACACAGTAGGACAAGAATAGAATAATGCTATCACTACATGCATATTTGGCTGGTAGAAAGCTCTATGGTTATAATTTTTGCGAAAAGCCAATTTTTCCCTACAACAAAGGAATATATTTTAATTTAACTATCATGGTGGTTGAACAAATATTGAGAAGGTAACCCCAACTCAATCCCAGTTGAAGTACTTAACAACCCAACAATATTAATTAAGAGTGATGAGATACATGTGATAACCCAAGTACTAGATACTCAAGATTGTCCATAACCGGGGACACGGCTAACCATGATTAGATTGTACACTCTGCAGAGGTTTGGGCACTTTTCCCCACAAGACTCGATCACCTCCGTTGGATTTCTCGCACTACATGGTGTTTGAGAAACGGATGACCGAGACACAGTCTTTCAGAAACATTAACTCTCTACTCCGGGTAGACCATACCAAATCTACAAAACCCACTACCTGCTGATCCACCTCTTCAAGAGCTTCAAGTAACTTACTCAACTATGCTAGAGCCCAGAATAGCTTGTGGCTGCACATGGAAGTTTCTAGCATGGATCATCTCTGTTCCCTTTGAGCCTGGGTGGCGGTCCATAGGAAGATCACATGGATACCCTGGGATTTCCAAAAAAAAACCCAGACAACACTAGGTTCCCCAGGTGCCTCAATCCACCCAGATGTTAATTTAAGTTGCCACCTTAAGTTGAACCATTAATTAATAACCTCACATCTATCATGGATTTCACTCAAACCCAAACCACTTCTACGAGCATAGCATAGCATAGCAATATAAGCAACGCGTAGAAGTAACTCCCAAGGGTTTGATAGTACTAGGGTAATAGGTTCTACCTCAACAACTACTTCCCAACCCACAAGTTAATGACGTCCTAATCATGCAATGTTTGAGGATTGGAACTAATGCATAAAAACTGGGTATGAAAAGAGTATGATCAATGTGTTACTTGCCTTGCTGACGATCCACGAAACCTAGAGACTCGTAGTAACACGCTTCGCACTCCGGGTGTTCTATCGCAAACAAATAATAGCATACATAAGCAACAAGCAAAGATGCACAAGAAAAACTCAAATACGAGGTGTTGACCAGAAAGTTCAACTTACACTAGTAGAAAAAGGGCCTTTAGTCCCGGTTCATAAGGGGCCTTTAGTCCCGGTTCTGGAACCGGGACTAAAGGGTCGGTACTAAAGCCTCCCCTTTAGTCCTGGTTCTAACTGGAACCGGGACTAAAGGCCCTCCACGTGGCCGCTGCCTGGAGGTCCACCTTTAGTCCTGGTTGGTAACACCAACCGGTACTAAAGGAAATTTTATGTTTTTTTTGAATTTTTTTTGAATTTCAAATTTCTGAATTATTTTAACCTCTAATCTCTAATCACCCCTCATCACTGCTCAATTTAACCTTTAATCTCTAATCACCCCTCATCATTACAAATCATCTAACTTCCCAAACGGTCACCCATCCTCTCACTACTCCAGCCTGAGTACGCTTAACTTCCGGGTTCTATTCTCCCTCGTTTCCAAGTCTGCACTTGTTGTTTTCCTGACAATAGTAAGATGTCAATCCTATTAACCCTCAGGAATTTAGCTTGAGCATGAAGTCACACATTTCACTGTTTGAGTTTGAAACTATTGTTTTAAAAATCAATAATTATTTAGGAACACTAATATTTCTTGAATAAGTAGTTTGACCACAGTTTGACCACAGTTTGACCATAGTTGACCAAAATTCAAAAAAACTAAAATAATTATTTAGTAACACTAATATTCTTGAATAATTATTTAGTAACACTAATACTTCTTGAATAAGTAGTTTGACCATAGTTTGACCAGATTTAACAAAAATTCAAAAAAAACTGAAATTTGAGCATAACTTTTTTTCCTTTTAGAATTTGAGGATTCTAAAAATTTGCAAACAGGCCGTATATAAAGGGGGAGGGGGGCGACTTGGAGGAGGGGGCAAGGCGCGGCGGAGGCGGAGTCCGGAGTCCGAGCTCCGCGGCGGCGGCGGTCGCGCGTGGGAAGGCGGCGGCGGCTTGGGCGGGCGGCCCGGCTGGGTTCGGCCCAGTCGGCTGGAGATTTTTTTTAAACAATTTCGCCGATAGAAATAAAATCCTAGAAAATAAAATAAAAATCTAAAAATGCCAAAACAAATTTTCACCGTCTAAATAAAATATTTAGAACGAGATGAACATTTTATTGGCTCTAAAATGCAATTTCGAAAACGTGCAATTTTTCTAATGCAAATAAAATCCAAATAAAATCGAATAAAATCAAAATAAATGATTTTAATATTTTTCCTCCAATATTTCAATTATTTTGGAGAAGTCATATTATCTCCTCTCTTATATTTTAATACGAAATATTTTTCGGAGAGAAAAATTATTAAAATCAAAATCCTCGTTTCATTATTTGACAAGAATCAAATATGAAAACCTGGAAATCCCCAACTCTCTCGGAGGGTCCTTGAGTTGCTTAGGATTTCAAGGATTGCGAAAACGAAAACGCAATAAAATATGATATGCATGCATGACCTATGTATAACATTCCAAATTGAAAATTTGGGATGTTACACCCTGCTCCTACCTTCTTTGACTTTCAGGCAAATGGGAGGTATTTTATAACCAGGGATGAGGCGACCGAGTACAAGAGGAGAGCAGAGACAACTCGCCTCCAAGTTGCAGCTCATCAGGCAATTGCCGCTGCATCTCAGTACGACCCCAACTACAACTTTGGATATCCGCCAGGCCAGCCGTGGCCATAGACCAACTTAGGCCCAAAGCCTAAGCTTGGGGGAGTACGTATTTCTCACCGACATTACATTTATGTTCACACACTCATGCTAGTTGTCGGTGCTCATACTTTTTCACTATATCATCCATGCTAGTTTATTCTCCCCTTTTATGCTTTCTTCTTGTGTGTTTGATAAACCTTAAGAAAAACAAAAAATATATAGTTGTAGCTTTTAGTTAGTTTACTTTCCATGCCTGTAGTAGTAGTAATTAAAAATAAAACCCAAAAAGATTTCTCGTTCTTCTTTTGCTTGTTGGGAGCTTTCCCGTGTAAATAGTTTTATTTCTTTCTTGTTCTTTGGGGGTTGAGAGGAGAAGACCATAATGAAAATGTTAAAGTGGCTCCCATATGCATTATTGTTGATCTAACAAAGAGCCCATATTACCTTGTCTTCTCTCTTGAATTGTATGCTTACAGATTACAGCTTAGTCCAATGCACGGGCACTATTATTATTATCCACACTATTCGGTCGTGCAAGTGAAAGGCAATAATGATGATTATATGATGAACTTATTGAGATGAGAAAAGCTGGCATGAACTCGACCTCTCTTGTTTTTTGTAAATATGATTAGTTCATCGTTCCTGATTCAGCCTATTATGAATAAACATGTTTGCAATGACAATTAGAGATTGTAGTTGCTTATGCCATGCTTAATTAGCTAGGAGCTTATAATGGTTTACCTTGCGTGCCAACATGCTATTAAAATGGTTGTGATCTGGTATGATAGGGTGGTATCCTCTTTTGAACGATTCGAGTGGCTTGACTTGGCACATGTTCACGCATGTAGTTGAAACAAAATCAACATAGCCTCTACGATATTTATGTTCATGGTGCATTATATCCTACTCATGCTTGCATCCAGTGTTGATTAATTTTAATGCATGTTCATGACTGTTGTCGCTCTCTAGCTGGTCGCTTCCCAGTCTTTTTCCAGCCTTCACTTGTACTAAGCGGGAATACTTCTTGTGCATCCAATTTCATAAACCCCAAAGTTGTTCCATATGATTCGACCATACCTACCTATCACTACAAGAAATATGTCAACTTATGACCACCACTATTGGTCACTGAATGGTCACAAATTTCCATTTATGACCTTTTTGTGACCAAAAACATAAGGTCAAAAGCTGGGCGTCGTAAACTGACTATAGCGACCTTTCTTCTGGAATGGTCGCAAACGTTTATGACCAAAATATGTCCACTGTGGCGTTTTGGTCACTAGCAACCTCTCCAGGCCACGTAGGCATCCAGCGTGGCAAGCTGATGTGGCACAAGATTCAGCCCGGTCCAATTCGATTTTCTACATGGGCCTAGCCCAACAATTCGGCCTTTTTATATATTTTTTCTGTCAATTTTTTATCGGCTTCATGGGCCAGGCCCAACAATTCAGCCTTGTTAGTTTTTGACATTCATGCAATTTTTTTGGCCCTCGAGCTTTTTGCAGTCCATTTCTTTTTTATGTAAGACATTTCATTTCATTTTTAAAATTGTTCAATGCTTGTTGGTATGTGGCCTGTTTCAGCCCAATTATTTGTCCAGTTTGGCCCAAGCAGACTTTAGCCCAATCACACACATACATCCAACATTATTTCATTCAAATTAGGAAAACTCCCAGGTTTACATAACACAAAAAGAAAATATCTCCCAGGTTTACATAACACAAAAAATCATCTCAGGAATAAATTTCCTTACACAGGAATATACGATAAGAAAAAATGATGGCACATCTGCTACTATCAAAACAACACAATGTACTTTTTTTAACGGAACAGTACAATGGATTTCATTGCTCTCTCTTATGCGACATGCTCCAGCTGCCACAACTTGCCATCCTACAATGAGAGAGATATAACATTAGTGGAGCAAACTGTTGTCCAGGCACATGATCCATGAAGCAAGAGAAGAACACATTCTACGCAACTTTTGATAACACAATTTGGATTAAACAAGAGATTATGCTTAGCTAACTTAGAAACAAGTACTGCCTATGATGCATGTCTATCTATGTGCATTGCATTTTACTTTGTTCAAAAGTAGAAGCTAGATGTCCATTTTTCCAGGTTTGAAGCTACAAATCTAAAAGATAAAGTATAAGTTAACTGAATTGTGTTTTTAGATAATAACTGAATAGTGTGCAGTAGAATGCATGTTTCATAATAAACAACTAGTGTTTGTGATGAAAACTTGACGTTACAATAAAACCACAAAATATGTGAAGGATACTGCCTATTGAATTCTACAACAAACAGGTCAACTTCTGCAGTTCTAGAATGGCCACGAAATATGTTCTAGTATGCCTGAATATTCATCAACTCTTGTCATCGTATGAAAATAAAACCAGTGAACAGCACACCGTATTTCGATGCTATCTATACTAGTATGGAATGATGCCAGGTAAGACGATCTCAGCGAGGTGCACAGTTGTTTAGAAAGGAAAGAACATTTGACTGAAGTACCAATTTTCAGAGTTTGCATAGCACCATGAACAGGGAGTTGTAAATTCCTAAATGTTGCCACACTAGAATGTTATCCAGAAAGAATGATACGAGGCAGGCGGCGTCCATTACCGACGATCTCGCCGAGGTGCATGGAGATGGAGTTGAGCTGGGCCAGAGGTCTTCCAGGCATATGTCGTTCACCTGATCACCACCTCCCTGCATGCCACACACACACTGCAAGTTAGATTACATACAGACATATTGTGTTTCTAATGCCCAGCCGCCACAGGCCGTTGTTAGTCAGCAACTAACACAACATAATTAACAGCCAACTAAAGCTTAATACAAGATCTTTTCATAGTTGGCATGCATCAATACAGGAATCTACAATGTTGGATAAGGTGATAAAGAAAAACAGAAATACTGGAGTTGGAAACATATGCAGCATAATGACAAAACGAAACAATGGATCTTCTTTAGTTCATCACAAGATGTAGTAGAACAACTCAATTAGTAATCCCAGGCACGAAATTAAACATAGAGTTGCAGCTGAAGCGAGTATAGATGGGTTCAATGATAGGTAAGGTGCTTCCCTATCCTTCACAAGCCTATGTAAAGAACAATTCTTCAAGTGACTTACTCTTAAGAAATAGCAAGAAGGGCAAGGTAATTGGCTCCTTCACAAGCCTATCTAAAGAACAATTCTGCAAGTGACCCAACTCTTAAGAAACAACAAGAAGGGAAAGGAAATTGGCTCCTAATTCGTTAGTTATGACAAATACCATATTTGATACTAGATGTACTAAAATAAAAACCAACTCTAAGGATTCAAGTAGCACTCGTGTTAGCATTCTGCAGAAAATGACAAGCATTCACCCTTGAAGCAAGAATTCCATCTCAGGTGACGCTACTTGCTACTATTCTCAGCACCAAAAAGTGAAAACACCTCTGAATTAAAAAAGGATAACAAGGATAACATAATCCTGACCAAGTGTTTACTGATCTGTGCTATACTACGAGTGCATATCCAGTGGTACACACATATGAATTAAAAAAACGTGTATGCAACTTTCAAGAAAAGTGAGTAACGCAAAAACAGGGACTACTTCTGCTTGTAATCATCGAGTATTAGTGTTTTAGAAAATTATAACGGACTAGTTCATTTGGAAACAATCAGTCGTTGTATATCAGGGTATGTAGCTGGTTCATCAGCTCGTCATATACTTGTACAAAACAAATGTGGATACAACTATACAGCAGTTGGGGGCACATACTTGTATGAAATCAAACAGTAGCATTTTAACAACAATGATTACCATTTAAAAGGAGATGTCATAGGTTCTGGCTCAAGGTTTGTAACATGTCAGGTTGATGCATTAATCTATCATAAGCACATTAGAAACCACACTTATAATGCACATTAGAAACACGATTACACATCCTAGCAAAACTGAAGCTAATTTCAATCACGCAGTTGCCGCCATGGGCAAAGCTCTGTAGCAGGCTCGCCTGGCCGCTCAGACAATATCCTCGATCTGCAAGGGCAAGAACAAGAGTAAGTTTTGGTCACGGTAATAAGATGATGATATAAAAAAATGGTCGACGGATGGTGAAATGTACACAAGACAACATGTTTTATTGCTTCCTTCTGATTTCTCACACAAATAACATCCCGGTCCTATGTTTGCAGTACAGAAAGCCACAAAGAATTTGGTGGCAGACAGAATATTTATGCTTCCCTTTTTAATGGAGCCCCAGACCAAATACACCCTCATCAATAATGCAAGTCCGGAGATGCAATGCAACATTGGACCACTAAATGACTATGCAAAGCATGATAATGGCCTAACTAGATCTGAGATTTCACACAAGTGGCAACTATACTAGTACAAAAGTGCACCCATGTCTCATGAAAAGCACGATCCTCGTACTGCAATTGCTTATCAGATCTAAACTACAAAACGAAATGGCTAGACGTCACAGATCGCAGGCTTAAATTAGGAACTATGAACAGTTCATGTTCCTGACAAATTCAGAAGGGTCCCAAATTAGACGAAGTTTCAGCTAGCAAAGAGGAATAGAGTAATGGCTTTGCTTGTGCAGTGCGCTACCTTGAGGCCATCCTGGGAGTAGAGCCGCTCCTGCATGAGCAGGAGGATCTTGGGCACCGAGTTCCCCCTGTCGTCGTAGCCGCACTGCATCGACTCCGGCGACACCCCAAAGACGCTCGCGCTGCAGGCCGGAAAGGAAGCACACGCATTTGAAATCCGAACTGAATCCTCGTCCTCGCTGGGGCACACGGTTCAGCAGGCAAGTAGTAATCTAGAAGGAGCAGAGTTGGTTGGTGAGTAACCTGGCGCTGGGCGCTGGGCAGGGGATCTGGAGCTCGAACTCGACGGGGAGGCCGAGGAAGCCCTGGCGGCGGTCGAAGGTGACGTGCGCGACGTGGCGGACGTTGGTGGGACAGCCGATGTCCATCCCCCAGCCCCCCGCGCCCGCCGCGCTGCCTGCCGGGTCGTCGGAGTCCGCCATCTGGCACGGCAGCGCCACCGACTTGCGCGTACATGGTCATGGCGGGGCACGCCGCCATCCTGGCCATGGACTGCCTACCTGTGGTCGCCGGGCCGGCGAGACGAGGCGCCGCGCGACAAAATCCCAAGGACGGAGTGGTTGGTTGGCTCGGAGTGGATAAGGCTAGGGGAGAACGGGAGGGAGGGAGGAGCTCGATCTCGTCTATGGTGAGGGTCGTCGATGGTGGGCGGCGGCGGATCGAGATCTAAGGGAGGGATTCTGTTCTATGGTGAGGGTCGTCCGGGGGTGGGTCACCGGGATTCGTGGCATGGTGGAGGCGCCGTGAGGAGGGGAGGAGGAGAGGGCGAGGGAAGGAGGGCGCCTCCGCCGGCGATGGGAAGGGAGAGAGAGAGAGGGAGGCGGCGTCGATCTGGATCGAGGAGAGAGAGAGGGAGGCGGCGGGCGGGTGGAAGGGAGGAGAGGTGAGTGAGGTAGGGTTTGGTGCGGTGGGACGGTGGGTTTCTTCAGATGGATAGACGGTTGGATTGCTAGCAATGGATGGATGGATGTCTGCCCTGTCATCAATCCATGTGACAGATGGTTCCACCAATCAGAATCTAGCATATGTAATTGTGCTTTTTCTCTTTTGTTTCATTTATATTTTTTACCCTCTTATTTCGGGTAAACACTCAACATATTAGCCTCATGTTGTATGTTCAAATGATCCAATATTGTGCACATATGTGTATCTTAGGATTTCAAACAATGATTATTTTGTGGTCTTCATTTGCATTGCACACAAAAATCAATTTTCTATTTTTCGAGTGCCCAAAATGAGTTTTGTTGTGAAGGGCCTACCATATATTTGTTGCAAAATTGGACCAAATCATTTTTATTGGTTATGATGAGTTTTTTTGTGAAAGACCATATCCGAGACCATATATAGTGTCAAAAATGAGTTTTTTTTGTGAAGGACCAATAACATATTTGTTGCAAAATTGGATCAAATCAATTTTATAAAATACTAGGCCATGTTTAATGCACAATTGACCAAATGGTTGGGTGTCAAAAGTTTTGATCCACCTCTAGTGAAAAAGACAAATTTCTGTCGATTCAGCTGGAAGCGGGTAAAATTTAAACTGCAGATGCCTCATAGTTTGCTCTATATTTTTTTTCCAAAAATCATTTCTAGATACATAAGTATCTATTTAATCAGAGAAACACCAAAAAAATTCCAAGATTCAACCACTAGCTAGGAACGGTCATCCTCGCCGTTTTGACCGCATTTTGAAACCGGCATAAAAAATAAAAAAAAATAAAAAAATTGGAAAACCTTCGCATTGTGTCATTATATGTGACCAAGTTTCCAGGAAAAATAATAAACTTGTAATATGGAAATTATTTTAAAAAAGTGTTCTCAGAAATGAGCTATCATGCGTGAAGATTCATGGCTTTCAAGCCAAATGATCAAACTTATGGCCACATTCATGGCATAGTTTGTTGAAATGATCTCATATTGTGCACAAGGGTGCATGTTGGAATTCCAAACAATGTTGCCTAAGGGAGTTTTCATTTTCTTTGCACGGAAAATTCATTTTCCATTTTTTGAGTGCCTGAAATGAGTTTTTTTGTGAAGGACCTACCATATATTTGTTGCAAAATTGGACCAAATCAATTTTCTAAAATACTAGGCCATGTTTAATGCACAATTGACCAAATGGTTGGGTGTCAAAAGTTTTGATCCACCTTTGGTGAAAAAGACAAATTCCCGCCGATTCAGGTGGAAGCGGGTCAAATTTGAACTGTAGCTGCCTCGTAGTTTGCTCTTTATTTTTTCCAAAAATCATTTCTAGGTGCATAAGTATATATTTAATCAGAGAAACATCAAAAAAAATTCAAGATTCAACCACTAGCTAGGAACGGTCAAGCCCGCTGTTTTGACCGCATTTTGAAACGGGCATAAAAAATTCAAAAAAAAATCAAAAAATCGGAAAACCTTCGCATTGCGTCATTATATGTGACCAAGTTACTAGGAAAAATAATAAACTTGTAATACGGTAATTATTTTAGAAAAGTGTTCTTATAAATGAGCTATCATGTGTGAAGATTCATGGATTTCAACCCAAACGCTCAATCTCATGGTCACATTCATGGCATAGTTTGTTCAAATGATCTCATATTGTGCACAAGGGTGCATCTTGGAATTCCAAACAATGTTGCCAAAGGGAGTTTTCATTTTCTTTGCACGGAAAATTCATTTTCCATTTTTCGAGTGCCCGAAATGAGGTTTTTTTGTGAAGGACCTACCATATATTTGTTGCAAAATTGTACCAAATCATTTTTATAAAATATTAGGACGTATTTAATGCACAATTGACAAAATGGTTGGGTGCCAAAAGTTTTGATCCACCTCTGGTGAAAAAGACAAATTCCCGCCGATTCAGGTGGAAGCGGGTCAAATTTGAACTGCAGCTGCCTCATAGTTTGCTATTTATTTTTTTCAAAAATCATTTCTAGGTACATAAGTATCTATTTAATCAGAGAAACATCAAAATTTTTCCAAGATTCAACCACTAGCTAGGAACGGTCAAGCCCGCCGTTTTGACCGCATTTTGAAACGGGCATAAAAAATTCAAAAAAATAAAAAAATTGGAAAACCTTCGCATTGTGTCACTATATGTGACCAAGTTTCCAGGAAAAATAATAAACTTGTAATACGGTAATTATTTTAAAAAAGTGTTCTCAGAAATGAGCTATCAAGTGTGAAGATTCATGGCTTTCAAGCCAAATGATCAATCTTATGGCCACATTCATGGCATAGTTTGTTCAAATGATCTCATATTGTGCACAAGGGTGCATATTGGAATGGCAAACAATGTTGCCTAAGGAAGTTTTTATTTTCTTTGGACGAAAAAACCATTTTCCATTTTCTGTGTGCCTAAAATGAGTTTTTTTGTGAAGGAACTACCATATATTTGTTGCAAAATTGGACCTAATCAATTTTATAAAATACTAGGCCATATTTAATGCACAATTGACAAAATGGTTGGGTGTCAAAAATTTTGATCCACCTCTGGTGAAAAAGACAAATTCCCGTTGATTTAGTTGGAAGCGGGTCAAATTTGAACTGCAGCTGCCTCAAACATGAATAAGCAGCCAAGTGTTTGATTTGCGGTACGGGAAATGCACATGGCCAATGAGCGTGAGTTTTGGCCGAGGATGATCATCTACCAAGGAGAATGTATTCACAAATTTTCACCTCAAAAGGAGGAGCCTAGGTGGTACTTGCTTTGCAAAGTACCACACTGGACAAAAATATGAATGTTGAAGCTGGGCTCAAAATAATGAATGGATTGAGCTGAAATTTGGTGGAGGATGGTTATTTGGGCATAGGAAAGCATTGTAGAAAATTGATATCATTTTGACATGCCAAAGTAGTACTTCCTTCACAATGCTCTTCTATGGACAAAAACTTGGGAAAACTAGTGAGAGAGATTGGATGAATGAAATAAGCTAAAAATTGGTGTAGGTAAGTTACATAGGTATGGTCATGCGCTGGTAAATTTTTAGATCATTTGGGTAAGCCTAGCTAGTACTTACTTCACAAAGCTTCTCTCGAGGTAGAAACTTTGGAAATTTCCTGAGAAATATTTACTAGGAAAATTGAGCTGAATATTATCATGTGGCAATGATTTCGGTATGGAAGAGTGTCCAAAAAGTTTGAGGGTAATAGGAGGGGTCTATATAACACTTGCTTTGCAATGTGCCAATTTGGCCATAAAATATAAATTGAACCTGGGCTCACATAGATGATTTGACTGAGCTACAATTTGGAGGAGGGTGGTAATTTGGGCATATGAAGGAACTGTATAAATTTCATGTCATTTAGAGATATAAAAAAGGTACTTCCTTCACAATGCTTCTAGGTGGACAAAAACTTTGGAAATTTGCCGAGGAAGATTTGCTAGGCAAATGGAGCTGAATTTTTTCATGCGGTAATGATTTGGATAGGAAAGAGTGCCCACAAATTCCGAGGGCAATCAAGAATATAAAAATAGCACTTCCTTCATAAAGTGTTGTTGTGAACAGAATAGGAAAATGAATATTGTTGAATTAGTTTTGAACTAGGCAAGGAAGGATTTTTACATATTTGAAAAAGATATGCCCCAAAGAATTTATGAGATTTTTTTGGGAATTTTGGGAATGATAGAAATATAGGTTGCTTCACAACCTAGGGCAAAAACTGCCACATGGACATGACACATAGGCAAAACTGATGAGATGGCGCCTAGTCATCACAACCCACCACAATCTACAAGGCTATGACCATCTATATTGGTCATTAACAACTAGAAATAAGGCAGCGGACTAGCACTGTTTGCTTTGTGACCATTTCGTGTAAGGAAATTACGACCTTTCTGACCAAAATGGTCGCAATGGTTTAGGGTTTGGAGCCCCATGAACAGCTTTTGACCAATTGGTCTAAAATGGTCATAAATTTATGACCAATTCTTCGAGGGTCACTGACAGAAGGTCATAAGTTGACATATTTCTTGTAGTGTATATACGGTATCTACCTGCCGTTACAAGCAAATTTGTATGTGCCAAACTCTAAACCTTCAAATAAACATTCTGTTTTGTATGCTCGAATAGCTCATGTATCAACTAGGGCTGTCTGTATCTTCCATGCTAGGCGGGTTATTCTCAAGAGGAGTGGACTCCGCTCGTCACTCACGAGAAAATGGCTGGTCACCGGGATGCCTAGTCCCATGCTTTATGCAAATCAAATCAAAATAACTGCAAACAAAACTCCCCCAGGACTCTTGTTAGTTGGAGGCACTCGTTGTTTCGAGCAAGCCATGGATTGATGCTTGTTGGTGGAGGGGGAGTATAAACTTTACCATTCTGTTTGGGAACCACCTATAATGTGTGTAGCATGGAAGATATCGAGATCTCTCAGTTGTTATGTTGATAATGAAAGTATACCGCTCAAAATATTATTCATATCTATTTCAAAACTGAGCTTTGGCACCTCTACAAATCCCTGCTTCCCTCTGCGAAGGGCCTATCTATTTACTTTTATGTTGAGTCATCATCCTCTTATTAAAAAGCACTAGTTGGAGAGCACCGCTGTCATTTGCATCCATTACTGTTAATTTACATTGAGTATGACTTGACTAGATCTCTTTTACCATGAATTACAATGTCTAGTTAGTCCTTGATCTTTAAAGGTGCTCTGCATTTATGTTATGCGGTCTCAGAAAGGGCTAGCGAGATACCATCTTGTCATATCATATCATGATTGTTTTGAGAAAGTGTTGTCATCCGAGATTTATTATTATTGCTCACTAGTTGGTTATGCCATGTGCATGAGTAAACATGAGACCTAAGTGTTATTGTGAATATGGTTAGTTCATAATCTTTGATGAAAACCTGAATGCTGGCTTTACATATTTACAACAACAAGAGCAAACATGGCTTGTAAAAGTTTTTCTTTATCACTTTCAGTTGATCAACTGAATTGCTTGAGGACAAGCAAAGGTTTAATCTTGGGGGAGTTGATACGTCTCCGTCGTATCTACTTTTCCAAACACTTTTACCCTTGTTTTGGACTCTAACTTGCATGATTTGAATGGAACTAACCTGGACTGAGGCTGTTTTGAGCAGAATTGCCATGGTGTTATTTTTGTGCAGAAATAAAAGTTCTCGGAATGACCTGAAAATCAACAGAGAATTATTTTGGAATATATAAAAAATACTCGAAGAAGAATCCACGTCAGGGGGCCTCCACCTGTCCACGAGGGTGGGGGGCGTGCCTGCCCCCTGCCTCGTGGCCCCCCTGATGCTCCACCGACCTCAACCTTGACTCCATATATTCACTTTCGGGGAGAAAAAAACTAGAGAGAAGGATTCATCGTGTTTTACGATACGAAGCCGCCGCCAAGCCCTAAACTCTATCGGGAGGGCTGATCTGGAGTCCGTTCGGGGCTCCGGAGAGGGGAATCCGCCGCCATCGTCATCATCAACCTTCCTCCATCATCAATTTCATGATGCTCACCGCCGTGCATGAGTAATTCCATCGTAGGCTTGCTGGACGGTGATGGGTTGGATGAGATTTATCATGTAATCGAGTTAGTTTTGTTAGGGTTTGATCCCTAGTATCCACTATGTTCTGAGATTGATGTTGCTATGACTTTGCTATGCTTAATGCTTGTCACTAGGGCCTGAGTGCCATGATTTCAGATCTGAACCTATTATGTTTTCATGAATATATGCGAGTTCTTGATCCTATCTTGCAAGTCTATAGTCACCTATTATGTGTTATGATCCGGCAACCCCGAAGTGACAATAATCGGGACAACTCCCGGTGATGACCGTAGTTTGAGGAGTTCATGTATTCACTATGTGTTAATGCTTTGGTCTGGTACTCTATTAATAGGAGGCCTTAATATCCCTTAGTTTCCAATAGGACCCCGCTGCCACGGGAGGGTAGGACAAAATATGTCATGCAAGTTCTTTTCCATAAGCACGTATGACTATATTCGGAATACATGCCTACATTACATTGATGAATTGGAGCTAGTTCTGTGTCACCCTATGTTATAACTGTTGCATGAATGATCACATCCGACATAATTCTCTATCACCGATCCAATGCCTACGAGCTTTTCCATATATTGTTCTTCGCTTATTTACTTTTCCACTGCTAGTGTTACAATTACTATAAAATACCAAAAATATTACTTTTGCTACCATTACCTTTTGCCACCGTTACCACTACTATCATATTACTTTGCTACTAAACACTTTGCTACAGATATTAAGTTTCCAGGTGTGGTTGAATTGACAACCCAGCTGCTAATACTTGAGAATATTCTTTGGCTCCTCTTGTGTCGAATCAATAAATTTGGCTTGAGTACTCTACCCTCGAAAACTGTTGCGATCCCCTATACTTGTGGGTTATCAAATGCCCGCAGCTGGAACTCTAGGCTGGAAAAGGAGAAAATATTAGAGACATATTCTGCACAACTCCGAAAGTCCTAAAACTCCACGAAAGTTAGTTTTGGAATATATTAAAAATATTGGGCGAAGATAGCACCAGAGGGGAGCCAGCCACCGTCCATGAGGGTGGGGGCGCGCCCTACCCCCCTGGGCGCGTCCCCTGCCTCGTGGGCCACTTGGCAGGCCCCCGATGCCCATCTTCTGGTATAAGGTGTCTTTTGCCCTGGAAAAAATTAAGAAGGAAGCTTTCAGGACGAAGCGCCACCGTCTCGACTCGGAACCTTGGCGGAACCAATCTAGGTCTCCGGCGGAGCTGTTCTGCCGGGGAAACATCCCTCTGGGAGGGGCAAATCGTCACCATTGTCATCACCATCGATCCTCTCATCGGTCAGAGGTCAATATCCGTCAACATCTTCACCAACACCATCTCCTCTCAAACCCTAGTTCATCTCTTGTATCCGATCTTTGTCTCAAAACCTCAGATTGGTACCTGTGGGTTTCTAGTAGTGTTGATTACTCCTTGTAGTTGATGCTAGTTGGTTTATTCGATGGAAGATTATATGTTCAGATCCTTTATGCATATTAATACCCCTCTTATTATGAACATGAATATGATTTGTGAGTAGTTACGTTTGTTCCTGAGGACATGGGAGAAGTCTTGCTATAAGTAGTCATGTGAATTTGGTATTCGTTCGATATTTTGAGGAGATGTATGTTGTCTTTCCTCTAGTGGTGTTGTGTGAACGTCGACTACATGACACTTCACCATTGTTTGGGCCTAGGGGAAGGCATTGGGAAGTAATAAGTAGATGATGGGTTGCTAGAGTGACAGAAGCATAAGCCCTAATTTATGCGTTGCTTCGTAAGGGGCTGATTTGGATCCATATGTTTCATGCTATGGTTAGGTTTACCTTAATTCTTCTTTCGTAGTTGTGGATGCTTGCGAAGGGGGTTAATCATAAGTGGGATGCTTGTCCAAGGAAGGGCAGTACCCAAGCACCGGTCCACCCGCATATCAAATTATCAAAGTAACGAACGCGAATCATTTGAGTATGATGAAAACTAGCTTGATGATAATTCCCATGCATGTGTCCTCGGGAGCGCTTCACTTTATATAAGAGTTTGTCCAGGCTTGTCCTTTGCTACAAAAAGTATTGGGCCACCTTGCTGCACCTTGTTTACTTTTGTTACTTGTTACCCGTTACGAATTACCTTATCACAAAACTATCTGTTACCGATAATTTCAGTGCTTGCAGAGAATACCTTACTGAAAACCGCTTGTCATTTCCTTCTGCTCATCGTTGGGTTCGACACTCTTACTTAATCGAAAGCACCACGATAGATCCCCTATACTTGTGGGTCATCAAGACTATTTTCTGGCGCCGTTGCCGGGGAATGAAGTGCCTTTGGTAAGGAAAAATTTATATAGTGTGCTTAAATTTACTGTCACTTGTTACTATGGAAAACAATCCTTTAAGGGGCTTATTCGGGGTATCTTCACCCCGACCAGTAGAGCAAAGAGTTGCTCCTCAACCTACTGAACCTACTGAAAATGTTTACTTTGAAATTCCTTTGGGTATGATAGAGAAACTGCTAGCTATTCCTTTTACAGGGGATGGAACAATACATCCCGATATGCACCTAATCTATGTGGAGGAAGTTTGTGGATTATTTAAGCTGAAAGGTATGCCCGAGGATGTTATCAAGAAGAAGGTCTTCCCTTTATATTTGGAGGGAAAGGCATTGCCATGGTTTAGGCTATGTGATGATATTGGATCATGGAACTATAATCGATTGAAATTGGAATTTCATCAGAAGTTTTATCCTATGCATCTGGTTCATCGTGATCGTAATTATATATATACTAGTCAACAACCCGTGCATCTGCACGGGCTAGCCAATTTTAGCAACACATGGATATCCAAAATTTTGTAGCATTTCTTGTATGTGAATATTTTTCATAAAAGACAATATGTATATGTATTGTTTGAAATTACTCTTCAAAAGATATTGTAAGGAGGAAATATATTTTTTTAACTCGTAAACATCTGGATGGGGAATTATTACCTTTCGTACAATATAGTCATGTCCAATGATCTATTGCTAGTAAGAAAACCTAGAGCAAGCATGAGAATATCTTCTGAAATATTGAAGGCTATGTGACCTTGTTGATGCTTATTGGTCAAAGGGGCTGAATTCCAAGTGGCATATCATTGAACATTTCGATGAACAATGAATATTTCAATGAACATGTAGAAGGAAAACATGAAATTGCATAGTAGGATTACAGACTTGTCTATAGTACATGTGCATAGCAAGTGTAGTGACACAGGCTTGAGCAATATGCAATAAAATTATATACGGTGATGCTTACATTATGTCGTTGCTTTGGCGCTGTTGGCAAAATAAGCTGGGTTTTCAGGGACCATGGATAGTAGGAAGTAGGAACACCTAATAGGCTACTTAATTTAGTGTGTTTGATCCATGCGATGGTGCAACAATAGAAGCATATATAGAAGTAATGCATATAGACCAAAATTAAGAATGCCATACAATAGGTTAGTCATATAGTCTGCCATGAGCCATTCAAAATCTAGGTGTGGTTCATCGTGCATAACAAAACGAAATATTGAGGGTGCACTATTCGGTTGAAACTTCTACATCATGCAAGAATTTGTAATCTGGACCTAAACAACAAATAGAAAGCAAAATAGACATTATATACCTGCTAGTGTCTCATGCTTCTTCTTGCGATATGATGTGACAAACTACTTTTGAATGCAATAAGCTTGTAGATCATTTTGACTTTACCGATACTTTTTGAAATTTCCTCAAATAACAGAAGCTCCGAAATCTGATCTCCTGGATCATGGGAAAAAATCATAAATACCATACTGGCATAATATATGTGAAACTGAATCATTACACAGTAGAGTCTGTTTGTGCTGATGAAACTGAAACTTACAATGAGACATTACCGGAACAAAAACAACAAATAAAAAGCAAGTGGACCTAGGTGAAATTTTTAATCATACCACGAAATTCAATAATGCTTGTATTTACATGGAAGGCACTACTTCTAGTTTTCGAACTTCTACAGATCTTGTGGACACAACACTAATATTTAAAAGTTCCAACATTTGAGGATATATACAACATTTTCTTAGAAGAAAAAAACCATTGTTTTGCTGTGCAGAACAGAAGACCAAGCGTATATATGTAATAATCCATAAGTTGTGCAGATGTGTTAGTGACTCTATTTTTTTTACAAAAATGACGTGGCCAAAAATAGAGAATATCAGCAATTTCTAAAAGTCTATGGGACCATCTAGTCTGATATGCTCATATAATCTAATTGCAACTAATATGTGATTACTCAAATTATATATGACTTTTGGTTCAGTTTTACCCTGAATGTGTAGACCATACGTCCATACGGGTGGTTCGTCATTTCCAGATTAAGAAAATAAGGGATACTTCTAAAATTAGAATGTACTATTTGGATCATTAGGCTTTTAACTTACTATAGAAAGTCAAACTGATCTAACAATGTAAGCCACGCTGAAACTTGATCTTCACAGCATCAGGCTAAGCACTCTCGGAAACAACTTATTAACTGCAAAAACTTTACCCACATAGATATGTAACAAAAATAAAAGTGCTCTTGTTAGGATAATCTCCATACTAAAACAGTTTGGTTTACTTGCTTAACAAACGAAGCACAAACTATTGATCTGGTTTGTCGGCATGAAAGCAACAGTATCAGTTACCTCTTGCTGCATAATACAGATAGAATTAAAAATGCACGAAGAAGACAAAGCCTCGCATTTATAATTTCCCATTCTATTGAAATTTGAACACGTATCGTGTGGCTATCAAATCTGCAACTTTGTCAGACCACCGATTAAGTATATCAATTATATGAGTGTGGCAACTGTTTTTTAAATCATAAATTTGATCACTCCCTAAATAAAAAGTAGCACACGTTAGTTCCTCCTATACTTAGAAACAAATTGTAACACAGTTAGTAAGAAGAAAGACGGAATTATATGGAACTGATTAGAACTCAAACGATGGTGGCTAGCTGTAAGTCATGTCGAGGAACATGGATTGTGATGTCTCACCTAGATTATTTGTTCTTTGATGATTACCTTGCCATCACGGCTCAGCCTGGACATCCTCCACCATCTACGATAGCGCCGATGATAGTAGTTCCTTCATCTTCCTCCATACCACCCCCTTGTATAGGAATCAGGACAAATATTGGAACTAAATTGTCAATGTGTTTTCTTCTTACTTGTAGAGCACTACGTACCACATACTCTAGAGACATCTCTCAGACTGGACGATCAGGTAATGTTACTGCTGGCTGCACACCATTCTCTCCCACACAAAAAATCAAAAAAAGAATCTGAGTCGTGTGGATAAATTCTGCTCAACCTTAAACATTCATCGAGCACCTACAAAAATATGAGAGAAGTTAAAACATGCGATCTTTGTGGAAGATAAAGACACGATTATACTAAAAATTATATCTTATTGGCAATGGATATCCCATGTTTTAGACATCTAACCGCCCAGCTTCATCAGGCCTTCAAACATATTAGAGTCAGTGCCTGTAGGGAGCTTACCTTGTAGAGAAAGTACTGCAACATGCAATCGCCATTTGACTCCACTTTTTCTGTACACACCTCTCACTCTCTTGCATATGTAGATCTCGACGGATGGAAGACTTGAATCAGATAGCATGGCTGCTAGCTTCCTGCTAGGTCCAGCTTGCCCCTGCAACTTTTTGGCACTTCTTATTGGCTTGGCATATGCCAGCGCAGCTGCAGATCTGTATCAGCTGAAAAGTTCAGGCCCGCAACTCAACAGCACCGGCTGATGTGATCCCGGTGACATACCTTGAGAGATGGAGACCAATTTTGGGAATAGTCTTGGGAGAGAGGTAGAAGCAGACGAACTCACCAGCAGCAATTTTAGGGCATCTATAAGACTATAACTCTAAACTCACCAGCAGCAATTTTAGGGCATCTATAAGACTAACTCTAATACATGTATGAAAAGATTATTGTGTTCCTTTGACCTAGATGCTATTTTCCACTCAAAAATCAAACGCGTCATGTTAACGCATCATGTAAATTGCAAGCCTAGCATATAGGAAGGAGATTGTACAGGCACAATCAGATGACAGAACACAATAGGTTTCTATCTAACTCCCCAACATAAATATTGAGCAGAGAGCAGTACGGGACTATGTAAGGAGGCAGGGCTGTTTCTAGATTGAAAAATTCTAGGGGAACAGATGATGTAACGTGAATATTGTAGGGGAGGTAAACAGTGGCATCATCTTCCATAGTTCCTCCACTCTAAAGCTTCACCAATAATGGCGATTGTTTGATCTGATTGAAACTGTAGTCGATGTGACTCCTTCTCCACTGTAACTTCCCACCTGAATTGCAATTTGATCGCGCCATAGAAGTTGAGGGGATTGGACGCCTTCATCCTCAACCAATATGGATTGCATCGTCAGGAGCTGGGACCTGGGGTAGTGGAGATCCAACAGTCATAGAGGCTGGTTGGGCTGCTTTAGATGATTCTTCCATGAAAACTATAGATCGGAGGGATGAGGAAGAGCAGCAGCGCTAAAATCTTTTCAGCGCTAGGGCTGGAAGGCTTGGCGGAGAAAGAATTAGTTGTGAGGATTAACGTAGAGCGTCATATGGTGCCTCCAATTAGTAAATATATATACTAGTCGCCAACCCGTGCATCCGCACGGGCTAGAATATAGAATACCTATGATATTGATTCATTGTTCTTATTTGCTGTGTGTCCTATTTATATGTTGAATTTGCTACTCCCTCTATTCACAAATGTAAGACGTTTTGGCAGGCTATTTGTGATCAGAGGGAGTACATCACTATATTTTCCATATGCATAGTTTATGCATATAAATATATAAGGAACATATTTGAGTTCTCAAATTCATTTTGATGCATTTGATCGTCACAACTTTAACCTAGTTTTATTCTTGACTTTAATATATTTGTTAGATTTCTATTCCATTTATGTATTCAAGTGCATCAATGTGGAAGCTATAATTTGTAATGATTTTTAGTTGCTTACATCATTACATCTGAAACCCTTTCTTTTTTTGGACGTAAACTAAGCTTTTTCCCAGTAGTACATAAACTTCATCTACGTATATTCAAGGAAAAATGTTCTTCAAAGTGAATTCAGTGCACATAAGACAAAACACTGACTACCGTTCTTTGTTGACCTGAGTAAAGTGTGACCCCTTCAAGGGACTTTGATACAACTCATATTTCTTCTGTAAACTCATGTTTTGATAGTAGATCATCATCTTTTGTGCTCGGCCGCAAATAATCCTCCATAAGGCATATCCTGTAGCATCACCTTTTCCTGCTACTATATGCACTATTTTATAAATTTCTCATAAAAATGAACCATCTATTTAATCCTACAGCTCTATTGTGTCAATACCATACTTAACTTTATGGGGCTAGATAAGATGTACAAATACTATACGCTTTTCTTACTATCAACATGATGAAGTGAAGCCTTTTGACGACTATATGCCATCAATTTAGATAAATTATTGTTTTATCTATAGAGTGGCAGTTATAAAGTTGTAGGGAAACATCCACAATGTGGCCAAAATGAGAAGATAAATCGACCATGTGTCATTCCTTCCTGATAAATGCGACCATTAAGTTGGTTCTGTGTATGGATGTATCCCCGGGTCAGCACAATTTTCAAATATGTGGAATGGAAATACTTAAATAGTACTTTAATTACAACCCAAATAAGTGTTTGAAATTATAGTTTGTCATTCCTGGAATATTTTCACGTTGCTTGATTTTTTATTCTAAATTATACTTTTTGAATCAAAATTAAAAGAAACCTATAAGTAGTATGAGACCCAAACAGTGTCTTTAGAATAAACGCTGCTTTTAAATTGCTATATTTATGCATAAAGTAGCACATTCCAGTAAGTCTTCTTTACACATGTTATAAGTCTCTCTAAACAAAACACCTTATACATCTGCACTTTACATGACATATGTTTTTCTTTTTTTGCGAGAATATATTAATTTATCTTGCAAGAATCGTAGAGTATTATGTTGGTTTTCATTGTTGCTCTAGCAATAATATAAAAAAAGAAACATCAATTCTTGTTTTGTGAATGAGCCAGAAATTAATACCTTGATATGTTTTAAAGTAGAAAATGTTTTAGGTAGTTGGATGCCAAACTTCCCTTTTACAACCATAATTGTAACAAATATTTAAGTTGATTGCATTGGTGTAATTAGTTTTATTAGATTAATTGACTGTGAAGTACATGCATGGCATAACTTTTCCATAGTTTATTGTTTGTATATATGTTCACGCAAAAGTAGTGATCAAAGTTAAATATTAGAAAACATAAAGAGTTAGAAACTTTAAATTTTGATGGAAAACATAGAGTGCAATTTTTTAACTATTACCAATTCCTATCATTATGAACCTATTCAGTTGGTGATCATGTTTTTTTTCTATGGCGGCCGAAGGAGAATCTTACAGACTGCATATCATGTGATGATTCATAATCGTCTGTCTTGTAGTACCGATGGTGCTCCAGAGTTAGCTATGGTACGTGCAACATCCATAGGAGGGTGCAAAAACACGTGTTTTTGTCTCCTTCCTCCAGCACGTAGCTTGACGAACTTGTACCTGATGTGTGTACTTCGTTGAGCAACTGACAAATATTTCAGTTAATGATATAAATGTTTTGAGGGAAATGCATATTCATGCAGCCTGCTGCTACGGTATTACGGATACCAAATGATTACATACCTCAACATGAATGCATGTTTTATATCTATATGCATGTATGACAGAGCTATTGGACTTGATATAGACGACACCTTTTTCTTGAGAGAAGATGTATCCAACACCTCTGAGTGAGGCGCCAAGACAATGAAAATTTGGTATTTGTCTTTGACGGAATGCCGAGTGTCCTTTGTGTTTTTTAAAATAATCGAGCATTCTAATTTGCAAAAAAAAAATCATTTTTATATGGTTGCAAAAATAGCATTGACGTTATGGTATTTCTTAAAGGAAACATTCATATATACACATTCCCAGGGTGACCATTGGAAGGAATAACCTCGCATTGCATCTATCCAAACCTGCAAGGCAAACTCCAATCAGAAACTATTCAAATATTGTCACACAAAAATATACTACATAAGTGTTCCTTGGCGAACCCTTTAATATTATCTTTTTACCTATTAATATGCTTATCCAAACATTTGAAATGATACCAGCTATGGTATCTAGAGGAAATACCTAAAATTTTCTTGCTTTAAACATAATATGATTCTTCCTCAAATTTGATGGAATATTGGCTAAACAGTAATATGTTCTTACAAAAAACGCAGTGCCAGTATTAGATTTTTGGTCGTAGCTTGCAAGCCATAAATCAGAATCGAACAAAACTGGTGCCACTAGAAAGCTTACCACTAATCCCACAACTTTTACCGTTGCCTTAATTTCAGATTACACACTGTTTAATTGCAGTTTTACAATTAAATTACAGCCACATATCTACTTTCGAAACAATGACAACTATGGTTTACCTGGGCAACATGGAATATTCTTCCATAGCAAGCTCACGATTTCTCTTCCTTCCCTTGATCTCTTCCTATTGGCTGTAGTAACCTCTCTTTCAATTAAATTCTTCAAGAAGAAATTTGTGCAGCTTGCTGCCATTGGCTACACCTGGTTGTAGCCTCTTCCATCGACTTGAGATCTCTGTGTTTCTCTGATTGGTAGCTAGATCACGTGAAACCCACACAGCGGCAGCAAGGAGAGCATGTATACATGCAACAACATGTCACGTACGGCTGCAGCGGCAAGACCATCTTGCGAGCGCAGGATCTCATCACGGCCGTAGAATTTCATGGCGATGGCTAGCAACAGAACAGCGGCTAGCAGCAGCTTATTGCGGCGAGGCGTGGCGCATGCAGGTCTTTAACGGCTGACAATATATCATCGCCTGCGACCACGAAGGCATTGAAGCTTCTCGTCTTGGTTTTTCTAGATGTTATCCTCTAGGCCTTGGTTGCATGAAGATTAATTATTTTCTGACGTACATGAGGATTAACTATTTGTATGTATAATGGGAATAGTCGTTGGTGACAAAGAGATTTCTTTTAATCGAAGCATTATCTGCATGTATATATGGGAAGACGTAGGTGGCAGGGACACTTCTATTAATCAGGACGTTAAGTATAATTTGGCTCCCTAATGTCCGAACTCTTAGGATGTTGTACGTGACATGAAGGCTTCCTTTTTATTAATATGAACCATTATAATTCTTACTATTAAAAAAATCTGTCCCCTAGCGATATGGCAGGTTAGGTTTTCATGTTTTTTTTATTTTTTTTGGTTAATGTGGGAATTCCAAATATATGGATTAATCTGGACCGTAATAACTCGGTCCCACCAGATGAGCGGTTCCTAATTACTGATTAACGTGGTAATTTTTTGGGAGTCTGTAATTAGTATAGGTATATAGATAGATAGATAGATAGATAGATAAGATATAAGATTTTTGGCCTCACAAAGGAGAAAGCATTGCTCAAGCTTGGGGGAGGCTTAAGTCAATGTTATATTCATGCCCCAATCATGAGCTCTCAAGAGGAATTATTATTCAAAATTTTTATTCTCGGCTTTCACTAAAAAAAATACACTTCCGTGATGATACGCGTTTGTCACAGTAGGTCGCGTTTTCTGTCATGCATGTACATCCATGACAAATTTATGGCAGAATGAAGATAGTCATACCTGTGCTGTCGTAGAAGTGTTCCATGACATTGCCAAAATTATCATCACAGAAGTGTCCACTTCCATGACGATAAATCGCGCGTCATAGAAGTGCTTTCGTCAAGGGTGACCGACACGTGGCATCCACCGTAACAGAACGCCGTTAAGCTATCGGGTCGGATTTTGGATCCGATAACCCGTTAACAGCCATGACCAATGCCGATTTTCCATGTGTAAAATTCTCATTGGCTGACGGATCCACGCGTCAGCTCCACGTTGGCACATGTATCACTCATCCAACGGTCGAGATGGGCCTATGATATGTTGACACGTGGACCGGCCCAAAAGTGGCCCACAAAGTTTAAATGGGCCGGCCCAACCGAAGGCCCATAAGATTTAGCGGACATAATGAGCCAACCCAGCTAAAGCCCACAAAATTTAGCGGACCATAATGGGCTGGCCCAGCTAAAGGCCCACACGATTTTGCAGACCATAATGGGCCGGCCCAGCTAAAGGCCCACAAGATTTTGCGGACCACAATGGGCCGGCCCAGCTAAAGGCCCACAAGATTCTGCAGACCATAATGGGCCGGCCCAGCTAAAGGACCAACATTCTCTGTCAAATCGGCCCATCAACGGCCTGTCCTAAACTTGTCATCAACGCGGCCCATGGTCACTTCTAGCCCGTTAACAGTCCGCTAAGTAATTTGGCCGAATTACGGCCCGATGTATTTACGGCCTGTTAAAGGTCCGACTTCATTTGGGCCCATTTACAGGCCATCAAAACTTTCGGCGCATAAACGACCGTGAAGGATTTGGGTCATATTCGGCCATGTCTGACATTCGGCCTGTTAGAGGCCCACTATAGCTTTGGGCCACTTTTGGCCTGTTGTCATTTTCGGCCTGTTAAAGCCGGACGTAAACCATGGGCCATATGTGGCCCAACGTCATATCGGGCCCATTAACGGCCCATATAAAAATGACGATAATCTAGCCCGACCGAAGTTCCAGCCTGTTAAAGGCCCGTGTATTAGGTCGGCACATTTACGGCCCATCCGAATTTCGGCCTGTCAAAGATCCGCATCGTAAATTAGCCACCATTTCGGCCTGCTAAGTCCAGTGGGTTATTTGGCACAATCAGGGCCCAATCTCACTTTTAGTCTATTAAAGGCCCATGTTTTTTATGGTCTCGAGATATTTACACATGTAAATGACCTATTTTTACCGAGGGCCCAAATTATGTTTAGGCCTGTTAAAGGACCACAATGGGCACATGCCTACCAGAAAAATATGAAAGCTTATGCTGATTTGGGCCCAGATATTTTTAGTGGGCTACATGCCAATTTTCGCCCGTAATCGTTTTTAGCCCAATTGGAATGGTGAAGGAAATATGCCCTAGAGGCAATAATAAAGTTATTATTTATTTCCTTATTTCATGATAAATGTTTATTATTCATGCTAGAATTGTATTAACCGAAAACATAATACATGTGTGAATACATAGACAAACAGAGTGTCACTAGTATGCCTCTACTTGACTAGCTCGTTAATCAAAGATGGTTATGTTTCCTAACCATAGACAAAGAGTTGTTATTTGATTAACGGGATCACATCATTAGGAGAATGATGTGATTGACTTGACCCATTCCGTTAGCTTAGCACTCGATCATTTAGTATGTTGCTATTGCTTTCTTCATGACTTATACATGTTCCTATGACTATGAGATTATGCAACTCCCGTTTATCAGAGGAACACTTTGTGTGCTACCAAACGTCACAACGTAACTGGGTGATTATAAAGGAGCTCTACAGGTGTCTCCAAAGGTACATGTTGGGTTGGCGTATTTCGAGATTAGGATTTGTCACTCCGATTGTCGGAGAGGTATCTCTGGGCCCTCTCGGTAATGCACATCACCTAAGCCTTGCAAGCAATGCAACTAAATGAGTTAGTTGCGAGATGATGTATTACGGAACGAGTAAAGAGACTTGCCGGTAACGAGATTGAACTAGGTATTGATATACCAACGATCGAATCTCGGGCAAGTAACATACCGATGACAAAGGGAACAACGTATGTTGTTATGCGGTTTGACCGATAAAGATCTTCGTAGAATATGTGGGAGCCAATATGAGCATCCAGGTTCCGCTATTGGTTATTGACTGGAGACATGTCTCGGTCATGTCTACATTGTTCTCGAACCCGTAGGGTCCGCACGCTTAAGGTTTCGATGACAATTATATTATGAGTTTATGAGTTTTGATGCACCGAAGTTGGTTCGGAGTCCCGGATATGATCGCGGACATAACGAGGAGTCTCGAAATGGTCGATACATAAAGATTGATATATTGGACGGCTATATTCGGACACTGGAAGTGTTCCGGGGAAGTTTCGGATAAAACCGGAGTACCGGGGGGTTACCGGAACCCCCCGGGGGGTTAATGGGCCTAATGGGCCTAAAGTGGAGAAGAGAAGGGGCTGGTAGGGCAGGCCGCGCGCCCCCTCTCCCCCTAGTCCGAATTGGATAAGGAGGGAGGGGCAGCGCCCCCCCTTTCCTTCCTCTCCTCTCTCCCTTCCTTCCCCCTCTCCTACTTGGACAAGGAAAGGGAGGGGAGTCCTACTCCCGGTAGGAGTAGGACTCCTCCTGCGCGCCTCCTACTAGGGCCAGCCGCACCCCCCCTTGGCTCCTTTATATACGGAGGCAGGGGGCACCCCTAGACACACAAGTTGATCCACGTGATCGTTTTCTTAGCCGTGTGCGGTGCCCCCTTCCACCATAATCCTCGATAATATTGTAGTGGTGCTTAGGCGAAGCCCTGCGATAGTTGAACATCAAGATCGTCACCACGCCGTCGTGCTGATGAACTCTTCCCCGACACTTTGCTGGATCGGAGTCCGGGGATCGTCATCGAGCTGAACGTGTGCTGAAACTCGGAGGTGCCATTTTTTCGGTGCTTGGATCGGTCGGATCGTGAAGACGTACGACTACATCAACCGCGTTAATATAACGCTTCCGCTGTCGGTCTACAAGGGTACGTAGATCACACTCTCCCCTCGTTGCTATGCATCACCATGATCTTGCGTGTGTGTAGGAATTTCTTTGAAATTACTACGTTCCCCAACAAATGGGCCCAACGAATGTTGGCATGTTGGGCTCCTACGAAGCTTTCGGCCGAATACATTACTAAGATAAACCTACACTACACAAAAATAGCCTCGTAATTACTGCAGCCTAAGGCAGCATCATAAATGTTGTATCACAACAAAATAAATTCCAACCATACAACAAAAGGCCTATTGGCATAAAGTTTACAGTCCTTCCAGATAAAAGCACCATCAGATGTATAGAAGCACAGATCATTTAACCTGAGTGCTAATGTTTTAGGCTGTAGAATCTGATGGAGCAGCACGATCTCCACCTTTTTTCTGCCATTGCTCTTGAACAACGAAGCGAATGTCTGATAGTCTGGTTTCAAAACCATTGATATCTTGACGACATTTCTCAACCACTATTCTTGTTTTCAAAACAACGTCCATTAGGGATTGGACTTGTGTCTGGAGCATAGATATATCACTCTGTCTAGCAGGAAGATTTTGTTCAGTAGGCGATTTGGACGAGGTTACCTTGACAACCAACCCAGAATTACGCAGGAAGGTGCTTTTTGCACTGTTAGTGGAGAGATACTGACGCACTGCAGCAAGAGGTGACATTGTGCCTATAGTAGCCTCGTCACCTTCAGGTGGTTGTGGCTGTTCAATCATTTGTTCCATAGTTTCCTAAAAGTTTGAACTTGTAGATTAGTGTACCAGATAAGTTACTAATGAGACAAAAACAAACAAAGTAGGTTAAACGTTTATACATAACCTATTTTGGTGAACTACTATAATACATTAGCATGTATTGTAGTGCCAACTACATAATAAAATCACTTTCGGAACATATGTCCATGTAGCATGCCTACTGCATTGTCTATTTCCTCACATTCGTTGACATCTAAAGATAAAGAGACATGGTTTTAAGTAGGATGAACATAGTTTGACATCATTCATATCATGGGCAAACAGATATAAAACAAACATGCTATTTTATCATTGTGTGCGCACGTGAACACAACAACTAGATTATAGATCAAGACCAAAAGAATATCCTTCATCTCTTTTAAACCATGTAAGGTGAAATGATACGTTAAGACAACTGTGAATAAATGTGAACAGAGTAACTGACATTGGCTGCAAACCAAGTAGTTAAATGAACACATCACAATACCAATCAGTTCAAGGCAGGAGGAGTAAGGACTTACAACAACGGCTTGAACTGGTGTGCTCATGCCCTTCATCTTGCTGGTGTGGCAATCCTTAAAGATTTGCACTGCATTCGGTTCAGGTTCTTTTTGGTCCGCACGGGCTTTCCTCTGTATTTGGAATAAGTCAGTATAGATATGATAATATGGCACGAAAAAAAGAAGGAAGTAGCAGCTATTTACAAGAGCCTCACAGTGTGCAAAATAGCTACGAGATCCTGTTGTCTGTTGGAATTTCACTTTAGAACGGTTGGTTTTGTTCTTCAAATAGTTAGCCTAGAAGAAGATACACTTGTAAGGCACATACATAAATACAAGTTCAATATGTGGTCTGATCAAATACATATAGCCTACTTGATACTTTGGATCAGACCAGTGTTTAACGAGGGCTGTCTAGTCTTCATCTGTAATATATTCCACTGGAGATGTTTGGGCGATTTCATTGTTAGACTTGCCTTCAAAGTGAGATTTTATAAGGTGGTACCGATACTATCGCAGAGCAGACTGAAAAACATGAGTGCATGCTTGTTTAGTTGCATCATCTTTCGGATCCAACTTGAACCTCATCTGTTGAAAAAAGAATGTGAGTCTTATTAGGAGGAAGCTAGAAAGTATGGGACAGAGCAAGACAATATTACAAATTGCGATGAATAACATTACTTATAGATAAATGGTCAAGGAAGGTGTTAAACTGGGTATTGTCTTTCTCATTCCTGTACTGGATCCACGTTGGGAGGATACGTGCATGACACCTAACATCAACTGCTGCCTCTGATACTAACTTGGCTGACTCTGTAGCATCACGTGGCCTTTTTATACCTGCCTCAAAATGGATCTCCATTCTTCCTCCTTTAGATTTTGTTAATCTGTCAAGCATTATCCCTGATGTCTGTTTCCGCTTGCACCGTGGTGCTAGTTCAACAACGAATATGGAAAGTGTTAGTGTACATCAAACCGTGAGAGTACATATAAAGGAGCATGCAACTGCAACTTGACTCGGTCAGGTACCGTCTTGGTGTTGATGCTCATGAGGTTCATCTGATCTTGCCAAGTCCTGTTGTGTCAGCAGTGCTTCGGAAGTAGTGTTAGGTGTGAAGGCAGCTTGGGAACTGGCCAGTTCCGGAGCAAACGAACAAGTAACTAGTTGAGATGCTGGTAAAGTGTCTTGTCATAAGTGGCAATTCGAAAAATTAGAAGCAGTACAATGTAGAAATCAATGCAAGATGCAACCACTATCAAACTGCCATGTTAAAAGCGTCCAATCATGAGTGATAGATGCGGGATACACAACAGCAGTACTTTGATGTAAGAACATGGTATGATAGATAGATGCGGTGTATTCTAGACACAGAAAGCCATGTCATATGCACATGTATAACGTATAAACTCAGCAGGTGCAATTTAATCAAAATAGAAGAAATACAGGCTAGACAACATATGCAACATGAAACCAATTATCACACTTTTAACTTAGAGCAAGCACCTGCGATGGTGGAGTACGGGAGATGAACTCATCATGTAGACTTGGGACGTCAACTTCATTAGCAGTAGCAGTGGCAAATCTAGAGAGTCTCTGTTTGCATCGGTGCGGAGGACCACCAACATCCCCTAACTTACTCTTTTCCTTCCTATTTTCTGATATTGCCTTATGAAGTCAAAACCACAAGAAGATGAACAAAATTAGCTCTGCATAATTGGTTGATGCATGATACAGACGAACACTACTTTGATGTAAGGCAAGCGCATGATAGGAGGATGGAATATATACAAAAAAAGACAGCGTTTCATATTCACACGTACGATAGGAGGATGGAATACGTATGAAAAAAACAGTAAGCGGAAGGCATTTCAACAAAATTAGAAGAAATGAAAGCTAGGCACCATATGAACATGCAACCAATATCACTCTATCAGGTAAAAAGTGTCTCGTTGTAAGTGTCATTTCAAGAAATTAGAAGCAGTACAAGCTACAAGACAATGCAATATGCAACCTACATCACAGTCCCAAGTTAAATGTGTCTTATGGGTAAGCGATCGTTGCAGGTATAAGTTGTAAGCTACGCAGATGCAATTCAACATAATCAGAAGCAATACAAACTAGACATCATACGGAAAACACAACCACGTATAACAGTTCCAAGTAAGAGCAAGCACCTGTGATGGTGGAGTAGGGGAGATGTGTTCATCGTACACGTATGTTCTAGAAACATGAACACATGTCATATTTACAGGCATTATGTGTAAAGTAAGCAGATGCAATTCAAGTTAGAAGCAATACAAGCTAGACATCATACGCAACATGCAACCACATATAATAGTGTCAAGTTAGAGAAAGCACCTGTGATGGTGGAGTAGGGGAGATGTGCTCATCATCTACACAGCTACTTTGACTGTCCAGCCTTGTGTTGTCTTGCGAATCTTGTTGGGAGGATGGCGGAGTAGAATCTGTAGAGACCCCCTGTTTGAGTTGCTCCGAAGGACCACCATCATCCACTGCCGGACTAATTTCCTTCAGCTGTAATGATTTTGCCTTTTGAAGTTAAACCGATAAGAAAAAGGAATAAAATTCGCTCTTCAGAACTCATTCATGCATGATACTGACGAACACTACTCGGATGAAAGGCAAACACATGATGCGAGGATGGAATATGTATGAAAAACAGGATGGTGTGACATATTCACACCTATGATGTGGTAATTAAGCAGAAGGCATTTCAACAAATTAGAAGCACTGCAAGCTAGACACCATATGAAATATGCAACCAATATCACTCTGCCAAGTTCAAACTGTATGGCGTTTCAACAAATTAGAAGCAGTACATGCTAGAAATCATATGCAAGACACAACCAATATCACAGTGGCGACTTAAAGGTGCCTTATCATAAGTGACTGATGCAGGATATGCAAGAATAGTAGTCTGATGTAGAAACAGGAACACATGTCATATTCACAGGCATTATGTGTAAAGTAAGCAGATGCAATTCAACAAAGTTAGAAGCAATACAAGATAGACATCATACGCAACATGCAACCACATATAATAGTGCCAAGTTAGAGCAAGCACCTGTGATGGTGGAGTAGGGGAGATGTGCTCATCATCTACACAGCTACGTTGACTGTCTAGCCTTGCGTTGTCTCGCGAATCTTGTTGGGAGGATGGCGGAGTAGAATCTGTATAGAACCTCCGTTTCAGTTGCTCGGAAGGACCACCATCATCCAATGCCTTGCCAATTTCCTTCAACTTTATTGATTTTGCATTGTGAGGTCATACCGACAAGAAAAAGGAATATCATTCGCTCTTCAGAACTCATTCATGCATGATACTGATGAACACTACTCTGATGAAAGGCAAAGTCATGATACGAGGATGGAATATGTACGAAAAAATGGATGGCTTGACATATTCACCTATGATGTGGTAACTAAGCAGAAGGCACTTCAACAAATTAGAAACACTGCAAGACACCATATGGAAGGTGCAATCAATATCACTCTGCCAAGTTAAAACTGTCTCGTCATAGGTGGATTTCATCAAACTAGAAGAAATACATGCTAGAAATCATATTCAAGATGCAAACCAATATCACACTGCCAACTTAAAGGTGTCCCATCATAAGTGACTGATGCAGGATACATAAGAAGAGTAGTTTCATGTAAGAACATGGTGTGATAGACAGATATAGTATGTACCAAAAACAGGAAAGCGTGTCATATTCACATGTATCATGTGTAAGCTAAGCAGATGCAGTTTACACTAATTAGGAGCAATACGAGCTAGACACCATATGCAACATGCAACCAGATATCACACTGCCAAGTTAGAGCAAGCACCTTGGATGGTGGAGTAGGGGAGCGGAGACTTGGACCCACAAGAAAAAGGAATAAAATTGCTATTCAGAACTCATTGATGCATGATACTGACGAACACTACTTTCATGTAAGGCAGCCGCATGACAGGAGGATGGAATATGTATGAAAAACAGGACGGCGTGACATATTGACATGTATGATGTATAAAGTGTAAACTAAGCACAAGGTGCTTGAACTTGTTAGAATCGATGCAAGCTAGAAACCATATGAAAGATGAAACCAATATCACTCTGCCAAATTAAAAGGGTGCCCTAACAAATGTATTTGACCAAACTAGAAGAAATACATGGCAACAGGCTAGAAATAATATGCAATATGCAACGAATAAGGGTGACTCATCATAAGTGATTGATGCAGGATACAGAAAAGAGGGTAGTTTCATGTAAGAACAAGGTTAACACATAGATGTAGTGTGTACCAAAAATAGGAAGGCATGTCATATTCACAGGTATAGTGTGTAAACTAAGCAGATGCAATTTACCCTAATTAGAAGCATTAGAAGCTAGACACTGTATGCAACATGCAACCACATATCACACTGCTAAGTTAGAGCAAGCACCTGTGATGGTGGTGTAGGGGAAGTGCGGTCTTCAGGTACAGAGCTACATTCAATATCTTCATTTAGGCTTGCTGTTTCTTGAGAATCATGTGGATAGGATGAAATTGCATTCTTTATAAGAGTATTGCGTCTCATATTAACCCACGCGCGTGACTGTCTCATCATAAGCGATAGACGCAGGATACACAAGGACAGTAGTTTGATGTAAGAACATGGTGTGATAGGCAGATGTAGTATGTACCAAAAACAGGAAGGCGTGTCATATTCACATGTATAATGTGTAAGCTAAGGAGATGCAATTTAACAAATTAGGAGCATTGATGAGGGATACATAAGAAAAGTAGTTTGATGTAAGAACATGGTTAATAGCTAGAAAGACATAGTATGTACCAAAAACAGGAAGGCATGTCATATTCATAGGTATAATGTGTTAACTAAGCAGATGCAATTTACCCTAATTAGAAGCATTACAAGGTAGACACCATATGCAACATGCAACCACATATCACACTGCCAAGTAAGAGCAAGCACCTGCGATGGTGGTGTGGGGGAATTGCGGTGATCAACTAGAGAGCTACGTTGACTATCTTCATTTAGCATTGTTGTTTCTTGAGAATCATGTGAGGAGGATGACACTGCACTCTTTAAACGAGTAGGGCGTCTCACAGTAACCCACTCGGGTGACTGTTTCATCATAAGTGATTGACGAGGGATACAAAAGAGCATTAGTTTGATGTATGTACATGGTTAATAGACATATGTAGTATGTATCAAAAACAGGAAGGCATGTCATTATCAAAGGTATAATGTGTAAAGTAAGAAAATGCAATTTAACCAAATTGGAAGCAATACAAGCTAGACACCATATGCAACATGCAACCACATTTGACAGCGCAAAGTTAAAGCAAGCACCTGGGATGGTTGTGTGTGGCAATTGAGATCATCAACTGCAGAGCTACGTTTACTGTCTCCAACTGTTGACACTGCACCCATTAGAGCGCTGAAACGCTTAGTGCTTATCTTCGAATTACACTGGAGCGACTTCTGTCTTTTCTTTTCTGCATTCATCAACACTGCGTTAGAGTCTAAAATATCCATGCATAAAAAAACAATAGTGTGAGTATGGGTGAAGTGTGTGCACAATTAGTACAGTGTAAAGGTAGCAGATAGCAGGTCGGTGAGAAATAAATGACGGGAGACATATGATAGCTCTACAACATGCATGGCACACTAAATTACTACAGGATTCTATGAAAATAACAGTCGACTGAAAGGAAATAGGTCAGTCCATTTTTCTGCACCGTCCGATGTACAAAGAACGGGCAGATTGCCTTCATCTACCTCGAGCAAGTCAGTGTTGACGATCTTCCTTGAAACGCCAGCGACCACCGGCCCAGTATTCCTCCCCTGCCTGCGCCCTCCCCTCGACCTCACCGCACCGCCCCCCCGACCATCCATTCAAGCCCCGCCGACCTCCAGATCGGGCGCAAGCAGCTCCTGTGCCCCACACCCCTATGATAGACACCGATGCGCCGCTTCCCCGGGGAACAGGCGGACTAGGTGCTCCGCGCGCCTAAGCGGGTGCTGCTTCTTTTAATTGCGGTTCGATTGACCATGAATTGAAATCCAGGCGGGCTACTGACCTCTAGCAAAGGTGAAATAGTAAAAGGGAGGAAACCTTGTGCATTTAGTATCACGAAGAAGATGCAGTAAGAAGCATTCAACTAGTTTCTTTTGTGGGATGAATACGGTGTGAGTGGAGACATAAGATTTGCACGAATAAGGGAAGAGGAGTACCTCTTTCTGCTGGCAGTGCTGTGTCCTCCTTCTGTTTTTCCGATGATCTTCTTGTTGTTCACCGGAAACCAGAAGTTGTGGAGGACGGTGCAGCCTTGGATGAACCCATGGCCAAGTTGTTGAGTGTGGTGCGGTGTCCGTCTGTCGGCGGCGGGGAAGCAGATCCGAGGCGGCGAACGACGGCGTAGTGGGAACAGCTCCGGTGCGGTGGACGGTTGCGACAGTGGAGCCACAACAGTGAGGCGTAGGATGGCGTGGTCGGAGTGGTTCTAGTACGGCGCACGTTGGCGTCGGTGTCGTGGAGGCAGCTCTGCCTCGGCTTCAGCTGTTAAGTCCTTGAGGGCGTTGCGGTTGCGGTTGCGTTGGACGACGACGTCGGGGTACCGTCTCCATCGTGATGGAGGAGGGCGATGGTGGATTGGACACTATGGGGTGGAGGACGGAGGAGGCTGGGGTTTCGCGGCTTGTGGAGAGGGCGTTTTCGCGCCCACAGAGTATGAATGGGGAAACGGAGGGAGGAGGGGAACTAAGGGGGAACAATGTTTCGGTTTGAGAAGCGCTTGTTTGAAATTTGGGGAAAGTTACAAACTTTGCCCCCATCTAAAATTTTGGGCATATTGCGGGTTGGGGGTAGGACAGTCATGTCGGGTGTCCCAAATGTGGGCGGGATAGATTTCGGCCGAGCGCATGGGTAGGCGCCCACGACGTATGAATGCTTCTCGGAGGCGGTTGAGACTGGCGTCTTTGTGAAGTTACAAACCTACCCCGGTTTAGACCTTTGGACATCGGGCCGATAGACTACACGGGCCAGAGTCAGGATAGTAATTTCCTACCACCAAAACATTAGTCTCACGCGGTTTCGGGTGACCAGAGGCCTATTTGGCGCTTCGTTCAATATTTGGGAGCAGAAGCATTAATGTTTTCGGTTCTCTTGAATTGAACTTTCAGGATTTGTCAAACTTCACAAACCTTTACTCTTGAAAATCCTAAAGCTACGATTATTTTGGAATGGAGGGGGTACATTTGAATATACATTATACATGGGTATATATTAAAAAATATGCAACTTACCTCAGTTCATGCATGGTTCCAGATATAATCTCTTTGGTTGCAAAAAGAAAAGTTAGATATGCGTATGAATATATATAGCATTTTCAAACTCACAACAAAGATTGATGCCCCCTTTTACATCTGATTTACAAATGCCATTATCTCGGGTTCAAATAGATGAATGCACTTCCTATGAATTTGAATCTTCGAAACCCCCTTTATGTTGAATTCGACATGTATTCTATTTCGTAGCTAGCAATTTGGAATGTATCCATGCAAGTGACAAATGTATAAAGTGCTTCACACTAACAAAATGGAGTGCACTAATTAATGTTTATATATGAATTGCAAATGCATCCATTGCCTGTATTTCAAACCGCTCTCACTCTATGGATCGATAATATGAAATAAACACATGCACATGCTAGAATTCAATAGAGCATGGGTGTCTGATAGACCAATTTTCGTCCATACGCAATTTGCAAAATTCATGATCTCATCCAAAAATAATAATGCCATTTATATTTTAATTTAATGCGTAGAACCGCCTTTTACACGTAGATGCACTATGCCTCGCCCCGTTCTCACAAACGCGTTATATCTCTCTCTATCTAACGCATAAGTGCACACACTTTATATGCATCGGCATTTCTCTTTCACACATGCTCACAATCTCTCTCAGGGTGTCGAGGTGTCTCACGCACATACTCTCTCTGTTTCTCTCTCTCTCTTTGTGACTACTATGTACCACTCTTTTCACTAATCTTAGTTGGAAAACACTATTTCTCTCACATGCATATATACACATGCACGATCTCTATTAGCCCTCTATGTGCCTACGTGTCTCCCGCATGCACATTATCTTTAGGCCTCTCTCGCACACATTGCCCCCCCGACACACCTCTCTCTTAGTAGTTGGCAGATATGATTTCATCATATCATTCGGTAGGATATCCCTGGCTGTTAGGCTGGATGGTAATACGAGGCAAAGTTTTACCCTAGTTTGGATCGGACCCTTGCAATTGAAGAAAGAGCCTACTCCTGGTACTATATATTAGTGATAGGGGTGTGTACAAAGTACACGTGAATACCAGGCATTGTGCGTGTGTGTATACTATCGACGAACTAGCCCCCAAGCTTGTATAACATACTAAGGGCCTAGGGTTACAAATCATATATAGTCGGCTTATCACCAGTGGGGATAGAGTCCTCCGCGACTTTGGTAGCTTCGTGTTGGACGCCGAGTCCTCCACATGGGTCTTCGTATAACACGTCTTGGTCCAACCTATATGTGGCGCAGGATGGAACCGACCCATGAGTCTTCATGTTGACCCACCACAACTAGAAATGATGTGCCCACCACACCGCACACGCAGTCGGCCACTAAGAAAATAAGCATATTCAATAGTACAACGATATCTAGCTCACAATACGTCTCCATATTTTGTTGATGACACTGACGGACTTTGCATTTGATGCGTGCTCTGTATTTTGTTGACGACACTTACGGTCATTGTATTTGAAGCAAAATCATGATATGGTCACTAGACTTCAGAATAAGCTTATCACGGTCACCGCATACATTTTGTCGTGCTAACCAACATGTGGTTGGATGGTTAGAGTACAATGGTTTCTCGAGCCCAACAAGGTTAAAGTCCTGGTGCTCGCATTTATCTTGTGTTAATTTCAGTATTTTCCGGCGATGTACGTTCAGTGGGAGGAGATGTTCCACTCGACTACGAGGCACCTATGGTGACTTCGTAAAATCTCAAGATCATATATGCTGGCACACTCTCTCGAAGGTGCTCATAGGGGTAGGGTTTGCGTGTGTGCGCTTATAGCGGTGAGTGCTTGTGCGTATATATGAGCCCTTGGGTCTGTACCGTGTTAAACAAATACATATCATGATTATACGGTCACTGGCTCACCCGTACAACTCCGTATTTTGTTGGTGACACAATCAATTGACCAGTCAAACGTTCCATGCGGCGTAACTAGTGTTGCACCATCGGGGCGCGTAACCATGGGGCCCACCTATCAGCCCGTATATGAAAGAAAGAAATGGTAGTTTGAGTCTGTACTATGTTAATAAAGTAGGAGTACATTTTAGGGTGATCATACGGTCACTGGCTCACCATACAGCTCCGCAATTTGTTGATAACACGACCAATTGACCAGTTAAACGGTCCACATTCAGCAGTGCACATTACCACAGGGCCCACCCGTCAGCGCGTATATGAAGGACAGAAATGGTAATAAATTAGTGGTCGGTGGGTATTCGAAGTCGTGAGACCTCTGGTTGGCAGTCACCGGTGGTTGGGGGGCGTTCATTGGGCGGTGGGGTGGGGATGGCCGGTGCGGCGGCGGACCGTCGGTGGGGAGTGGTTTCGGGGAGGGCGGGCCGGCCGCGGGCGGCGGGGGCTGGCAGTTCGGCCGGTGGTGGCTGGCGGCTCAGGGGGGCGGGTGGAGTTTGATGATAAACTGGAGGCCCTTGATTTCGTATCCAACGACTGGAAAATCTAATGACCAGAGATGAAAAAGTCAGTCGACTGACGTGTAGCCTCACCCCGCACGTACACATGCACGCACGCAAGACACGCACGCATGTAGGCGTGCAACACTGACACGTACACACACACACATGCTGGCGTGCAACACTGACACATACACATGCACTCACGAACACACGCACGTACGCACCCATGCATGCAACACTGAAACGTACCCTTGCATGCACGCAACACTCGCACGCCTGCATGCACACATCACACGACGCAAGACACACGCTCAACCTATACATGCATGAACCCTTTGTTAAGGACATGGATTGTTACGGGTATTAATCAATCTTATCTGTGATAAGCAGAACATTGATGTTTGCAGCGGTCTTTATGAATCACAACGTACCGAACGGGCTATCAACATAGTAGGCTTATCTACATGGAAAAGATGACGTCACACTCAATGAACAATCATTGGTTTATGAAATGCCCGCTTCTGACCGCCCTGGCCCACCAAAGGTTCCTCTGCTGTGCGCTGCCTGCGTTGGGTCACTGACATGCAGGCCATGCACCCAAAGAGCCCACATGTCAGTGGAACGGCGCGGTGTCCTAGGTTAGAGTTGAGGGTGCCACTCGCGGCACGCCCGGCTGAACACGCCTCCGTGCCACATTCAAACGCCTCCATGAAACCCGCCCGTGTGGAAGCCGAGAAACCCACTCTGGACACACGTCCGTTCATGACCGGGCCGACGTTAAACGCAACACCGGACGAGGTCCTCCCTTCCGCCATCTATTTAATCTCCCATTTAAACGAGGCCAAACGCCGGCCAATAATCGCACACCTCCACCGCTCCCCTATCTCCTCCACCATTTTGTCCACTCTTACAATGGCTTACGAAGAGTAGTTATTCCGCATCCAAGCCGACTGGGTAGCCCGCCGGATACGAGCTATGCAGCTCGCTGATCCACCTCCCTCCCCTCGCTCGATGGAGCCAGTTGCCGCCCAAGCCGGCGCGCGGTTCAGCAACTCGCTGCTCTAGGACAGCTCGACGAGGAGCGACGCACGGGCGTTGTTGCTGCTGTCCATGCCGCCGCCTCGTACCACGTCTCCCGTTTTGTGGCCGAGACTCCCATGCCGGCGGCTGCGCCATGCAAGAAGCGACAGAAGCCGGGTGCGTGGAGAGCGATGAGTCGGTGGCCAGCGCCTCCACGTCCGCCGCCATCATCGAGGAGAAGTAGAACACGAGAGGCCGCCGCCGCTTGGGTCCCATGAAGGCCATCGCGGAGGCGACGCCGGTGTACACAGCAGGTGTCTTGCCGGATCCTTTTGTTGTGAGGACCTTCGTCGACCCCGCATGGGCTCCACGAAAGAGGAGAATGTTAGGATGAACTCGAGCCGGTGCCGGCCATGGTGAAGTAGTGGCCGGTGATGAACTCGAACCGGTGCCGGCCACCATCATCTTCGGCACCAGCCAATGATATTAGTTGGGCAGTGGGGAAGCGAGCCGTCCTTTGCGCTGAAGCATATACCTCCGGGGCTTCCGGCAGTCCGGTGATCGTGCTGCCGGACATGAGGAACACAAATCGATCGGCGGGTGACCATTTAGGCCAGGTATTATGTACCTGTGTTGTCCAGAACTAGCACCGCGTAGTTCATTTGAATGTAATGAAATTTCCGTCGTTGTTTATATGAAATATCAGTTTGTCTACGTGTTTGCGTGAATTTCGTCCGGTTAGTTGAGTTGCTGTCATAATGTGTGCGGCTATGGTTGGATGGCGTAATTTGCGAGTCGCCGGTCGGTCTGCGGGCAGCTCGGGCGGCGTTGTGGGACAAAAAACACAGCTCGTGCGAGCTCGTCTCCAACGTGCGCGCTGGAGGATGCATGACAGCATGAGCACCCGAGCCATTCCTCGTTCATCGGTGGCAAAGGCACCGGTGGACAAAAGGGTCGCCAATATTTTGGCTACCCCAGACAAGATCCAAACAGCCCCTCCCAATAGATTCAAATCCCTCGTTCGCCGTGGAATTTTGCCATGTGTTGTTTTCATGGACTAGCAAGATGCCCGTGCATTGCACGGAACATCAAGATGCATTTTTTTGCAAACTCCCGCATGCATGCAAGGGATAATTAATGTCCTCCTTTGCTAGTACCACAAGGCAAACACCATTAATATTGCATCTATTAGTGTTAGTGGCCTTGTATATCTGCAAATTGTAATTTTGATAGTGGCCCCTTGTATATAAAAATGGAGGGAGAAAGATGAGAGATAAGGTGAGGAGGAGTGGGGCGTGGTGGTGACTGGTGGTCGGACTGGGCGGAGGCATGGGGATGGACGGTGCATTATGTCTAGGTTTGTATCTCTCTCTCACACACCCACGTAGGTGGGGGATGTGCACCAAGAGAAGAGGTGCATGCACGACGCACGTACTCCCGTCTCTTTCCCAACCACACCCGCGCGGGTACACGGTGGAGCTCATTTTTGTACGAAAAAGGCAGCCCACGTGGTAATTTGGCACGTGTACTGGTTGTCCACTTGGTGGAGGGAGGATCGTCTACCACGGGTGAACAAACAAATTGCGACTTGATGCGTTATGTTAAATTAAAAAAAGAGGCAAACCATGTGGGGCCTACCTTAGAGGCAAGGCTCTATACACTGGAGTACTTTTGATGTGTCCCGTCAACTCGCAGAACGAGGAGAAGCTTGCTTAGTACGCGGTCTACCCCGCCCACGGGCGTGGTGGCTGTCAGGACCCCGATTCCAAGTCACATCGATCTAGCTGGTAACACCTCATATCACATTGCGGCCTCACGCACAGTATCCCACGGGTGTCGCCTTACCATGGCCCGGGACGGTTTGCGCCTTTTGGCTCACGTATATGATAGTGTCGCTAGCATCCATATGACAGAGAACCCGGGCCGACATGGCTAGTCGTGAACCCAAAGCGGCACAGACCTATGGAGACAGGCATACATGAATCACATCGAACATGTCGGTCATCAGCGAGTGAATCCGGGCTGTAGCAATGGGTTAACAGGACTCCGGGGAACCCGTGCTATAGCAGGCTAGGCAGGACTCCGGATGTCAAAGCGTGACATTTCTCCGAAGGGACAGACATAGGAACGAAGTGAAACACATGCCGGCCAGTCAAGTGTCCAGAGCAGTAGTAATGGGCTAGCAGGACTCCGGTGAACCGGGCTGTAGCGGACTACTATCGCTCAGGAAGCACTAGACTACATTTCCCCATATGAGAGGCTGCCAAGGATAAACAACTATATTGTCGGATCCCACTCATACCGAGCATTTCAATCATACACACAATATGCCCGATATGAGTACATACAACATGGCATCACAACAAAACTCTACAACTCAAGTACTTTATTTAAAGGCTCCAGAGAGCCATACATAACATGTTCATACAGGTAGGGGTCACATGACCCGACACTCAAGTCATACAAGCATACAAGCACATGCGGAAGCAAATAGTCTGAGTACAGACACTAGAAAGAAAGAAGGCTTCTCGAAGCCTGTCTATCTACATAGGGCCCTCCATGGCCATGATCACCACCTGGGTGGCTAGTCACTCATCGACATCAAGGTCTACATAGAACCCATGGAGGGGGCGGTGTTGTCCTCTGAAAACAGTAATTAAGCAAACATGAGTACAAAGGTACTCAGCAAGTCTTACATCAGAACCTACTATACATGTTCATTCTCAAGAAGGTGGTGGAGTTATTGCAGCAAGCCAGCTTTGACTCTTGGCTAAGCTATCCTACGAGACTCCACTAGTAAAATAGTTTTCTCACACGAGTCCACTACTCACCAACACAATACTCCACCGGGGATCCTCCCTCGTCATCCTACGAGAGGGCCATCCTCGGTACTCACACTTATCTTGAGTCTTTTAGTAGCATCCATTAACTTGTCTATGAACTGTATAGGCAACCAAGTAGTCCTTTACCGCGGACACGGCTATTTGAATAGTTTTATACCCTGCAGGGGTGTACTTCATCACACATGTTTCCACCACTTAGCATCTGCACACGACATGTGCTCGGCAGACTTCAAGCGAAAACTGACGTGGGTGTAGACCACGACCTGACTAACCACACAAGTCTCTAGTCCAGGTTTATCGCCTATTCAGGTTCCATCCGCAAGGAAATCCGGCCGGGGTGTCCTCAACAGCCCCAAACGATGTGTACAGGGTCCCGAGACGCCAAATGGGCGCCCGACATACCCGGCAACAGTGTATCTACCGCATCATAGCCCACCCCTAGGGTCAGCGCTACGCACGGCTGCCAACACATAACCTACAAACACTAGAAACTAGTTGCAACTCATGGACAAAGGGCGAGAGGGTTCAGTAAGTCGAGCGGGGTCATATTTCAGGGCCCAATGTGTGGTAGTAGCTGAATCTTAAATCACGCATACAGATCTCAGTTCTTATAGACGGCCTCAATAAAACAACCCACCATGTACTCCTACATGGCCTCTCATCGATACCTTTACCAAAACATGTTCAACACATCCCTCACATTACCGACATAATCATTTCACTCTAGCCCATCACCCAGATGAACCAGACCTGACACAACTCTAAGCATAGCAGGCATAGCAAGGTAGGAATCACATACATGGCTCAATCAACTCCTACACATGCTAGTGGGTTTCATCTAGTTACTGTGGCAATGACAGGTCGTGCAGAGGATAAGGGTTCAACTACCGTAACACACAACAGTTTGAATCATGTTGTCTTAATGCAGTAAACAAGAGCAGAAGCGAGAACATGGGTTTGTATCAGAATGATCAATGGGTTGCTTGCCTGATGTAGTCGTAGTAGGGTACCGCCCTTCAGACGGATAATCGGGGTTATCCTCGGAGGCAGAACCTACCACGAAAGACACACCGAACATAATCAACACATGACAATATGCAACAATGTGATGCATGCTATGACATGGCAAAATGAATGTGTCTTGGCCTAATGCAAGCTAAAACAGAAAGGAATGAACCCATTTGAATCAAAGATTCAAATGATAGTTCATTTAACATAGGCTTATTAGTTCATTATCTTATTTTGCATAAACAACAAGGTTATCTTGTTTTGTCATGCATGAAACCATTACAGATGGATAGATTGAATTTTTCTGATCATTTTTCATATATAAATTGTTTGATTTGGAGCTATGGTTGATTTTCTATGATTTTTAGAAGTTTTGGCTATTTTCTGGAATTTCCTATTAAAGAATAAATCCAGAAAATGAATAATTGCGTCAGCACTGCGTCACTATGACGTCAGCAGTCAACTGGGACGGTGCAGGTCAAACCTGAACAGTGGGTCCCATATGTTATTGACTCAGCTAATTAATATGGTTAATCAACCTTAAATTAAGTCTAACTAAAATGTCAGTGGGGCCGGGGCCCACATGTCAGCGGCTAACCTAACTAAATTAGTGTTAGTTTAACTCCTAATCTAGGTTTGACCAGGGGGCGGGGCCCGCATGGTCAAATGGGTCAAACCCACCAGCGACATGACGCCGGCGAGGCCCGAGACGGCGGCGCGGCTCGGAAACGCAGCACAGGCGATGAAACGAGCAACAGTTTGGCTTGGCGTGAAGCTGGCGCTCCGCATCCAATGGAGCAAGCAAGAAAGGCTGCGGTGGAGTGAGCTCGCTAGAGTCGAGCTCGTGGCAGCGGCCGGGGCTCGGGCAACGACAGGTTCGGCGCTACGGTGCAAGGCAGGAGGAGCTGGTGGGCTCTACGGGCTCCTGGAGCCGTGCTGAGCGCAGATATGTGCTTGGCTTTGAGCCACTGTGGCTCTAGCCACGACGGCGACGAGGCACGGCGGCGGCGAGCTTCGGCCGCGGTGGTTAGTAAGGCTAGAGGAGGAAATAGACGGCGGGGAGCGAGGGGTTCAGTAGAGGAGCTCACGGCGGTTGCAGAACGCGTCTCAGCGGGCTCGGGGGAGGTCGGATGACGTCGGGGCGTTGCCGGCGATCTCGGTTGCTCGAGGTAGAAGACGACCACGGTGATGAAGTTTGGGGGCGTCCGGTGTGGAGTGGCTCGGTGGAGAGGACGAGGGCGATGAGGCGGGGCTTTTGGACGGGTCAGTGAGGCGAGGGGAGCACGGTGGTCACGGTGGCGACGAACGGCGGCGACGGCTTCGCCCTGCTTCGGGAGAGAGAGCGAGAGAGGCGAGGCAGGGGGAGAGTGGAGCGGTCGAGGGGTCCAGGCGGTCTGCGTGGCACTCATAGACGGCGTCCGAGCGTCGGAAAAGCAGGAGGTGGCCGGCGTGTGGCTGCGGGCGCCGGCCACGTGCCTCTCGTCCTCCTGGCGAGAGGAGGAGGATGACTGGCAGTGGCCAGTGGGCTGGGCCGAGCTGGGCCAGGCCAGGGCGACAGGTAAGTTCCTTTCTCTCTCCTTTTTCTGTTTTTTTATTTATCGTATTATTTCTTTAACTTCAGGGCTTTATTAAAAATGCCAGGGCATTTCCAAAAATCATAAAATTAATCATGGCTACTGCTTAGATTATATCCAACAGCAAACATTTTAGTTTATGATTATTTGAGCATTTAAAATATTTTATAGCATTTAAATGCCCAAATGCAAATAATATAAGAATTAATCCAATGACCTTAAGATGTCCTAGAAAAATGTGCACCATTTTTGTCAAAGGTTTTAACCCAAAACAAAAAAGGTGGGCTTTTTAGAAGGGCATTTCAGGTTCATTGAAAAAGTTTTTAGTAAACCCTAGTTGTTCCAGGGGGGGGCTGGGGGTTCTGTCATCCCCATTTCAGTTTTCTAGGAATTTAAACATGATGCAAAAGTTCAACCAATCCTAATGCATGACTAACACAGGGATGTTACCTCTAGCATAGTTGACTAAGTTGTGCGAACTCTTACAGTGGTAGACTAGCAGATGTAGGGGATGTAGGTGGTACGGTCTACCCGATCGTAAGGTGCTAGCGCTTCTGAAAGACTATGTCTCGGTCATCCGTCTTCTCAAACACCATGTGGTGCGAGAAACCAAACGGAGGCGATCGAGTCTTGTGGGGAAAAGTGCGCAAACCTCTGCAGAGTGTAATAAACTAATCATGGTTAGCCGTGTCCCCGGTTATGGACATCTTGAGTATCTAGTACTTGGATTTTCATGTGAATCTCAACATGTTACTCTAAATTAATTTTGTTGGGTTAAGTTTAATGATGATGCTTAATTGGGATTGAGAATGCCATCAACCATTCTCAATGTTTAACAACCACCATGATAGTAATTAAATTTTATTCCTTTGAAGTAGGGAAAATTGGCTTTACGCAAAACAGTAACCATAGAGCTTTCCACCAGCCAAATAAGCATATAGTATAGCTGTTTCATTCCATTACTCTCTATGTGTTACATTGCCAGCATATTCCATGTGCTGACCCGTTTTCGGGCTGCAATGTTAATGTTGCAGACTTTTCAGACGACGATTAAGGAGTTTTTAGGTCGTGGTTCTACACTCAGTGATGCGTTGGAGTTGATGGACTCACTTATCTTCTAAGCCTTCCGCTGTTATCGTTATTAGATGGCCTTAAACCATATTAATTGTAATAAGTCCTCTTTTGAGACACTCGATGTAATAAGTGTGTGATTGCTACTCTGCTATAAATCCTCCGAGTACTGTGTGGTGTCAGCATTACTGATCCAGGGATGACACCGGAGCACAGAGATCAGACTGTTTGAGGTCTGGTCGCTACACGGTGATACTCTCACGAACAGGTAGAAGGTGGGCTACTTTGGAAAGACGGTCGATCTCGACGAAGATGGCATTATTCCCTCTCTTGGTCCTGGGAAACCCAGTAATGAAACCCATACTGATTTTATCCCATTTCCACTCAGGAATAGCCAAAGGTTGAAGGGTGCCAGCAAGCCGTTGGTGCTCTGCTTTAACACGACGACAGACGTTGCAACTAGCAATGTATTGAGCAATTTCTCTCTTCATCCTAGTCCACCAAAACCTTTGGCGTAGGTCTTGATACATTTTAGTACTACCGAGATGAATGGTGAGAGGGGATTCATGAGCTTCCTTAAGAATCAACTGGCGTAGATGTTGTTTCTTGGGAACCACCAAGCGGTTCTTGAAGAAGACAACACCTCGCTCATCCATGGAAAAACATTTAGCAACTCTGCTAACAATGTTTTCCTTAATCCGGAATATGCCCTTATCACGCTTCTGGGCAGCTATGATTTGATCTGTAAGGTTAGGCTTCGCCACCAGGGTGGATAGAAATCCTTGAGGAACAATGTGAAGATTAAGCTTACGAAATTCCTCATGGAGAAGTGGTTGACTTTGTTGTAACATCAGGTTGTTATAATAGGACTTACGACTTAGTGCATCAGCCATGACATTGGCTTTGCCCGGGGTCTAAGTTATTCCTAATTCGTAATCCGAGATCAACTCGACCCAATGTCTTTTCCTGAGATTCAAATCCGGTTGGGTGAAGATATATTTCAAACTTTGGTGATCGGTGAAGATCTCGCAACGATTACCGAGGAGGTAATGTCACCAAGTTTTGAGTGCATGGACTACAGCTACAAGCTCTAGATCATCTGTGGGATAGTTTTCCTCATGTGGGTGTAATTGCCGTGAAGCATAGGCAATTACCTGACGATCTTGCATGAGTATGCAACCTCGTCCTTGTCGCGAGGCGTCGCAATAGATAATAAAGTCCTTGGAGAAATCTGGTGGTACCAGTACGGGAGTAGATGTCAGGCGTGTTTTCAGTTCCTGAAAGATGAACTCGCACTATGGAGTCCACTCGAACTTTTTATCTTTCTTGAGGAGTTCAGTTAGAGGTTTAGCAACCTTGGATAAATTCTCGACGAAGCGGCGGCAATAGCTCGCTAAGCCAAGGAAGCTCCGAACTTGCTTGACCGTCTCAGGTGGAGTCCAATCAAGGACGTCTTGAACTCGCTCGGGATTGACAGCAATACCCTTACCAGAGATTACATGGCCTAGATAGGTCACTTCTGGCAACCAAAATTCACACTTGGAGAATTTGGCATAAAGGCGATGCTCTCGAAGTTTCGTTAATACCAGCCTTAGATGTTTGGCATGTTCCTCTTCATTCTTGGAGTAGATGAGTATGTCATCGAGGTATACTACGACGAATTTATCCAAATACTCCATGAAGACCGAGTTCATTAACCGAGAGAAGGTGGCTGGGGCATTGGTTAGACCGAAGGACATAACGGTGTACTTGTATTGGCCATAACGAGTAACAAAGGCCGTTTTGGGAATGTCCCCATTTCTGATTTTGATTTGATGGTAGCCCAACCTCAAATCCATCTTGGAAAAGACTGAGGATCCAGCGAGCTGATCATACAGATCATTGATCCTGGGAAGTGGATACTTGTTCTCGATGGTGACCAAGTTGACAGGTCGGTAATCTACAACCATTTGATCCGTTCCATCCTTCTTCTTGACGAAGAGGACGGGGCAAGCCCAAGGAGAGGAACTAGGACGGATGAAACCCTTTTTCAAGGACTCATCGAGTTGGTTCTTAAACTCGGCTAGTTCAAAGGGTGCCATCTTATAGGGTCTTCTAGAAATTGGAACGGTTCCTGGAACAAGGTCTATCACAAACTCGACATCCCTGTCAGGTGGAACACATGGCAGTTCTTCTGGAAAGACATCCGGAAAGTCTCAGACTACCGAAACATCCTCAAGGTCTGGAAGGTGGTTGGCATTTAGGGAGTAAAGCTGGCGCTTGGCCACTCGAGTTAAGAGATTGACTGTCTTGCCCGATGGGTGAGTAAGTTGAACGGTTCTAGTGGCACAATCAATCTTAGCATAATGAGCTGACATCCAGTCCATACCCAAGATGATGTTTATGTCCGAGGACTTGAGAGCTATTAAGGATGCAAGGAAGACAAGTCTATCGACAAGAATTTCGTTCCCATGGCTTACTCTAGAAGTTTGCCATCTAGAGCCAGGGGTTTGAATTTCCATGGTAGCGTGCATGTCACAGAATGTCGTGTTATGCAATCGAGCATAATTCTCGGATATGAATGAATGAGATGCTCCAGTATCGAAAAGAACAGATGCCAGATGGCAATTAACAAGGAGCGTACCAAGGACGACGTTAGGATCCTCATGAGCCTCCTCGGCTGAAACATAGTTGACATGGCCACGTGCAGTGGTGACCGGCTTGGTGTAGATTGTCTTTCCCGCTGGCTTACCACGACCAACGGACTTTCCAGACTGATTGGGGTTGTTGTTCTGAGGACACTCTCGGCTATAATGACTCGGCTCTCCACACTTGAAATATGTCACAACATTGGGGCGTGGAGCAGCATTAGCAGCGGGGCCACCATAGGGCTTGGACGGTGGAAACTGCTGGTTGGGACGAGGCGCCTCAAAGGATGGCCTCGGAATGAACCTGGGTGGCAGTGCCGTGCTTGGATTCCACACCCGGCGCTTCTGAGATCCAGAGCCGGATGAAGAGCCAAAATCACGAGAGTGCTTGCGTGAAGCGTCATAGTCAGACTGGCCTGTCTCAGCACTGATGGCTTTATTGACCAACTTCTGAAAGGATGTGCACTCGTGTAGACGAAGATCGCGGCGAAGCTCAGGGCTAAGTCCCTTACGGAACCTTGCCTACTTCTTAGCGTCGGTAGATACTTCTTCAGGAGCATAATGTGTCAGATTCCCAAATTCACGACTATATGCATCCACAGTCAGTCTTCCTTGGGTGAAATTGCAGAACTCTTCCCTCTTGCGATCTATGAGACCTTCCGGGATGTGATGCTCACGGAAAGCCTCATTGAGTTCAGCCCAAGTAGTGATTTGGCCGATCGGGCGCATAGCTTCAAAATTTTCCCACCAAAGACTAGCAAGGCCTTCGAGATGATAGGCAGCATAAGTAACCTTACCAGCTTCGGCTACGTTGGCAGAACGTAGCTTGTGGGTGATGCTGCCAAGCCAGTCATCCGCGTCGAGGGGCTCAATGGAATGGTTAAACTTTGGTGGGTACAACTTGATGAAGTCATTGATTGACACCAAGTCATTTCGCTGATGGCGTGCAGTGTTCTGCTCAATCCGCTCCAGCAAGCGGTTAGTCTCACGCTTGTTTCTTTCCGCCTCCAGCATCACTTCGGCCAGAGAAGGCGGGTGAGGAAGATTTTCACCCCTAACTGCACTGGCTTCCCCCTGCTCCGGGGCAGCAGGGTTGCTGCGGGTGTTGACCATCCTAGGAGAAAACAAGACAACGGTTTAGATAAGGATGGCACAAACTTAGCAAGGAAGTGTAGAATGTAATGGATAACACGGAATGCAGAGATGTTCATCCGTATGTCATGGTAATATAGAACTGCCATATATATACCAACGGTCATACACACCATACATAGTTTAGTACAAGCCCAGGTTATAGTACAACTATGATGAAAGACTTTACATCTCATCATAGGCATTCCAAGCTCCTATACATTATTTGTCTACACCTCCGGAATTGATTACACACAAAGTCATATTCCACAAGTCACGCAGGACAGTGGAGATACAACTATTACAATACTAGTGATACTACTACTAACTCAGACAGCTCCGTAGTAGTCCTCACAGAAGTCACCTCCATAGCCTGGAAGTTCAACGTGATCATCCGGGAACAGACGGTCCTGAGGAGCTTGTGGACCAAAGGGGCTAGGATGAGGTCTTGGACCAACGAACGGTGGCCTGCAGGGACCACGGGGTGGGGTGATGCCTCCCACATCACGCCAATCCACCATGTCTGGCAGAGCAGATCTCATAGGATACAGATCCCTTGTATCCATACATCCAGCTTGCACCGTAGGTGCAAACCGAGTCAAAGTGGCCCAATGATCAGCACGGGTGTTGAAAAGCTCCAGTCTCAAGGCCCGATTCTCTCGGTCCTTATCCTCGAGCATCTCGGCAGTGGTACGCGTTAGTGAGTCCTCCTGAGTGGAGTCAGCATAGATAGCCTGGAGATACCCTTGCGGTCCCGGGAGTGAAGCTGGCATATAACGGAAGTCGGTGTTCCGAAGCAGGCCAGTCCGGACTCACATGATGGTCATCATGGAATAGGCAGCATCCTGCACAGCCATCTCAACAGTAACCCCAAGTCCATAGGAACAGTGGAGGGGCTCGGTAGATCCAGGATAAGAAGGAAATATCCTAACGGTGCAGAAATATTGGCTTTGATTAAAATCTTGGAATTGCTCTTCGACAGTGTATTCGGGATACCAACGGTAACCCGTCTCGATCATTACCCGGACTAACATAGCAGTATGACCAGGCACATCGAGGCACCGGGTCAGGCGAACCACTTGGTTTTGAGCATGAGTGGCCATCTGAAAGCACAACCACAACGCAAAGACATTAGAATTTGTAGGGAAAATTGGACAACATAACCGCTGTAAATGCTCAGAAAAAGATTTGAGACATCCACAACAGTTGCAATACCACTCAACAACATCATATCAAGGTTCTGATTCAACTGGCAACATATTAAAAGTAGTAGAAACTGTACTGAGGCTTGTAACAACAATCCTATAAGCTACTACGGATTAGTAACACATGAACCTGACAGAAGAAGAGAGCCTAGTACTTAACCCACGCTGAATGAGAAGAGAATGACTCAGATCAGAGGGCATAAGGTAAGGAGTAAAAGAGCCTTACGTTCCCTCTCACAATCAATTCCCCTACATATAACTAAAGCATTTCTAGACTCGACATCGACCAGTTTGGCTCAACAAACCTACAGGCAGTCCGGCTCTGATGCCAACGCTGTCAGGACCCCGATTCCAAGTCACATTGATCTAGCCGGTAACACCTCATATCACATTGCGGCCTCACGCACGGTATCCCACGGGTGTCTCCTTACCATGGCCCGGGACGGTTCGCGCCTTTTGGCTCACGTATATGATAGTGTCGCTAGCATCCATATGACAGAGAACACGGGCCGACATGGCTATTCATGAACCCAAAGCGGCACAGACCTATGGAGACAAGCATACATGAATCACATCGAACATGTCGGTCATCAGCGAGTGAATCCGGGTTGTAGCACTGGGCTAACAGGACTCCGGGGAACCCAGGCTGTAGCAGGCTAGGAAGTACTCCGGATGTCACCGCGTGACATTTCCCCAAAGGGACAGACATAGGAACGAAGTGAAACACATGCCGGCCAGTCAAGTGTCCAGAGCAGTAGTGCTGGGCTAGCAGGACTCCGGTGAACCGGGCTGTAGCGGACTACTATCGCTCAGGAAGCACTAGACTACATTTCCCCATATGAGAGGCTGCCAAGGATAAACAACTAGATTGTCGGATCCCACTCATACCGAGCATTTCAATCATACACACAATATGCCCGATATGAGTACATACAACATGGCATCACAACAAAACTCTACAACTCAAGTACTTTATTTAAAGGCTCCAGAGAGCCATACATAACATGTTCATACAGGTAGGGGTCACATGACCCGACACTCAAGTCATACAAGCATACAAGCACATGCGGAAGCAAATAGTCTGAGTACAGACACTAGAAAGAAAGAAGGCTTCTCGAAGCCTGTCTATCTACATAGGGCCCTCCATGGCCAGGATCACCACCTGGGTGGCTAGTCACTCGTCGACATCAAGGTCTACGTAGAACCCATCGGAGGGGGCAGTGTTGTCGTCTGAAAACAATAATTAAGAAAACATGAGTACAAAGGTACTCAGCAAGTCTTACATCAGAACCTACTATACATGCTCATTCTCAAGAAGGTGGTGGAGTTATTGCAGCAAGCCAGCTTTGACTCTTGGCTAAGCTATCCTACGAGACTCCACTAGTAAAATAGTTTTCGCACACGAGTCCACTACTCACCAACACAATACTCCACCAGGGATCCTCCCTCGTCATCCTACGAGAGGGCCATCCTCGGTACTCACACTTATCTTGAGTCTTTTAGTAGTATCCATTAACTTGTCTATGAACTGTATAGGCAACCAAGTAGTCCTTTACCGCGGACATGGCTACTCGAATAGTTTTATACCCTGCAGGGGTGTACTTCATCACACATGTTTCCACCACTTAGCGTCTGCACACGACATGTGCTCGGCAGACTTCAAGCGAAAACCGATGTGGGTGTAGACCACGACCTGACTAACTGCACAAGTCTCTAGTCCAGGTTTATCGCCTATTCAGGTTCCATCCGCAAGGAAATCTGGCGGGGTGTCCTCAACGGCCCCAAACGATGTGTACAGTGTCCCGAGATGCCAAACGGGCGCCCGGCATACCCGGCCACAGTGTATCTACCGCATCATAGCCCACCCCTAGGGTCAGCGCTACGCACGGCCGCCAACACATAACCTACAAACACCAGAAACTAGTTGCAACTCCTGGACAGAGGGCGAGAGGGGTCAGTAAGTCGAGCGGGGTCATATTTCAGGGCCCAATGTGTGGTAGTAGCTGAATCATAAATCACGCATACAGATCTCAGTTCTTACGGACGGCCTCAATGAAACAACCCACCATGTACTCCTACATGGCCTCTCATCGATACCTTTACCAAAACATGTTCAACACATCCCTCACATTACTGACATAATCATTTCACTCTATCCCATCACCCAGATGAACCAGACCTGACACAACTCTAAGCATAGCAGGCATAGCAACATAGGAATCACATACATGGCTCAATCAACTCCTACACATGCTAGTGGGTTTCATCTAGTTACTGTGGCAATGACAGGTCATGCAGAGGATAAGGGTTCAACTACCATAACACACAGCAGTTTGAATCGCGGTCTTAATGCAGTAAACAAGAGCAAAAGCGAGAACATGGGTTTGTATCGGTTGCTTGCCTGATCTAGTGGTAGTAGGGTACTGCCCTTCAGACGGATACTCGGGGTTATCCTCGGAGGCATAACCTACCACGAAAGACACACCGAACATAATCAACACATGACAATATGCAACAATATGATGCATGCTATGACATGGCAAAATGAATGTGTCTTGGCCTAATGCAAGCTAAAACAGAAAGAAATGAACCCATTTGAATCAAAGATTCAAATGATAGTTCATTTAACATAGCCTTATTATTTCATTATCTTATTTTGCATAAACAGCAAGGTTATCTTGCTTTGTCATGCATGAAACCATTACAGATGGATAGATTGAATTTTTCTGATCATTTTTCATATATAAATTGTTTGATTTGGAGCTATGGTTGATTTTCTATGATTTTTAGAAGTTTTGGCTATTTTCTGGAATTTCCTATTAAAGAATAAATCCAGAAAATGAATAATTGCGTCAGGACTGTGTCACTGTGACGTCAGCCGTCAACTGGGACGGTCCAGGTCAAACCTGACCAGTGGGTCCCATATGTCATTGACTCAGCTAATTAATATGGTTAATTAACCTTAAATTAAGCCTAACTAAAATGTCATTGGGGCCGGGGCCCACATGTCAGTGGCTAACCTAACTAAATTAGTGTTAGTTTAACTCCTAATCTAGGTTTGACCAGGAGCGGGGCCCGCATGGTCAAATGGGTCAAACCCACCAGCGACATGACGCCGGCGAGGCCCGAGATGGCGGCGCGGCTCGGAAACGCAGCGCAGGCGATGAAACGAGTGGCGGTTTGGCTTGGCGTGAAGCTGGCGCTTGTCCGCATCCAACGGAGCAAGCGAGAAAGGCTACGGTGGAGTGACCTCGCCGGAGTCGAGCTCGTGGCGGCGGCCGGGGCTCGGTCAACGACGGGTTCAGCGCTACGGTGCAAGGCAGGAGGAGCTGGTGGGCGCTACGGGCTCCTGGAGCCGTGCTGAGCACAGAGAAGTTCTTGGCTTTGAGCCAATGTGGCTCTAGCCACGACGGCGACGAGGCACGGCTGCGGCGAGCTTTGGCCACGGTGGTTAGTAAGGCTAGAGGAGGAAATAGACGGCGGGGAGCGAGGGGTTCGGTAGAGGAGCTCACGGCGGTTGCAGAACGCGTCTCAGCGGGCTCGGGCGAGGTCGGACGATGTCGGGGCGTTGCCGACGATCTCGGTTGCTCGAGGTAGAAGACGACCGCGGTGATGACGTTTGGGGGCATCCGGTGCGGCGTGGCTCGGCGGAGAGGACGAGGGCGACGAGGCGGGGCTTTTGGACGGGTCAGTGAGGCGAGGGGAGCACGGTGGTCACGGTGGCGACGAACGGCGGCGACGGCTTCGCCCTGCTTCGGGAGAGAGAGCGAGAGAGGCGAGGCAGGGGGAGAGTGGAGTGGTCGAGGGGTCCAGGGAGTCTGCGTGGCACTCGTAGACGGTGTCCGGGCGTCAGCAGAAGCAGGAGGTGGCCGGCGTGTGGTTGCGGGCGCTGGCCACGCGCCTCTCGTCGTCCTAGCGAGAGGAGGAGGATGACTGGCAGTGGCCAGTGGGCTGGGCCGAGCTGGGCCAGGCCAGGGCGACAGGTAAGTTCCTTTCTCTCTCATTTTTCTGTTTTTTTATTTATTCTATTATTTCTGTAACTTCAGGGCTTTATTAAAAATGCCAGGGCATTTCCAAAAATCATAAAATTAATCATGGCTAGTGCTTAGATTATATCCAACAGCAAACATTTTAGTTTATGATTATTTGAGCATTTAAAATATTTTATAGCATTTAAATGCCCAAATACAAATACTATAAGAATTAATCCAATGACCTTAAGATGTCCTAGAAAAATGTGCACCATTTTTGTCAAAGGTTTTAACCCAAAACAAAAAGGGTGGGATTTTTAGAAGGGCATTTCAGGTTCATTGAAAAAGTTTTTAGTAAACCCTAGTTGTTCCAAGGGGGGGGGGCTGGGGGTTCTGTCATCCCCATTTCAGTTTTGTGGGAATTTAAACATGATGCAAAAGTTCAACCAATCCTAATGCATGACTAACACAAAGATGTGACAGTGGCTCGCAGGATGAGGTGAAGCTTGCTTACGAGTAGTAGTAGTAGTAGTAGTAGTAGTAGTAGTAGTAGTAGTATTGTACGTCTTTACGCCCGCTCCCTCGCCCACGCGCGCGGTGGCTCGCAGCACGAGGAGAAAATTTAGCTGCTCCCTCCGTTTACTCCTCGTCCCTACTACGTACTTTGGTTAGTACTCCCACCATTTATTTATACAAGGCCACTATAAAAAAATACATTTTGCATCTATACAAGGCCACAAATAGTGATCGAGAAAAAAATTACTACTCCCTCCTTTCCAGTTTATGGCTCAATTTCAAAATCTCTCCAACCAAGGTAGACGGTGAGTGGTCGAATTAATTTTGTAGTTTGCACAAGTAATTAGTACGCTCGTTTTTCTCAAGAAGTTATGTTTACCGAGGCATTAATTAGAACGAATGCATGAACGACCACTAAATTTCCATTAACTTGTACATGCATTGGTTAGTTTCCTCTTGACTCTGCTTGCGTCGGGTGATCTAACGCACCTCAAAATCCAACATGTAATGGTACTACTACTAGTATAGTAGAATTGAGACTTATCAAACGGAAAAACGAATGTTTTTTAGATGAGCCCTATAAACCCTAGTGGGTACGTACTCCGTAAAAACAGATTTTTCCAAAACTAAGTCGCTCCCTTTCATGAATTCTGTAGTATACTCCTCCGTCGATGCTCCCTTTCATGAATTATGTACTTCCTGTCGCCGACATGTGGGACATATAGCAACCGGGTCGACGTGTCAAGCAGCAAATAACAGTGCAGAACAGCAGGGGGACGCACCCCACTCATACCGGCCCAGTAGTAGTAATGAGCAATGAGACGTTAAATCACAATGCTGCACCTTCCCAGACGGATGAAGCGACCATTATTTCACACTTTTGTTCGCCATCATCTCAAACCACGTAGTATTGCTTCTTCCTCAAGAGGGACACGCGCATCACCTTGGCACATCATGACACGTGGGACCGCATGACAGGCCATGCTCCCTCGCCGATCGCTCGGTAAAATCACCTCATTTATACTATACTTCCTCTGTATCGCTTTACTACATGGCATGCACGTCATACTAGGTTGAGAATTAAACTCGCTATATATGTGATGAATAGTATTCTAGCCTTTTAAAAAATGTATACTTTTGTACAGTAGTACTATCGACGGATTGCGCCATGGAGCAGAAATTGAAATTAAAAAAGGTGGTACATATAGAGAGCGCTCGTCGCCAAATTATGCATATAGTACTATTAAAAAAGCTAGTACGTGCTTAATTGGGGTGCTAAATTCTATTAAAGAAATACTAGTAGTATGTACATACTGAAGAGTTAAAGTAACGAGAAGAAACATAACATAGTTCTGCTGGGGGCTCAGCACAACACACCCCTCAAATTAAACTAAGCACACCTGAAATTAAACTATGCAACTAATCCGGTAGACACTGCATTAGAATTTTAGAACCACCATGAGCAACGGCACAGCCACCTTACTCGGAGTCCTCATCCACGTCCTCGACTTCGTCCTTGTCCCTCTCCCTCATGGCCGATAATTCTTTGCTTGAACCGCACACTTGGCTGTTGCTCTTCATCCAACCCTTGTAGATATTGAAGCAAAGGTAGCCATCCATTGCAGCGTAGTGGATGTGGTCTATATCTAGTACATTCCGCTGCCATGCATGACGATCAAACGTGTATGGAGGTTTCTCAAGTTTACCGTATGAAGGATGAACCATGGCTCCTGCCAGGGTCAGCACTGAAGGCTGACGAGAGGACACCAGCCGATTCTTCTGGAGGTCGAAGGGGTTGCCTACAATTAGACCTATCCGACGAAGGACATCCCTTTCATTCTTAAAGTCTATAGTAACGAATTTCACTGTTTGTCCTTGAGAAAGTTCTTGAAATCCTGGCACTCAACATCGGCATGGCATATGTGGTAGACCAAGCAAACATTATGTACACAAACCTGGATCACGGCGGGCTTCTTCCTCTCTTTGTCCTTTAGATCCTTCTCTGGTCCCAGGACTGTGGTGTACTCAACATCTAGCCCAGCGACCCACTCATCATCTGAGTTTTCGAACATGCGTGTGAAGCGAGAAAGGCATCCTTTTACCGTCGCGGAAGAATGGGTGTAGATGATGTCGAACTCATCGCTGGTGATGGTTCTAACCTTGTACTCACCGCCGATCGTGGAGATTTGGGACTCCATGGATTTGGGAGGAGGGTTAGGATTAGTGGAACTGCCGTAATGTGAATGGATGGGACGACTAGGAGCGAACCGCCGTAGTATTGAAGGACGTGCGGGGACGAGTAGGAGCGAACTGCCAGCGTGCAAACGACAGGGTAGTGGCTTTCCATTCTCCCATGATACGGGCTTCCGAGAGCCCTTGGATCTGAGATCGAACGGTTGCATGGCGTGATTCTAGACCTATGGGTGAATATCCTATCCTGGAGGGTTATTCTGCAAATTTTCAGCAACTTAGCATGCAACCGTTTGATCTGAGATCCAAGGGCCGCCGGCAGCCCGTATCATGGTCGCGCCTACCACGACCGTCGCGTCGCTCGCGCGGTCACGCCCTTGGAGATTTAACACGGTGCGTTAGGCTATCTGATGTTGGCATGTCATACATAGTCATCACTTAGTCACTCATACTACAACAAGGTTGGCTATAAGGTTGGCTATAAGTGTATTTTTTTACTCCTCTCTATCTCTTTCTTCGTAATGGATGTGGTCAGGAATCGGGAGACTCATGCCGATCGTAGCGCTGTAGTTAAGATGATAATGGCAAGTCACATCACGGGGCCCCACCTGTCCAGCAGTAACTCGCTGTCAAATCACACAACCCTACGTTTGCAGCAGCCTACTCCCTCATCTTCTCGCGTCTCTGTCGAACCGACTAGGCGGAACTGCCCCACCTACCGCGCAGGAAAAGCCCCGCCCTCGACTTTTAAATACAACTACATCCTCTTAAGAATCCAATGATATACTTTTTGTGACATAGTAACTCATATTTAGTTAGTCAAATGGATGACTTAGAACTACGTGCAGGCCCTATAAACCGAGACGCCTAAAAATAAAAAAACCAAGACGGAGAGGGTAGTTTAGCACGTATCTTTTTAGATCAATATAGTCGGGATTCACCAAGGAGCAAAACCAAGTGGTAGGCTGCTCCTATCGTGTTGGCGTAGCAACTCAAGCAGGGTCAGTCCGCACACGAAATGGCGACACACTTAACAGGACCCCTTTGGCCGACATGTGGCTCATCCACCATCTTGTTCCACGTGCGATGCACCAAATTACAGTTCGGAGCAATGGTTGGAATTGGAGGCACCCCAGTAGTAGAAAATGAGCGATGAGGGGTCAAATCACAAAGCCCCACCTTTCCCGCATTAAGCTGGACAGATGAAGCAACCATCATTTCACTCTAGGGCGCAAGAGCATAAAGAAAAGAGAAAACAATGATGCGTGCGGCAGCTACCTAGGGCACCTAGGGTAGGGGTCTCCACTACAGATCCTTTTTTTGAAAGCGCCTCCACTACAAATCGGCTTCTCCCTCGTCCTTTTGAAGAAAACCGATGATGAGTGCAGCGGTAGGGTTTGTAGGAGTACTACGGCGTGCGGGGCCACGTCATAGTAAACGGGTTCGAGTCGACGCCTTAAATATGTGTGGGCCGCTTGGTTTTACGGGAACGAGGCAGCATTTTGGGTTCGGGGACCAGTGGAGATATAGTACGTACAAAAAATTGTGGATGTAGGTTCGACCGAAAGGCAATGATGCATGGGCCCTGCATTTTCATATACGCGGGGCCGCGTGAAATTTGCTACTCTACTCAAAACTAGTAAGGTACACATGTATTGAATGCATGAGATTCCGAAACCAAATTATGAATAAATACACACTATAGCATGTAAAGCTTTAAGTCATATATGCATGATGTAGATGTTCGTTTAGTTCTTATAGTTCATCTCATTCAAAATCAATTAGTTTTATAAAAATGTTAAGATTCATGGGGTTGTGCATTGTAAATCATAAAGTAAAAAACAAATAATGGCAATTCATTTGGAAAAAATAATCAATTATGATACAAAAGTTTCTAGAACAAAGGAGAAGTGCTTGTGTGTTGAGGTTTGTGCATTATGCTTAAGTTCAACCATGGAGTCTTCTAAATTGTACATGTGGCAGATCTGGTGGAATGTTGATGATATCCAACGGCCAGTAGTGCTCGGATTTGCCTATCTCTGCACTGTCGGGTTAGCTTCATCCAGCGACCATCTTTCAAAGTTATTGGCACACTATATAGTTCTTGTGGCATAGTTGCATGTTTTGGAAAAAGCTACTAGTGGGCTGTACTATCTATTTAGGAATAGAAGATGTATACATGGAAGTTGTAGGGAAAGAGATGACATGGAGCATCTCAATTCCTGTGAGTAGGGATTGGAAAAGAGATGTCATTTGGTTCACATCATAGGAACTTTTCTATTGAATCTAGAGATGACATGTATCTCAATTCCTATGAGGAGGGATTAGAAAAGAGATGTAATTTGGTTCATATCATAGGAACTTTTCTATTGAATATACGCTAATGTTTATTTTCCTTTGAAATTAAGGGAGTATAGGAATCCATTCATATGAACCAAGTGGCTCTAAAGCTATAGAAATGATATGATGTTTATTTCCTTTGAAATGTGGAGTATATGAATCTATTCCTATGAACCAATTGGCTCTAAAGGAAAAAATCCTATAAAAATCATATCATATAGAATTCCTATGATATTCCTCGACACTAAAGGATGCTTGAAATTGCTGCGGGTGATACGATGGTCTTTCTTTTTAGACTCCTCACCCATCTTTATAGTTACCTCTCGAAGATGAATGAAATGATATATACATGATATTCTACATGTGCAACTTAGTACACGAAAACTCGGTAAAAGTTTGTGAGGTTCGAATTTTCAATAAAGCTATATGCATTGCATTTTGGAACGAGGGAGCATACGACAGTTGCTAACACTCATGTGGAAGATTTGTGTGTAGGAGGAGTGGCTGTTCTGTTAAATGACATGGCAAAACTGACACTGTCGGATGCCGATCTAACGGTTCTTACGGCGTTCGTCAGGAAAAGGCTTGTGGCGAACGTTTGTCGGATAATGATTTACGGACACATGCATTGCATTGATACGTGCCCCCCCTCTCGCACGCACACGCACCCTCACGAGTCACGACTCTCCCGAGTCCTCTCGCAGACTCGCACGTCGCACCCACCGTCTATCTGCAGGTAGACGTCACGCACATATGTGCTCTTCACACCCTACCCTCAGAACTTCTAAAAAACAAAAGACGGTGCACACATTTTATTTTAGCTCACACGTCACACACTGATACTATTACTCTTGCGGCGAACGTTCTTTGGGCATAGTATATTGTACTCTCACGAAGAGGAGCGGTGCACACACGCACTAGTTCTCTCACACCCACTCGCGGGTACACGTAGGAGCGCATTTTTTTGAAGCTGGTACAACAAAATCACTCCACTATATATAAAAGCAGGAGCCTTAGAGCTTGCTTTACTAGGGTTCCTCTCATTCACTCTCTCATGCTCTCCAGATCTAAGCAACACATAGGTGGCCATACTCTCTCTTATCTCACGGCTGGTCACAAATCCGGCCGGACAACCTCGACCGGGGCAGGGGTGTAGGTGCATCGTTCACGCTGTCGTCGACGCGAGGTAGGAGACCAACGGCTGCCCGCGCGTCCTGATCGGCGGCCGTGCCGTTCTCTCCGAGAGAGCGCCGGCTTGGGAGGGCCTCCGACCCCTTCTTCCTCCCTGCGGTATTATGGCCAAGATGCGGCCTCCCGACGCCGTCTTTGCCACATGCTGACGACCCTCGGGTATATATTCCTTCGAAACCTGCCTTGCTCTACTGCCCCAGCTCCCTTCGTGTGGATCCTTTTCTACCTCCGTCTGCTGTTCCAAAGCCACCTAGACTTCTACTATTATTAGAAGTAAAGCTAGTTCATACAGTCGACTCAAAGCGTTGGTTCAAACAATGAAGAAAGTGGGAAAGCTGTAGCATGAATCTAGGACTTGGTTCTAAGAGGAAACGGGGGAAGTAGTAATATCTGTCAGTGTTTAAATAACCGTATTTCATATTTGCGCAAATAGGGATGTTTGTCTCCATATCGTTTCGGGATGTCTGTCTCCGTATCGTTTCTATCCGCGCAATCAAAAGCACACACCTCAGTTTTAGTACAACTGGGCAAAATGAGATGGCTATCCCTCATTGCCGTTGTCTAACCTCCCATCCTCAAGGTATCCCTACATTGGTAGTAACTAAGGTAGAATGACCAACACAATCTAAAAGAAGCTAATTCGTACATTTTACTTCCTGATTGCAGTGCAGGGACGAGGGAAAACAACTGCATCCTAGTCCGGAATGCACTTTCTACCAGTTCATCCATGGACCGAGGACTAGCTGGCACGGCTGCACGGCGGTTTTTTGGACAGGTGCACGGACAAGAGGCATTGTGGTCTGCTTATTTCTGTAAATAGCGGTGCTTAAATTTAGTGGAATGCACAAGCATTTCAGCTAGTCATACACTTCATGGTTCAGTTTAGCATTCCAGCTGAGACCACAATTATAATTGGTTGTTCTGGAATGAGAGAACCTAACCTGAATGGTGGCAACAAGAAGAAATCAGAGTGAACTCCAGGAAATTTAAGCCTGCCAGGAGGCCCTTTGCTCAGAGAAGCCTTGCTTGTTTTTTCCTGATTTGTAAACCTTCTCACAACTTTGTCTTTTGCTGTGAACGAGTATATGTTTGTTATGTTCTATGAATCATTGAGATGTATAAAATTGCTTAACTTATGCTTTTCAAGTTTTTTATGAAGACGAGTTTAATGTGAGTGTTCCACATGAGCGCTGGACTAGCGTGTGAACGTTTGGAATTTATTACATTGTGGCCTCAATTAACTGCATGAACCACTGTAACAAGATACATAGTTGCTTATATGTCAGACAACAAATTGTTGATTGTTAGGTGGTCGATAGCCTAGTGTTGAAGCAAGTTGAGCCAATGTGCCGTGTTTTGCACAACTGCTTGCAACTTGGGTAGCACTAACAATGTTTACAAGTACTTATGTATACGTCGGTGCACGGTTCTCGAACAAGTGCTCTATTTCATCAAAACACACACTGCTCATATGATAAACCGTGACAACTTATGTCTTACCATGCCATATTCATGAAAAAACTAGTGAGGACGCATCTGTTTCGGCAATAATTACGATGGTTCTCACATGATTCACGGGCACACAAAAGTAGCAGCAGTTCCCATAGACGGATTCAAACAGAGTACTAGCCCCAGAGGGGTCGATAACAGGCAAGGTTCGGACATTAGACATAATCCAAACTACTATTAAACACTAACTGGGGCAACTATTTCATGCCTCGATCAAATTTGGGCTGGACACAAGATGGACCTTGCCATGAACATCATCGAGGACGTCCCGCAGCAGCTCAATCCTGTGAACCTTCATGAAGACAACCTTGTGGCCTTGCCACTGATAAACTTGTTTGTGGAGGCATGCCACGTCATCTTCCTGCGTAAGCTTAACAAGAACAGTGAAAGAACATGCGGTGCCCCATGTTTGGTTTTGGTAATTGATGACAATCTCTATGGACTAATGGTTTCCTTGAGTTATATTTGAAGGTTTTGTCCATAGGCTTTTCTTGGAGTACATGTGTTGGTTTCAAGGAGAGTTTGTGTTGACCAATGTGCTATTCAAGGAATTATCCAAAGATTGTTCATTTGAGAGTTGAGCTTATTGCAAGCATGTCTTGAAGAAGAAGATTGTTTGCTCATTCATGTATACCTTCGAGACATCATCCAAATGAAGAGAGTTGGAAAGAATCAAGGTTGATCAAGACTAAGTCAAGAGTGAATCAAGTTGATCAACACATAAAGCGTACACGATGTACAGAGGGATCAAGTGATCCCATGGTATGGCAAGCATTGTCCATTACGCTTTGTGTACTAACCCATGGTCTTTGTGAGAGTTATTTGTGGGGTTAGGTTGCGGTGTGCAAGTTCAAGTGGAGCATCACGAAGAGATCAAATGCTTGAAGCTTGCCATCCTTTGTGGTGACAATGGACTTGTGAAGATGTGCGGAAGAGTGGCTCACCCATAGTGGAGTATGGGGGAGCAATCAACTAGTCTTCATCAAGTCAACACAATCAAGAAAGGTTGCGGTGTGCAAGTTCAAGTGGAGCATCACGAAGAGATCAAATGCTTGAAGCTTGTCGTCCTTTGTGGTGACAATGGACTTGAGAAGATGTGCGGAAGAGTGGCTCACCCATAGTTGAGTGTGGGGGAGCAATCAACTAGTCTTCATCGAGTCAACCCTATCAAGAAAGGTGGTCCAACTTGAGGGAGTCAAGATCGTCATAATCTAGCTCAAGTGGACCATGTGCAAGGCAAAGGTTTGCCCTTGGTAGGTTTTCTATTTTACCGGTCTCATGGTGGTAGTTGGGAGACCGGGTTATAGGATCGATTGCCACACTATCAAGGGGGGCTCTTGATGAGGAGCTTGATCGTATCGTTCGTAGAGAGCTCAAACCATTGCATCCTTGCATCATCTTTCTTGGTTCTTGTTTGGTTCTCTTTGTGAGTCTTAGAGCTTATGGTCATCTTGATGACAAGCTCGAGTTCATCGAAAACAGAGTTCACTCGCATCTTCTATGATGTTTTCGATGTTGGAGGTTATGCCGATTCTTCTTGGTTGGAGGTTTCTCTCCTCTATTTGTTCGCATCTTCTAAAAAGAGAGTGAGGATTGCTGTTTTGATGCTACTCGTCATCTTGTATCCAACAAGCTTGAGTTTGCTCAATTCGGAGCTCATATGCACAAGTTAGGGCACTTCTGGTTTTCCGTGTAGTTTACTTGCTTTCGTGGTAGTGGCATAAGGATGGCGCCAGCGGTAGTACCGCTGGGCCGGAGCGGCAGTACCGCTTATCGCCGCAAGCGGTAGTACCGCTGTCCCACAGCGGTAGTACCGCCCATGGCCATAAGCGGTAGTACGGCTCCGGTTCCGTGCTGGTACCGCCTCGACTCGAGACGTGGTTTTCTCGTGTCGGGTTCAGCGGCAGTAGGAGCGGCAGTAGGAGCGGTAGTACCGCTCATGTGCGGTAGTACCGCGGCTACCACCACCCCTAGTGCCGCTCAATGGCCCTTCTCCCTGTGCTCGTGGTAGGCACTGTGCGCGGTCCCAGCAGTGGTACCGCCAGGCCAGAGCGGCAGTACCGCTTATCGCCACAAGCGGTAGTACCGCTGTCCCAAGCGGCAGTACCGTTGCGGCCAACGGTAGTACCGCTGGCTCCAGCGGTAGTGCTACTCCTACGGCTCTGCCTCGCACTCTGTTTCGCTCCGCTCTCCGTGTTCTACCGCCCGAGCGGTAGTACCGCTCCCCTGAGCGGTAGTACCGCTTGTGCGCGGACTGAGCACATAACAGTTGGATTCGGGAGCCCCTATAACAGGGGGCCTTCTTCCCCATTAAACCTTATCCTTTGAGCTCATGTTCTTCCCCCATTGCTGACCTTCTTCGAGCTTGCTAACTCTTAGTCCCTCCATGGATTCTTGCTAGTTTTTGAGGGAAAAGAGAGAGGATATCTAGATCCACATTTCCACCAATCACTTTCTCCTCTATGTGAGGGGAACCCCTTGGATCTAGATCTTGGAGTTCTTGGTGTTCTCCTTCTTGTTCTTCCTCTCATTTTCCTCCCTAGCATTAGTTGCTTCGGTGGGATTTGAGAGAGAAGGACTTGGGCACTCCGTGTGCCCTTGCCATTGCATTTGGTGCATCGGTTTGAGTTCTCCACGGTGCTACGTGGAAGTGAAGTTTGAGAAGCTTATTACTCTTGGGTGTTTGGGCACCCTAGAGCTTGTTCCTCTTGGGTGCCTTGGCGCCCTAGACGGTTGGTGTTGTTCAGAGCTCAATCATTGTGGTGTAAAGCTTCGGGCAAGCGTCGGGGTCTCCAATAGGTTGTGGGGATCGCCCCGAGCAATTTGACGGGTACCGGTGACCGCCCCCAAGGGTTACCAAAGTGTACGTGTTCGGTGACCGCCCCCAAGTGTTTCCATTTGTACGGGTTCGGTGACCGCCCTCAAGGGTCCCTTAGTGGAATCACGGCATCTTGCATTGTGCGAGGGCGTGAGGAGATTATGGTGGCCCTAGTGGCTTCTTGGGGAGCATTGTGCCTCCACACCGCTCCAAACGGAGATTAGCATCCGCAAGGGTGTGAACTTCAGGATACATCGTCGTCTCCGCGTGCCTCGGTTATCTCTTACCCGAGCCCCTTTACTTATGCACTTTACTTTGTGATAGCCATATTGTTTCTTGTCATATATCTTGCTATCACACTGTTGCTTATCTTGCTTAGCATAAGTTTTTGGTGCACATAGGTGAGCCTAGTTGTTTTAGGTCTTATGCTTGACAAATTAACCGCTAGGTTTATTCCGCATTTGTGAAAGCCTAAACCGTAATTATTTTAAAACGCCTGTTCACCCCCCCTCTAGGAGACATCGATGATGTTTCAAACAGTATGCCTCACAAACGAAAGAGTAGATTTGAACATCTTGTGCTTCAATACACCCTGGACAACACGCCGGACAACAGTGAGGTTGGAATACAACTCTTCATTGGTATAACCGCAAATGGCTTCCAGGATCCAACAGCCTAAGAACTCTGTTTTCCCAGTGCGTATATTCAGGTCGTCCGCCTCATAGCGAGTGACATGTACAACCACACAATCCTTGTCTGCATCAGGGCTCTAATTGAAATAGAAAAAAAATTCTGAATTACTTTTTAGTATAAGAAACACAAGTTATTTAAACCACTATGTATAGCATGGCATCGAAGCTAATAAAATTTTGCATTATTAATCACCACATACTTCCTTTTCTAAAAAAATCACCACATACTTAGATGAAAAACCATAATCGAGATCGTCAAAGAAGGAAATCACCTTGGGCAGCTCAGTGGGGGCGGGGGGGGGGGGGACACATCCTCGAAGGGGGAAAACAGCTCCTGCAGTGCCACGGGGGCTGTAACCTCAAACGGGGCGTTAGACCATCTCAGTAGTGGCCGTGAGCGTATCTGGGGTCGGCTCGGTGGTTGCCTCCATCTTCTTGGAGCTCTCTGTCTCGTGGGGATCAGCCTCCCGCTTCTGCTCCAATATCGGCAGATCTTTGCCTGGTTCTCCTTGGTCCATTATGAAACTGACAAATACTAGGAGACCACTGAAAGGAAAACACAATCGCAATGACAATGAAACAAAAAAGAGAGTGAGGATCGTTGTTTTGATGCTACTCGTCGTCTTGTATGCAACAAGCTTGAGTTTGCTCAATTCGGATCTGATATGCAGAAGTTATGGCAGTTCTGGTTTTCCATGGAGTTTACTTGCTTTCGTGGTAGTGGCATAAGGATGGCGCCAGCGGTAGTACCGTTGGGCCGGAGCGGTAGTACCGCTTATCGCCGCAAGCGATAGTACCGCTTGTCCCACAGCGGTAGTACCGCCCATGGCCATAAGCGGTAGTACGGCTCCGGTTCCGCGCTGGTACCACCTTGACTCGAGACGTTGTTTTCTCGTGTCGGGTTCAGCGACAGTAGGAGCGGCAGTAGCAGCGGTAGTACCGCTCATGTGCGGTAGTACCACAGCTACCACCACCCCTAGTGCCGCTCAATGGCCCTTCTCCCTGTGCTCGTGGTAGGCACTGTGCGCGGTCCCAGCGGTGGTACCGCCAGGCCGGAGCGGCAGTACCGCTTATCACCACAAGCGGTAGTACCGCTGTCCCAAGCAGCAGTACCGTTGCGGCCAACGGTAGTACCGCTGGCTCCAGCGGTAGTGCCGCTCCTACGGCTCTGCCTCGCACTCTGTTTCGCTCCGCTCTCCGTGTTCTACCTCCCAAGCGGTAGTACCGCTCCCCTGAGCGGTTGTACCGCTCGTGCACGGACTGAGCACATAACGGTTGGATTCGGGAGCCCCTATAAATGGGGGCCTTCTTCCCCATTCAACCTTATCCTTTGAGCTCGTGTTCTTCCCCCATTGCTGACCTTTTCGAGCTTGCTAACTCTCAATCCCTCCATGGATTCTTGCTAGTTTTTGAGGGAAAAGAGAGAGGAGATCTAGATCCACATTTCCACCAATCACTTTCTGCTCTATGTGAGGGGAACCCCTTGGATCTAGATCTTTGAGTTCTTGGTGTTCTCCTTCTTGTTCTTCCTCTCATTTTCCTCCCTAGCATTAGTTGCTTCAGTGGGATTTGAGAGAGAAGGACTTGGGCACTCCGTGTGCCCTTGCCATTGCATTTGGTGCATCGGTTTGAGTTCTCCACGGTGCTACGTGAAAGTGAAGTTTGAGAAGCTTATTACTCTTGGGTGTTTGGGCACCCTAGAGCTTGTTCCTCTTGGGTGCCTTGGCGCCCTAGACGGTTGGTGTTGTTCGGAGCTCAATCATTGTGGTGTAAAGCTTCGAGCAAGCGTCAGGGTCTCCAATTAGGTTGTGGGGATCGCCCCGAGCAATTTGACGGGTACCGGTGACCGCCCCCAAGGGTTACCAAGGTGTACGGGTTCGGTGACCGCCCCCAAGGGTTTCCATTTGTACGGGTTCGGTGACCGCCTTCAAGGGTCCCTTAGTGGAATCACGGCATCTTGCATTGTGCGAGGGCGTGAGGAGATTACGGTGGCCCTAGTGGCTTCTTGGGGAGCATTGTGCCTCCACACCGCTCCAAACGGAGATTAGCATCCGAAAGGGTGTGAACTTCGGGATACATCGTCGTCTCCGCGTGCCTCGGTTATCTCTTACCCGAGCCCCTTTACTTATGCACTTTACTTTGTGATAGCCATATTGTTTCTTGTCATATATCTTGCTATCACACTGTTGCTTATCTTGCTTAGCATAAGTTTTTGGTGCACATAGGTGAGCCTAGTTGTTTTAGGTTTTGTGCTTGACAAATTAACCGCTAGGTTTATTCCGCATTTGTTAAAGCCTAAACCGTAATTATTTTAAAACGCCTGTTCACCGCCCCTCTAGGCGACATCGACGATCTTTCAAACAGTATGCCTCACAAAAGAAAGAGTAGATTTGAACTTCTTGTGCTTCAATACACCCTGGACAACACGCCTGACAACAGTGAGGCTGGAATACAACTCTTCATTGGTATAACCGCAAATGGCTTCCAGGATCCAACAGCCTAAGAACTCTGTTTTCCCAGTGCGTATATTCAGGTCGTCCGCCTCATAGCGAGTGACATGTACAACCACACAATCCTTGTCTGCATCAGGGCTCTAATTGAAACAGAAAAAAATCTGAATTACTTTTTAGTATAAGAAACACAAGTTATTTAAACCACTATGTATAGCATGGCATCGAAGCTAATAAAATTTTGCATTATTAATCACCACATACTTCCTTTTCTAAAAAAAATCACCACATACTTAGATGAAAAACCATAATCGAGATCGTCAAAGAAGGAAATCACCTTGGGCAGCTCAGCGGGGGCGGGACACATCCTCGAAGGGGGAAAACAGCTCCTGCAGTGCCACGGGGGCTGTAACTTCAAACGGGGCGTTGACCATCTCAGTAGTGGCCGTGAGCGTATTTGGGGTCGGCTCGGTGGTTGCCTCCATCTTCTTGGAGCTCTCTGTCTCGTGGGGATCAGCCTCCCGCTTCTGCTCCAATATCGGCAGGTCTTTGCCTGGTTCTCCTTGGTCCATTATGAAACTGACGAATACTAGGAGACCACTAAAAGGAAAATACAATCGCAATGAAAATGAAACAAAAAAGAGAGTGAGTATCGGTTACTGCTTTGCAAAAGTTCTTTTTTTTTCTCTGAATGAAAATATACCAACATCACGGATCCGCTTACCTTCCCTTTGTCCGGAGAGAAGAACGGTGGCAGATGCGAGTGTTGCTTTTCTTGAAGACGGTGAGGGAGAAGGGGATTCAGCAAAGAGTGAAATGATGGTTGCTTCGTCCGTCAAACTTAGACTACGGGGAGGTGGGGTTTTGTGATACGACGGCTCGTTACTGCCGCGCTACGATCGGGGTGACGCTCCGCCTGCATACTGCCTTCTAATTTGGTGGATGGCATTTGGGCCCGCGCGCTGCATGGCCCGCATGTCGGTGAACAAATGTATAACAACATTCAGTAGAGGGAGACGTTTCAATGACCTAGGAGGAGCCAGAAGCGGTAGAGTGTCTCCACTGTACTAGTAGTAATTGTTTTTCTGGGTAGCTGTAGAGTGTCTCCACTATACTAGTAGTAATTGTTTCTCTGGGCCCAAGACAAAACAACCCATCCACACTAGTAAATAGTAAAAGCAATTCTAAAGCCCATATATTTACTGAATTGACGGATGGGTATGTCGAAGAGAAAAAAAAGGAGTTTCAGGTGGGCAAAAGAGCTTCTGAACATGTCGGGCTTCTATTTACAACATATTGTGGTCATAATCCAGTAAATTTTACGACCCAGGATGTTCATTCTATGGACCTGACCGATCCATTTGACTGTGACTGCCGAAAACAGTGCTGGAGTTAGATGTTGTTGCCCTTTTCAATCTAGTTTTTTGGTAAACCTGATGAACAATTAACCCTCGTGCTTTTGTACAGTTTGTAAGCTGGAGTTAGATGTTCCTGCCCTTTTCAACTCGGCTGTGACTGTCATATTTTCTTTGAAACAAGGCAAATGGCTTGCCATTCGTTTAATTTAGAGTGAAATATTGTAACAAATCCAAACCAAGGGAAATAACATCACTCTCGCCGGCTGCTTGAGCTCACTGTGCATTACAGAAGCCAAGTGAATAGCCCCCACCAGCACCCACAAACTTATTTCGAACTAGCACATCAAATGGGCTGTAAATTTTCACAGGAAAGGCTACATGACCATGACAGATTTGGATTCTGACAATTGGGACCCGCGAGGAAATAGCCTATCCAAGGTGGTGTTGACTTACTAGCCAGTCAACAAACGATTCTGCCTACCAGCCGTTGGATTGACATCCAACATCTGTCATGTATCTTCTATCTCTTGTCTTCTTCTTCCTCCAGCCGCCCAAACCAAACCACCCCGTCGGCTCCGCCTGCAGCCGCCTCCCATGGCTGGCTACGCCTCCGCCACCCTACCGTACGTACCCTCCAATGTTAGCCAGTCCCTCCCTCTATTCCCCCACACGTCCTTTTATTCTCCGGCGACGTCAGCCCCAACACGCACCCGTGCCCGAACTAGTCAACCCTCGTACTCCCCTCCGCCTGCGACTGGACCGGCGCATCTTCAACGACTCCTGTTCGTTCCGTCCAAGGCCTCGCCGTTGTCCTCCGCCTTGCGGCCTTGGTTCGCTCGCCGTGCGCGGTGCGCCGCCCTCTTGTGTTGTCAACGTCGTCAACAACCGAGAGGAACAAGGAGATGACTGTACGTGGAGAGGATGATAGTAGGGACCCACCAGCGTCATGGCAGTACGCAAGCAAGTGCCTCTATAGCACAAGCCCAAAAATATGGTTCCTCCTAATGGTTGGACATCTGGGGCTCACGCCATTGTCAACGTAGTCAATAAACGAGAGAATTACACTACGAGCGGCTGACACCAGGGACCCAGCAAGTCGCGCATTTTTTTTGAGGAACAAGCAGTTGCTATTTATACTAGTTTTAGCGACGGATCAGGGTAACAATGGGGCTGTGTGGGGGCTGTGGCCCGTCTAGCCAGGGTTTTATTTATGTTTACCACATCATGAGCCCAGTTGTGTTTTTTTCTTGCTGAAGCCCAGTTCTATTTTTTTAAAGAAATACCCAAACAAGGCCTACTTGCTTTATCGACCCTGCTGGGCTGCAAATCTTTCAAGACGAGGAGAGTTTCATTCGGTTTGCCTAGAAATGGGCTGTACATTTTTAAAACACATCAAACCGGGAATTAGTTTCAATTTTTTTTCATTACAAGATCTCAAATTCCATTGATTTTTATCGTGGACAATTATTTGGATTTTATATTTATATAAATTATTTTTCAAAATAGTTTGAATGTGAATCGATATTTCTGGATTAAAAACAGTTGACCGCACCGAAATATGCAAAATTTCGTATACTTTTTAACCGTGGCCACAATATGGGGTGTAATGCTAACAAAAAGAAGATGGGCTCCAAAAAAATCTTAAGAATTAGCAAATGGGTTGTACATTATGAGAAATAATGGCAGATGGGCTGTATGCTGTTTTCCACAGATTTGAGGCTGACTTGTGCGCCTACTACAGGTTGACGCGTATGCTTTCATAAAAAAAGGTTGACGCACACGCAACGCCCTATCAACTTAGTCAACACACGAGAGCAGTGACTATTGGATGTCCATCCAACGGCCGTCGTGCTTCTTCAATCTCTGCTCTTCATGCTCCAGCCGCTCAACCAAGCGCCAGTGGGACTGCCTGCTCCCTCCTCCCACGGCCGGCTATGCTGCCGCGCAGGCCTCACAGCCCCACCGTACTCCCATCGCTGGCCTAGCCATCCCTCTACTCACCCACACATGTTGTTATTCTTTGGTGACGGTAGACCAGTAAACCCTCATACTCCTCCGCGTGGGAAACAACTGCCGAGTATTCCCTGGCTCCGTGTCGTTCCCTTCCTAAGCCTCGCCGTCGTCCACCGCCCTGGTGCTCTCGGCGCGGCCTGGTCAACGTGGTCAATGAACGACATCCATCGAAAGTGGACTGTACGTGGAGAGGCTGACAACTGGGTCCACGACCGCACGCAAGGAAATGCCTCCTTATTATGCGCAAAATAATGATTCCTCCACCTGACAGCTAGGACCCACAGGAAGGGCCTCTGTATTTCACGAAAAAACGTTCCCCCCGCTGACAGGTCGGACCCACCAGCTATATCTTCGCACGCAAGGAAGTGCCTCCTTATTACGCCCAAAAAACGAATACCTCCTGCTAGCTGGGACCCACCATATTGTTGGGCTGACTTGTGGGCCTACTAAGTTGACGGGGATGGAGGGCTTTGTCAACTTAGTCAATACTCTAGTGACCGTATGATGTCCATCCAATGGCCATAGTGCTTTTTCAACCTCTGGTCTTCTTGCTCCAGCCGCCCAAAGCAGCGCCGGTCGTGCCGCCTGCTCCTGCCACCCGTGGCCGGCTATGCTACCGCGGAGGCCTCACCGCCCCCATACTACTCCCACCACTGGCCAGGCCATCCCTCCACTCACCGACACCCCCTGTTATTCTGCGGCGACGGCAGCCTCACACCGCAGCCGAACCAGTGAACGCTTGTACTCCTCTCCGCGTGGGCATCCACTGCCGTTTCTTGCCCGGCTCCGCGTCGTCCCCTTCCTAGGCCTCTCTGTCGTCCACTGCCGTGGTGCTCTCGGCGCGGCGTGGTCAATGTGGTCAACGACCGACTTCCATCGGAAGAGTACTGTACGTGGAGAGGCTGACAGCTGGGTCCACGGCAGCCGCAAGGAAGTGCCTCCTTATTACACGGAAAATAATTATTCCTCCACCTGACAGCGGGGACCCACCCGACGGGCCACCAATATTTTGCGAACAAATCGTTTCCCCCTGACTGCTGGGACCCACTGGACGGGCCACCGTATTTCGTGAAAAAACATTCCCCCCGCTGTTAGCTCGGACCCACCGGAAGTGCCTCCTTATTACGCACAAAAAATGAATACTCCCCCGTCTAGCTGGGACCCACCTTGGTGGGAGGCTGACTTGTGGGCCTACTAAGTTGACAGGGACGAAGGGCTTTGTCAACTTAGTCAATATGAACGATTCTAGCTCCAGTGACCGTACGATATCCATCCAACGGCCGTAGTGCTTCTTCAACCTCTGGTCTTCTTGCTCCAGCCGCCCAAAGCAGCGTCGGTCGTGTTGCATGCTCCTGCCTCCCGTGGCCGGCTGTGCTGCTGCAGAGGCCTCACCGCCCCTACTATTCCCACCGCTGGCCAGGCCCTGCGGCGACGGTAGCCTCACACCGCAGCTGAACCAGTGAACCCTCGTACTCCTCTACGCGCGGGCTTCCGCTGCCGCGGCTTCCCCGGCTCCGCGTCGTCCCCTTCCTAGGCCTCGCTGTCGTCCACCGCCGTGGTGCTCTCCGCGTGGCGTGGTCAACATGGTCAAGGAACGACTTCCATCAGAAGAGTACTATACGTGGATAGGCTGACAACTGGGTCTGTTAGACTAAGTATATATTAGATATACGTGTTGTAACATAACCTGTATTTGTACGGTTCCCTCTTATAAATATATGATAGCCGTACCCACCAAGGGTATTGAGCATTGTTCCAAACCCTAATTTGTCTAACATGGTATCAGACGACGCGTTCGATTCGCGACGCGCTTCCGCCTCCTCTGCCACCGCCACCGCCGCCGTGTCGGCCTCCTTTGCCGTCCCGCCTCCCTCGACCCTGGCAACGGACTCGCCCTTCATGGCGTCCACACCACTCGCCTGGGCTTGGCAGGCGGCCTCGGACTCGCGTCCGACGGTGCTGTCCCGATCTCCCGCACTCGATCCATCTGCATCGGCTCGGTCTCCCGCGCCCTCCTACGGTGCCCTGATCGTCGCCCCGGTGCACTACGACGCTGCCCCGGGCCAATCCCGCGACGCACCGCCGGCTGCTGGTCCCTACGGCGCTGCCCCAGGCGATTCCCGCGATGCGCCGCTGGCTTCTGACCCCTATGGCGCTCCTCCATAGCAACCCTACGGCGCTCCTGTTCCGCACCCATACGGCGCTCAGGGCCTCTACGGTGCCCCTGTCCAGCAGCCCTACGGCGGGGTATACCCTGCGCCGTACGTTGCTCCGTCCTCGACACCGTATGTGATGTCGCCCGTCGTACCCAGTGAGGCACTGCATGGCGCGCCCTATGGAGCTCCTAGGTCGCACACCGCGCCTCCTCTGCAGTCCTACGGCGTGCCCTCTGTGCAGCCCTACGGTCATCACCAACACTCCCGTGTGCTGCCTCCGTCGGCCGATGCGCTGGTTCCATACAGTGCCCCTCCGACGTATGACTCGCAGCTTCCCGCATCAGTGTCCGAACCAGGACCGTTCCACTTTGGTCATCTGGTGACGGTGAAGCTCTCTGCTGATAACTACCTCCTGTGGCGCGCTCAGGTGTTACCGCTGATGCGTAGTCACTACATTGAGGGGTATGTCGATGGTACGCTACCCTATCCGCCGGCCATGGTTCCGGTGCCCTCAGCTGCAGGTGGTTCTGTCATGGTGTCCAACCCTGCTCATCGTCGATGGATCGCTCAGGATCAGGCTATTCTGGGTGCTATTCAGTCGTCTCTCACTACCTCCGTGGCCAGCATGGTGGTCTTTGCCGCGACGTCGAGGGATGCATGGGACACGCTCGACTCCAGCTTCTCTTCACAGTCGCTCGCTCAGTCTTCTGCCATCCGTAATCAGCTGGGTGAGGTCAAGAAAAATGATCTCTCCGTCACGGCCTTCTTCAACAAGGTCAAGACCCTGGCTGATACACTATCATCCATTGGGAAGCCTCTTCGTGACGAGGAGTTCACTTCATTCATTCTCAATGGGCTTGATGAGGACTATGATTCCCTTGTTGAAAACATCAACGGACGTGACACGCCGATGCCGCCTCGCGATCTCTATGCACGCCTCCGTTGGCGTCTACTCGGAGGGTCCATCTGCGAACGCTACTCTTCACGGAGGTGCTCGCGGTGCCGAGCAGAAGGCGCCGTCATCTTCGGGCAGCCAGCCCCGTCCGCCCGCTCCACCTCCACCGACGTCTGGCCGCAAGAGGCTCCACTGTGAGGCATGTGGCGGTGGGGTTGAGTGTCAACTCTGCGGTATTGAGGGACACTTGGCGTCTCGCTGCCATCGTCGCTTCAAACGAGATTTTCTTGGCATTAGGAACAATGGGAAGGGCAATGAGAAGCAAGCTGCTCTCGCTACACAGGATCCTGGCTTCACTCCATCATACTCTATGGATCCTGCATGGTACATGGACACGGGCGCCACAGACCACTTGACGAGCCAGCTTGACAAACTGGCCACTCGCCAGCCCTACACCGGCCATGATCAAGTTTGCACTACAAATGGATCAGGTATGCCCATCTCACATGTTGGTCAGGCATCTCTCCTTTCACGTACCACTAAAACCTTGCGTCTGCTTGATGTCCTTCATGTTCCCTTAGTCACACGTAGTTTACTCTCGGTTCCTAAATTAACTCGTGACAACAATGTGTTTGTTGAGTTTCACCCTTTTTATTTTTTTATTAAGGACCGGGACACGAGGGACGTTCTTCTTAGTGGTCGAGCTCGTGATGGCTTATACGCTCTTGATGTGCCACGAGCCTCCCAAGTTTTCAGTGGTGTTCGGGTGTCATCGTCGCAGTGGCATTCTCGCCTTGGCCACCCTGCCACTCCCATTGTGCGCCATGTGCTTCATCGTCATCATCTTCCTGTTGAGTCGAGTAATAAGGAGTTTCTAGTGTGTGATGCCTCTCAACAAGGCAAAAGTCATTAGTTGCCTTTTTCTGTATCGAGTCGTGTTGTCACGGCTCCTCTTGAACTTGTGTTTTCCGATGTATGGGGCTATGCCCAAACTTCTGTCAGTGGTCACAACTATTATGTCAGTTTCATCGATGCTTTCAGTCACTTTACTTGGATTTATCTTATTAAGCGCAAATCTGATGTGTTTCATATCTTTATGCAATTTCAAGCACATGTTGAGCGACTGCTTAAGCACAAAATCATCCATGTCCAGTCAGACTGGGGTGGTGAGTATCGTAATCTTAACACCTTCTTTCAGAAGCTTGGCATCTCACACCATGTGTCTTGTCCTCATACACATCAGCAGAACGGTGCTGCTGAGCGCAAGCACCGTCACATAGTTGAAACTGGTCTAGCACTTCTTGCGCATGCCTCTGTCCCGTTTCGGTTCTGGAGTGATGCCTTTGTTACTGCCTGTTTTTTCATAAACAGGGTTCCCACACGACTTCTTCACATGAAGTCTCCGCTGGAAGTGTTGCTCAATGAAACTCCTGATTACTCCCTACTGAAAGTGTTCGGTGTGTTTCTTGGATACAGTCCTCTCCACAAAGGTTATAAGTGTCTTCACATTCCGACGAATCGTGTTTACATTTCTCGCGATGTTGTGTTTGACGAGACTGTCTTCCCGTTTTCCACACTCATGTCACACACCGATACTCCCATCACCGAGTTTCACTCTTTTCCAGTTTTGCGTGATCAATTTGTGGATGCTGCATATAATCCTTTGTTGTTGCCTAACCATGGTGCAGGAACTGGACGAGGCGCTCGACTTGAGCTGCTTGATGATGATGTGGACACTACTGCGCCGGCTGCTGCTCTGTTGACTGCCCCCGCCGCTACACCCACTGTCCCCGACGTCGATCACGCGTGCATGTCCCATGCATGTGGAACCGACGGGGTGCCCGAGTCGCCTGGGCTGGCGGCCTCGCACATGCCTGGGGCGGCCTCTCCATCACCTGGGCTGGCTGCCTCGCGCTTGTCTCGGGCGGCCTCTCCGTCGCCTGGGCTGGCTGCCTCGCGCTTGTCTCGGGCGGCCTCTCCGTCGCCTGGGCTGGCGGCCCCGCTATCGCGTGGGGCGGCCCCGCTATCATCTGGGTTGGCTGAGCCTGCGGCGCTGATGGACAGGGCACCTGATTCCCCTGGGCCGGCGGACTCGCCATCGGTGTCCCCTGGGCCGGCGGACTCGCCAACCACTGCATCCTCGTCGCCTGGCTCGTCGACGCCACCCAGCCTGTCTTCGCCGACCCTGACTGTGCCCTCTGTCGTGGTAGCTCCCTACCGCCACCTGTCGTCCTGCGTCCCCATACTCGTAGCAAGAGTGGCATCTTTCAGCCGAAGAAGCGCACCGATGGCACCGTCGGGTGGCTTGCGGCTTGTGTGGTGCATGCTGAGGCTGATCCTACAACTGAACCACGACATTTTCGAGCAGCACTTGGCATTCCGCATTGGCGTGCTGCGATGGAGTAGGAGATCTGTGCTCTTCGGAAAAACAACACTTGGCGTCTCATTCCACCTCCATCTGGTGTCAATATCATTGACTCTAAATGGGTATTCAAGGTGAAGAAGCAAGCTGATGGCTCCATTGAGAGGTACAAGGCACGCTTGGTTGCCAAGGGATTCAAACAACGATATGGCATTGATTATGAAGAGACGTTCAGTCCTGTAATTAAACCAACTACTATTCGTGTTCTCCTCTCCTTGGCTGTTACTCATGGATGGTCACTTTGACAGCTTGATGTTCAGAATGCCTTCCTTCATGGAGTTCTAGAAGAAGAGGTTTACATGCGTCAGCCTCCAGGTTTTGTTGATCCTGCTCAGCCACATCATTTGTGTCGCCTTGTCAAGGCTCTCTATGTTCTGAAGCGGGCCCCGCGTGCCTGGCATGCCCGTCTTGGTGCTGCTCTTCGTGCACATGGGTTCGTTCCTTCTACAGCGGACACGTCTTTGTTTATTCTTCAGCGACCTGAGGTGACTATGTATGTTCTGGTCTATGTTGATGACATTATTCTTGTCAGTTCGTCTGCCACTGCTACAGATCGGCTTGTGTCCTCTCTTGGCGCTGAGTTTGCTGTTAAGGATCTTGGGAGACTGCATTATTTTCTAGGCCTAGAGGTTCTTCATTCTGATGGTGGCTTGACTCTTACTCAGAAGAAGTACTCTCAGGATCTCCTGCTCATGCAGGTATGTTGCAGTGCAAGACTACTATGACTCCCATGTCTGCCACAGACAAACTAACAGCTCTTGCTGGTGACTTGCTCTCTCCTGAGGATGCCACTGAGTACCGCAGCGTTGTGGGTGGACTGCAGTACTTGCTCATTACTAGGCCAGACATATCATTTGCAGTTAACCATGTGTGCCAGTACCTTCATGCACCTTGTGATTCTCACTGGTCAGCTGTTAAGCGTATCTTGCACTATATTCGTCACACCGGTTCCTATGGACTACATCTTCAGCCTGCACGTTCTAGACTGATCTCAGCATTTTCTGATGCCGATTGGTCTGGTAGTCCAGATGATCGGCGATCCACGGGGGGACATGCTGTGTTCTTTGGACCTAACTTGATCGCCTAGCAAGCCCGCAAGCAGGCTACGGTGTCTCGGAGTAGTACGGAAGCTGAGTACAAAGCCGTTGCTAATGCCACAGCTGAGATCATGTGGGTACAGTCATTGCTTCGAGAGATGAAGGTCTGCCCAACTCAGCCACCTGTTCTTTGGTGTGATAACATCGGTGCTACGTATCTGTCAACCAATCCAGTATTTCATGCCCGAACGAAGCACATCGAAGTTGACTATCATTTTGTGAGGGAACGTGTTGCTCAGAAGCTCCTTCAGATTAATTTTGTTTCTTCTAAGGATCAGCTTGCTGATATTTTCACTAAACCCCTGCCCTTGCCTTCTTTTGAAGGATGTCGTCGCAATCTTAACCTCCTGAGTGTTTCAGGACATAGTTAAGATTGAGAGAGGGTGTTAGACTAAGTACATATTAGATATACATGTTGTAACATAACCTGTATTTGTACGGTTCCCTCTTATAAATATATGACAGCCGTACCCACCAAGGGTATCGAGCATTGTTCCAAACCCTAATTTGTCTAATAGGGTCCATGGCCACAACCCAGTTTTTTTGTGATTTGCCAAGTAAGTCGCTTTGTCAAGCCTGTTGGGCTGCAAATCTATCAAGACGAGGAGAGCTTTCATTCGGCTGGCCGAGAAAATGGCCCATCAGTAATGAGAAATGGGCTGTACATTTTTAAAACACATCAAACCGGCAATTAGTTTAAAATATCTTTTTTTTTCATTTCAAGATTTTAAATTACATTAATTTTTATGCATGGAGAATTTGTTGGATTTTATATTGATATACATTTATTTTTAAAATCAGCTTGAATGTGAGTCGAAATTTCGGGATTAAAAACAGTTTGGACCGCACCAAAATATGCAAAATTTCGTATAATTTTTTAACCGTGGCCACAATATGGGTTGTAATGCTAACAAAAAGAATATGGGCTCCAGAAAAAACCTTAATAATTAGCAAATGGGCTGTAAATTATTAGAAATAATGGCAGATGGGTTGTATGCTGTTTTCCACAGATTTGACGCTTTCCTAAAAAAAGGTTGACACACAACCACTGACTGTTGGATGTCCACCCAACGACCGTCATGCTTCTTCAATCTCTGCTCTTCCTGCTCCAGCCGCTCAAACAAGCGCCGACGGGACTGCCTGCTCCCTCCTCCCCGCGGCAGGCTGTGCTGCCGCGCAGGCCTCACCGCCCCACCGTACTCCCATCGCTGGCCTAGCCATCCCTCTACTCACCCACACCTGCTGTTATTCTCCGGCGATGGCAGACGAACCAGTAAACCCTCGTACAGTCGTACTCCCTTCCGCGTGGGAAACAACTGCCGAGTATTCCCTGCCTCCGTATCGTCCCCTTCCTAGGCCTCGCCGTCGTCAACCGCCGTGGTGCTCTCGGCATGGCGTGGTCAATGTGTTCAACGACCGACTTCCATCGAAAGAGTACTGTGCGTGGAGACGCTGACAGCTGGGTCCACGGCCGCAGCAAGGAAGTGCCTCCTTATTACACTCAAAATAATTATTCCTCCACCTGATAGCGGGGACCCACCGAACGGGCCACCGTATTTCATGAAAAAAATGTTTCCCCCTGACTGCTGGGACCCACCAGCTACACCTTCGCACGCAAGGAACTGCGTCCGGGCAGAAAAAACAAAACGATTCGCCCCCTGACTACTAGGACGCACCAGCTACATCTTCGCACGCAAGGAAGTGCCTGACAGTCGCGGACGTGTACGTACATATATACTGGTGGATGTAGAGGCGCGCACGTGTCATAGTAGAGGCACGCACGTAGCATGTACACGTACATACGGCGGCTAGGGTGCAAGAAAGAAAATACGGCCACGTATGTGTACATATGGGCGGGGTCTTTGAACGCCTACTCACGCATACGTACGGCCAGGGCTTGTTGACATGGCTGGGTCGGAACGGAGAAACAATGTCGTTGTCGTGTTCATTGGGAGGCAACGAAATGCGTCGTGTTCATGGGGAGGCAACGGAATGCGTCGTGTTCATCGGGAGGCAACGGAATGCGTGGGAGCCAACCGGCTAGGTCGGAACGGAATGCGTGGTCGTGTTCATCGGGAGGGCTTGGACGGAACAGGCGATGGAAACGAGGCCTTGCGTTCCGCACAACGGAGGAAACGGCCTTGTGTTCAACCAGCCACGTTCAAAACGGGATCCTGTTCATCGGGAGGGGTCTGGTGTACTGCAAAATGGACGAAACGGACCTCCTACGGTTGAAACGGGGGTCCTGTTGATCGGGAGGGGTGTGGCATACCGCAAAACGGATGAAACGGACTTGTGTTGGAGCGCTACGGTCGAAACAAGGGTCCTGTTCATCGGGAGGGGTGTGGCGTACCGCAAAACGGGACTCCACGGGATACTGTTCATCTCCACCGTCGACCTCCTCCAGCCTCCATGGGCTACCGTCGACCTCCTCCAGCCTCCACGGGCTCCTGTTCATCCAGCCTCCACCGCGCGCTACTCCACCGGCTACTGTTCAACCACCCCTCCACCTTCTACTGTTCATCAAGCCCTCCACACCACGGGGTCCTGTTCAACCACCCCTCCACGGGCACCCCTCCACCGTCTACTGTTCATCCAGCCCTCCACCACACCACGGGGTCCTGTTCATCCAGAGGCAACGCCACCGCTCACTGTTCATCCAACCCCCCCTGCAACGCTCACTGTTCATCCAATCGATCGGCTTCAGTTAGTAGCAGTAGCGAAGGAATCGCTCGATCTGGTTCAGTTAATAGCCATCGATTAATCGCTCGGGTTCAGTAACACGTAGCCTGCAGTGCAATCGCTCGGGTTCAGTTAGAGCCCAACGCCTCGCTCGGGTTTAGCTAGAGCCAATGCCTCGCACACACGCGCGTACGTGTACGAGAGAAACGCGCATCGCTCGGCCCCCGACCTCCCACTATAACCGGGAACTCCTCGAAATTTTCCTCCCCCTCGCTTCTACCATGGTTTTTTCCGTCATGGACGGCACAGAGAATGTCATGCAGCTGTGTCTCCGGCCTGCCCAGGATGAAAAGCCCATTTTCTGTCATGATTTTTTGTCATAGAAGTAGGAGCCCACCACATCTATGATGATACCGGGTTTTGTCACAATTATCGTCATAGAAGTGTCATATGTATGACAGGAAAAAATTTGTTCGGCCCAAATGTCACAGATGTGTCTTTTTTTGTAGTGTTTCTCTTAATAATCGCTCCATGCTCGATACTTCTTGTACTGGTTCTTTTATGATGAAGACTAGTGAATTCAAATGGGATTTATTGGAAAGAATTAAACGCAACTCTGAAGATTGGGAACTCGACGAAGGTAAGGAGTCATGTATAACACCTAAGTTTGACTGTGTTAAATCTTTATGGATACCGATGCTTTTGGTGAATTTAGCACTAAATATGGACTTGACTCTGAGATAGTAGCTTCTTTCTGTGAATCATTTGCTACTCATGTTGATCTCCCTAAGGAGAAGTGGTTTAAATATCATCCTCCCATCGAAGTAAAATTAGTTGAACCTATTAAAGTTGAAGAAAAGACTATTACTTATAATGTCGATTCTATTTTTCCTACCGCTTATATTGAGAAACCACCTTTTCCTGTTAGAATAAAGGATCATGCTAAAGCTTCAACTGTGGTTCGTAAGAGTAATACTAGAACAACTACACCCTATGAGCAAATTAAAGTTGAACCTAGTCTTGCTATGGTTAAAGATCTCTTGGTCGATCATATTGATGGTCATGTTATTTACTTTTGTGATGAAGCTGCTAGAATTGCTAGACCCGATACTAAAGATAAACATAGACCTGTTGTAGGCATGCCTGTTGTCTCTGTTAAAATAGGAGATCACTGTTATCATGGCTTATGTGATATGGGTGCTAGTGCGAGTGCAATACCTCATACCTTATATAAAGAAATTATGCATGATATTGCACCTGCTGAGATAGAAGATATTGATGTTACTATTAAGCTTGCCAATAGAGATACTATTTCACCAGTTGGGATTGTCAGAGATGTTGAAGTCCTGTGTGGGGAAGTTAAATATCCTACTGATTTTCTTGTTCTTGGTTCCCCACAAGATGACTTTTGTCCCATTATATTTGGTAGACCCTTCTTGAATACTATTAATGCTAAGATAGACTGCAAAAAGGATATTGTTTCTGTTGGTTTAGGGGATATGTCTCATGATTTTAATTTTGCTAAATTTTGTAGACAACCCCATGATAAAGAATTTCCTAGCAAAGATGAAATTATTGGTCTTGCTTCTATTGCCGTGTCTCCTAATGATCCTTTAGAACAATATTTGCTAGACCATGAAAATTATATGTTTATGAATGAAAGAAGGGAAATAGATGAAGTATTCTTTAAACAAGGACCAATTTTGAAACACAACTTGCGTGTTGAAATTCTAGGGGATCCTCCTCCACCCAAGGGTGATCCCGTGTTTGAGCTTAAAACATTACCTGATACTCTTAAATATGCTTATCTTGATGAAAAGAAGATATATCCTGTTATTATTAGTGCTAACCTTTCAGAGCAGGAAGAAGAGAAATTATTGAAAACTCTGAAGAAGCACCGTGCTGCTATTGGATATACTCTTGATGATCTTAAGGTCATTAGTCCCACTCTATGTGAGCACAAAATAAAATTGTATAAAGATGCTAAACCGGTTGTTGATCACCAATGAGGATTAAATCCTAAGATGAAAGAAGTGGTAAGAAATGAAATACTAAAGCTTCTGGAGGCAGGTATAATTTATCATGTTGCTGATAGTAAGTGGGTAAGTCCTGTCCATTGTGTCCCTAAGAAGGGAGGTATTTCTGTTGTTCCTAATGATAAAGATGAATTTATCCCACAAAGAATTGTTACAGGTTATAGAATGGTAATTGATTTCCGCAAATTAAATAAAGCTACTCGAAATGATCATTACCCTTTAAATTTTATTGATCAAATGCTAGAAAGATTATCCAAACATACACATTTTTGTTTTCTAGATGGTTACTCTGGTTTCTCTCAAATACCTGTGTCGAAAGAGGATCAGGAAAAGACCACTTTTACTTGCCCTTTCGGTACCTTTGCTTATAGACGTATGCCTTTTGGTTTATGTAATGCACCTGCTACCTTTCAAAGATCTATGACTGCTATATTCTCTGACTTTTGTGAAAAGATTGTTGAGGTTTTCATGGATGATTTCTCCGTGTATGGAACTTCTTTTGATGATTGCTTAAGCAACCTTGATCGAGTTTTGTAGAGATGTGAAGAAACTAATCTTGTCTTCAACTGGGAGAAGTGCCACTTCATGGTTACTGAAGGTATTGTCTTGGGGCATAAAGTTTCTAAAAGAGGTATTGAAGTTGATAAAGCTAAAGTTGATGCTATTGAAAAGATGCTGTGTCCTAAGGACATTAAAGGTATAAGAAGTTTCCTTGGTCATGCCGGTTTTTATAGGAGGTTCATTAAAGACTTCTCAAAAATTTCTAGGCCTCTGACTAATCTCTTACAAAAAGATGTTCCTTTTTTCTTTGATGATGATTGTGTAGAAGCATTTGAAATACTTATGAAAGCCTTGATTTCGGCACCTATTGTTCAGCCACCTGATTGGAATTTACCCTTTGATTTATGTGTGATGCTAGTGATTATGCTGTAGGTGCTGTTCTAGGACAAAGTGTTGATAAGAAATTAAATGTTATCCAATATGCTAGTAAAACTCTAGACAGTGCCCAGAGAAATTATGCTACTACTGAAAAGGAATTTTTAGCAGTTGTATTTGCTTGTGGTAAGTTCAGACCCTATATTGTTGATTCTAAAGTAATTGTTCACACTGATCATGCCGCTATTAAATATCTTATGGAAAAGAAAGATGCTAAACCTAGACTTATTAGATGGGTTCTCTTGCTACAAGAATTTGATTTGCATATTATTGATAGAAAGGGATCTGAGAACCCCGTTGCAGAAAACTTGTCTACGTTAGAGAATGTTCTTGATGACCCACTACCTATAGATGATAGCTTTCCTGATGAACAATTAGCTGTCATAAATGCTTCTCGTACTGCTCCATGGTATGCTGATTATGCCAATTACATTGTTGCTAAATTTATACCACCTAGTTTCACATACCAGGAAAAGAAAAAGTTTTTCTATGATTTAAGACATTACTTCTGGGATGACCCACACCTTTATAAAGAAGGAGTAGATGGTGTTATTAGATGTTGTGTACCTAAGCATGAACACGAACAGATCCTACGCAAGTGTCACTCCGAGGCTTATGGAGGACACTGATACGTCTCCAACGTATCTATAATTTTTGATTGTTCCATGCTATTATATTATCAATCTTGGATGTTTTATATGCATTTATATGCTATTTTATATGATTTTTGGGACTAACCTATTAACTTAGAGCCCAGTGTCAGTTTCTATTTTTTCCTTGTTTTGAGTTTTGCAAAAAAGGAAAACCAAACGGAGTGCAATTGACCTGAAATTTGACGGAGATTATTTTTGGACCAGAAGAAGCCCACGGAGCATCGGAGATGGACCAGAAGAGTCTCGAGGCACCCACGAGGGTGGGGGGCGCGCCCCTACCTCGTGGCTGCCTCGGAGACCCCCCTGACTTGTTCCTGACGCCAAAACCTCTTATATATACGCAAACTTCCAGAACATGACCTAGACCAGGAGCGCCGCCGCTGCAAGCCTCTGTAGCCACAAAAAACCAATCTAGACCTGTTCCGGCACCCTGTCGGAGGGGGGAATCCCTCTCCGGTGGCCATTTTCATCATCCCGGCGCTCTCCATGACGAGGAGGGAGTAGTTCACCCTCGGGGCTGAGGGTATGTACCCGTAGCTATGTGTTTGATCTATCTCTCTCTCTCTCTCTCGTGTTGTTGATTCAGCACGATCTTGATGTATCGCGAGCTTTTCTATTATAGTTGGATCTTATGATGTTTCTCCCCCTCTACTCTCTTGTAATGGATTGAGTTTTCCCTTTGAAGTTTTCTTATCGGATTGAGTCTTTAGGGATTTGAGAACACTTGATGTATGTCTTGCATGTGCTTATCTGGGGTGACAATGGGATATCACATGATCCACTTGATGTATGTTTTGGTGATCAACTTGCGAGTTCCGTGACCTCGTGAACTTATGCATAGGGGTTGGCACACGTTTTCGTCTTGACTCTCTGGTAGAAACTTTGGGGCACTCTTTGAAGTTCTTTGTGTTGGTTGAATAGATGAATCTGAGATTGTGTGATTCATATCGTATAATCATACCCACAGTCTCGCAGTAGTTCTCCTTTTACTACCTTAGCCAATAGAGCGGAACGTAAGGTAGCAAGCACAGGAGCCAGGCAACCAAACTATTGACCCAAGACATGGTTCGGAGCTGATGCATATAGGGCCAAACTTGCAAAGCCGAAGTATACTGTAAAGCTGTTCGGACTTGTTGGCAACTCTTTTTGTTCCCATCCCGAGCCCCTGGCAAGTTATGTCGGGGTGTGTGGAATAACACAAGGAGAAAAATTCAGTTCTTTAGAGAAAAGTGAATACTGGATAGAGGTTATGTTCACTAGAACTTGACTGATATGCCAATCGTTGTTTTGTGTATAATAACGCCGTGCCCTGGCTATTCGACATGCTAGGGGTCGACGGCTGAGGAAGAAGGCACTTTATAGGCTTGCAAAATCGAGAGTGCGGTCTACAAAAAGTTGTTTTGGACCTCCTGTCGCACGTCCGCGCCGCCTTTCCTCAGTGGAGTGGCTCCTTAACAGGAGTAGCCTTTGGGTGAATGTACAAACCTGAACTTTGATAGAGTCAGTGAGATGACCAGCCTTTGAGTCACCTGTGGTAAAGGATAATGCAAAAGGAAAGAGTAGTTAGAAAATAAAAGAAGGAGGTTATGGGAGTACTTGTGGGCCCGTCCATATTGTGCTTCCGCCGATGCCCATGGTATTTTGAGTGCATAGTTATGTATGCGCGGTACAGATTTCGCAGGTGTATGAGGCGGACCGTGGAAGCCGAAATGCTAGTCCAGCTCCAGAATTGGTTGGTCCTACTGAATGGAGACCAGCGGCTTAATGGCCGACAAGGTATGCGGTTTAATAAGACCGCTTTGTACTCTGGCTGAAGGAAACATAGTATGATCCTCAGTCCGGAGGTAGTGCTTCTCATGCTCCCCTGTAGGGGTGTGTGTCACGTATACCATGTTCACTGTTTTTAGTTCGGGGGGAAATTTCTTCTGACCCCCGGTATTCGGTTGGTGAGTCTCTTCATCATCGCTATCACCGGGCGGACTTTTCCCCTTGTGTTCAGCATTGACCTTGTCGGCCTGCTGGAAGACCCAACAACTTTTGTTAGTGTGATTAGCTGGTTTATAGAGGTTGCCATGAATCTGGCAGGGCCGATCCAATATCTTGTCTAAATTGGATGGTCCATCTCTGTTTGCCTTGAATGGCTTTTTAGTTGACCGGGTTTGGGGCCGCTGAATCCGGCGTTGACCATTGTGTCGCCTGTTCTTTCATTATCATTGCGACATTTGTGTTTGATACGTCGTGGTTTGCCATTGCCGTGTCGGACTTCGGAAGTGCCCGGATCACTAGCGCTGTTGCTTCTACGAGCGAGCCAGCTGTCTTCTCCCGCTCAAAAGCGGGTCATCAGAGCGGTAAGGGCTGACAAGGATTTTGGTTTTTCTTGACCGATGTGGCGGGCGAGCCACTCGTCCTGGACGCTGTGTTTGAAGGCTGCTAGGGCTTCCGCGTCCAGACAGTCGACAATTTGGTTCTTTTAAACTAAGAACCTAGTCCAGAGCTTCCTGGCTGACTCTTCGGGCTGCTGGACGATGTGACTTAAGTCATCGGCATCTGGTGGCCGGACATATGTACCTTGGAAGTTGTCGCGAAAGCGTCTTCCAAATCCTCCCAACTGCCAATAGAGTTTTCAGGCAGACTGTTTAACCAGGGCTGAGCTGGCCCTTTGAGTTTTACTGGGAGGTATTTGATGGCATGAAGGTCATCTCCGCGCGCCATGTGGATATGGAGAAGGAAATCCTCGATCCATACCGCGGGATCAGTTGTTCCATCATATAATTCGATATTCACAGGTTTAAACCCTTCTAGGAATTTGTGCTCCATTACTTCGTCTGTGAAGAAAAGAGGGTGTGCAGCGCCTCTATGTTGGGCCACATTGCGACGTATCTCCGATGGAGTCCTCTGCGGTGTTTGGCCCGGGTATGACTAGGCTTGTCACCTCCGAATAGATAGCCGTCGTCACATGTTGGGGCACGTCCTCGCGATCCGTAGATTGATCTGGTATCTCCTGCTCTATTGTCCAGGTCCTGCCGAAGGTCATATGTGTGACCACAAGCTGTGTTGTCTCTGCCTTTATGGTGAGGTGGGGCGGGCTGGTGTTCAGCTTGAGTTGTCTCTTTGTCCCGACCGCGCGGTGGTCGGTTAGCCGCATTGTGCGGTGATGGTATGGGCTCCGGTGCGTCGTCATCGAACTGAGGTAGCAATTTGCGCTTCGGGTAAATTTTGGTTGGGCGCTTGAGGCCATATTCTTCTGCTGCTAGGACATCAGTCCATCTATCATTGAGGAGGTCTTGGTCAGCTTCAAGCTGCTGCTGCTTCTTTTTCAGGCTCCTTGCAGTGGCTATTATCCGGTGCTTAAAGCGCTGCTGCTCCCGAGGTTCCTCAGGAACGATAAAATCCTCGCTGCCGAGGCTCACCTCATCCTCAGAGAGTGGAAGATAATTACTGTTCGGTAGTTCGTTCGTCGGGATCTTCTCTGTCTTGGGCACCATCTGGAGTGTGATCATCTCCTGTACCATTGTTGTTGTCTTTGCTGTGGCGTGATTTAGAGCGGCTCCGCTGACGCCGGCGCTTTGGTTCTGTCTTAGGAGGTTCATCCTGAACTGGATTCTCTTTGTCATCGCCGCTATTTTCTTTCGGTGCATCCACCATGTATACGTCATATGAGGAGCTGGCCGTCCATCATCCGGTGAACGGCGGGTTTCGGTCCTCCTCTTCTCCTGCATCATCGTTCATACCGTCGATGTCTTCGGAGCCGTAATCGAGCATGTCGGTTAAGTCTTCGACAGTGGCTATGAAGTGGGTGGTGGGTGGGAAGCGAAATTCTCTATCATCAGCCTCCAGTTCGAACCGGATATAATTCGGCTGAGAGCCCCCGTCAGGGATAGATTTTTAGTGAGTTTAGCACGTCGCCCAAAGGCGAATGTCGGAAGATGTCCGCGGAGCTGAATTCGACGATCGATGACCGATCAAGCTCGATGCACGCGGATGCACAAGGTTCGGAACCTGTAGCCGGAGGCGAGTCCATGGTTCCAGTGACACAGATGTCACTTGAAGTTAGGTCTATGTGCGGCTCCAACGCCGCTGAGTCTGCGGCTTCCGTGGCGGGGTTGAGCTTCCCGTCTTCGGATGGCGCGGTCTACTCCGGATATAGGGCCAGAGCAACTACACGTACTATCTCCTGGGTATGGTCCGATGATAGATTTACGTTATGTTCATCGTGGTGGCAGGGAGCGGCTGCCGTGGTCTCGAATCCGTCGAAGATCAAGTCTCCGCAGATATCTGCGACGTAGTTCAAGCTTCCAAATCTGACCTGATGGCCAGGGCATAGCTTTCGATCTGCTCCAGATGGCCAAGCGAGTTGGCCCGCAGTGCGAAGCCACCGAATACGAAGATCTGTCCGGGGAGGAAGACTTCCCCTTGGACAGTGTTGTTATAGATAATTGAATGAGCAATCATACCTTTTGACGACATCACAGTGGAACTCTCAATGAAAGCACCAATGTTGGTGTTGAGACCGGCGGATCTCAGGTAGGGGGTCCCGAACTGTACATCTAAGGTCGATGGTAACAGGAGACAGGGGACACAATGTTTGCCCAGGTCCGGGCCCTCTCTATGGAGGTAATACCCTACTTCCTGCTTGATTGATCTTCATGAATATGAGTATCACAAGAGTTGATCTACCACGAGTTCGTAATGGCTAAACCCTAAAGGTCCAGCCTGTCTGACTATGATTATGAGGATATATGTCTACGGACCTAGCCCTCTGGTTTATATAGACACCGGAGGAATCTAGGGTTACATAAGGTCGGCTACAGAGAAAGGAATCTTCATATTTGGTCGCCAAGCTTGCCTTCCACGCCAAGAAGAGCTCCATCCGAACACGGGTGGAGTCTTCGGTCTTTGTATCTTCACAACCCATCAGTCCGACCCATGTCTAATAGGTCGGACGCTCGAGGACCCCTTAGTCTAGGACTCCCTCAATGCCGCCCAGCACATAAGCAGCTCCGACACCGCCTAGCCCGTGCACACCGACTACGCCGACGCCGGAGGCCGACCCCGCCGAGTGATGCATTGCGCACGCTTCTAGACTTGTGGCGCTCTTTTTTTGTACGCCGGACTATTTATCTAATCACCAAACTGTGTCCTGTGATCGCCGGACTTGTGGTGTCTTTTGAGCGGGAACGACCAAGTTTGAAAATTGCCACGTCCTGGGGCCGACGCCTGGGGGCGTGACTGTGAGCTAGGTTGCCCCCAGGGGCCAATCTAGCGCCGGTTCGCCCCCAAGCTGCTCTTTTTAGGCGCCCTGGGGGCCGAACGGCTGGAGATGCTCTAACTCACGTCTTGTACATGTTGAGTATATGAGCGGATTTTTTAATTAAATTAATCCATGTATAAATCATGAGCATATCGCTGAAAGCACTAAGCACATACTGATTTCTAACCAGACAATCATGTACTAGGGAGATAGTAGAAACATTTACACAAATAGCTAGTACTGCACCCACACGAAAATAAACAGGAGCGGGATAAACGTGTTACTCCAGTGGGCCTGCCAGAAGCCGCGGGGGTAGCGGTCTCCTCGGCGGCCTTGTTGGCAGCAGCGGCCTTCTCGACAGTGAATCAATCGACTTAGGTGGTGGTGGACATGGTGATGATGAAGGTGACGCGGACGTAGATGAAGTAGAGGAACGGTGCCGAGCACTCCTGCCTCCTCTCACTCCATCGTCGCCGAGCTACCCTTGGGGGCCGATGGCGATGTCAGGGGACTCCCTTTCTTTCGCCTCTTAGGGGTGGTGCGGGGCCCCTACACATGTGGAGGCACGTTCGATCCGGCAGAGTGTGGCGATGGGTGCAGCGACGAAGGTGGTGCCCGGCCCCGCCTCGGGAGACGGCGGCTGCAGGTGCGTCGGGCAGCCCGGTCACGGGAGGCGGTGTGCGGCGGCTGGCCCGGTTCGGGTGGTGGCATGAGGCGGTCGGTAGTGGCCCGCCATCTGGCTTCGGATCGTTGATGGCATGGAGGGCCTAGTGGACCGCTCAGCAGCAAATCCGATCACATCTGGTGCAGCCGGTGGTGGGGGTCATCTCATCCGTTGGAGGTGGTTGACAGCGGCGGCTGGCTATGCGGCGACGACGCCATCTGGATATGGATCGACGTAGCATGGAGGGCCTGGTAAACTACTCGGTGGCACCTCCGGTCAGATCTGTTCTGGCCGGTGCAGCTAGCACTGGTGGTCATCTCCTCCGGTGGAGGTGGTCGGCCTGAGGCTGGTGGTCGGATCTCGAGATCCGTTATCTAGGCCCAGCTACGAGTCAGGGAGACATTCTTGCCGGTGAAAACCGAGCCGACAGCAGGCGATGGCGGTATTCTGCGTCGTTACCTTGATGAAGACATTGTCGTGTAAATACTATTGACCCACTCGTGCTTCTCCGGGAGAAACCCTAGGATCTGGTTTTCCATATCGGACAATGGCGGCACTACAGTGTCGTTTCTCTCTTGGGAACATCATTTGTGGAGCAGCGCTGGAAGACAGAGGCAGGAGGTGGAGCGTCTTCATCTTGAATAGAGCTTCGGTGGAGATGTCAAGTCATGCCTAGCCGACAGGTGCTATGCTGTGTCATGCTTGTTCGGCAGGTGCTACGCATGACAGATCTTCTAGAGTCTCCGCGTCAGGATGGACGATTGTAGGGCGACAATGTAGTTGGGTGCCGTGGCGGCGTTGACGGATGGCCGGACTGAAAAGGATAATGCGGATCTCTCTTCTGAAGACGGGACAATGGTTTGATGATGATGGATGCTTCTAAAACGTGTGCACGTGGTGTACGCTTTAGGTTTGCTGCACTCGTTGTTGGTTCCGATACGTCATATGGATGGATTGGCAACACCATCGGTTTTAGATATAAGGAGTGAGAGCACTCCACATTATCATGTTTGTAAGTGTGAGTGGGGTGGCTTCGGGTTTCTTGATGTATGTTCCTGTCAGACCTTCATGAAAATTTTAATAAAGATGGTTGTATGCAGCTTAATGTAGAGGCCGGAGGTTTAACCTCCTTTTCTAAAAAGGCGAATGTTGAAGGTCAATATAACTCTAACATGTACTACTGACATTCTTTGTAGTGAAGTTATTAACACCAAATAGAAGGACTGTGAAAAATTTGTACTGCATATCTATCACGAACTTATTCGTATATGGATGTTCAAGTTATTCCTAACTCTCCGAAGTCTTTACCCACTCATGAACACAAAGATGGCTCTATACTAAACTATGATCCATGCTGTAGACTTGGGATTCAGTTAGTTTATTTCCCCAAAACTGGTAATATATTATCACCGTAGAGAAGTGGGTTTATCAGATGGTTGTGTACAACCTAGTTCGATGTCAATTAAGTTTTGTTAGTCTCTCTTCACATTTAACAAGGTTGTTTAATTTGGACCTTTCGAAAGGTGCTGGTAAGACCTCGGCTACTTTTCCCACTGTGTACTTTAAACATCATGTCTTTGACTTTCCGAAAGGTGCTGGTAAAATCTTAGATACTGTTCCCATAGTGTACTTTAAACATCATGGCTTTGACCTTCCAAAAGGTGCTGGTAAAACCTTAGCTACTTTCCCCACTGTGTACTTTAAAAAAAAGTATATATCAAAAACCTACCACATTACGAGCTAGGTCTACAAAAAACTACCACTTTTCTTGATGTTTCAAAAACCTACCACAAAATTGGTTGACTGTTCCAAAAAACCCAAATGACCATGTTGATTAGAATTGATCCCGTTAAGCCATCTATTGTTGAGTGTGAAGGAAATATGCCCTAGAGGCAATAATAAAGTTATTATTTATTTCCTTATTTCATGATAAATGTTTATTATTCATGCTAGAATTGTATTAACCGGAAACATAATACATGTGTGAATACATAGACAAACATAGTGTCACTAGTATGCCTCTACTTGACTAGCTCATTGATCAAAGATGGTTAAGTTTCCTAACCAAAGACATGAGTTGTTATTTGATCAATGAGATCACATCATTAGGAGAATGATGTGATTGACTTGACCCATTCCGTTAGCTTAGCACTTGATCGTTTGTTTACTGCTATTGCTTTCTTCATGACTTATACATGTTCTTATGACTATGAGATTATGCAACTCCTGAATACCGGAGGAACACTTTGTGTGCTACCAAACATCACAACATAACTGGGTGATTATAAAGGTGCTCTACAGGTGTCTCCGATGGTACTTGTTGAGTTGGTATAGATCAAGATTAGGATTAGTCACTCCGATTGTCGAAGAGGTATCTCTGGGCCCTCTCGGTAATACACATCACTGTAAGCCTTGCAAGCATGATAACTAATGAGTTAGTTACGGGATGATGTATTACGGAACGAGTAAAGAGACTCGCCGGTAACGAGATTGAACTAGGTATTGGGATATCGACAATAAAATCTCAGGCAAGTAACATACCGATGACAAAGAGAACAATGTATAGTGTTATGCGGTTTGACCGATAAAGATCTTCATAGAATATGTAGGAACCAATATGAGCATCCAGGTTCCGCTATTGGTTATTGACCGGAGATGTGTCTCGGTCATGTCTACATAGTTCTCGAACCTGTAGGGTCCGCATGCTTAAAGTTCTGTGACGATCGGTTTTATGAGTTTATATGTTTTGATGTATCGAAGGTAGTTCGGAGTCCTGGATCTGATCACGGACATGACGAGGAGTCTCGAAATGGTCAAGACATAAAGATCTATATATTGTAAGCCTCTATTTGGATATCAGAAGTGTTCCGGGTGAAATCGGGATTTTACCGGAGTACCGGAGGTTACCGGAACCCCCTGGGGGTTTAATGGGCCAAGATGGGCCTTAGTGGAGAAGAGGAGGGGCGGCCAGGGCAGGCCATGCCCTCTAGTCCTAATTCTAGTCCTAATTGGACAAGGAGGGAAGGCGACACCCCCTTTCCTTCCTCTCTCCCTCCTCCTTCCCCCTTCTCCTATTCCAACTAGGAAAGGAGGGAGTCCTACTCCCGGTGGGAGTAGGACTCCTCCTGGCGCGCCTCCTCCTGGCCGGCCGCCTCTCCCCCCTTTCTCCTTTATATACGGGGGCAGGGGGCACCTCCAGACACACAAGTTGATCATTGAGATCTCTCCAGCCGTGTACGGTGCCCCCCTCCACCATAATCCACCTCGGTCATACCGTAGCGGTGTTTAGGCGAAGCCCTGCTGCGGTAGCTTCATCAACATCGTCACCACACCGTTGTGCTAACGAAACTCTTCCCCGAGCTCTACTGGATCATGAGTTTGCGGGACATCACTGAGCTCAACGTGTGCTGAATGCGGAGGTGCCGTACGTTCGGTACCGAGGATCGGTCGATCGTGAAGACGTACGACTACATCAACCGCGTTGTCATAACGCTTCCGCTTAACGGTCTACGAGGGTACGTGGATGACACTCTCCCCTCCTGTTGTTATGCATCATCATGATCCTGCGGGTGCGTAGGAATTTTTTTTAAATTACTACGTTAACCAACAGTGGCATCTGAGCCAGGTGAGTTGTGGGCGATACAAGTCATACTGCTTACCAGCATGTCATACTTTGGTTCGACGGCATTGTTGGATGAAGCGGCCCGGACCGACATTACGCGTACGCTTACGCGAGACTAGTTCAACCGACGTGCTTTGCACACAGGTGGCTGGCGGGTGTCAGTTTCTCCAACTTTAGTTGAGCCGAGTGTGGCTACGCCCGGTCCTCGAGAAGGTTAAAACAGCACCAACTTGACGAACTATCGTTGTGGTTTTGATGCGTAGGTAAGAACGGTTCTTGCTCAGCCCGTAGCAGCCACGTAAAACTTGCAACAACAAAGTAGAGGACGTCTAACTTGTTTTTGCAGGGCATGTTGTGATGTGATATGGTCAAGACATGATACTAAATTTTATTGTATGATATGATCATGTTTTGTAACCGAGTTATCGGCAACTGGCAGGAGCCATATGGTTGTCGCTTTATTGTATGCAATGCAACTGCGCTGTAATGCTTTACTTTATCACTAAGCGGTAGCGATAGTCGTGGAAGCATAAGATTGGCGAGACGACAACGATGCTACGATGGCGATCAAGGTGTCGCGCCGGTGAGAAATATCAAGATAAAAGTGTTCTCCCTGAGTATGCACCATTGCCAAAGTTCGTCGTGTCGAGACACCATGTGATGATCAGGTGTGATAAGCTCTACGTCCATCTACATGGGTGCAAGCTAGTTTTGCACACGCAGAATACTCGAGTTAAACTTGACGAGCCTAGCATATGCAGATATGGCCTCGGAACACTGAGATCGAAAGGTCGAGCATTAATCATATAGTAGATATGATCAACATAGTGATTTTCACCATTGAAAACTACTCCATTTCACGTGATGATCGGTTATGGTTTAGTTGATATGGATCACGTGATCACTTAGATGATTAGAGGGATGTCTATCTAATTGGGAGTTCTTAAGTAATATGATTAATTGAACTTAAATTTATCATGATCTTAGTACCTGATAGTATTTTTGCTTATCTATGTTAATGTAGATAGATGGCCCGTGTTGTTGTTCCGTTGAATTTTAATGTGTTCCTTGTGAAAGCAAAGTTGAAAGATGCTGGTAGCAATTACACGGATTGGGTCCGTAACTTGAGGATTATCCTCATTACTGCACAGAAGAATTACGTCCTGGAAGCACCGGTGGCTTCCAGGCCTGCTGCAAATGCTACGGACAATGTTAAGAGCGTTTGGCAGAGTAAAGCTGATGACTACTCGATAGTTCAGTGTGCCATGCTTTACGGCTTAGAACCGGGACTTCAACGACGTTTTGAACGTCATGGAGCATATCAGATGTTCCAGGAGTTGAAGTTAATATTTAAAGCAAATGCCCGGATTGAGAGATATGAAGTCTCCAATAAGTTCTATAGCTGCAAGATGGAGGAGAATAGTTCTGTCAGTGAGCGTATACTCAAAATGTCTGGGTATCATAATCACCTGACTCAACTGGGAGTTAATCTTCCTGTTGATAGTGTCATTGACAGAGTTCTTCAATCACTGCCACCAAGCTACAAAAGCTTCGTGATGAACTATAATATGCAAGGGATGAATAAGACTATTCCTGAGATCTTCACGATGCTAAAGGCTGTGGAGGTAGAAATCAAGAAGGAGCATCAAGTGTTGATGGTCAATAAGACCACCAGTTTCAAGAAAAAGGGCAAAGGGAAGAAGAAGGGTAACTTCAAGAAGAACGGCAAACAAGTTGCTGCTCAGGAGAAGAAACCCAAGTCTGGACCTAAGCCTGAGACTTAGTGCTTCTACTGCAAACAGACTGGTCACTGGAAGCGGAACTGCCCCAAGTATTTGGCGTATAAGAAGGATGGCAAGGTGAACTAAGGTATATGTGATATACATGTTATTGATGTGTACCTCACTAGAGCTCGCAGTAGCACTTGGGTATTTGATACTGGTTCTGTTGCTAATATTTGCAACTCGAAATAGGGACTACGGATTAAGTGAAGACTGGCTAAGGATGAGGTGACGATGCGCGTGGGAAATGGTTCCAAAGTCGATGTGATCACCTTCGGCACACTACCTCTACATCTACCTTCGGGATTAGTTTTAGACCTAAATAATTGTTATTTGGTGCTAGTGTTAAGAAGGAACATTATATCTGGATCTTGTTTGATGCGAGACGGTTATTCATTTAAATCAGAGAATAATGGTTGTTCTATTTATATGAGTAATATCTTTTATGGTCATGCACCCTTAAACAGTGGTCTATTCTTGTTGAACCTCGATAGTAGTGATACACATATTCATAATGTTGAAGCCAAAAGATGCAGAGTTGATATTGATAGTGCAACTTATTTGTGGCACTGCCGTTTGGGTCATATTGGTATAAAGCGCATGAAGAAACTCCATACTGATGGACTTTTGGAATCACTTGATTATGAATCACTTGGTACTTGCGAACCATGCCTTATGGGCGAGATGGCTAAAACGCCGTTCTCCGGAACTATTGAGCGAGCAACAGATTTCTTGGAAATCATACATACTGATGTATGTGGTCCGATAAATATTGAGGCTCACGGCAGGTATCGTTATTTTCTCACCTTCACAGATGATTTGAGTAGATATGGGTATAATTATTTAATGAAACATAAGTCTGAAACATTTGAAAAGTTCAAAGAATTTCAGAGTGAAGTGGAAAATCATCGTAACAAGAAAATAAAGTTTCTACGATCTGATCGTGGAGGAGAATATTTGAGTTACGAGTTTGGCCTACATTTGAAACAATGCGGAATAGTTTCACAACTCACGCCACCCGGAAGACCACAACGTAATGGTGTGTCCGAACATCGTAATCGTACTTTACTAGATATGGTGCAATCTATGATGTCTCTTACTGATTTACCGCTATCATTTTGGGGTTATGCTTTAGAGACGGCTGCATTCACGTTAAATAGGGCACCATCAAAATCCGTTGAGACGATGCCTTATGAACTATGGTTTGGCAAGAAACCAAAGTTGTCGTTTCTTAAAGTTTGGGGCTGCGATGCTTATGTGAAAAAGCTTCAACCTGATAAGCTCGAACCGAAATCGGAGAAATGTGTCTTCATAGGATACCGAAAGGAAACTATTGGGTACACCTTCTATCACAGATCCGAAGGCAAGATATTCGTTGCTAAGAATGAATCCTTTCTATAGAAGGAGTTTCTCTCGAAAGAAGTGAGTGGGAGGAAAGTAGAACTTGATGAGGTAACTGTACCTACTCCCTTATTGGAAAGTAGTTCACCACAAAAAACGGTTCCTGTGACATCTACACCAATTAGTGAGGAAGCTAATGATGATGATCATGAAACTTTAGATCAAGTTACTACCGAACCTCGTAGGTCAACTAGAGCAAGATCTGCACTAGAGTGGTACGGTAATCCAGTTCTGTAGGTCATGTTACTTGACCATGACGAACCTACGAACTGTGAGGAAGCGATGATGAGCCCAGATTCCGCAAAATGGCTTGAAGCCATGAAATCTGAGATGGGATCCATGTATGAGAACAAAGTGTGGACTTTGGTTGACTTGCCCAATGATCGACAAGCCATCGAAAATAAATGGATCTTCAAGAAGAAGACAGACGCTGATGATATTGTTACTGTCTACAAAGCTCGACTTGTTGTGAAAGGTTTTCGACAAGTTCAAGGAGTTTGCTACGATGAGACCTTCTCACCCGTAGCGATACTGATGTCCGTCCAAATCATGTTAGCAATTGCCGCGTTTTATGATTATGAAATTTGGCAAATGGATGTAAAGACTGCATTCCTGAATGGATTTCTGGAAGAAGAGTTGTATATGATGCAACCTAAAGGTTTTAGCGATCCAAAGGGAGCTAACAAAGTGTGCAAGCTCCAGCGATCCATTTATGGACTGGTGCAAGCTTCTCGGACTTGGAATAAACGTTTTGATAGTGTGATCAAAGCATATGGTTTTATACGGACTTTTGGAGAAGCCTGTATTTACAAGAAAGTGAGTGGGAGCTCTGTAGCATTTCTAATATTATATGTGGATGACATATTGCTGATTGGAAATGATATAGAATTTCTGGATAGCATAAAAGGATACTTGAATAAGAGTTTTTCAATGAAAGACCTCGGTGAAGCTGCTTATATATTGGGCATCAAGATCTATAGTAGAGATAGATCAAGACGCTTGATTGGACTTTCACGAAGCACATACCTTGATAAAGTTTTGAAGAAGTTCAAAATGGATCAAGCTAAGAAAGGGTTCTTGCCTGTGTTACAAGGTGTGAAGTTGAGTAAGACTCAATGTCCGACCACCGCAGAAGATAGCGAGAAAACGAAAAGTGTTCCCTATGCTTCAACCATAGGCTCTATTATGTATGCAATGATGTGTACCAGACCTGATGTGTGCCTTGCTATTAGCCTAGCAGGGAGATACCAAAGTAATCCAGGAGTGGATCACTGGACAACGGTCAAGAACATCCTAAAGTACCTGAAAAGGACCTAGGATATGTTTCTTGTTTATGGAGGTGATAAAGAGCTCATCGTAAATGGTTACGTTGATGCAAGCTTTGACACTGATCCAAACGATTCTAAATTGCAAAACGGATACGTGTTTATATTAAACGGTGGAGCTGTCAGTTGGAGCAGTTCTAAACAGAGCGTCGTGGCGGGATCTACATGTGAAGCGGAGTACATTGCTGCTTCGGAAGCAGCGAATGAAGAAGTCTGGATGAAGGAGTTCATATCCGATCTAGGTGTCATACCTAGTGCATCAGGTCTAATGAAAATCTTTTGTGACAATACTGGTGCAATTGCCTTGGCAAAGGAATCTAGATTTCATAAGAGAACCAAGCACATCAAGAGACGCTTCAACTCCATCCGGGATCAAGTCCAGGTGGGAGACATAGAAATTTTCAAGATACATACAGATCTGAATGTTGCAGACCCGTTAACTAAGCTTCTTCCACGAGCAAAACATGATCAGCACCAAGGCTCCATGGGTGTTAAAATCATTACTATGTAAGCTAGATTATTGACTCTAGTGCAAGTGGGAGACTGAAGGAAATATGCCCTAGAGGCAATAATAAAGTTATTATTTATTTCCTTATTTCATGATAAATGTTTATTATTCATGCTAGAATTGTATTAACCGGAAATATAATACATGTGTGAATACATAGACAAACATAGTGTCACTATTATGCCTCTACTTGACTAGCTCATTGATCAAAGATGGTTAAGTTTCCTAACCATAGACACGAGTGTTATTTGATCAATGAGATCATATCATTAGGATAATGATGTGATTGACTTGACCCATTCTGTTAGCTTAGCACTTGATCGTTTGTTTACTGCTATTGCTTTCTTCATGACTTATACATGTTCTTATAACTATGAGATTATGCAACTCCCGAATACCGGAGGAACACTTTGTGTGCTACCAAACATCACAACGTATCCGGGTGATTATAAAGGTGCTCTACAGGTGTCTCCGATGGTACTTGTTGAGTTGGCATAGATGAAGATTAGGATTTGTCACTCCGATTGTCGAAGAGGTATCTCTGGGCCCTCTCGTTAATACACATCACACTACAAAAAAAGACAAATCCATGACATTTTGGGCCGAACGAAATTTTTTTCTGTCATACATATGACACTTCTATGATGATAATTGTGACAAAACCCGGTATCATCATAGATGTGGTGGGCTCCTACTTCTATGACAAAAAATCATGACAGAAAATGAGCTTTTCATCCTGGGCGGGCCGGAGACGCAGCTGCATGACATTCTTTGGTCCGTCCATGACGGAAAAAACCGTGGTAGAAGCGAGGGCGAGGAAAATTTTGGGGAGCTCCCGGTTACGGTGGGAGGTCGGGGGTCGAGCGATGCGCGTTTCTCTCATACACGTACGTGTGTGTGTGTGAGGCGTTGGCTCTAACTAAACCCGAGCGAGGCGTTGGGCTCTAACTGAACCCGAGCGATTGCACTGCAGGCTACGCGTTACTGAACCCGAGCGATCGATCGATGGCTGTTAACTGAACCCGATCGAGCGATTCCTTTGCTACTGCTGCTAACTGAAGCCGATCGATGCTGCCTCTGGATGAACAGTGAGCATTGTGGGGGGTTTGGATGAAGAGTTCCCGGTGGGGGTGGATGAACAGGACCCCGTGGTGTTGCCTCTGGATGAACAGGACCACGATCGATCGAGCCGGTTGGGACTGGATGAACAGGACCCCGTGGAGGGCTGGATGAACAGGACCACCCCGTGTAGGGCTGGATGAACAATAGACGATGGAGGGCAGGATGAACAGTAGCCCGTGGAGGGGTGGTTGAACAAGAGCCCGTGGAGAGGGCTGGTTGAACAGTAGCCGGTGGAGTAGCGCGGGATGGAGGCTGGATGAACAGTCGCAGGTGGAGGCTGGAGGAGGTCGACGGTGGATGAATAGTAGCTCGTGGAGGCTGGAGGGGGTCGACGGTGGAGATGAACAGTATCCCGTGGAGTCCCGTTTTGTGGTACCCCACACCCCTCCCGATGAACAGGACCCCCATTTCGACCGTAGCGCTCCAACACAAGTCCGTTTCGTCCGTTTTGCGGTACGCCACACCCCTCCTGATGAACAGGACCCCCGTTTCGATCGTAGGAGGTCCGTTTCCTCCGTTTTGCGGTATGCCAGACCCCTCCCAATCAAAAGGACCCTGTTCCGAATGTAGGACGTCCGTTTCCTCCATTGTGCGGTACGCCAGGCCTCGTTTGCATCGCATGTTCTGTCCATGCCCTCCCGATGAACACGACCATGCATTCCGTTCCGACCCAGCCGGTTGGCTCCCACGTGTTCCGTTGCCTCGCCATGAACACGACGCATTCCGTTGCCTCCCCATGAACACGACGACAACGTTCTTTCTCCGTTCCGACCCAGCCATGTACACAAGCCCTGGCCGTACGTATGCCCGAGTAGGCGTTCGAGACCCCGTCCGTATGTACACATACGTGGCCGTATTTTCTTTCTTGCACCCTGGCCGCTGTACGTACGTGTACATGCTATGTGCGCGCCTCTACTACGACACGTGCGCGCCTCTACTACGACACGTGCGCGCCTCTACATCGACCAGTATGTACGTACATGTTCGCGACCAGAATGACAACGCTACGTCCGCTTCGACCAGGTGGGTCCCGACTGTCAGGCACTTCCTTGCCTACGAAGATGTAGCTGGTGGGTCCCAGCAGCCAGGGGGCGAATCATTTTTTTTCCGGACGCACTTCCTTGCATGCGAAGATGTAGCTGGTGGGTCCCAGCAGTCAGGGGGAAACATTTTTTCACGAAATACAGTGGCCCGTCCGGTGGGTCCCAGCTGTCAGGTGGAGGAAACATTATTTTCCGCGTAATAAGGAGGCACTTCCTTGCTGCGGCCGTGGACCCAGCTGTCAGCCTCTCCATGTACAGTCCACGTCCGATGGAAGTCGTTCCTTGACCACGTTGACCACGCCGCGCCGAGAGCACCAGGGCGGTGGACGACGGCGAGGCCTGGGAAGGGGACGACACGGAGGCAGGGAAGACTCGGCAGTTGTTTCCCACGCAGAGGGGAGTACGACTATACGAGGGTTTACTGGTTTATCTGCCGTCTCCGGAGAATAACAACAAGTGTGGGTGAGTAGAGGGATGGCTAGGCCAGGGATGGGAGTATGGTCGGGCAGTGAGGCCTGCGCGGCAGCACAGCCGGCCGCGAGGAGGAGGGAGCAGGCAGTCCCGCCGGCGCATGTTTGAGCAGCTGGAGCAGGAAGATCAGAGATTGAAGAAGCACGACGGCCGTTGGATGGAGATCCAACAGTCAGTGCTTGTGCGTCAACCTTTTTTTTAGGAAAGCCTCAAATCTATGGAAAATAGCATAAAGCCCATCTACCATTATTTCTAATAATTTACAGCCCATTTGCTAATACTTAAGGTTTTTTTTGGAGCCCATATTCTTTTTGTTAGCATTACAGCCCATATTGTGGCAACGGTTAAACAATTATACGGAATTTTGCATATTTCGGTGCAGTCCGAACTGCTTTTAATCCCGAAATTTCGACTCACATTCAAACCGATTTTAAAAATAAATGTATATTAATATAAAATCCAAAAAATTCTCAACACATAAAAATTAATGTAATTTAAAATCTTGAAATGAAAAAAAGATATTTGAAACTAATTGCCGGTTTGATGTGTTTTAAAAATGTACAACCCATTTCTCATTACTGATGGGCCATTTTCTCGGCCAGCCGATTGAAAGCTCTCCTCGTCTTGAAAGATTTGCAGCCCAACAGGCCTGACAAAGCGACTTACTTGGCAAATCACAAAAAAACTGGGCTATGGCCGTGGACCCAGCTGTCAGCCTCTCCATGTACAATACTCTTCCGATGGAAGTCGTTCCTTAACCACGTTGACCACGCCGCGCGGAGAGCACCACGGCGGTGGACGACGGCGAGGCCTAGGAAGGGGACGACACAGCAGTGGAAGCCCGCGCGGAGAGGAGTACGAGGGTTCACTAGTTCGGCTGCGGTGTAAGGGCCTAGCCAGGGTGGGAATAGTAGGCGGCGATGAGGCCTCTACGGCAGCACAACCGGCCACGGGAGGCAGGAGCATGTAGCACGACCGGCACTGCTTTGGGCGGCTAGAGCAAGAAGACCAGAGGTTGAAGAAGCACTACGGCCGTTGGATGGACATCGTACGGTCACTGGAGCTAGAATCGTTCATATTGACTAAGTTGACAAAGCCATTCGTCCCCGTCAACTTAGTAGGCCCACAATTCAGCCTCCCAGCAAGGTGGGTCCTACCTAGCCGGGGGAGTATTCATTTTTTTGTGCGTAATAAGGAGGCACTTCCGGTGGGTCCGAGCTGACAGTGGGGGGAACATTTTTTTCACGAAATACGGTGGGCCGTCCGGTATGTCCCAGCAGTCAGGGGGAAATGATTTTTTTTGCAAAATACTGGTGGCCCGTCCGGTGGGTCCCTGCTGTCAGGTGGAGGAATCATTATTTTCCGCATAATAAGGAGGCACTTCCTTGCTGCCGCCGTGGACCCAGCTGTCAGCCTCTCCACGTACAGTCCACGTCCGATGGAAGTCGTTCCTTGACCACGTTGACCACGCCGCGCCGAGAGCACCAGGGCGGTGGACGACGGCGAGGCCTAGGAAGGGGACGACACTGAGGCAGGGAAGACTCGGCAGTTGTTTCCCACGCAGAGGGGAGTACGACTATACGAGGGTTTACTGGTTTGTCTGCCGTCGCCGGAGAATAACAGCAGGTGTGGGTGAGTAGAGGGATGGCTAGGCCAGCGATGTGAGTACGGTCGGGCAGTGAGGCCTGCGCGGCAGCACAGCCGACCGCGAGGAGGAGGGAGCAGGCAGTCCCGCCGGCGCATGTTTGAGCGGCTGGAGCAGGAAGAGCAGAGATTGAAGAAGCACGACGGCCGTTGGATGGAGATCCAACAGTCAGTGCTTGTGCGTCAACCTTTTTTTTAGGAAAGCCTCGAATCTGTGGAAAATAGCATAAAGCCCATCTGCCACTATTTCTAATAATTTACAGCCCATTTGCTAATACTTAAGGTTTTTTTGGAGCCCATATTCTTTTTGTTAGCATTACAGCCCATATTGTGGCAACGGTTAAAAAATTATACGGAATTTTGCATATTTCGGTGCAGTCCGAACTGCTTTTAATCCCGAAATTTCGACTCACATTCAAACTGATTTTAAAAATAAATGTATATTAATATAAAATCCAAAAAATTCTCCACACATAAAAATTAATGTAATTTAAAATCTTGAAATGAAAAAAAAGATATTTGAAACTAATTGCCGGTTTGATGTGTTTTAAAAATGTACAACCCATTTCTCATTACTGATGGGCCATTTTCTCGGCCAGCCGATTGAAAGCTCTCCTCGTCTTGAAAGATTTGCAGCCCAATAGGCCTGACAAAGCGACTTACTTGGCAAATCACAAAAAAACTGGGCTATGGCCGTGGACCCAGCTGTCAGCCTCTCCACGTACAATACTCTTCCGATGGAAGTCGTTCCTTGACCACGTTAACCATGCCGCGCGAAGAGCACCACGGCGGTGGACGACGGCGAGGCCTAGGAAGGGGACGACACAGCAGTGGAAGCCCGCGTGGAGAGGAGTACGAGGGTTCACTAGTTCGGCTGCGGTGTGAGGGCCTGGCCAGGGTGGGAATAGTAGGGGGCGATGAGGCCTCTATGGCAGCACAACCGGCCACGGGAGGCAGGAGCATGCAGCACGACCGGCGCTGCTTTGGGTGGCTAGAGCAAGAAGACCAGAGGTTGAAGAAGCACTACGGCCGTTGGATGGACATCGTACGGTCACTGGAGCTAGAATCGTTCATATTGACTAAGTTGACAAAGCCATTCGTCCCCGTCAACTTAGTAGGCCCACAATTCAGCCTCCCAGCAAGGTGGGTCCTAGCTAGCCGGGGGAGTATTCATTTTTTTGTGCGTAATAAGGAGGCACTTCCGGTGGGTCTGAGCTGACAGTGGGGGGAACATTTTTTTCGCGAAATACGGTGGGCCGTCCGGTATGTCCCAGCAGTCAGGGGGAAACGATTTTTTTCACAAAATACTGGTGGCCCGTCCGGTGGGTCCCTGCTGTCAGGTGGAGGAATCATTATTTTCCGCATAATAAGGAGGCACTTCCTTGCTGCCGCCGTGGACCCAGCTGTTAGCCTCTCCACGTACAGTCCACGTCCGATGGAAGTCATTCCTTCCACGTTGACCATGCCGCGCCGAGAGCACCAGGGTGGTGGATGACGGCGAGGCCTAGGAAGGGGACGACGCGGAGCCGGTGAGGACGCGGCAGTGGATGCCCACGCGGAGAGGAGTATGAGGGTTCACTCGTTCGGCTGCGGTGTGAGGCTGTCGTCACCGCAGGGCCTGGCCAGCGGTGGGAATAGTAGGGGGCGGTGAGGCCTCTACGGCAGCACAGCCGGCCACGAGAGGCAGGAGCAGGCGGCACGACCGGCGCTGCTTTGGGCAGCTGGAGCAAGAAGACCAGAGGTTGAAGAAGCACTACGGCCATCGGATGGACATCGTACGGTCACTGCAGCTAGAATCGTTTATATTGACTAAGTTGACAAAGCCCTTGGTACGTCAACTTAGTAGGCCCACAGGTCAGCTTCCGAAACGGTGCGCCCCAGATGTCGGGGGGGAATCATTTTTTGGGCGGGTGAAGCTAGAATATCCTAGATTGAAGAAGAAGCACAGCATCCGTTGGATGGACATCCAACGGCCACTGCTCCTAGAACTGTGTGTTGACTATCAGTTGACAAAGCCTTGCATATCCGTCAACTCTGTTTTTTAGGGGATGCGTCAACTTAGTAAGGCCAGAAGTGTGTGGCAGAGAACTTATAGCCCATTTGAGATTTGTAAGAATGTGTAGCCCATTTTTGAATTCTAATGGAATTTACTACAGCCCATTTACGATTTGTTAAAAGTACAACCCATTTCAACCAACCGTTCAAAACAGAATTCAATAAAATTTCCCACATTTTGATGGGATCCGAAATATTTTCATCCCAAAATTTCTAGTCAGATTAAATACAATTTCAATATATATTTATATTACGTAAAATCCAACGAAACATTGCGCTCGCAACAATTAATGAAATTAAAATTTTCAATATCCAAAAATAATATTTTATAAAGTAATCACGTGTTTGGTGCATTTTTTATAGTTACTGCCCAGTTTTTATAATTACATCCCATTTATTATTTCTTAAAGCCCATTTTCTTGTTAAGCCTAATGCATCCGTCCTAGGAAAGATTTGCAGCCCACGGGGCGGAGACTGACAACTTGACCTTGCCTGGGTATTCCTAAAAAAAGTATAGCTGGGCTAGCCATTTTCGGCTTGAAAAAAATTAATATCTGGGTTGGATATCTGGCCTGGGCTAGACGGGCCACAGCCCGCCCAGTTAATACCTGCAGCGATGTTTTCGTTGTTGTTCAGAGGAGAAAAAATAATATCCAGGCTAAACATCGAAAAACGCTGCAGTGCTCACACCTCAAAAACACAAATACTGCTCGAGCTGCTTGGTCCCAGCTGTCGGCCGCTTCTTGTGCAATTCTCTCGTTTATTGACTAGTACTACATAGGTTGACAATGGTGTGGGACCGTGATGTCAGGAGACCAGGGTGAAGCAAAATAAATAACTCCAGCGAGCGCTTCCACCTCTGCCTCGTTGTCTCCCGTGGAAACCAATTTCCTCCCTTTTTTTTGCTCGGGCAAGGACCAATGCGTGCAGCACGTCCATGCGGTTATTAGGCAAGAAATAAAAGCGCTTTGCATGCTATGAATTACGATGGCCTGCATGGGTAGCTAATAAGGCATCCTCTTAACTGCTGTGATTAAATGTTGTGTTTAGAAGAGAGAAATATTCTTCTTTTCCACCAATCTGCTTGCACCTAGGTCGTGATGCACCTTCTAATACGACTTATTCACCTAGACGAAGGGAGTATAGTTTTATACATATACTTATAATAAGGAGGCACTTGCGTACGTGAGGCTATGGACCGGTGGGTCCCCATTGTCATCCTCTCCAAGTAAAGTCATCTCCTCACCCGCGCGCGCTTTCCGCCCGAAACAGTCAGCGCCGCCCGCCCCGCTTCCCGGTGCAAGCGATTGCTCCGCCTTCAAACGACACAAGTGTCGTCCGTCCGTCCATCCGCCGCCCACATTAATGATACGCGGTTGTCGAGGCAGCTACTCCGGCTCCACACGTTCGTCCCTCTGCCCGCCCACCATTGCTATATAAACTGCTGCGCCGGCCATAGCCGTAGTCATCCGCATCCGTTCCCTTTCTCCTGTCCACACCACTACTGCGCACCATGGCTTCCTCGCGCTCTAGCGCTCTTCGGGACGGGAAGACGACGAACCACAAGGAGATGGCAGCCATTGCTGCCGACCGGCTGGCCAGCAGGCAGCCGGAGGACGACGACGTCCCAAAGGATAACATGGTAGTCGACGATCCGGCGCCAACCCCCTCCTCCGCGCCATCCTCGCCGGTGCATTGCACCATGACCATCGGCGAGGCCCGTGCCCAATATATGGACAGTGTGAGGCAGATGCGTCAGGAGCAGTTCCGGGAGGCGCAGGCCGACGCCGCCTACAACCACCATCTCCTCCAGGAGCACCTGCAGACGGAGGAGCAGATCGCCGCGGAGTGGGCGGAGCAGGAGGCGCTGCTCGACTCGTACCGCTCCACCCGCAAGGGCCGCCTCGAGTGCTGGCGGGACCGCATGCGGGTGGCAGAGGCTGCGGCCGCCTACAAAGAGGCTAGCAAAGAGGGCGATGAAGCAGGCGAGGCGCTGTTTGGCGAGACCGAGGATGAGGCAGAGGACTATGCCGGCTCTGACGAGTCCCCGCTCCGCTGGCGTCGATGAGGCCCTGCTCCGCCGAGGCCCCGTGGCGCCAACAACGAGGCAGAGGACACCGCCGGCTCCGGCGAGGCCCCACCCCGCCAACAACGAGGCAGAGGACATCACCGGCTCAGTCGAGGCCCCACCCTGCCGGCAATGCGGGGGAGGATTTCTACCGCTCCGCTGAGGCGCTGCCCGCCGGCAACGAGACAGAGGACATCGCTGGCTCTGCCAAGGCCCCGCCCCGCTGCCAACGAGGCCGTGCCACATAGAAAATGAGGAAGAGTAAAACACGGTAGGTCGCCATCGCTCGGGTCCAAGTAAGGCCACCGCTCCTACCCTCCTGTTGAAGCCAAGCTAGGCGGGTTGACCATTGACGGCCGGTTAGCTTCTTGGCGGCGACGTGGAGTGGGGGAGTTCTGCTGGAGAATAACGCTGCTTCTACTTAACTGCGGGTGCAGTTGGCTGACTGTCACGTGGGCCCAATAGGCCACATGTCAATTACGCAACTGCACCTGCAGTTAAGTCACTGAAGCTTCTGTTCGGCTCAGCAGGACACAGGTGGGTAGCTTCGGTTAATTAATTATACCTCCAGCGCACCCTTTTTAGTTGAAGAATGTATGAAATGTAATGAAATATAGCACCCTTTTTTAATTAATTATACCCCAGCGCACCGTGTATGAATGAATTTATTTCGATTAGTTCGAATTCCTATATCACTGGCATTGGATGAACATGCAAAACAATATGTACTAGCATTATTCCCAGGGTGTTCACATCGTTTGCAGCAGTTTCACATGTACTCCCTCCAGTCCTTTCTAGTCTGCATACAAGTTTTGTCTGCAGTAAAAGTATCTCTACTTTGACCAATCTTATACAAAAAAGTATGCACTTTCACAATGTGCGAAGTAAAAAGGAACAGAAGGAGTACAAAGAGTTTGAGCAGGTTTTTAGCGTTTCTGTACATTGCAATCAAACACACAAGCCTGGCAATTCATAGAGAACATTCAAAACAATCGATGATTATGCATCTCAGCGACTCACATGTCAGAGGCAATATTTACTTCACAACTAAAGAATATAGAAAAAATTGATCGACGCTGCTAACAGCAAGGGCGTCCCAATCGAAAATATCAAACGCACGTCTTGCTAAAATCAATGAGCAAAATTTGACAAGGTTGTCCCATTCCAAAATATCAAATGCCTACGATTGTGGAATGGGCAGGGTTTGCCATCAGTTCGGACATTGACATGGCACCTCGTGCTAAATAAACCAGTTGTTCTTTTGGTGCAGTTCCACCAAAATCAACCAAATTCACGCATAGCTTGTATGATTTCGCCCTTATATGTTGCAACGCCTTGAACTTATCGGCACCTCCTTTCTTGTGGTGGAAATGAATGATTCGATGTATTCATGAACATTTTGTGCAGTTCCCATTGAAATAAAGCTGAGCACCCCTGTTTGCACAAATACAAAAAAGTGATTAGTATAGAGCAAACTGTACTATGAATTGACAGTTTCAACAGGCACATACATGGTCCATGTAGAGCACACTTTTAGAAAAATGGAACTCACCCGAAAGAATCCTAGAACAACATTGTACTCATGCATCATAGCAAAAAAATGGAGATTTTGTCAGTCCTTCTGAGCTGAAGTTACTTTGGTCTCGTGGGGAGTAATGTAACCATCCTTCAACTTCTCCTTCCAATGATAAGATAGACAGGGCTTCTTCATCCTGGCATAATCGGAACTAGTCACTTCACGTACTCCATATTCTTCTTCAGAGGAAGATGATCATGTTGTGCAAAGACAAGAGGACCACTAAATGCTAGCATCACTGTTTGCTCAAAAAAAAGGAAAGGAAATATTTAAAATAGCACAGATGAAGCACTTCTCAAGGACAATACCACTTTTTCATGACAGTATCTAAATAGTAGCACAAAACCAATAGAGATGACAAAGCTCAATCATATGGATGAAATCAGTGGGCGAGTACCAACCTTTGTCAGGAGGCTTATTGTGTAGAGCATATAGATGAAGCAATTCTCCGGAACCATCTGTTGCAATCTACGGTGGTGGCCATGCTTACTATATACTCCTCGATTAGTTTAATGTTTCCAACATCTTCTTGTGCAGTTCCACTAAAATATATGGTATCTTCAAAGAAGATCCGTGTTTGCACAAGTAGAGATAATTACATATTACATTAAGAGTGGCATCAAATCAGTGGCAAAACAATTGCTCGTTCCAGCCATAGCAATAAATTAAGATGCAAAACTATATCATTACTTGTGTCATCACAGTTCCAGTGCTTCATTACAGCATCGGGAGTTGATTTTTGTTTTTCTTCCCCTTGTTCTTCCCCTTCATCACTTGGTTCAATACACAAACAAGCTTCGCCTTCAATGTAAGATTTGGCATGTCAATTAGGGAGCACAATTATAGTACTAAACTTAATTTTCTGATGAAAGTGGCAAAATACAGGCCATCAATTGTGAAATATCCTTATCTTACCTCAATGGGATATTATGGTGCACATACAGATTGGAAGTCTTGTCTCCATTTGTGCAGTTCACTAAAATCAAGCAACATTATCATACAAGTAGCACAACATATGAATGCACACTGCAGAATCATGTGAAAGAAGGCTAGTACTGTCCTCTCATGATGCGGAATTCAAACAACTCACAAGAAGAAGATCTGAACCAAATTCGCCTGAACGGATAGGAAGTAAGATCTCCTCTTGTGCAGTTCCACTAAGATCAAGCAATCAAGCAACGTTGTCGGTGTGACATTTTGGTTGAACTGCACAAAACACTCTGAAAACAAAAGTGTTTTGTGTAGTGCAACAAAAGGTCACAATGGCAACGAGGTGAAGCAGATAACCCTGTTTACACAAAGGTGCAAAGGAAACAATTAGTGGTCAATAACGGTGGATGACACAGAAGCCAACAAAAATAAGCATCTACCTTATCTAAATGGGAAAGAAAGCAAGACAGTAGCATTTCTCAAACGGTGGCATTGATTAATATTAACATAGAGATTATATTAACAATAAAATTCGTTAAACATGTAATTTGCTTTTAACTGTGGCATTGCATCAATTTTCCAGCGGCATTATTAGAGGGTGTTTGTTTACAGGGACATTTTGGTGTAGGGACTAAAAAAACTCCGTCTCAGTCCCATATAAACCAAAGAGGAGGGACTTTTAGGGACTAAAAGTGGGCATTTGGGACTAAAGAAAGAAGACCCCAAGGGAGTCTTTTTGGGACTTTTTCCAATAGTTGCCCCTGCCACGCATCGCACCTTGTCTCTATTAGTTCATTACTAGGGGTAACATGGTCTTTTAGCATGTCATTTAATAACCTCTAGTCCATGTTTAGTCCCTCGAACCCAGCAGGTAGGGACTAGGGAGTTTTTAACCAAACAGGGCCTTAGATTAACAACAGCTAATGAGTTGCACGGGACAGTGGACGCACCAGCACCATGTGCATCTACCGATGTACTATGGTCATGCATAGTCTGTTGCCACAAAGAACAAGCAACCAAGGAGCATATTTGTGTTGGTCCCAGTTTTGTTATCTTTAGACACCTTTCCCTATGTGAGCGCAGCAAATCTAGTCCTGCTCAAACTCTACAGCCTTGTCCCTTCCTTTCCTTTTTGAACTAGTACTTTCGCCCTTTCCTTTCCTCTCTAAACCACGTCCTGGATTTATGCGATACAACTTTCCCCACTACTTTCCCCCATTCCTTTCCTCTTTGAACCACGTCCTAGATTAATGCTATACAACTTTCCCCCTTCATTTCCTCTTTGAAACACATCCTAGATTCATGTTATATACAACTTTTCCCACTACTTTCCCCCACTCCTTTCCTCTTTGAACCACGTCCTAGATTCATGGTATACATGCAGCTAGAGCAATGCATGTGGAGTAAGTAAATTATACCTTAAGGTTCTTGGGGCGTGGTTCGGTGGGTGATGGGACGGCGGCGAAGAAGAAGGGGTCGGAGGCCCTCCCACGCCGCCGCTGGGTGGAAAGTGAACAGCTGTGCCGGTAGTCCCTCGCCAACGGCGACAGCGTTAAGCCTCCTTCCCTTCCTGGTGGACGGATCCTGCCGGCTCTTTGAGTAGCAGTGAGGGGAGAGAGAGGCCAACGAAGTCTTGTTTAGATCTGGAGAGGGCGAGAGAGTGTGAAGAGAGCAACTACAAGCGCAGAGGCTCTAGCGGGAGAGGGCGAGAGAGTGAGCGAACAGGCTAACCAGCTACACAACCCTCCCGTTATGTTCAACGAGAGGGAAATAACCTTTTATACATTCCTGCATTCGTGTGACAAGCATGTCGTGTTTTGTGTGTGTGTGTGGGACTCATTGGTATTTCCATCATAATCGTGTCATGTGTCTTTGGTAGTAAGACTATCCACAGTGGTGCAGAAATAATGCAGCCTTAGTCACCTTACCTGTCTCCACGTAGTACGTTGGGTCCCACCAGTCAGAGGGTGAAACAAACAAATTAATAAGAAAAATTAAAAGCACCAGCGGTGTATCTTACCTCACACATCTCGCTACTGCTCGGGAACACCGTCCAATTGATCCCTCTGTTCGCTCACGTACTATTTTAAGTGAATCCTTATTATAACATGCACACAAATTTTGGGCACTTGTATTCGACTTAAGTCAGTGTGCCACCATATCTCGTATACTTACTACTCCCTCCGTCTAGGTGTAATAACTCACGTTAGAAGGTGCACTGGGACCAAGGTGTGTGTGTGTTTAACACCATGTGTGTGTTAGAGAGAGCGACAGATCGACCTACTCCTACAGAGAGATGTTGTGTAGTGTACGATTTTAGCCGCGAGAGTCGATGCATCCTCTCGTTTCCGGGCGTGTACGGTAGGGACATGCGGACAGCTGCCACGCCCGCTCCTGACCAGCTTGGCCCACCCAAAGCCCCTCCATCGCCCGCGCGCTTCCCGCCCGAAACGGTCAGCGCTGCTCCAAAGAATTGGTGCCGCATTCATGCGCGGGAAGAGCGGACGCGACCTCTCACTGGCGCAAGAGTGATGGTTGCTTCGTTCGTCCAACTTACTGCTAGGTCTATGTGATTTGATGGCTCATTGGTCTTTATTACTGAGGTGGTAGGACTCCTGGATGTCCCACGCTTTCGACGAAAGGAGGTATACTACTACTACTAGATTACAATTTTCTCCATTCTTACAGCGGAGGCGTGCAAGAGCAGTGAAAACACGCAGGCTCAGTGATTACATGGCCCACCTATCATCGTGCGACACCTAACTCTTTACATAGTACTCCCTCTGTTCCTAAATATTACTAGATGAGTCCCCGCGCGTTGGCGCGGAACAACGGTATATCTCTCTGCGCAAAATTATTGATTTCATAGAACAAAAAAACTCTATAACCGCATGACAAATGTGGTAGCCAAACTAAATAAACTCCCATCATCATTTAGATCATCCCACGTAAGGAAAAAATATCATCCAACTCCTATTGCATAATGGGATTATATTTTTCTTTTTGACATGTTAATGGGACTTAAAAGCTCACTTAGATGCATGCTACCGGTGCATGCTTGCATGCAGACATGTTGATGTGATTTAAAACCCACTCACATGCATGTGGCATGGTATTTCTGCATGCTTGCATGTGGCTTAGTGCAGAGCCTCTCAACGTGAAGATCATATGGCTATTATGGATTGATTTACTTCATCTAACGGCTACATCAATTTTGATGACGTGGCTCAAGGAGAGGATAGAGAATTCCTAGTAGTGGGGCTAGCTATTACTAGTAGATATAAGTCTTTGTAGAGATTCCACTACATACAGAACAAAATGAATGAATCTACACTTAAAATGCATCTATATACATCCGCATGTGGTTCATGGTGAAATCTCTACAAAGACTTATATTTAGGAACGGAGGAAGTACTAGTATAGTACGTACTGTGATTTATCAGCGAGATAAATTTGTACAATGCTATGAAGCTTCCAGCTTTTGTTACATGTATCTTGCGTCCAAGGTTGCCTGTTGCAACATTTCATCAAATACAAAGGAGACTAACATGCATGCTATTGCATCTCAATGATTGACAGATCATGGCAAATATGTACTCCCTCCGTTCCAAAATAATTTTCTCAACTTTGTGCAAACTTTAGTACAAAGTTGTACTACTACTAAAGTTGACACTTATTTTGGAACAGAGGCGGCTAAAGAAAAAAAACGATCCACGCAGTCCCTAGCCCTTGAACCATGAACCCTGACCAGGTTTCAATTTGCTGGCAATGTTCGAGCTTCCTAATAAATGAAGTTTGCAACCTTTTGACCATCGGATCATTTTGTGTAGTTTCACCAAAATCGAGATGAGCATCCCGGTGGCAAAGAAAGTGAACAAGCGTGATTAGAATAAGATTACTGGGACTAGTTGATGAGACATAAACTCATCACAAATATAGTACGTAGAAGCCAGTAGAGGTATGTGCGGAGCAAAGAAGTAGAGAAATATCCACAGGGAGTGATGTGGGCAGTTGGAGCAGTGGTGCAAGCCGGCTGTAAAGGGAGTTGTACCTGAGGGACGTAGCTCAACCTTGAGGAGGGCGGCGGGAGGCGGCAACTGCCCACGTCGCGACAGTGAGCAAGGGACAAAGGCAACCTCACCGGCTTTGTGAGAGAGAACAGCGGGGACCCCTGATCGGGACGTGCCGACAGTGGGTTTTCGCCGTCGGCGACGGCCACCGCATCTACACTAAGAATCCACCCCTTCCCCAAGCGGACGTGATCCGCCGGGATGTTAGAGATGTGGCCACAGTCGTTTTGTGTGAGAGAGTGTGAAGAGAGCAACCCCAGCAAGCAACCGTGTAGGCTGGCCCGTCCTGACTATGTATATAGTGGAGCGGTTTCCTTTTCTCTCCATATGAACCTATCATATTGCGTACGTGCCACTTAAGAAAAAAAAGTTTATTTATAAATGACGCGGCACTTACTACTCGTTCTCCTATAACCTTGCACTTGGCATCTCCAAAATATTGACCTTGTGATTGGCTCTTCGCCTCTTCGGGAAGTCAAGCAATAAGGGTAGTGCAGTATATATCGTTCTGGCTATATGAGACCGAATGAATTGCTGCACGTCCACCACGTGGGCGAGGGTCAAGGGGCGAGGGAGAGTGCTACATACGGAGCAAAATGAGTGAATCTACACTCTAAAATACGTCTATATACATCAGTGTTTGGAGTATGTACTAGTAGTTCATATTGAAATCTACTAAAGGACATATATATTCCAAACAATATGATATAATCTCTATAACCAAGGTAGTAGGGACGAGGACTAAACGGAGGTAGTAAATTTTTCTCGTCGTCCTACGAGCCACCGCGCGCATGGGCGAGGGAGCGGGCGGAAGGCGTAGTAAGCAAGCTTCACCTCATCCTGCGAGCCACCGCGCCCATGGGCGGGGGAGGCGGCGTACTAAGAAAGCTTCTCCTCGTTCTGCGAGTTGACGGGACACATCAAAAGTACTCCAGTGTATAGAGCCTTGCCTCTAAGGTAGGCCCCACATGGTTTGCCTCTTTTTTTAACATAACACGTCAAGTCACAATTTGTTTGTTCACCCGTGGTAGACGATCCTCCCTCCACCAAGTGGACAACCAATACACGTGCCAAATTACCACGTGGGATGCCTTTTTCGTACGGAAATGAGCTCCACCGTGTACCCACGCGGGTGTGGTTGGGAAAGAGACGGGAGCACGTGCGCCGTGCATGCACCTCTTCTCTTCGTGCACGTCCCCCACCTACGTGGGTGTGTGTGAGAGATACAAACCGCATTCGTGAGTGTTTTTTGGTTTGGGGTGGGGGTGGGGTGGGGGTTGATTTCGTGAATTATTTGTGGGAATATGTGTCGATGACATCTCAAACAAAATTTTGCATGCAATGTGTGTGAAATGGAGGCCTGTCCATATCATACATAGAGGGTCAGGCAATCCACGAGAAGAGAGGGAGGGGTCATAGCTATCGATAGAGTCGAAGAGAGGATCAAGTGGGTGGGTGCGAGATCGATGAAGAGAGCCATCGAAATTGTGTGTGTGTAGAAGTCAAAGATATAGGGCGACTGGCCTACCGGAATGTTAGAGGGCACACGTCAAGTTTGTGTCTGCCAGGGAGACATGACTAGAGCGCTCGATGTATCGGTGTGTGTGGGGGGGAGGGGGTGGTGGGAGGGGTAGGCAGAGGCCTAACTATAGAGGTAGACGACTCGTATATGTGTTGAGAAGGAGAGACCCAGCTATGTCTTGAGGGAGATCGGTCGACATCCATACATAACTGAAGGACGGGAAATATGATGGGAGAGAGAGAGGAGAGAGAGAGGGAGGGAGAGGGAGGGAGAGGGGTAGAGTGCTGGATGGGTGATGGAGTTGCTTCTCGAAGATGGTGGGAGAGGCCTACTAGACAAACTAAGGGTGGAACTGCAATGTTATCAAAAAGAGTGGGGATGTGTTTCTGTGTGTGCCTGTGCGTGATAGATCTGTCGGGACGCATCTATGGATGATGAAGGGGAACCATGTGTTTGGTAAGCAAACCTAACTAGATCGATAGATCAATTGTTGTTTGTCGGAGGAAGGGAGAGACACAACTAATGAGGTAGATCGATGGACGTGTGGGTAAAAACGAGTTATAAGGACCTAGCTAGCTATATGTATAGCGAGAGATCGGTCGATGTATGTCCATTTGTTAGAGGCAAATAAGGCCCAGCGAGACGGATAGACAGAGAGAATGGAGCTAGGAGGTGGTGCGAGAGGCCCAACTACTAGCTAGATAGGGGGAGGAGTGTGCGGTTGTGAGAGCGATGAAAAGAGGGGCGAGAGTTTACACGTGTGTTTGACCGTGTGAGAGACACGAGGCAAGGACACATAAAGGAGGAGATTGAAGGTATGTTTGTATGTTGCCGGCAGACATCGCTGGAGAGGTTTATCGATCGGTGTGTGTCGGAAAGGAGTTGTGGAGACTCTGGGAGAATGACCTAAAGAAAAAAATGAATGTGCCCGGTGGATAGAATGCCGAGGGACGGGGAGGGCGAGGAGGGCGTGTGCATGCATGAGAGAAAGTTTGTGGTAGCTACAAAGGTTAGAGGATTGTGTGGGTGTAAGAGACTAACAAAGATCATAATTTGATATGAAAGCGGATTCATATATTTGAATAGGAGATCATAGTGTTTTAAACATTGAATGCATGAATATAGCGGTGATACACGTGATGTGCACATGTTATACCATAATGTGATAATGCATGGTGTTTGCAACTCACAGCTAAATGGCGAACAATCTAAACCATACTATACATCAAACAATCTCACATTTTATTTGAATTTGTGATAATGTGTGGCATTTGCAGCTTACAACTAAATATCGAACAATCTAAACAATACTATATATCGAACATTCTCACATTTTATTTGAATTTGTGGTAATGTGTGCTGTTTGCAACTCACATCTAAATACTTGTAAGCGTAGGGGCGGGGCACCATACATAATGTGATAAACACATTATACATATGAGACATGGTTTAGATTATGAAGATCTAGCTAGAGCTAGAAATGTAATGTGATTTGAAATCAAAATAAAGTGGATTCAAAAAATCTAGTTCGAGTTCATATAGTACACATAGTTCATGTGTAACTCGAGACTAATCATGTGGTGTGCTGTGAAGATAATACACAAACGATGGTTTAACTTGACAATAATGATGACTGTAGATCTTATTAAAACAGAGAAACGAATTCAAATGCTTTGACTTCACAACAATCATTACTGTAGATCTTCTTCAAATAGAGAAACGAATTCAAATTTAGTTCATATTGAAGCGGTAGTATATACGTTTGGAATGCACTAAAACGTTGATTTGAGTAGTAGGTTGCATGCATTATACACGTAGCGAAATATTTTAATTGAACATAACATGAATTCAAAGTTTTGAATGACATTTGTAGGGCCCATTGATTTGGTATAGTACACGTTAGGCTTGTCTAAAAATTTCAACCCGCGCCTTGTTAGCCCGAAATATTTAAGATATATCTTTGTCTCATTGTGCTCCGACAACTCCCTCCATCTCAACAAGCGCGTCTCTAAGCCATGGTTCCCCACTGCCATCCCATCCGCCCACCCATTCGTACACCGAAGCCGCAAAAACCCGCGATGAAACCCCACACCCTGCTTCGTCCGCCACCCAGCCGGAGCCTCTTCCCCGACGACGTCGTCCACAGCAACACCTCGACGTCCCTCATCCACTGTACCGGATGAGGATCCGTTGTCGATCTCATCGTCCCGCCAGTTCAGCCACCCCGTCCTCCACCTCCAAGGAGCTGCCCCGACGTTCCCCTCGTCTTTCGCGCCACCTCCATTCCCACACCATCGTCTTCACCTGCACCACTAGAAGAGCATAATCATAATCGTTTCCTTGGATGAAGCTGCGGCCTAATCAGCGCCACCAAAGAGATTGTACACTAATCGCCGCATTTTCTTCTTGATTCGATCTCACGGTGCTGCCGGCGCTCGGTCCCGAGCCGACACGGCGCGGCTCCATCCATGGTGGCGTCGCCAGCCACTTCCTCCATGTCGTCTCTCCCTCGGTGGCGACGTCCACATCAGTAGGACCTGCTACTGCTTTAGCTCTCGCTCGCGCTGCTGCTCTGCTCTTGCTCTCGGTCCCCTGCCTGGTCTACTCTTGCTATTGCTCTTGCTCTCGCTCTTGCTCTTGCTTGCGATGCTGCTCTGATTTAGCTACACTTCACTCCGATACCGCCGAGGTGAAGGAAGAACCAGCCGCAGCAGGGAGGGGGCCTCAGCGGAGAGGTACTCCACTATCTATCTTAGGGTTCAGGATGGGGGCGGTGGTCGCCGGCGGTGGCGGGGCGTTGGCGGGGCGGTGGCGTGGGGATCGCCGGAGAAAAAGCTCGGCACGGGGGGGGGGCCTAGAGGGATGGCCGGGGCAACGGCGGACTGGCGGTGGGGAGTGTTTTTGGGGCGGGCGGGGCGGCGCACCGCCGGTCGCGGGTGGCGGGGGCTGCTATTTGGCCGGCTCAGGGGGATGGAGGTTGAAGATGAACCGCAGGCCCTTGATTTCGTATCCAACGGCTGCAAAATCGACTGACTAGAGATGAAAAAGTCGGTCAACCAACGTGTAGCCTCACCTTGCTAGTGCGTTCAGTTTCGACAGCAAAATTCAGTTTCGACAGCAAAATTCAGTTTCGATAGTTAAGTTCAGTTTCGACAGTTAAGTTCAGTTTCGACAGTTAAATTCAGTTTCAACAGTTAAGTTCAGAGATGAGCGGCTGATGTATTTTACATCTAGCAATTTGTGGTTATGTATTTTACGTCATGTATTGGAGATGCTATTAGAATTCCACTCAGGTTAACGTTGTTCGTTGTCTCTCTTGTCCTGCTTCAGCCTCGGCGTCGTACAACTCATCGGAGCTGCTCCAACGACAAAAGCCTCCATCACAGCGGAGCAGTACCTCGGGCTCCATCTCCATACGCCTAAGATCTTCTTCCCCTCCTCCGACAGCCAAGTCAACCGGAGCATCCTCACCGGCCAACCCAATCACGCTGAGATCGACATGGCTTCGCCAAAGAGGTTATACACTTGTTGCATCTCTTTTCTACTCTACATGTTATATATATTGTCCACTGAGCACACGGATTTGTTCCTTAATGTCTCCTTGAAAGAAAAAATGTAGGAATTTTAATTTTTACTTGTCCTCCTTTTCAAATTCCTATTCATGAAGCACAAGACTAAGAGATAGTAGCATAATAGCATTATAACCGTACATTTTCTTGTGGTTTGACTTAATCTCATAATTCTTCTTTGCATCCTGTGATCTTCCAATTGTTGTGAATCAAACACCCAGATTGGCAGAAATCCTATGTTTTTAAATTCTCTGTTTTGCACGTGCATTCCTATCCTATTCCTATCTATTTCCTATCCCTGCATTGTTGGAATCCTCCAATTCAAACGAGCCCTTATAGAATTACTTCTCTTACAGATAGTTGTCAAAGAAAACCTTGCGTCATTTGCCCCGCTCCTGCTGCGCCGTCGTCCACCCCAGCTCAGCTGCTCCAACGACAGAAGGGTCCAGCACAGCAGGGATCCAGCCTCCATACTGTCTTTCGTCGCCTCAGTTCTTCTTCCCCGCCGCTGGCAGCCATGAAAACTGCACTACCATCATCAGCCCAGTAGATGACCTCGAGGACTACACGGGTCCGCAAGAGAGGTCGCACTCTTTCGTGTCTGCTTATGTTATGCATCACTTAATATTACATGCTACTTTATCATCCTGTTCACCGATTAGACTCTGAGTCAGCTCCAAACTAATGGTCAAACTTGAGTTTTTAAATGGTTGTGGGGTACATATCGGGGCCGCTATCAATAGTATCTATCTACTATCTGGTTAATCTCCGGTGTCTACTATGAGTTTCATGTTGGGTGGGAAACAAACAGTAAAGAAGCCATTATCTATATTTTTTAACTGAAGCCATTATCTGCCTGCTATTATTGGTTTTGGGTCTATCCACAGGTTGCTACCATCACTCTGGATTTCTGCATGCACTCCTTACATAACCTCACTATGTTTTATTCCTATGCATGATAGTTATTGTAAACAATGGAACTGAACATGTAGAGCAAAAGAGACGAGCCTTGTGTGGTAATAAAATTTCATGCAGACGTCGCTCCATGGTAGGCGCAAAGGCAGTCCCCCTCCCCGCATTTCAGATTGTAATCGAGAGGAAGATATCTGTTCTGAGGGGGATTCAGAAGGAGAAGACAACTCCTATTTACCCCCTGAGGTCTTCGCTCTAACTTGGCATGCTGATGTTGGTTATATCATGCATATGGTGTCTTGCATTGCTTACTTTATACATCAAATATGTCATCTGCTTAGTTTAGACATCCTTTGTGCGAATGCCATCTGTTTAGTTTATTCATCGTTTATGTGAATTATGCAACGCCATCTTATTTAGCCAGGCATCAAATATGTGAATTTTGCAATGCCATCCTGCTTAGCCAGTCATCTTATATGTAAATTATATCATGCCATCCTTTTTTCGTTACATATTATATTTGTCAACAATGTTATTACATTCAACTGCTCTTCGTGTGCATCAGCCATTTGACACGGTGATGGCAAATTCCGGAGTGAAAACAAGGTCTTCAGAGCAGACTATGCTATCTGACGAAGCGCATATCTTGCTGGTTACGGATAGCTCCTCAGAGGAGGATTCAGAGACAGATGACCAGTCCTATTCCCCCCTCCCCCCGAGGTGTATGCTCTAACTTGGCAGGGTTATGTTGCTCATATCGTGCGTATGGTCTCTCGCATTGCTATTTCATTTGATTAGTTTAGACATGCTTTGTGTGAATGCCACCTGTTCAGTGTCTAATTACCATATATGTGAATTATGCATTGCCATCTTGTTGCAAGACATTATATATGTGAATTATACAATGCTATCTTGTTGCAAAGGCATTATATATGTGAATTATGCAATGACATGTTGTTTAGACAATCATCATGTATGTGAATTATATCATGCTATCATTTTTTTTGTATTACGTGTTCCATTTGGCAACAATGTTTGTATATTCAACTACTCTTCCTGTGCATCAGCCATTTGAAGCGGTGATGGAAGTATCTGGAGTGAAAACAAGGTATTCAGAGCAGAAAATGCTACCTGCTGAAGCAGACATCTTGCTGGTTACAGAGAGCTCCTCAGAGGAGGATTCAGAGACTGATGACCAGTCATATTTCCCCCCTGAGGTCTATGCTCAAACTTGGCAGGGTTATATTACCCATGTCATGCATGTTGTCTTGCATTGCTTAGTTTTTACATCATATATGGATTGCCATCTGCTTACTTGCTTACTATATAAATCATATATTTGAATTATGTCATGCCATCATGTTTACATAGTACATACACATCATCTATCTGAATTATGGCATGGCAACCCATTTAATAAAGACATCATATAGTTATATCATCTCATCCTGTTTAGTGTTTACAGTCATCATATTTTGAATTATGGCATTCTATGCGTGAATGTATGTTAATTACGGCATGCCAACCTATTTAATAAACACATTATATAGTTATGTCATGTCATCCTGTTTACATAGTGTCATATTTTGAACTATGTCTTTCCATCTTTTTTAGTTAGCCATCATAATGTGAAATTGTGTCATGCTATCCTGTTTAGTTAGCCATCATATATGTGAAATTATGTCATGCTATCCTGTTTGGTTAGACATCATAAATATGAATTATTTCATGCCCTCTTTTATTCCCCACTATCCATTGCACCTGTCTATCATACAATGTCTATAATTTCAATTACTTTTCTTGTTTATCAGCCATTTGAATTGGAGAGCGTGATGGCAGTATCTAAGGGAGTAACAACACAGTCTTCAGAAAAGATAGTGCTACTAGTTGATGCAGATAGAACCACGGTTGTACTTGCCCAAGGAGCAGATCCACCACACATAACCCAGACTCTTGCAGATTGTACCCCTACCCAGTTGGACAGAGAACCAGCTACACCCCTTCTAACCCCAACCCCGGCAGATAGTAACCCAGTTCTAGTTAACACAGCACCGTCTCCACCACAGAGCACCCAAACACGAGCAGTTAGTAAGGGAACTGCAGTGCCCAAAGCACGAGGACCACCACTCCGAATCCCAACTCAACGCTTAAAGGAGAAGAAGATTTGTTCTCAGGTCAGGTTCTGTAGCTATGGTTCATACTCCTTTGCTCTTGCATGACTGTATTTACTCATACCAACTATTTTCAAATTTGAAGGATGGAATTGAAACTCCAATGGCGCAACAGGTATGTTTTAAACATGTTTCTTTAACTGGTTTGCTGTTGTAACCTGCTCTATGTTGATTTTAGTTTCAATTGAATAAACAGTTATGTTCTCATGTCATGCACATTACAAGTGTTGTTATAGCTCTATAGTTACCCACACTTATATTCTGTCTATTCTGCTTTGTCTTGAACAAATATTATTTGAACTGTGTCTCTATCTTGATTTGGCAACAAAAACTAGAATGATATAGACCATAAAGTGACCATGGTACATAAATATATGTTTGTTTCATGCTGTTATCCTGTCCACTTTACTACTGAACTCATTTACCAAAATGAGTTTCATATACAACATGGTAAACATGTGTTGTGTCTGCTTGTTTCTCTTTTAGAATGCAGACAAAATATTGGAGAACGGTACCGCATTATCCAATGGTAAAGGAAGTAATGCAGATAAGGTTCAAGATAGTGAGACATCCCTGTTGGTCTCCAAGAAAGCTGATAAAAACTATCTTGATGACAGTGAGGGAACCCAAAAGTCCTGTCTTGATGTAGTGTTTGAGTTACTGGCCACTACTGCTGGCACAAGCTCTTCGAACTCGCTGCCTGAATCAGTTTGTCTTCTTGAGTCTCAACTTCAAGTTCAAAGACATCGATCAGATGTGCTGCGACAGGAAGCTGAAGGACTGAGGAAGTCCCTGCAGAATTCAGATGCATATTTTCTGGTGCAACAACAAGCGCTGGAGGATTTAAGCGCCAAACAAGAGAAAGTTAATAAGCTTGCTAAGCATCTTGCCAGCATTATGGGTACCCAGGATATTGTTTCTTGAGATCTTCTGAAGTGGCTTCAGTTCTGGATTTGTTTTGTTGTGGCGTTTATTTGCGCTGGTCACCAACTTTGACAACCAGTGTATATGATATGCTGCTTTGTTCCCTATATTTGCACTGGTGGCGAACTTTGATGCCCAGTGGATGTGTTATGTGTAATGGCCGTGATAGCCTAGCGTTAGTTGCTTGCTTATTTATTTCCTTGTTGTATTGTTTATTTGTTTGCTTGAAGTCATTGCAGTTCTTTTTCCGCGGTTAGCTAGTGGCTGCAATAACCTATTTTTTAAAACTAGGCCACAATAACCATGGGCTAATATTTACTGTAGTGACACTGGGCCTCCTACTGGCCATAGAAACAGTGCGCCTTCTACGGGCCGTAGAAATAGTGGGCCTTCTACGGGCCATAGAAACAATGGGCCTTCTGCGGGCCGTATTATCAATGGGCCTTATACGGGCCGTATAATCGATTGGCCAAACATGGGCCAAACAGACCGCATTATGGCCGTAAACGGGCTAGAGTTGGAATCGTCCGTTCATGGGCCGACCATAACGGCCCATCGTTAATAGGTCGTATTTGATGACGCTATGAAATCGGCCCAACATATTAACGGACCACAAACGGGCAGACTGTAACCACGGGCTGAATTTGGCCCACAAGCAGAAAATGACAGTAACAGGCCATAAGTAAACGAATGCTGGAAATGAGCCCAAGAATAAATGGGCTCTGAGAAGGACGAAAGATAACATGGGCTGGAAATGGCCCAACGGAATAACGGGCCGTTAATGGGTATAAAGTGATACACTGTTCATTACGGGCCAGTTTCACCACGGGCCGTTAATGGGTGTAAAGTGATACACTGTTCATTACGGGCCAGTTTCACCACGGGCCGTTAGTAGGCCAGGAGTTACATAGGTCCTCATATGGGCCAAAAGACGTCATGGGCCATACATGGGCCAGAAGTGAAAACGGGCTGGAATCATATTGGATGGCCCAGATGACGCTATTGGGCCTAATTCGGATAGGGCATAACGGGCCTTGGATTAGCGGGCTGTAAATGGGCTATATTCGAACAGGCCGTTAACAGGCTTTCCAGGCCGGCCCGCCAGCTTTTGACCAAGTCAAACGGGCCGGCCTTTTCACGGGAATGGGCCTCTGTTGGGCCGTGCCACGTGCCGACGTATCATAGGCGCCTTCCGTCCAATGAGTGGTTGACATATGTCCCAACGATGAGCCGACACGTGTTTCCTCCAGCCAATGATGATTTTACACGTGGAAAATCCCCATTGGTCGGGGCTGTTAACGGTTTATCGGATCCAAAACCCGACCCGATAGCTTAACAGCGTTCCGTTACAGTGGATGCCACGTGTCGGTCACCCTTGACCAAAGCACTTCTGTGACACGCGATTTATCGTCATGGAAGTGGACACTTCCGTGATGATAATTTTGGTAATTTCATGGAACACTTCTACGACAGCACAGGTATGACTATCTTGATTCTGTCATAAATTTGTCATGGATGTACATGCATGACAAAAAAAGCGACCTACTATGACAAACACGTATCATCACGGAAGTGTATTTTTTTTGTAGTGTCACTATAAACCTTGCAAGCATGATAACTAATGAGTTAGTTATGGGATGATGTATTACGGAACGAGTAAAGAGACTCACCAGTAACGAGATTGAAATAGGTATTGGGATACCGACGATCAAATCTCGGGCAAGTAACATATCGATGACAAAGAGTACAACGTATAGTGTTATTTGGTTTGATAGATAAAGATCTTCGTAGAATATGTAGGAACCAATATGAGCATCCAGGTTCCGCTATTGGTTATTGACCGGAGACGTGTCTCGGTCATGTCTACATAGTTCTCGAACCCGTATGGTCTGCGCGCTTAAAGTTCCGTGACGATCAGTTTTATGAGTTTATATGTTTTGATGTTGCGAAGGTAGTTCGGAGTCCCGGATGTGATCATGGACATGACGAGGAGTCTCGAAATGGTCGAGACATAAATATTTATATATTGGAAGCCTATATTTGGATATCGGAAGTGTTCCGGCTGAAATCGAGATTTTATTGGAGTACCGGGGGTTACCGGAACCCCCCGGGGGTTTAATGGGTCAAGATGGGCCTTAGTGGAGAAGAGGAGGGGCGGCCAGGGCAGGCCGCGCGCCCACTCTCCCACTAGTCCGAATTGGACAAGGAGGGGGGCGGCGCCACCCTTTCCTTCCTCTCTCCCTCCTCCTTCCCCCTTCTCCTATTCCAACTAGGAAAGGAGGGAGTCCTACTCCCGGTGGGAATAGGACTCCTCCTGGCGCGCCTCCTCCTGGCCGGCCGCCTCTCCCCCCTTGCTCATTTATATATGGGCGCAGGCGGCACCTCTAGACACACAAGTTGATCATTGAGATCTCTCCAGCCGTGTGTGGTGCCCCCCTCCACCATAATCCACCTCGGTCATACTGTAGCGGTGTTTAGGCGAAGCCCTGCTGCAGTAGCTTCATCAACATCGTCACCACGCCGTCGTGCTGACAAAACTCTTCCCCGAGCTCTACTAGATCGTGAGTTCGTGGGACGTCACCGAGATGAACGTGTGCTGAACACGGAGGTGCCGTACGTTCGGTACTGAGGATCGGTCGATCGTGAAGACGTACGACTACATCATCCGCGTTGTCATAACGCTTCCGCTTAACGGTATACGAGGGTACGTGGACGACACTCTCCCCTCTTGTTGCTATGCATCACCATGATCTTGCGTGTGCGCAGGATTTTTTTTTGAAATTACTACGTTAACCAACAGAGTGCTCCTACGCTCCGACGCGGACGAGCTCCTCGCGAGTGCCCTCCTCCTCGCTAGTGCTTTGACGCATCCATGGTCGGCACGCCGTGTAGCTCACCTATAGCTGGCGTGCCCTGTATCTCTCCCACCTACCGCCCTGCAACACGCGCGCGCCCCCATCGCCCTGTAGCTCACCGACGCGCCTTGCTACTCGCTCGCCTGCTCGCCCGCCGGCAAATAAGCTCCAGCTCGTTCACTGGCTGTCGTTGCCCCCCACTGTTGTGCATAGGAGCTCTAGCCTGCCGCCGCTGTTGCTGCCAACCGAAGCCAGGACTACAGCTCCGCCAAAGGTAGTAGCTCCTCAAGCTCGGCCGCTAGAGCAACTGCTGATACGTCTCCAACGTATCTATAATTTTAGATTGTTCCATGTTGTTATATTATCATTCTTGGATGTTTTACAATCATTTTATAGCAATTTTATATCATTTTCTAGGACTAACCTATTGACATAGTGCCCAGTGCCAGTTGCTATTTTTTCCTTATTTTTTACTTCACAAAAAATCAATACCAAATGGAGTCCAAATGTAGCGAAACTTTTTGGAGATTTTTTCTGGACCAGAAGACACCTGTTGGGCCTAAGAAGTACCAGAGGGGGGCTCCGAGGGGAGCACAACCCACCAGGGCACGCTTGGGGGCCCAGGCGCGCCCAGGTGGGTTTTGCCCACCTCGGTGGCCTCCCACACCGCCTCTTTGCTCTATAAATACCCTAATATTCCAGAAACACTAGGGGAGTCTACAAAAATCAATTCCAGCCGTCGCAAGTTCCAGAAACACCAGATCCAATCTAGACACCATCATGCAGGGGGTTCATCATCCTCATTGGTGCCTCTCCGATGATGCATGAGTAGTTCATTGTAGACCTACGAGTTCGTAGTTAGTAGCTACATGGCTTCCTTTCTCTCTTTTGATTCTCAATACAATGGTCTCTTGGAGATCTATTTCATGTAACTCTTTTTGCAGTGTGTTTGTTGGGATCCGATGAACTTTGAGTTTATGATCAGATCTATATTCTTTATCCATGAAAGTTATTTGAGTTTCTTTGATCTCTTATATGCATGATTACTTATAGCCTCGTATTTCTTCTTCGAATCTTTGGTTTAGTTAGGCCAACTAGATCGATTTTTCTTGCCATGGGAAGAGGTGCTTTTTGATGGGTTCGATCTTACGGTGCTTGATCCCAGTGACAGAAGGGAAACCGACACGTATGTATTGTTGCTATGGAGGATAACAAGATGGGGTCTATTTCTACATAAATAGATCTTGTCTACATCAAGTCATCGTTCTTATTGCATTACTCCATTTCTGCATGAACTTAATACACTAGATGCATGCTAGATAGTGGTTGATGTGTGGAGTAAGAGTAGTAGATGCAGGCAGGACTCGGTCTACTAATCTTGGACGTGATGTCTATGTAATGATCATTGCTTGGATATCATCATGATTATTTGAAGTTCTATCAATTGCCCAACAGTAATTTGTTTACTCGCCGAATGCTATTTTTCTCGAGAGAAGCCACTTGTGAAATCTACAGCCCCTGGGTCTCTTCTTTATTATATTTGCCTTCGCGATCTATTTGTATTTTCTTTTATTTCTAGATCTATTAATCCAAAAATACAAAAATACCTTGCTGCAATTTATTATATTTATTTTATCTCGCGTTTCCGCGAGATCTATTTATCCAAACTACTACAATTTTACCTATCTTTTTACCCGTGAGGGATTGACAACCCCTCTCTTACGTCGGGTTGCAAGTATTTGTTCTTTGTGTGGTTCTCCTACTGGTTTGATAACCTTGGTCTCAACGCTGAGGGAAATACCTATCATAGTTGTGCTGCAACATCCCTTCCTCTTTGGGGAAATACCGACGTAGTTCAAACCGCTTCAAAAGGAATTTCTGGCGCCATTGCCGAGATTACATCATCAACATCCACTAGGTTCCTAATCAAAAATCTCATCTCCTTGTAATTTACATTATTTTCCATTTGCCTCTCATTTTCCTCTCCCCCACTTCACAAAAATTTGCCATTTTGTTCGCCCTCTTTTTTGTTCGTCGTTTTTCTCATCAGATCTGTTTTGAGTGCAATCTTGTTGCGTAGTCACAATGACTCGAAAGAACACCAAGTTGTGTGATTTTTCCAATACCAACAACAATGATCTTATTAGCACTCCAATTTCTCCTTTGTGGAGTCTTGTGATATTAATGTCGCTTTATTGAATCTCGTTATGAAAGATCAATTTACCGGTACTACTAATGAGGATGCCGCATCCCATCTTAACACATTCATGGAATTATGCGATATGCAAAACAAAAAAGATATGGACAATGATATTGTGAAGTTGAAATTATTTTCGTTTTCTTTGTGAGATCGTGCAAAAAAATGGTTTTATTCTTTGCCTGGCAATAGTATCGATTCTTGGGATAAGTGCAAGGATGCCTTTATTACTAAGTATTTTCCGCCCGCAAAAATATTTCCCTTAGGACACAAATCATGAATTTTAAACAATTTGAGCATGAACATGCTGCGCAATCTTGGGAAATGATGAAATTGATGCTAAGAAATTGTCCTACTCATGGTTTAAATCTTTGGATGATCATACAAATTTTTTATGCGGGATTGAATTTTGTTTCTAGAAATCTTTTAGATTCCGCCGCGGGGGGTACTTTTATGGAAATTACTTTGGGTGAAGCTACTAAATTGCTTGATAATATTATGGAAAATTATTCACAATGGAATACCGAAAGAGCTCCTACAAGTAAAAAAAGTCAATTCGATAGAAGAAATAAATTCTTTGAGTGAAAAAGTTGATGCTCTTATGAAGTCAGTTGCTAATAAAAATGCTCCTATTGATCTGAATGATGTGCCTTTGTCTACTTTTATTGAGCAAAATAGTGAAACCGTAGATGTGAACTTTGTTTCACGAAACAATTTTAATAACAATGCTTATAGAGGTAATTTTAATCCTAGACCTTTTCTAGGAAATTCCTCTAATAATTATGGTAATTCCTATGGTAATCCTTCTTATAATAATAATTGGAACACCTCTGAGCTTGAGAATAATATTAAATAATTTATCAATGCTCAAAAGAATTTTAATACTATGATAGAAGAAAAGTTAAGATTGATGATATGTCTAGAAGCATTGATAGAATTTCTCATGATGTAGAAAATCTCAAGATGAATTTTTTTTTCTAAGGTAGAAGAATCAATTAAAGATTTATAGATTGCTATGGATAAAAGTAAGAAAAGAACCGCTATGCTTAAGCTAGAAGAGAATTTTTCGAAAATGCATTTTCAAGTGATTGCTTTCATAAAAATGATGAAGATCTTAAAACGATTGGTGTCTCTTCTATTGATTCTTTGTTTAGTAAAATTAAGATTGATGAAAAAGGTACTAAAGAAGATTCAACTTTAGTTAGAAGGCGTCCCAATAATTCAGAGGGTGAAAATCTTGCTAAGAAAATTGATAAAAGTGGGTTTGAAGAGGTCAAAACTTTAACTAGTGATGTGCCCACTCATTTGGATTACAAAGACTTTAATTATGATAATTGCTCTTTTATTGATTGTATTTCTTTGTTGCAATCCATGATAAATTCACCCCATGTTTATGAACAAAATAAAGCTTTTACTAAACATATTGTTGATGCTATGATGAAAGCTTTTAAAGAAAAGTTGGAATTAGATATTTCAATTCCCAGAAAATTACATGATGAATGGGAACCTACTGCCAAAGTCAAGATTAAAAATTATGAGTGTTTTGCTTTATGTGACATGGGTGCTAGTGCTTCTACAATTCCGAAATATTTATTTCATGTGCTTGGTCTTAGCGATATTGAAGAATGTTCTTTAAATTTGCACTCGGCGGATTCTACTATGAAAAAGCATACAGGAAGAATTACTGATGTTCTTATTCTTGCAAATAGGAATTGTGTGCCCATCGATTTTATTGTTCTTGATATTAATTGCAATCCATCTTGTCCAATTATTCTTGGTAGACCGTTTTAGGCACTATTGGTGTCGTGATTGATATGAAATAAGGAAATATTAAATTTAAATTTCCACTAAGAAAGGGTATGGGACACTTCCCTAGAACAAGAATTAGGCCACCAAATGAATCAATCACGAGGGCATCTTATGGATCTAGAAATAAATATGACAATACATGAATCCTTGCATTATGCCTAGCTAAGGGCGTAATACGATAGCGCTTGTTGGGAGGCAACCCAATGAATAAAATTTATTTTTTGTCTTTCTCTTTCTATTCTTGAGTGTTTGCATAATTATGCTACTGTTATGATTGTGTTTTTTATGTTTCAATTAGTGTCTGTGCCAAGAAAATCCTTTGGGATCATGTTGGGTGATAGTTGCTTTGATCTTGTTGGAAAACAAAAAATTTTGCGTCCAACAAAATAATTTTTAAAAATCACAAAAGCGACGAAAAATTCCGAGTTTTTTACACAAGATTTATATATGAATTGCCCTGGTTGTCCTAACTTCTAAGAATTTTTGGAGTTACAGAAGTATCAAAAGTTTTTAGATTGCTACAGATTGTTTTGTTTTTGACAGATTCTGTTTTCTTTGCGTTGTGTGCTTATTTTGATGAATCTATGGACTCTTTTGAGGGGTTTGAGCCATAGCAAAGTTGGATTGTAGTAGATATAATGCAAAAAATAAATATGAATGGGTTTGCAATAGTACTTATAGTAGTGATTTGTTTTCTTATACTAATGGATCTCACGAAGGTTTTGTTGAGTTTTGTGTGATTGAAGTTTTCAAGTTTTGGGTGAGATCACGACGGATGAAGGAATAAGGAGTAAGAAGAGCCTAATATTGGGGATGCATGATGCGGCTTGAACTACATCGGTATTTCCCCAAAGAGGAAGGGATGACGCAGCACATCTACGGTAGGTATTTCCCTCAGTGATGAGACCAAGGTTATCGAACCGGTAGGAGAACCACGCAACACCACGTAAATAGATCCTGCACACAAAGAACAAATACTTGCAACCCGATGTAAGAGACGGGGTGTCAATCCCTCACGGGTAAAAAGATAGGTAAAATTGTAGTAGATTGGATAAGTAGATCTCGCGGGAACGCGAGAATAAATAAAAATTGTAGTAAGGTATTTTTGTATTTTTGGATTAATAAATCTGAAATCAAAAGCAAATAAAAATAGATCGCGAAGGCAAATATAATAAATAAGAGACCTGGGGGCCATAGATTTCACTAGTGGCTTCTCTCGAAAAAATAGCATATGGTGGGTAAACAAATTACTGTTGGGCAATTGATAGAACTTCAAATAATCATGACGATATCTAGGCAATCATCATTATATAGGCATCACGTCCAAGATTAGTAGACCGACTCCTGCCCGCATCTACTACTATTACTCCACACATCGACCGCTATCCAGCATGCATCTAGTGTATTAAGTTCATGGAGAAACGGAGTAATGCAATAAGAATGACGACATGATGTAGACAAGATCTATTTATGTAGAAATAGACCCCATCTTGTTATCCTTAATAGCAACAACACATATGTGTCGGTTCCCCTTCTGTCACTGGGATCAAGCACCGTTAGACCGAACCCATCACAAAGCACCTATTCCCATGGCAAGAAAAATCGATCTAGTTGGCCTAGCTAAACCAAAGATTCGAAGAAGAAATACGAGGCTATAAGTAATCATGCATATAAGAGATCAAAAGACTCAAATAACTTTCATGGATAAAAACATAGATTTGATCATATACTCAAAGTTCATCGGATCCCAACAAACACACCGCAAAAAGAGTTACATTAAATAGATCTCCAAGAGACCATTGTATTGAGAATCAAACGAGAGAGAGGAAGCTAGCTAGCTACTAACTACGGACTCATAGGTCTACAATGAACTACTCACGCATCATCGGAGAGGCACTAATGAGGATGATGAACCCCCCCCCCCTGTGATGATGTCTAGATTGGATCTGGTGGTTCTAGAACTTGCGGCGGCTAGAATTGATTTTTGTCAACTCCCCTAGGGTTTCTGGAATATTAGTGCGGGAGGGTGGGGGAGGCCACTGAGGTGGGCACAACCCACCTGGGCGAGAGTATGGCTGATATATTTCCATGCTAGATGTGTTATTCTCAAGATGGGTGTTTATTCGCTTCTAGGGGGTGGCTGATATATTTCCATGCGAGATGTGTTATTCTCAAGATGAGCGTTTATTCAGTTGTCATTGCACAAGAGTACAGCAAAGGTATTAGGGATGCCCAGTCCCAAAATGAAAAATGAATTTACTTTATGTTGCCAAATAATAAATTCCTTGGAAAGTGTTGGTATGGAGGACACCCGTTTATACAGTTAGCCATCGAAAGTGAAAGTATTGTGGAAAAAGGAATAAACTTCATTTTCTGTTTGGGAACCGCCTATGATTTATCTAGCATGGAAAGTATTGGGAACTGGCACCTCTGCAAAATGTTTTTATCTCTATCTTTTTCACTTTGAGCTCTGGCACTGCTACCTCTTGAGCATGCGTTGGTTTTCCCTTGAAGAGGAAAGGGTGATGCAACAAAGTAGCGTAAGTATTTCCCTCAGTTTTTGAGAACCAAGGTATCAATCCAGTAGGAGACTACATGCAAGTCGCCTAGTACCTACACAAACAATCAAGAACCTTGCAACCAACACGATAAAGGGGTTGTCAATCCGTTCACGACTACTTGCAAAAGTGAGATCTGATAAAGATAATAAGATAAATATTTTTGGTATTTTTGTTGTATAGATTGGAAAATAAAGATTGCAAAATAAATAGTAAACTAGAATTATAGATCGGAAACTTATATGATGTAAAGTAGACCTGGGGGCCATAGGTTTCACTAGTGGCTTCTCTCAAGATAGCATGTATTATGGTGGGTGAACAAATTACTACCAAGAAATTGATAGAAAAGCGCATAGTCATGATGATATCTAAGGCAATGATCATGAATACAGGCATCATGTCCGTGTCAAGTAGACCAAAACGATTCTGCATCTACTACTATTACTCCACACATCGACCACTATCCAGGATGCATCTAGAGTATTAAGTTCATAAGAACGGAGTAACGCATTAGGCAAGATGACATGATTTAGAGGGATACACTCAAGCAATATGATATAAACCCCATCTTTTTATCCTCGATGGCAACAATACAGTACGTGCCTTGCTACCCCTACTGTCACTGGGAAAGGATACCGCAAGATTGAACCTAAAGCTAAGCACTTCTCCCGTTGCAAGAAAAATCAATCTAGTAGGCCAAACTAAACCGATAATTCGAAGAGACTTGCAAAGATATCAAATCATGCATGTAAGAATTCAGAGAAGAACCAAATAAAATTCATAGATAATCAAATTCATAAACCCACAATTCATCGAATCTCGGCAAACACACCGCAAAAGAGTATTACGTCAAAAAGATCTCCAAGAACATCGAGGAGAACTTTGTATTGAGAACCAAAGAGGGAGAAGAAGCCATGTAGCTAATAACTATGGACCTGAAGGTCTGTGGTAAACTACTCACACATCATCGGAGAGGCTATGGTGTTGATGTAGAAGCCCTCCGTGATCGAATCCCCCCTCCGGCAGATCGCCGGAAAAGGCCTCAGATGGGATCTCATGGGTACAGAAGGTTGCGGCAGTGGAAAAGTGGTTTCATGGCTCTCCTGGATGTTTTTAGGGTACATGGGTATATATAGGCGAAAGAAGTACAGCGGTGGAGCTCCATGGGGCCCACGAGGGTGGGGGCGCGCCTACCCCCCTAGGCGGGCCCCCTGCCTTGTGGAAGCTTCACGGAATTCCAGACTTGTACTCCAAGTCTCCTGGGTTGTGTTTGTTCCAAGAAAGATCCTCGCGAAGGTTTCGTTCCGTTTGAATTCCGTTTGATATTCCTTTTCTACGAAACACTGAAATAGGCAAAAAAAAATGGCAATTTGCAGTGGGCCTTCAGTTAATAGGTTAGTCCCAAAAATAATATAAAAGTGCATATTAAAGCCCATTAAACATCCAAAACAGGAAATATAATAGCACGGAACAATCAAAAAGTATAGATACGTTGGAGACGTATCAAGCATCCCCATGCTTAATTCCTGCTCGTCCTCGAGTAGGTAAATGATAAAAACAGAATTTTTGATGTGGAATGCTACCTAACATAATTTTCAATGTAATTTTCTATATTGTGGCATAAATTTTTAGATCCAAAAGATTCAAGCCAAAAGTTTAAAATTGACATAAAAAAAATAATACTTCAAGCATACTAACCAAGCAATTATGTCTTCTCAAAATAACATAGCCAAAGAAAGCTCATCCCTACAAAATCATATAGTTTGGCCATGCTTCATTTTCGTCACACAAAATGCTCCCATCATGCACAACCCCGATGACAAGCCAAGCAATTGTTTCATACTTTAGTATTCTCAAACTTTTTAAACTTTCACGCAATATATGAGTGCGAGCCATGGACATAGCACTATAGGTGGAATATAATATGATGATGGAGGTTGTGTCGAGAAGACGAAAAAGGAGAAAGTCTCACATTGACGTGGCTAATCAACGGGCTATGGAGATGCCCATCAATTGATGTCAATGCAAGCAGTAGGGATTGCCATGCAACGGATGCGCTAGATGTATAAATGTATGAAAGCTCAACAAAAGAAACTAAGTGGGTGTGCATCCAACTTTCTTGTTCATGAAGACCTAGGGCATTTCGAGGAAGCCCATCACTGGAATATATAAGCCAAGTTCTATAATCAAAAATTCCCACTAGTATATGAAAGTGAAAAAATAGGAGACTCTCTATTATGAGGATCATGGTGCTACTTTGAAGCACAAGTGCGGAAAAAGGATAGTAACATTGTCCCTTCTCTCTTTTTCTCTCATTTTTTGGGTGGGCTTCTTTGGCCTCTTTTATTTTTTCATCCAGAGTCTCACCCCGACTTATGGGGGAATCATAGTCTCCATCATCCTCCAAAAATGCCAAACTTCGTATTGGAAGAGCGTATGGTAAAGCAATTGGATGTTATTGTGTCAAACCTATACATGACTTGTCAGCGGCTGATCCATTTCCAGAAATGACGTAACTTGCAATGTTTGAATTTGGGCGATGTAATCTTTGAATTTGAACCTTGCAATATTTATGGTATTTATTATATTGAACCATTTCTATTCTCTTGTCTCAACGCGAACACTTCATACGGGTGAACCACATGTCGTACATCGCACACACCTTGATCTGACTGACTATTTCTTTTGTGTTGCCTAATCACAAACAGTTCATCCGAGTGAACTGTATGATGTACATCGCACACACCTTGATCTGGCTGGCCGTTTCTTTTGTGTTGCCTAATCACAAATAGTTCATCCGAGTGAACCGTATGATGTATATCGCACACACCTGCATCTGGCTGCCCGTTTCTTTTGTTCCTCCTCATCGAAAATGTTTAATTGAACTAAACCGTATGCCCTGAATTGCACACGCAACTAAAATCTGAACCGTGTTTGATGCATCTGTCATTGCAAATGTTTTGCACCTTTTTTGACGGTTTTTTACCACCATTTCCGATTATTGCATCGCATACAGTTTCGTCGAAGGGTCTCTGATCGTAGTGTCGCGTTATCAGCATCCTACAGTAGTGTATAGTCCATATTGAGATGCCTAAAACATCTTATAATTCAGATTGGAGGGAGTAGCATGCTACATCCATACACTTGCTAAGGCTTTTACAGATTAACAACTCAGTTTCCAGCAGGGCTTTCCAGAAGTACTTAGCTACCGTGGTATCTTATGTTTTCTTTGTTGAGGAATTAGCTTTAGAGCTTTAGAGATTTAATGAAACATGTGAGTGGAAAAGAAATCTACTATAAGAGCATCTCTAGCAGATCCCGCATAAGGTCGGCGAACTAAACTTTTCCGGCCGAAAAATGTGAAGGGAATAGAAATATACTGTAAGAGCATCTGGATTCGCTTTATAACTTTTCATGGGCTTGTGTTCGAAAAATGTGAAGGGAAAAGAAATATATTGTAAGAGCATCTCTAGCAGACCCCGCATAAGGCCGGCGAACTACGCTTTTCCGGCCGTTATACGGGACGACCCAAATAATCGGCCCGAGAAGATACCTGAAAAAGTACCGACCTATAAAAAGTTTACGGGAGGCCCGTTACCCCCTCCCCCCTAATCCGGTATATATGCCGACTTCCAACTGATTTAGGGTATCCGCCCTCCATTTCCTCTAGCCCCTCTCCGCTGCATTTCTTCTACTCCAGCGGGAAATCAAGCGCGCTCCGGCAGCCTTTTGCGGCCCATTTTCCGGTTCGAGGATACCAAAGCATCTGCAGGTGCGGGGCGTGGCGGCGGAATGGGGTTCGTTGATTGTGGTGGAGGCGGTGCTCGCGATGGCTTGTTCGCCCACAAGGCCTCCAACCTCTAGTTTCAGAGAAGCAACGAGAGGCGGCACGCACGCACGATGCCAGGTCCCGCAGCACCGGATCGAGGTCGTGTGCGTGGAAGAACTTTCAGCACTGCGGCCGGCTCTTCGACCCAGCGATCCAGTGCCAGCGCGCGGCCGAGCGTACTTGGTTTGAGGCGAGGACCGCCGCCGACGCCGGAGATGCGGCTGCGGCTGCACTGCTGCCGACGCTCTGGGAGGAATACCACCTCCAAACCCAGATCTCTAGCGACCTCATCTACGACATGATCCACAGAGGGAAGCCACTGACCGCCGAGGTCATCTCCAAAGACGACGATGACGAGGGCGACGATGACGACGAGGGCGACGATGACGACAAGGGCGACGACGACAACGAGGGCGACGACTCTGACTCCGACGAGTAGAACCCTTGTGAAGTAGTCATGGAAATATGCCCTAGAGGCAATAATAAAGTTGTTATTTATATTTCCTTATATCATGATAAATGTTTATTATTCATGCTAGAATTGTATTAACTGGAAACTTAGTACATGTGTGAATACATAGACAAACAGAGTGGCACTAGTTTGCCTCTACTTGACTAGCTTGTTGAATCAAAGATGGTTAAGTTTCCTAGCCATAGACATGAGTTGTCATAACGGGATCACATCATTAGAGAATGATGTGATTGACTTGACCCATTCCGTTAGCTTAGCACGATGATCGTTTAGTTTGTTGCTATTGCTTTCTTCATGACTTATACATGTTCCTATGACTATGAGATTATGCAACTCCCGATTACCGGAGGAACACTTTGTAGCGACCAGACCACAAACGATCCAATCTCTGTGCTCAGGTGTCATCCCTGGATCAGTAATGCTGACACCACACAGTACTTGAAGGATTTATAATAGAGTAGCAATCACACACATATTACATCGAGTGTCTCAAAAGAGAACTTATTACAATAAATATGGCTTAAGGCCATCTAATAACGATAACAGCGGAAGGCTTCGAAGAGAAGTGAGTCCATCAACTCCAACGGCATCACTGAGTATAGAACCACGACCTAAAACACCTTAATCGTCGTCTGAAAAGTTTGCAACATTAACGTTGCAGCCCGAAACGGGTCAGCACATGGAATATGCTGGCAAAATAACACATAGAGAGTAATGGAATGAAATAGGCTATTCTATATGCATATTTGGCTGGTGGAAAGCTCTATGGTTACAGTTTTGCGTAAAGCCAATTTTTCCCTACTGCAAAGGCATAAATTTTATTTAACTATCATGGTAGTTTTTAAACATTGAGAATGGTTGACAGCATTCTCAATCCCAATTAAGCATCATCATTAAACAAAACCCAACAAAATTAATTTTAGAGTGACATGTTGAGATTCACATGATAATCTAGGCACTAGATACTTAAGATGTCCATAACCGGGGACACGGCTAATCATGATTAGTTTATACACTCTGAAGAGGTTTGCGCACTTTTCCCCACAAGACTCGATCGCCTCCGTTTGGTTTCTCGCACTACCTGGTGTTTGAGAAGACGGATGACCGAGACATAGTCTTTCAGAAGCGCTAGCACCTTACGATCGGGTAGACCGTTACACCTACTTTCCCCTACATCAGCTAGTCTACCACTGTAAGAGTTCGCACAACTTAATCAACTATGCTAGAGCCCATAATAGCTTGTGGCCGCACACGGAAGTTTCTAGCATGAATAATCTCATGATCCCTTTGAGCCTGGGTGGCGGTCCAAAAGAAAAACAAGCAATCGCTGGAATACCTAGGTGCCTCAATCCACCCAGATGTGTATTTAAGTAGCCACCTTAAGTAAACCATTAATTAACAATCTCACATCTGTCATGGATACACTCACCCAATCCACATCTACTAGCATAGCATGGCACAATAAGCAAACGTAGAAGTAACTCCCAAAGGTTTGATAATAACAGGTAATAGGTACTACCTCAACTACTTCTCAAACTCACAATTTAATTAGATGCTAATCATGCAATGTGTGAGGATTGATCTAATGCAATAAAACTGGGTAGAGGGAAAAACACGATCAAAGTGTTACTTGCCTTGCTGATGATCCGGGAAACCTAGCGATTCGAAGTAGCAAGCGGCGTACTCCGGGTACTCTATTGCAAACAAACAAACATACAATAAGTACTCAACTAATGCACAGGTAAAAATCAAATAAGAGATCTAACCAGAAAGTTCAACTTAAGAACTCCGGTTGGCAAAAAGAATCAAATCGAACGAAGCAACGAAAGACAAACGGCAAAAGAAACAGGCTTCGTTTACTATTCTGGATCTAAGGCAATTTTTATAGTGGCAAAAACTTGTTTGTGTTGGTTAAACAGAAATAGGGTTTCGAGACGAAACTCCAGGCGCTTGAATCGCCTGATTCCGATAAACGAGCAAAAAGTTATACTAAAACGAAAATCGGATCAGAAATCGCGATCAGAAAAACCGCGGATTTAATCCGAGAAAAAGAAAAATGAAAAATATTCGTTAAAATGAATGAACAAACGAACGCTCGCTAATTAAATAATCCAGAAAAATCGATCTATTTAAAAAAACAAAACTAAAAAACGAACAAAACCGTCGGAAAACCGATCGGTTTTCTAAAAAACCGGCGGCGCGAGGTCTACCTCCGGCGGTTCCGGCGAACGGCGGCGCGGGCGGGCAGAGGCACGACGGCGGCGGCGGCCTAGGGTTAGGGTTTCGGGGCGGGGCGCAGCTTGGGCTGGCCTAGGGCCTCGGGGCGCTATAAGAGGCCCGGCCAGGCGGAGTCCTGGCCGGTTACGGCCCAAGGTCGGTTCGGACTCATTTTTCTAAAAACAATTACGCTCGGAAAAAACAAAAGGAATACTAAACGGACTCCAAAATCCCGAAATAAATTTTCCCCGGCTTCTAAAATCAAGCCGCACAGGATGAACATTTATTTGGGGCCTAAATGCAATTTTGAAAAACGCGCATTTTTCCTAAATTCAAGTAAAATAGCAAATAAAACCAAATAAAATCTTATTTGATTTTTTTTATTAAATCCCCAATATTTCTTTATTTTGGGAAAGTCATTTTATTCCCTCTCTCATAATTTTTATAATAGAAATAATTGAAGATAAAATAAATAAAATCAAATGATCCTATTTTCAAAATTTGAGACAACTCAAATATGAAAATAACGAAATCCCCAACTCTCTCCGAGGGTCCTTGAGTTGCATGAAATTTCTAGGATCAACCAAAATGCAATAAATATCATATGCAATGATGATCTAGTGTATAACATTCCGAATTGAAATTTTGGGATGTTACACACTTTGTGTGCTACCAAATGTCACAACGTAACTGGGTGATTATAAAGGTGCTCTACAGGTATCTCTGATGGTACTTGTTGAGTTGGCATAGATCGAGATTAGAATTTGGCAATGCAACTAATGAGTTAGTTGCGGGATAGTGCATTACGGAGCGAGTAAAGAGACTTGCTGGTAACGAGATCGAACTAGGTATTGAGATACCGACAATCAAATCTCGGGCAAGTATACTGATGACAAAGGGAACAACGTATGTTGTTATGCGGTTTGACCGATAAAGATCTTCGTAGAATATGTAGGAGCCAATATGAACATCTAGGTTCCTCTATTGGTTATTGACCGAAGACGTGTCTCGGTCATGTCTACATAGTTCTCAAACCGGTAGGGTCCGCGCGCTTAACGTTCAGTGACGATCGGTATTATGAGTTTATGTGATTTGATGTACCGAAGGTAGTTCGAAGTCCCAGATGAGATCGGGGACATGAAGAGGAGTCTCAAAATGGTCAAGACGTAAAGGTCGATATATTGGACGACTATATTCGGACATCGGAAAGGTTCCGAGTGATTCGGGTATTTTTCGGAGTACCGGGGAGTTACGGGAATACCGGGAAGAAGTATTGGGCCTCATGGGCCAAGTGGTGGAAGAGAGGAGGCAGGGCGCACGGCCCCCTAGCCCAAACCGAATTGTACTAGGGGGCTGGTCCCCCTTTCCTCCTTTCCTCCCTCTCCTTCCTTCTCCCCTTCCCCCTTCCTTTCCTCCTCCTAGTAGGAGTAAGAAAGGGGAGTCCTACTCCTACTAGGAGGAGGACTCCTCCTCCTAGCGTGCCCTACAGGGGCTGGCCGGCCTCCCCCCTTGCTCCTTTATATACGGGGGCAAGGGGGCACCCTAGAACACACAAGTTGATCATTGATCCCTTAGCCGTGTGCGGTGCCCCCTCCACCATAATCCACCTCGATCATATCGTAGCGGTGCTTAGGCGAAGCCCTACGTCGGTAGCAACATCATCACTGTCATCACGCCGTCGTCCTAATGGAACCCTCCCATGAAGCTCTGCTGGATTGGAGTTCGTGGGACGTCATCGAGTTGAATGTGTGCTAAACTCGGAGGTGCCGTGCGTTCGGTACTTGGATCGGTCGGATCGTGAAGATGTTCGACTACATCAACTGCTTTCTCATAACACTTCCGCTTACAGTCTACGAGGGTATGTGGACGATACTCTTCCCTCTCGTTGCTATGCATCACCATGATCTTGCGTGAGCGTAGGAATTTTTTTGAAATTACTAAGTTCCCTAACGGTGGCATCCGAGCCAAGTTTATGCGTAGATGTTATATGCACGAGTAGAACACAAGTGAGTTGTAGGCGATACAACTCATACTGCTTACCAGCATGTCATACTTTGGTTCGGCAGTATTGTTGGATGCAGCGGCCCGGACCGACATTACGCGTATGCTTACGTGAAACTGGTTCTACCGACGTGCTTTGCACACACGTAGCTGGCGGGTGTCAGTTTCTCCAACTTTAGTTGAACCGAGTGTGACTATGCCCGGTCCTTGTTGAAGGTTAAAACAACACTAACTTGACGAAATATCGTTGTGGTTTTGATGCGTAGGTAAGAACGGTTCTTGCTCAGCCCGTAGCAGCCACGTAAAACTTGCAACAACAAAGTAGAGGACGTCTAACTTGTTTTTGCAGGGCATGTTTTGATGTGATATGGTCAAGACATGATGCTAAATTTTATTGTATGAGATGATCATGTTTTGTAACACAGTTATTGGCAACTAGCAGGAGTCATATGGTTGTCGCTTTATCGTATGAAATTCAATCCCCATGTAATTGCTTTACTTTATCACTAAGCGATAGCGTTAATCGTGGAGGCAATAGTTGGCGTGACGACAACGATACTTCGATGGAGATCAAGGTGTCAAGATGGTGACGATGGTGATCATGACGATGCTTTGGAGATGGAGATCACAGGCATAAGATGATGATGGCCATATCATATCAGTTATAATGATTGCATGTGATGTTTATCCTTTATGCATCTTATTCTGCTTGTTTGAAGGTAGCATTATAAGATGATCTCTCACTCAATTTGTTCTCCCTAAGTATGCACCATTGCCAAAGTTCATCGTGCCGAGACACCACGTGATGATCGGGTGTGATAAGCTCTATGTTCATATACAACGGGTGCAAGCCAGTTTTTGCACACATAGAAATACTCAAGTTAAACATGACGAGCCTAGCATATGCAGATATGCCTCAGAACACTAAGACCGAAAGGTCGATCGTGAATCATATAGTAGATATGATCAACATAGTGATGTTCACCATTGAAAACTACGCCATCTCACGTGATGATCGGACATGGTTTAGTTGATATGGATCACATGATCACTTAGATGATTAGAGGGATATCTATCTAAGTGGGAGTTCTTAAATATGATTAATTGAACTTTAATTTATCATGAACTTAGTCGTGATAGTATTTGCATATGTATGTTGTAGATCAATAGCTTGCGATGTAGCTCCCCGTTTATTTTTTGATATGTTCCTAGCGAAAAATAAGTTGAAAGATGATAGTAGCAATGATGCGGACTGAGTCCGTGATCTGAGGATTATCCTCATTGCTGCATCGAAGAATTATGTCCTTGATGCACCGCTAGGTGACAGGCCTATTGCAGGAGCAGATGCACACGTTATCAACGTTTGACAAAGCTCGGTATGATGACTACTTAATATATAGTTCAGTGCACCATGCTTTACGGCTTAGAACCGGGACTTAAAAATGTTTTGAACGCCACGGAACATATAAGATGAAATTGGTATTTCATACTCATGCCCATGTCGACAGGTATGAGACCTCTGACAGTACTTTGACTACAAGGTGGAGGAGAATAGCTCAACCAGTGAGCATGTGCTCAGATTGTCTGGGCACTACAATTGCTTGAATCAAGTGGGAGTTAATCTTCCAGATAAGATAGTAATTGATAAAGTTCTATAGTCACTATCACCAAGTTACTAGAACTTAGTGATGAACTATAATATGCAAGTGATGATGAAAGTAATTCCCAAGCTCTTCGCGATGCTGAAATCGCTGAAGGTAGAAATCAAGAAATAGCATCAAGTGTTGATGGTTAACAAGACCACTAGTTTCAAGAAAAGGGAAAAAGGAAAGAAAGAGGAACTTCAAAGAAGAAAGGCAAGCAAGTTTCCACTCCCATGAAGAAGCTCAAATCTAGACCCAAGACTGGAACTAAGTGCTTCTACTACAAAGGAAATGGTCACTGGAAGTGGAACTGCCCTAAATACTTGGCGGATAAGAAGGATGGCAAATTGAACAAAAGTATATAATTGATATACATGTTATTGATGTGTACTTTACTAGTGTTTATAACAACACCTCAATATTTGATACTGGTTCAGTTACTAAGAGTAGTAACTCAAAACGGGAGTTGCAAAATAAACAGAGACTAGTTAATGGCGAGGTGACGATGTGTGCTGGAAATGATTCCAAGGTTGATAAGATCACCATCGCACACTCCCTTTACCTTCGGGATTAGTGTTGAACCTAAAAGAAATGTTATTTTGTGTTTGCGTTGAGAATAATATGATTGGATCATGTTTATTGCAATGCGATTATTCATTTAAGTCAAAGAATAATTGTTATTCTGTTTACATGAATAAAACCTTCTGTGGTCATACACCAAAGGTGAATGGTTTATTGAATCTCGATCATAGTGATACACATATTCATAATATTGAAGCCAAAAGATGCAAAGTTAATAATGATAGTGCAACTTATATGTGGCACTACCGTTTAGGTCATATTGGTGTAAAGCGCATGAAGAAACTCCATGCTGATGGGCTTTTCGAATCACTTGATTATGAATCATTTGATGCTTGCGAACCATGCCTCATGGGCAAGATGACTAAAACTCCGTTCTCCGAAACAACGGAGCAAGCAACTGACTTATTGGGAATAATACATACTGATGTATGCAATCCGATGAGTGTTGAGGCTCACGGCAGGTATCGTTATTTTCTGATCTTCACAGATGATTTGAGCAGATATGGGTATACCTACTTGATGAAACATAAGTCTAAAATATTTGAAAAGTTCAAAGAATTTCAGAGTGAAGTGGAAAATCATCGTAACAAGAAAATAAAGTTTCTACGATCTGATGGTGGAGGAGAATATTTAAGTTACAAGTTTGGTCTTCATTTGAAACAATGCGGAATAGTTTTGCAACTCACGCCACCTGGAACACCACAGCGTAATGGTGTGTCCGAACGTCATAACCGTACTTTATTAGACTAGCCGTCAACCTGTGCACCTGCACGGGCTAGCGGTTGTGTTACAAATCATTAATAATTTTAGAGTAAATATATAAGAATTTGAATACCACCACTTAGTGCAAATGTGCGAAACTATTACGATTTTGAAGACCTAATATATGTTGGAAAAATGAAAACATGTCACAATAGTGCTGGCATAGTCTATTTTCTAATGTGTCATGGCGATAGCAATATATATACTTTCCTACTAAGGTAATTCAAGAGGTTTATAAATTAGAGCTACAACTCCATGAACCATAAAATATGATTTTTTTTTTTACTTTTCATAGAATACTACACTGAAAATGAATTATAGTGGAAGGTTTATTTTGCAACATGCCTTTGTTAAGAGTAAAAGCCACAAATTAGTTGATGCATGGACGTGAATTCAAGTACTAATTAATTTTTAAAAACTTTGCAACCCGAAAAGTAGAAACCAATACTCGATCGCCATAACTTGAAATTGCTCAAATATTGTTTGTAAGGCTCAACTTACATAAAAACTATTGGATGAAGCTTGTTAGTATCTTGCAACAATAAGTAAAAACTATACTGGGCCACCCATGTAGTAGATAAATGCAATACAACTTAAAACTACAATTATGTTCAATGTCCCAAGAGTAAATCAATTACAAAGAAGCATGCGTTTACCTCAAAGATGCAAATAATTGCAATGTCTAACATTCACTTCACTGTAAGGAAGTAGTCGTATTGGTATGGAGAGGTATCACCTGTAGTGCAAGATCTTTTTAAAGGTGATAATTCAAAATACCGGCAAAAATTAGAACCTTTTAGAAAATCTAGCTAGCATGTGGTACACACAAACATCATTTATGAAATTTCATGGTTTATAATTCTGAATTACCAGCATGCCATAATAAAAAATAAATTAAATGGCTGCACAACCTATGGCAAAGGATAAAGGGCAGTGTCCTTAGTCAAAGTAATACAATGAAAAATGGTAAGTACTGAAGTTGATCGTTAGAATGTTAGTAAGATAAGACCTTCTGTCAATTGGCCGCAAGAATTAAGCCTATTAATTTCCTAAATTGCTACTTCTGTAACTATTTACATTATATAAAATTAACAATTCAAAGGGTGACACGGTGAGGTCAATAAAATTGTGTGGTCAGGGATCATGTATTAGTCTTGCTGGAAAGCCATTGATAAACAAAATGTTTATGTTTCAGTTTTGATTGGAACAACAAAACAACAATGTACCGATGATGCTAGTGAGCTATAGGCTTTTACAAATCAACATTAGAATTAACTGCATGAGTATAAATGTAACTTATATGATTAAAAAGCTCTTAGGAGCTTAGTTTGAAAGTATTTTTTCCTAATGCAGTATCAATAACCTATGGTCACAACGTACTTAGCAGACTCGTCTTTGAAGCCGCAAATAGACAAAAAAGTAAATGGGCACCAATATTTCTGGTTAGATTCAAATGAAAGAGGCAAGATTGCTTACCTGTGTAAATGGCAAAATATGGGGATCCAAGCTGAGACAGTCATTAGTGATGTACTGGATGAAAGTCGACGTCGTGGAGGCGCACAGTCTGTGTGATGAGAAGATGCCATTCGGATGCACAGAATCGCGAGCCAGTGAGTAGCATGAGACACTGGGAGAGGCCGGTTTCCTAGAACAACCACAGGAAGCAGTGGCATTGGAGACTAGGTGGTCAAAATTCAATTATACGAACGCAAAGAGAACCCAATTTTTGTCTCCAAGAAGAGCAATGGAAGAAAATGAAATGTAAAATGGGGAAATATGTATGTACCTGACGAACACAACCCACCCAACTGAATGTTCTGCTGATGCAAGGCGCTCTAGATAGCAACTAACAGTATCACAATTATATCATGGATTTTTATCTCCCCTCGCAATAGGTAAAACATTAGTATGCTAAGCAGAATAATGAAACAAAATTAAATCTAACTGAATGTGTGGTTTATTTGTACTGATGTGTGCCTATTTGAAGGATATACATTCAGAATTTCTTCAATGCAGGAGTATAGAGAACACGTACATATGGTTTGTTGTGCAAGATTCTACAAACTGACTGCGAACTACATTCTACTACAGCAACTATCGATATGCATTCGGATACATTTACACTGATGTAACTGTTTTGCTACACAATAATAGCACTGAATTAACTCATGATGATAACTTAGTTTCGATCAAAAGGCCCTCTCAGGCCCGGTTCCATGCATTTTTCATTGGAATGAAACACATAGAACAGGGTTATATGGATCAACTTACAGCAACACTGCTAGTGCAGTGAAAGGTGCAAAACAAAAACAAATATCATCTTGTGCAAGAAAACTCAGTAAACCTTTTTGAGAAACTGCAGGGTGACCACAGTTTGAGTCTTTGGCCACTTCACCTGACTGGTGGCCTCTTCTTAATTAGCAAGTGAGTGCTCGACTTCCAACCCCTTCAGCAAGATTTCCAGGGTGCACTCTGATGAGCCAGACTATAGCATGAACGACTGAAATTTCACTCTTACCAAACCTAGTCTGCATCTATATTATTGTGGGAGTATATACATATAGGGAAGATCAATCCAGCTGGCATATTTATGCAAAGCTGCTGATGGTAATTCCTCTTGGTTGACATTCCCAAGGCGGATGCAAGTCGGGATATGAAGCCAGCATTAGTTATTAAGTAATGATGACCTCGTGATGGATTCTGACGCTGTTGGCGATCCATTGGCGCGGCCTGGCCAGGACTTGCCCTTTTACCCTCTCAAGTTTTAGCTAATTAATCAATCACATATAACTCTCAGTATATATACGTACATGCTTGGATCGATCCTTGCTTGCATGCATTAGCTAAGATAGCCAAATAGGCCTACGTGGACATACTCTAGGTCATGGTGTTGTGCTTGTGACAGGAGGAATTCCCTAAGAGAGTTAGCGCCTTGGTGAACTCCTCCTTTCGCCTTCATCTTCTTCACGTACACATACTCGCCCTCCACCTACTCCTTGAGAAGCAGTACGGCCAGGGCCAGCTCCTGCTTCATCTTCTGTAACTCCATAAGTCACCCCTCGCCTCATCTGCTACATTCTTGCTGCACAAAAACACTAATTAAGGCTATATATATACATGCTTAATTAATTAGTTAATTGTTGGTTTTGCAAAATCTAACTGTCTCGTATCTTCTTATATATAAATCAGAAACTTAACTAACCTCTGGCATCTAGTATTGCTGGAAGAAGATCTCAACTCCAACCAATATTTGTTCACAGTTCAAGACCATCATGCATGAATCCCACACATATGAATTACACAAAATACGATACCTTCATCAGATCAAGGAAACTGCGACTTCCATGAGACGGATGCTGCAGAAGTGAAGAAGTTGCGGATGAGATCGTTGCAGGACATGTAGTTGGGACCATCTGCTCGTGGAGCGTTCGCCTGTCGGTTAGTCTAATATGAAATCAAGGATGTCCATGGATACCTGGGCAAAGAGAAGGACATCCTGCAAACACAAGTCAAGAAGATTCGATGGAGGTAGCGCACGGAATTGACGGGAGAGAGGAAGGGGAAGAAAGCCTAGAGTGATTTTGTTTTTCTCTAATGTGGCTGGCTGCAATTCTTGCGTGGAGGAGGATCCATGGCGAGCTGTAGGGGTTGATCGATAAGACAGGGGACGAGGCCTTTTGCCTTTTTCAGATCGATTGTTTTTTTTTACTTTTCACAGATCGGATGGATACACAATTTATTCATACGTGAGGAAGGGCTTGTGCCTAGGCCGCAGGATTAGGCAAACGTTTTTTTCTCCAAAAGAGTTGCACGTGGGACAATAACCTAGGACTCCTAAGCTACCTCATCCGATGGCTGTAGATAATTAATCTAGAGATCGAACGGACAAATTGTTTAGTTGTTTAGGATTAACATGGAGGCTCTAATGGTGCCTCCAATTAGTAAATATAATATATGCTGCAATCTATGATGTCTCTTACCGATTTATCACTATCGTTTTGGGGTTATGCATTAGAGACAGCTACACTCATGTTAAATAGGACACCATTTAAATCCGTTGAGACGACACCATATGAACTGTGGTTTAGCAAGAAACCTAAGCTGTCGTTTCTTAAAGTTTGGGGTCGTGATGCTTATGTGGAAAAGTTTCAGCCTGATAAGCACAAACCTAAATTGGAAAAGTGTGTCTTCATAGGATACCCAAAAAAAACTATTGGGTACACCTTCTATCACAGATCCGAAAGGCAATATCTTTGTTGCTAAGAGTGGACCCTTTCTAGAGAAGGAGTTTCTCTCGAAAGAACTGAGTGGGAGGAATGTAGGACTTGATGAGGTAATTGTACCTTCTCCCGAATTGGAAAGTAGTTCATCACAGAAATCAGTTCTAGTGATCTCTACACCAATTAGTGAGAAAGCTAATGATGATGATCATGAAACTTCAGATCAAGTTACTACCGAACATCGTAGGACAACCAGAGTATGGTCCGCACCAGAGTGGTACGGTAATCCTTTCTGGAAGTCATGTTACTAGACCATGACAAACCTACGAACTATGAGGAAGTGATGATGCGCCCAGATTCCACGAAATGGCTTGAGGCCATGAAATCTGAGACGGGATCCATGTATGAGAACAAAGTATGGACTTTGATTGACTTGCCCGATGATCGTTGAGTCATTAAGAATAAAGGGATCTTCAAGAGGAAGACGGACGCTAATAGTAGTGTTACTATCTACAAAGCTCGAATTGTCGCAAAATGTTTTTGACAAGTTCAAGGTGTTGACTACTATGAGATTTTCTCACTCGTATCGATGCTTAAAAGTCTGTCTGAATCATGTTAGCAGTTGCCGCATTTTACGAAATCTGGCAAATGGATGTCAAAACTGCATTCCTTAATGGATTTCTTAAAGAAGAGTTGTATATGATGCAACCAGAAGGTTTTGTCGATCCTAAAGGTGCTAACAAAGTAAGCAAGCTCCGGCTATCAATCTATGGACTGGTGCAAGCATCTCGGAGTTGGAATATATGCTTTGATAAAGTGATCAAAGTATATGGTTTTATACAGACTTGCGGTGAAGCCTGTATTTACAAGAAAAGTGAGTGGGAGCACTACAACATTTCTGATAAGTATATGTCAATGACATATTGTTGATAGGAAATAATGTAGAATTTTCTGGAAAGCATAAAGGAGTGTTTGAAAAGAGTTTTTCAAAGAAAGACCTCTGTGAAGCTACTTACATATTGAGCATCAAGATCTATAGAGATAGATCAAGACGCTTGATATATTTTCAATGAGTACATACCTTGACAAGATTTTGAAGTAGTTGAAAATGGAATAGTCAAAGGAGTTCTTTCCTGTGTTGCAAGGTGTGAAGTTGAGTAAAGACTCAAAACCCGACCACGGCAGAAAATAGAAAGAGAATGAAAAGTCATTCCCTATGCCTCATTCATAGGTTCTACAAAGTATGCTATGCTGTGTACCAGACCTATTGTGTACCTCACCATAAGTTTGGCAAAAGGGTACAATAGTGAACCAGGAATGGATCACTGGACAGCGGTCAAAAATATCGTTAGTGGAATAAGGAAATGTTTCTCGGTTATGGAGGTGACAAAGAGTTCGTCGTAAAAAGTTACGTCGATGCAATCTTTGACACCGATCTGGATGACTCTAAGTCTTGATCTAGATACATATTGAAAGTGGGAGCAATTGGCTCTGAATGTGGCAGACCCGTTGATTAAATTTCTCTCACAAGCAAAATATGATCACTCTTTGGGTGTTAATCACATAGCGATGTGAACTAGATTATTGACTCTAGTAAACCTTTTGGGTGTTAGTCACATGGAGATGTGAACTAATCACATAGAGATGTGAACTATTGTGTTAAATCACATGACGATGTGAACTAGATTATTGACTCTAGTGCAAGTGGGAGACTCAAGGAAATATGCCCTAGAGGTAATAATAAAGTTGTTATTTATATTTCCTTATATCATGATAAATGTTTATTATTCATGCTAGAATTGTATTAACCGGAAACTTAGTACATGTGTGAAGACATAGACAAACAGAGTGTCACTAGTTTGCCTGTACTTGACTAGCTCGTTGAAACAAAGATGGTTAAGTTTCCTAGCCATGGACATGACTTGTCATTTGATTAATGGGATCACATCATTAGAGAATGATGTGATTGACTTGACCCATTCCGTTAGCTTAGCACGATGATTGTTTAGTTTGTTGCTATTGCTTTCTTCATGACTTATACATGTTCCTATGACTATGAGATTATGCAACTCCCGATTATGGAGGAACACTTCGTGTGCTACCAAATGTCACAATGTAACTGGGTGATTATAAAGGTGCTCTACAGGTGTCTCCGATGGTACTTGTTTAGTTGGCATAGATCGAGATTAGGATTTGTCACTCCGATTGTCGGAGAGGTATCTCTGGGCCCTCTCGGTAATGCACATCGCTATAAGCCTTGCAAGCGATGCAACTAATGAGTTAGTTGCGGGATAGTGCATTACGGAACGAGGAAAGAGACTTGCCGGTAACGAGATTGAACTAGGTATTGAGATACCGACGATCGAATCTCGGGCAAGTAACATACCGATGACAAAGGGAGCAACGTATGTTGTTATGCGGTTTGACCGATAAAGATCTTCGTAGAATATATAGGACCCAACATGAACATCCAGGTTCTGCTATTGGTGATTGACCGGAGACGTGTCTCGGTCATGTCTACATAGTTCTCGAACCCGTAGGGTCCGCACGCTTAATGTTCGGTGACAATCGGTATTATGAGTTTATGTGATTTGATGTAACGAAGGTAGTTCGGAGTCCTGGATGAGATCGGGGACATGATGTGGAGTCTCGAAATGGTCGAGACGTAAATATCGATATATTGGACGACTATATTCGGACATCAGAAAGGTTCCGAGTGATTCGAGTATTTTTCGGAGTACCGGGGAGTTACGGGAATACGGGGAAGAAGTATTGGGCCTCATGGGCCAAGTGGTGGAAGAGAGGAGGCAGGGCGCGCGGCCCCCCTAGCCCAAACCGAATTGGACTAGGGGGGCGGCCCCCTTTTCCTCCTTTCCTCCCTCTCCTTCCTTCTCCCCTCCCCCTTCCTTTCCTCCTCCTAGTAGGAGTAGGAAAAGGGAGTCCTACTCCTACTAGGAGGAGGACTCCTCCTCCTGTCATGCCCTACAGGGGCCGGCCGGCCTCCCCCTTGCTTCTTTATATATGGGGGCAGGGGGAACCCTAGAACACACAAGTTGATCATTGATCCCTTAGCCGTGTGCGGTGCCCCCCTCCACCATAATCCACCTCGACCATATCGTAGCGGTGCTTAGGCGAAGCCCTGTGTCTGTAGCCACATCATCACCGTCATCACGCCGTCGTGCTGACGGAACTCTCCCGTGAAGCTCTGCTAGATCGGAGTTCGTGGGACGTCATTGAGCTGAACGTGTGCTGAACTCGGAGGTGCCGTGCGTTTGGTACTTGGATCGGTCGGATCGTGAAGATGGTCGACTACATCAACTGCGTTCTCATAACGCTTCCGCTTACGGTCTACGAGGGTACGTGGACGATACTCTTCCCTCTCGTTGCTATGCATCACCATGATCTTGCGTGTGCATAGGAATTTTTTTAAAATTACTACGTTCCCCAACAAGTAGACCCCCGCCCACCCCTGGCTCCGGCGACGACTCCGACGACTAGTAGATCCCCTATCTATGTTTCGGTTCCCATATGCTATGTTAAGTATTATGGTTTGTAAAAACTCCCCTATGCTATGCGTGGTGAACTATGGTATCTTGGGTTGATGAACTCCGGCAAGATGCTTTTAGCACGTAATACTTTGTTTATATTTATGTCATATGTGAGATCTGCTCTTGCTGCGCGTCTGGCGTCTTGCAAAAATCGTTTACGGGATACCATAAATGATTTTTCCAAGATGGCGGCTTGCGGGATCTGCTAGAGATGCTCTAATTGTTGACTCTTAGTTGGATTTGTGAAAAAATAGATTTTTTAGATTGTGTTGTTTCACCTTAATAACTCAAAGCTATATGGATTTGTGTATGATGCTAAGCTTGATCAGAGTCTTTAGGTCTTAGTTTTTGTTTTATTCAGATCATGTCATTTCCTCCTTTATCCACAATTATATATTTTTTGTAATCCATCGGCTGTCAAACGAATGTGAGCCCTTACATTTGGAGGGGGCACGAGCTTAACTACAAGCAACTGCGTTTATAAGTACGAACATACTACATGAAAGAAATTAACAACGTGTGCTACGTGCCCATATTTTAATTGCTTCTAACCAACTGCTAGCTATCTCGATTAGGCCAAGAATGTCGTAATGCCGGACATGGAGAAGCCGTTGAAAATGGGAGCCGGAGCAGGAGCCGATGGAGTAGGCGCCCATGTCACCAAACACAAGCCAGTCCCCGCGCGGATCTCCAGTAGCCTGTACCACGTCACCACCGTGTCGAGTGAGTCGCACGTCAGCCTGAACACAGTCGATGCGTACGTCTCTTCGCTAACGCGTGGGGTGGCGAGTGGCCTCAGGCCCGTAGAGTCCATCATCGATCCAGTACTCCCGCACCTTGCCACCCGTGCGCCTCCCGATGAGGCGCCGTGAGCACGAAGGCCGTCTAGGCGAAGTACCATCCCGGTTCGGTGATCACCTCCACACACGGGAGGCGACGCGGATGACTGTGGCGGCCTCATCGAACGCGCCACCGCTTGCCATAAAGCTATTGCCGATGTCGAGCACGCGCGAACATTGATGGCCCCGTGGCACACATCGATGTTGGTCCCATAATAAAATAGTCAGCACAATTGAAGCGTAGTTTAGAAATAACAGTCTGGGGTTTATCACAACCTTAATAAACACCCATAATACCAACAACAACACAAGGAGTCAACCTCTGAAAGGTAAAACAGCTAACAACAAGGTACCAATACAATTAGGTTTCTCAAGAAGTTTTATTCAAAGTTGTAATGACTAAGCAACTGGTTCCAGCCACCCGCAGTTTCCTAGATTCAGGAGTTTAACAAGGTGATTTTGCATCAGGTACCCTACTATTCTTGCTCTTCCGCCTTCTTGTGAAGCTCCAATATCATATTGGCAACTGCCGAGCACTTCGCCTTGTGTGGGGTAGGACGAAGACCACCAGTGAGGCTCATCTCAAAATCAGGGCATCTCAAACGTACATTGGCGTGGTACATTCCTAAAAAGATGAGAAAAGGACCAGTGAAGAAGTGCTCAAAAGTCAACACACACACAACATCAATTCTGGTTATTGCTAACTGGGGACCTGATCGGTCTGATCTAAGATAACCACCTATCGAATGTTAAACAAACCTAAAACTTCAACGGAGCATTGAAGGAAATATGCCCTAGAGGTAATAATAAAAGTTATCATTTATTTCCTTATATCATGATAAATGTTTATTATTCATGCTAGAATTGTATTAACCGGAAACATAATACATGTGTGAATACATAGACAAACAGTATGTCACTAGTATGCCTCTACTTGACTAGCTCGTTGAATCAAAGATGGTTAAGTTTCCTAGCCATAGACATGAGTTGTCATTTGATTAACGGGATCACATCATTAGAGAATGATGTGATTGACTTGACCCATTCCGTTAGCATAGCACTTGATCGTTTAGTTTGTTGCTATTGCTTTCTTCATGACTTATACATGTTCCTATGACTATGAGATTATGCAACTCTCGTTTATCGGAGGAACACTTTGTGTGCTACCAAACGTCACAACATAACTGGGTGATTATAAATGTGCTATACAGGTGTCTCCGAAGGTACTTGTTGGGTTGGCGTATTTCAAGATTAGGATTTGTCACTCCGATTGTCGGAGAGGTATCTCTGGGCCCTCTCGGTAATGCACATCACTACAAGCCTTGCAAGCAATGTGACTAATGAGTTAGTTGCGGGATGATGCATTACAGAACGAGTAAAGAGACTTGCCGGTAACGAGATTGAACTAGGTATTGAGATACTGACGATCGAACCTCGGGCAAGTAACATACCGATGACAAAGGGAACAATGTATGTTGTTATGCGGTTTGACCGATAAAGATCTTCGTAGGATATGTAGGATCCAATATGAGCATCCAGGTTCCGCTATTGGTTATTGACCGAAGACATGTCTCGGTCATGTCTACATAGTTCTTGAACCCATAGGGTCCGCACGCTTAACGTTGCGATGACGGTTATATTATGAGTTTATATGTTTTGATGTACCGAAGGTTGTTCGGAGTCCCGGATGTGATCAAGGACATGACGAGGAGTCTCTAAATGGTTGAGACATGGAGATTGATATATTGGAAGCCTATGTTTGGATGTTGGAAGTGTTCTGGGTGAAATCGGGATTTTACCGGAGTACCGGGAGGTTACCGGAACCCCCAGGAGCTTAATGGGCCTATATGGGCCTTAGTGGAAATAGAGGGAAGCAAGGGGAGTGTGCCCCCCAAGGCCCAAACCGAATTGGTTTAGGGCAAGGGGGGCCGTCCCCCTCTTTCCTTCTTCTCCTCTCTCTTTCCTTCTCCCGAATCCTATTCCAACTAGGAAAGGGGGAGTCCTACTCCCGGTGGGAGTAGGACTCCTCCTGGCACGCACTCTCCCTGGCCGGCCACACCCCCCTTGCTCCTTTATATACGGGGGCAGGGGCACCCCATAGACAACAATTGATTTGATCTTTTAGCCGTGTGTGGTGCCCCCCTCCACCATAGTCCACCTCGATAATACTGTAGCGGTGCTTAGGCGAAGCCCTGCGTCGGTAGAACATCATCATCGTCACCACGCCGTCGTGCTGACAAAACTCTTCCTCAACACTCGGTTGGATCGGAGTTCGAGGGACATCATCGGGCTGAACATGTGCTGAACTCGTAGGTGTTGTGCGTTCGGTACTTGATCAGTCGGATCGTGAAGACGTATGACTACATCAACCGCAACCATGGGGATGCACTCTGTCGGCTCTCCGGTCGGCTCTGTCGTGTAGCCGTGTAGGTGGCCACGCCCAGTACGCTCCCTAGAGCCAGCAAAGCGTCGGCTCTCCAGTCGGCTTCTCGTCGTCGCCGCAACCGTGGGGATGCACTCTGTCGCTGGGTTACTCCGACGGGGACGCGCACGGTGTGTTAAACCCCAACGTCACCTTCCCCCATGGACACCCGACCCAGCACACGCCTTCGCCCGCCTTCGCCGGCGTGCAGTACCCTCCGTACAACTACTCGCTGCCGCCTTACGCATCCTCCCCGACACCCCCTCTCCACCGTGGCGCCCTGCCCTTCTCACAAGCTTCCACGTCACACCTCGACGACACCGACAAGGCGGACGCCGACATGGACGACATCATCGCGGCAGGCTCGGCCGCGGCCACCGCGTCCCCCGGGTTTGCTATCGAGGACGACACATTGGACCTCAGCGGCGGCATGGACGACGAGCTCGAGTACGGCGAGGAGGAGCCGGAGGAGCACGAGGACGAGGACGAGGAGGAGGAGCCGGTGACTGTTCCGGTGAGGAGACGCAAGAAGAAGAAGGGGGCGACCAGGACCGGCGAGCCACGCATCAAGTAGACGTCCATGGAACAGGAATGCCTCGCCGAAGCGTGGAAAGTCGTCTGCCTCGACCCGACCACCGGCGCGAACTAGAGCATCGAGACGTACTGGGAGCGCATCAAGCCGAGTTCGACGAGCGCAAGCTCGTTGACCCCTACTTTAAAGGCGTCTACATGCAGTGCGGGGCGAAGGCAATGGCGAACCTTTGGGGGCTCATCTAGGCGGCGTGCAACAAATGGCATGGGATCATCGAGGAGATCATGGCTCGCCCGGAGAGCGGCGCCAACGTTGAGGATTAGGTATGGCACGCCGGCCTCCCGCTTCTCTTCGCCATGTGCTCCCGCCAACTGTTTGTTCCTCGGCGCAGCTTTTGCGCATGTTCGCCTTGTATCGCCTGGTCAACCGCGACCAAGAGTTCAAGTACCTCCACGTCTACAAGCGGATCAACAAGTGCGAAAAGTGGGCGGAAGTCCGGCGCACCCTCGACAAGGTGATACGTCTCCAACATATCTACAATTTATCAAGTATTCATGCTATTATATTATCAACCTTGGATGTTTTATATGCATTTATATGCTATTTTATAGGGTTTTTGGGACTAACCTATTAACCTAGAGCCCAGTGCCAGTTTCTGTTTTTTCCTTGTTTGGGGGTTTTATAGAAAAGGAATATCAAACGGAGTCCAATTGATGTGCCAATTTTTGACGATTTTTTATGGACCAAAAGAAGACCCCGGAGTAAAAGAGTTGGGCCAGGAGAGTCCCGGGGTGTCCACGAGGTTGGGGGGCACGCCCACCCCCCCCCCCCCCAGGCGCGTGGGCCTGCCTCGTGGACGCCTCGGGCACCTCCTTGACGTGAGACCGATGCCAAAAATTCCTATAAATACAGAAACCTCGGAAAATTAACCTAGATCGGGAGTTCCGCCACCAGAAGCCTCCATAGCCAACGAAAACCAATCTAGGCCCTCTCTGGCACCCTGCCGGAGGGGGCCATCATCACCGGAGGGCATGGAGGAGGATCCCGGAGGGGCCATAATCACCATGAAGGCCAAGGACCAGAGGGGGAACCTCTCCCCATCTAGGGGGGGCATGGAGGAGGAAGCACAAGGGGGATAACCTCTCCTCCTCTCTCTTGGTGGCACTGGAGTGCCATCGAGAGGGGAATCATCGCCGTCGTGATCGTCTTCATCAACATCACCATCCTCATCTCTTTTACGCGGTCCACTCTCCTGCACCCCGCTATAATCCCTACTTGAACATGGTGCTTTATGCCACATATTATGATCCAATGATGTGTTGCCATCCTATGATGTTTTGAGTAGATATCCTTTGTCTTTGGGTTGATTGATGATCTAGATTGGTATGAGTTGTATGTTTTACTTTGGTGCTGTCCTATGGTCCCCTCCTTGTCGTGCAAGCATGAAGGATTCCCGTTGTAGGGTGTTGCAATACGTTTATGATTCGCTTATAGTGGGTTGCGTGAGTGACTCAAACACAAACCCGAGTAAGGGGGTTGTTGCGTATGGGATAAAGAGGACTTGATGCTTTAATGCTATGGTTGGGTTTTACCTTAATGATCTTTAGTAGTTGCGGATGCTTGCTAGAGTTCCAATCATAAGTGCATATGACCCAAGTAGAGAAAGTATGTTAGCTTATGCCTCTCCCTCATATGAAACTGCAATAGTGATTACCGGTCTTGTTAACGATTGCCTAGGACAATTCCGCACACCGATCCACCATTATTCCACACTCGCTATTTATAATACTTAGTAGTATATTCTAACTTAAAGATAACAGCACCTACTTTCATATTATAGCTCTCCGATATCATACAAAGTTGTCCACTTCATACCCACAACGTAGTTTTCTTTCTCGTTTCTAGTTGGAAGCAAACGTTCGGTGCACGTAGAGTCATATCAGTGGCAGATAGGGCTTGAGAGAATATTGATCTTACCTTTAGCTACTTGTGGGTTCGACACTCCATACTTATCACTTCCACCTTTGGAAATTGCTACGATGATTCCCTGCACTTGGGGATTATCAAGCTCTTTTCTGGCGCCGTTGCCGGGGAGCAATTACGTGGGGTTGATATTCTCGTGTATGCTTGTTTGCTTTCTTCACTAAGTAGATTTTGTTTTTTGTTTTTTGTTTCTGTTTAGTTGTGGGTGAAACATAAAAAATAAAACTAAAAGAATGAAAATACCAAAAAAATTACTTGTGTCTCATGCCTAAAAAGTTTTTCAAAAAAAGAAGTGATTGGAAAGTTATGCATTGGAGAAGTGAGGGTCGACCTTGAGCACTTGGGTTCATGCTCACGGAAACAATGTAGAATTTTTCATGGAAGTTTCTCTATAAATAATTATCCCCATATATATATATATGTATATATATATATCCATTGTATTATAAAAATAATGTGCCAAGCTTTGGTTTTAGGATGATTAGATTGCTTGTTTACTATGTGCAGAACAAAAACAGAAACTTTGGCTGTAGCACGTGATTTTACATTTTTTTACTGGAAAGTCAAATGGGTCTGAAACTTTTTGAACATTACTTCTGTCTAAATTTTTCAATTTTCAAATTTATTTCATAATTTTTGGAGTTACAGAAGTTTACTAAACCTTCAGATTACTACAGACTGTCCTGTTTTAGACAGATTCTGTTTTTCGTGTGTTGTTTGCTTATTTTGATGAATCTATGGGTAGTATTAGGGGGTATGAACCATGGTGAATTTGGAATACAGTAGATGTAATTCTAATATGAAATTAGAATGAGTTTTCAACAGTACCTAAAGGTAGTGATTTGCTTTATTATACTAACAGATCTCACAAAGTTTTTGTTAAAGTTTTTTGTGGATGAAGTGTTCGAAGAACGAGGAGTTACCGATGTGAGAAGAATAAAGAGAGGCAAGAGCTCAAGCTTGGGGATTACCAAGGCACCCCAAGTAAATATTCTAAGGATACTCAAGCATCTAAGCTTCGGGATGCCCCGGTTGGCATCCCATCTCTCTTCTTCAACAATTATCGGTATACCTCGGTTTTTTTTTCGTTCACATGATTTGTGTCCTTTGTTTTTTTTTTGTTGTTCCTTTATGAACCATGCTAGTATGAGATATACCTTCATTGATTTATAGAATGCTTCATGTGCTTCACTTATATCTTTTAAAGTATGATCTTATAGAATTGCTCTTTGTGCTTCACTTAAATCTTTTGAGTATGATTTTATAGAATGCTTCGTGTGCTTCACTTATACATTTTGAGCTTGGACATTGGTTAGTTTATATTAATTGTAGAATTCTCCATGAACTTCAATTATATCTTTTGGAGTATGAATAATACTATCATCTAAAGCTGGTTTGGAAGAGTGTCAACTCTAGGAACTAGTGATCCCACTATTCCGAATGAGAAGAATTTTGCTTATGTGGAGAGTAGAAAAATTTCTATGCTTGTAGATCATGAAAAGAATGCTTTATGTGATGGCTATGTTGTTGAATTCATTCATGATGCTATTGAAAATTATTATGAGGGAGGAATATATGCTTGTAGGAGTTGCAATAATATCAAGTTTCCTCTCTATGTGCTTAAAGTTTTGAAGTTATCCTTGTTTTTCCTTCCTATGCTAGTTGATTCTTGTTCACATAAGTTGTGTACTCACAAAATCCCTAGGCATAGGAAGTGGGTTAGGTTTAAATTTTCTAGTCATATTCTTCATGATGCTCTCTTTATGTTTCAATTCTTATCTTTTATGTGAGCATCATTGAAATCATCATGCCTAGCTAAAAGGCATTAAAGAAAAGCGCTTGTTGGGAGACAACCCAATATTTACCCTTAATGTTTTTTGTGCATTATCATGATTAATCTAATGTATTAATCATTTATTATAGCTTTTGTTTCAATAAAGTGCCAAGTAAGACCTTTGGGAAGACTTGGGTGAAAGTTAAATGTGATCTTGCTGTAAAAAACAGAAACTTTGCGCTCATGAGATTTGCTGCCATTTTTTATTGGAGAGTTCGATTAGGTTGATTATTTTTTCAGAAGATTAATAGACAAATTCCTCACGTCCACCAATTTATTTCATAATTTTTTGAGTAGCAGAAGTATGGTTAGTGTTCAGATCATTACAGACTGTTCTGTTTCTGACAAATTCTGTTTTCATTGCATAGTTTGCTTGTTTTCTAGTTTCTATGACTTGTATTTCTCAATATAAATTGTAGAAATTATATGGTACAGTATGAATTGTGTGAGAAAAATTATGAACCTTGTCTTTGACAGTACCAAAGTGAATGGTTTACTCTTTATCATACTAACCTATCTCACGAAGTTCCGTTAAGTTTTGTGTGATTGAAGTTTTCAAGCTTTGGGTGAGATATCGATATGAGGAGAATAAGGAGTAGAAAGACCCTAAGCTTGGGGATGCCCGAGGCACCCCAAGGTAATATTCAAGGAAGACTCAAGCACCTAAGCTTGGGGATTCCCCGGAAGGCATCCCCTCTTTCGTCTTCAAAACTATCGGTATACCTTACTCAGAGCTATATTTTTATTCGTCACATGATATGTGTTTTGCTTGGAGCATATTTTCAATTTTACTTGCTGTTTGAATAAAATCATTGGATCTGAATTATTAAATGAAAAAGAATCCTCCCATGGCTAGTTAATTATTTGACTACTGAGTGTCCTTCACTATTATCTTTTGGAGTAGTTTGTCATTTACTCACGTGCTTCACATATATCTTATGAGTAAATGGTTGAATAATTAAATATCATAAATCTGAATTTATATATGTTTCATATGCTTATACCATGGAGAGTAATGACTTCACATAGAATAAGTAGAGGTAGTAAACTTATTGAAAGTTAGCAAACGTAGAATTGGTCACTTGAACAATTCGTGAAAGAATATTGAAGGAAGAGAGATTTCACATATAAATATACTATCTTGGACATCTTTTGTAATTGTGAGCACTCATTAAAATATGACATGCTAAAAGGTTGATGTCGGACAAGGAAGACAACATAATGGGTTATGTTTTCTTATATTCGAAATAAAGTATATTGTCTTGGATCATCCAACATGTTGAGCTTGCTTTTCCCCCACATGCTAGCCAAATTCTTTGCACCAAGTAGAGATACTACTTGTGCTTCCAAACATTCCTTAAACCAGTTTTGCCATGAGAGTCCACCATACCGACCTATGGATTGAGTAAGATCCTTCAAGTAAGTTTTCATTGGTGCATGCAATAAAAATTTCCCTCTAAATATGTATGATCTATTAATGTGGAGAAAATAAGCTTTATACGATCTTGTGATGAGGAAGAAATAAAAGCGACGGACTGCATAATAAAGGTCCATATCACAAGTGGCAATATAAAGTGACGTTCTTTTGCATTAAGATTTGTGCATCCAACCATAAAAGCGCATGACAACCTCTGCTTCCCTCTGCGAAGGGCCTATCTTTTACTTTTATCTTCTACCTTATGCAAGAGTCATGGTGATCTTCACCTTTTATTTTTACATTTTATCCTTTAGCAAGCACATTTTGTTGGAAAGATCCTGATATATATATATCCAATTGGATGTCAGTTATCATGAACTATTATTGTTGACATTACCCTTGAGGTAAAAGTTGGGAGGTGAATCTATAAGCCCCTATCTTTCTCTGTGTCCGACTAAAACTTTGAACCCATAAATATCACATGAGTGTTAGCAATTGTGAAAGACTAAATGATAGTTGAGTATGTGGAGTTTGCTAAATCAAAGCTCTGACATAGACCCTTCCTGAAAATAAGATGAATTGCAATTGTTTGATGACTGAGAATATAGTTTGTTAGTTTCAAGAGAGTTTATGATCTATACTTTAACATGTGAATAGCTTGTTACTTGATCATGAAAAGTTTTATGAAAATGAGCTACTATTATGATATATAATGATGCTAGAAAAAGTGATTGGAACTATCATTGATGAAACTTATGCACTTGGTAGCATTCACACTTCATAAATTATTTCTTTTATCATTTACCTACTCGAGGACGACCAGGAATTAAGCTTGGGGATGCTGATACGTCTCCAACGTATCTATAATTTATGAAGTATTCATGCTATTATATTATCAACCTTGGATGTTTTATATGCATTTATATGCTATTTTATATGGTTTTTGGGACTAACCTATTAACCTAGAGCCCAGTGCCAGTTTCTGTTTTTTCCTTGTTTTTGGGTTTTACAGAAAAGGAATATCAAACGGTGTCCAATTGATGTGCCAAATTTTGACAATTTTTTACGGACCAAAAGAAGACCCTGGAGTAAAAGAGTTGGGCCAGGAGAGTCCCGGGGTGTCCACGAGGGTGGGGGCGCGCCCACCCCCCCCCCCCACCCAGGTGCGTGGGCCTGCCTCGTGGACGCCTCGGGCACCTCCTTGACGTGAGACCTACGCCAAAAATTCCTATAAATACAGAACCCTAGGAAAATTAACCTAGATCGGGAGTTCCGCCGCCAGAAGCCTCCATAGCCACCGAAAACCAATCTAGGCCCTCTCTGGCACCCTGCCGGAGGGGGCCATCATCACCGGAGGGCATGGAGGAGGATCCCGGAGGGGCCATCATCACCATGAAGGCCAAGGACTAGAGGGGGAACCTCTCCCCATCTAGGGGGGAGGCCATGGAGGAGGAAGCACAAGGGGGAGAACCTCTCCTCCTCTCTCTTGGTGGCATAGGAGTGCCATCGAGAGGGGAATCATCGCCGCGGTGATCGTCTTCATCAACATCACCATCATCATCACCATCCTTATCTCTTTTACGCGGTCCACTCTCCCGCACCCCGCTGTAATCCCTACTTGAACATGGTGCTTTATGCCACATATTATGATCCAATGATGTGTTGCCATCCTATGATGTTTTGAGTAGATATCCTTTGTCTTTGGGTTGATTGATGATCTAGATTGGTATGAGTTGTATGTTTTACTTTGGTGCTGTCCTATGGTGCCCTCCGTGTCGCGCAAGCGTGAGGGATTCCCGTTGTAGGGTGTTGCAATACGTTTATGATTCGCTTATAGTGGGTTGCGTGAGTGACTCAAACACAAACCCGAGTAAGGGGGTTGTTGCATATGGGATAAACAGGACTTGATGCTTTAATGCTATGGTTGGGTTTTACCTTAATGATCTTTAGTAGTTGCGGATGCTTGCTAGAGTTCCAATCATAAGTGCATATGATCCAAGTAGAGAAAGTATGTTAGCTTATGCCTCTCCCTCATATGAAACTGCAATAGTGATTACCGGTCTTGTTAACGATTGCCTAGGACAATTCCGCACACCGATCCACCATTATTCCACACTCGCTATTTATAATACTTAGTAATATATTCTAACTTAGTGATAACAACACCTACTTTCATATTATAGCTCTCCGCTATCATACAAAGTTATCCACTTCATACCCACAACGTAGTTTTATTTATCGTTTCTAGTTGGAAGCAAATGTTCGGTGTACGTAGAGTCGTATCAGTGGCAGATAGGGCTTGAGAGAATATTGATCTTACCTTTAGCTCCTTGTGGGTTCGACACTCCATACTTATCACTTCCACCTTTGGAAATTGCTATGATGATTCCCTGCACTTGGGGATTATCACAAGGCCAAGGAGACCTACAAGCCGGATGCGCCGACAACGGGCGCGTCAGAAGGGTGGCCGGACGGCAACAAAGGGTCCAAGAAGGGGAAGCACGCCGACGTGGCAACCGCGCGAGTGCAGGAGTCCGTTGAACACTGCCTCGCCGACGCACAAGCCCGGGCCACCCTACGTTAAGAGAAGACCGAGGCGCGGTGGTCGGCATTGATGACGAACAGCACCGTCAAGCTCGAGCTGCTCCGGACCAACGTCACCGCGAAGAAGAGGAACACCGACTTGGCTTTCCTGATGGGCGGGACGGACATGCTCCAGAGCAATGACAAGCAGCTCAAGGCATGGTACATGGCGGAGCATGGCCTCATCCTGAACCAGCTGACGACGACGGCGCCGCCAGCTCCCACGCCCACGCCGCCGCCGCCAAGCCTGAGTGTTGATGCCTCCACGACGCCCAACAGCACCGAAATAGCGCCGACACCTGTCGGTGTCGAAACCGGTGGATCTCGGGTAGGGGGTCCCGAACTGTACGTTTAAGGTCGATGGTAACAGGAGACATGGGACACAATGTTTACCCAGGTTCGGGCCCTCTCTATGGAGGTAATACCCTACTTCCTGCTTGATTGATCTTGATGAATATGAGTATTACAAGAGTTGATCTACCACGAGATCCTAATGGCTAAACCCTAAAGGTCCAGCCTGTCTGACTATGATTATGAGGATATATGTCTATGGACCTAGCCCTCCGGTTTATATAGACACCGGAGGGATCTAGGGTTACATAAGGTCAGCTACAGAGAAAGGAATCTTCATATTTGGTCGCCAAGCTTGCCTTCCACGCTAAGGAGAGCCCATCCGGACATGGATGGAGTCTTCGGTCTTTGTATATTCACAGCCCATCAGTCTGGCCCCTATCTAATAGGCCGGACGCCCGAGGATCCCTTAGTCTAGGACTCCCTCAGTAGCCCCTGAACCAGGCTTCAATGACGAGGTGTCCGACGCGCAGATTGTCTTCGGCATTGCAAGGCGGCTTCTCCTTTCTGAATACTCCAAGATAGTCTTCGGGTGTGACGAACGTGTCCGGATCTGTAACACAAGTACCATACACAACCACAAAGAATATAATATTTCACGAGTCCAATCCACTGACAACTTTCTGTAATGTGACATCATGTTTGCCCGGTCATTATTTCGAACCGTTTCTTGTCCTGCCGTTCCACGTTTCGAGGCACGGTTTTTATTGGCACGTCTTGTTGAAGCAGACATTGTGTCCCCTTATTGCGGGATTCTCATCAATACGAGCGTGGATAAGCCAACCGTTCCATTAGTATGATTCCTTAGGAATAGGCAGGTTTTCAGGCTTAGGAGGAGGCGTTCGATATCCGTTGCCTTTATAAAGGAGCCAAGGGCCGTCTTATTTTACGCCGGCCCTTTCCTCAGTCCTTGCAACTTCGAGTTCTAGCACCCAAGGTTCGACTTCATTGCTTCAAGCTTCCCAATCATGTCCGGACCCAGCCCACAGGGCCGGGTGGCTTCCTCTGTTACAGAGGGGGACATCATGAAGCTTCGTGCAGCCAGATACCTGACCGTGGAGATCCCCCACAAGCTTCCTGCTCGAGGACAGGTTATTCCTACTCCTAGATCCGGCGAGAGGGTTGTATTCATCTCCCACTACCTGCGAGGGCTAGGATTCGCTCTTCATCCCTTCGTTCGGGGGCTCATGTTTTACTATGGAATATATTTTCATGATCTAGCCCCAGATTCTTTCGTTCACATCTCGACATTCATTATCACGTGTGAGGCCTTTCTCCGTATCCCCCCACACTTCGGCTTATGGCTCAAGACCTTTAGTGTAAAGGCGAAGGTAGTCGACCGGGAAAAAGCGGAGTGCGGAGGTGCTACAGTGAGCAAGCTTACCAATGCTCCCTGGCCAAAAGGCTCTTTCACCGAAACTCCCCACCTATGGCAGCGGGAGTGGTTTTACGTCACTGAACCCTGCGATACCAAGTGGGCGGCTATACCCGCCTTTCGATCTGGCTCTCCGTTACAGCTTGCATCATGAATTAATAAGGGGCTGGACAGGGGGCAATTGACGAAGTGCATACTCTACAGAGCCGCATCCGGAGCCTCCTTGAGAAGGACATCGGTCTTTTCAACGTGATTCAGGTAATGTTGGTCCGCCGGGTCTTGCCGTGCCAGCGGCGACCTCTCCGTGTGTGGGAGTTTAATCCGGAAGGACCATGGACCCTCCAACACTTCTTCGATACTACGCACAAAGGAATGTGGAAGTTGTTTTTTGGGAAACGAAAATAGTGGCCGGACACCACCAAGGACATCGGCCTCGACCACAACCATCTGGATACCTCGGTAAGCGCTCAACTTCCGAACAATTTTAGCAATGTATGTCGTAATGCGATACTGATCACACTATCCTCTTCTAGGGCTGGATAAAGAAAGCGGAGCGAATTAGGTGTTCAGCCCCCCTTCCCGAAGACTCAGCGGATGCCATATTAACAAGGATGCTGGCCGCGGCACCGTACCAAATGCCTGTGAAGGAGACAAGATGGAGAGCGGGAGGACCGAAGGTGGCCTCCATCCCGAAGATATATTAGATGATGTGTATGGGGAGATCAAAATCCCATTGCCCAAAGACAAAAGTAAAGGAGAAGCCAACATTCCTTCTCCCCATGGTAAGAAAAGGGGCGTCTCCGAAGATTGGGAGGAAAAGGCTCCTAAGCAAAGCAAGATGCCCCTGTCGGGCGGCTCGGGATTGGAGGACGACGTCATCGCCCAGTCCCCCGGCGAGGGCAAAGCCTAAATCGTAAGCGAACAAGGGTGTTTTAAACATATCACGTTCCTCTCCTGTGACCAGGGTAACATCTAGAATATATGTTTTTGCAGCTGCGCACATAGTCTTCTTCAACAATCCTCTTCCTCGGGGGATCTTCTCCCGGAGATGATGGAAAGCGAGATGCCTCCACTAGTCTCCTCGCCCAATAAGGCGTACGACTTCGAGGTGTCATCCCGGAGGGTCTCTCTTGATCAAAAATTTTGATGCAATGGATGATGAAAACACTAACTGAAGGTGATACTTCAGTAGCCCAGGGTCCGGGGGCCAACAATAAAGGCCCCGGATTGTCCGGCTTACAGCTGGAGACAACTCTAGGGACGAATGAATGGATCCCTTCGAAGGGAGGCCGTGCTGCTACAGGAGCTTCCGAAGATCCAGAAGCGCTGGATATATTGACGAACATGTTGCAACAGGCGTCCGTCTCCGAGGGCCATCGTACCTTGATGGGTACAATGGTTGAAAAGGTCATGTCCGCGAAACGCGGATTGAATGAGGCCTTCACGAGCCTGCTAAGAGGCTTCGAGGTTTGTACTGTAATACTTTCGATTGTGTTTTATTCAAAAAATACCCCTGTTAAGTGTGTATAGATAGTAGCCCCTGAGGCTCTGATTGGCTTCCCAAGGGAGGCGATCAGAGGATCAAAAAGATATGTCCAGGAAATAATCTGACTACTTGGAACACAGGCTGTTACCTCCCTAGGTACTGCTCGATCCACAGAGGTTGCAAATCTGCAGCGGAAGATTGATGAGGCAGATGATGACATCACGCTTATCAACAGGCGGCTTGACGAGGCGCAAGGTATGTTTTTGGGGCAGTCAGTATATGTATGTATGACAATATATGCACAAAGCTAGAATTGCATACTGAGACGCGCATGACTGCAGATGGTGCTGCCGCAGTGGAGGCCCTTCGGGCTGAACTTACTCTAGCCAAGGAGCAAGCCCGAATGAGTAATTTGGCTGCCAATAAGGCAACGGATGAATTAAAAACCAAAATGGCTGCTCGGCGCTCGTGCGAGGAGAGATTTCTGTCATGGCGCGCGAGCTAAAGGAAACCACCGTCCAGTGCGAATTCCTCGAGAGGGATAACAAAGCCAAAGCGGTCGATCTCGACAAGGCCTTACAAGAGGCGAGAGAAGCACGATCCGAGTCTAGAGCAGCTCGGGAGGAGATCCGGCAAGATGGGGAGATAGCGGCTGGTAAGCCTTTCTTGTTACAGACTAAATTTGGCAATCCGAAGTATTCCCCGCTTAATCAGATGTGGAGCTCTCCAGACGCATTCTTGGGCCTGCCGAAGAGCACCTCCGATGTGGCGCAATTTTACCAAGCGCAAGAAGGGTGTGCCACGGAGAAGCTTTTTTGGTCACAATTCGGCGCGCCAAAGCGTCCGCTGTTACTGAATGAACAGATGGCCCAGTGGGCCGAGCTCCACAGGATATCCGGTTCTGCCATGGAGGACGTCATAGTCCGGCTGTGGCCTACTGAGCCAATTCTGAATAGTTATTTTGGTTTGGTGCAGCGGCTTGTTGATGCGGTGCCGCGTATCGATGCCGTTAAGCGTTCAACATGCATTGAAGGTGCACGGATGGCCTTTGCCCGCGTCAAGACATACTAGGCAAAGATGAAGGCCACCGACGTTGCGGCGAAGAGTCCACCCAAGGGCAAGGACAATCACGCACCAGAGCATTATTTCAAGGACGTCTTAGAGGGTGCCTGCTTGATAGAGGGTCAGTGCTCGAAATGCATGATATTTGAATGAAATGTGTTGAAATTGTAAAACACAATATTATGATATTCGCTTAAAAGCTTTGGTTCCTCCTGCGCGGCCGTTTTTGTATAATCTGAAAGTTTTCCAGTCGTCGGCTTCAGCCCCCTCGTAGAAATACGGGGTGTTCGGAAAAGCACTTGATCACTCTTAACCCAATGTCTTGGTCCATGAAGGAGGTGTCAATGCGGCGAACTAGGCAATCGGACTATAGGGCGTTAACACTTTCACTTAGCCATAGGAGTTTTATGGTGGGTCTACGATATAGACCCTGGTATGTACGCGTTTACCCCAATATGGTGCGTTACATGTATGACCTGAAGAAAGGTCCTTCGTGTAATACGGAGGGAATCGCGAAAGATTCTGATAAGTCATTGAATGGTTGACCAGCTCTCGCCGCATCATGACAGTCAGTTTTCGGCTTTCTGTACTGAGGTGTTTGACCGTATGAACCAGAAACACAATCGCAGGCCACGGATACTTGAGGTGACATTGGAGTATCTAGGTGACATTAGGGTTTTGGTTGATTTGTGTCTTAAGGTGTTATTCTAGTACGAACTCTATGATAGATCGAACGGAAAGAATAGCTTCATGTTATTTTACCACGGACTCTTGAATAGATTGATCAGAAAGGATAACTTTGAGGTGGTTTCGTACCCTAAAATAATCTCTTCGTTTGTTCTCTGCTATTAGTGACTTTGGAGTGACTCTTTGTTGCATGTTGAGGGATAGTTATATGATCCAATTATGTTATTATTGTTGAGAGAACTTGCACTAGTGAAAGTATGAACCCTAGGCCTTGTTTCAACACATTGCAATACCGTTTTCACTCATTTTTATCATTAGTTACCTTGTTGTTTTTATATTTTCAGATTACAAAAACCTATATCTACCATCCATATTGCACTTGTATCACCATCTCTTCGCCGAACTAGTGCACATATACAATTTACCATTGTATTGGGTGTGTTGGGGACACAAGAGACTCTTTGTTATTTGGTTGCAGGGTTGTTTGAGAGAGAGCATCTGTCTACTACACAACCTTCTTCTTGTAGACGTTGTTGGGCCTCCAAGTGCAGAGGTTTGTAGGACAGTAGCAAATTTCCCTCAAGTGGATGACCTAAGGTTTATCAACCCGTAGGAGGCGTAGGATGAAGATGGTCTCTCTCAAGCAACCCTGCAACCAAATAACAAAGAGTCTCTTGTGTCCCCAACACACCCAATACAATGGTAAATTGTATAGGTGCACTAGTTCGGCGAAGAGATGGTGATACAAGTGGTATATGGATAGTAGATATAGGTTTTTGTAATCTGAAAATATAAAAACAGCAAGGTAACTAATGATAAAAGTGAGCACAAACGGTATTGCAATGCTAGGAAACAAGGTGTAGGGTTCATACATTCACTAGTGCAAGTTCTCTCAACAATAATAACATAATTGGATCACATAACTATCCCTCAACATGCAACAAAGAGTCACTCCAAAGTCACTAATAGCAGAGAAAAAACGAAGAGATTATGGTAGGGTACGAAACCACCTCAAAGTTATTCTTTCCAATCAATATGTTGGGCTATTCCTATAAGTGTCACAAACAGCCCTAGAGTTCGTACAAGAATAACACCTTAAGACACAAATCAACCAAAACCCTAATGTCACCTAGATACTCCAATGTCACCTCAAGTATCCGTGGGTATGATTATACGATATGCATCACACAATCTCAGATTCATCTGTTCAACCAACACATAGAACCTCAAAGAGTGCCCCAAAGTTTCTACCGGAGAATCACGACGAAAACGTGTGCCAACCCCTGTGCAATGGTTGATGGGCGGAACCCGCAAGTTGATCACCAGAACATACATCAAGTGAATCACGTGATATCCCATTGTCACCACAGATACGCACGGCAAGACATACATGCTCGTCCTCGAGTAGGTAAATGATAAAAACAGAATTTTTGATGTGGAATGCTACCTAACATATTTATCATGTATTTCTATTTATTGTAGCAAGAATATTCAGATCCATAAGATTCAGACAAAAGTTCATATTGACATAAAAATAATAATACTTCAAGCATACTAACTAAGCAATCATGTCTTCTGAAAATAACATGGCCAAAGAAAGTTCATCCCTACAAAATCATATAGTTTAGTCATGCTCCATTTTCGTCACACAAGAATGCTCTCATCATGCACAACCCCGATGACAAGCCAAGCAATTGTTTCATACTTTAGTAATCTCAAACTTTATAAACCTTCACGCAATACATGAGCGTGAGCCATGGATATAGCACTACGGGTGGAATAGTGTATAATGATGGGGGTTATGTGGAGAAGACAAAAAGGAGAAAGTCTCACATCGATGCGGCTAATAAATGGGCTAGGGCGATGCCCATCAATTGTTGTCAATGCAAGGAGTAGGGATTGCCATGCAATGGATGCACTAGAGCTATCAATGTATGAAAGCTCAGCAAAAGAAACTAAGTGAGTGTGCATCCAACTTGCTTGCTCACGAAGACCTAGGGCACTTGAGGAGGCCCATTGTTGGAATATACAAGCCAAGCTCTATAATGAAAATTTCCCACTAGTAAATGAAAGTGACAAAACAAGGGACTCTCTATCATGAAGATCATGGTGCTACTTTGAAGCACAAGTGTGGTAAAAGGATAGCAGCATTGCCCCTTTTATTTTTTTGGCCTTTCTTTTTTTGGCCCTTCCTTTTTTTATTTAGCCTTCCTTTTTTGGGGACAATGCTCTATTAATGATGATCATCACACTTCTATTTATTTACAACTCAAGAATTACAACTCGATACTTAGAACAAGATATGACTCTATATGAATGCCTCCGGCGGTATACCGGGATAGCAATGAATCAAGAGTGACATGTATGAAAAATTATGAACGGTGGCTTTGCCACAAATACGATGTCAACTACATGATCATGCAAAGCAATATGACAGTGATGATGCGTGTCATAATAAACGGAACGGTGGAAAGTTGCATGGCAATATATCTCGGAATGGCTATGGAAATGCCATAATAGGTAGGTATGGTGGTTGTTTTGAGGAAGATATAAGGAGGTTTATGTGTGAAAGAGCGTATCATATCATGGGGTTTGGATGCACCGGCGAAGTTTGCACCAACTCTCAATGTGAGAAACGGCAATGCACGGTACCGAAGAGGCTAGCAATGATGGAAGGGTGAGAGTGCGTATAATCCATGGACTCAACATTAGTCATAAAGAACTCACATACTTATTGCAATAATCTACAAGTCATCAAAAACCAAGCACTACACGCATGCTCCTAGGGGGATAGATTGGTAGGAAAAGACCATCGCTCGTCCCCGACCGCCACTCATAAGGAAGACAATCAAATAACACCTCATGTTTCAAATTTGTTACGCAACGTTTACCATACGTGCATGCTACGGGACTTGCAAACTTCAACACAAGTATTCCTCGAATTCACAACTACCCAACTAGCACAACTTTTATATCACTATCTCCATATCTCAAAACAATCATCAAGTATCAAACATCTCTTAGTATTCAATGCACTTATATGAAAGTTTTTATTATATCCCTCTTGGATGCCCATCATATTAGGACTAGATTCATAACCAAAGCAAACTACCATGCTATTCTAAAGACTCTCAAAATAATATAAGTGAAGCATGAGAGTTCATCTATTTCTTCAAAATAAAACTACCACCATGCTATAAAAGATATAAGTGAAGTACTAGAGCAAACAACAAACTACTCCGAAAGATATAAGTGAAGCTCAATGAGTAGTCGAATAATTATGCAACTATGTGAAGACTCTCTAATATTTAAGAATTTCAGATCTTGGTATTTTACTAAAACAGCAATCAAAACTAAATAAAATAAAATGACGCTCCAAGCAAAACACATACCATGTGGCGAATGAAAATATAGCTCCAAGTAAAGTTACCGATGAACGAAGACGAAAGAGGGGATGCCTTCCGGGGCATCCCCAAGCTTAGGCTTTTGGTTGTCCGTGATTATCTTGGGGTGCCATGGGAATCCCCAAGCTTAGGCTCTTGCCACTTCTTATTCCATAGTCCATCGAATCTTTACCCAAAACTTGAAAACTTCACAACACAAAACTTTAACACAAAACTCGTAAGCTCTGTTAGTATAAGAAAATAAATCACCACTTAGGTACTGTTGTGAACTCATTATAAATTCATATTGGTGTAATATCTACTGTATTCCAACTTATCTATGGTTCATACCCTCCGATACTACTCATAGATTCATCAAAATAACCAAACAACACATCGAAAACAGAATCTGTCAAAAACAGAACAGTGTGTAGTAATCTGGATCAAACATATACTTCTGGAACTCCAGAAATTCTAAAATAAATTGGTGGACCTGAGTAATTTGTCTATTAATCATCTGCAAAAAGAATTAACTAAATAGGAATCTCCAATAAAAAATGGCAGCAATTCTCGTGAGCGCTAAAGTTTCTGTTTTTTACAGCAAGATTAAAAAAGACTTTCCCCAAGTCTTCCCAAAGGTTCTACTTGGCACAAACATTAATTAAAATCATAAAACCACATCTAAACAGAGACTAGATGAATTATTTATTACTAAACATGAGCAAAAAGCAAGGAACAAAAATAAAATTTGGTTGCCTCCCAACAAGCGCTATCGTTTAACGCCCCTAGCTAGGCATGATGATTTCAATGATGCTCACATAAGACATAAGAATTGAAACATAAAGAGAGCATCATGAATCATATGACAAGCACATTTAATTCTAACCCTCTTCCTATGCATAGGGATTTTGTGAGCAAACAACTTATGGGAACAATAATCAACTAGCATAGGAGGGCAAAACAAGCATAACTTCAAAGTTTTAAGCACATAGAGAGGAAACTTGATATTATTGCAATTCCTACAAGCATATATTCCTCCCTCATAATAATTTTCAGTAGCATAATGAATTAATTCAACAATATAACCAGAACCTAAAGCGTTCTTTTCATGATCTACAAGCATAGAATTTTTATTACTCTCCACATAAGAAAAATTCTTCTCATTCGGAATAGTGGGAGTGTCATAAGAGACTCGAATACTATAAATTGTTTCCACATTAAAAGAGTAATGTTCAGAAAAGGGGTAACCATAATCATGACAAGTTTTATAAATATAATCACTACTTTTTATAGCATAAGTATCATACAATAATCATCATAAGTAGGAGGCATGCTATCACCATTATAAATTTGCATATCAAAACTTGGGAGACTAAAAATATCATCTTCATTAAACGTACAATCCCCAAGCTTGGGACAAACATTAATTGCAGCAAATATATTCTCAAAAATATCATCTTTATCAAACATAGCATCCCCAAGCTTGGGCCTTTTCATATCATAAGCATAATCACTCTCATAATTAATAGTATGGATAGCACCAATAGTACAGCAATTATCATATTCTTCCAAGCAAGTGCCAAAAAGATTTTCAAGATCATAATAAGTATCATTATTTTCCACAATTATATTTTCATGAGGCACAATAGTAATAGGAGCAGCATTATTTGGGAGAGCTATCTTTTTACCTCTCTTAATTTTTCTTTTCTTCTTCTTCACCACATCATGTGTGAGTTCAATCCTCTTTTTGGAGCTCCTTATTAATGAGATTAGTTGAATAGGAAGCTCTTCCGCGTTACCTGATTCATCATAAGAAATAATAGGAGGGTATTGGGAAGTCTCTTCCCTTTCATTAGTATTCTCTTCATCTTCTATTTTTTTTCTTTTCTTTATGTAGTTGGCAATGTAAGGATTTTCAATGCAATTCACCGTGCAATACATATAAATTTCCTCTAGATCAAAATGAAGAACTCTATCGAGGGCAAATTTTGGAATATCCTTAGTTATACGTTTCATTTCTTCATAACCCAAGAGCAAACTAAGTTCATTATGATGTGCAAGGGAGATCAAGTCATCACAATTTTTGGACACGATACGATCATGAAACAATTTGCATTGGGTACTGAAATGATCATGTTCATTGCAAAGTTCACAAGTATGGCTAAGAAAGTTTAAATTTTCAGCACACGCTTCTAGCCTTTCTTGCAACCATTTAGTTTCTAAATGCTTATGCCTCTTGCAATATCTATCTTCCCTATTTGGTGTGTACTTGCAAACCCAATGCACTCCACAAAAATTGACATGTTTATAAGAGACATTTTCATCATAACTAGTGCAATCATCATTAGTACTATGGATATTCAAGGAGTTCATACTAACAACATTGCAATCATGTTCATCATTCGAATATTTAGTGACAAACATTTTAATGCATTCTTCTTATAATACTTTGGCACAATTTTCCTTTCCATCATACTCACAAAAGATATTAAAAAGATGAAGCGTATGAGGCAAACTCAATTCCATATTTTTTTTGTAGTTTTCTTTTATAAACTAAACTAGTTCTAAAACAAGAAACAAAAAGATTCGATTGCAAGATCTAAAGATATACCTTCAAGCACTCACCTCCACGGCAATGGCGTCAGAAAAGAGCTTGATGTCTACTACACAATCTTCTTCGTGTAGACGTTGTTGGGCCTCCAAGTGCAGAGGTTTGTACGACAGTAACAAATTTCCCTCAAGTGGATGACCTAAGGTTTATCAATCCGTAGGAGGCATAGGATGAAAATGGTCTCTCTCAAGCAACCCTGCAACCAAATAACAAAGAGTCTCTTGTGTCCCCAACACACCTAATACAATTGTAAATTGTATAGGTGCACTAGTTCGGCGAAGAGATGGTGATACAAGTGGTATATGGATAGTAGATATAGGTTTTTGTAATCTGAAAATATAAAAACAGCAAGGTAACTAATGATAAAAGTGAGCACAAACGGTATTGCAATGCTAGGAAACAAGGCCTAGGGTTCATACTTTCACTAGTGCAAGTTCTCTCAACAATAATAACATAATTGGATCACATAACTATCCCTCAACATGCAACAAAGAGTCACTCCAAAGTCACTAATAGCGGAGAACAAACGAAGAGATTATGGTAGGGTACAAAACCACCTCAAAGTTATTCTTTCCAATCAATCTATTGGGCTATTCCTATAAGTGTCACAAACAGCCCTAGAGTTCGTACTAGAATAACACCTTAAGACACAAATCAACCAAAACCCTAATGTCACCTAGATACTCCAATGTCACCTCAAGTATCCGTGGGTATGATTATACGATATGCATCACACAATCTCAGATTCATCTGTTCAACCAACACATAGAACCTCAAAGAGTGCCCCAAAGTTTCTACAGGAGAATCACGACGAAAACGTGTGCCAACCCCTGTGCAATGGTTGATGGGCGGAACCCGCAAGTTGATCACCAAAAAATACATCAAGTGAATCACGTGATATCCCATTGTCACCACAGATACGCACGGCAAGACATACATCAAGTGTTCTCAAATCTTTAAAGACTCAATCCGATAAGATAACTTCGAAGGGGAAACTCAGTAGAGGGGGAGAAACATCATAAGATCCAACTATAATAGCAAAGCTCGCGATACATCAAGATCGTGCCACCTCAAGAACACGAGAGAGAGAGAGAGAGATCAAACACATAGCTACTCGTACATACCCTCATCCCCGAGGGAGAACTACTTCCTCCTTGTCATGGAGAGCACCAAGATGATGAAGATGGCCACCGGAGAGGGATTGCCCCCTCCGGCAGGGTTGCGGAACGGGTCTAGATTGGTTTTTGGTGGCTACGGAGGCTTATGGCGGCGGACCTCCCGATCTATTGTGCTCCCCGGTCGTTTTAGGGTATATGGATATATATAGGCGGAAGAAATACATCAGGGGAGCCACGAGGGGCCCACGAGGGTGGAGGGCGCGCCCAGGGGGTGGGGGCGCCCCCTGCCTCGTGGCTTCCTCGTTGATCCCCTGACGTGCACTCCAAGTCTCCTGTATTGCTTTCTTTCCAAAAATAAGTTCCGTGAAGTTTCAGGTCAATTGGACTCCATTTGATTTTCCTTTTCTGTGATACTCTAAAACAAGGAAAAAACAGAAACTGGCACTGGGCTCTAGGTTAATAGGTTAGTCCCAAAAATCATATAAAATAGCATATAAAGGCATATAAAAAAATCCAAGGTTGATAATATAATAGCATGGAACAATCAAAAATTATAGATACGTTGGAGACGTATCAGACATCAAGCTCTTTTCTGGCACCATTGCCGGGGAGGTTAGCGCTTGAAGGTATATCTTTAAATCTTGCAATCAAATCTCTTTGTTTCTTGTTTTATCACTAGTTTACTCTATAAAAGAAAACTACAAAAAATGGAATTTAGGGTACCTCATATGCTTCATCTTTTTAATATCTTTCATGAAAATAAGGATCCTGATAATTGTGCCAAAGTGTTAGAAGAAGAATGTATTAAAATGTTTGGCACTAAATCTTTGGATGATGAGCATGATTGCAATGTTGTTAGTATGAATTCTTTAAATATCCATGATGCTAATTATATGCAAAGCCACAAGCTTGGGGATGCTATGTTTGATGAAGATGATATTTTTTGTCCCCCAAGTTTTGATGAGCACATTTATTTTGATGATAGCATGCCCCCTATTTATGATGATTATATTGATGAAAGTGAGTTTGGAGGAGTGTCAACTTTAGGAAGTAATGATCCCAGTACTTTGGAAGGTGTTGAATCTTATTGTGATAATTATGAAAGTGGGTTTGGAGAGGTCATGACTTAAGTTAATGTTAATCCCACTATTTTGGAAGAGTGTCAACTTTGCATACATGTGGATCGTGTTAAGAATATGTTTTGTGATAGATATATTGTTGAATTTTCTTATGATCCTACATGTAATTATTATGAGGGAGGAATGTATGCTTGTAGGAATTGCAATAATATCAAGTTTCCTCTCGATGTGTTGAAAATCTTGAAGCTATGCTTGTTTTGCTTTCCTATGCTAGTTGATTCTTGTTCCCATAAGTTGTTTGCTCAAAAAATCCCTATGCATAGGAAGTGGGTTAGGATTAAATGTGCTAGTAATATGCTTCATGATTCTCCTGTTATGTTACAATTCTTATCTTTTATGTGAGCATCATTGAAATCATCATGCCTAGCTGGGGGCATTAAACGATAGCGCTTGTCAGGAGGCAACCCAATTTTACTTTTGTTCTTTGATTTTTGCTCCTGTTTAGTAATAAATAATTCATTTAGCCTCTTTTTATATGTGGTTTTATGTTTTAAATACTGTTTGTGCCAAGTAGAACCTTCGGGAAGACTTGGGTGAAGTCTTTGCGATCTTGCTGTAAAAAACAGAAACTTTTGCGCTCACGAGATTAGCTGCCATTTTTTTTACTGGAGAGTGCTATTAGGTTGATTCTTTTGCATATGATTAATAGACAAATTCCTCAGGTCCACCAATTTATTTATGAATTTTTGGAGTTAGATAAGTATTCAAATGATACATATTACTACAGACTATTCTGTTTTTGACAGATTCTGTTCTCATTGTGTTATTTGCTTATTTTGATGAATCTATGAGTAGTATCGGAGAGTATCAACCATAGAGAAGCTGGAATACGGTAGATATTACACCAATATGAATTTAGAATGAGTTCACAACAGTACCTAAGTGGTTGTTTTATTTTCTTATACTAACGGAGCTTATGACTTTTCTGTTGAGTTTGTGTTGTGAAGTTTTCAAGTTTTGGGTAAAGATTCGATGGACTATGGAATGAGGAGTGGCAAGAGCCTAAGCTTGGGGATGACCAAGGCACTCCAAGGTAATATTCAAGGACAACCAAGAGCCTAAGCTTGGGGATGCCCCGGATGGCATCCCCTCTTTCGTCTTCGTTCATTGGTAACCTTACTTGGAGCTATATTTTTATTCACCACATGATATGTGTTTTGCTTGGAGCGTCATTTTATTTTATTTTGTTTTTCTTGCTGTTTGAATAAAATACCGAGACCTGAAATTATTAAATGTTAGAGAATCTTCACATAGTTGCATAATTATTTGACTACTCATTGATCTTCACTTATATCTTTCAGAGTAGTTTGTCATTTGCTCCAGTGCTTCACTTATATCCTTTTAGAGCACGGCGGTGGTTTTATTTTGAAGAAATAGATGAACTCTCGTGCTTCACTTATATTATTTTGAGAGTCTTTAGAACAACATGGTAGTTTGCTCTAGTTATGAATTTAGTCCTAATATGATGGGCATCCAAGAGGGATATAATTAAAACTTTCATGTAGAGTGCATGGAATACTATGAGAAGTTTGATACTTGATAATTGTTTTGAGATATAAAGATGGTGATATTAGAGTCGTGCTAGTTAAGTAATTGTGAAATTGGGAAATACTTGTGTTGAGGTTTCCAAGTCCCATAGCATGCACATATGGTAACCGTTGTGTGACAGATTTGAAGCATGAGGTGTTCTTTGATTGCCTTCCTTATGAGTGGCGGTCGGGGACGAGCGATGGTCTTTTACTACCAATCTATCCTCCTAGGAGAATGCGCGTAGTGCTTGGTTTTGATGACTTGTAGATTTTTGCAATAAGTATGTGATTTCTTTATGACTAATGTTGAGTCCATGGATTATACGCACTCTCACCCTTCCATCATTGCTAGCCTCTTCGGTACCGTGCATTGCCCTTTCTCACCTTGAGAGTCGGTGCAAACTTCCCCGGTGCATCCAAACCCCGTGATATGATATGCTCTATCACACATAAGCCTCCTTATATCTTCCTCAAAACAGCCACCATACCTACCTATTATGGCATTTCCATAGCCATTCCGAGATATATTGCCATGCAACTTTCCACCGTCTCGTTTATTATGACACGCTTCATCATTGTCATATTGCTTTGCATGATCATGTAGTTGACATCGTATTCGTGGCAAAGCCATCATTCATAATATTTTCATACATGTCACTCTTGATTCATTGCACATCTCGGTACACCACCGGAGGCATTCATATAGAGTCATATTGTGTTCTAAGTATCAAGTTGTAATCCTTGAGTTGTAAATAAATATAAGTGTGATGATCATCATTATTAGAGCATTGTCCCATGTGAGGAAATAAAAAAAAGAAAAAAAAGAAAGGCCAAAAAAGAGAAGGCCCAAAAAAATAAAAAAAATGAGAGAAAAAGAGAGAAGGGACAATGTTACTATCCTTTTACCACACTTGTGCTTCAAAGTAGCACCATGATCTTCATAATAGAGAGTCTCTCATGTTATCACTTTCATATACTAGTGGGAATTTTTCATTATAGAACTTGGCTTGTATATTCCAATGATGGGCTTCCTCAAAAATTTCCCTAGGTCTTCATGAGCAAGCAAGTTGGATGCACACCCACTTAGTTTCTTTTTGAGCTTGCATATACTTATAGCTCTAGTGCATCCGTTGCATGGCAATCCCTACTCACTCACATTGATATCTATTGATGGGCATCTCCATAGCCCGTTAATACGCCTAGTTGATGTGAGACCATCTTCTCCTTTTTGTCTTCTCCACAACCACCATTCTATTCCACCTATAGTGTTATATCCATGGCTCACGCTCATGTATTGCATGAAGATTGAAAAAGTTTTGAAAAAGTTAGAGTATGAAACAATTGCTTGGCTTGTCATCGGGGTTGTGCATGATTTAAATACTTTGTGTGGTGAAGATGGAGCATAGCCATACTATATGATTTTGTAGGGATAACTTTCTTTGGCCATGTTATTTTGAGAAGACATAATTGCTTTATTAGTATGCTTGAAGTATTATTATTTTTTATGTCAATATAAACTTTTGTCTTGAATCTTTCTAATCTGAATATTCATACCACAATTAAGAAGATTTACATTGAAATTATGCCAAGTAGCACTCCGCATCAAAAATTCTCTTTTTATCGTTTACCTACTCGAGGACGAGAAGGAATTAAGCTTGGGGATGCCTGATACGTCTCCAACGTATCTATAATTTTTGATTGCTCCATGCTATATTATCTACTGTTTTGGACTATATTGGGCTTTATTTTCCACTTTTATATTATTTTTGGGACTAACCTATTAACCGGAGGCCCAGCCCAGAATTGTTGTTTTTTGCCCATTTCAGTGTTTCGGATAAACGGAATATCAAACGGATTCCAAACGGAATAAAATCTTCGGGAATGTGATTTTCTCACCGAGCGTGATCCAGGAGACTTGGACCCTGCTCCAAGGAACAAAAGAGGCGGTCACGAGGGTGGGGGCGCGCCCCCCTGCCTCGTGGGCCCCTCGTTGCTCCTCCGGCGTACTTCTTCCTCCTATATATACACACGTACCCCCAAACGATCAGAACAGGAGCCAAAAACCTAATTCCACCGCCGCAACTTTCTGTATCCACAAGATCCCATCTTGGGGCCTGTTCCGGAGCTCCGTCGGAAGAGGGCCGTCATCACGGAGGGCTTCTACATCATCATAGCCTCTCCGATGAAGTGTGAGTAGTTTACCTCAGACCTTCGGGTCCATAGTTAGTAGCTAGATGGCTTCTTCTCTCTCTTTGAATCTCAATACAAAGTTCTCCCCCTCTCTTGTGGAGATCTATTCGATGTAATCTTCTTTTTGCGGTGTGTTTGTTGAGACAGATGAATTGTGGGTTTATGATCAAGTCTATCTATGAATAATATTTGAATCTTCTCTGAATTCTTTTATGTATGATTGGTTATCTTTGCACGTCTCTTCGAATTATCCGTTTGGTTTGGCCAACTAGATTGGTAGTTCTTGCCATGGGAGAAGTGCTTAGCTTTGGGTTCGATCTTGCGGTGTCCTTACCCAGTGACAGAAGGGGCAGCAAGGCGCGTATTGTATCGTTGCCATCGAGGATAACAAGATGGGGTTTATTTCATATTGCATGAATTTATCTCTCTACATCATGTCATCTTGCTTAAGGCGTTACTCTGTTTTTAACTTAATACTCTAGATGCATGCTGGATAGCGGTCACTGAGTGGAGTAATAGTAGTAGATGCAGAATCGTTTCGATCTACTTGTCACGGACGTGATGCCTATATACATGATCATACCTAGATATTCTCATAACTATGCACAATTCTGTCAATTGCTCAACAATAATTTGTTCACCCATCGTAGAATACTTATGATCTTAAGAGAAGCCACTAGTGAAACCTATGGCCCCCGGGTCTATTCTCATCATATCAATCTCCATTACTTTAATCTTGCTTTGCTTTTTTACTTTGCATCTTTATACCAAAAATATTATATCTATCAGATCTCACTCTCGTAAGTGACCGTGAAGGGCTTGACAACCCCTAATCGCGTTGGTTGCGAGTAGCTATCGCTTTGTGCAGGTACGAGGGACTTGAGCGTGGGCTCCTACTGGATTGATACATTGGTTCTCAAAAACTAAGTGTAGCGACCTGACCTGAATGGATCACGTCTACTATGCTACGGTGTCATCCCTGGATCAGTAATGCTGACACCACACAGTACATCGAGGTTTTATAGCAGAGTTGCAATCACACACTTATTACATCGATGGCTCAAAAAGAACTTATTACAATAAATATGGCTGAAGGCCATCTAATATCGATAACAGCGGAAGACTCGGAAGATAAATGGGTCCATCAACTCCAGCGGCATCACTGAGTATAGGGCCACGACCTAAACACCTCAATCGTCGTCTAAAAAGTCTGCAACATTAACGTTGCAGCCCGAAAACGGGTCAGCACATGGAATATGCTGGCAAAGTAACACATAGAGAGTAATGGAATGAAACAGCTATACTATATGCATATATGGCTGGTGGAAAGCTCTATGGTTGCAGTTTTGCGTAAAGCCAGTTTTTCCCTACTGCAAAGGAATAAATTTATTTAACTATCATGGTGGTTGTTAAACATTGAGAATGGTTGACAGCATTCTCAATCCCAATTAAAAGTACAATTAAAACCCAACAACATTAATTAGAAGTAACATGTTGAGATTCACAATGACATTCAAGTACTAGATACTCAAGTTGTCCATAACCGGGGACACGACTAATCATGATTAGTTTGTACACTCTGCAGAGGTTTGCGCACTTTTCCCCACATGACTCGATCGCCTCCATTTGTTTTCTCGCACTACATGGTGTTTGAGAAACGGATGACCGAGACATAGTCTTTCAGAAGCACTAGCACCTTACATGTGGGGTAGACCGGTACACCTACATCCCCTACATCTGCTAGTCCACCCCGTAAGAGTTCGCACAACTTAGTCAACTACGCCAGAGCCCATAGTAGCATGTGGCTGCACACGGAAGTTTCTAGCATGAAAGATCTTATGATCCCTTTGAGCCTGGGTGGCGGTCCAAAAAAAACAGGCAAGTCCTGATAAACATCAGGTGCCTCAATCCACCCAGATGTGTGTTTAAGTTGCCACCTTAGATAAACCATTAAAATTATCAATCTCACATCTGTCATGGATATCACTCACCCAATCCACGTCTACTAGCATAGCATGGCATAATAAGCAAACGTAGAGTAACTCCCAAAGGTTTCATAATAATATAGGTAATAGGTACTACCTCATCTACTTCCCATCCCACAATTTAATTAGATCCTAATCATGCAATGTGTGAGGATTGATCTAATGCAATAAAACATGGGTTGTAGAAAAGGTATGATCAAAGTGTTACTTGCCTTGCTGATGATCCGCGAGTCCTAGGGTTTCGAAGTAACAAGCGGCGCAATCCGGGTAATCTATCACAGACAAACAACAAGCATACAATAAGTACTCATCTAATGCACAGGTAAAACTCGAACAAGAGATCGAACCAAGATAGTTCAACTTAAGAACTCCGGTTGCAAAGAAAGAACGAACCGAACAAACGACGGAAAAACAAGCGGCAAAAGAAAACAACTCGGTTCTAGCAAGTTGAATCTAGGTCAAAATTTTACTGTAGCAAAAGCTTGTTCAAGTTGATTAGACGGAACGGCGGTTTCGAGACGAAACTCCAGGCGCTTGAATCACCTGATTCCGATAAACGAGCGAAAAGAAAGACTAGAAAGAAGATCGGATCTGAGATCGCGATCGCGGAATAATTCCGACGAAAAGAAAAAGAAGAACGGTTAAACGAACGGACGTCGTTAACCTAGAAGAATCCGGTGATCACGTTCGTTAGGACGAACGGTCCGGCGAACGGTCCAAAGGCAACTAAATCGGAGAAGAAAACGAATCCGATCTAGGGTTTCGGAGAAGAAAACCAAACGAAAAACCGATCTAGAAAACCGGAACGGTTTAGAGAAGAAAAGAATCGGAACGATTAGAAGAAAACGATCCGAGAAAAAGAGACGCGGGGCAACCTCGGCGAGGTCTCCGGTGAGGGGCTCCGGCGGCGTGGGCGTGGGGCGGCGGCATGGGCAAGGTGCGGCGGCGGCGCGGGTGTGGGGTGGTGGCGCGGCGCGGGTGAGGGCGCGGGCGGCAGCTTAGGGCAGCGCGCGGGTGAGGGGTGGCGCGGCGTGGGGTGTGGTGGAGCTCTAGGCTTTGGGTTTGATGATTTAGAGGGGGGGTGCTTGGGTATTTATATGGGTGAGGGGAGACAAAACTTGGGGTAGGGGACAAGAATTAGACTAGGAATAGGAATAGAAAAAAGGAAAGGAAAAGATCTAGAAATAGAAAAGGAATATACGGAAGTAGGACAAAAGTCCTACTAGGATTCGGTTTAGAGCAAGAGGCGAGGCGGCGGCCTCCTGCGCCAGCGCTAGGCGCGCGCGGCTCCCTGGGGGCGGTGGCCTTGGCCGTAGCCTTGGCCGGCTGGGCCTTTGGCCCAAGGCGCTGGACTTTGATTTTTTTTTAACTGGTTCTCGCGCAGAAAAAAAAAACAAAAAGAGATCTAAACGAACTCCGAAAAAATCTAAAGTAAATTTTCCCCGACTCCTAAAAATGAGCCGAACAAAATGAACTTTTCTCCGGACCTAAAATGCAATTTTCGAAAACGCGCATTTTTCCCTATCCAAATAAACTGCAAATAAACACCGGAAAAAAAAATTGATCTATTTATTATATCTTCATTTTTTTCCTAAATTTGGGAAAGTCATATTATTCCCTCTCTCATATTTTTTTGACACCGGAAAAATTATTGAAGATAAAATAAATAAATCAAATGATCCTATTTTCAAAATTCGAGAAAACTCTCAAATATGAAAATAACGAAATCTCCAACTCTCTCCGAGGGTCCTTGAGTTGCGTGAAATTTCTAGGATCAACCAAAATGCAAGAAAATATGATATGCATGATGATCTAGTGTATAACATTCCAAATTGAAAATTTGGGATGTTACACTAAGGGAAATACTTACGCTACTCTGCTGCATCAGCCCTTCCTCTTCGGGGAAAACTAACGCAAGCTCAAGACGTAGCAGCCGGCAGCTGGAATTCTAGGCTGGAAAAGGAGCAAATATTAGAGACCTATTCTGCACAACTCCAAAATTCCTAAAACTCCACGGAAGTCAGTTTTGGAATATATTAAAAATATTGGGTGAAGAAAGCACCAGAGGGGAGCCAGCCACCGTCCACGAGGGTGGGGGCGCACCCTACCCCCTAGGCGCGCCTCCTGCCTCATGGGCCACCTGGCAGGCCCCCGAGGCTCATCTTCTGGTATAAGGTGTCTTTTGCCCTGGAAAAATTAAGAAGGAAGCTTTCGGGATGAAGCGCCGTCGTCTCAAGGCGGAACCAATTTAGGGCTCCGGCGGAGCTGTTCTGCCGGGGAAACATCCCTCCGGGAGGGGGAAATCGTCACCATCATCATCACCATCGATCCTCTCATCGGGAGGGGGTCAATCTCCATCAACATCTTCACCAGCACCATCTCCTCTCAAACCCTAGTTCATCTCTTGTATCCGATCTTTGTCTCAAAACCTCAGATTGGTACCTGTGGGTTGCTAGTAGTGTTGATTACTCCTTGTAGTTGATGCTACTTGGTTTATTCGGTGGAAGATTATATGTTCAGATCCTTTATGCATATTAATACCCCTCTGATTATGAGCATGAATATGATTTGTGAGTAGTTATATTTGTTCCTAAGGACATGGGAGAAGTCTTTCTATAAGTAGTCATGTGAATTTGGTATTCGTTCGACATTTTGATGAGATGTATGTTGTCTTTCCTCTAGTGGTGTTATGTGAACGTCGACTACATGACACTTCACCATTGTTTGGGCCTAGGGGAAGGCATTGGGAAGTAATAAGTAGATGATGGGTTGCTAGAGTGATAGAAGCTTAAACCCTAGTTTATGCGTTGCTTCGTAAGGGGCTGATTTGGATCCATATGTTTCATGCTATGGTTAGGTTTACCTTAATTCTTCTTTCATAGTTGCGGATGCTTGCGAGGGGGTTAATCATAAGTGGGATGCTTGCCGAAGGAAGGGCAGTACCCAAGCACCGGTCCACCCACATATCAAATTATCAAAGTAACGAACGCGAATCATATGAGCATGATGAAAACTAGCTTGACGATAATTCCATTGTGTCCTTGGGAGCGCTTTCCTTTATATAAGAGTTTGTCCAGGCTTGTCCTTTGCTACAAAAAGGATTGGGCCACCTTGTTGCACCTTGTTTACTTTTGTTACTTGTTACTCGTTACAAATTACCTTATCACAAAACTATCTGTTACTGATAATTACAGTGCTTGCAGAGAATACCTTACTGAAAACCGCTTGTCATTTCCTTCTGCTCCTCGTTGGGTTCGACACTCTTACTTATCGAAAGCACTACGATAGATCCCCTATACTTATGGGTCATCACACACTCATCTCATTCATGCAACCAATACATGCACATATGCTTGGTAGATGTCACTAGTCCCCAATCATTTGTGAGTTAGACCAAAAACGATGTGCTTTGCTAAGATCTGCTTCTAGATTCATTTATCCAACTACAAATGATTTGTTATGAAAAAAGATCCTAGATAGCTCATGAACACTTAACTCGTTGTTCTTAGAAAACCACAAACATGACTCTCCCAGTTGTTCCCTCTAAACTGACCCAAACACTTACCTAAAATGAAAATGGCATTTTCCAGTTTTTTTGTTTGTCGAGATGTTGGCAATGTTAGAAGTTCCCAACTTTTTTTATAGAAGTGCTTGCAGCAGATTTGCTACCTATAGTGGTCAACTTTCATAAGTACTCACTGCCCATGGAGTTCACTTCTTTACTTCTACTAGGTGGTAATTGTGCATGCATAAGGCACATTCCATTAACATGATAGAAATATATTTACTTTCATTAACATAACAAAAAATATTAAAAATTTACAAGGTGTGTTTTGTCGGTGTTCTACGTAGTAGCCCAACAAAGGCAATTTTTGCCTAACATAGTTTACATTGATGGAATAATATCTTTTTGCAATGTACCAATGCTAAGTATCCCATAGAATCAAAATAGTACCACATACACTCTTCCTTTTCATTTGTGATTTTTCTTTTCCTCGGGTAACCGTTGTTCCAGAAACTGCGGTCCACGATTGACTTTTCGTCACAACATATTGTGCCAAGTTAGACCAAGCTCCAAGCAAAGCCATGAGAAAGACTTGGAGCATCCATATCCACACCAGCCATATGGACCTGTTGGTTTCTGCTCTCCACTCTTTTATAAGCATATTTTGCCATTGCCCCCAACATCGCCTATATGTATGTGTGTGCTAAGGGCATTTTTATTCAATTAGTGATATAAAATTGGAAACAAACTATTTCAATTACACTAGCAATAGATTTTAAGGGCCTACTGCATTCAAAGGATTTTCGTATAAATCTTGAAGAACTAGAATCATTAGAAATTTTCCTATTTGTTTTTAGCAAAAATGAGTTCTTTGATTTGTGTGACCGCATCCCATAATTTTTTCCCTATAAATTCTTTGGCACTACATTTTGTATGAGTGTTTTCATTCGCTCAAACCACCTGGAAACAATCCTCCCGTTCCGCTTGTGATGTAGTTAAATAAACCAAAATCTCCAAATATTCAAAATTATTTCCCCTTTTAGAAGGATTTCACATTATTCCTAACTCTAGTTTTTAGAATCTTACAAATCAAAGTGACGCAGTCCAACTACCTCATCCGTGTTTATGAGTGATGCACCGAAAGTCCAAATATATAAAGGTATTTGAGAGTTGCAAGGTTGTCCTACGACTACGGGAATGCATATCTAAACATTGAAAATATGTCAATCGAGTCACCAGAGGCTTTATCCGTACAACACAAGCTTTGATCCACACATGTGCCCTGTTGGTTTACCACCGCAACTTTGGTAATATGTTTGCAAAATACCTCCTAAAAAAACATGTCTTCTAATTTCATGGCTCTTCCAGTGTCGCTACATTGGTTGATATTATGCTTCGATTTACTAAAAAAATGTCTCCCTTAGCACACACACAAAATTAATGGCGACGAGTATAACATGAATACGCAGAGCATGCAAGAGTGGGTGAATAGCGAGAGAGCATGAGTCGTCATATAGGTAAGACTGGAACCCTATAAAAGACCGGGTACGATGCGAGGCGAGGGGTAGGAATGGGAGAGGGTGCGGCTGCCTGACGATGCATATCGATCGAGGGAGTGCGTAGTTTTCGCTTGAGCGAGAATGAGGGACACATCCGCATGTTTCAGACGGGTTTTTCGGTTGGCTTTTTTTTGCGTTGTCTGCGGGGTCGTGAGAGGTTGAGGCGAGGAAAGCCTTGAAAAAACGAAAGCGGGAGGTGGGTTAGGTTCAAGGAATATCGATGGAGGAGGGAGGGCAATCGACCCAGAGGTGGGATGATAGGACCAAACGACGTACGTATACACCTTTAACAATAGAGATTTTTTTACATGGCTTTAATAATAGAGATAGATAGATATATACTGTATATCTCTAACACACCTAAAAGTGGAGTATTTTGTACTTATACTTATGGGTAGAAAGAAGATATTATGCTTGATTTTGTTATTAAATAATAAATCCCTAATAATAAAGCAGCTACTGTAATTGTGCATGCATAAGGCACATTCCATTAACATGACAGAAATATATTTACATTTCATTAACATAACAAAAATTATTTAAAATTTACAAGGTTTGTTTTGTTGGTGTTCTACGCAGTATCCCAACAAAGACATTTTTTGCTAATATAGTTTACATTGATGGAATAATATCATTTTGCAATGTACCAATGCTAAGTATCCCATAGAATCAAAATAGTACCACATACACTCTTCCTTTTCTTTTGTGATTTTTCTCTTCCTCGGGTAACCGTTGTTCCAGAAACTACTGTCCATGATTGACTTTTCATCGCATCGCAACATATTGTGCCAAGTTAGACCAAGCTCCAAGCAAAGCCATGAGAAAGACTTGGAGCATCCATATCCACATCAGCCATTTGGACCTGTTGGTTTCTGCTCTTCACTCTTTCATAAGCATATTTTGCCATTGCCCCCAACATCGCCTATATGTATGTGTGTGCTAAGGGCTTTTTTATTCAATTATTGATAGAAAAGTGGAAACAAACTATTTCAATTACACTAGCAATAGATTTAAAGGGCCTACTGCATTCAAAGGATTTACATATAAATCTTGAAGAACTGGAATCATTAGAAATTTTCCTATTTTCTTTTAGCAAAAATGAGTTCTTTGATTTGTGTGACCGCATCCCATAATTTTCCCCTATGAATTCTTTGGCACTACATTTTGTGCGAGTGTTTTCATTCGCTCAAACCACCTGGAAACAATCCTCCCGTTCCGCTTGTGATGCAGTTAAATAAACCAAAATCTCCAAATATTCAAAATGATTTTCCCTTTTAGGAGGATTTCACATTATTCCTAACTCTAGTTTTTAGAATCTTACAAATCAAAGTGACGCAGTGTCTTTGCCATCAGTATCAATGCTAGTCCAACTACCTCATCCGTGTTTATGAGTGATGCATCGAAAGTCCAAATATATAAAGGTATTTGAGAGTTGCAAGGTTGTCCTACGACTACGTAAATGCATATTTAAACATTGAAAATGCGTCAATCGAGTTACCAGAGTCTTTATCCGTACAACACAAGCTTTGATCCACACATGTGCCCTGTTGGTTTACCACCGCAACTTTGGTAATATGTTTGCAAAATACCTCCTCAAAAAGCATGTCTTCTAATTTCATGGCACTTCCATTGTCGTTGCATTGGTTGATATTATGCTTCGATTTACTAAAAAAATATGTCTCCCTTAGCACACACACTAAATTAATGGCAATGAGTATAACATGAATATGCAGAGCATGCAAGAGTGGGTGAATACGCGAGAGAGCATGAGTCGATGTATAGGTAAGACTGGAACCCTATAGAAGACCGGGTACAATGCGAGGCGAGGGGTAGGAATGGGAGAAGATGCGGCTGCCTGACGATGCATATGGGTCGAGGGAGTGCGTAGTTTTCGCTCAAGCGAGAAAGAGGGACACGTTCGTATGTTTCAGACAGGTTTTTCGGTTTGCTTTTTTGTGCGTTGTCTGTGGGGTCGTGATAGGTTGAGGCGAGGAAAGCCTTGAAAACCCGAAAGCGGGAGGTTGGTTCGGTTCACAGGACGAAACGATGTACGTATACACCTTTAATAATAGAGATTTTTTTGCACGGCTTTAATAATAGAGATAGATAGATATATACTGTATATCTCTAACACACATGAAACATTAAAGTGGAGTATTTTGTACTTATACTTACGGGTAGAAAGAAGATATTATGCTCGATTTTGTTATTAATAATAAATATTTATCAAGCCCCAAGCGGCAAACCCTCGGGCCCATTTCACTTGTGTGTGTCACGCTTTCCATTTCCCATCTACCTCCCTTGCTCGCATCTCCAGTTTTCCACCTGCTTTCCTCTGCACCGCCCAACCACGCCGCCGCGGCAGCTCCAGCCGCCGGCGCCGCCCCTCTCACGGGGCGCCACCGCTCCGGCTGCGCCGGATCTAGGTACACACCGTGATCCCACCCCACTCACCAACCCACAAACACAACACACACTGGTTCCGCCATCGACCTTTCCGGCTGCTGCCGCTCGTCTCCGACGAGAGCGGGAGCCGTCGAGGCAGCGGCTTTGCGCCTACGCTGTTCCTGTCACGAAGGGGGCCGTCTCGTTTCCACCCTGGCACCGCAAGAGGAGGAAATACAGCAAGATCTAGGGTTTAATTACCTCTGACTTCTCGTGCGATTTGTTGCTCTTTTTGGTACAAAGCTGCGATTAATTTCACCGAAATCTGGCAATCGGTTGTTGAGATCTCGATTTTTTGGTGGATCCAGTGTTTGACATTAGCAGGAAGTTGCAAGTGCATTAGTGGAAAGTTGAAAGTGTTCTGTTGAATTTTGGTGCATACTGTTTTATTGAGAAATTGGGTCCCGGATCTCTGGAAATCTGCTAAAACATTGCTGGAAATTAGCATGATAAGTTTGCTAAAATGTTTTTTTCTTCTGGAAGTTCATCCTAAGTTTCTGAAACTTCACGTAATTTAATTTGAAGTACAGTTTCGTTTATTTTGTCTGAAATCTCGTGGCGTACAGTTCAGACTTGTTGAAAGGTGGTGTGAATTCTTATAAAAGTTGATTTAAACCTCTGTTTGTGGCAAGTTCTTCTTTTTGTCCTTGTTTCAGTTTTGAGAGCCAGCACAAGTCGGCATAATGTCTGAAATGGAAATCTGACAGCTCAATGTGGCTGTTGGAAAGGAACGGCTGGCTTTCTCCTGAGCAGTGACCCGTAGCTAGAAAACTTGCTAATGAGTAATTAGATGTTTGGTGATCTCAGCCCATGAGTAATCAGATTCCAAACAATGCATGTTTTGGGCAAAATTCCCATGAATCTTCGTTATGGCAGGAATATAATACATACTTAATATAGTCTTGTTTCCTGAACTCCTTTATTTCTTGAAACAGAGGGCGCAACACAAGATGGTGCATCTAAGATTTACTGGTGCGTCCGATAGTCGCTCAAGCAGATCACGAGAGACTATAGGTGATGTGATACATGGCAAGGTATGCTCTGTGTGTTATTCAGCCCTAGGACATAAGTTTACGATCGCTTTAGAATATATATACATGTTCAACTGGTGTTTATGCAAACATTCTTTTGCATGTGAAACATTTCCTGTATTTGTACAATGATGGGTACTTTATGTGGAATTTTACATGATACATGAATAAACTGAATTCATCATTGGTGGGAGAGTTAGGCTGAGTAACAACAAGTGGTTTTAGTTCGATTGGGAAGCGTATTACTACTTTACTAGTGAGCACAGAAGCCACACAAATGATTGTGTGCTGCTTTTTCTTAATCGTTCACTTTTAAAATGGGTAGGGCCTTCTTTCTAAAAAAATCCTTGGTGAAAACGGGATGCTAATTGTGAAATTTCGGGAACCACTTTTGTACTATTCCTTTTTTTCTTCGCTTTTCTGATTATTTTGCAGTCTCAGAAAATTGTTTCGAGATGTTCCCAAAATTTGGAGATATACTTAAAGAAAGCAGCGATTGACTTTTTTTGGGGGAAGAGCTTTTAAAAAGATATGAGACGTATTTTTGGATATTTGCTAATCATTTTCGAGCAAAAATTCACACATCTTCCCACACACCAGTTTCTGAAAGTCTAGATCTACTGTTTCATGCTCAACAACAAAGAAATAGAAAAGATGCAACAGTCAACTACTGTTGGATATGCTTTTCAGAAATTATGTAGCGAGCTTTCAACATTTTCAGATTCACTTAAAAAAGGATGTACTTTCACAAAGTTGATGCATTTCAAGTATTTTTATGAGCTTTTAAAATCTTATGAAATGAGCTTCCAAAAGTTTGCTAACCAAGTTTTATTTAAAAGAGAGGCGATTGCCCAGCCTTAAGATGAGGCTCTTACAAGTGAACAACAAGTTCGAGTACGAGAGAAGCTAAAAAAGTCTCGATACAAGGCCGCAGGCCAGACATAGTGACACAGTGCATGCGAATACCGAGAAGAAGAACAAAGCGGTCACACTCGGACCTTCAACACCACCTCCAGCACGTGCGAGGCTTACTCCCTAGCCATTGTGGTTTCGTCATGAAGTGGCTCGAAGGACTTGGCACCTTGAGCGAATCCTACTGATAAAAAGATCAAGACGCTGTCAATCCCGTGAACGCCCCAAGAGTCTCCATAGCTACAACAACACGACATTTTTGTACACAAGATCACTCGAGTGTTTAAAAACGTGTCCCGCCATCAATGCTTTGTTGCGAGCCATCCATATGTTGAATAAGACGATGAAAGTCCGCAAATCCGGCAGGGTTCCACGAGCATCCCGTGGCATCCCGAATAACACTCCACATAAATCGAGCCACGATGCAGCGAAAAAGAATAAGGTTGCATGACTCATCGTTGCCGCACCACATACACTTTCCATTACCCGGACCATGTCGCCTAAGAACTTGGTCACGGCCGGGGATTTGATTCCAGCCACTTGCTAGAGGAAAATCTTGGCCTTAGCCAGAATCCTAGCCTTCCACAGCCCACACGCGCCCCACCTAGGTACTGCCTTAAATATCTCTCGGTATAGAGAGTCCGTGAAAAAAAAAACTGGACAGCTCAAGACGCGAAGATACCTCGTCCCTGTCCTGATTAATATGGACACTCTCCAAGTCGCGCCTAAGGCTTTGCCAATCCGTCGCTTCCATGTGGCCTAGAGATCACCTAAACCCTGGTTTCCAACAACTACCATCCTACATATCTGCCACCCTGGCGTCTGGGGCATCACTGACGGCGAAGAGCCTAGGGTATGATTCTCATAGAGGCATGTCCCTAATCCAAACATCCCACCAAAATTGGGCCAGTTGCCCATTGCCAACCTGAAATCTCGACCCCAACCCGAGAAGGTGTTGGACTTTCCCAACAGCTTCTGCAAATTGCGTCGGCTTCACATTTGCATTAATCTCAATCCCCTTGTTCGGAAGGTATTTATTCCTAAGTATCTGAAGCCAGAGGCCCCCTTGACCGGTTAATTTTCCATGCCCACTTTTCAATAAGACACCAATTCATTATCTTGGTGTTGATCACTCCCAAACCAAGTCTCAAAAAAATTAGTTTGCATCTTTCAACACACCATATTTTGAAAGGCATCTTGTTTTTGTCAGATGACACGAATGAAAAACTGCAGCTATCAGCCATTTACAAGCTAATGGGAAATATCTATTGTGCTTTCAAAAAATCATGATGTGTTTTTACATTTTTCGCTAGGACTTAGTTTGCGTCCTCTCATTAGTTTTTCTCTTCTTTAAAATACTCAAAAGACTTCTTTTTAATCAAAGCCCTATAGCATCTGCATCGTTGAGTTTAGACAAAGGCTAAAAGGGACAATTCACCTAACATCATAAGGTCAACTGGGAGGTACTAAGTAATGCTAAGCTTGTTGTTTCTTATTTTGTTGAATAAAAAATTGAAACAGAAGGCACCATCTTAACAAATGTGTATGTTGTGCTTAAGAGACGTGATTGAAAAATACACAAATATACATAATGTTTCCGCCATAGCTGGTTTTGTTGCAGATCAGACCTTGAGGTGAGGCTCGATTCATTGTTAGCCCGTGGTTAGCCCAATCTTTCGCAGCACTCTCCTACATACCAACAAGTAGCAGTTGCCAGATTTTAAATGGTGTTCGCAAATCCCCGAGGAAACAACACACTGACCCCTCGAAACGAAGGATTAACATGGACAAACCATATAGTGTCACCTTGTAATCTCACACTGTGGTAGAGGCTTTTTCATGGATTCTTCTAGAAACTTGGGAATTTTTACATAGCTTTCCCAGAACTGTATAAGAGGACTTTAACCCCCAAAACACTTGGTGTCTATTAATCAAATATAACCTGTCTTACATGGTACACACCTTGGCTGTTTATAGTGTACAGCCGACTTTCTAATCTTGACACACACGTTTTGACCGATAAGGTATTCTCGCGTACCAACATGGAAAGAAGCAATCTTATCTAAATATTCCGCTACTACTACTAAATGAAGCTATCAAGTAAAGCTTGGGCTCCATGCACCATCTTAATCTCACATGATAGGCGGCCTCCACCCAAAATTGCATAAAGAGAATGAGTTGAGAGAACCTCGTGTCAGTCTTGCAGTTCTTCTCTTTACCTATAAGAAAAATAAGCAATAACTCTAATCTTATTTTGATCACTTCTATTTGAACAAGCGATCCACATTTTCTAATGTCCACGTGAAGGTGTAGGAATAGGAGTTCTTTGTATCTCTTCCTTGATTCTTTCTTTGGAACAGAAAAAATCAAGCCTTCGTAAGTTTTCATGCAGCTGGATTCTGTCTCTTATAGTATTCTGCTATTTGCATGGAAGCCACATATGTTCAAAATTGGAAACTGGTTGTCCTTTGCGTATACGTCATGCACAAACGAAGTCTTCTTCACTCTAGCATGTTCGATGCACCACACAGCATGCATAGCCATCATAGCAGTCAGGACTTTGGCCTCCTCACCTCCATCACTAAACTATTTTTTTTGGCACATAAATAACTCTAATTTTGAGTTTATTGGGAGCACCCACAGCTTCAGTAAGTCCACTAGGGGACGCTATATCAGGTTGGGTATCGAAAAGAAATACATGGCATTTTTGTGCAACGAACCTTATTTTATTCATTTGGTCTACTCTTTGCAGCCCCCTTGCAGCTGACATTCTATACACAGTCAAAGTCAAACATTTTCAATAAAACTTTGGCTGTAAAAAACTAGGATTAGGTAATTGAAAACATATTAATATTTTTTGTCAACAGTGATCTAAAGTTAATGACGATTATACAGGATTTGCTTTTCTGTGCAGTGGAAAGCCCTTGGCCAGGTGGGTTATGCGTTTTTTGTGCAGTGGAAAGCCCTAGGCCAGGTGGTCAGCCCAACACAAATGAAAACATTACAGCTACCAAACCATTTTCTGCACAAGTTTTTGTGAAATATGTACTAAGCTTTCAAAAAAGGCAATGTATCGGGTGAAAACTGTTGTTCAGTGAAAATCTGGAAACTTTCCCTTCTAACCATCAGATCTAAAATGACTGTATTACATAAGAGGTGGGATACCCCTTAGCCACTTAAAACCCTTCACAAAACCCCCCTCACATGTCTTAATCTGGTTGTACAACTTCATCTCCTGCCTCCGATCCGCTCTAATCCCTGTCAAAACACATCACCGCCAGAGCTCAACAGGGACCCTGCTCTCGCGACGCCGAGCAATGAGCTTGAGCCCACCACTTTCCAGTCCTGCTTTTGGGGCTATGTCTTGATGCCCGGCCAACTCGCAGAATGGCAATTCTTGAAAGCGGCGATGGCTGGCGAGCAAGTGCTACATGGCGGGGGATTTCAAAACAATATGTGATCTTCCTTGCTGCACACGCCCTTGCTGGCTCGCTCTCTCGACTGCTTCCGAGGGACACCACAGCAGGCCCCTGCCCCCACATGCTGCAGACCATGAGACGGCTCAGGAACCCCTCTGCGGAAAACTAACTTAGTTGCTTTCTTTAATTAGTTGAGATCTGCACCTAGAGTTCATATCTCTGCTCAATTTCTCCCTTGTTTGCTACTTGTTGTAGAGTCAGTTCGGCAATGTGAGCTAATCGTGTCATGAATCTGATTTTTTTTACTGTGTATCATGATTCATGACATCAGAGTTCAGACTTCGGCCGTTTTATTAGAACCTAAGAAACCTCATTGGAATTAGACTCTATTTGCCTTTAAACTGACCTGCAAGTTCTTTTACTCAGGAGCTTGCAGTCGTAGCCCCTAATTTCCTTGAAACTGAAATTGATTGCAAGAAGCTCTCGAGGGTTCAGATTGATTGGAAGAAGCTGGCTCCCTGGGACAGATTTCAAACAAAGTATTATCTGCAACTCCGAGAGGCAATACTGCAATAGTGATCCAATCTCACTTCCAACCGTTCACCATTGTTGCAAAGTCCAAATCAGCTCCGCGCCTTGGCTGAGTCTCATGCCGGAGCTGCTGTGCGCAGAATCCATCCATTTTAGATCTGATGGTTAGGAGGGAAAGTTTCCAGATTTTCACTGAACAACCGTTTTCGCCCTTGCCTACAAAAAATCATGATGAGTTTTTAAATTTTTCGCTAGGACTTGGTTTGATTCCCTAACATTAGTTTCTCTCTTTAAATTACTCAAAAAGCCTTTCTTTTAATCAAAGCCCTATAGCATCCGCATTGCTGAGGTTAAACAAAGGCTAAAAGGGACAATTCACCTAGCATTGTAGGATCAATTGGGAGGTTCTAAGTAATGCTAAGCTTGCTGTTTCTTATTTTGTTAAATAAAAATGGAAACAAAAGGCACCATCTTAACACATGTGTACGTTGTGCTTAAAAGATGTGATTGAAAAAGACACAAAGATACATAATGTTTCCACCGTTGCTGGTTATGATGCGGATCAGACCTTGAGGAGAGGCTCGATTCAATGTTAGCCCAATCTTTCGGGAACTCTCCTGATCTCCTCCATACTCACTAGTGGTTGCTAGATTTTAAATGGTCTTTGCAAATCCCCGAGGAAACAACACCCGACCCCTCGAATCGAAGGAATAACATGGACAGACCATATAGTGTCACCTTGTAATCTCACACCGCGGGAGAGGCTTATGCATGGATTCTGAAACTTGGGAATTTTTACATAGCTTTCCCGGAACTGTAGAAGAGGACTTTAACCCACAAACACATGGTGTCTATTAATCAAACATAACATGTCTTACATGGCACACACCTTGGCTGTTTATAGTTTACGGCCGACTTTCTAATCTTGACCCACACGTTTTGACCGATATGGAACTCTCACATACCAACATGGAAAGAAGCAATCTTATGTCTAATTTAAAGATTTTGCTACTACTACTAACTGAACCTAACAAGTAAAGCTTGGACTCCATGCGCCATCTTAATCCTCGTGCCAGTCTTGCAGTTCTTCTCTTTACCTAGAAGAGAAAGAAACATTAACTCTAAACTTATTTTTATCGCTTGCTATTTGAACAAGCCATGGACAGGGGTGTGTGAAGTTAGCTATCCATGTGCCAGAACCATGAGTTGGTTTCGAGATCTTATGGGTTTCAACTCTAGCCTGCCCCTATGAGTTGTTGTTGTTCCACATTTTCTGATGTCCACGTGAAGGTGTTGTTCTACATTTTCTGATGGCCACGTGAAGGTTTAGGAATAGGAATTCTTTGTATCTCTTCCTTGATTCTTTCTTCGGAACCGAACAAAACAAGCCTTCACAATTTTCCATGCAGCCGGACTCCACCTCTTATAGTCTTCTGCTATTATTTGCAAGCCTTCACAATTTTCCATTCAGCCGGACTCCACCTCTTATAGTCTTCTGCTATTATTTGCATGGAAGTCATGTATGTTCAAAATTGGACAATGGTTGTCCTGCGCACATACGTCCTGCACAAATGAAGTTTCTCCACTCTAGCATGTTCAATGCCCAACACAGCATTCATCGCCATTGTAGCAATCAGGACTTTGGCCTCCTCACCTCCATCACTATTTTTTGGGGCACATAAATATCTCTAATTTGAGTTTATTGGGAACACACGCAGCTTCAGTAAGTCCACTAGGGGACCCTATCAGGCTGGGCATCGAAAAAAAATACATGGCATTTTTGTGCAACGAACGTTATTGTATTCATTTTATCTTCTCTGTACGGCCCCCTTGCAGCTGCCATTCTAGACACAGTCAATGTCAAAACATTTTCAATAAGACTTTGGCTGCAACATCTAAAAAAACTAGGATTAGGTAACTGTAAACCGTATGAACATTTTTTTGTCAACGGTGATCTAAAGTCAGTGACGATTATACAAGATATGATTTTTTGTGCAGTGGAAAGCCCTAGGCCAGGTGGTTATGCCTTTTCTTTTTCTTTACTATAAGCTCTCTTTCTTTCTTAAAGAAAATTTCCCCCCTCCGTGCAGGCCATCACCACGAAGTTATCTCTTCCAAAAATCCGGACTATCATTAAGAAGTTGACTCCTAGACAGAGGGACTTGGTCAGGGCTCGCGGATTTGGAACAATGCTGGATATTAATTGCTCTCAGTTGCCAAGGGATTTGGGAGTTCGCCTAGCGATCTGGTTTGATTGTGACAGTCGAACTGTAAATGTTCCAAATGTTGGCAGCTTTGAGATAAACCCTTTCACAGTCCACCAGATTCTTGGCATACCGTTGGGTGGCCGGTTAATTGACAAGATAGCAACAAGTGAGGCCAGGAGGGTCATTGCTGAAGACACCGGAATACATTCTACTGGGCCTAGCATTTCACACTTGATGAAGTTATTGTCCGATGACCTCCCTGATGAGAAGTTCCTTAGAATCTTCATGCTCATTTTATTGTCAACCTTCCTGTGTCCAACCAGCCACTCCTGTGCGAGCCCAGACTATTTCAATGGCATTGTTGAGACTGATGATATCGCCAGCTATGACTGGTGCAGCTTTGCATTAGACTGGTTAGTGGAAAAGATCAGACAGTTTCAGATCTCCTTGTCCAAGCCAACCATGAAAGGTAAAGAGCAGTCTATCTCTCTTGGAGGATGCTTGATGATTCCTTTGGTGAGTTATTGCCGCTTACATAAATCTTCTATGTGCATTCTTTAATTTATTATCATTTCTTGAAGGTGGATGTTTTTCCTTGATATATGCTTTTTGTAATGGACATGGTGTAGGTAATGTTCTTTGATTATCTCGATCTAAAAGGAACAAAGATTCGCAACTGCATCCCACGGTTACCAGCTTGGGATGATAAAGCCATCAGCGCGTTTGACAATATAAATTTTGCACAACTAAAGGTTAGTTAAAACTCTCTGTATGTCTTTTTCCATCTCTTTTTTTCTTCTCTGTTTCCATGTTTCTCTATGCTTATCAGAATTTTTTGTCCTTTTTTACTCACCTTGCTCATTTTGGGTTTCCCTTTTTCAGTTCAAAGACATAACTAAAACATGTTTCATGGAAAAGCCATCATGTACTCCATCGTCTCATTCTTTGCCAAATGGAGTTGCTCAGTTCATCGACGGACTTATCCCATCTGATGATGATGTGAGTATATGGAGTATCTACTGTTTTCTAACAATGTGCTGTCTCTACTCTTTTCTAACAATGTGTCATGATTTTCATGTCTCAGTTCAGGGCAAAGATGAAGGAGATGTGCGCCGAATTTTACAAGACGTCAATGGATGCATGCCTTAATGCACTACAGCCTGTCCTTGCAAAGCAGATGTGCACAATGGTTGAAACTATTCAGAACCAGGTCAATAACAGAGCTTCATCATCTTCAGCACCACCAGTCAATGAACTCACCTGCAAGGACTGTAACTCACAGAAATGCACAATGCGGGATGGTGTATCCGCCACACCGCTCCAAACAGTTATAGATGCAGAGTTTCACAATCCTTCAGTGGGTCCAGCACTGGGTACGGTAGAGAGCACTGGTGGTGGTGATATATTTCATTACGACCCAACTGATGAAGATGTGGTTAATATCCTGCTGCAATTACGCCGCCATGGAGGATCTGTTATGGGGGATGCACCTTTTGGTGCCCTCGTTGCTGACCAACCTGTTGTTTTCATGTCAAGTGAGCAGGATTTTGGTACAGAGGATTCGCCGTCAGCTGCTACTGAAGTTGGGCACCCAGAAAGCAATCAAATTTCTGCCGCTGAATGCTCCAGGGCCTCCAAGAGGCACAAGGCACATTGACCTTGCTGTTTACATTGATTCTGAATCTGAGTCCTCCAGGCCCCTGAGAATTCAGAAAACCAGAAATTCAGCTTGCGGAGACAAATAGAAACGTCGGGCTGGTAATGATTTTGCGAACAGGTCCTAAAACCCCTAACCTCCCCAGGTTTCTGCATTGATACCAGAACGCATGAGAACTAATCCGGAATCCTGAACGATTTGATTGGGTGCGTTTGCAAAATTTGTACTGGAATTATCCTGCTCTGTTGCTAGCTGAAGCCTGACAATCAGAATGGCTGAAGTTATCTTGTCGTTCTAAAAGAGTGAAGTACTTGGTTTGGTGGACTATAGAAAATTTTGTTGGAAGTTGTATTCTCTCGGACTGCAATGCTATTCTGCCTGATGAATGTCGATCTGAACCCTGAAATGGCATGCTCTACTCATTCTGCTCTTGTGCTTCTTGTTACAGTTTTTTTTACATATCAGAGGTTAGAGGACTCTGATAATAACGTCACTTTTAGGAAGTTGTTAATCTCTCGACTTGATAGTACCATTTTTATCAGTATTGTCCCGTCCTCAGACATCACCAAGGAACTTTTTCCTTGTCTGCACCTTTCCCTGAAAATAAAAGAACTTCAGAAAACACATGCATAGATTTTTCCTAAAAAAAACAAGAGTCTTACTTGGTTTATATACATTGAGCATAATAGAAAGCTTCTTCGTCCGACTCGACTGTCACGGCAATTCGTGGCCATTTCTCTCAACTACCAAGTACTTCCTCTGTTCCGAATTACTTGTCGCAGATATGAGTGTATCTAGATGTATTTTAGTTCTAGATACATCCATTTGTACGACGAGTAATTTGGAACGGAGGGAGTATCAAGTACCACTAACCTCTCCTCATGTGCTACCAGTAGTAGTAAAGTACGTAATAGACAGGTCGACCAGGTGGTTAGACATACGAATACAGATTAAAGTGATGCATCTGCTTGCCCTTCTTCTCCCTCCCTTCACTTGGTCTCGATTCTCAAAAGCAGATCGATGAGAAACAAAAAACAAAAAAGGGAGAGAGGCAAGGCTCATCTCCACACCGACAAAAAGGCCAGTGTACTCCCTTCCAAATTACTCGTTATAGAAATAAATGTATTTAGAACTAAAATACATCCAGATACATCCATTTCTGCGACGAGTAATTCGGAATGGAGGGAATAGTAACGATGCTAACAATCTGCATTGCCTTCTGGGGATCCGATCAAATGCCAGGTCGTTTGTTAGTTAGTGAATATACTCTACTACTTACATCAAGCTAGTACTTCCTCCATTTCAAATTACTCATCGCATAAATGGATGTATCTAAAACTAAAATACATCTAGATATATTCATACCTGCGATAAGTAATCCGAAACGGAGGAAGTAGTAGATAGCAAAGCGCACGCGATGGACAGGATGAGACTTTGAGAAAGGATCCAGTGAGGGATGGGATCGATGCATGGTCCTGACAGGTGGGGACTACCGGCAGAAAGAACTTAACACTGGCCATGACACGTCGAGCTCATGATCACTGTCATGGGCTCACGGTTCACGAGCAAGATGAGAGCTCTCGCTCCCAGTTCTTGTTTACTCTGACTTTGCAGAAGCGCTGAATTCTATGGCTCCCTCTCTCCTCTTCTTCCAAGATCACCAGTATGATGCAGAGGCCGGAGGTTTTAACCTATTTTTTGGGGTTTATTTTGTGTGCAAATTGATAGCTAGAGCATAGAAATTAAACTCGTGCACTTGACTTCCAATGCGTAATTGATGGATTATAGATGGGCTTAGGCCCATATAAGACAATAATCTCTAGTTAATCTCTAAGGCCTATGTATGTGCACGGCAAGTGGTGAGAAGTGTGAAATTTTAGTACCATACTGCTACAACAAGAAGAGTGAGACCTCTTTATAAGGGTTGCTCCATCACTTACTATTGGGAGCTTGGAAATAGGAGCTGTACACGCGCGCTCCTCCTCCTCCGCCGCCCGCCTCGCCACGACGCGCGCGCACGCGCGCCGCAGATTGCGGGAATGAGCCGAGCCAAAGCTTATTTTAATGAGTCGCTTACGGAAGTGCCACTGTCCGAGACGTTGGACCGTGGGCTGTTCGCGGACTCAGTCGTGGGCCTGAGCCCAGGCCCATCTACCTGACGGCCTATATAAGAAGGCGCTGGCCAGTGGAGTGAACCCTAAATCAGTTCACTCACTCCCTCTCGCACAACCCTAGCTGTCATCTACTATTCCTCTCTTTGTGCTGCTTCCGGCGATCCCAACCCGACGACCGCGTGCATGGTTGGTCGGGAGAGCAGGTGCCTTCGGAACCCTGTCGTTCGAGATCCTGCCCGGGAGAAAGGCAATAAGGTTTTTGGGGAGCGTCTCGACGCGACTGCTCCCGATCCGTCCGCCTTTGCTTCCACTACTTCCCATGCATCGCACATGGCTGGCGACGAAGCCACCAAGAAGAAGGCCCCGGTCGATGCCGAGGCTGCTGCTTCCGCCGCCGCGTTGGCCTGGCCAACCGGAGGGTATGACTCGTTCATCCCCTATTTGCTCGTTTATGTGCTAGCCGTATATATGTTGTTCATATATGTTTCAGTTCTATGTACTGTACGTGCTCACATGTTTAGGTATCGATATGAGATGCATACCGTATTTGCCATGCTTACTGTTTACGCGTGGATTAGATTAGTCGGAAAAGTGCTAATATTTTCAACAATCCAAAAACCTTATTTTAGGCACTTTTCGACTCATGGCTTTGCCGCTACTCTGAAACCGGAAAAGTTTATTGGAACACATTTTAAGCGTTGGCAGACCAGGACCACCTTGTGGCTCACGGCAATGAACGTGTTCTGGGTTGGTGGTGTGTCTCCCACGATAACGATTACTCCTGAACAGGAGAATGCGTTTATGGAGGTAACCACCATCTTTGTGGGAGCCGTTCTTACTGTGATCGGAGACAAGCTGGTGGACGCATATCTCCATATGCGTGTTGCCAAAAAATTGTGGGATGCGCTCGAAGCGAAGTTCGACGCAACCTGCTGGCAGTGAGTTGTATGCCATGGAGCTCCATGATTACAGGATGGTTGATAACCATCCTGTATTGGACCAGGCTCATGAGATACAATGCATTGCTAAGGAGCTGGAGCTCCTGAAGTGTGAGTTACCGAACAAGTTTGTCGCGGGTTGCATTATTGCAAAACTCCCTCCTGGATGGAGGAACTTTGCTACTTCTCTCAAGCACTTGAGACGTGAATTCTTTGTTGAGGATGTCATCGGTCATCTAAGTGTTGAGCAGAACTCGAGATCAAAGGACTCACACGTGAAAGGGGCAGAGGGTTCTTCTAGCACCAATGTGGTGCAGAAGAACTTCCACAAGTTCAAGGGAAAGAACTCTGTCCAGCAGAATACTACCTTCAGGAAGAAGGGTAAGAAGAAAGACAAAAAGAGAGATGGCTGCTTTACTTGTGGTTCAGAGGAACATTGGGCAAACAAGTGCTCAAACAAGTACAAGAAGCCAGGACAGGACGCAAAGTCTTTCAATGTCACTCTGAGCAACAATGATGGGGCATCTGGGTTTGGTAATCTATTTACCGTACTTTCAGTTTGTCAGTCCACTGATTGGTGGGTTGACACTAGGGCCAATATTCATATGTGTGCTGATGTGTCTTTGTTTTCTTCTTACCAGGTCGCACGAGATTGTTCCGTCCTGATGGGGAACGTCGCGCATGCTTCTGTTCATGGTGTTGGCACGGTAGATCTAAAGTTTACTTCGGGAAAGATCGTGCAACTGAAGAACATGCAGAATGTACCCGCCATCAAGAAGAATCTCGTTAGGGGATCCCTTCTATGTAAAGAAGGGTTTAAGTTAGTATTTGAGTCTAACAAAGTAGTCGTATCTCGGTATGGACTATTTGTTGGAAAAGGGTATGATTGTGGTGGTTTGTTCCGCCTTTCCCTCGAGGATTTCTGTAATAAAGTCGTGAACCAAATTCATTCTAATGTGAACGAATGTGAGGTTTGGCATTCACGCCTTTGTCACATAAATTTTGGTTGTATGACGCGGCTAGCTAAGATGAATCTAATCCCGAGTTTCACTTTAGCCAAAGGCTCTAACTGCCATGCGTGTGTGCAAGCAAAGCAACCTCGTAAGCCTGACAAGCTTGCGAAGGAGAGACACCTGGCACCACTAGAGCTCATACATTTAGATCTCTCTGAGATGAATGGTGTGTTGACTAAAGGTGGAAAGAAATACTTCATGACTTTGATTGATGATTCCACTAGATTCTGTTATGTGTATTTGTTAAATACAAAGGATGAGGCTCTACACTACTTTAAAATCTATTGAAGGAAATATGACCTAGAGGCAATAATAAAGTTATTATTTATTTCCTTATATCATGATAAATGTTTATTATTCATGCTAAAATTGTATTAACCGGAAACTTAGTACATGTGTGAATACATAGACAAACAGAGTGTCACTAGTATGCCTCTACTTGACTAGCTCGTTGAATCAAAGATGGTTAAGTTTCCTAGCCATAGACATGAGTTGTCATTTGATTAACGGGATCACATCATTAGAAAATGATGTGATTGACTTGACCCATTCCGTTAGCTTAGCACGATGATCGTTTAGTTTGTTGCTACTGCTTTCTTCATGACTTATACATGTTCCTCTGACTATGAGATTATGCAACTCCCGAATACCAGAGGAACACTCTGTGTGCTACAAAACGTCACAACGTAACTAGGTGAATATAAGGGTCCTCTACAGGTGTCTCCGATGGTACTTTTTGAGTTGGCATAGATCGAGATTAGGATTTGTCACTCCGATTGTCGGAGAGGTATCTCTAGGCCCTCTCGGTAATAAACATCACTATAAGCCTTGCAAGCAATGTGACTAATGAGTTAGTTGCGGGATGATGCATTACGGAACAAGTAAAGAGACTTTCCAGTAATGAGATTGAACTAGGTATTGAGATACCGACGATCGAATCTTGAGCAAGTAACATACCGATGACAAAGGGAACAACGTATGTTGTTATGCGGTTTGACCGATAAAGATCTTCATAGAATATGCAGGAGCCAATATGAGCATCCAGGTTCCGCTATTGGTTATTCACCAGAAATGAGTCTCGGTCATGTCTACATAGTTCTCGAACCCGTAGGGTCTGCACGCTTAACGTTCGGTGATGATCAATATTATGAGTTTATGTGTTTTGATGTACCGAAGGTAGTTCAGAGTCCCGGATGTGATCATGACATGACGAGGAGTCTCGAAATGGTCGAGACGTAAAGATTGATATATTGGACGACTATATTCGGACACCGGAAGTGTTCCGGATGATTTCGAAGAAAACCAGAGTGTCGGAGGGGTTACCGGAACCCCCCGAGGAAGTATTGGGCCTTAGTGGGCCTGAGGGGAGAGAGAGAGGGCAGCAGCCCAGGAGGTCGCGTGCCCCTCCCATGAGGAGTCCGAATTGGATTAGGCGAGGGGGGTGCGGCCCCTCTTTCCCTCTCCCTCTCCCTCTCTTTTCTCCCCCTTCCCCCTTCCTAGTAGGACTAGGAAAGGATGAATCCTACTCCTACTAGGAGGAGGATTCCTCCTCTCCTTGGGGCGCACCAAGGCCGGCCGGCCTTCCCCCTTACTCCTTTATATGCGGGGGTGGGGGCACCCAAAGACACACAAGTTGATTGTTCCAAGCCGTGTGCGGTGCCCCCTCCACCATTATCCACCTCGGTTTTATCGTAGTGGTGCTTAGGCGAAGCCCTATGTCGTTAGCATCATCATCACCGTCATCACGCCGTCGTGCTGATGGAACTCTCCCTTGAAGCTCTGCTGGATCGGAGTTTGTGGGACGTCACCGAGCTGAACGTGTGTTGAACTCGGAGGTGCCGTACGTTCGGTACTTGGATCGGTCGGATCGTGAAGACGTACGACTACATCAACCGCGTTCTTATAAAGCTTCCGCTTATGGTCTATGAGGGTACGTAGACGATACTCTCCCCTCTCATTGCTATGCATCGCCATGATCTTGAGTGCGCGTAGGAATTTTTTTTTGAAATTACTACGTTCCCTAACAGTGGCATCCGAGCCAGGTTTATGCGTAGATGTTATATGCACGAGTAGAACACAAAGGAGTTATGTGCGTAGGTATATACATATTGCTTGCTGTCACTAGTTGATTCTTGATTCAGCGGCATTGTTGGATGAAGCGGCCCAGACGAACATTACGCGTACGCTTGCGCGAGACTGGTTCTACCGACGTGCTTCGCACACAGGTGGCTAGTGGATGTCTGTTTCTCCATCTTTAGTTGAATCGGGTTCAATGAACAGGGTTCTTTCTGAAGATCAAAAAGCAATCACTATACCACGTTGTGGTTTTTGATGCATAGGTAAGAACAGTTCTTGCTAGGCCCATAGCAGCCACGTAAAACTTGCAACAACAAAGTAGAGGACGTCTAACTTGTTTTTGCAGGTTATGTTGTGATGTGATATGCTCAAGACGTGATGAGATATAAATTATTGTATGAGATAATCATGTTTTGTTAAAGTTATCGGCAATTGGCAAAAGCCTTATGTCTGTCTCTTTATTGCATAAGATGCAAGTGCCATATAAATGCTTTACTTTATCGCTATGCGATAGCAATAGTTGCAAAAGCAATAGTTGGCGAGACGACCATGTGACGACACATTGATAGAGATCAAGATGATGGAGATCATGGTGTCATGCCGGTGATGGAGATCATGAAGGTACTTTGGATATGGAGATTAAAGGCACAAGATGATGATGGCCATATCATGTCACATATTTTGATTGCATGTGATGTTTATCCTTTATGTATCTTATTTTGCTTAGTTCGGCGGTAGCATTATAAGATGATCTCTCACTAAATTTCAAGGTATAAGTGTTCTCCCTATGTATGCACCGTTGCGATAGTTCGTCGTGCCGAGACACCACGTGATGATCGGGTGTGATAAGCTATACGTTCACATACAACGGGTGCAAGCCAGTTTTGCACACGCGGAATACTCGAGTTAAACTTGACGAGCCTAGCATATGCAGATATGGCCTCGGAACACTGGAGACCGAAAGTTCAAGCGTGAATCATATAGTAGATATGATCAACATAGTGATGTTCACCATTGAAAACTACTCCATCTCATGTGATGATCGGACATGGTTTAGTTGATTTGGATCACGTGATCATTTAGATGACTAGAGGGATGTCTATCTAAGTGGGAGTTCTTAAGTAATATGATTAATTAAACTTTAATTTATCATGAACTTAGTCCTGATAGTATTTGCATAACTATGTTGTAGATCAATAGCTCGCAATGTAGCTCCCCGTTTATTTTTGATATGTTCCTAGAGAAAAACTATGTTGAAAGATGATAGTAGCAATGATACGGACTAGGTCCGTGATCTGAGGATTATCCTCATTGCTGCACAGAAGAATTATGTCCTTGATGCACCGCTAGGTGACTGACCTATTGCAGGAGCAGATACAAACGTTATGAACGTTTGGTAAAGCTCGGTATGATGACTACTTGGTATTTTAGTGCACCATGCTTTACGGCTTAGAACCGGGACTTCAAAAACGTTTGAACGCCACAGAGCATATAAGATGTTCTAAGAGTTGAAATTGGTATTTCATACTCATGCCCGTGTCGAGAGGTAGAAGACCTCTGACAGTACTTTGCCTACAAGATGGAGGAGAATAGCTCAACTAGTGATCATGTGCTCAGATTGTCTGGGTACTACAATTGATTGAATCAAGTGGGAGTTAATATTCCAGATAGATAGTAATTGACAAAAGTTCTCTAGTCACTATCACCAAGTTACTAGAACTTTGTGATGAACTATAATATGCAAGGGATGATGAAAAATAATTCCCAAGCTCTTCGCGATGCTAAAATCGGCGAAGGTAGAAATCAAGAAAAGCATCAAATGTTGATGGTTGACAAGACCACTAGTTTCAAGAAAAAGGGCAAAGGGAAGAAGGGGAACTTCAAGAAGAACAGCAAGCAAGTTGCTGCTCAAGTGAAGAAGCCCAAGTCTAGACCTAAGCCTGAGACTAAGTGCTTCCACTGCAAAAGGACTGGTCACTAGAAGTGGAACTGCCCCAATTATTTGGCGGATAAGAAGGATGGCAAAGTGAACAAAGGTATATTTGATATATATGTTATTGATGTGTATTTTACTAGTGTTTATAGCAACCCCTCAATATTTGATACTGGTTCAGCTGCTAAGAGTAGTAACTCGAAACGGGAGTTGCAAGAATAAACATAGACTAGTTAAAGGTGAGGTGATGATGTGAGTTGGAAGTGATTCCAAGGTTGATAAGATCACCATCGCACACTCCCTTTACCTTCGGGATTAGTGTTAAACCTAAAATAAATGTTATTTGGTGTTTGCGTTGAGCATAAATATGATTGGATCATGTTTATTGCAATACGGTCATTCATTTTAGTCAAAGAATAATTCTTGTTCTGTTTACATGAATAAAACCTTCTGAGGTCATACACCCAAGGTGAATGGTTTATTGAATCTCGATCATAGTGATACACATATTCATAATATTGAAGCCAAAAGATGCAAAGTTAATAATGAGAGTGCAACTTATATGTGGCACTGCCGTTTAGGTCATATTGGTGTAAAGCGCATGAAGAAACTCCATGTTGATGGGCTTTTGGAATCACTTGATTATGAATCATTTGATGCTTGCATGGGCAAGTTGACTAAAACTCCGTCCTCTGGAACAATGGAGCAAACAACTGACTTATTGGAAATAATACATACTGATGTATGCAATCCGATGAGTGTTGAGGCTCGCGGTGGGTATCGTTATTTTCTGACCTTCATTGATGATTTGAGCAGATATGTATATCTACTTGATGAAACATAAGTCTGAAACATTTGAAAAGTTCAAAGAATTTCAGAGTGAAGTGGAAAATCATCGTAACAAGAAAACAAAGTTTCTACGATCTGATCGCGGAGACGAATATTTGAGTTACGAGTTTGGTCTTCAACTAAAACAATGTGGAATAGTTTCACAAATTCATGCCACCTGGAACACCACAACATAATGGTGTGTCCAAACGTCATAACCGTACTTTATTGGATATAGTGCAATCTATGATGTCTCTCACATATTTACCATTAAAGTTTTGGGGTTATGCATTATAGATAGCTACATTCACGTTAAATAGGGCACCGTCTAATCCGTTGAGACGACACCATATGAACTATGGTTTGGCTAGAAACCTAAGCTGTCGTTTCTTAAAGTTTGGGGTTGTGATGCTTATGTGAAAAAGTTTCAGCCCGATAAGCACAAACCTAAATCGTAAAAGTGTGTCTTCATAGGATACCCAAAAGAAACTATTGGGTACACCTTCTATCACAGATCTGAAAGGCAATATCTTTGTTGCTAAGAGTGGATCCTTTCTAGAGAAGAAGTTTCTCTCGAAAGAAGTGAGTGGGAGGAATGTAGAACTTGATGAGGTAATTGTACCTTCTCCCAAATTGGAAAGTAGTTCATCACAGAAATCAGTTCTAGTGATGTATACACCAATTAGTGAGGAAGCTAATGATGATGATCATGAAACTTCAGATCAAGTTACTACCGAACCTCTATAACACCCCGTATGTAACATGCCATATTTGTATTCCAACTCTTGCCATTTTCGGCACTAAGTTATGATATTTCCTCGTTGTTGGGTTTTTGTCTTCATGTTGTTTTTGTCTATGTCATGCATCTCATATCATGTCATCATGTGCATTGCATTTGCATACGTGTTCGTCTCATACATCCGAGCATTTTCCCCGTTGTCTGTTTTGCATTCCGGCGCTTCTATGTCATCCGGTGTCCCTTTCTACCTCTTTTCGTGTGCGGGTGTTAAACGTTCTCGGATTGGACTGAGACTTTCCAAGTGGCCTTGGTTTACTACTGGTAGACCGCCTGTCAAGTTTCGTGCCATTTGGACTTCGTTTGATACTCCAACGGTTAACCGAGGAACCAAAAAGGCCCCGTGTGTGTTGCAGCCCAACACCTCTCCAAAGTGGCACAAAACCCACCTAAACCCCCTCCATCATCTAGGCCATTCGATCACGATCGCGTGGCCGAAAACCGTGCTCAATTTGGAGCCTCCTAGCTCCCTCTACCTATAAATATAGCCTCCCCCGAAATTTCCGGATCCATTTCACCCTAACCCTGGTCCCCCTCCTCCTCCGCGCGCCGGACACGTCCGGGCGCGCCGGACAAGCCTCGCCGCCGCCACTCGCCACCTGCCACGTGGCGCCCGCCACCCGCCGCCGTCGAAGCCCGCGAAGCCCGGGGCCGGCCCTCCCCGCCACCCGACCGGGCCGCGCCTCCCCACGCCTGAGCGCCGCGCCCCGCCGCCCGCTTCCTCCTCCACTCCGGTCAACTCTGCCCGGCGCCGCCCTTCGCCGCCATCACCGGTGACCGCCGCTCCGGCGACCGCGCCCCACGCCACCCCTGCCGTCCGGCGCCACTTCGTCGCCGCCACCGCGGCCACCCCGGCGCTTGCGGCCACCTCGCCGCTCCGGCCAGCCTTCCTCCTCTCCGGACGAACTCCGGCGACCTCGACGTCCCCGGTGAACAGGAACTCCGGCGAGCACCTCGGTTTCCGTGCGATCCCGATCTGGATCTGGATCTCGGGTTGACTTTTGCCCTAATTTCAGTAATTTCTTGCATATTTCATCGCATCATATCTCATCATCCGTGGCTCCATTTCGGGCGTGTAGCATATCAAATTGTTAGCCTCGACGAGTACTTCATTTCATCTCATTGCATCATCTTCATTTGAGCTCATCTTGATGCCCTAAATGCTGTTGGAAGAGTGCTAGTTTCTGTTAGTTTCAGATTCATATCAGTAATTGGACATTTGTCATTTTTGCCATGATTGATGTGTGCCTCCTATGATCTTGAGCCCTACATGTGATTTGAAGTATGCCATGCCATCTTTACAGGGGTGTATGCCATGTATTTTTGTGATCTCTGTGGTTTCTAGCACAAGCATGCAAAGTAGCCCTCTCAATGTTGCTGATTTCAGGGACTTAGAAATATTCCAAGTCTTTGCCCTGTTAATATTTTTATGCCATGTATTCATGTTGCTACCGAGTGATCCGTGCCTCTTTTGAGCATGATCAGTAAGGATGTTTTGTAGATATTGTGGTGCTCTATCTATCCATGTCTTTGTTTGCAATTATGGAGTACCCTAGCTTGAGTCAATCGAGCTCTACTTTTGCTATAAATGTTCCTGGCAGAATGTTTACGTGTTAAGCATTTTTGCCGAGGTTGTTGTAGTTGATCCATATATGCTATGATGTTGTTCTTGCCATGTCTAGCTTCTATGCCATGTCTACTTGCTGGGTGAATGCTTAGTTTGTCATGCAATGCCTTGTGGTGAGTGCATCGAGCTCGTAAACATGCCTACTTGATATCTGTTTTGCCATGTTCCAGTTTTCTACAAAGTTTGAATCTGTTAACGATAATTGCTATGTTCACATGGTTGCCATTGTATTTTCTGATCCCTTTTGGCTCATGGTCAGTAAGGGACTTTTGTTGTATGCTTTGAGTAGCTTCATGCCATGCCTTGCTTTGCCATGATATGTTCCTGTATCATGTAGTTATCTTGCTCTAAACATTGCTTCCTGATGTTAAATTCCTGACATGTTGTTATTTTCACTAAGTCTGAAACCTGATATCTTTTGCACTTTTGCCATGCTTGTTTGAACCTGATATTTAGTGAATTAGCCGTAGCTCAGTGTTCATCTTTTGTCAAGCATCTTGAGTGGATCCCTTCCATGTATTTTTTTTGCTATGTTAGAGTGTTGTAGCTTGTTGTTCATGATGCATTTAGATGGCCTCGTGTTGTTAATCACAGACCGGTGTCATATTTGTTTTGCTTGCCATTTGCAAACCGTGCATCCGATTCCGGTGTTCTTTATATCGATTTCGACCGAAATCAACTCCTCTTTCCAGCGGCACTCTTGGTTTTCGAAGTTGAGGCCAGGTTCAATCTTTCCTTTCTGAAACATGCATATGCATTACATATCACGTCCCGCATATCATGCCATGTTTTGCATCATGTTGTTTGTGCATTGCACGTGGTTGATTGTTCTCCCTTTTTCTTGTGTTCTTGTTTGGGTAGAGCCGGGAGACGAGTACGTGATCGAGGATCCCGTTGAGTACGCTTACGAGGATCAAGCTAACGTCAACTCGGAGAACTTTGCAGGCAAGATGACCATACCCTCAAAATCACTTCTATCTTTGCTTGCTAGATGCTCGCTCTATTGCTATGCCTATGCTACGATACCTACCACTTGCTTATCATGACTCCCATATTGCCATGTCAAACCTCTAACCCACCTTGTCCTAGCAAACTGTTGTTTGGCTATGTTACCGCTTTGCTCAGCCCCTCTTATAGCGTTGTTAGTTGCAGGTGAAGATTGGAGTTTGTTCCTTGTTGGAACCATGTTTATTGTTGGGATATAATTATTATATCTTGCTTACTTTAATGCACCTATATACTTGGTAAAGGGTGGGCGGCTCGGCCTTATGCCTGGTGTTTTGTTCCACTCTTGCCGCCCTAGTTTCCGTCATACCGGTGTTATGTTCCTTGATTTTGCGTTCCTTACACGGTTGGGTTATAATGGGAACCCCTTGACAGTTCGCCTTGAATAAAACTCCTCTAGCGAGACCCAACCTTGGTTTTACCATTTTCCACCTAGCCTTTTTCCCTTGGGTTTCGCGGACCCAAGGGTCATCTTTATTTTAAACCCCCTGGGCCAGTGCTCCTCTGAGTGTTGGTTCGAACCGAGTAGACTGTGGGGCCACCTCGGGGCAACTTGAGGGTTGGTTTTACTCATAGGATGTCTCATCCGAGTGTGCCCTGAGAACGAGATATGTGCAGCTCCTATCGGGATTTGTCGGCACATTCGGGCGGCCTTGCTAGTTTAGTTTTACCATTGTCGAGATGTCTTGTAACCGGGATTCCGAGTCTGATCGGATTGTCTTGGGAGAAGGAATATCCTTCGTTGACCGTGAGAGCTTGTGATGGGCTAAGTTGGGACTCCCCTGCAGGGATTTGAACTTTCGAAAGCCGTGCCCGCGGTTATGGGCAGATGGGAATTTGTTAATGTCCGGTTGTAGAAAACCTTAAACTTAACTTAATTAAAATGAATCAATAGAGTGTGTGGCCGTGATGGTCTCTTTTCGGCGGAGTCCGGGAAGAGAACACGGTGTCGAGTTATGCTTGAACGTAGGTTGTTCTAGGATCACTTCTTGATCATAGTTTCTCGATCGTGCCTTTGCCTTCTCTTCTCGCTCTCATTTGCTTATGTTAGCCACCATATATGCTAGTGCTTGCTGCAGCTCCACCTCATACCTTTTACCCTTCCTATAAGCTTAAATAGTCTTGATCGCGAGGGTGTGAGATTGCTGAGTCCCCGTGACTCACAGATTCCTTCAAAACCAGATGCAGGGACCGGTGATACCGCTCCAGGTGATTCGACTGAGCTCAAGTGGGAGTTCGATGAGGACTCAGGACGATACTACATTTCCTTTCCAGACGATCAGTAGTGGAGCCCAGTTGGGGCGATCGGGGACTTTGTTGCATTTGGGGTTTATCTTTATTTTGGTTCTGTAGTCGGACCTTGATTGTACCTTGATGAATGTAATGATATTTATGCTATTGTGTGACGTGGCGAGTGTAAGCCAACTATGTACCTCTTTTCCTTATTCATTACATGGGTTGTGTGAAGATTACCCCACTTGCGACATTGCTTACAATGCGGTTATGCCTCTAAGTCGTGCTTCGACACGTGGGAGATATAGCCGCATCGTGGGCGTTACAACCTCGTAGGACAAGCAGAGTATGGTCAGCACCAGAGTGGTACGGTAATCCTTTCTGGAAGTCATGTTACTAGACCATGATGAACCTACGAACTATGAGGAAGCGATGATGAACCCAGATTCCGCGAAATGGCTTGAGGCCATGAAATCTGAGATGGGATCCATGTATGAGAACAAAGTATGGACTTTGATTGACTTGCCGATGATCGGTGAGTCATTAAGAATAAATGGATCTTCAACAGGAAGACGGACGCTGATAGTAGTGTCACTATCTACAAAGCTCGAATTGTCGCAAAATGTTTTCAACAAGTTCAAGGTGTTGACTACAATGAGATTTTCTCACTCGTATCGATGCTTAAAAGTATATCCGAATCATGTTAGAAGTTGCGGCATTTTATGAAATCTGGCAAATGGATGTCAAAACTGCATTCCTTAATGGATTTCTTAAAGAAGAGTTGTATATGATGCAACCAGAAGTTTTTGTCGATCCTAAAGGTGCTAACAAAGTGAGCAAGCTCCAGCGATCCATCTATGGACTGGTGCAAGCATCTCGGAGTTGGAATATATGCTTTGATAAAGTGATCAAAGCATATGGTTTTATACAGACTTGCGGTGAAGCCTGTATTTAGAAGAAAGTGAGTGGGAGCACTACAGCATTTCTGATAAGTATATGTGAATGACATATTGTTGATCGGAAATAATGTAGAATTTTCTAGAAAGCATAAAGGAGTGTTAAAAGAATTTTCCAAAGAAAGACCTCGATGAAGCAGCTTACACATTGAGCATCAAGATCTATAGAGATAGATCAAGATGCTTGATAAGTTTTTTCAATGAGTACATACCTTGACAAGATTTTGAAGTAGTTCAAAATGGAATAGTCAAAGAAGGAGTTCTTTCCTGTGTTGCAAGGTGTGAAGTTGAGTAAAGACTCAAAACCCGACCACAACAGAAAATAGAAAGAGAATGAAAAGTTATTCCCTATGCCTCAGTCATAGGTTCTATAAAGTATGCTATGCTGTTTACCAGTCCTATTGTATACCTTAGCATGATTCTCGCAAGGGAGTACAATAGTGATCTAGGATTAGATCACTAGACAGCGGTCAAAATTATCCTTAGAGGACTAAGGAAATATTTCTCGGTTATGGAGGTGATAAAAGAGTTTGTCGTAAAGAGTTACGTCGATGCAAGCTTTTTACATCGATCTAGATGACTCTAAGTCTCGATCTGGATACATATTGAAAGTGGGAGCAATTAGCTAGAGTAGCTCCCTGTAGAGCATTGTAGACATAGAAATTTGTGAAATACATACGAATCTGAACGTTGCAGACCCGTAGACTAAACTTCTCTCACAAGAAAAACATGATCGCTCTTTGGGTGTTAATCACATAGCGATGTGAACTAGATTATTGACTCTAGTAAACCCTTTGGGTATTAGTCACATGGAGATGTGAACTAATCACATAAAGATGTGAACTAGATTACTGACTCTAGTGCAAGTGGGAGACTGAAGGAAATATGCCCTACAGGCAATACTAAAGTTATTATTTATTTCCTTATATCATGATAAATGTTTATTATTCATGCTAGAATTGTATTAACCGGAAACTTAGTACATGTGTGAATACATAGACAAACAGAGTGTCACTAGTAGGCCTCTACTTGACTAGCTCATTGAATCAAAGATGGTTAATTTTCCTAGCCATAGACATGAGTTGTCATTTGATTAACAGGATCTCATCATTAGAGAATGATGTGATTGACTTGACCCATTCCGTTAGCTTAGCACGATGATCATTTAGTTTGTTGCTACTGCTTTCTTCATGACTTATACATGTTCCTCTGACTATGAGATTCTGCAACTCCCGAATACCAGAGGAACACTTTGTGTGCTACCAAACGTCACAACGTAACTGGATGATTATAAAGGTGATCTACAGGTGTCTTCGATGGTACTTGTTGATTTGGCATAGATCGATATTAGGATTTGTCACTCCGATTGTCGGAGAGGTATCTCTCGGCCCTCTCGGTAATGCACATCACTACAAGCCTTGCAAGCAATGTGACTAATGAGTTAGTTGTGGGATGATGCATTACAGAACGAGTAAAGAGACTTGCCGGTAACGAGATTGAACTAGGTATTGAGATACTGATGATCGAATCTCGGGCAAGTAACATACCGATGACAAAGGGAACAATGTATGTTGTTATGCGGTTTGACCGATAAAGATCTTCGTAGAATATGTAGGAGCCAATATGAGCATCCAGGTTCCGCTATTGGTTATTGACCGGAAATGAGTCTCGGTCATGTCTACATAGTTCTCGAACCCGTAGGGTCCGCACGCTTAATGTTCGGTGACGATCGTTATTATGAGTTTATGTGTTTTGATGTACCGACGGTAGTTCAGAGTCCCGGATGTGATCATGGACATGACGAGGAGTCTCTAAATGGTCAATACGTAAAGATTGATATATTAGACAGCTATATTCAGACACAGGAAGTGTTCCGGATGGTTTCGAAGAAAACCGGAGTGCCGGAGGGGTTACCAGAACCCCCCGGCTGGGAAGTATTGGGCCTTAGTGGGCCTGAGGGGAGAGAGAGGGCAGCAGCCCAGGAGGTGGTGCGCCCCCTCCCATGAGGAGTCCGAATTGGACTAGGGGAGGGGGCGCGTCCCCTCTTTCCCTCTCCCTCTCCCTCTCTTTCCTTCCCCCTTCCCCCTTCCTAGTAGGACTAGGAAAGGATGAATCCTACTCCTACTAGGAGGAGGATTCCTCCTCTCCTTGGGGTGCACCAAGGCCGGCCGGCCTCCCCCTTGCTCCTTTATATACGGGGGCGGGGGGGCACCCAAAGACACACAAGTTGATTGTTCCAAGCCGTGTGCGGTGCCCCCCTCCACCATAATCCACTTCGGTTATATCGTAGCGGTGCTTAGGCGAAGCCCAGCGTCGGTAGCATCATCATCACCGTCATCACGCCGTCGTGCTGACGGAACTCTCCCTCGAAGCTCTGCTGGATCAGGGTTCGTGGGACGTCACCGAGCTGAACATGTGCTGAACTCAGAGGTGCTGTACGTTCGGTACTTGGATCGGTCGGATCGTGAAGACGTACGACTACATCAACCGCGTTCTCATAACGCTTCCGCTTACGGTCTACGAGGGTACATAGACGATACTCTCCCCTCTCGTTGCTATGCATCACCATGATCTTGCGTGTGCGTAGGAATTTTTTTGAAATTACTACGTTCCCTAACATCTATAAGGCTGAAGTTGAGAACCAACTTGAGAAGAAAATAAAACGTGTCCAGTCTGATCGTGGTGGAGAGTACTTTTCTAGTGAGTTCGATTTATTCTGTGCAGAACATGGTATTATTCATGAGAGGACGCCTCCCTATTCACCCCAGTCAAACGGGATTGCCGAACGAAAAAATCATACTCTAACAGATTTGGCTAACATCATGTTAGATACATCGGGTTTATCCAAGGCATGGTGGGGGAGGCTATATTGACATCATGTCATGTCTTGAATAAAGTTCTCATGAAGGATAATGAGACTACTCCCTATGAGCAATGTGAAAAGAAAATAACTACACTCTCTTACTTGCGCACTTGGGGTTGTTTGGCGAAAGTCAATGTGTCGGTCCCCAAAAAGCGTAAGCTTGGACCAAAGACCGTGGACTGCGTTAATTTGGGCTACGCTAAGAATAGCGTTGGCTATAGATTTCTAGTAGTGAAATATGAGGTACCTAACCAGAAGGTCGGTACAATTATAGAGTCTAAGGATGCTACATTCTTTGAGGATATTTTCCCCATGAGATATGCAAAGCACTTCTAGACTGGAATTTGATGAGACTCCTGAACCTGCCATTCTGATGGAATACTATGAATACAAAAGTGATGAAAGTTCCACGGAGGATGACGAGGAAGCTCATGTTAGGAGAAAGAGAGAAAGGACTGGAAAGTCTTTTGGTGATGATTTCCTCGTGTACCTCGTGGATGATGACACTCCCAGTTCCATTTCAGAAGCTTATGCATCTCCGGATGCTGACTACTGGAAGGATGCGGTCCGTAGCAAGATGGATGCCATCATGGCTAACGGGACATGGGAGATCACTGATCATCCTTATGGTTGCCAAACATTTGGATGTAAGTGGGTGTTCAAGAGGAAGCTTAGGCCCGATGGTACTGTTGAGAAGTACAAGGCTAGGTTTGTGGCCAAGGGTTATACCCAAAAGGAAGAAGAGGATTTCTTCGACACTTACTCACCTGTGGCTAGGCTGACAACCATTCGAGTGTTACTCGCTTTGGCTGCCTCGCATGGTCTTCTCACTCATCAGATGGACGTTAAGACGGCTTTCCTTAATGGAGAGCTAGACAAGGAAATTTACATGCAACAACCAGATGGCTTTGTAGTAAATGGTCAGGAAAGAAAGGTGTGTAAGCTAGTGAAATCTTTGTATGGCCTGAAACAAGCGTCTAAGCAATGGCATGAGAAGTTTAATACAACTTTGACATCTGCTGGTTTGGTTGTTAACGAAGCTGACAAATGTGTATACTATCGCTATGGCAGGGGCGAAGGAGTTATACTGTGTTTGTATGTCGATGACATACTGCGGACCCACCTCAAGGTCACTTAGGAGGTCAAGGCTTTTCTATCTCATAACTTTGAGATGAAAGACCTGGGCGTGGCTGATGTTATCTTGAACATCAAGCTATTGAGAAGTACTGAGGGTGGAATTACGCTTTGATGACCCACAAGTGTAGGGGATCTATCGTAGCCTTTTCGATAAGTAAGAGTGTCGAACCCAACGAGGAGCAGAAGGAAATTATAAGCAGTTTTCAGTAAGGTATTCTCTGCAAGCACTAAAATTGTCGGTAACAGATAGTTTTGTGATAAGGTAATTTGTAACGAGTAGCAAGCAATAAAAGTAAATAAGGTGCAGTAAGATGGCCCAATCCTTTTTGTATTAAAGGACAAGCCTGGACAAACTCTTATATGAAGTAAAGCGCTCCCGAGGACACATGGGAATTATCGTCAAGCTAGTTTTCATCACGTTCATATGATTCGCGTTCGGTACTTTGATAATTTGATATGTGGGTGGACCGGTGCTTGGGTACTGTCCTTACTTGGACAAGCATCCCACTTATTATTAACCCCCATTGCAAGCATCCGCAACTACAACAGAAGTATTAATGTAAACCTAACCATAGCATGAAACATATGGATCCAAATCAGCCCCTTACGAAGCAACACATAAACTAGGGTTTAAGCTTCTGTCACTCTAGCAACCCATCATCTACGTATTACTTCCCAATGCCTCCCTCTAGGCCCAAACAATGGTGAGGTGTCATGTAGTCGACGTTCACATGACACCACTAGAGGGATGACAACATACATCTCATCAAAATATCGAACGAATACCAAATTCACATGACTACTTATAGCAAGACTTCTCCCATGTCCTCAGGAACAAACGTAACTACTCACAAAGCATATTCATGTTCATAATCAGAGGGGTATTAATATGCATAATGGATCTGAACATATGATCTTCCACCAAGTAAACCAACTAGCATCAACTACAAGGAGTAATCAACACTACTAGCAACCCACAGGTACCAATCTGAGGTTTGGATACAAAGATTGGATACAAGAGATGAACTAGGGTTTGAGATGAGATGGTGATGGTGAAGGTGTTGATGGAGATTGGCCGCCTCCTGATACGTCTCCAACGTATCTATAATTTTTGATTGTTCCATGCTATATTATATTCTGTTTTGGACATTATTGGGCTTTATTATACACTTTTATATTATTTTTGGGACTAACCTATTAACTGGAGGCCCAGCCCAGAATTGCTGTTTTTTGCCTATTTCAGAATTCCGCAAAAAAAGAATATCACATGGAGTCCAAATGGAATGAAACCTTTGGGAACGTGATTTCCGGAACGAACATGATCCAGAGGACTTGGACCCTATGTCAAGCAATCAACGAGGAAGGCACGATGTAGGGGGGCGCGCCTACCCCCCTGGGCACGCCCTCCACCCTCATGGGCCCCATGTTGCTCCACCGATGTACTCCTTCCTCCTATATATACCTACGTACCCCAAACTACCAGATATGGAGCCAAAACCCTAATTCCACCGCTGTAACTTTCTGTATCCACGAGATCCCATCTTGGGGCCTGTTCCGGAGCTCCGCCAGAGGGGCATCGATCACGGAGGGCTTCTACATCAACATCATAGCCTCTCCGATGAAGTGTGAGTAGTTTACTTCAGACCTACGGGTCCATAGTTATTAGCTAGATGGCTTCTTCTCTCTTTTTGGAACTCAATACAATGTTCTCCCCCTCTCTCGCGGAGATCTATTCGATGTAATATTCTTTTGCGGTGTGTTTGTTGAGACCGATGAATTGTGGGTTTATGATCAAGTTTATCTATGAACACTTTGAATCTTCTCTGAATTCTTTTATGTATGATTGGTTATCTTTGCAAGTCTCTTCGAATTATCAGTTTGGTTTGGCCTACTAGATTGATCTTTCTTGCAATGGGAGAAGTGCTAACTTTGGGATCAATCTTGCGGTGGCTTTGCCACAAATACAATGTCAACTACATGATCATGCAAGCAATATGACAATGATGGAGCGTGTCATAGTAAACTGAACGGTGGAAAGTTGCATGGCAATATATCTCGGAATGGCTATGGAAATGCCATAATAGGTAGGTATGGTGGCTGTTTTGAGGAAGGTATATGGTGGGTTTATGGTACCGGCCAAAGTTGCGCGGTACTAGAGAGGCTAGCAATGGTGGAAGGGTGAGAGTGCGTATAATTCATGGACTCAACATTAGTCATAAAGAACTCACATACTTATTGCAAAAATCTATTAGTTATCAAAACAAGGTACTACGCGCATGCTCCTAGGGGGTAGATTGGTAGGAAAAGACCATCGCTCGTCCCCGACCGCCACTCATAAGGAAGGCAATCAATAAATACATCATGCTCCAACTTCTTAACATAACTGTTCACCATACGTGCATGCTACGGGAATCACAAACTTCAACATAAGAATTTCCCAAATTCACAACTACTCAACTAGCATGACTCTAATATCACCATCTCCATATCTCAAAACAATTATCAAGTATCAAACTTCTCTTAGTATTCAATGCACTCTATATGAAATTTTTCATTATATCCCTCTTGGATGCCCATCATATTAGGACTAGTTTCATAACCAAAGCAAACTACCATGCTGTTCTAAAGACTCCCAAAATAATATAAGTGAAGCACGAGAGTTCATCTATTTCTTCAAAATAAAACCGCCACCATGCTCTAAAAAGATATAAGTGAAGCACTAGAGCAAATGACAAACTACTCCGAAAGATATAAGTGAAGACCAATGAGTAGTCGAATAATTATGCAACTATGTGAAGACTCTCTAACATTAAAGAATTTCAGATCTTGGTATTTTATTCAAACAGAAAGCAAAACTAAATAAAATGACACTCCAAGCAAAACACATATCATGTGGTGAATAAAAATATAGGTCCAAGTAAAGTTACCGATGGAAGTAGACGAAAGAGGGGATGCCTTCCGGGGCATCCCCAAGATTAGGCTCTTGGTTGTCCTTGAATATTGCCTTGGGGTGCCTTGGGCATCCCCAAGCTTAGTCTCTTGCCACTCCTTATTCCATAGTCCATCGAATCTTTACCCAAAACTTGAAAACTTCACAACACAAAACTTAACAGAAAACTCGTAAGCTCCGTTAGTATAAGAAAATAAATCACCACTTAGGTACTGTTGTGAACTCATTCTAAATTCATATTGGTGTTAAACCTACTATATTCCAACTTCTCTATGGTCTATAAACTCTTTTACTAGTCATAGATTCATCAAAATAAGTAAACAACACATAGAAAACAGAATCTGTCAAAAACAGAACAGTCTGTAGTAATCTGGATCAAACGTATACTTATGGAACCCAAAAAATTATAAAATAAATTGCTGGACGTGAGGAATTTATCTATTAATCATCTGAAAAAAGAATTAAATAAATAGCACTCTCCAATAAAAAAATGTCAGCTAATCTCGTGAGTGCTAAAGTTTCTTCTTTTATAGCAAGATCTCAAAGACTTTCCCCAAGTCTTCCCAAAGGTTCTACTTGGCACAAACACTAATTAAAAGCATAAAACCACATCTAAACAGAGGCTATATGAATTACTTATTACTAAACAGGAGCAAAAATCAAGGAACAAAAATAAAGTTGGGTTGCCTCCCAACAAGCGCTACCGTTTAACGCCCCTAGCTAGGCATGATGATTTCAACGATGCTCACATAAAGGATAAGAATTGTAACATAAAGAGAGCATCATGAAGAATATGACTAGCACATTTAAGTCTAACCCACTTCCTATGCATAGGGATTTTGTGAGCAAACAACTTATGGGAACAATAATCAACTACCATAGGAAGGCAAAACAAGCATAACTTCAAAACTTTAAGCACATAGAGAGGAAACTTGATATTATTGCAATTCCTACAAGCATATGTTCCTCCCTCATAATAATTTTCAGTAGCATCATGAATGAATTCAACAATATAACCAGCACCTAAAGCATTCTTTTCATGATCTACAAGCATAGAATTTTTATTACTCTCCACATAAGCAAATTTCTTCTCATGAATAGTAGTGGGAGCAAACTCAACAAAATAACTACCATGTGAGGCATAATCCAATTGAAATTTAAAATCATGATGACAGGTTTCATGGATATCATTATTCTTTATAGCATACAAGTCATCACAATAATCATCATAGATAGCAACTTTTTTCTCATAATCAATTGGAACCTCTTCCGAAACAGTGGATTCATTACTAAATAAAGTCACGACCTCTCCGAAACCACTTTCATCAACATAATCATCATAAATAGGAGGCATGCTATCATCATAATAAATTTGCACATCAAAACTTGGGGGACTAAAAATATCATATTCATCAAATATAGCATCCCCAAGCTTGTGGCTTTGCATATCATCAGCATCATAGATATTCAAGGAATTCATACTAACAACATTGCAATCATGCTCATCATTCAAAGATTTAGTGCCAAACATTCTAATGCATTCTTCCTCTAGCACTTGAGTACAATTATCGGAATCCTTATTTTCATGATAGATATTAAAAAGATGAAGCATATGAGGTAACCTTAATTCCATTTTTTAGTTTTCTTTTATAAACTAAACTAGTGCTAAGACAAGAAACAAAAAGATTCGATTGCAAGATCTAAAGATATACCTTCAAGCGTTAACCTCCCCAGAAATGGCGCTAGAAAAGAGCTTAGTTGACAGGGTGTTAGTGCCGCTTACCTTGCCTCCCCGGCAACGGCGCCAGAAAATAGCTTGATGTCTACTACACAACCTTCTTCTTGTAGACGTTGTTGGGCCTCCAAGTGCAGAGGTTTGTAGGACAATAGCAAATTTCCCTCAAGTGGATGACCTAAGGTTTATCAATCCGTAGGAGGCGTAGGATGAAGATGGTCTCTCTCAAGCAACCCTGCAACCAAATAACAAAGAGTCTCTTGTGTCCCCAACACACCCAATACAATGGTAAATTGTATAGGTGCACTAGTTCAGCGAAGAGATGGTGATACAGGTGGTATATGGATGGTAGATAAAGGTTTTTGTAATCTGAAAATATAAAAACAGCAAGGTAACTAATGATAAAAGTGAGCACAAACGGTATTGCAATGCGTTAAAACAAGGCCTAGGGTTCATACTTTCACTAGTGCAAGTTCCCTCAACAATAATAACATAATTGGATCATATAACTATCCCTCAACATGCAACAAAGAGTCACTCCAAAGTCACTAATAGCGGAGAACAAACAAAGAGATTATGGTAGGGTACAAAACCACCTCAAAGTTATCCTTTCTGATCGATCTATTCAAGAGTCTGTAGTAAAATAACATGAAGCTATTCTTTCCGTTCAATCCATCATAGAGTTCGTACTAGAATAACACCTTAAGACACAAATCAAACAAAACCCTAATGTCACCTAGATACTCCAATGTCACCTCAAGTATCCGTGGGTATGATTATACAATATGCATCACATAATCTCAGATTCATCTATTCAACCAACACAAAAGTACTTCAAAGAGTGCCCCAAAGTTTCTACCGAGAGTCAAGACGAAAACGTGTGCCAACCCCTATGCATAGGTTCATAGGCGGAACCCGCAAGTTGATCACCAAAACATACATCAAGTGAAGCAATAGAATAACCCATTGTCACCACGGTTATCCCACGCAAGACATACATCAAGTGTTCTCAAATCCTTAAAGACTCAATCCGATAAGATAACTTCAAAGGGAAAACTCAATCCATTACAAGAGAGTAGAGGGGGAGAAACATCATAAGATCCAACTATAATAGCAAAGCTCGCGATACATCAAGATCGTATCACCTCAAGAACACGAGAGAGAGAGAGAGATCAAACACATAGCTACTGGTACATACCCTCAGCACCGAGGGAGAACTACTCCCTCCTCGTCATGGAGAGCGCCGGGATGATGAAGATAGCCACCGGTGAGGGTTCCCCCCTCCGGCAGGGTGCCAGAATGGGTCTAGATTGGTTTTCGATGGCTACGAAGGCTTCTGACGGTGGAACTCCCAATCTATTGTGTGCCCCGAAGTCTTTAGGGTATATGGGTATATATGGGAGGAAGAAGTACGTCGGTGGACCTCCGGGCTGTCCACGAGGCTGGGGGGCGCGCCCCCCACCCTCGTGGGCAGCTCGGGACTCTCCTGGTCTAACTCCGATACTCTATGGGCTTCTTCTGGTCCAAAAATAAGTTCCGTGAAGTTTCAGGTCAATTGGACTCCGTTTAATTTTCCTTTTCTGTGATACTCTAAAACAAGGAAAAACAGAAACTGGCAGCCTCTCTAGGTTAATAGGTTAGTCCCAAAAATAATATAAAAGTTTATAATAAAGCCCATAAACATCCAAAACAGATAATATAATAGCATGGAACAATAAAAAATTATAGATACGTTAGAGACATATCAGGGGGGCGCGCCCCCACCCTCGTGGCCAGGGTGTGGGCCCCCTCTAGAACTTTCTTCGCTCAGTATTTTTTATACATTCTGGAAATAACTTCCATGAAGTTTCAAGAATTTTGGAGCTGTGCAGAATAGGTCTCTAATATTTACTCCTTTTCCAGCCCAGAATCCCAGCTGCCGGCATTCTCCCTCTTCATGTAAACCTTGTAAAATAAGAGAGAATAGGCATAAGTATTGTGACATAATGTGTAATAACAGCCCATAATGCAATGCATATCGATATAAAAGCATGATGCAAAATGGACGTATCAACTCCCCCAAGCTTAGACCTCGCTTGTCCTCAGGCGAAAGCCGAAATCGAAAAATATGTCCACATGTTTGGAGATAGAGGTGTCGATAAAATAAAATACGGACATGAGGGCATCATGATCATTCTTAGAACAACAACAACAACAACTATATATATTGTCATATGATCTCTTATGCTAAAGTAACAATTCAATCACAATTTCAAGTATGAATCATAAACTTCATTGAGAACCAACAAACTCTAATCTCAGTCATTGAGGCAATTGCAATTTATCATAACATAGGAAAGAGTCAATATAAGAGCTTTTCAGCAAGTCCACATACTCAACCATCTTTTAGTATTTCATAACTTCTAACACTCACGCGATATTTATGGTTATGAAGTTTTAATCAGACACAGAGAAAGATAGGGCCGGGGCTTATAGTTTTGCCTCCCAACGTTTTACCTCAAGGGTAATGTCAACAATAATAGTTTATGAAAACTCACATCCAATTAGCTATATATATCAGGATCTTTCCAAGACATTGTGCTTGCCAAAGGATAAAATGTAAAAAAGGAAAGGTGAATATCACCATGACTCTTTGCATGAAGTATAAGACAAGAATAAAAGATAGGCCCTTCGCAGAGGGAAGCAGAGGTTGTCATGCGCTTTTATGGTTGGATGCACGAAATATTAATGCAAAAGAACGTCACTTATATTGCCACTTGTGATATGGACCTTTATTATGCAGTCCGTCGCTTTTATTTCTTCCATATCACAAGATCGTATAAAGCTTATTTTCTCCACACTAATAAGTCATACATATTTAGAGGGCAATTTTTATTGCATGCACCGATGAAAACTTACTTGATGGATCTTACTCAATCCATAGGTAGATATGGTGGACTCTCATGGCAAAACTGGGTTTAGGGATATTTGGAAGAACAAGTAGTATCTCTACTTGGTGCAAAGAAATTGGCTAGCATGAGAGGGAAAGCCAAGCTCAACATGTTGGATGATCCATGCCAATATAATTTATCTCAGATGCAAGAGAACCTAACCCATTACGCTGTCTTCCTTGTCCAACATCAACTCTTTAGCATGTCATATTTATTGAGTGCTCACAATCATAAAAGATGTCCAAGATAGTGTATTTATATGTGAAAACCTCTTTCTTTATTACTTCCTATCAATTGCAACAATGACCAAAACTATGTTTGTCAACTCTCAACAACTTTTATTCATCATACTATTTATATGTGAGCTCATTACTATACATAAGAGCCATATGATCTCTTTATTTCTTTTTATTTCTTCTCTTTTATTTTATTCCCTCAAGATCATAGCAAGATAATCAAGCCCTTGACTCAACACTAATATTTATTATATATAGCTCACGGACTCGATTACATAAGAAGATCATAAAGCAAAACTCACAACTAGATCATACTAAAACTTTGTTCTACTAGATCAAGATATTATCAAAAGAATCAAACTAAGAAAAACGGTAAAGATAAAGTTATGGTGATACGATATCGGGGCACTCCCCCAAGCTTGGTAGTTGCCAAGGGGAGTGCACATACCCGATGCTCAGTTCTTCTTTATTGGTGAAGAAGATGATGGTTTTTTGATGGCATAGGCTTCTTCCTTAATTTGCGCTTGAGGACAGAATTTTGATCCCTCGGGTCATCGATCTCCAGCTCCCGACTTAGTATCTTTTTTCATAATTCCTGCTTGTTTTCCTGCAAGAGGCGAAAAGGGATAAACTCGATCTTAGGTTTTTTGCTCTATCTGGGGGCTTGACTTTTTGAACTCCACATGCATGTCCCCAGGTTGAGGTAGTGGGACTTTATCTTCATCTGAGCTCGTCTCCTCCTTTCCCTTAGGTTCATAGTCCTGCTCTTCTTCCATAGTCCAACCATAATCAAGGAAATATGCCCTAGAGGCAATAATAAAGTTATTATTTATTTCCTTATAATCATGATAAATGTTTATTATTCATGCTAGAATTGTATTAACCGGAAACATAATACATGTGTGAATACATAGACAAACAAAATCTCACTAGTATGCCTCTACTTGACTAGCTCGTTAATCAAAGATGGTTATGTTTCCTAACCATGAACAATGAGTTGTTATTTGATTAAGGGATCACATCATTAAGAGAATGATCTGATTGACATGACCCATTCCATTAGCTTAGCACCCGATCGTTTAGTATGTTGCTATTGCTTTCTTCATGACTTATACATGTTCCTATAACTATGAGATTATGCAACTCCCGTTTACCGGAGGAACACTTTGGGTACTACCAAACGTCACAACATAACTGGGTGATTATAAATGAGTACTACAAGTGTCTCCAAAGGTACATGTTGGGTTGGCGTATTTCGAGATTAGGATTTGTCACTCCGATTGTCGGAGAGGTATCTCTGGGCCCTCTCGGTAATGCACATCACATAAGCCTTGCAAGCATTGCAACTAATGAGTTAGTTGTGAGATGATGTATTATGGAACGAGTAAAGAGACTTGCCGGTAACGAGATTGAACTAGGTATTAAGATACTGACGATCGAATCTCGGGCAAGTAACATACCGATGACAAAGGGAACAACGTATGTTGTTATGCGGTCTGACCGATAAAGATCTTCGTAGAATATGTATGAGCCAATATGGGCATCCAGGTCCCGCTATTGGTTATTGACCGGAGACGTGTCTCGGTCATGTCTACATTGTTCTCGAACCCGTAGGGTCCGCACGCTTAAGGTTTCGATGACAGTTATATTATGAGTTTATGAGTTTTGATGTACCGAAGGAGTTCGGAGTCCCGGATGAGATAGAGGACATGACGAGGAGTCTCGAAATGGTTGAGACGTAAAGATTGATATATTGGAAGCCTATGTTTGGATATCGGAAGTGTTCCGGGTGAAATCGGGATTTTACCGGAGTACCGGGAGGTTACCGGAACCCCCCGGGAGCTATATGGGCCTTAGTGGAAAAGAAAAGGGGCTGCCCAAGATGGGCTGCGCGCCTCCCTCCCTCCCCTAGTCCTATTAGGACAAGGAGAGGTGGCCGGCCCCCCCTCTCTCTTTTCCCCCTCCGCGAATCCTATTCCAACTAGGATTGGGGGGGATCCTACTCCCAGAGGGAGTAGGACTCTCCTGGCGCGCCACCCTTGGCCGGCCATCCTCCCCCCTCTAGTCCTTTATATACGGAGGCAGGGGCACCCCAGAAAGACACAAGTGGATCCACGTGATCTATTCCTTAGCCGTGTGCGGCGCCCCCAGCCACCATAGTCCTCGATAATACTGTAGCGGAGTTTAGGCGAAGCCCTGCTGCTGTAGTGCATCAAGATCGTCACCACGCCGTCGTGCTGACGGAACTCTTCCCCGACACTTTGCTGGATCGGAGTCCGGGGATCGTCATCGAGCTGAACATGTGCTCGAACTCGGAGGTGCCGTAGTTTCGGTGCTTGATCGGTTGGATCGTGAAGACGTACGACTACATCAACCAAACGCTTCCGTTGTCGATCTACTAGGTATGTAGATCACACTCTCCTCTCGTTGCTATGCATCACATGATCTTGCGTGTGCGTAGGAAATTTTTTGAAATTACTACGAAACCCAACAGTGGCATCCGAGCCTAGGTTATTTATCTTGATGTTATATGCACGAGTAGAACACAAGTGAGTTGTGGGCGATATAAGTCATACTGCCTACCAGCATGTCATACTTTGGTTCGGCGGCATTGTTGGACGAGACGACCCGGACCAACATTACGCGTACGCTTACGCGAGACCGGTTCCCCCGACGTGCTTTGCACATAGGTGGCTTGTGGGTGATAGTTTCTCCAACTTTAGTTGAACCAAGTATGGCTACGCCCGGTCCTTGCGAAGGTTAAAACGGAGTCAAATTGACAAACTATTGTTGTGGTTTTGATGCGTAGGTGAGATTGGTTCTTACTTAAGCCCGTAGCAGCCACGTAAAACTTGCAACAACAAAGTAGAGGACGTCTAACTTGTTTTTGCAGGGCATGCTGTGATGTGATATGGTCAAGACATGATGCTGAATTTTTATTGTATGAAATGATCATGTTTTGTAACCGAGTTATCGGCAACCGGCAGGAGCCATATGGTTGTCGCTTTATTGTATGCAATGCAATCGCGATGTAATGCTTTACTTTATCACTAAACGGTAGCGATAGTCGTGGAAGCACAAGCTTGGCGAGACGACAACGATGCTACGATGGAGATCAAGGTGTCACGCCGGTGACGATGGTGATCATGACGGTGCTTCGGAGATGGAGATCACAAGCACAAGATGATGATGGCCATATCATATCACTTATATTGATTGCATGTGATGTTTATCTTTTATGCATCTTATCTTGCTTTGATTGACGGTAGCATTATAAGATGATCTCTCACTAAATTATCAAGAAGTGTTCTCCCTGAGTATGCACCGTTGTGAAAGTTCTTCGTGCTGAGACACCACGTGATGATCGGGTGTGATAGGTTCTACGTTCAAATACAACGGGTGCAAAATAGTTGCACACGCGGAATACTCAGGTTATACTTGACGAGCCAAGCATATACAGATATGGCCTCGGAACACGGAGGCCGAAAGGTCGAGCGTGAATCATATAGTAGATATGATCAACATAGTGATGTTCACCAATGAAACTACTCCATCTCACGTGATGATCGGACATGGTTTAGTTGATTTGGATCACGTGATCACTTAGAGGATTAGAGGGATGTCTATCTAAGTGGGAGTTCTTAAGTAATATGATTAAATTGAACTTAAATTTATCATGAACTTAGTCCTGGTAGTATTTTGCAAATCATGTTGTAGATCAATAGCTCGCGTTGTTGCTTCCCTGTGTTTATTTTGATATGTTCCTAGAGAAAATTGTGTTGAAAGATGTTAGTAGCAATGATGCGGATTGGATCCGTGATCTGAGGTTTATCCTCATTGCTGCACAGAAGAATTATGTCCTTGATGCACCGCTAGGTGACGGACCTATTGCAGGAGCAGATGAAGACGTTATGAACGTTTGGCTAGCTCAATATGATGACTACTTGATAGTTTAGTGCACCATGCTTAATGGCTTAGAATCGGGACTTCAAAGACGTTTTGAACGTCATGGAGCATATGAGATGTTCCAGGAGTTGAAGTTAATATTTCAAGCAAATACCCGAGTCGAGAGATATGAAAGTCTCCAACAAGTTCTATAGCTAAAAGATGGAGGAGAATCGCTCAACTAGTGAGCATGTGCCCAGATTGTCTGAGTACAACAATCGCTTGAATCAAGTGGGAGTTAATCTTCCAGATAAGATAGTGATTGACAAAATTCTCTAGTCACCATCACCAAGTTAGTAGAACTTTGTGATGAACTATGGTATGCAAGGGATAACGGAAACGACTCCCAAGCTCTTTGTAATGCGAAAATTGACGAAGGTAGAAATCGAGAAAAACATCAAGTGTTGATGGTAGACAAGACCACTAGTTTCAAGAAAAGGGCAGAGGGAAGAAGGGGAACTTCAAGAAGAACAGCAAGCAAGTTGCTGCTCAAGTGAAGAAGCCCAAGTCTGGTCCTAAGCCTGAGACTAAGTGTTTCTACTGCAAAGGGACTGGTCACTGGAAGCGGAACTACCCCAAGTGATTGGCAGATAAGAAGGATGGCAAAGTGAACATAAGTATATTTGATATACATGTTATTGATGTGTACTTTACTAGTGTTTATAGCAGCCCCTCAGTATTTGATACTAGTTCAGTTGCTAAGATTAGTAACTCGAAACAGGAGTTGCAAAATAAACAGAGACTAGTTAAGGGTAAAGTGACGATGTGTGTTGGAAGTGGTTCCAAGATTGATATGATCATCATCACACACTCCCTATACTTTCGGGATTAGTGTTGAACCTGAATAAGTGTTATTTGGTGTTTGCGTTAAGCATGAATATGATTTGATCATGTTTATTGTAATACGATTATTCATTTAAGTAAGAGAATAAATTGTTGTTCTGTTTACATGAATAAAACCTTATATGGTTACACACCCAATGAAAATAGTTCATTGGATCTCGATCGTAGTGATACACATAATCATAATATTGAAACCAAAAGATGCAAAGTTAATAATGATAGTGCAACTTATTTGTAGCACTGCCGTTTAGGTCATATTGGTGTAAAGCGCATGAAGAAACTCCATGCTGATGGGATTTTGGAATCACTTGATTATGAATCACTTGATGCTTGCGAACCATGCCTCATGGGCAAGATGACTAAGACTCCGTTCTCCGGAGCGAGCAACTGACTTATTGGAAATAATACATACTGATGTATGCGGTCCAATGAGTGTTAAGGCTCACGGAAAGTATCGTTATTTTCTGAACTTCACAGATGATTTGAGCAGATATGGGTGTGTCTGCTTGATGAAACATAAGTTTAAACAATTTGAAAAGTTCAAAGAATTTCAGAGTGAAGTGGAAAATCATCGTGACAAGAAAATAAAGTTTCTACGATCTGATCGTAGAGACAAATATTTGAGTTACGAGTTTGGTCTTCAATTAAAATAATGTGGAATAGTTTCACAAACTCATGCCACATGGAACACCACAGCATAATGGTGTGTCCGAATGTCATAATCGTACTTTACTAGATATGGTGCGATCTATGATGTCTCTTACTGATTTACCGCTATCGTTTTGGGGATACGCTCTAGAGACAGCCGCATTCACATTAAATAGGGCACCATCAAAATCCGTTGAGACGATGCCTTATGAACTGTGGTTTGGCAATAAACCAAAGTTGTCGTTTCTTAAAGTTTGGGACTGCGATGCTTATGTGAAAAAGGTTTCAACATGATAAGCTCGAACCCAAATCGGAGAAGTAAATCTTCATAGGATATCCAAAGGAAACTATTGGATACACCTTCTATCACAGATCCGAAGGGAAGACTTTTGTTTCTAAATTCGGAGTTTTTCTAGAGAAGGAGTTTCTCTCAAAAGAAGTGAGTGGGAGGAAAGTAGAACTTGATGAGGTAACTGTACCTGCTCCCTTATTGGAAAGTAGTTCATCACAGAAATCTGTTCCTGTGACTACTACACCAATTAGTGAGGAAGCTAATGATAATGATCATGTAACTTCAGATCAAGTTACTACCAAATCTCGTAGGTAAACCAGAGTGAGATCCGCACCAGAGTGGTACGGTAATCTTGTTCTGGAAGTCATGTTACTAGACCATGACGAACTTGCGAACTGTGAGGAAGCGATGATGAGCCCAGATTCCGCAAAATGGTTTGAGGCCATGAAATCTGAGATATGATCCATGTATGAGAACAAAGTATGGACTTTGGTGGATTTGCCCGATGATCGGCAAGCCATAGAAATGGATCTTCAAGAGGAAGACGGACGCTGATAGTAGTGTTACTATCTACAAAGCTAGAATTGTCGCAAAAGGTTTTTCGACAAGTTCAAGATGTTGACTACGATGAGATTTTCTCACTCGTATCTATGCTTAAGTCTTTCCGAATCATGTTAGCAATTGCCGCATTTTATGAAATCTGGCAAATGGATAAACAAAACTGCATTCCTTAATGGATTTACTAAAGAAGAGTTGTATACGATGCAACTAGAAGGTTTTGTCAATCCAAAGGGAGCTAACAAAGTGTGCAAGCTCCAGCGATCCATTTATGGACTGGTGCAAGCCTCTCGGAGTTGGAATAAACATTTTGATAGTGTGATCAAAGCATTTGGTTTTATACAGACTTTTGGAGAAGCCTGTATTTACAAGAAAGTGAGTGGGAGCACTACATCATTTCTGATAAGTATATGTGTATGACATATTGTTGATCGGAAATAATGTAGAATTATTCTGCAAAGCATAAAGGAGTGTTTGAAAGGAGTTTTTCAAAGAAAGACCTCAGTAAAGCTGCTTACATATTGAGTATCAAGATCTATAGAGATAGATCAAGACGCTTGATAAGTTTTTCAATGAGTACATACCTTGACAAGATTTTGAAGTAGTTCAAAATGGAACAGTCAAAGAAAGAGTTCTTACCTGTGTTGCAAGATGTGAAATTGAGTAAGACTCAAAGCCCGACCACGGCAGAAGATAGAAATAGAATGAAAGTCATTCCCTATGCCTCAGCCATAGGTTCTATAAAGTATGCCATGCTGTGTACCAGATCTATTGTATACCCTACACTGTGTTAAGCAAGGGAGTACAATAGTGATCTAAGAGTAGATCACTGGACAGCGGTCAAAATTATCCTTAGTGGAATAAGGAAATATTTCTCAATTATGGAGGTGACAAAAAGGTTCGTCGTAAAAAGTTACGTCGATGCAAGTTTAGACACAGATCTGGATGACTCTAAGTCTCGATCTAGATACATATTGAAAGTGGGAGCAATAAGCTAGAGTAGCTCCGTGCAGAGCATTGTTGACATAGAAATTCGCAAAATACTTACGGATCTGAATGTGACAGACCCGTTGACTAAAATTATCTCACAAGCAAAACATGATCACACCTTAGTACTCTTTGGGTGTTAATCACATAGCGATGTGAACTAGATTACTGACTCTAGTAAACCCTTTGGGTGTTGATCACATATCGATGTGAACTATGGGTGTTAATCACATGGTGATGCGAACTATTGCTGTTAAATCACATAGCGATGTGAACTAGATTATTGACTCTAGTGCAAGTGGGAGACTGAAGGAAATATGACCTAGAGGCAATAATAAAGTTATTATTTATTTCCTTATAATCATGATAAATGTTTATTATTCATGCTAGAATTGTATTAACCGGAAACATAATACATGTGTGAATACATAGACAAACAAAATCTCACTAGTATGCCTCTACTTGACTAGCTCGTTAATCAAAGATGGTTATGTTTCCTAACCATGAACAATGAGTTGTTATTTGATTAACGGGATCACATCATTAAGAGAATGATCTGATTGACATGACCCATTCCATTAGCTTAGCACCCGATCGTTTAGTATGTTGCTATTGCTTTCTTCATGACTTATACATGTTCCTATAACTATGGGATTATGCAACTCCCGTTTACCGGAGGAACACTTTGGGTACTACCAAACGTCACAACGTAACTGGGTGATTATAAAGGAGTACTACAGGTGTCTCCAAAGGTACATGTTGGGTTGGCGTATTTCGAGATTAGGATTTGTCACTCCGATTGTCGGAGAGGTATCTCTGGGCCCTCTCGGTAATGCACATCACATAAGCCTTGCAAGCATTGCAACTACTGAGTTAGTTGTGAGATGATGTATTACGGAACGAGTAAAGAGACTTTCCGGTAACGAGATTGAACTAGGTATCAAGATACTGACGATCGAATCTCGGGCAAGTAACATCCCGATGACAAAGGGAACAACGTATGTTGTTATGCGGTCTGACCGATAAAGATCTTCGTAGAATATGTATGAGCCAATATGGGCATCCAGGTCCCGCTATTGGTTATTGACCGGAGACGTGTCTCGGTCATGTCTACATTGTTCTCGAACCCGTAGGGTCCGCACGCTTAAGGTTTCGATGACAGTTATATTATGAGTTTATGAGTTTTGATGTACCGAAGGAGTTCGGAGTCCCAGATGAGATCGGGGACATGACTAGGAGTCTCGAAATGGTCGAGACGTAAAGATTGATATATTGGAAGCCTATGTTTGGATATCGGAAGTGTTCCGGGTGAAATCAGGATTTTACCGGAGTACCGGGAGGTTACCGGAACCCCCCGGGAGCTATATGGGCCTTAGTGGGCCTTAGTGGAAAAGAGAAGGGGCTGCCCAAGATGGGCTGCACGCCTCCCTCCCTCCCCTAGTCCTATTAGGACAAGGAGAGGTGGCCGGCCCCCCTCTCTCTTTTCCCCCTCCGCGAATCCTATTCCAACTAGGATTGGGGAGGGGGGAATCCTACTCCCAGAGGGAGTAGGACTCTCCTGGCGCGCCACCCTTGGCCGGCCAGCCTCCCCCCTCTAGTCCTTTATATACGGAGGCAGGGGCACCCCAGAAAGACACAAGTTGATCCACGTGATCTATTCCTTAGCCGTGTGCGGCGCCCCCAGCCACCATAGTCCTCGATAATACTGTAGCGGAGTTTAGGCGAAGCCCTGCTGCTGTAGTGCATCAAGATCGTCACCACGCCGTCGTGCTGACGGAACTCTTCCCCGACACTTTGCTGGATCGGAGTCCGGGGATTGTCATCGAGCTAAACGTGTGCTCGAACTCGGAGGTGCCGTAGTTTCGGTGCTTGATCGGTTGGATCGTGAAGACGTACGACTACATCAACCAAACGCTTCCGTTGTCGATCTACTAGATATGTAGATCACACTCTCCTCTCGTTGCTATGCATCACATGATCTTGCATGTGCGTAGGAAATTTTTGAAATTACTACGAAACCCAACACATAGTGCTCCACATCCCCTTAGACCTTAGGTTCTGCAAGGTAATCAACCACATAGCTTTCTCCTTCTGAATCCTTGGACGACATGTTGCTCACATCTGCAGCAAGACAGCTCGAAACAAAGACATGAGATATTTGCGTGATACGGTGGTCAAAACCTTCGGAAGATTATATAATGAATTTTTACCGACTAAAAGAAGTATCGTGCAAGAAAATGGAGTCTGGAGAGCACACGAGGTGCCCACAAGGCAGGGGCACGCCCAGGGGGTAGGGCACGCCCTCCACCCTCGTGGAAGCCTCATGTCCTTTCTGGTCTGCTTCTTATTTTCCTATTTTCTTAAACATTCCAAAACAAAGAAAAATTGCCATTAGAACTGTTTTGGAGTCGGTTTACTTACCGTACCACATACCTATTCCTTTTCGGAGTCTGAAACGTTCTGGAAAGTGTCCCTTATGTATTCCTCCGGGGTTACGGTTTCAATAATATTAGTTTCAACATTTATAGGATTACCTGAGATATAATGTTAGATTCTTTGACCATTCACCACCCTCGGATGTGTGCTTTCGAAGTTGTTGATTTTTATGGCACCAGAATGATAGACCTCCTCGATAACGTAAGGACCTTCCCATTTAGAGAGAAGTTTGCCTGCAAAAAATCTTAAACGAGAGTTGTATAACAATACATAATCACCTACATTGAACTCACATTTTTGTATCCTTTTATCATGCCATCTTTTAACTTTTCTTTAAACAGTTTGGCATTCTTGTAGGCCTGGGTTCTCCATTCATCAAGTGAGCTAATGTCAAATAACCTCTTCTCACCGGCATGTTTGAAGTCATAGTTGAGCTCTTTAATAGCCCAATATGCCTTATGTTCTAATTCGAGAGGTAAGTGACATGCTTTACCATAAACCATTTTATACGGAGACATACCCATAGGATTTTTATATGTAGTTCTATAAGCCCATAATGCATCGTCAAGTTTGGACCAGTTCTTTCTAGATCTATTAACAGTCTTTTGCAAAATTAATTTAAGCTCTCTATTGCTAAGTTCTACTAGGCCACTAGACTGTGGGTGATAAGGAGATGCAATTCTATGATTAACATCATACTTAGCAAGCATTTTACGAAAGGCACCATGAATAAAATGTGAACCACCATCAGTCATTAAGTATCTAGGGACTCCAAACCTCGTAAAAATAACTTCTTTAAGCATCTTAATAGAGGTGTTGTGATCAACGCTACTAGTTGGAATAGCTTCTACCCACTTAGTAACGTAATCAACAGCAACTAAAATATGTGTATACCCATTAGAGGAAGGAAAAGGTCCCATATAATCAAAGCCCCAAACATCAAATGGTTCAATAACAAGTTAATAATTCATAGGCATTTCTTGATGTCTACTAATATTACCAATTCTTTGACATTCATCACAAGATAAGACAAACTTACGGGCATCCTTGAAGAGAGTAGGCCAATAAAAATCGGATTGCAATACCTTGTGTGCAGTTCTATCTCCAGCGTGGTGTCTTCCATAAGCCTCGGAGTGACACTTGCGTAAGATCTGTTCCTGTTCATGCTCAGGTACACAACGTCTAATAACACCATCTACTCCTTATTTATAAAGATGTGGGTCATCTTAGAAGTAATGTCTTAAATCATAGAAGAACTTTTTCTTTTGATGGTATGTGAAACTAGGTGGTATAAATTTAGCAACAATGTAATTAGCATAATCAGCATACCATGGAGCAGTACGAGAAGCATTTATGACAGTTAATTGTTCATCAAGAAAGCTATCATCAATAGGTAGTGGGTCATCAAGAACATTCTCTAACCTAGACAAGTTGTCTGCAACGGGATTCTCAGCTCCCTTTCTATCAATAATATGCAAATCAAATTCTTGTAGCAGGAGAACCCATCTAATAAGTCTAGGTTTAGAATCTTTCTTTTCCATAAGATATTTAATAGTAGCATGATCAGTGTGAATAGTTACTTTAGAATCAACAATATAAGGTCTGAACTTATCACAAGCAAATACAACTGCTAAGAATTCCTTCTCAGTAGTAGCATAATTTCTCTGGGCATTGTCTAGAGTTTTACTAGCATATTGAATAACATTTAATTTCTTATCAACTCTTTGTCCTAGAACAACACCTACAGCATAGTCACTAGCATCACACATGATTTCAAAGGGCAAATTCCAATCAGGTGGCTGAACAATAGGTGCAAAAATCAAGGCTTTCTTAAGTATTTCAAATGCTTCTACACAATCATCATCAAAAACAAAAGGAATATCTTTTTGTAATAGGTTAGTCAGAGGCCGAGAAATTTTTGAGAAGTCCTTAATGAACCTCCTATAAAAATCGGCATGACCAAGGAAACTTCTTATACCTTTGATGTCCTTGGGACACGGCATCTTTTCAATAGCATCAGCTTTAGCTTTGTCAACTTCAATACCTCTTTTAGAAATTTTATGCCCCAGGACAATACCTTCATTAACCATAAAGTGGCACTTCTCCCAATTCAAGATAAGGTTAGTTTCTTCACATCTCTGCAGAACTCGATCAAGGTTGCTCAAGCAATCATCAAAAGAGGATCCATAAATAGAGAAATCATCCATGAAAACTTCACAGATCTTTTCACAAAAGTCAGAGAATATAGCCATCGTGCATCTTTGAAAGGTAGCAGGTGCATTACATAAACCAAAAGGCATACGTCTATAAGCAAAGGTATTGAACGGGCAAGTAAAAGTAGTATTTTCTTGATCATCAGCTGACACGGGTATTTGAGAGAAACCAGAGTAACCATCTAGAAAGCAAAAATGTGTATGTTTGGATAATCTTTCTAGCATTGGATCAATGAAAGGCAAAGGGTAATGATCTTTTTTAGTAGCTTTATTTAATTTGCGGAAATCAATCACCATCCTACAACCTGTAATAATTCTTTGCGGAATAAATTCATCTTTACATTAGGAACGACAGTAATACCTCCCTTCTTAGGGACACAATGGACAGGACTTACCCACTGACTATCAGCAACGTACGGGATAAATTATACATGCTTCAAGGAGCTTTAATATTTCTTTTCTTACCACTTCTTTCATCTTAGGATTTAGCCGTCGTTGGTGATCAATAACTGGTTTGGCATCTTTCTCCAAATTTATTTTGTGTTGACATAGAGTGGGACTAATGCCCTTAAGATCATCAAGAGTATATCCAATAGCAGCATGGTGCTTCTTCAGAGTTTTCAATAATTTCTCTTCATGCTCTGAAAGGTTAGCACTAATAATAACAGGATACATCTTCTTTTCATCAAGGTAAGCATATTTAAGAGTATCAGGCAATGGTTTAAGCTCAAACACGGGATCACCCTTAGGTGGAGGAGGATCCCCTAGAATTTCAACACGCAAGTTGTGTTTCAGAATAGGTCCCTGTTTAAAGAATACTTCATCTATTTCCCTTCTTTCATTCATGAACATATCATTTTCATGGTCTAGCAAATATTGTTCTAAAGGATCAGTAGGAGGCATGGCAATAGAAGCAAGACCAATAATTTCATCTTTACTAGGCAATTCTTTATCATGGGGTTGTCTACGAAATTTAGCAAAATTAAACTCATGAGACATATTCCCTAAACCAACAGAAACAATATCCTTATTGCAGTCTATCTTAGCATTAACAGTATTCAAGAAGGGTCTACCAAATATAATGGGACAAAAGTCATCTTGTGGGGAACCGAGAACAAGAAAATTAGCAGGGTATTTAACTTTCCCACACAAGACTTCAACATCTCTAACAATCCCAACTGGTGAAATAGTATCTCTATTGGCAAGCTTAATTGTAACATCAATCTCTTCTATCTCAGCAGGCGCAATATCATGCATAATTTCTTGGTATAAGGAATGAGGTATTGCACTTGCACTAGCATCCATATCACATAAGCCATGATAAAAATGATCTCCTATTTTAACAGAAATAACAGGCATGCCTACAACAGGTCTATGTTTCTTTTTAGCATCTGGTCTAGCAATTCTAGCAGCTTCATTGTAGAAGTAAATAGCATGCCCATCAATATTATCAGCCAAGAGATCTTTAACCATAGCAATACTAGGTTCAACTTTAATTTGCTCAGGGGGTTTAGGTGTCTTAATATTACTTTTGTTAACCACAGTTGAAGCTTTAGCATGATTCTTTATTCTAACAGGGAAAGGTGGTTTCTCAATATAAGCAGCAGGAACAACAGGATCATCATAAGTGATAGTCTTTTCTTCAACTTTAATAGGTGCAACTACTTTTACTTTAATGGGAGGATTATATTTAAATCACTTCTCCTTAGGGAGATCAACATGAGTAGCAAAGGATTCACAGAAAGAAGCTACTATCTCAGAGTCAAGTCCATATTTAGTGCTAAATTCACGAAAAGCATCGGTATCGATAAAAGATTTTAACACAATCAAACTTAGGTGTTATACCTGACTCCTTACCTTTGTCGAGGTCCCAATCTTCAGAGTTGCATTTAATTCTTTCCAATAAATCCCATTTGAATTCAATAGTCTTCATCATAAAAGATCCAGTACAAGAAGTATCGAGCATGGAGCGATTACTGGGAGAAAGCCGAGCATAATTTTTTTGGATAATCATTTCTCTTGAGAGCTCATGATTGGGGCATGAATATAACATTGACTTGAGCCTCCCCCAAGCTTGAGAGATGCTTTCTCCTTCGCGAGGCCAAAAATTATATATATATTTACGATCACGATGAACAAGATGCATAGGATAAAACTTCTGATGAAATTCCAATTTCAATCGCTTGTAGTCCCATGATCCCATATCATCGCATAGCCTATACCATGTAAATGCCTCACCCTTCAAAGATAAAGGGAAGACCTTGTTCTTGATAACATCATCGGGCTTACCTGCAAGCTTAAATAATCCACAAACTTCATCCACATAGATTAAGTGTAAATCGGGATGCAATGTTCCATCTCCTGCAAAAGGATTAGCTAGTAGTTTCTCTATCATACTCGAAGGAATTTCAAAGTAAAAATTTATAGTAGGTTCAGTAGGTTGAGGAGCAACTCTTTGCTCTACTGGTCGGGGTGAAGATACCCCGAACATGCCCCTCAAAGGATTATGTTCCATAGTAACAAGTGACAATATATTTCAGCACACTATATAAATTTTTCCTTACCAAATTCCACCTACCAAAGACGCTTCACTCCCCGGCAACGGCGCCAGAAAAGAGTCTTTTCGATAAGTAAGAGTGTCGAACCCAACGAGGAGCAGAAAGAAATGATAAGTAGTTTTCAGTAAGGTATTCTCTGCAAGCACTGAAATTGTCGGTAACAGATAGTTTTGTGATAAGGTAATTTGTAACAAGTAGCAAGCAATAAAATTAAATAAGGTGCAGCAAGATGGCCCAATCCTTTTTGTATCAAAGGACAAGCCTGGACAAACTCTTATATGAAGTAAAGTGCTCCCGAGAACACATGGGAATTATCATCAAGCTAGTTGTCATCACGTTCATATGATTCACGTTCGGTACTTTGATAATTTGATATGTGGGTGGACCGGTGCTTGGGTACTGTCCTTACTTGGACAAGCATCCCACTTATGATTAACCCCCATTGCAAGTATCCGCAACTACAACAGAAGTATTAAGGTAAACCTAGCCATAGCATGAAACATATGGATCCAAATCAGCCCCTTACGAAGGAACGCATAAAGTAGGGTTTAAGCTTCTATCACTCTAGCAACCCATCATCTACTTATTACTTCCCAATGCCTCCCTCTAGGCCCAAACAATGGTGAAGTGTCATATAGTCGACGTTCACATGACACCACTAGAGGGATGACAACATACATCTCATCAAAATATCGAACGAATACCAAATTCATATGACTACTTATAGCAAGACTTCTCTCATGTCCTCGGGAACAAACGTAACTACTCACAAAGCATATTCATGTTCATAATCAGAGGGGTGTTAATATGCATAATGGATCTGAACATATGATCTTCCACCAAGTAAACCAACTAGCATCAACTACAAGGAGTAATCAACACTACTAGCAACCCACAGGTACCAATCTGAGGTTTGGATACAAAGCTTGGATACAAGAGATGAACTAGGGTTTGAGATGAGATGGTGCTGCTGAAGATGTTGATAGAGATTGACCCCCTCCCGATGAGAGGATCGTTAGTGATGACGATGGTGATGATTTCCCCCTTCCAGAGGGAAGTTTCCCCGGCAGAACTACTCTGCCGGAGCCCTAGATTGGTTCCGCCAAGGTTCCGCCACGTAGCGGCGGAGTTTCTTCCCGAAAGCTTTCTTATTATTTTTTCTCGGACGAAAGACCTCATATAGTAGAAGATGGGCATCGGAGGGCCACCAGGGGGCCCACGAGGCAGGGAGGCGTGCCCCCCACCCTCGTGGCCAGGGTGTGGGCCTCCTCTGGAACTTTCTTCGCTTACTATTTTTTATATATTCTGGAAATAACTTCCGTGAAGTTTCAGGACTTTTGGAGCTGTGCAGAATAGGTCTCTAATATTTGCTCCTTTTCTAGCCTAGAATCCCAGCTGCCGGCATTCTCCCTCTTCATGTAAACCTTGTAAAATAAGAGAGAATAGGCATAAGTATTGTGACATAATGTGTAATAACAGCCCATAATGCAATAAATATCGATATAAAAGCATGATGCAAAATGGACGTATCACACTTCTGCAATCTCACGATGTTGAGAAGATTTTGAGCCGTTTTGGATATTCAGACTGCAAACCTTCTGCAACACCATATGATCCTAGCATGCGGATTCGAAAGTTCGAAGGCAAGGCTGTAGATAAATTGAGATATTCTCAAGTGGTTGGTTCACTCATGTACCTAGCTTGTGCTACTCGTCCTGACATCTCATTTGCTGTGTGCAAACTGAGCCAGTTTGTTTCCAATCCGGGAGATGTGCACTGGCATGCTGTTGAGCGAGTGATGTGCTATTTGCAAGGTACTGTGAACTATGAAATTCACTATTCTGGGTACCTGATGGTACTTGAGGGGTATAGTGATTCAAATTGGATATCTGATGCTGATGAGATGAAAGCCACAAGTGGATATGTCTTCACACTTGGTGGTGGTGTTGTTTCCTGGAAGTCTTGCAAGCAGACAATCTTAACGAGATCGACTATGGAAGCAGAACTCACGGCATTAGACACATCACGTGTCGAAGCAGAATGGCTTCGAGAGCTTTTGATGGATTTGCCAGTGGTTGATAAACCAGTCCCGGCTGTCCTTATGAACTGTGACAATCAAACTGTGATTGCCAAAGGCTAAGAGTTCAAAGGACAATATGAAATCCACAAAGCACATAAGAAGAAGATTGAAATCTGTCAGAAAATCAAGAAACTCTGAAGTGATAGCATTGGATTATATCCAGATTGCTAAAAATCTGTCAGAAAATCAAGAAACTCCGGAGTGATAGCATTGGATTATATCCAGATTGCTAAAAATCTGGCAGACCCTTTTATGAAAGGGTTATCACAAATTGTGATAGAAAATGCATCAAGGGAGATGGGCATGAGACCCACTTAAGTTGCCATGGGGGTAACCCAACCTATGTGATCGGAGATCCCGTGAATTAGGACCTAGGAAAACAATCCAACGGTCAACTGAGGAGAGTATCCTTACCTAACCCACTCCGTTGGAGATGAAATAATACTCGCAATTCTGTAAGGCAGGCTGACATTTGTCTTAACTAGATGATTTTCCCCACGCGTTGCTGCGTGATTTTAAAGATTAATTTTGAATACGTTCTATATGAATAAAATGATCTAAATTGAAAGCTATTAACTTCGAAAGTAACTATATGTAAACAAAGAGTATGCATGTACGTTGGACTATTGGAGATGAAACAATTAAATTGGGATATGCATGTGCTACAAAATAGTTTTAGTGGATGATGGCATGGCACATTTGGTGATGTGAAGAGCTGCATGTTAAGAGAATTAGACTTAGTGGGGATCAACTATTTATGTATTATAGATGTGTTCCAAAGCTTATATACGCAAGATGCTAACCTACAGAGCATTCTTTGGAGGACCACACCTATGTGAACCCGATTGCTGGTCACAGTCTATGATATTGGGTGATCGCTAGGAAGCTCATGAGAAGGTACGGAGTATGACTAATAAGCTCCACCTATGGGGTTTAGCCTTCGGCAGCCACGTATCAGCTGACAAATAGGCAAAACTTCTGCATGCCAAACTGACAATTCAAGGCATAGTCCATTGTTCAGTTGTGAAGAAGTCTAATTCTATTGCTCTAGGTGGAAGTTCAACTTAACAGTCTCCACTGAAAATTCGGGTATATCAAACATTGTTTGGAACAGTTGAAAAACTTAAGTGCCTTGAGATCTGGTGGGGGGTTGATGGATTATAGATGGGCTTAGACCCATATAAGACAATAATCCTTAGTTAATCTCTAAGGCCCATGCATGTGTACGGCAAGTGGTGGGAAGTGTGGGAAGTTTAGTACCATACTGCTACAGTAAAAAGAGTGAGACCTCTTTATAAGGGCTGCTCCATCACTTGCTATTGGGAGCTTGGGAATAGGAGCTATACACGCGCGCTCCTCCTCCGCCGCCGCCGTCCGCCTCGCCCCGCCTCATCACGACGCGCGCGTGCCGCGGGTTGCGGGTTGCGGGTTGCGGGAACGAGCCGAAGCTTATTTTTGCCGGTCAGGAATGATTAATTAATCTCTGATTAATTAACGAGTCACTTATGGAAGTGCCACTGTCCGAGACATTGGACCGTGGGCTGTTCGTGGACTCGGTCTACCCGACGACCTATATAAGAAGGTGTTGGCCAGTGGAGTGAACCCTAACTCAGTTCACTCACTCCCTCTCGCACAACCCTAGTCGTCATCTACTGTTCCTCTCTCTGTGTTGCTTCCGGCGATCCCATCCCGACAACCGCGTGCACGGTTGGTCGGGAGAGCAGGTGCCTCCGGAACCCTGTCGTTCGAGATCCTGCCCGGGAGAACGGCAGTAAGGTTTTTGGGGAGCGTCTTGACGCGACCGCTCCTGATCCGTCCCCGTCTCCGTCCGGCTCTCCTTCCACTACTTTCCCTGCATCGATCCCATGGCTGACGACGAAGCCACCAAAAAGAAGGCCTCGGCCGATGCCGAGGCTGCTGCTGTCGCCGCCACGTTGGCCTGGCCAACCGGAGGGTATGACTCGCTCATCCCCTATTTGCTCGTTCATGTGCTAGCCGTATATATGTATTGTCCATGCTCACATGCTTAGGTATCAGTATGAGATGCATACCGTATTTGACATATTTACTGTTTACTCGTGGATTAGATTAGTCGAAAAAGTGCTAATATTTCCAACAGTAATCAGTATCAGCAAAGCGTGTATATGAGTGTCTGTGTCCATGTGCAGGATTCCCTCCCTCTTCTTTTCCAATAGCTGAACCGCGAGTTGAGATGACTGTGCGTCACTACGATGTAGAAGCTGGGATTTGACCTCCTTAATTTTAGAAGAAAATTTGCAAGTTGATATCTAGAGCACAGCAGAAATTAAAGCTCGTACGTGCACTCGATTTGCGACGTGTAATCACTTGGCAAGGCGCTGGAAATCTGCTGGCCTTGTAAACAAAATCATGGCGATTCTTGACTATTTTTTCTCAACTACTCATCTCTTTTACGCGCTGTCCACTCTTTTAAGCTACTACTGTGTGACTTGATACTAACATATTTGACCTTTGGCCAAGGAGTCATTTTCCCCTTTTGACCTATAATCCCATGGTCCATGGATTTCATTCAGGCCTACCACTCTTGAAGCATATATGCTTGCTTGTTCCTAACCTCCTTGCCATCCACTCCAGATCATGATGCTGATTGCCGCTCCCAGCATCCTAGGTCCTAACATAATATGCACGGTCAATTCTTCGCCTGCTTTTCTGCCCCGGTTTGTGGGACAAATGATGCATGTACCCCCCCCCCCCCCCCCCCCCCCGCCTTCCCCTCTCGTCTTTTTTAGTTCGCATATAAGATTCGACTGAAGTCAAGCCTTATAAAGTTTGACCAATTTTATAGAAAAAAGTGCCAACATTCACAATCTGAAATCAATATCATTAGATGTGTCATGACTTAAAGTTTCATATTATATAACTTTAGCATGGCAGATGTTGATATTTTTTCATATAAATATGGTCAAATTTTGTAAATTTTGACTCTAGAAAATTCTAATATGCTGTGGAAAAAGGACCAAAGGAAGTAGCATGAAACGTCCGCATGCCCGGCTTGAGAGCAAACACAAAAATAACTAAACCGGTGCACTTTACTCTAGCTGCGTGGTCCACTCTGCTCTACCAGAACATTTACTTAATTTAGCCCGCTTCAGTACAACCCCCCTAAAAACGTATAAAGGGCATTATAGTCTTTTCATTCAGGCCTACCACTCTTGAAGCATATATGCTTGCTTGTTCCTAACCTCCTTGCCATCCACTCCAGATCATGATGCTGATTGCCGCTCCCAGCATCCTAGGTCCTAACATAATATGCACGGTCAATTCTTCGCCTGCTTTTCTGCCCCGGTTTGTGGGACAAATGATGCATGTACCCCCCCCCCCCCCCCCCCCCCCGCCTTCCCCTCTCGTCTTTTTTAGTTCGCATATAAGATTCGACTGAAGTCAAGCCTTATAAAGTTTGACCAATTTTATAGAAAAAAGTGCCAACATTCACAATCTGAAATCAATATCATTAGATGTGTCATGACTTAAAGTTTCATATTATATAACTTTAGCATGGCAGATGTTGATATTTTTTCATATAAATATGGTCAAATTTTGTAAATTTTGACTCTAGAAAATTCTAATATGCTGTGGAAAAAGGACCAAAGGAAGTAGCATGAAACGTCCGCATGCCCGGCTTGAGAGCAAACACAAAAATAACTAAACCGGTGCACTTTACTCTAGCTGCGTGGTCCACTCTGCTCTACCAGAACATTTACTTAATTTAGCCCGCTTCAGTACAACCCCCCTAAAAACGTATAAAGGGCATTATAGTCTTTTCACAAGGTATGTATGATGCCCACTCGAATATACGCCCTACGTACCCCCTGACTAGGCCGGCTCATGAAGGTTTCCGCAGTATGCAACAGTATGACAGCGATCTAATATCAGAGACCTCACAAAGATTCGAACTCCCCACCTCCAGCCCACGAAGGAAAGCTGCAGACCAGTCAACCTGAGAAGCTTTGGTTACAAAATCTGAGCGCGCCCCTTAAAGAGCTACTACACAAAATATGAAAACACAAACATTTCTGAAACAAAAAATAAAAAATCAAACATTTTTAGAAGTCGTGAATATTTACTTTTTAAAAAATAAAAAGATTCTGAAATTTCCGAGTTTTGTGAAAATGTGAATGTTTTTAGAGTTCTGAGAAAAAATCCAACATGGCATCGTTTTTTAACAACCATAACAAGTTTAGAGAACAGGATATTTTTGGAAAACCCTGTACATTTTTAAAATACTAAAGACCTTTTTAAAATGTGAATATTGTTTTGAAATTTCCGAAAAATTCACAAACATATTTAGAAGGAAAAATAAATATGACAATAACAACTTTAAAAAAGAAAAAACTTAAACAATGGAAAAGAAACGCAAAGAAAAATAAAAGGAAAAAAGAATAAAATTGGAAGCATGGTCAAATAATAAAAGTAAAAAAACTAGAAGGTTCCCAAGTTGGGGTGGGGGTAGTTCCTACGCTATCTGCAGAAATGGCTGACCCAAACTCGTCTCTCGGCCGCTTGCCTTATGCGAAATAGTGGCAATCTGAAGTATTTTGCTGCTTTTCTCAAAGAAAAATCTTTTTTCTTCTCTTCTTTTTTCTACTTTTCTACTTTTTGTTTTCATTCTCTTTCTTCGTCAATTCTTTTCTATTTTTTTACTTTATTATTAGTTTTGAAATCTTTATTTTTTAAAAATTGTTTGCAATACCAAAATAGTCATACAATGATGAAAGGCGTTCAAACCTTGCATGCATGCTTTCCATGGGCATTCCCACCCTGTTGAAAAAGTTGGGTCATTTTAAGATGTTCAAAAACAGACGATATTCAACGGAGGGTGTTCGGGTAAGGCTAGAAGGGTCTATTTGAAAGCACGTTTTTTTTTTACGTCCCTCAAATGGTCCAATGCTTTCCACCAGCTTCCGTGACCAACAATGCATCATGCCAAGTTGTTTGAATTTTTGACAAGTTTTGCATCTTCTGGAGTTTTCTTGCTGACAAGAGCCGATAAAAAGCGTCGCAACGTGTAAACACGTCATAACTTATTAATACCTGACATGAATGTCTCATATGACTGTGGCATGCCGCTTCAAGAAGTTGGGGTCATTTATCCATAATCCCAAAAAACACCATTTCAAAAGTGTGTGTCACACAAGGCCTCGCTGAGCATGTTGCTTTTCCTAATTGATTGCTTCTGTTAATTGCGATTTTGCCATTATCAATCAATATGAACATTTTCCTATGTCCTAACCATTTTATTGAAATTGCTCGACAATTTTGAAATTTCAAATTGTGTATGAAAAATTTACAAACTTGATTTTTTTTCTAAAAGTGTAACAAAACCTCAACAATTGACAAAAATTGTAAGGCATGCACTTTTTAGAAATTCATCATTTTTTATTAAACGCAAACATTTCTAAATTTGTGAAGTAAAAATTCAAAATGTGATATGTTATGAAATTCCAGAGCATTTTTAACTGTAAACCATATTTAAAAAGGATCTAGTATTCTAAACAAAATTTCAAATTTTTGTACAAGTTCCTAAAAGAAGAATAAAGTTCAAGAAAGAGCAAAATGAATTAACGAAAAAGAGAAGAAAAATCAAAAAAATATAGAACAAAAAATTGCTTATGCCCTACAAAATGAAAACATGTATTCAAAAAATATTCGTAATTTTGGAAAAATGTTTGTGTTTTTAATGATCGAAAATTTGGAATAATGTTTGTGTTTGTCAGTACGCGACACATCTTCCACGGACTTGCTGGGATTGAGTCCTTGCGGTCCAAATATCCAATTCTGAGTCCGGGCTCATCTGCACTTGATCAAGAAATAATTCATAAAAAATTCAAAAAAATCATTTTTTTGCACATGGTAGATAATTTGGTTCGTGAGGTGCGCTCCAAATTTCAGAGCATTTGGACATTTGAGTCACTCTCAGCAAAAAAGACAAATTGGGTCAGAATAGTATACAAACAGTACACTATTTAACAGACCTCAAATTTGTCTTTTTTGCCGAGAGTTACTCAGATGTCCAAGCGATTTGAAATTCGGATCGGACATCACGCATCAAATTATCTACCATGCCAAAAAAAATTGAATTTTTTTGAATTTTTCTAGTACTTGTTTTGATTTCTTTTTATTCAGCGCAGGTGCAGATGCTTCTAGGAGCCAAGACGCCTCACTCCTTGCGGTCGCCTATTTCAACGCGAATAGCCCACCGGACAGAATAAATCACTAAAAAGGAAAGTGGCAGCTCCATTCCTACCACTCCCGGCCTTCATTGGCACAAAAAGCCAGTATGCCAAATCATCTGACCAATAATAATTTGCGTAGCCACATAGGTATCGTATATGATCATTTGCACAGATCAAATCCAAATATTTCAAAATAAAAATGATCGGTAGCATATTTTCTCGGGGGTAACGGAAAATCCCGTTTTGACCCATTTCCAAAAAATTCGTCCGAGGAAAAAACCTAGTTACAGTACATCAATTCTATTTGATAATATATGGCGGTGCATATGTGCCACCAAAGTTCGTTTGTCCCACTGGCTAGCAACATGTTCACTATCCGTTCAGGTTCTGTGTTCGATTCTTAGAGCATCTCTAGCCGTTGGCCCCTCACTCTAAACTTAGACATATTCACGGATTCATATTACATAGCAAATATATATATAATCTAAAAAAGGAACTGGCTGAACGCGGAGTAGTCGCCGTCGTCACCGCCATCCTCACCGCCGTCGTCATCATCGGCCTTCTCCTGCTTGACGCGGGCGTCCCTGATGGACCCCTGCCCGGCGTCTTCATGGCAGACTGGTGGCGGCGGCGGCGCGTCGTCGTCGTCGCTGTCGTCGATGACGACGACTCCTCCTTCGTCGCGGCCCCGGCGGCGCACTGGCGCTCCCTCGCCATCTTCAGAGAGTCCTTGCGCGCCCATTCCAGGGTCGCGTCGTCGTTGAGCTCCACATCGCCGTGTTCCGTCTTCACCGGCGCGAGCCCCGGCTCCGTCTTTGGCTTGGCGAAGCGCGGAGGAGCCGATGAGGAGGCGCGCCGGCCGTCCTTGTTGATGACGATGTCGGCGCTGCGAGTGAGCCGGCCGAGCGGCGTCTCCGTCGCGGGCTCAGCCTTGACGCCGAGCAGCGCCGGAGAGCCGGAGGAGTGAGAAGAAGAGCGCGAGGAGGAATAAGAGGAGGAGCCGAACCTCCTGGGCATCCATTGCCCGTCGCGTCGGCGGTGGGCCGGGGCGGCCGCCCTCACCAGGGGGTACGCCAACGGCGGGTTGTTTCCGCCCTCGAGGTGCGTGAGCACACCCTCGAGCGTGCGGCCGAGGATGCCCCACCACATGTGGCGCCCCTCGCTGTTCTTCGGGCCGCCCACCGCCGCCGCCCCGTTGGTGAACGCCAGCCTCTGCTGCTGACGGCGCTCGAAGTACGCCGCCCACACCGCGTGGTTGTCGGCGGCGTACTGGGGGGGGGGGGGGGCGAGCTGCTCATCGGTGAGGGAGGCGCGTACGATCTCCACCTCGGCGGCGAAGTAGGAGGGGGGCGCCACGGCGTCGGGCAACGGGGGAATGGGCACTCCCCCGTTGCTGAGCCTCCATCCTGTCGGCCCGACGCGCATGTCCGGCGGCGCCGGGATGTTGGCCTCGAACAGGAGCCATGACTTCTGTTCGCGAAGCGAGCGACAGCCGAAGCCGTTGGCCGCCGCCTCGTCGCCGGGGAAACGTTCGGACATCGGGGCTGTCGGGGGAGGGAGAGGGAGGGCTCGGCGGCGGCGCACGGAGGAGGGAGAGGGAGGGCTCGGCGGCTAGGGCTGGTGTGGTCAGAGGCGAGGGAGGCCACCGGCTTTATAGCCGCGCCAGTGTGTACGCCTGGAGGGAGGGGAGTCGTCGCCGCGCCGCCCATGACGCGCCGCCCGTGAGGAATCAATGGCAAGGCTGACCGGCGGCAGCCTTGCCATTGCTTCCCCGCGGGAAACCGAGGTGCTTTGGGGGGAAGACGAGGTGCGGCGTCGTTGACGCGGCTGGCCCGCGTCTCTTTCGCGCCAAAACCGCTCGCCCCGGCGCCTCCGGGCACCCTCCAGCACGCCGGGTTCGGCCTGAGTCCGCCGGCGCAGATTTCGGCCCAGGCCGGCGAAAATCGGGTTTCTAGAGGCATGACTGGGCCGTTTTTCGGTGCCGGCGCGAAAAAATCGCCTGGGGAGGCCTTTCTGGGAGCGCAGCTGGAGATGCTTTTAGTAGGCTGTATTATTTTTTGATTTTCGGCAACCCGCTATAGGATACACTCACTAATGGGCTGGCCCATGGCGAACTTTCTCTGGGTTGTCTTTAATTTTAAGCGTGGACGACGTACTTCTAAAAAAGACTATCCTACCCTTTATTATGAAGGGGTATCAACAGATATCATCTATTGATGTGTTTAGAGAGTGTTGTACCGAAGCAGAAGTGCTTAATTTATACATGCTTGATGTTGATGGTAACAGCACAAGGTGTTGGCTGCAGCGTCGTAGCCTTGCGCAGGGTTGATGGTAACGACACGAGCTATCGACGCGGTTGGTTGGCGACTTTTACTAGATTGCCTCCGGAATACTCCCTACATTCCATAATGTAAAACGTTTTTGCAAGCGATGTAGGGAGTATGATACATGTGTTTGTTTCAGCTTGGCCAGATTCGATTCCTTTGTTATCGGATACACCGCTTCGCAAAGCCCAAAAAACACTCATTTCCGAGGGAGGGCTCGGCGGCGGCGCACGGAGGAGGGAGAGGGAGGGCTCGGCGGCTAGGGCTGGTGTGGTCAGAGGCGAGGGAGGCCACCGGCTTTATAGCCGCGCCAGTGTGTACGCCTGGAGGGAGGGGAGTCGTCGCCGCGCCGCCCATGACGCGCCGCCCGTGAGGAATCAATGGCAAGGCTGACCGGCGGCAGCCTTGCCATTGCTTCCCCGCGGGAAACCGAGGTGCTTTGGGGGGAAGACGAGGTGCGGCGTCGTTGACACGGCTGGCCCGCGTCTCTTTCGCGCCAAAACCGCTCGCCCCGGCGCCTCCGGGCACCCTCCAGCACGCCGGGTTCGGCCTGGGTCCGCCGGCGCAGATTTCGGCCCAGGCCGGCGAAAATCAGGTTTCTAGAGGCATGACTGAGCCGTTTTTCGGTGCCGGCGCGAAAAAATCGCCTGGGGAGGCCTTTCTGGGAGCGCAGCTGGAGATGCTTTTAGTAGGCTGTATTATTTTTTGATTTTCGGCAACCCGCTATAGGATACACTCACTAATGGGCTGGCCCATGGCGAACTTTCTCTGGGTTGTCTTTAATTTTAAGCGTGGACGACGTACTTCTAAAAAAGACTATCCTATCCTTTATTATGAAGGGGTATCAACAGATATCATCTATTGATGTGTTTAGAGAGTGTTGTACCGAAGCAGAAGTGCTTAATTTATACATGCTTAATGTTGATGGTAACAGCACAAGGTGTTGGCTGCAGCGTCGTAGCCTTGCGCAGGGTTGATGGTAACGACACGAGCTATCGACGCGTTTGGTTGGCGACTTTTACTAGATTGCCTCCGGAATACTCCCTACATTCCATAATGTAAAACGTTTTTGCAAGCGATGTAGGGAGTATGATACATGTGTTTGTTTCAGCTTGGCCAGATTCGATTCCTTTGTTATCGGATACACCGCTTCGCAAAGCCCAAAAAACACTCATTTCCGTCTCTTCGTCTCAACCCCCGATCCTCCCCCCCCCCCCCCCCCCCCCCCCCCCCCCGCATCAGCGTGGCCTCCCTTGCCGACGCGGGCAGCAACGCCTGTGACCTGCCCCTTATCCACCGCGAGCCACCTTGCCTCTTCCCCCCCTCCCCCATTAGGTTCATCGTGGTGGCTGGACCGACTGTGTTCTTCAGGTGTTCCTCTTTGAATTAAAAAAGCATCCCAAAACATCCCATTGCTGAACCGAAAAAAGATCAGGGAGTTAATCGACCCTCCACCTAATACAGTGCAATCCCGATTACAAAGTTGAATATGTTACCCGAATTGAACCAAACGCGTCGTATATTCTGCGCCGTGTATCATGATTCCTGAGCATGTAATGTAGCCTTGAGCTGAGTTGTTTCTCTCTTGTTATTTTTGCTTATGTTTTGTTGTAAGAACTGAATGGCGGTTTCTTAAATGGATCAACACATGTTTGTGGACTGGTCTACAATTTTTAGGTGTGTTTTGGGGAAATTGTGTACATCAACATATATTTATAGATACTCGTTCTCCAACCCGGTCACAATTAAACTAAAAGCGCATACAAGTGATTTTGATATTTTTCCCCTCACTAGCAATCGGCGCAATGCACATGGTGGCAATCATAATATGTTGTTTTTGCCAAAGGCCAGTTATGTTACATAGCCACGTTTACACCCTGAAGATAGATACTCCCTCCGGTTCTTTTTTACTCTGCATATAAGATTTTTCTGAAGTCAAATTTCGTCAAGTTTAACCAACTTTATAGAAATAGTATCTGTTGGGTTTCGTAGTAATTTCAAAAAAATTCCTACGCACACGCAAGATCATGTGATGCATAGCAACGAGAGGAGAGTGTGATCTACATACCTAGTAGATCGACAACGGAAGCGTTTTGTTGATGTAGTCGTACGTCTTCACGATCCAACCGATCAAGCACCGAAACTACGGCACCTCCGAGTTCGAGCACACGTTCAGCTCGATGACGATCCCCGGACTCCGATCCAGCAAAGTGTCGGGGAAGAGTTCCGTCAGCACGACGGCGTGGTGACGATCTTGATGCATTACAGCAGCAGGGCTTCGCCTAAACTCCGCTACAGTATTATCGAGGACTATGGTGGCTGGGGGCGCCGCACACGGCTAAGGAATAGATCACGTGGATCAACTTGTGTGTTTCTGGGGTGCCCCTGCCTCCGTATATAAAGGACTAGAGGGGGGAGGCTGGCCGGCCAAGGGTGGCGCGCCAGGAGAGTCCTACTCCCTCTGGGAGTAGGATCCCCCCCCCCCCCAATCCTAGTTAGAATAGGATTCGCGGAGGGGGAAAAGAGAGAGGGGGGGCCGGCCACCTCTCCTTGTCCTAATAGGACTAGGGGAGGGAGGGAGGCGCGCAGCCCATCTTGGGCAGCCCCTTTTCTTTTCCACTAAGGCCCACTAAGGCCCATATAGCTCCCGGGGGGTTCCGGTAACCTCCCGGTACTCCGGTAAAATCCCGATTTCACCCGGAACACTTCCGATATCCAAACATAGGCTTTCAATATATCAATCTTTATGTCTCGACCATTTCGAGACTCCTCGTCATGTCCGTGATCACATCCGGGACTCCGAACAACCTTCGGTACATCAAAATGCATAAACTCATAATATAACTGTCATCGTAACCTTAAGCGTGCGGACCCTACGGGTTCGAGAACAATGTAGACATGACCGAGACACGTCTCCGGTCAATAACCAATAGCGGGACCTGGATGCCCATATTGGCTCCTACATATTCTAGGAAGATCTTTATCGGTCAGACCGCATAACAACATACGTTGTTCCCTTTGTCATCGGTATGTTACTTGCCCGAGATTCGATCGTCGGTATTCCAATACCTAGTTCAATATCATTACCGGCAAGTCTCTTTACTCGTTATGTAATACATCATCCCGCAACTAACTCATTTAGTTGCAATGCTTGCAAGGCTTAAGTGATGTGCATTACCGAGAGGGCCCGGAGATACCTCTCCGACAATCGGAGTGACAAAACCTAATCTCGAAATACGCCAACCCAACATGTACCTTAGGAGACACCTGTAGTACTCCTTTATAATCACCTAGTTACGTTGTGACGTTTGGTAATACCCAAAGTGTTCCTCCGGTAAACGGGAGTTGCATAATCTCATAGTTATAGGAACATGTATAAGTCATGAAGAAAGCAATAGCAACATACTAAACGATCGGGTGCTAAACTAATGGAATGGGTCATGTCAATCAGATCATTCTCTTAATGATGTGATCCCGTTAATCAAATAACAACTCATTTTTCATGGTTAGGAAACATAACCATCTTTGATTAACGAGCTAGTCAAGTAGAGGCATACTAGTGACACTTTGTTTGTCTATGTATTCACACATGTATTATGTTTCCGCTTAATACAATTCTAGCATGAATAATAAACATTTATCATGATTATAAGGAAATAAATAATAACTTTATTATTGCCTCTAGGGCATATTTCCTTCAGTCTCCCACTTGCACTAGAGTCAATAATCTAGATTACACCGTAATGATTCTAACACCCATGGAGCCTTGGTGCTGATCATGTTTTGCTCGTGGAAGAGGCTTAGTCAATGGGTCTGCAACATTCAGATCCGTATGTATCTTGCAAATCTCTATGTCTCCCACCTGGACTAGATCCCGGATGGAATTGAAGCGTCTCTTGATGTGCTTGGTTCTCTTATGAAATCTGGATTTCTTTGCCAAGGCAATTGCACCAGTATTGTCACAAAAGATTTTCATTGGACCCGATGCACTAGGTATGACACCTAGATCGGATATGAACTCCTTCATCCAGACTCCTTCATTTGCTGCTTCCGAAGCAGCTATGTACTCCGCTTCACATGTAGATCCCGCTACAACGCTTTGTTTAGAACTGCACCAACTGACAGCTCCACCGTTTGATGTAAACACGTATCCGGTTTGCGATTTAGAATCGTCCGGATCAGTGTCAGAGCTTGCATCAACGTAACAATTTACGATGAGCTCTTTGTCACCTCCATATACGAGAAGCATATCCTTAGTCCTTTTCAGGTATTTCAGGATGTTCTTGACCGCTGTCCAGTGATCCACTCCTCCACTCCTGGATTACTTTGGTACCTCCCTGCTAGACTTATAGCAAGGCACACATCAGGTCTGGTACACAGCATTGCATACATGATAGATCCTATCGCTGATGCATAGGGAACATCTTTCATATTCTCTCTATCTTCTGCAGTGGTCGGGCATTGAGTCTTACTCAATTTCACACCTTGTAACACAGGCAAGAATCCTTTCTTTGCTTGATCCATTTTGAACTTCTTCAAAATTTTGTCAAGGTACGTTGTTTGTGAAAGTCCAATTAAGCGTTTTGATCTATCTCTATAGATCTTAATGCCTAATATGTAAGCGGCTTCACCGAGGTCTTTCATTGAAAAACTCTTATTCAAGTATCCCTTTATGCTATCCAGAAATTCTATATCATTTCCAATTAATAATATGTCATCCACATATAATATCAGAAATGCTACAGAGCTCCCACTCACTTTCTTGTAAATACAGGCTTCTCCAAAAGTCTGTATAAAACCAAATGCTTTGATCACACTATCAAAACGTTTATTCCAACTCCGAGAGGCTTGCACCAGTCCATAAATGGATCGCTGGAGCTTGCACACTTTGTTAGCTCCCTTTGGATCGACAAAACCTTCTGGTTGCATCATATACAACTCTTCTTCCAGAAATCCATTCAGGAATGCAGTTTTGACATCCATCTGCCAAATTTCATAATCATAAAATGCGGCAATTGCTAACATGATTCGGACAGACTTAAGCATCGCTACGGGTGAGAAGGTCTCATCGTAGTCAATCCCTTGAACTTGCCGAAAACCTTTTGCGACAAGTCGAGCTTTGTAGACAGTAATATTACCGTCAGCGTCAGTCTTCTTCTTGAAGATCCATTTATTCTCAATTGCTTGCCGATCATCGGGCAAGTCAACCAAAGTCCATACTTTGTTCTCATACATGGATCCCATCTCAGATTTCATGGCTTCAAGCCACTTTGCGGAATCTGGGCTCACCATTGCTTCTTCATAGTTCGTAGGTTCATCATGATCTAGCATCATGACTTCCAGAACGGGATTACCGTACCACTCTGGCGCGGATCTTACTCTGCTTGATCTACGAGGTTCAGTAGTATCTTGTTCTGAAGTTTCATGATCATTATCATTGACTTCCTCACTAACTGGTGTAGGTGTCACAGAAACAGTTTTCTGTGATGTACTACTTTCCAATAAGGGAGCAGGTACAGTTACCTCGTCAAGTTCTACTTTCCTCCCACTCACTTCTTTCGAGAGAAACTCCTTCTCCAGAAAGTTTCCGAATTTAGCAACAAAAGTCTTGCCTTCGGATCTGTGATAGAAGGTGTATCCAATAGTTTCCTTTGGATATCCTATGAAGACACATTTCTCCGATTTGGGTTCGAGCTTATCAGGTTGAAGCTTTTTCACATAAGCTTCGCAGCCCCAAACTTTCAGAAACGACAACTTTGGTTTCTTGCCAAACCATAGTTCATAAGGCGTCGTCTCAACGGATTTTGATGGTGCCCTATTTAACGTGAATGCGGCCGTCTCTAGAGCGTATCCCCAAAACGATAGCAGTAAATCAGTAAGAGACATCATAGATCGCACCATATCCAGTAAAGTACGATTACGACGTTCGGACACACCATTACACTGAGGTGTTCCGGGTGGCGTGAGTTGCGAAACTATTCCACAATTTTTCAAATGTACACCAAACTCGTAACTCAAATATTCTCCTCCACGATCAGATCGTAGAAACTTTATTTTCTTGTTACGATGATTTTCAACTTCACTCTGAAATTCCTTGAACTTTTCAAATGTTTCAGACTTATGTTTCATTAAGTAGATATACCCATATCTGCTTAAATCATCTGTGAAGGTGAGAAAATAACGATATCCGCCACGAGCCTCAATATTCATCGGACCACATACATCTGTATGTATAATTTCCAACAAATCTGTTGCTCTCTCCATAGTACCGGAGAACGGCGTTTTTGTCGTCTTGCCCATGAGGCACGGTTCGCAAGTACCAAGTGATTCATAATCAAGTGGTTCCAAAAGTCCGTCAGAATGGAGTTTCTTCATGCGCTTTACACCGATATGACCTAAACGGCAGTGCCACAAATAAGTTGCACTCTCATTATCAACTCTGCATCTTTTGGCTTCAACATTATGAATATGTGTGTTACTACTATCGGGATTCAACAAGAATAGACCACTCTTCAAGGGTGCATGACCATAAAAGATATTACTCATATAAATAGAACAACCATTATTCTCTAATTTAAATGAATAACCGTCTCGCATTAAACAAGATCCAGATATAATGTTCATGCTTAACGCTGGCACCAAATAACAATTATTTAGGTCTAATACTAATCCCGAAGGTAGATGTAGAGGTAGCGTGCCGACTGCGATCACATCGACTTTGGAACCGTTTCCCACGCGCATCGTCACCTCGTCCTTAACCAATCTTCGCTTGATCCGTAGTCCCTGTTTCGAGTTGCAAATATTAGCAACAGAACCAGTATCAAATACCCAGGTGCTACTGCGAGCATTAGTAAGGTACACATCAATAACATGTATATCACATATACCTTTGTTTACCTTGCCATCCTTCTTATCCGCCAAATACTTGGGGCAGTTCCGGTTCCAGTGACCAGTCTGCTTGCAATAGAAGCACTCAGTTTCAGGCTTAGGTCCAGGTTTGGGTTTCTTCTCTTGAGTAGCAACTTGCTTGCCGTTCTTTTTGAAGTTCCCCTTCTTCCCTTTGCCCTTTTTCTTGAAACTAGTGGTCTTGTTGACCATCAACACTTGATGCTCCTTCTTGATTTCTACCTCCGCAGCTTTCAGCATCGCGAAGAGCTCGGGAATAGTCTTGTTCATCCCTTGCATATTATAGTTCATCACGAAGCTCTTGTAGCTTGGTGGCAGTGATTGAAGAATTCTGTCAATGACACAATCATCTGGAAGATTAACTCCCAATTGAATCAAGTGATTATTATACCCAGACATTTTGAGTATATGCTCACTGACAGAACTGTTCTCCTCCATCTTGCAGCTATAGAACTTATTGGAGACTTCATATCTCTCAATCCGGGCATTTGCTTGAAATATTAACTTCAACTCCTGGAACATCTCATATGCTCCATGACGTTCAAAACGTCGTTGAAGTCCCGATTCTAAGCCGTAAAGCATGGCACACTGAACTATCGAGTAGTCATCAGCTTTGCTCTGCCAGACGTTCATAACATCCGGCGTTGCTCCTGCAGTAGGCCTGGCACCCAGCGGTGCTTCCAGGACGTAATTCTTCTATGCAGCAATGAGGATAATCCTCAAGTTACGGACCCAGTCCGTGTAATTGCTACCATCATCTTTCAACTTTGCTTTCTCAAGGAACACATTAAAATTCAACGGAACAACAGCACGAGCCATCTATCTACAATCAAACATAAACAAGCAAGATACTAATCGGGTACTAAGTTTCATGATAAATTTAAGTTCAGTTAATCAAATTAATTAAAGAACTCCCACTTAGATAGACATCCCTCTAATCCTCTAAGTGATTACGTGATCCAAATCAACTAAATCATAACCGATCATCACGTGAGATGGAGTAGTTTTCAATGGTGAACATCGTTATGTTGATCATATCTACTATATGATTCACGCTCGACCTTTCGGTCTCCGTGTTCCGAGGCCATATCTGTATATGCTTGGCTCGTCAAGTATAACCTGAGTATTCCGCGTGTGCAACTGTTTTGCACCCGTTGTATTTGAACGTAGAACCTATCACACCCGATCATCACGTGGTGTCTCAGCACGAAGAACTTTCGCAACGGTGCATACTTAGGGAGAACACTTCTTGATAATTTAGTGAGAGATCATCTTATAATGCTACCATCAATCAAAGCAAGATAAGATGCATAAAAGGATAAACATCACATGCAATCAATATAAGTGATATGATATGGCCATCATCATCTTGTGCTTGTGATCTCCATCTCTGAAACATCGTCGTGATCACCATCGTCACCGGCGTGACACCTTGATCTCCATCGTAGCATCGTTGTCGTCTCGCCAAGCTTGTGCTTCTACGACTATCGCTACCACTTAGTGATAAAAGTAAAGCATTACATCGCGATTGCATTGCATACAATAAAACGACAACCATAAGGCTCCTGCCAGTTGCCGATAACTCGGTTACAAAACATGATCATCTCATACAACAAAATTCAGCATCATGTCTTGACCATATCACATCACAACATGCCCTGCAAAAACAAGTTAGACGTCCTCTACTTTGTTGTTGCAAGTTTTACGTGGCTGCTACGGGCTTAAGCAAGAACCAATCTTACCTACGCATCAAAACCACAACGATAGTTTGTCAATTTGACTCCGTTTTAATCTTCGCAAGGACTGGGCGTAGCCATACTCAGTTCAACTAAAGTTGGAGAGACAGTCGCCCGCAAGCCACCTATGTGCAAAGCACGTCGGGGGAACCGGTCTCGCGTAAGCGTACGCGTAATGTTGGTCTGGATCGTCTCGTCCAACAATGTCGCCGAACCAAAGTATGACATGTTGGTAGGCAGTATGACTTATATCGCCCACAACTCACTTGTGTTCTACTCGTGCATATAACATCAACATAAATAACCTAGGCTCGGATGCCACTGCTGGGTTTCGTAGTAATTTCAAAAAATTTCCTACGCACACGCAAGATCATGTGATGCATAGCAACGAGAGGAGAGTGTGATCTACATACCTAGTAGATCGACAACGGAAGCGTTTGGTTGATGTAGTCGTACGTCTTCACGATCCAACCGATCAAGCACCGAAACTACGGCACCTCCGAGTTCGAGCACACGTTCAGCTCGATGACGATCCCCGGACTCCGATCCAGCAAAGTGTCGGGGAAGAGTTCCGTCAGCACGACGGCGTGGTGACGATCTTGATGCATTACAGCAGCAGGGCTTCGCCTAAACTCCGCTACAGTATTATCGAGGACTATGGTGGCTGGGGGCGCCGCACACGGCTAAGGAATAGATCACGTGGATCAACTTGTGTGTTTCTGGGGTGCCCCTGCCTCCGTATATAAAGGACTAGAGGGGGGAGGCTGGCCGGCCAAGGGTGGCGCACCAGGAGAGTCCTACTCCCTCTGGGAGTAGGATTCCCCCTCCCCCAATCCTAGTTGGAATAGGATTCGCGGAGGGGGAAAAGAGAGAGGGGGGGCCGACCACCTCTCCTTGTCCTAATAGGACTAGGGGAGGGAGGGAGGCGCGCAGCCCATCTTGGGCAGCCCCTTTTCTTTTCCACTAAGGCCCACTAAGGCCCATATAGCTCCCGGGGGGTTCCGGTAACCTCCCGGTACTCCGGTAAAATCCCGATTTCACCCGGAACACTTCCGATATCCAAACATAGGCTTCCAATATATCAATCTTTACGTCTCAACCATTTCGAGACTCCTCGTCATGTCCGTGATCACATCCGGGACTCCGAACAACCTTCGGTACATCAAAGTGCATAAACTCATAATATAACTGTCATCGTAACCTTAAGCGTGCGGACCCTACGGGTTCGAGAACAATGTAGACATGACCGAGACACGTCTCCGGTCAATAACCAATAGCGGGACCTGGATGCCCATATTGGCTCCTACATATTCTACAAAGATCTTTATCGGTCAGACCGCATAACAACATACGTTGTTCCCTTTGTCATCGGTATGTTACTTGCCCGAGATTCGATCGTCAGTATTCCAATACCTAGTTCAATATCATTACCGGCAAGTCTCTTTACTCGTTCTGTAATACATCATCCCGCAACTAACTCATTTAGTTGCAATGCTTGCAAGGCTTAAGTGATGTGCATTACCGAGAGGGCCCGGAGATACCTCTCCGACAATCGGAGTGACAAAACCTAATCTCGAAATACGCCAACCCAACATGTACCTTTGGAGACACCTGTAGTACTCCTTTATAATCACCTAGTTACGTTGTGACGTTTGGTAGTACCCAAAGTGTTCCTCCGGTAAATGGGAGTTGCATAATCTCATAGTTATAGGAACATGTATAAGTCATGAAGAAAGCAATAGCAACATACTAAACGATCGGGTGCTAAGCTAATGGAATGGGTCATGTCAATCAGATCATTCTCTTAATGATGTGATCCCGTTAATCAAATAACAACTCATTGTTCATGGTTAGGAAACATAACCATCTTTGATTAACGAGCTAGTCAAGTAGAGGCATACTAGTGACACTTTGTTTATCTATGTATTCACACATGTATTATGTTTCCGGTTAATACAATTCTAGCATGAATAATAAACATTTATCATGATTATAAGGAAATAAATAATAACTTTATTATTGCCTTTAGGGCATATTTCCTTCAGTATCAACATTCAAAATACAAAATCAATATCATTAGATCCGTCATGTATTTACTTTTGATACTGTATACCTTTAGTTAGTGATGTAGATGTTGATAATTTTTTCATATTAATATGGTCAAATTTTACAAAAGGAGTACAATCGCCAAGAGTCGTCAATGAACTTAGTAACTTCGTTGGGCACTATGGATGACCAAATTATTTCATGTAAAGTTAACATCTTTGTTTGCCCTCTCTTCCACAGTGCCCAATAAAGTTACTAATTTTTTTCATATGCGGAGTAAAAAGGACCGGAAGGAGTAAAATCGCCAAGAGTCGTGAAACAACCTTATGGCTCGTTTCTCTAAACCGATGAGCCCATAAAGTGAAGTCGTCAATAATATTTTTGATTGTAGTAGTGTTGTGTTGGTCGATGTTATCAAAGAACATTGCATTCCTGTTGTCCCAGAGTTTCCACGAGATGGTTGACGGAGTGACAAAATTATTGTAGTGGTATGAGTGTCCGCTCAAGGTCCCAAAGGCAGTTGATGTCACCATCCTGGTGCAGTTGGGGTCCCATGCCAAACCCTAAGGGATAGGGGCATCACATGATAAGTGTGATGTGGACTCTTGAGGGTGGCGACAACGCACGTCGGGTGCTGGAATCAATGATATGTTTGTGGTAGGTTTACTCTGGTGTCTAATTATTAGCACCCCAATACACAGGGATGGCACTGTGCTGAGGCCAGTGACTGAAGACGGGTGGGCCCTAGCTGCAAGGATGAGCAAGAGAGAGAAGAGGGCCAACCCACACATCTCAGGGGTGGAGTGGACCCGATGCTTGGCCACCAGAACAACATATGTGTGGGTGGCGTGTGAGGATGAGGGCGCATCAATTGATCAGGAATTAGACTTGTAGCGACCACTTTCCTTCTTCCTCTCTCTCTCTCTCTCTGGTATCAAAGCTAGGGCCGCCATGCCCACCTGGGGGCCTTCCCAGGGGGATGGGGTGTTAGATTGCTAGGTCATTGGGCGTTGCTAGTGACAGTGTCAGAAGTTCCCACCTTTTTTATAGAAGTACTTGCAACAGATTTGCTACCTATAGTGGTCAACTTTCATAAGTACTCACTGCCCATGGATTCCACTTCTTTACTTCTACTAGGTGGTAATTGTGCATGCATAAGGCACATTCCATTAACATGACAGAAATATATTTACATTTCATTAACATAACAAAAAATATTAAAAATTTACAAGGTGTGTTTTGTCGGTGTTCTACGCAGTAGCCCAACAAAGGCATTTTTTGCTAATATAGTTTACATTGATGGAATAATATCTTTTTGCAATGTACCAATGCTAAGTATCCCATAGAATCAAAATAGTACCACATACACTCTTCCTTTTCTTTTGTGGTTTTTCTCTTCCTTGGGTAACCGTTGTTCCAGAAACTACGGTCCACGATTGACTTTTCGTCGCAACATATTGTGCCAAGTTAGACCAAGCTCCAAGCAACACCATGAGAAAGACTTGGAGCATCCATATCCACATCAGCCATCTGGACCTGTTGGTTTCTACTCTCCACTCTTTTATAAGCATATTTTTCCATTGGCCCCAACATCACCTATATGTATGTGTGTGCTAAGGGCTTTTTTATTCAATTAGTGATATAAAATTGGAAACAAACTATTTCAATTACACTAGCAACAGATTTAAAGGGCCTACTGCATTCAAAGGATTTTTGTATAAATCTTGAAGAACTGTAATCATTAGAAATTTTCCTATTTTTTTAGCAAAAATGAGTTCTTTGATTTGTGTGACCGCATCCCATAATTTTTCTCCTATGAATTCTTTGGCACTACATTTTGTATGAGTATTTTCATTCACTCAAACCACCTGGAAACAATCCTCCCGTTCCGCTTGTGATGCAGTTAAATAAACCAAAATCTCTAAATATTCAAAATGATTTCCCCTTTTAGAAGGATTTCACATTATTCCTAACTCTAGTTTTTAGAATCTTACAAATCAAATTGACGCAGTGTCTTTGCCATCAGTATCAGTGCTAGTCCAACTACCTCATCTGTGTTTATGAGTGATGCACCAAAAGTCCAAATATATAAAGGTATTTGAGTGTTGCAAGGTTGTCCTATGACTACGGGAATGCATATTTAAACATTGAAAATATGTCAACCGAGTCACCAGAGGCTTTATCCATACAACACAAGCTTTGATCCACACATGTGCCCTGTTGGTTTACCACCACAACTTTGGTAATATGTTTGCAAAATACCTCATCAAAAAGCATGTCTTCTAATTTCATGGCTCTTCCATTTTCGCTACATTGGTTGATATTATGCTTCGATTTACTAAAAATATATGTCTCCCTTAGCACACACTCAAAATTAATGGCGACGAGTATAACATGTGTACTTCACCAGATATGTACACCAGATATGTACTCTAACATGAATACGCAGTGCATACAGAGTGGGTGAATAGCGAGAGAGCATGAGTCGTCGTATAGGTAAGGCTGGAACCCTATAAAAGACTGGGTACGATGCGAGGCAAGGGGTAGGAATGGGAGAGGGTGCGGTTGCCTGACAATGCATATGGATCGAGGGAGTGCGTAGTTTTCGCTCGAGCGAGAATGAGGGACACATCCGCATGTTTCAGACGAGTTTTCTGGTTGGCTATTTTGTGCGCTGTCTGCGGGGTCGTGAGAGGTTGAGGCGAGGAAAGCCTTGAAAAACCGAAAGCGGAGGTGGGTTAGGTTCAAGGAATATCGATGGAGAGGGGAGGCCAATCGACCCAGAGGTGGGATGACAGGACGAAACGACGTACGTATACACCTTTAATAATAGAGATTGTTTGCATTATTTTAATAATAGAGATAGATAGATATATACTGTAGATCTCTAACACACCTTAAAGTGGAGTATTTTGTACTTATACTTAGGGTAGAAAAAAGATATTATGCTCGATTTTGTTATTAAATAATAAATCCCTAACAATAAAGCAGCTACGGTAATTGTGCATGCATAAGGCACATTCCATTAACATGACAGAAATATATTTACATTTCATTAACATAGCAAAAAATATTAAAAAATTACAAGGTGTGTTTTGTCGGTGTTCTACGCAGTAGCCCAACAAAGGCATTTTTTGCTAATATAGTTACATTGATGGAATACTATCTTTTGCAATGTACCAGTGCTAAGTATCCCATAGAATCAAAATAGTACCACATACACTCTTCCTGTTTTTTTGTGATTTTTCTCTAACTTGGTAACCGTTGTTCCAGAAACTACAGTCCACGATTGACTTTTCGTCGCAACATATTGTGCCAAGTTAGACCAACCTCCAAGCAAAGCCATGAGAAAGACTTGAAGCATCCATATCCACATCAGCCATCTGGACCTGTTGGTTTCTGCTCTCCACTCTTTTATACGCATATTTTGCCATTGCCCCCAACATCGCCTATATGTATGTGTGTGCTAAGGGCTTTTTTTTATCCAATTAGTGATATAAAATTGGAAACAAACTATTTCAATTACACTAGGAATAGATTTAAAGGGCCTACTGCATTCAAAGGATTTTGTATAAATCTTGAAGAACTGTAATCATTAGTTCCTATTTGTGTTTTAGCAAAAATGAGTTCTTTGATTTGCGTGACTGCATCCCATAATTTCCCCCCTATGAATTCTTTGGCACTACATTTTGTATGAGTGTTTCCATTCGCTCAAACCACCTGGAAACAATCCTCCCGTTCCGCTTGTGATGCAGTTAAATAAACCAAAATCTCCAAATGTTCAAAATGATTTTCCCTTTTAGAAGGATTTCACATTATTCCTAACTCTAGGTTTTAGAATCTTACAAATCAAAGTGACGCAGTGTCTTTGCCATCAGTATCAGTGCTAGTCCAACTACCTCATCCGTCTCTGTGTTTATGAGTGATGCACCGAAAGTCCAAATATATAAAGGTGTTTGAGAGTTGCAAGGTTGTCCTACGACTACGGGAATGCATATTTAAACATTGAAAATATGTCAATCGAGTCACAAAGGCTTTATCCATACAACACAAGCTTTGATCCACACATGTGCCCTGTTGGTTTACTACCGCAACTTTGGTAATATGTTTGCAGAATACCTCCTCAAAAAGCATGTCTTCTAATTTCATGGCTCTTCCATTGTCGCTACATTGGTTGATATTATGCTTTGATTTACTAAAAAAATATGTCTCCCTTAGCACACGCACAAAATTAATGGCACCGAGTATAAAATGAATACAAAGAGCATGCAAGAGTGGGTGAATAGCGAGAGAGCACGAGTCGCTGTAGAGGTAAGACTGGAACCCTATAAAAGACCGGGTACGATGCGAGGCGAGAGGTAGGACTGGGAGACGGGGTGGCTGCCTGACGACGCATCTGGATCGAGGGAGTGCGTAGGTTTCGCTCGAGCGAGAAGGAGGGACACATCCGTATGTTTCAGACGGGTTTTTCGGTTGGTTTTTTTGTGCGCTGTCTGTGTGGTCGTGAGAGGTTGAGGCTAGGGAAGCCTTGAAAAACCAAAAGCGGGAGGTGGGTTCCGTTCAAGGAATATCGATGGAGGGGGGATGCCAATCGACCCAGAGGTGGGATGGCTGGACGAAACGACGTATGTATACACCTTTAACAATGGAGATTTTTTTTGCATGGCTTTAATAATAGAGATAGATAGATATATACAGTATATCTCTAACACGCATTAAAGTGGAGTATTTTGTACTTATACTTACAGGTAGAAAGAAGATATTATGCTCGATTATGTTATTAAATAATAAATATTTATCAAGCCCCAAGCGGCAAACCCTCGGGCGCATTTCACTTGTGTGTGTCACGCTTTCCATTTCGCATCCACCTCCCTCGCTCGCATCTCCACTTCTCCACCTGCTTTCCTCTGCACCGCCCAACCACGCCGCCGCGGCAGCTCCAGCCGCCGGCGCCGCCCCTGTCACGGGGCGCCACCGCTCCCGCTGCGCCGGATCTAGGTACACACCGTGATCCCACCCCACTCACCAACCCACAAACACAACACACACTGGTTCTGCCACCGACCTTTCCGGCTGCTGCCGCTCGTCTCCGACGAGAGCGGGAGCCGTCGAGGCAGCGGCCTTGCGCCTACGCTGTTCCTGTCACGAAGGGGGCCGTCTCGTTTCCACCCTGGCACCGCAAGAGGAGGAAAGACAGCAAGATCTAGGGTTTAATTACCTCTGAATTCTCGTGCGATTTGTTGTCTTTTTGGTACAAAGCTGCGGTTAATTTCACCGAGATCTGGCAATCGGTTGTTGAGATCTCGATTTTTTGGTGGATCCAGTGTCTGACATTAGCAGGAAGTTGCAAGTGCATTAGTGGAAAGTTGAAAGTCTGTTGAATTTTGGTGCATACTGTTTTATTGAGAAATTGGGGCCCGGATCTCTGGAAATCTGCTAAAACATTGCTGGAAGTTAGCATGATAAGTTTGCTAAAAATGTTTTTTGCTTCTTCTGAAAGTTCATCCTAAATTTCTGAAACTTCATGTATTTTGAAGTACAGTTTCATTTATTTTGTCTGAAATCTCGTGGCCTACAGTTCAGATTTGTTGAAAGGTGGTGTGAATTCTTATAAAAAGTTGATTTAAACCTCTGTTTGTGGTAAGTTCTTCTTTTTGTCCTCGTTTCAGTTTTGAGAGCCAGCACAAGTCGGCATAATGTCTGAAATGGAAATCTGACAGCCCAATGTGGCTGCTGGAAAGGAACGGCTGGCTTTCTCCTGAGCAGTGACCTGTAGCTAGAAAACTTCCTCATGAGTAATTAGATGTTTGGCGATCTCAGCCCACGAGTAATCAGATTCCAAACAATGCATGTTTTGGGCAAAATTCCCATGAATCTTCGTTATGGCAGGAATATAATACATACTTAATATAGTCTTGTTTCCTGAACTCCTTTATTTCTTGAAACAGAGGGCGCAACACAAGATGGTGCATCTAAGATTTACTGGTGCGTCCGATAGTCGCTCAAGCAGATCACGAGAGACTATAGGTGATGTGATACATGGCAAGGTATGCTCTGTGTGTTATTCAGCCCTAGGACATAAGTTTACGGTCGCTTTAGAATATATATATATATATATATATATATATATATATATATATATATATATATAGACACACATACATATATATACATATATACATGTTCAACTGGTGTTTATGCAAACATTCTTTTGCATGTGAAACATTTCCTGTATTTGTACAATGATGGGTACTTTATGTGGAATTTTACATGATACATGAATAAACTGAATTCATCATTGGTGGGAGAGTTAGGCTGAGTAACAACAAGTGGTTTTAGTTCGATTGGGAAGCGTATTACTACTTTACTAGTGAGCAGAGAAGCCACACAAATGATTGTGTGCTGCTTTTTCTTAATTGTTCACTTTTAAAATGGGTAGGGCCTTCTTTCTAAAAAAATCCTTGGTGAAAACGGGATGCTAATTGTGAAATTTCGGGAACCGCTTTTGTACTATTCCTTTTTTTCTTCGCTTTTCTGATTATTTTGCAGTCTCAGAAAATTGTTTCGAGATGTTCCCAAAATTTGGAGATGTACTTAAAGAAATCAGCGATTGACTTTTTTTGGGGGAAGAGCTTTAAAAAAAATACGAGACGTATTTTTGGATATTTGCTAATCATTTTCGAGCAAAAATTCACACATCTTCCCACACACCAGTTTCTGAAAGTCTAGATCTACTGTTTCATGCTCAACAACAAAGAAATAGAAAAGATGCAACAGTCAACTACTGTTGGATATGCTTTTCAGAAATTATGTAGTGAGCTTTCAACATTTTCAGATTCACTTAAAAAAGATGTACTTTCACAAAGTTGATGCATTTCAAGTATTTTTATGAGCTTTTAAAATCTTATGAAATGAGCTTCCAAAAGTTTACCAACCAAGTTTTATTTAAAAGAGAGGCGATTGCCTAGCCTTAAAATGAGGCTCTTACAAGTGAACAACAAGTTCGAGTACGAGAGAAGCTAAAAAAGTTTCGATACAAGGCCGCAGGCAAGACATAGTGACACAGTGCATGCGAATAACGAGAAGAAGAACAAAGCGGTCACACTCGGACCTTCAACACCACCTCCAGCACGCGCGAGGCTTACTCCCTAGCCATTGTGGTTTCGTCAAGAAGTGGCTCGAAGGACTTGGCACCTTGAGCGAATCCTACTGATAAAAAGATCAAGACGCTGCCAATCCCGCGAACGCCCCAAGAGTCTCCATAGCTACAACAACACGACATTTTTGTACACAAGATCACTCGAGTCTTTAAAAACGTGTCCCGCCATCAATGCTTTGTTGCGAGCCATCCATACGTTGAATAAGACGATGAAAGTCCGCAAATCCGGCAGGGTTCCACGAGCATCCCGTGGCATCCCGAATAACACTCCACATAAATCGAGCCACGATGCAGCGAAAAAGAATAAGGTTGCACGACTCATCGTTGCCGCACCACATACACTTTCCATTACCCGGACCATGTCGCCTAAGAACTTGGTCACGGCCGGGGATTTGATTCCAGCCACTTGCTAGAGGAAAATCTTGGCCTTAGCCAGAATCCTAGCCTTCCACAGCCCACACGCGTCCCACCTAGGTACTGCCTTAAATATCTCTCGGTATAGAGTCCGTGAAAAAAAACTGGACAGCTCAAGACGCGAAGATACCTCGTCCCTGTCCTGATTAATATGGACACTCTCCAAGTCGCGCCTAAGGCTTTGCCAATCCGTTGCTTCCATGTGGCCTAGAGATCGCCTAAACCCTGGTTTCCAACAACTACCATCCCACATATCTGCCACCCTGGCGTCTGGGGCATCGCTGACGGCGAAGAGCCTAGGGTATGATTCTCATAGAGGCATGTCCCTAATCCAAACATTCCACCGAAATTGAGCCAGTTGCCCATTGCCAACCTGAAATCTCGACCCCAACCCGAGAAGGTGTTGGACTTTCACAACAGCTTTTGCAAATTGCGTCTGCTTCACATTTGCATTAATCTCAATCCCCTTGTTCGGAAGGTATTTATTCCTAAATATCTGAAGCCAGAGGCCCCCTTGACCAGTTAATTTTCCATGCCCACTTTTCAATAAGACACCAATTCATTATCTTGGTGTTGATCACTCCCAAACCAAGTCTCAAAAAAATTAGTTTGCATCTTCCAACACACCATATTTTGAAAGGCTTCTTGTTTTTGTCAGATGACACGAATGAAAACTGCAGCTATCAGCCATTTACAAGCTAATGGGAAATATCTATTGTGCTTTCAAAAAATCAAGATGTGTTTTTTACATTTTTCGCTAGGACTTAGTTTGCGTCCTCTCATTAGTTTTTCTCTTCTTTAAAATACTCAAAAGACTTATTTTTAATCAAAGCCCTATAGCATCCGCATCGTTGAGTTTAAACAAAGGCTAAAAGGGACAATTCACCTAACATCATAAGGTCAACTGAGGTACTAAGTAATGCTAAGCTTGTTGTTTCTTATTTTGTTGAATAAAAAATTGAAACAGAAGGCACCATCTTAACAGATGTGTATGTTGTGCTTAAGAGACGTGATTGAAAAATACACAAATATACATAATGTTTCCGCCATAGCTGGTTTTGTTGCAGATCAGACCTTGAGGTGAGGCTCGATTCATTGTTAGCCCGTGGTTAGCCCAATCTTTCGCAGCACTCTCCTACATACCAACAAGTAGCAGTTGCCAGATTTTAAATGGTGTTCGCAAATCCCCGAGGAAACAACACACTGACCCCTCGAAACGAAGGATTAACATGGACAAACCATATAGTGTCACCTTGTAATCTCACACTGTGGTAGAGGCTTTTTCATGGATTCTTCTAGAAACTTGGGAATTTTTACATAGCTTTCCCAGAACTGTATAAGAGGACTTTAACCCCCAAAACACTTGGTGTCTATTAATCAAATATAACCTGTCTTACATGGTACACACCTTGGCTGTTTATAGTGTACAGCCGACTTTCTAATCTTGACACACACGTTTTGACCGATAAGGTATTCTCGCGTACCAACATGGAAAGAAGCAATCTTATCTAAATATTCTGCTACTACTACTAAATGAAGCTATCAAGTAAAGCTTGGGCTCCATGCACCATCTTAATCTCACATGATAGGCGGCCTCCACCCAAAATTGCATAAAGAGAATGAGTTGAGAGAACCTCGTGTCAGTCTTGCAGTTCTTCTCTTTACCTATAAGAAAAATAAGCAATAACTCTAATCTTATTTTGATCACTTCTATTTGAACAAGCGATCCACATTTTCTAATGTCCACGTGAAGGTGTAGGAATAGGAGTTCTTTGTATCTCTTCCTTGATTCTTTCTTTGGAACAGAAAAAATCAAGCCTTCGTAAGTTTTCATGCAGCTGGATTCTGTCTCTTATAGTATTCTGCTATTTGCATGGAAGCCACATATGTTCAAAATTGGAAACTGGTTGTCCTTTGCGTATACGTCATGCACAAACGAAGTCTTCTTCACTCTAGCATGTTCGATGCACCACACAGCATGCATAGCCATCATAGCAGTCAGGACTTTGGCCTCCTCACCTCCATCACTAAACTATTTTTTTTGGCACATAAATAACTCTAATTTTGAGTTTATTGGGAGCACCCACAGCTTCAGTAAGTCCACTAGGGGACGCTATATCAGGTTGGGTATCGAAAAGAAATACATGGCATTTTTGTGCAACGAACCTTATTTTATTCATTTGGTCTACTCTTTGCAGCCCCCTTGCAGCTGACATTCTATACACAGTCAAAGTCAAACATTTTCAATAAAACTTTGGCTGTAAAAAACTAGGATTAGGTAATTGAAAACATATTAATATTTTTTGTCAACAGTGATCTAAAGTTAATGACGATTATACAGGATTTGCTTTTCTGTGCAGTGGAAAGCCCTTGGCCAGGTGGGTTATGCGTTTTTTGTGCAGTGGAAAGCCCTAGGCCAGGTGGTCAGCCCAACACAAATGAAAACATTACAGCTACCAAACCATTTTCTGCACAAGTTTTTGTGAAATATGTACTAAGCTTTCAAAAAAGGCAATGTATCGGGTGAAAACTGTTGTTCAGTGAAAATCTGGAAACTTTCCCTTCTAACCATCAGATCTAAAATGACTGTATTACATAAGAGGTGGGATACCCCTTAGCCACTTAAAACCCTTCACAAAACCCCCCTCACATGTCTTAATCTGGTTGTACAACTTCATCTCCTGCCTCCGATCCGCTCTAATCCCTGTCAAAACACATCACCGCCAGAGCTCAACAGGGACCCTGCTCTCGCGACGCCGAGCAATGAGCTTGAGCCCACCACTTTCCAGTCCTGCTTTTGGGGCTATGTCTTGATGCCCGGCCAACTCGCAGAATGGCAATTCTTGAAAGTGGCGATGGCTGGCGAGCAAGTGCTACATGGCGGGGGATTTCAAAACAATATGTGATCTTCCTTGCTGCACACGCCCTTGCTGGCTCGCTCTCTCGACTACTTCCGAGGGACACCACAGCAGGCCCCTGCCCCCACATGCCGCAGACCATGAGACGGCTCAGGAACCCCTCTGCAGAAAACTAACTTAGTTGCTTTCTTTAATTAGTTGAGATCTGCACCTAGAGTTCATATCTCTGCTCAATTTCTCCCTTGTTTGCTACTTGTTGTAGAGTCAGTTCGGCAATGTGAGCTAATCCTGTCATGAACCTGATTTTTTTTACTGTGTATCATGATTCATGACATCAGAGTTCAGACTTCGGCCGTTTTATTAGAACCTAAGAAACCTCATTGGAATTAGACTCTATTTGCCTTTAAACTGACCTGCAAGTTCTTTTACTCAGGAGCTTGCAGTCGTAGCCCCTGATTTCCTTGAAACTGAAATTGATTGCAAGAAGCTCTCGAGGGTTCAGATTGATTGGAAGAAGCTGGCTCCCTGGGACAGATTTCAAACAAAGTATTATCTGCAACTCCGAGAGGCAATACTGCAATAGTGATCCAATCTCACTTCCAACCGTTCACCATTGTTGCAAAGTCCAAATCAGCTCCGCGCCTTGGCTGAGTCTCATGCCGGAGCTGCTGTGCGCAGAATCCATCCATTTTAGATCTGATGGTTAGGAGGGAAAGTTTCCAGATTTTCACTGAACAACCGTTTTCGCCCTTGCCTACAAAAAATCATGATGAGTTTTTAAATTTTTCGCTAGGACTTGGTTTGATTCCCTAACATTAGTTTCTCTCTTTAAATTACTCAAAAAGCCTTTCTTTTAATCAAAGCCCTATAGCATCCGCATTGTTGAGGTTAAACAAAGGCTAAAAGGGACAATTCACCTAGCATTGTAGGATCAATTGGGAGGTTCTAAGTAATGCTAAGCTTGCTGTTTCTTATTTTGTTAAATAAAAATGGAAACAAAAGGCACCATCTTAACACATGTGTACGTTGTGCTTAAAAGATGTGATTGAAAAAGACACAAAGATACATAATGTTTCCACCATTGCTGGTTATGATGCGGATCAGACCTTGAGGAGAGGCTCGATTCAATGTTAGCCCAATCTTTCGGGAACTCTCCTGATCTCCTCCATACTCACTAGTGGTTGCTAGATTTTAAATGGTCTTTGCAAATCCCCGAGGAAACAACACCCGACCCCTCGAATCGAAGGAATAACATGGACAGACCATATAGTGTCACCTTGTAATCTCACACCGCGGGAGAGGCTTATGCATGGATTCTGAAACTTGGGAATTTTTACATAGCTTTCCCGGAACTGTAGAAGAGGACTTTAACCCACAAACACATGGTGTCTATTAATCAAACATAACATGTCTTACATGGCACACACCTTGGCTGTTTATAGTTTACGGCCGACTTTCTAATCTTGACCCACACGTTTTGACCGATATGGAACTCTCACATACCAACATGGAAAGAAGCAATCTTATGTCTAATTTAAAGATTTTGCTACTACTACTAACTGAACCTAACAAGTAAAGCTTGGACTCCATGCGCCATCTTAATCCTCGTGCCAGTCTTGCAGTTCTTCTCTTTACCTAGAAGAGAAAGAAACATTAACTCTAAACTTATTTTTATCGCTTGCTATTTGAACAAGCCATGGACAGGGGTGTGTGAAGTTAGCTATCCATGTGCCAGAACCATGAGTTGGTTTCGAGATCTTATGGGTTTCAACTCTAGCCTGCCCCTATGAGTTGTTGTTGTTCCACATTTTCTGATGTCCACGTGAAGGTGTTGTTCTACATTTTCTGATGGCCACGTGAAGGTTTAGGAATAGGAATTCTTTGTATCTCTTCCTTGATTCTTTCTTCGGAACCGAACAAAACAAGCCTTCACAATTTTCCATGCAGCCGGACTCCACCTCTTATAGTCTTCTGCTATTATTTGCAAGCCTTCACAATTTTCCATTCAGCCGGACTCCACCTCTTATAGTCTTCTGCTATTATTTGCATGGAAGTCATGTATGTTCAAAATTGGACAATGGTTGTCCTGCGCACATACGTCCTGCACAAATGAAGTTTCTCCACTCTAGCATGTTCAATGCCCAACACAGCATTCATCGCCATTGTAGCAATCAGGACTTTGGCCTCCTCACCTCCATCACTATTTTTTGGGGCACATAAATATCTCTAATTTGAGTTTATTGGGAACATACGCAGCTTCAGTAAGTCCACTAGGGGACCCTATCAGGCTGGGCATCGAAAAACAATACATGGCATTTTTGTGCAACGAACGTTATTGTATTCATTTTATCTTCTCTGTACGGCCCCCTTGCAGCTGCCATTCTAGACACAGTCAATGTCAAAACATTTTCAATAAGACTTTGGCTGCAACATCTAAAAAAACTAGGATTAGGTAACTGTAAACCGTATGAACATTTTTTTGTCAACGGTGATCTAAAGTCAGTGACGATTATACAAGATTTGATTTTTTGTGCAGTGGAAAGCCCTAGGCCAGGTGGTTATGCCTTTTCTTTTTCTTTACTATAAGCTCTCTTTCTTTCTTAAAGAAAATTCCCCCCCTCCGTGCAGGCCATCACCACGAAGTTATCTCTTCCAAAAATCCGGACTATCATTAAGAAGTTGACTCCTAGACAGAGGGACTTGGTCAGGGCTCGCAGATTTGGAACAATGCTGGATATTAATTGCTCTCAGTTGCCAAGGGATTTGGGAGTTCGCCTAGCGATCTGGTTTGATTGTGACAGTCGAACTGTAAATGTTCCAAATGTTGGCAGCTTTGAGATAAACCCTTTCACAGTCCACCAGATTCTTGGCATACCGTTGGGTGGCCGGTTAATTGACAAGATAGCAACAAGTGAGGCCAGGAGGGTCATTGCTGAAGACACCGGAATACATTCTACTGGGCCTAGCATTTCACACTTGATGAAGTTATTGTCCGATGACCTCCCTGATGAGAAGTTCCTTAGAATCTTCATGCTCATTTTATTGTCAACCTTCCTGTGTCCAACCAGCCACTCCTGTGCGAGCCCAGACTACTTCAATGGCATTGTTGAGACTGATGATATCGCCAGCTATGACTGGTGCAGCTTTGCATTAGACTGGTTAGTGGAAAAGATCAGACAGTTTCAGATCTCCTTGTCCAAGCCAACCATGAAAGGTAAAGAGCAGTCTATCTCTCTTGGAGGATGCTTGATGATTCCTTTGGTGAGTTATTGTCGCTTACATAAATCTTCTATGTGCATTCTTTAATTTATTATCATTTCTTGAAGGTGGATGTTTTTCCTTGATATATGCTTTTTGTAATGGACATGGTGTAGGTAATGTTCTTTGATTATCTCGATCTAAAAGGAACAAAGATTCGCAACTGCATCCCACGGTTACCAGCTTGGGATGATAAAGCCATCAGCGCGTTTGACAATATAAATTTTGCACAACTAAAGGTTAGTTAAAACTCTCTGTATGTCTTTTTCCATCTCTTTTTTTCTTTTCTGTTTCCATGTTTCTCTATGCTTCTCAGATTTTTTTTTGTCCTTTTTTACTCACCTTGCTCATTTTGGGTTTCCCTTTTTCAGTTCAAAGACATAACTAAAACATGTTTCATGGAAAAGCCATCATGTACTCCATCGTCTCATTCTTTGCCAAATGGAGTTGCTCAGTTCATCGACGGACTTATCCCATCTGATGATGATGTGAGTATATGGAGTATCTACTGTTTTCTAACAATGTGCTGTCTCTACTCTTTTCTAACAATGTGTCATGATTTTCATGTCTCAGTTCAGGGCAAAGATGAAGGAGATGTGCGCCGAATTTTACAAGACGTCAATGGATGCATGCCTTAATGCACTACAGCCTGTCCTTGCAAAGCAGATGTGCACAATGGTTGAAACTATTCAGAACCAGGTCAATAACAGAGCTTCATCATCTTCAGCACCACCAGTCAATGAACTCACCTGCAAGGAATGTAACTCACAGAAATGCACAATGCGGGATGGTGTATCCGCCACAGCGCTCCAAACAGTTATAGATGCAGAGTTTCACAATCCTTCAGTGGGTCCAGCACTGGGTACGGTAGAGAGCACTGGTGGTGGTGATATATTTCATTACGACCCAACTGATGAAGATGTGGTTAATGTCCTGCTGCAATTAGGCCACCATGGAGGATCTGTTATGAGGGATACACCTTTTGGTGCCCTCGTCGCTGACCAAGCTGTTGCCATGTCAAGTGAACAAGATTTTGGTACGGAGGATCCGCCGTCAGCTGGTACTGAAGGTGGACACCCAGAAAGCAATCAAATTTCTGCTGCTGAATGCTCCAGGGCCTCCAAGAGGCACATTGACCTCGCTGCTTACATTGATTCTGAATCTGAATCCTCTAGGCCCCTGAAAATTCAGAAAACCAGAAATTCAGCTTGCGGAGACAAATAGAAACGTCGGGCTGGTAATGATTTTGCAAAACAGGTCCTAAACCCCAAACCTCCCCAGGTTTCTGCATCGATACCAGAATGCATGAGAACTAATCCCAAATCCTGAACGATTCGGTTGGGTGCTTTTGCAAAATTTGTACTGGAATTATCCTGCTCTGTTGCTAGCTGAAGCCTGACAATCAAAATGGCTGAAGTTATCTTGTCGTTCTAAAAGAGTGAAGTACATGGTTTGGTGGACTATAGAGAATATTGTTGTAAAATTTTGTTGGAAGTTGTATTCTCTCGAACTGCAATGTTATTCTGCCTGATGGATGTGGATCTGAACCCTGAAATCACATGCTCTACTCATTCTGCTCTTGTGCTTCTTGTTACAGTTTTTTTTTTACGTCTCAGAGGTTAGAGGACTCTGATAATAACGTCACTTTTAGGAAGTTGTTAATCTCTCGACTTGATAGTACCATTTTTATCAGTATTGTCCCGTCCTCAGACATCACCAAGGAACTTTTTCCTTGTCTGCACCTTTCCCTGAAAATAAAAGAACTTCAGAAAACACATGCATAGATTTTTCCTAAAAAAAACAAGAGTCTTAAATTTTTCTTGGTTTATATACATTGAGCATAATAGAAAGCTTCTTCGTCCGACTCGACCGTCACGGCAATTCGTGGCCATTTCTCTCAACTACCAAGTACCAAGTACCACTAACCTCTCCTCATGTGCTACCAGTAGTAGTACAAGTAATAGACAGGTCGACCAGGTGGTTAGACATACGAATATACAGATTAAAGTGATGCATGTGCCTTGCCCTTCTTCTCCCCCCCTTCCCTTGGTCTCGATTCTCAAAAGCAGATCGACGAGAAACAAAAAACAAAAGAGAGAGGGCAAGGCTCATCCCCACGCCGACAAAAAGGCCAGTGAGTAGTACTGTACTACTCACACTAGTGTAGTGTAGTAACAACGCTAACGATCTGCATTGCCTTCTGGGGATCCGGTCAAATGCCAGGTTGTTTGTTAGTCAGTGAATATGCTCTACTACTACTTACATCGAGCTAGAGCTACGCGATGGACGGGATGAGACTTTGAGAAAGGATCCAGTGAGGGATGGGATCGATGCATGGTCCTGACAGGTGGGGACTACCGGCAGAAAGAACTTAACACTGGCCATGACACGTCGAGCTCATGATCACTGTCATGGGCTCACGGTTCACGAGCAAGATGAGAGCTCTCGCTCCCAGTTCTTGTTTACTCTGACTTTGCAGAAGCGCTGAATTCTATGGCTCCCTCTATCCTCTTCTTCCAAGATCACCAGTATGATGCAGATCGAGGCTGGAGGTTTTTCTTTTGGGGTGTAAGTTGAAAGCTAGAGCATAGAAATTAAACTCGATCGTGCACTTGACTTGCAATGCGTAATTAGTATTAGCAGGACGTGTACTATGTGAGTGTCCGCGTCCTCTGTCTTCTTTTTTTCCAACAGCTTAACCGCAAGTTGAGATGATTGTGCGTCACTATGATGTACTCCCTCCGTCCTATAGTAGTATAAAAGTAGTGTCGTCCCATGGTATAAGAGTAGTGTCAAAAACGCTCTTATATTATGAGACAGAGGGAGTAGAAGCCGGAATTTGACCTCCTTAATTTTGAAAGAAAAATTGCAAGTTGATAGAGAACAGAAATTAAAGCTGGTGCACTTGATTTGCGACGTGTAATCGCTATCAAGGCGCTGAAAATCTGGTGCCCTTGTAAACAAAATCATGGAGATTCCTTGACTATTTTCTCTCGACTGCTCACCTCCCAATTGTGTTCATGTGCTGCCCACTCTTTTAAGCTACTACTGCCGTGTGACTTGACACTAACATATTTGACCTTTGGCCCAGGAGTCCAGGACCCTTTTCCTCTTTTGACCTCTACCCCTAATCCCATGGTCCATGGATTCATACAGGCCTACCACTCCTGAAGCACATATTCTTGCTTGTTCCTAACCTCCTTGCCATCCACTCCAGATCATGATGTTGATCGTTGCTCCCGGCATCCTAAGCATGGTCAATTCTTCAGCCTGCTTTTGTGCCCCGGTTTGTGGGCCAAATGATGCATGTAGCATGAAACGTCCGCATGCTCGGCTTGACAGCAACACAAAAATAACTAACCGGTGCGCTTTACTCTAGCTGAAGCTGCGTGTGGTCCACTGCCCTACCAAAACATTGACTTAATTTATACCTGCTTGCTTGATGGTAACAGCACAAGGCGTTGGCTGCAGCGTCGTAGCCTTGCGCAGGGTTGATGGCAACGACACGAGCTATATGCTGCGCCGTGTATCATGATTCCTGAGCATGTAATGTAGCCTTGCGCTGAGTTATTTCTCTCTCGTTATTTTTGCTTATGTTTTGTTGTAAGAACCGAATGGCGGTTTTTCAAATGGATCAACACATGTTTGTGGTCTGGTCTACAAATTTTTTGGTGTGTTCCGGGGAAATTGTGTACGTCAACATATATTTATAGGTACTCGTTCTCCAACGCAGTCACATTATTTAAAACTAAAAGTAGATAAGTGTTTTCAATATCTTTTCCCTCACTAGCAATCGGTGCATTGCACATGGTGGCAAGCGTAATATGCTGTTTTTTTTCCAAAGGCCATGTATGTTACATAGCCACGTTTACACCTAAAGATAGGTACTCTCTCCGGCCCTTTTTACTTTCCATATAAGATTTTTCTGAAGTCAAATTTCATCAAGTTTAACCAACTTTATAGAAATAATATCAACATTCACAATACAGAATCAATATCATTAGATCCGTCATGTATTTACTTTTGATACTGTATACCTTTAGTGATGTAGATGTTGATATTTATTCATATTAATATGGTCAAATTTTACAAAGCGAGTACAATCGCCAAGAGTTGTCAACAATCTTAGTAACTTGTTGGGAACTATGGATGACCAAATTATTTCATGTAAAGTTAACATCTTTGTTTGCCTGCTTTTCCATAGTGCCCAATAAATTTACTAATTTTTTTTCATATGCGGAGTGAAAAAGAATGGAGGGAGTAAAATCACCAAGAGTCGTCAATAACCTTACGGCTTGTTTCTCTAAACCGATGAGCCCATAAAGTGAAGTCATCATAATATTTTTTATCGCAGTAGTGTTGTGTTGGTAGATGTTATCAAAGAACATTGCATTCCTATTGTCCCAGAGTTTCCACGAGATGGTTGATGCAGTGCCAAACTTCTTGTAGAGGTATGAGCATCCGCTCAAAGTCCCAAAGGCAATTGATGTCGTCATCCTGGTGCAGTTGGGGTCCTATGCCAAACCCTAAGGGATAGGGGCATCACATGATAAGTGTGATGTGGACTCTTGAGGTGGCAGAAACGCAGGGCGGGTGCTGGAGTCGATGATATGCTTGTGGTAGGTTTACTTGGGTGTCTAACTGTTAGCACCCCAATACACCAGGATGGCACTGTGTTGAGGCCAGTGACTGAAGGCGGGTGGGCCCTAGCTGCCAGGATGAGCAAGAGAGAGAAGAGGGCCAACCCACGCATCTCAGAGGCGGAGTAGACCCGATGCTTGGCCGCCAGAACAACATATGTGTGGGTGGCGTGTGAGGATGAGGGGGCATCGATTGATTAGGAATTAGACTTGCAGCGACCAGTTCCTTCTCTCTCTCTCTCTCTCTCTCTCTCTCTCTCTCTCTCTCTTCTTCCCTAAACTCCTTGGAATTCTCCTTTGTATTGCTAATAAATTGGATTCCAACTGAGTGAATTAATAGAGTAGATTGTTAATGGTGGTATCAAAGCTAGGGCCACCATGCCCACCTGGGGGCCTTCCCAGGGGGATGGGGTGTTAGATTGCTAGGTCATTGGACGTTGCTAGTGACTTTAGTCCCACTTTGGTTATGGGAGGAGGCTAGGAGCACCTTATAAGGGTGAGTGCCATCCTCCATTCAGCCTAGTCTTTTTGGATGTGATGGGCTCTCCTCTTGTAGTTGTGTGTCTGGTGCGCACTGGAAACGTTCAAACATGGGCTTGTAACTTTAGTCTCGGAAAAGCAGACAAACAAAGATGCTAACTTTGTTGGGCACTACGGACGACCAAATGGTAGAACCGTTCTGGTCACTGAAGTCTTCTAGCAATAGGAGGTTGTAAGCATGCTTGGCGGAGAAGTGAACTCCTCTGTTAAGGAATCAATCATCCGGGCAATCTCCAAATTGAAAGTCCTGCAACTAATACATAAGGGACTACAACTTCATGGATGCAACATGGATTAGAAAAACTCCAACAACTCCCTGTCCGTAAAAGATGTCGTTTACGAAAATTAGGGTAAAAAACTGTCAAACAACCCCGTAAACCATCCATAACTTAAGGAGTCTTGTAAACTAGACCCTTTCTTCCCTCATGTTTGGTTTACGGTAAGATGATCTTCCCGTATAATTTTTTTTCGCGAATACGCAAAAGTGCGTATCATTTCATTGATAGGAAGGAGAGTATAGGAGAGGTGGGGGAGGGTTGCAGCTCAAGACTTGTACGCTAGAGGCAAGGCATGGAGACGCAGAGCAATAGTGACGGGGTGCTCGGCCCGATACAAAGAGGGCCTATGCTATCAAAGCGCCAAGACCACGCGCTCCTGCCCGAGCCCACGCGCGGGCCTCTTCCTGGATCGATGAGAAGAGTCGCGAGGGGGAGGGGTTCTCGCCGTCGAAGACGCAGCTGTTGCGGTAACGCCAAATAGACCATGCCGTGAGCACCACCAGCGTGGTAAGGCCCTTGCGGTGTCCGGAAGGGGATCTCCTGATTGTGGCCGAGCACCAGGGAAGGAAGGCTTCGTTGCCAGAAGGGGGGAGAAGTAGCATGGGCCCAAGCAAGAACGTCATGCCAAATTTGATGGGAGAAAGGGCAGCCGATGATGATGTGCTGCATGGTCTCCTCGGCCTGGTCGCACAGGGCACATCGATCATTGTGCGGCAGGCCATGTCGTGCAAGTCTAGCAAACGTCCAGCAACGGTCGAGGTCCGCAAGCCAAGTGAACATCTTGACGCGGAGGGGAGCCCAACATCTCCAGGTGAGGCGCCAGAATGGCGCATAAGTGGATCCGGAGTAGAGTGCTCGATAGAAGGATTTGGACGAGTACTTGGCGTTGGCAGTCCATCGCCAGATGAGGCGGTCCTGGCTGGTGGAGAGGGTGGTGTACCGGAGCAATCTCTAGAGGTGGACGTAATCAGTCACGGCGGTGGGGTTGAGGGCGCTGCGTAGATCAGCGATCTAGCGACGGTCCTGAAGGGCGTCGGCAACAATGCGCTTCCGCAGGCGCCGTGGAACCAGGGGGAGCAGGGACGAAGCAAGATTCAAGATGGTGTGGCCGTTGAGCCAGTGGTCGGTCCAGAAAAGGCATGATTGGCCGTCGCCGACGGCCCATGATGTGGAGGCCCTGAAGATGGCAGAGACATCATGGTCACTCGGGAGGTGGAGATGCGCCCAAGGCTTGAAGGGATCCGTGCGCTGTAACCAGAGCCACCGGACTCGCAGGGCAATGCCCTGGCGGTGGAGGTCTTGGATGCCAAGTCCACCGAGCCCGAGAGGCCGGCAAACACGTTGCCAGTTGACGGGACCATGACCGTGGCGGGTTTCCTTTCTGCCGTACCACAGGAACTCGCGGATGGTGCGGTTGATCTGCTTGAGAATCGGCGGGCAGATGGCGATGGCCACCATAATGTGAGAAGGGATCGCGCAGAGGACATGACGAACTAGAGCGAGGCGCTTGCCATGGGAGAGAAGGGCAGCGCGCCAGGTGGACAGCTTCCTTGCGAGCCTCTCGACGATAGGTTGCAGGAAGGAAGCCGAGGGTTTCCGAACCGACAATGGGATGCCCAAGTAGGTGATAGGAAAGTCGAGGACAGCACATGCGAGCTCAGTGTTGATTCACGCGAGTTCCGACTCACCGCAGCAGATGGGCGTAGCCGAGCATTTTGCGAAGTTGGTGCGGAGCCCGGAAGCCACACCAAAGACGCGCAGCAGCTCGCGGATGACTCGCAGGTCGTGGCTGGAACGGTGGCAGAATATGACCATGTCGTCGGCGAATAGGGATATGCTCGAGGCGGCATGGCGGGCTGTGAGGCGCTAGAGCAGGCCGCGCTGGTGGGCATGCAGCAACAGGGAGTTGAGGACATCGATGGCCATCATGAAGAGCATGGGAGATATCGGATCCCCCTGACGCAGGCCGCATGCGAGGGCGATCGGGGGGCGGGGGGATCCGTTGATGAGGATCCGCGTGCTAGCGGTGGAGAGGAGAATGGCGATCCATTAGATCCAGCGGCGTCCGAAGCCAAGATGCCGGAGGACGTCGATGAGGAAGGGCCAAGAGAGCGTGTCGAACGCGCGTGCAATGTCGAGCTTGAGGAGGACACGGGGTAGCCGAAGATTGTGAAGCTGGCGGGCGGTCTGTTGGACCAACATGAAGTTGTCGTGCACGCAGCGGCCTGCAATGAAAGCGCTCTGGTTCGCGGACACGAGCTGTCCCAGCCGTGGGGTGAGCCGGAGGGAGAGGACCTTTGCGATGAGCTTGGCCACAAGGTGGAGCAGGCTGATGGGGCGGTAATCCGAGAGGGCGGAGGCGTCTTGCCTTTTGGGCAGGAGGGTGATTAGAGCTTCGTTGAGGCGCTGCATGCTACGCCCGTTCATGGAGTGGAACTTGTCAAAAACTGCGCAAATGTTGGCCTTGACGATGTCCCAGCAAGCCACAAGAAATTCAGATGTGAAGCCGTCAGGTCCCGGAGCCTTGCCGCGGGGAAGCGCGCGGGCAGCTCGTAGGATCTCCTTCTCGAAAAAATGAAGCTCGAGGTCAGTGAGGTCAAAAGATCTCTCGTCGAACTGATCAAGATCAAGGGCGAATTCGCGTGGCAGGGAGGAACCGAAGAGCGAGGAGAAGTGGTCGAAAGCGGCCTCGGCCATGCCCTGCTCGTCATGTACCGTTGTGTCGTTAACCCGAAGGGAGTGGATGACGTTCTTTTGGCGCCGGTGCGCGGCATGGATTTTGAAGAATGCTTTTGTACCCGTATAATTTCGACGTGCTAGAAACTGGTTGCAACTTTAGGGGGTGTTGTAAACTAAACTGCCGCGGCGCCACCTGCCGCCGCCCGCACCGCCCCTCACTGGCGGCTGTCCCGTGCTCGCGCTGCCGCCCCTCACCGGCGGCCGTCACACGTGCTACTGACTGGCGGGTCCTAAGCCATCATCTATTTTTTGTTTAGTTAACAAAATAGAAGAATAAGTTTACTGGAATTGATAAAAATAGCTTTCGACAACTTTCTCTAAATTTTACGGCCATTCCGTAAAATTACATAAAATCAGTTTTACGGGAAGTTTTTCAAGGGAGCTGTTGGAGTTTCTCTTAGACTGTTTTGAAAGGTTAGATGGTACTATACACCACACTGCATGATCGTTGAGACTGTAATATTTGGTTAGACGGTCTCACCGTGTACTGTCGCAAACAGCATCCAGTGGAAGAAGAAGTGGAACTGCGAGAGCCCAACTACTGCTGCAGCAACAGCCTGTAAATGCAACGTGATACGGAGCACTGTGCCAGCACGCAGAGTCCACCACCACCACCTTGATCCGTTGGAAGAACAGCTCACCATCACCTCCACAAAACCAAGGCCAACCGACCATGAGGATTAAGAAAAGAATTCGAAACGTCCATTCCAGCTTCCTCTCACCTTCTCCCCACATGCAGGCGCACATCGGCACATGCACCACCAGGCACCTGATTTTCTCCAAGTCAAACGCGCCACCAAGGACACCATTGAATGCTAGTTATGACAGCGGAGACACAACGATCAGTTTCTTAATCTGTAGGGACATGGCAAATCTCAAAAACAATGGTAACCACAGCAGTTTACCTGACAAATCTGAACTGGAAAAATGTATCTTCAGAAAGTACAACCATGCTTCTTTTTCGCATGAGTAGCTTCTAAGTTGCCCCATTTCTATTGGGACTATTCTATTGTAGAGTATAGTACTTGTTAGCAAGTTATGCAGATCACAGATCACTATAGATTATGTATGAATGTTCCACAAAACTTTTTGAACCTCTCTCACAATGCAAGTCACAATCATGATTTGAGGATTTGCCACACCTTTCCTTGCACTTTGAGGATTTGCCCTTCTTTATTTTGACACTGATGATTTGCCATTACTTTGTCAAAAACTTGAGGATTTGCCCTTTCTAACCGATTTGAGATTACACTATAGATTGAATGACCAAAATGCCACTCTTGCCAAAACCAATCCAAATTAGATGCTTACGTTTTCTCCTCTGTTCGTCCCGCAGCCGACGGCTCGCCATGCCTCATCCACCTGCCGCCCTGTGTTGTGCTGCTGGTGCTCCTCCTCTCCCCACGCTCCGGTAGCATCGCCGAGCTGCTGCTGCTCCTGTGCGTGTGCCGGATGTGGTGCGTGGAGGATGCCGTCGACAGTCCGAGCCCGAGGACGGTGGTGTCTGTACTGTCCATGGTGAGCTCGGCGAGGGCGCACCAGACAGGAGGCAAGCTCGGACTACGTCGTTTTTCTCTGTGGATGCAGCAGTAGCAGCAGCAACAGCCGGGTGCCCAGGTGCTGGAGCACGCACGCACATATCACGCACTCACGCCCAGGTGCCAGAGCATGAACGCACACAATGTACGTACAGCACTAACACACACAAAGCACGCCCAGGCACACACACGCCTAGCACACATCGCGCACGGCCAGGTGCTAGAGAACGCACGCACACAGAGCACTCACGCCCAGGCACACATCAGCTGGCCGTCCGCCTCGAGGCGCCGCCATCCGTCCGGCTCGAGCGCGACATGCTTTTCAAGGATGCCGTCCAGTGGTCACCGCTGTCCACGGCGGACCGCGAGCTCGACGACGATGAGGCCTGGCTACCAGCTTGAGTCATTGGAGTGGATACGTGAGTCGCCGGCAGCCGCTTCTTGCCCCTTGCGACGCGTACGGCCGATGCTGCTGCCGGCTGGCCTCCCGCCTCGAAGACGAGAGCGTTCCTGCCACGTCGGCCATGCTGCTCGCCGAGGCCGTGCGCGTGGCCACGACAGCCTCGCGCGGCACCGTCCCGAGCGGCGGTACAGGATGGTTCTGCGCCAAGAGATAGCGAGCGAGGAGCAGATATGGCAGGGGGAGGGGGCAGCCGGACAGAGGTCAGCAGCGGTTGGGGATAGCCGGCGGTGAAGCATGGTGGCTGGGAAGCGTCCCGGCTAAGGGAGCGCGGAGAAGAGAGGCGAAGGGGAGCTCGCCGCCGCGGCGTTCATGTCAATACTGCAATACGTGAGACCGTCAGAAAGAATGGGAGAGAGCCGAGCGTGATTCGATGCGCAGTTCAGGGGTATTTTCGTCATCTCATGGTGGGCTCACCTTGTCAGGGGCAAATCCTCAAGTTTTTGACAAAGTTGTGGCAAATCATCAGTGTCAAAAGGAGGGCAAATCCTCAAAGTGCAGGGAAAGGTGTGGCAAATCCTCAAATTCCCCGTGTTTTTACCCTGCTATCTGTGCGCCAATTCGTCCGTCAAATGCCGCAATTCCTGTAACTACAATCAATCTGAACAATTCAAAAGAACTGAAGAACGACGCGAAGAAAAACGAACTGATCTCCTGTGTTCAAACTTCAAAAGTGCAATCTGAATTTCAAGAAGAAGAAGAAGAAGAAGATGTGCAAAAATCAAATGCGGCTCAGGAATGGCTCCCGGCGCTGCTGCTGTTCGCCTGCCACCCGCCGGCGGCCCAGAGCGGCGCCGTCCTCGTCCGCGCGAGCGGCAGCCTCTCCTCCGCAAGGGACGGGGCGCCGCTGCTGCCGAAGCTTCCCGACTGCGACTCCACGTCCCGGCGCTCCCGGTCGTCGGCGCCGTCGTTCCTGCTCGCCTCGGCCATCGCCGGCCACCGGAACGACACGGACCGCCTCGCGCCGGCCAGTGCCCGGCCGTCCTCCTTCTTGGCGCCGCGCACCATCCAGATCTTGGACACGGAGAAGCTGTCCTTGTTGCTCAGCCTCGCGTCGTCGCCGCGGCGCGCTCCGGCGGGCTCCGGCGCCGCGGCCTCTTTCACGGCTGCCTCCCACGCTCCTCCCTTGGCGACGTCGCTCCCGAAGTCGCACTCCGAGAGCGCGTGCCGGCGCCGCGACCTCGGGCGCTTCTTGGCCGGCGTCTTGATGGCGACGCGGAGCGCGGCGTGGTCGTCCATGACGTACTCGTAGGATCCCATGGACAGGCACCTCCTCCGTCCAAGGTCGTCTCTGCTAGCGGCTTGATCGGCGGCGAGATGCCCTGAACCGCCATTGCCGTCCATGCACCGGAGCTTGCCAAGCCTCACCTCGACGACCTCCTCTGCCTTCGGGTAGGCCTCATTCTCATTGCCGTCCCTTCCGCCCAGCGCCTCCGCGGCCGTGTCGGCGCGGCCGTCGGACTCGAGGACGAGCACCACCGGGCTGGACGCGGGCGAGAGGTCGGCGGCGAGGACGCTGCCGCGGCAGAGCGGGCAAGTGGAGTGCGAGAGCAGCCAGGCGTCGATGCAGGGGACGTGGAAGGCGTGGCCGCAGGTGGGCAGCAGGCGGAGCGCGTCGTCCATGGCGAACTCGCACAGGCACACGGCGCAGTCGAAGGGGTCGCCGCCGCCCTTGCGGGCGCCGAGGATGGCGCGGTAGACGAAGACGGGGAGCGCGTCGATGAAGGCCTGGTCGACGCCGGCGTCGTGGAGGTGGAACAGCTGCTGCAGCTGGCCCTGGAGCGCCGTGGGGCTGCTGCCGTCGACGTCGCCCGCGGCGACGCGCAGGCGGTGCCGCCGCGCGCGGCGCAGCCGCAGGATGTTCTGCACCAGCAGGTTGAGCAGGCCGAAGATGAAGAACACCATGGCCAGGATGGCCACGATGAGGAGCACGCCCGGACTCAGCTTGTTCTGGATGGTGTCGAGCACGGAGTGCGTCGGCGGCGGCGCCGCGGGGGTGGACGACGACGAGGCGTCCATGGTAGGCGGGCGTAGGCTATGCCGTGACCGTGATGCGTGCGCCCGAGATGCTGGACATGGTGATTAATGGCGGTGGGTTAAGGTGTTCGGAGGAGATCCGTGGACCGCCGGGATGGTGCGGCGGTGGAAGTCACGGCGACGGAAGGTAAATGTGGGCGAGGGAGAGGCGATCGGTATTTATTGCCTCGTTATTGTGCAGCACTCGCGCATTGGACCTCGGATCCGTTTATCTCCGAGCCATTCTGAATTTGCAGAGGGTGGTGTGCCACAGTGATACGGAGATCGCTTGCTACTATTTGTCTGGCTGACCAAAGCTGCATCGGTACTGAAACCTGAATACTGGGGACCAAAATCACTGTTTTGGCCTTTTTGTTTCAAGTTTAACGTGATTTGAACCCGTGAGAGTTTGCCCGGATTTGACCATTTTTTGTACCGCCAGTCAATCCAGCAGTAAGGTTTCATCACGTATCGTCAGAACCTCACGCGATACGGTTTGTTGAACATTCAGACGATGTTTGCTCGTGGCAAGCAGCGGGTCGCGGCACCCCCCCCCCCCCCCCCCCTCTCTGATTGGGCGTGGATGGCTTTTAGCCCGAGGTTTGCTTGGGGACATCGGTTAATGCTTGCCATGTCAGGGTTCATTGAGGTCTTGTCTTGAGTGGTTGATTGTTTCGGCTTAGGTTAAGACTTGTAAATTGTAAGTATATTTCTTTTATCAACGCATCTAGATGCAATCTTTGTGTTTTCGAGAGAGAAAAGTGGTTTTCTGCCCCCTAAGCCCTAAGCTATGGAACGACTATTATGTTCCCCCAAAGCTAGTTGTCAAACATGTATGGAACACTTATGAAAGGATTGAATAGTCAATTAGAGAGAGAGAGAGAGGGTTGAATAGAAAACTACAGATTTTTAGATTAGCTTCCTAATTTTAGGAATAGTGCAGTTAAAGTAAGTCCTTTAGATATGCAATCTAAGACGAGAATAACCTATATGACAAGCAAACTAATGATAAGCAATATCAACCAACTAGCTAGCAAGCAAATACAAGTAAAGGTACAAAACAGATAAACCAATGTGTTTCAAAATTCACACTCTTGGGTGAGTGCTAATCTTCGTTGGAGAGGCGTGAGAGACAAAGCTCCTGAACGCCACCAATTGGCTCACCCTATTCCCCCTTTGAGTCACCCCAACGGACAAGCCTCAAATCACTCGTGATTGGTCTTGAAGGTGAACACCAGACCTTTACAAACTTTTTGAGAGCACATCACGCACACAAGGAAGCTTTCGGGCTTGACTCCTACCACCCAAGAGTCTGAAATCTCCAAGAATAACAAGAACTAGTGATGAACAAGTGTGCGTATCACAAATTGGTTCAGTGGAAGTGTAGATTGGGTGAATATCTTTCAATCCTCAATGTTTGGTGGTGTTTGAGTGGAGGAATTAAGAGGAATCAAGCTTTTAGGGTCTTGGAATTGTTGAGTAGCTCAAATTAGAATAGGTTTAGAGGCGGAAGAAGGGTGAGTATAAATGTCCCCTTCCCAATGTGACTATTGCCACCCCTGGGGACCCCATGGGCACGAGGATAAGGACCATGTGAGCATAGGCTCACCCGAGAGATGAACCCTAAACCACGTGGCACAGGTGTGTGGATAGAAAATGCTCCCGAGACTAGAAGAGATCAGGGCTACTGTGACGAGCCAAAAAATGTCATGGAACAACTTAAAACATCACCGAATACCCATTTGTGACGTTATTTGGGCGTTACTCATAGAATCAACGTCATAGATTCCTCCCAGTGACGGTGCTCACACGATATGTCACAGAACATGGACCTTCATCGACGTTCACTTCATCATAGTTGATATGGTGTTTTTGTGATGTAAGATAAACGTTACATTTTATGGGACCAAATCTGCCATGGCCTACCATATTCAGTGACAAATATATGGTCACTGAATTTCTAATGGCCTGATGTGCCAAGCCTAATAATCATCCCATTTACTTAGATAAAAAGATATTGGGTCATGAAAAATTTACAACCCAATTTTTTCAGCCAATTTTGATAAGTCCAATTTTGCATCACTTTCTTACTTCTTGTTTTACATCATATTCATAATATTATCAAAAATTTATCGCGTTCGCAATCCCTTTTTGGCTGATTTTACCAGGATCCCAATGAAGAAGGAGATTTGAGGCATTAAAAAAGATAACATCAATATGTGGTAAAAATCATGCTAATCAACATGATAATTGCGTACGAAATGAAGCAGCAACCAATTGGGAGAAAAAGCAGTCGCACGGGTGCTTTCAGAGGCAAAGCGGATGTCTAGTATGAGCGCACCCGCTCGTAACAAGTGGTGCCCTCACCCCCAGGACAAATACTTCACCCTTGTGCTTTCAGATGAACAAGAGGAGACACAAAGTGATTAGAACACGCACCAGAACCAAGTACCCTAGCCTCTGGAAGGGACCTAGCGGCGGAATCGGCGGAAGGGCTCCATCACACCATTAATCCAATCAAGGAGACTACAACAGCCATCATCACCCCTCTATTCATTTCTGTGTAATACTAAGACCCTAAGCGCATTCCTATGTGTATCATTGATCATTCATCCATGCTTGTCATTATTATCCCTATGATGCTTGTTGTCTCTATGTCCAGGTAAACCGAAGAGTGCTTTAGCCCTTTCGTTTTTAAGCAATAATGACCGTATTGAGCGCCTTGCATGCTCAAGAACAAGCAACTAGGATGATCGCTTTGTTGCACCTGTGGATACGTTTTCTGCCGGAGAAGTTTAGTTTGACGAAGGATTGGCGAGAGAGGTGGAATAGAAAGCTCGATATGGATTTTGGAGTCTCTGTGCAAGCTGTATGTGGAGAGTCACGTGTACGGTACGGATGGGGGTTCATGCCATCATCCATCTGTTTGTCGAGTTGCCTAGGCTAGTTGCCTCAGGGATAGTGAGTAACCCTAGCATGTTTAGGTGATGAATACCAATAGGATACAAAATTCTCTTTTGTATGTTCATGTTAATGTTCTTCACAATGTTGGGTGAATTCTACCACTCAACACTTGCCTTTAGGGACATGAAGGATATTACTATTATTATGGTGGTGCATTGTGGAGGTACCGTGGTGACAAAGCCACCGCCTTCCTTCCTTGACCTCTTGATGGAGGATCACTAGAGACCGCCTTTACCTACATCCACTGGGAGACCCTTAATCACTATTGCCGAAATATGAATGTGGGGAGGGACGGTGGGGCAGATGTGATATGTGGCTGCATGCTGGCTGCTACGTACATGCACGTATATGTACTTGGCTCCGCCCACTTATAGAAACATGTGAGGTGGCTTAGTGATTAAACCTACAATTATGCATTCACATAATGACGTAGACACATACTAATTGGGAATCCATACTCCCCGAGAATGCCTTATCCCTATTATTGATTTTATCATTTGCATTACTCTCTTGTTCTTTTACTTTATTCTTCCACTCTTACTTTTAGCCACTAATCACTTGAAATATTTCAACCCCGGCATCCGCTCTTGCTTTGGACCACAATTGACTTGCAGATACGTTGCAGTAAGCCTCTACACGAGTCACATACCATTTCTTGTGCTCCCAGTAAGACCGATACTCTTCGGAAAAACTTCAACTAAACTATGTGCCCCTTGCAGATTATAAATTGTGATGACATGTTTTTTAAATAATTTACATTCCTAACACGTGTAGGAATGACCCTAGGCCCATGTACGATGCACGCCCTCCCCTCACAGCCCAATTCACTTGTGCCCTTGCCTCTCAGAATCAGTCTCCTTGCACTAGTTTTCATCCCCAAAATTCCAATCTCCCAACCTAGTCGCCTCCCAACCTTGAGGTTAGATCTAATGTCACAACCTAGGTATGGTGGATCTCCAACAAGTGCTCATGTGGCTTAGATTTCCAGCGCCTAGCATTCTAGCTCTCCCCAACGCTAGCACAGCGCCAGTCTTCCACTATGAGTCCACTTCCCAAGGAACCCAATGGGGAAGATAGAGAAAGTGGTGACGGGATCATGTTATGAAGCCCACCATCATTATTGAAGCAGTTGCATCACATGATCTATGGATTTGGCATGCTCGGGTCTCACAATGACATCAATATGATGCAGCGATCTTCATTGTTTGCTAGGTTGACTTAAGGCCAAGCTCCTCCGTGCAACTACACTATCAATGGGCATGAGTGCAACATTGGCTACTATCTAGTTGACGGTATCTATCCTCCGTGGTAACCTTTGTCAAGACCATCTCTGAGCCATTGGTCAGAATAGAGCTCTATTTGCCAAAAGATAAGAAGTTAGAAAGGATGTGGAGAGGGCATTTGGAGTGATCCAAGACTGTTTTGTAGTTGTTTGTCGACCTACTAAACAATGGGATACGGAGGCCTTGTGGGAGGTGGGAATGTTGTGTGATCATGCACAACATGATCGTGGAGGATAAGGGTGAAAATGTTGCCGGAGGTTTGTAATTCAAGAACATGGGTGATCCTATCCAACTCCCACATCAGAATCCGACCACGTTTGATGAGTTTGTCCAAATCATAAACAAATTTGGCATCAAGAAACTCATGAGCAACTCGAGGAATATTTGATTGAACATTTGTGTGTTGTTAAAGGGATAACTATAACATACATGCGAGTTTAATTCAAGTTTGAACTATTTTATTTGAAAGTTATGGCCGCATTTGGATATTTTCACTCATCAAAGATTTCATATGCTATTCAAGTATTTATTTTGAGTGTTCCGGACTTCAAAAAATAAAACACAGACAGACGTTTAGGGGACAAGGTTGGCTAGTGAGGGAGTCTTGGACTAAGGGGTCCTCGGGCGTCCGGCCTGTTGGACATGGGCCGGACTGATGGGCTATGAAGATACAAGACCGAAGACTCTCACCCGTGTCCGGATAGGACTCTCCTTGGCATGGATGGCAAGCTTGGCATTCAGATATGAAGATTCCTTTCTCTGTAACCGACTTTGTACAACCCTAGTCCCCTCCGATGTCTATATAAACCGAAGGGTTTAGTCCGTAGAGGCAATCACAATCATATAGGCTAGACTTCTAGGGTTTTAGCCATTACGATCTCGTGGTATATCAACTCTTGTAACCCCCATACTCATCAATATTAATCAAGCAAGAAGTAGTGTATTACCTCCATCAAGAGGGCCCGAACCTGGGTAAAACTTCGTGTCCATTGTCTCCTGTTACCATCAACCTCAGACGCACAGTTCGGGACCCCCTACCCGAGATCCGCCGGTTTTGACACCGACATTGGTGCTTTCATTGAGAGTTCTAGTGTGTCGCCGTCAGAAGGTTCGATGGCTTTATCCATCATCTGCAATGATGCCGCCCTAGGGGAAGTCTTTCTCCCCGGACAGATCTTTGTATTCGGCAGTGTCGCACTGCGGGCCAACTCACTTGGCCATCTAGAGCAGATCGACAGCTACGCGCCTGGCCATCAGGTCAGGTTTGGAAGCTTGAACTACGTTGTTGATACCCGCGGAGACTTGATCTTCGACGGGTTCGAGCCCATGGCAGCCGCTCCCTGCCATCGCGATGAGCATGACCTAAATCTGTTATCAGACCATACTCAGGAGATAGCACCTGTGAGTGCTCCGGCCCTAGATCCGGAGCATATTGCGCCACCCGAGGACGGGAAGCTCAACCCCGCCACGGGAGCCGCAGACTCAGCGGCGCTGGAGCCACACACAGACCCAACTTCGAACATGACCTGCGTCATCGGAACCTCGGATTTGTCTCCGGCCACAGGTTCCGAACTCTGCGCGCCCACGTTCGTCGAGCCCGATCAGGCATCAGTCGTCAAATTTAGCGCCGCGGACATCTTCCGGCACTCACATTTAAGCGATGTGCTGAAATCATTAAAATCCTTCTCCTTGGCAGGGGACTCATAGCCGAATTATATCCAGCTCGAGCTAGGGGTTGATGACGGGGAATTTTGCTTCCCACCCACCTCCCACTTCATAGCCACTGTCGAGGACTTAACCGACATGCTCGATTACGGCTCCGAGGACATCGATGGTATGGACAACGATGCTGGAGAAGAGGAGGCCCAAAACCCGCCGCTTACTGAACGCTGGACGGCCACCTCCTCGTATGACGTGTACATGGTGGATACACCAGAATAGCGGTGACAACAAGGAAGACCCAGTCGAGGATAAACCTCCTGAGATACAACCAAAGCGTCGATGTTAGCGGCGCAGCACCAAGTCATGCCGTGGAAAGACAGCAATACCGGCACATGAGAAAACAATACCTCGAACGATGCCGAAGACAATGAAGACCCCGTTAAGCCAACTCCAAAATAGGACGAACGGGAAGACGGGCAAGTTAGCCCTGACGAACAGGCCATAAACGAAGACTCGGATGACAGTAATTATCTTCTGCTCTCCGAGGATGAGGAGAGCCTCGGCAACGAGGATTTTATCGTGCCTGAGGAACCTCTCGAGCAGGAGCGCTTCAAGCGCCGGCTAATAGCCACTGCAAGGAGCCTGAAAAAGAAGCAGCAGCAGCTTCAAGCTGACAAAGATCTGCTCAATGATAGATGGACTCATGTCCTAGCAGCCGAGGAACACGACCTCAAGCGCCCATACAAAAGTTATCCAAAATGCAAATTGCTACCTCAATTGGACGACAAGGCGCTGGAGCCTGTACCATCAACACGTAATGCGGCTGATCGACCATCACGTGGCCGAGACAAAGCGGCAACTCAAGCCGAACACCAGCCCGCACAACCTCACTGTAAAGGTAGAGACAAAACAACTTGGGGACATACATACGACCTACGGAAGGATCTGGACAGTAGAGCAGGTCAGACCAGATCGATCTATGGATCGAGGGGGCGTGCGCCGATGGGTGACAACGGCTATCTAGCCGGACGCATCAATCATAATCACGCCCGGGCTGAAAACCATAGACGGACTCCATTCGAGCTACGTCACGACGTGACCCGATATAGAGGCGCCGCACACCCCTTTGCTTCACCGATGAAGTAATGAAACATGAATTCCCAGAAGGGTTTAAACCCATGAACATCGAATCATACGATGGAACAACAGATCCCGCGGTATGGATTAAGGATTTTCTTCTCCATATCCACATGGCCCGCGGTGATGATCTCCATGACATCAAATACCTCCCACTGAAACTAAAGGGACCAGCACGGCACTGGCTTAACAGCCTTCCAAAGAACTCCATTGGCAGCTGGGAGGACCTGGAAGACGCCTTTCATGATAACTTCCAAGGTACATATGTCCGGCCACCAGATGCCGATGACTTAAGTCACATCATCCAGCAGCCCGGAGAGTCAGCCAGGAAGCTCTGGACTAGGTTCTTAATTAAAAAGAACCAAATTGTCGATTGTCCGGACGCTGAAGCCTTCGCAGCCTTAAAACATAGCGTCCGAGACGAGTGGCTCGCCCACCACATCGGTCAAGAAAAACCAAAATCCATGGCAGCCCTTACCGCTTTGATGACCCGCTTTTGCGCGGGAGAAGACAGTTGGCTCACTCGTAGAAGCAACAGCGCCAGCGATCCGGGTACTTCCGAAGTCCAAGACGGCAACGGCAAGCCGCGACGCAATAAACACAAGCGTCGCAATAATAACGAAGGAACGCAAGACATGGCGGTCAACACCAGATTCAGTAGCTCCAAACCCGGTCAACGGAAAAAGCCATTCAAGGCAAATAGAGACAGATCATCCAATTTAGATAAGATACTGGACCAGCCCTGCCAGATTCATGGCAGATAAACCCGTCAATCATACCAATAGAAGCTGTTGGGTCTTCAAACAAGCCGGCAAGCTTAATGCTGAATACAAGGGGAAGGGGCCGCCCAGCGACAACGATGACGAAGAGACTCGCCCACCAAACATCGGGGGTCAGGAGCAATTCCCCCGAAGTAAAAACAGTAAACATGGTATATGTGACGCACACCCCTATAGGGGAGCGCAAGTGCGCACCACGGGACGCCTACGCCATAGAGCCGGTCCCCCCAAAATTTAACCAATGGGCGGCCTGCCCGATCACTTTTGATCGCAAGGATCACCTAGTCAGTATCCGTCACGCAGGTTCAGCAGCTCTGGTACTCGACCCAATTATCAATGGGTTCTATCTGACGAAAGTCCTTATGGACGGCGGTAGCAGCCTTAATCTACTCTACCAAGACACTGTCCGCAGAATGGGCATTGATCCTTCAAGAATCAAGCCCACCACAACTACCCTCAAGGGAGCAGTATATGGCATAGAAGCTCACTGCACGGGCTCCATCACATTGGAAGTAGTTTTTGGTTCGCCGAACAACTTCCGAATCGAAGGCTTGACCTTCGATATTGCCCCGTTCCGCATTGGCTACCATGCACTTCTGGGGCGTACTGCTTTCGCTCATTTTAACGCGGTCCCACACTACACCCATGCAAAACTTCATATGTCCGGTCCACGCGGCATCATAACAATATATGGAAATACAGAACGCTCCCTTCGGACAGAGGGTCATACTGCGGCTAGTACAACCGAAGTACAAAGCGGCCTCATCAAGCCGCGAATCTTATCGGCCATTAAGCCGCCGGTCTCTATTAAACAGGACCGATCAATCTCAGGACTAGTTTAGCAGTTCGGTCTCCGTCGTTCGCCTCATATACCCACGAAGTCTGTACCGCGCATACATAATTATGCACTTAAAATACCCTGGTCATCGGCGGGGGCACAATACGGACAGGCCTACAAGCACTCACATAGTCTCTTTTTCTTTTCTAACCATTTTTATCTTTTACCACAAGTGGCTCAAAGGCTGCCATCTCACGGACTCTTTCGGAGTTTGGCTTCATACACTTAATCAAAGGCTATTCCTGTTAAGGAGTCCTTTCACCGAGGCAAGGCGGCGCAGACGTGCGGCAGGAGGTCCAAATATTTTTTTGTAGACCGCACTCTCTATTTCGAGTCTGTAAAGTGCCTTTCTCCTCAGCCTTCGACCCCCGGCATGTCAAATAGCCTGGGTTGTGGCGTTATTATCTGTAAAATGGCGATTGACGTATCAATTAGGTCCCAATGAACATAATCCATATTCAGTATTCGCTTTTTCTACAGAACTGAATTTTGCTTCTTCGGTTGTTTCACACACGCACCTCGACACAAATGGCTAGGGGCTCGATATGGGAACAAGTCCGAACAACTTCGGCGTCATGAGTTTGGCCTTATATGCATCAGCTCTGAATCATGCCTTTGGTCAATAGTTGGGTTGTCCGGCTCCTGTTCTTACTACCTTACGTTCTGCTCTATCGGCTAGGGTAGTAAAGGGAGAACTACTGTGATTGTGTTTCCGGTTCATCTGGTCAAGCACCTCAGTAGAGAAAGCCGAAAATTGACTGTCATGATGCGGCGAGAGCTGGTCAACCACTCGATGACTTATGATAATCTTTCATGATTCCTTCCATATTACACGAAGGACCGTTCGTAAGGTCACCTATGTAACGCACTATATTGGGATAACCGCGTACATACCAGGGGCTATATCGTAGACCCACCGTCAAACTCCTATGGCTAAGTGAAAGTGTTAAAGCCCTATAGTCCGATTGCCTAGTTCGCCGCCTTGACACCTCCTTCATGGACCAAGGCATTGGGTTAAGAGTGATCAAGTGCTTTTCTGAACACCCCCTTATTTTATGCATGGGGGCCGAAGCCGACTACTGGAAAACTTTCAGATTGTACAAAGACGGCCGCACAGGAGGAACCAAAACTTTTAGGCAAAAGTATAAAAAGCGTAGCCTTAATATATCATAATATTGTTTTTTACAATCTTGTTACATTCACTCGAAGATCATATCCTTCGAGCACTGACCCTCTATCAAGCGGGCGCCCTCTAGGACATCTTCAAAATAATGCTCCAGCGTGTGTTTATCCTTGACCCTGGGTGGACTCTTCGCTACAATATCAGTGGCCTTCATCTTCGCCCAATACGTCTTAACACGGGCAAAAGCCATCCGTGCACCTTCAATGCACACTGATCGCTTCACGGCATTGATACGCGGCACCACATACAGAAGTCGTTGCACCAAACCGAAATAACTATTCGGAACTGGCTCAGTCGGCCACAGCCGAACCACGACGTCCTTCATGGCAGAACCGGATATCTTGTGGAGCTCGGCCCACTTGGCCATCTGTTCGCTCAGCAACAGTGGGCGCTTTGGCGTGCCGAATTGTGACCAGAAAAGCTTCTCCGTTGCACACCCTTCTTGCGCTTGGTAAAACTACGCCGCATCGGAGGCACTCTTCGGCAAGTCTAAGAATGCGTCTGGAGAGCTCCACATTTGATTATGCGGGGCATACTTCGGATCGCCGAATTTAGTCTATAATAGAAAGGGCTTATCGGCTGCTATCTCCCCGGCTTGCCGGATCTCCTCCCGAGCCGCTCTCGACTCGGATCGTGCCTCTCTCACATCTCGTAAGGCCTTCTCGAATTCGGCTATTTTGGCCTTGTTCTCCTCCTCGAGTGCTTGGCATTTGCCAGTGGCATCCTTTAGATCTTGCTCTATGGAAAATATTCTCTCTTTGCACTGGTGCCGAGCAGCCTGTTCGGCCTTTAACTGCTCAACTGCCTTCTTGGTAGTCACATTACTCATCCTGACTTGCTCCTTGGCCTGGATAAGCTTAGCCCGCAGGGTCTCAACCGCGGCAGCACCATCTGTAGTTATGCATATTTCAGTATATAATTCTCAGCTTCATGCTCATATTATTATGCATACATATACCGATTGTCCCAAAACATACCTTGCGCCCCATCAAGCCGCCTGTTAATAAACATGATGTCGTCATCCGCCACATCAAGTTTCTGCTTCAGATCTGCAATCTCTGTAGCACGAGCAGTCGCCGTGGATGAAACAGCCCGTGTTCCACTTAGTTAGATTATTTCCTGGGCATATCTTTTTTTGATCCTCTGATTGCCTCCTTTCAGACGCCAACCAGAGTCTCAGGGGCTACTATCTATACACAGATGCATTTTCTATGCAATTGAAGATATTACATTGCATACCTCGAAGCCTCTTAGCAGGATCGTGAAGGCTTCATTCAATCCGCTTCTCACGGACATAATCCCCTCAGCTACCGTAGCCATCAAGGCACGATGTTCCTCCGAGATGGACGCATGTTGCAACACGTCCATCAAGGTATCTGGCGCCTCCTAATTCCTGGAAGCGGCGATGGGAGTACATACTCCCTTTGAAGGGATGTGTTTGCTCGACTTTAGAATCGTCTTTGGATGTAAACCGGAAAGTTCGGGGCCTTTATTGTTGGTCCCCGAAGGGGCTGCATACCCCGAACCCTGGGCCGCCGAAGTATCACTTTCGGGTGCGGTCTTCATTGTCCCTCACACCACTTGTTGATCAGGAGAGGTCCTCCGGGACGACACCTCAAAGTCGTTCGCCCTATTGGGCGAGAGGGTCTGGGGAGGTGGCTCGCTTTCCATCATCTCCAGAAGAAGATCTCCCAAGGAGGAGGACTGTTGAGGAAGACCGTGCGCCGGACTGCAAACATATATTTTAGATGTTGCCCTTGTAAGCGGAAAGGAACGGGATATGTTTAGTACACCTTTGTTCACTTACGATTCGGCTAAAAGCTTGTCCTTATGAAGGAACTGCGCGTCAACGTCGTCTTCCGAACCCGAACTGCCCGGCAAGGACATCTTCCCTCGCTTAGGAGCGCCTTCCTCTAAATCTCCAGAGGCGATCCTCTTCTTCCCATACAGGGAAGGGATTCCGGCTTCCCCTTCTCTTTTTTCTTTGGAAGAGGGATCCCCAATCTCTCCAAACATAGCATTTGGTGTACCTTTAGAATGGAGGCCACCTTTGGCCTTCTTGTTCTCCCCCTTGTCCTCCTTCGTCGGCACTTGATATGGCACCGGAGCCAGCATCCTTGTTAACACAGGATCGGCCGAGTCTTCGGGAAGAGGGGTCGAACACCTAATTCGTTCCGCCTACTTTATCCAGCCCCGTGCGAAGATGTTTTCTCAGTACTACGAGACGTTTAACTGAGCTGTGTTCGGGAGTCAAAGTGCTTACCGAGGTATCCGGATGATTGCATTCGAGGCTGGTGTCTTCGGTGGTATCCGGCCACTGCTTTCGTGTCCCGAATAATAACTTCCACATTCCTTTGTGCGTCGTGCCGAAGAAGTGCTGAAGGGTCCGTGGTCCTTCCGGATTGAACTCCCACATGCGGAGGGGCTGTCACTAGCATGGCAGGACCCGACGGACTAGCATTACCTGGATTACATTGATAAGGCTGGTGTCCTTTTCAAGGAGGCTCCGGATGCAGCTTTGTAGCGTCTGCACTTCGTCAATGGATCCCCAGTCCAACCCCTTATTATTCCATGATGCGAGCTACAATAGAGGGCCAGGTCGGAACGCAGTTGTAGCTGCCCACTTGGTACCACGAGGTTCAGTGATGTAAAACCACTCCCGCTGCCATAGGTCGGAAGCTTCTGTGAAAGAGCCTTTGGGCCAAACAGCATTGGTGAGCTTGTTCACCGTGGCACCTCTACACTCTATTTTCTCCCCCTCGATTACCTTCGGCTTCAAGTTAAAGGTCTTGAGCCATAAACCGAAGTGAGGGGTAATGCGGAGAAAGGCCTCGCGCATGACAATAAACGCCGAGATGTGAAGGAAGGAGTCCGGAGCTAGATCGTGAAAATCCAGCCCCTAATAAAACATGAGGCCGTGAACGAAGGGGTGGAGAGCGAACCTAGCCCCCGGAGGAAGCGGGAGATGAATACGACCCTCCCGCTGGATCTGGGAGTAGGAATAACCTATCGTTTAGTAGGGAGCCTATGGGGGATTTCCGCGGTCAGGAATCTTGCCGCCTGGAGCTTCGCGATATCCTCCTCTATGACAAAGGAGGCCACCCACCGGCCTTGAGGGCTGGTCCCGGACATGACTGGGAGGCTTGGAACAGTTAAGTTGAAACCTGGGTGCTAGAACTCAAGGTTGGAAAGGTTGAGGAAGAGGTAGGCGCGGAGGAGAAAGACGAGTCTGTGCCCCTGATACGTCTCCAACGTATCTATAATTTTTGATTGTTCCATGCTATTATATTATCTATTTTGGATGTTTAATGGGCTTTACTAAGCACTTTTATATTATTTTTGGGACTAACCTACTAACCCAAGGGCCAATGCAAATTGCTGTTTTTTTGCCTATTTCAATGTTTGTAGAAAAGGAATATCAAACGGAATGAAACCTTTGGGAGAGTTATTTTTGGAACAAACGTAACCCAGGGGACTTGGAGTGGACGTCAAGAAACAAACGAGTGGCCACGAGGCAGGGGGACGCGCCTACCCCCCTGGGCACGCCCTCCACCCTCGTGGGCTCCTCGTAGCTCCACCGACCTACTTCTTCCTCCTATATATATCCATATACCCCGAAAACATCCAGGAGCACCACGAAACCCTATTTCCACCGTCGCAACCTTCTTTACCCAAGAGATTCCATCTTGGGGCCTTTTCCGGAGCTCCACCGGAGGGGGAATCGATCACGGAGGGCTTCTACATCAACACCATATCCTCTCCCATGATGTGTGAGTAGTTTACCTCAGACCTTCGGGTCCATAGTTATTAGCTAGATGGCTTCTTTTCTCTCTTTGGATCTCAATACAAAGTTCTCCTCGATCTTCTTGGAGATCAATTTGATGTAACTCTTTTTGCGGTGTGTTTGTCAAGATCCGATGAATTGTGGGTTTATGATCAAGATTATCTATGAACAATATTTGGTTCTTCTCTGAATTCTTATATGTATGATTTAATTATCTTTGCAACTCTCTTTGAATTATCAGTTTGGTTTGGCCTACTAGATTGATCTTTCTTGCAATGGGAGAAGTGCTTAGCTTTGGGTTCAATCTTGCGGTGTCCTTTCCCAGTGACAATAGGGGCAGCAAGGCACATATTGTATTGTTGCCATCGAGGATAAAAAGATGGGGTTTATATCATATTGCTTGAGTTTATCCCTCTACATCATGTCATCTTGCTTAATGTGTTACTCTGTTCTTATGAACTTAATACTCTAGATGCATGCTGGATAGCGGTCGATGTGTGGAGTAATAGTGGTAGATGCAGAATCGTTTCGGTCTACTTGTCGTGGATGTGATGCCTATATACATGATCATGCCTAGATGTTCTCATAATTATGCACTTTTCTATCAATTGCTCGATAGTAATTTGTTCACCCACCGTAATACTTATGCTATCTTGAGAGAAGCCACTAGTGAAACCTATGGCCCCCGGGTCTATCTTTTATCCTATAAGTTTCCAATCTATTTTATTTCGCAATCTTTACTTTCAATCTATATCATAAAAATACCAAAATATTTATCTTATTATTATTATTATCTCTATCAGATCTCACTCTCGTAAGTGACCATGAAGGGATTGACAACCCCTTTATTGCGTTGGTTGCGAGGTTCTTATTTGTTTGTGTAGGTATGAGGGACTTGCGTGTAGTCTCCTACTGGATTGACACCTTGGTTCTCAAAAACTGAGGGAAATACTTATGCTACTTTACTGCATCACCCTTTCCTCTTTAAGGGAAAAACAACGCAGTGCTCAAGAGGTAGCAGCCCCTTTATAAAGGCGATGGATATCAAACGCCTCCTCATAGGCCTTAAAGCCTGCCTATTCCCAAGGGATTATGACAAAGGAGCGGTTGGGTTATCCACGCCCATATTGATGAGAATACCGTAATATGGGGACATGATCTCTGCTTCGACAAGACGTGCCAATAAAACCGCATCTTAAAATGTGAAGCGGGGGGCTGAAAAATGGTTCGAAATAATGACCAGGCTGTGACATGATGTCATGCCACAAAAGTTGTTAGTGAGTTAGACTCATAAAATATTATACTCTCTGCGGATATATGTGGTGCTTGTTTTGCAGAGCCGAACACGTTCTTTGTGTTCAAAGGCTGTTTTTGGAGTATTCGGAGGAGGAACCCACCTTGCAATGCCGAAGACAATCTGCGCGTCAGACACCTCGTCATTGAGGCCTGGTTCAAGGGCTACTGAGGGAGTCCTAGACTAAGGGGTCCTCGGGCGTCCTGCCTGTTGGACATGGGCCGGACTGATGGGCTATGAAGATACAAGACCGAAGATTCTCACCCGTGTCTGGATAGGACTCTCCTTGGCTTGGATGGCAAGCTTGGCGTTCGGATATGAAGATTCCATTCTCTGTACCCGACTTTGTTCAACCCTAGTCCCCTCGGTGTCTATATAAACCGGAGGGTTTAGTCCGTAGAGGCAATCATAATCATATAGGCTAGACTTCTAGGGTTTTAGCCATTACGATCTCGTGGTAGATCAACTCTTGTAAGCCCCATACTCATCAATATTAATCAAGCAGGACGTAGGGTATTACCTCCATCAAGAGGGCCCGAACCTGGGTAAAACTTCATGTCCCTTGTCTCCTGTTACCATCAACCTCAGACGCACAGTTCGGGACCCCCTACCCGAGATCCACCAGTTTTGACACTGACAGCTAGCCGGCTCCCAGATCACTATTTGCAAAGTGGTTCAGACCAGTCCTCGGACAAATACCATGTCCGTTGTAGGGCCAGTGTTGGAGATGCCATTAATGGTGTGGAGCTCTTCATACCTTGGTGTACAGGCACAGAACACTTCGGAAAGTGGGTAAAAACAAGTAAGAGCTTGGTTAATAATATAGCCAACAATCGGCTATAAGAAGTTGCCATGTCATCCAAAGCTAACCTAATAGTCCGCTTGTACAATAGTAAGTTTTAGATATGCACTACTTTACTAATAGTTGGCCGACCCGGCTACCTGTCCGCTTCGACGCCTGGCCGGTCTAGTCCGACCGGCTGGGGCATCCCTCGAGCCACCTAGAGGCTCGGAGGCTACACCCAGTGGGCGGGACCCGCCAGCTGCAAGCCGGCAGCCGGCCATCATCGACAACACCCGCCTCGTCTACACAAAAACCAATGTGAGATCCTCACTCGCATATTTTTGCACCGTGCACACAAACCTGGATAACCCCGAGCGATGCTCGGGGACCATGTCCGTCTTTATTATAGTTGCACTACTGTTCGCCCCGGCGCTAGCTAGTCTCGGCCTGAAGGCTGGCAGCTCGGCCCGACACGTTTATTCCCGTAGATGGCTTAGTAGCGCATACGGTACCGAAGGCCCACTCCCAGCCACAGACCGCAGTGCGGCTGTCCGGCAAGCGAGAGCAAAAGCTGGAGGTCACCCCATGTGAAAAATGTCCGGGAGAAGACGGCTTGGGCAACCCGACTGTTTCCTTTATGAGTATCTACTCAGTTGAATCCGCTCCTGTAGTCCGATTATTGTACGCTCCACTCCGCGGCCACTCTTCGTAGCAGCTACAGACCAGCTCCGGGCTGGCTAGCTAACAAGAGGCAAAGCCAAAGAGCGGAGGGGACATGAAAAAGATTGAAGGGGGCTCGGACGAAACCGAGTCGGCACCCTCTGCATAAAACTTGCAATGCTAAAAGCAAAAAAATTGATATATCTGCACGGACTAACCTTGTTTTTTGCATGATCATTTTTGTGGGGAACTCCCCTCCTCGCCCGGAGGCTCGAAGGCTACACCCAGCGGGTGAGCCGGCGTGCCCCGTCAGGAAGACGCCACGCTGGTTGCAGGCCCGGCGCCGGCTGAAACCGGCATTTTCGACACCACTATCTGCTTCATCAACAACAAGACCCTCCGCCCAACTTTTCCAAGTTGCCCAGAGGCTCAGAGGCTACACCCAGTGGGTGTGCTCGCGCGCCCCACCCAGCCGGCGGATTCCATATCCGCGCCCGGCACCCTCGATGTCGCCGGCAGCTTCATCATCAACAACAAGACCCTCCACCCAACTTTTACAAAGTTGCCCGGAGGCTCGGAGGCTACACCCATTGGGTGCGCTCACGTGCCCCCATAGGAAGCAAGCCGTGCCAGCTACAACCCTCAGCCGGCTGTCTTCAACAACATCGTCTACATCTACATCAGCACAAACCCTCCGCCCAACTTTTCAAGTTGCCTGGAGGCTCGGAGGCTACTGTCGGGGGGATGACCCCCGGGTAGTCCCAAGATGGTGAGCCGGACGGGGTGCCCTCCTGTTCGGGTCAGCTGCTCCGGCTTCTCCAGCAAGCCGGATGCCCGAAGTCAACTACGGCGTCCCATCGGACACGCGCAGACGAGACGACTGTACCCGGCAGCAGCGCACTATTGGTGAATAGTGGAGCACTGGCGTTGTTCATCCATCATCGTCATCATCTACAGTACAACACCATCATCTACAGTGCACTGCTCATCCATCACCACCATCATCCACCGTGTATCTTGTCCCTGGCCGTCTGTTGATAAAGACCCTGGGGACTCCTCTCGCATCATCATGCTCACGGATGCTCGTTCCCGTCTCTCTCCCGGACAATGACAACCTGGCCCCATGGCCTTGTAACATTACCATTGTACCCCTGGGAGGTTGACTTATAAAACTCCCCAGGAGGCCTCCATGCATGGGGGTGAAAAACCGATCAGTAGAACACACACACGGAGAGGGAGCAACCTAAGCCTTGGCCAGCCTTCCTTCTTCCCTGACACAGCTCAAGGAGCAACTCTGTACCGATACACATCAACCACACTCGGCAGGACTAGGGGTATTATCTCTCCGGAGAGCCCCGAACCTGGGTATGTATTGCGTCCCGCGCTCCCTCATGCCAACCTCGCCTCTGGAGCCCACAAGTGCCCTTGAGCCTCCTCCTATCTTTAGCCATCCCTTCGCATCTACCGTGTGCCCACCACGACACAAAGTGTCTTGGGTCTTGTGCTATAGCCGACTCTTATTCTACAGCCTGATTTCCTTCTCTCTCCTCTTCTCCCTCCTCTAACTAAGTAAAGATATAATATTTTAGTGCGTATGGCCTACTTATATCACCTTATTATACTTGCTGTAATAGATGTATATCCACGAACATGTGCCTGACATGGGTTTGTGTAAATGCATGCATGCATGTATAAAAAGCATGAACCTTAACGGCCCCATTCATGCAAGCATGTATTCAAAAACAGTTGGCACATGTACCCCCTCACCCGACGGTAATTGATACATCTCCAATGTATCTATAATATATGAAGTATTCATGCCATTATATTATCATTCTTGGATGTTTTACAATCATTTTATAGCAACTTTATATCATTTTTTGGGACTAACCTATTGACCCAGTGCCCAGTTCCAGTTGTTGTTTTTTGCTTGTTTTTTACATCGTAGGAAATCAATATCAAACGCAGTCCAAACACCGTGAAACTTTTTGTGGATTTTTTTATGGACCGGAAGACCATCAATGGGCCAGAGCAGCACCTGGGGGGTGCCCCGAGGGGGCACAACCCACCAGGGTGTGCCTGGGGGCCCAGGCGGGTTATGCCCACCTCGGTGGCCTTCCGCACCCCCTCTTTACCCTATAAATTCACAAATATCCCAAAAACCCTCGGGGTTAACCTAGATCAGAAGTTCCACCACTGCAAGGCTCTGTAGCCATCAAAAATCAATCTAGACCCCATCCCGGCACCCTCCGGGAGGGGGAAATCATCACCGGTGGCCATCTTCATCATCCCGGCGGCCACCATGGTGAGGAGGGAGTAGTCCACCCTCGGGGCTGAGGGTTTGTACCAGTAGCTATGTGTTTAATCTCTCTCTCTCTCTCTCTCGTGTTCATGAGATGTCACGATCTTGATGTATCGCAGGCTTTGTTACTATAGTTGGATCATATGGTGTTTTCCCCTCTCTATCTTGTTGTGATGAATTGATCTTTTCCCTTTGAGATTTCGTTGTTATCGGATTGAATACTTTTATGGATTTGAGAACTCTTGATATATGTCTTGCAATTGAATACTTGTGGTGACAATGGCCTATCATATTGATTCACTTGATATATGTTTTGGCACTTAACTCATGGATTCCTGACGTGACATTGGCGTAATCTATGCATAGGGGTTGATGCACGTTCTTGTCTTTGTTTCTCCGATAGAAATCTTGGGGCACTCTTTGAAGTTCTTTGTGATGGATTGAATATTATGAATCTGAATTTGCTTTTGTGTTATTTTAGTACGAACTCTTGGTTAGATCGATTGGAAAGAATAGCTTCGTGTTATTTTAGTCATTGTTGAGGAAATCGTTAATTGGTAACTGCTCGGTTGGCTGGCGAGTAGGGGATTAATAGGCTAATCGGCAAGTTAATCGGCCATTTAATCAATTAATCGGACGATTTATCAGTTTATCGGCTACTCGGTGACCCTATGAGTAGGGATTAATCGGCAAGTTAACTGGTTAATCGGATGAATTCTTGAACATGGATTTTAGTACGAACTCTAGGATAGATTGATCGGAAAGAATAGCTTTGAGGTGGTTTTGTACCCTACAAACAATTCTGTCTTATGTTCTCCGCTAGATAAGAACTTTGGAGTGATTCTTCGTTGCACTTTGAGGGGTGGTTATATGATCCAATTATATTAGCACCGTTGAGAGATTGCACTAGTGAAAGTACGGACCCTAGGCCTCATTTTCAAGCATTGCAATACCGTTTTTGTGCCCGTTTACTATTTGCTACCTTGCTGTTTTTATTTATTCAGATTATAAAAATATATTTGTACCATCCATATACACTTTTATCACCATCTCTTCACCGAACTAGTGCACCTATACAATTTTCCATTGTATTAGGTGTGTTGGGGAGACAAGAGATTTCTTGTATTTGGTTGCAGGGTTGTTTGAGAGAGACCAACTTCATCCTACACCTCCCACGGATTGATAAACCTTAGGTCATCCACTTGAGGGAAAATTGCTACTGTCATACAAAACTCTGCGCTTGGAGGCCCAACACGAGTCTACAAGAATAAAGTTGCATAGTACACATCAAGCTCTTTTCTGGCGCCATTGTCGGCGAGGTTAGGTAAGCGGAACTCACACCCAGTCAACGAAGCTCTTTTCTGGTGCCATTGCCGGGGAGGTGAGTGTTTGAAGGTATATCTTTTAGATCTTGCAATCGAATCTTTTAGTTTCTTGTTATATCACTAGTTCGGTTTATAAGAGAAAACTACAAAAAAAAGGAATTGAGGTTGCATCATATTATTCATCTTTATGATGTCTTTCGTGAAAATGATGGAAAGGAAAATTATGCTTAATTGTTAGAAGAAGAATGCTATAAATTTTTTGGCATAGAATCCATGAATGATGAGCATGATTGCAATGTTGCTAGTATGGATTCTTTGAATATCCATGATGCTAGTGATTTGCAAAGCCATAAGCTTGGGGATGCTATGTTTGATGAAGATGATACTTTTAGTCCCCCAAGATTTGATGTGCAAATTTGTTATAATGATTGCATGCCTCCTATTTATCATGATTATAATGATGAAAGTGGATTTGGAGAGGTCATGACTTTATTTAGTGATGAATCCACCATTTTGGTTGAGGCTTCAATTGACTATGATAACAAAGTTACTATCTATGATGATTATGGTGATGATATGTATGCTATAAAGAATAATGATAACCATTAAACTTTTCATCATTATTTTAATTTTTACTCTCATGATAGTTATTTTGTTGAGTTTGCTCCCACTACTATTGATGAGAATAAATTTACTTATGTGGAGAGTAATAAAATTTCTATGCCTATTTATCATTAAAATAATGTTTTATGTGATAGCTATATTGTTGAATTCATTCATGATGCTACTAAAAATTATTACGAGAGAGGAATATATGCTTGTAGGAATTGCAATAATATCAAGTTTCCTCTTTTTATGTTGAAAGTTTTGAAGTTGCACTTGTTTTGCCTTCCTATGCTAGTTGATTCATGTTCACATAAATTGTTTTCTCACAAAATCCCTATGCATAGGAAGTGGGTTAGTCTTAAATGTGTTTGTCATGTGATTCATGATGCTCTTTTTCAAGTTTCAATTCTCTACTTTTATGCGAGCATCATTGAAATCATCATGCCTAGCTTAAAGGCATTAAAGAAAAGCGCTTGTTGGGAGACAACCCAACATTTACCCCTACTGCTTTTGTGTGTTCACATGATTAAGCTACTGTAGTAATCATGTTTTGTAGCTTTTGTTTCAATAAATTGCCACATAAGACCTTTGGGATGGTCTACGGTGATAGTTGATTTGATCTTGCTGAAAAACAAAAACTTTTGCGCTCAGGAATTTTTTTTCATTTTAAACAGAAGCGTGATAAAATACTGATTCTTTTTTCAGAATATTAATAGACAAATTTCCCAGGGTTTCTAATTTTTCAGAATTTTTGGAGTGGCAGAAGTATGGTTGGAGAACAGATTAGTACAGACTGTTCTGTTTTTGACAGATTCTGTTTTCAATGCATAGTTTGCTTGTTTTCTAGTTTCTATGGCTTATATTGCTCAATATAAATTGTGGAAATGATATGCTAAAGTAGGAATTGTGTGGAAACAAGTATGAATCTTGTCTTTTACAGTACCAAAAGTGAAATGGTTTGCTATTTATCATACTAATCTATCTCACAAAGTTTCGTTAAGTTTTGTGTGATTGAAGTTTTCAAGTTTTGGGTGAGATGTCGATATGAGGAGAATAAAGAGTGACAAGACCCTAAGCTTGGGGATGCCCCGGAAGGCATCCCCTCTTTCGTCTCTAACATTTCCGGTAACCTCACTTGGAGCTATGTTTTCATTCGTCACATGATATGTGTTTTTCTTGGAGCGTCATTTTATTTTACTAGGATTTTCTTGATGTTATTTAGAATAATGTTTTTCATCTTTTATTTCAATAAAAGTGTCAAGGATAGCCTTTACTATGCTCATTTTGCAAGCCTACATGCTACTGTTTGAAAACAGAAAGTTTATTGATGTTGCAAAAATTCCCTAGAAAAGTCAGAATGTGATAAAATGTTGAAACTTTTTTCAAAGTAATATCTGATAAATTTTCTACAGTGTGGTAAATTTTCATAATCTTTGGCGTTTCAGAAGTATCAATACTCTTGCATTATTTACATACTGTACTGTTTTGGCAGATTGCTGTTATGTTTGCATATGTTTGCTTGTTTAATGATTCTATTTGAGGATAGGAGTATTAAATATGCAGAGGAATTTAGTATGCAATGTTGAATAATAATTTTAGTGATTTTCTACAGTAGAGAATGATAAGGTTTTTGCATTGGTTTATACTAACTTATCTCACGAGTTCTTGTTGAGTTTTGTGTGGATGAAGCTTTTGAGATTTAGGAAAAGCGTGATATGAGAAGAATTAAGGAGAGACAAAAGCTCAAGCTTGGGGATGCCCAAGTAATCCCAAGATAATATTTCAAGAAGTCTCAAGCATCTAAGCTTGGGGATGCCCGGTAGGCATCCCATCTTTCTTCTTCAACAATTATCGGTTAGTATCGGTTGAGCCTAAGTTTTCGCTTCTTCATATGATGTGTGATATTATTAGAATGTCATTTTATTGTGTTTTTGATTGTTGTCTTAATAAAATGCTTAGATATGAAAGTTTTTGAATAAGAGAGAGTCCTCAAATAACTACCTATTTACTTAACTACTCGCATGATCTTCACTTATATCTTTTTGGAGTAGCTTGTCCTTTACTCTTGTGCTTCACTTATATCCTATGAGTAAATTGTTGAATAAATTGAATGTAATGAAGTTGAAATCATATCATGCCTAGTGGTAGCTTCACATTGGTTTTAGAAAGTGAAATCTTTTGAGGCTTGACAATCACAATATTGGTCATACAAGCAATTCACAAATAATTAGTATAAGGAAGAGAACTTTCACATGCAAATACACTATCATGGAAATCTTTTGTGATTGTGAGCCCCCATCAAAATATTATATGCCAAAATTGTTGACGTTGGACAAGGAAGACAACGCAATGCTTTATGTTTGTTCATATTCACATAGAAGTTATATTGTCATAGATCCTTCAACATGTGGTTCTTGCCCCCATCTTTGCTAGCCAAAAATTCCGCACCAAGTAGCGATACTACTTGTGCATCCAAAAACCCTTAAACCCAAATCTTATTTTCAAGTGTCCACCATATCTACCTAAGGATTGAATAAGATCCTTCAAGTAAGTTGTCATCAGTGCAATAAGGCAATAAAAATTGCTTCTAAAAGTGTTCGATCATTTAGTGTAAGATAAAATAGAATGTTGTACGAACTTGTGATGGCAAAGAATAAAAGCGACATACTGCATAAAAAAGGTTGCTATCATAAGGGGCAATATAACGTGACATTCTTTTGCACTAAGGGGTTGAGCATACAAACAAATAAGCGCATGGCAACCTCTGCTTCCCTCTACAGAGGTCCTATCTTTTACTTTTCAATATTTACTTTTATGCAAAGAGTCAAAGTTTTTCTCTCTATTCCTTTTTATTTTTCTATTTTGGCAAGCATCATGTGGTGAGGAAAGAACGAGGCACATATATCCAGTTGGATATGGGTAGCATGATTTATTATTGTTGACATCACCCTTGAGGTGAATACATTGGGAGGCGAAATTATAAGCCCCTATCTTTCTATGTGTCCAGTTGAAATGTTTTGCTCAGGTGTATGCGGTGAATGTTAGCAATCATAGAAGACTATATGATGGTTGAGTATGTGGAGCTCTTACTTAAACTCTGTTGAATAATTTGAATTGCAATTGCTTGGTGACTGAGAACATAGGTTGTTGAGCTTAAGAGAATTCATTGTTTGAACGTTAACATGTGAATTGGTTGCTACTATAACATGAGAAGTTTTATAAAGAAAGAATTTATGTTATGATGCTAGGAAAAGTGATTGAAATTGTCATCGATCAAACTTGTGCACTTTGCTAGCATTCACACTTCATAAAATATTTCTTTTATCATTTACCTACTCGAGGACAAGTAGGAATTAAGCTTGGGGACGCTGATACGTCTCCAACGTATCTATAATAAGTATTCATGCCGTTATATTAGCATTCTTGGATGTTTTACAATCATTTTATAGCAACTTTATATCATTTTCGGGACTAACCTATTGAACCAGTGCCAGTGCCAGTTGATGTTTTTTGCTTGTTTTTTACATCGCAGGAAATCAATATCAAACGGAGTCCAAACACCGCGAAACTTTTTGTGGATTTTTTAGGGACCAGAAGACCACCAATGGGCTAGAGCAACACCTGGGTTGTTGTCGGTGTCAAAACCGGCGGATCTCAGGTAGGGGGTCCCGAACTGTGCGTCTAAGATTGATGGTAACAGGAGACAGGGGACAAAATGTTTAACCAGGTTCGGGCCCTCTCTATGGAGGTAATACCCTACTTCCTGCTTGATTGATCTTGATGAATATGAGTGTTACAAGAGTTGATCTACCATGAGATCGTAATAGCTAAACCCTAGAGGTCTAGCCTGTATGACTATGGTATTGAGTATATCCTATTCGGACTAAACCCTCCAGTTTATATAGACACTGGGGGGGGGGTCTAGGGTTACATAGAGTCGGTTACATAATATGGAATCCTCATAGTTGTTCGCCAAGCTTGCCTTCCACGCCAAGGAGAGTCCCATCCGGACACGGGCACCGTCTTTGGTCTTCATATCTTCACAGCCCATCAGTCCAGCCCATAGATAACAGGCCGGACGCCCGAGGACCCCTTAGTCCAGGACTCCCTCAGTAGCCCCCGAAACAGTCTTCAATAGCGAGGTGTTCGGCACACGGATTATCTTTGGTATTGCAAGGCGGGTTCCTCCCTTAAGTAGTGTATTCGTCCATAGATTCGATGTCTCCCATCGGCTTCTGCCCGCTTAATGCCCTCGTTTTCCATGTGTCGAGCGAATGCGGACAGTCAGGGTATTTTTTGCAAATAACACCCCAACCCTGTAAGGAAGAGTATCTATTTAAAGAGATTGGATATCAGATCATTTCGGCATCAAGCGGAGAAAATCCTCAGAGACCGCCAGGCAGGACCATTCCAACATGTCCAACAACCCCAGCTCCTCTTCCCGTTCCAACCTAGAGAGAGGCGAGTGGGAGAGGTGCTCTGTGTCCCATAGCCGATTGGCAAAGCTGCAAATGCAGGGATTTATCCTGCATCAGATCTGGTCCCTGTTCGAGCAGGGTTGGCCTCCTTTAATGGCAAAACCCAGGCAGAGGTTTCTCCCAATCCGTCTGTGGGAGAACGGGTATGCTTCGTCCCCTATTTGCTGAGGGGGTGGGGTTTCCAATTCACCCATTCCTCCGAGGGCTGCTGGAGTACTACGGCCTCCAGTTGCACAATTTTACCCCCGGCTCCATCCTCCACATTGCGGGTTATTTCGCCCTATGCAAACTATTCCTGGGTTGCGAGGCCCATTTTGATTTATGGAGAAGACTATTCTGCCTCGTCCCTCGCAATCAAGGTGGATCAATCTTTGAAGTGGGACAAGCCGAAGTGTGGCGCATTGCCGGGACAGGATATCTGTCAGGCACGCCGAAGAAAGCTCCCGAAGAGTGGTCTTCTGAATGGTTCTACATTGACGACGTCGCTCTACCTGTGACGCCCGGATAATTAAGCTACAATAAACCCTTCTAATGATGCCACGTCACCATGATTACTGTTACCAAACTCGTGATGATTCAAATCCCGTTTGAATTCAAATTCAAAATCAAGGAAAACAATAAAAAATTTCAAACATTAAAATTAAATTGTTCAAAATGTGACAGATAATGCAGAAGTACTAATGGTGGAGAAACCAACATCTTTAAAAGTGTTTAAATGCCCTAAACTAATTAAGACAGTGGTTGAAACAATAATTTAAATGCGTATCAAATAATAAAAATTCTAAAATAATTTATTTAAATGTTACACTTAATATGACAGTGGCCTAATTATTAGTGCTAACATAGGTACTAACTTTATGTCTTATAAACCTAAAACAAATAAAAGGAAATTAGGAAATAGAAAAGAAATAATAAAAGAAACAGAAAATAGAAAAATAAAAATAGAAGAAAAGGGGCCTAAGCTTCTGGTGGGTGACTAAGGCCCAGTCCACCGCGGCCAGGCAGAAGCCCAACCCACCTCTCCACTCCTCTCCTTATCCCCCTGGACCCAGAAACCCTAAACTGCCGTCCACTACTCTCCCCACTCCCCCCGCATGATACCCCTCCATTTTCTCTGGCACGTTGCCCCGCGCCACCCTCGACGTCGGCGCACCGCCCCCCTCTCGCCGGACGCCTCGTCCCCCCCGGACCCTCTGGGTCTGGATCTGGGAGGGGCTCGATCCCACGCCGCCCGTCGCCCTTCACCGACGCCATCGTCGTCGTCCACTTCGTCTTTGACCCAACCCCGACCTCGGTCCCCACCGTTGCCGTTCGCCGGAGCCGTCGTCCCCGTCCACCTCCTCGACCCCGCTGCCCGAACCCCTATAGCCCCACGGTGAGGCTCCGGCCTCTCCCCTATCCTCTCTCCCCTCTGTCCCCGCGCGGGCACCACCGCACCGGCTCGCCCATCGCCTTGCCGCGAGCACCACCGCGCCGTCCCGCACCCGCGCACTGTGCCGCGTGGCAGCGACCTGCGTCCCCCCGCGCTCGTTCGCTCTCGCTGCCCATCGCCGGCCCCCGCAAGCATCCGCAGCCGCCCGCGTGCGCTCTCGCCTCCTCTGCGCCTACTGCCGCTCTGAGGCCGCCGCTTCCACCCCACAGTCGCGCATTGCCCGTCCTCCGGGCCGCACGCGCGTGTCCTGCGCCTCGCTCGCCCTTGCCGCGCGCTCCGCTTGCCTCCCTGTCGCACGCCCGCGCGCGCCTCCTCCCCTGCCTCGTCCTTGCCTCCACCCGCCTACATGTCGTCCTGCTCCTGCCGCCTCTTCTCGCTCACGCCGGCCCCGCCCGCTGCCTCGTTCCGCACTGCTGCTGACGCCGAGGCCGCTGCTGCTCACCTTGCCTGGCCACCGGCCCCCCTGCACCGCGCCTCGAGCCCCTGCTGCAGCCCTGCCGCGCGCTCATGCGTGCCCGCCCACACGGGGCCATGCCCGCCACCGCTCACCCACCGGCCGGCCCGTGCTGGCCTCGCCATGCCGGCCTGGCGACCTGCCAGGTCCGCCGCCCTCCCCCGCGCCCCTGGGCATGCACCCGCTCGGGCTGCGCCCAGCACCCGCACCCGCGGTGCCTGTTCGGGTGGCGCCCGCACCTGTGGTGCCTGTTCGGTCGGCGCCCGCAGTATCGAACCCACTATGGCCTCAGGCCAATGACATGTGGGGCCCCGCTCCAAAACGCTTAAAAAGGAATTTAAAAATAATAAATAAATAATAATTAAATAATTAAAGAAGTAATTAACTTAATTAATTTTGATTAATTAAACTAATCAATTAAGTAAACTAATTGAACTTGATTAGTTAGTCTTAGTCAATGACAGTGGGACCCACACATCAGTTTGACCAGTCAACGGTCACAGTTGACTGCTGACGTCATGCTGGCGTCATGATGACGCCAGCAAACACTATTCTGGATAATGTTGATTTATAATAATTAAATAAATCCTAAAAATGATTTAAATCTTTTAAAATTAATATAAAATAAACCGTAGCTCGGATGGAAAAACTTTGTACATGAAAATTCCTCAGAACGACAAGACGAATCCGGATACGCAGCCCGTTAGTCCGCCACACATCCCTAGCATAGAGAACACGCAACTTTCCCCCTTTGGCTCATTTGTCCGAAAATGCCAAACACCGGGAATACTTTCCCGGATGTTTCCCCCCTTGCTGGTATCACCTAGTACTGCGTTAGCTCACCCCTAGCATCGCGTATTGTCATGTTATGCTTTGTGATGCTTTGATTGCTCTGATAATTATTTTGTTCCCCCTCTGTTACCTTTTTCCGGTAAACCCCGAGACCGCGGTTGAACCAGTGATCGACTACTTCACCTTCGAGGGCCCATTTTTGTCTGAAGAGCAACCAGGCAAGCCCCCCCTTGATCACCAGATATCGCCCATTCTTCTCTCTACTGCTTGCATTAGAGTAGTGTAGCATGTTACTGCTTTCCGTTAATCCTATTCTGATGCATAGCCTGTCCTTGCTACTACTGTTGTTACCTTTACCTGCTATCCTAAATGCTTAGTATAGGATGCTAGTATTCCATCAGTGGCCCTACATTCTTGTCCGTGTGCCATGCTATACTATCGGGCCGTGATCACTTGGGAGGTGATCATGGGTATATACTTATATACATAATATGTGATACCTGTGGTGACTAAAGTCGGGTCGGATCGTAGAGTACCCGCAAGTGATTCTGATATGGGGCCTGAAGGGGCAGGTGGTTCCATCCAGGTAGTGGTGGGCCTGGGTTCCCGACGGCCCCCGACTGTTACTTTGTGGTGGAGCGACAAGGCAGGTTGAGACCACATGGGAGAGAGGTGGGCCTGGCCCTAGTCGGCGTCCGCGGTTACTTCAAAATAACATGCTTAACAAGATCTTGGTATTTGATCTGAGTCTGGCCACTGGCCTATACGCACTAACCAACTACGCGGGAACAGTTATCGACACTCGATGTCGTGGTATCAGCCGAAGCCTTTGTGATGTCAGCGACTGAGCGGCGCGCACCGGATTGGACCGTGTAACGCAAATTCCTTTGTAATGGAGGTTTCTAGGTCTGCTCACCGGCCGCGTATGCAACGTGCAGGTGTGCAATGGGCGATGGGCCCAGACCCCTGCGACATAGGAGTTAGACTGGCATGCTGACCTCTCTGTTGTGCCTAGGTAGGGCTGCAACGTGTTGATCTTCCAAGGCCGGGCATGACCCAGAAAAGTGTGTCCGGACAAAGGGGATCGAGCGTGTTGGGAAATGTGGTGCACCCCTGCAGGGAAGTTTATCTATTCGAATAGCCGTGTCCCTCAGTAAAAGGACGACCCAGAGTTGTACCTTGACCTTATGACAACTAGAACCGGATACTTAATAAAACACACCCTTCCAAGTGCCAGATACAACCAGTGATAACTCTCTCACAGGGCGACGAGGAGAGGATCACCGGGTAGGATTATGCTATGCGATGATACTTGGTGAACTTACCATCTACTTTCTTCTACATGCTGCAAGATGGAGGTTGCGAGAAGCGTAGTCTTGATAGGACTAGCTATCCCCCTCTTATTCTGGCATTCTGCAGTTCAGTCCACATATGCTACCCCCTTTTCCATTTGATACCAATGCATGCATATGTAGTGTAGCTCCTTGCTTGCGAGTACTTTGGATGAGTACTCACGGTTGCTTTGCTCCCCCTTTTCCCCTTTCTATACCCGATTGTTGCGACCAGACGATGGAGTCCAGGAGCCAGATGCCACCGTCGACGACGACTCCTGCTACCACTCGGGGGGTGCCTACTACTACGTGCAGGCCACTAACGACGACTAGGAGTAGTTTAGGAGGATCCTAGGCAGGAGGCATGCGCCTCTTTTGATCTGTATCCCAGTTTGTGCTAGCCTTCTTATGGAAAACTTGTTTAACTTATGTGTGTACTCAGATATTGTTGCTTCTGCTAACTCGCCTATGATCGAGCTCTTGTATTCGAGCCCTCAAGGCCCCTAGCTTGTAATATGATGCTTGTATGACTTATTTTATTTGTAGAGTTGTGTTGTCATATATTCCCGTGAGTCCCTGATCTTGATCATACACGTTTGCGTGTATGATTAGTGTACGGTCAAATCGGGGGCGTCACAAGTTGGTATTAGAGCCGACTGCCTGTAGGAATCCCCCTTCCACACTCCTTGGCCGAAGTTGAGTCTAGACATTGCAAAGCTTTTTACTAACATGGACGTGTGTCTTACGGGCCCACGTTGCCATTTGGGTGGTATTAGGATCTTTTATTCCTCGTCTATACTCTGGGATTCTGCTCTCTCTTCTATTCGGGTGAAATGATTTTTACTTAATCTAACATTAGGATCTCGTGATCAATTTAAATCGGAGAGCATCTTATTACAGATGATCGCCTGCTGCACCAGAAGATTCAGAAGATACTCTCCGATGTTATCCCGAGAACTTGTGCTCATTGCGTTTGTAATTCCCTTCCACCATCAACCCCTATAGATAACTCATGCACTTGCCATTCTTACCTTAGTCCCCAATTGCTCTTGTTATTACAAGATACCCCGAAATACTCGTTGTTGTTCCGAGAATCCTTGTGCCTACTGCCTTGCAGTTCCTTGTCACTTGAATACACCTACAAATTAATCCTCACACACACCAATGATTTGTTTCTCCCCAGTTGATCATGTGTTTCACCAAAGTCCTCGAAATACTATTTGATCTTCCAAAAATCCTCAGCAGCTTATTGCTCTTGAAATTCTTGCTGCTTGCATTATGGTTAATCCCATAAGTATAGTAATCTTATTGGCATCCTTTGACACTATCATTTTGAGCCCATTGATTCAATAAGTGCGAATGCTCACAATCCTCAACCAGATGCTAGAATTCATCCTTCCGACTCAGACACCATTTTAAACATGAGTTGGATCTCAACCAATCAATTTGCCATCAATTGTACCCCTAAGGCTATACAACTTATCCATCCCTAATTAGAGCATTGCTTCAGATCCCTTGTCTTGGAATTCGTAATTCCTTTGCATTTGAGCTTTGAGTTAGTCAGTTGTTTCTATAATCTGATCTCCTTGCATTTTTTCTTCCTCTGGTTGAGTATCGATGCTCACATCAGATCCCTTATGGACCACCAGATCCTTTGCTGTATTTTGTCCAACACCGTCCTTCATATTCATTAAACTTGTGAGCCTCTCCTTGGATTTATAATGCCTTTGGTAAATTGTATCCTCTGCTTTGTGAACCATGCTCTACTTTCGAACTTGTATTATCTACTCCGAAGTTTGTAGTATATGTTCCTAAGATGCCCTGATGGGTTGAACCTATGCCTTCCCTAATCCATGTGAACCCGAAAGATTTCACAGGTCATACTTATCTGGTATTGCACCAGGTAAAACCTTTCAACAACTAATGTCATTTTCGAAATAAGAGGGGTGAATGGAAGGTTATACATTGAAGAAGTGGGAGTCGACATTGAACTTTGTGTTCATGCCCATGGACACGATGTATATCCTATCATGGAAGCTTCTTGTAATAATAACTATTCCCTTGATATAATATCATTTGGTATCTGTGAATTGATCCTTTGCAATCGTGGTTCTGATCATATTTCTCCTTGATTCCATTTCTCGGACTAATTAAAGCACTTGTCTTCTGCAGATCAATACATCTCTGCAACCTCTATTATGTTCTACCTTCGAGTATTACCCCGTGGTATCTCAATAAAATCACAGAACCATATTACTTCTTATGAGTTCTTATTCAAGTATTATTTCTCACTGATTCCAATTTTTCCCCGGGTTCTGAGTTGTTAGACACTTAGGGACACCAAATAGTGAATCGAGTCCGTAATTCGATTCATTAACTCTAAGTAATTTTCGTTGCTTATGAGTTTAATAACCCTTCAAGTCATTCCTAGCCTGATTGGCCATATCATTACCGTGCAAAATTTTAACTATGCTACATGGACCTTCTTCTTGGAGCAAATTTTCGACGATGAGCTAAGATTATGTCGATCTTTCCTCATCATATCATTTCGGTTTGGACAGCAAGCTTGCTTCAGAGTTTGTGTCGTGCCATTGGTTCCATTAACCTTTCACTTCATCATTCCTTTAAATTGATGTCATCTCCGATCTATTAAATCTTCGTGGAGCCTCTCGACAAAATTTGTCGTGATCATCATCAACATCTTGACTCCTTCCTGGATATCAGTCGAGTTCCCGATGAGGAATACCATCCTTTCCCCCTTGATGATTTGTGTTACCATCGACAACACCCTTACCATTCTTTCATCAAAAACTCGTTCTGTTATGGATGCAACCTGCTATCCAGCTTGCATTATATTCTACCTAGAAGTATTACTGTCTTTTATGTCAAGAATGTTGGGAGACTTGCTCCACCTCATAACAATTCTTGATACAGTGATACTTATCACCGTATCCCTTTGTTTCTTAGTCCCCATGTTGATTCTAACCAGGATGCAGTGAACGGTACTGCTGGGATTCTGCACTTCTAGCAACCCTAATGCTTTGAAATTAATGGTCGATATTTCATTCTTGGACCATTGGTTATCGAATCACCATTCTAACATTGATCATGCTACCTAAGCCCATATTTCGGGTGCACCTTTCAATCAATGTTTAACTGTGTATGTTTTCCTCGAGCATACCTCATTATATCATTTGATCTGACAAATGTTATCTCCTTGTTCACATAAGTGTGGAAATCCATCTTTTGGAAATCTCAATGAATTGTCGCTGAGTCAATCATCCACCTCCTCACCTCCCCTTGATTTAATGATGAACTCTTGTTTCGGAACTCGCTTCCATAGTTCATTTCCCGAGAATTTTACAATGTCATCTCATCAATTTGTACTGCACCTTTTTCTTCTCAGGCGTACTGAGTCTGATGTATTTTGACACCAATAAGATATGAATCTCGGTCGGATATGATGGTTGGGACATATTTCCAAGAGTTATAACATCAGTCGTTATATGACCCGATAAGGTGATGTCACCCTAACACACCTGCCCGGGGGACCTATTGTTATAGTTCTTCCTTTTTAGCAAGGTTAACCATTCTTCCATGAGGAAATTGTAAAACTTATTATATAAGTTGTTCCTGATGGATCCTTTGTGTATCCATAGCCTGATCTTTACATGATGACCATGTCAATGCTATCTCGAAGCATGTCTGTGGTACTCCAATCATCAATAAGAGAATTTGAAGCACAATGCTTAATTTTTCTTGATCAATTATCCAAACACCGTTATATGGGTAACGACATGAAATTCCTCTCCCCTTACCTAAATGGTTTTCTACCTTCTATACCGTCTTGGATATCATGCTCTGCTTGTCCTTGGGAATGATATACCCCTGAAATATGTGTTTGAACACATTTTCCTTTCCATTGTTCTGTTTAATCTGAAGATCACCTTGTCCTTTCCATTGTTTTTTAACCTTTCTGGTGTTCTATATGATCTAAGCAGTAATATTCTTATGCTTATGTAAACATCTAGGTGTACAATCGTGTCAGTAAGGCCTTGTTACAATTGTTGATGACATTCCATTAGCCACCAATGGACGAGAACTTTGCCTATTGGTCCGCCTCGTTCAACGAGCAGGAAAATGGTTCTCTTCGTCCCTCGCCCTTGGTGCCGATGTTGTTGCCGACATAACTGACAGGCTATGCTCTGACATGCCTTGCTTACATGATCAGGCAAGATGTCTCCGCCCTTCCTACTTTTAACCCACATGGTGGGCCCATAACCCACAGTTCCACAGGATCGAAACCTGATTCTCCGGTACACCCCTTGTTTCCAAGGTTATTCCTCGTGCGTGGCCTCATATGTTATTCACGAGCCACCCTCCGAGAGATCATCAATTCTAGTATCGGACATGATGCTTATTCACGTTGCTCCTAAGCCTTTTCATGCCCTGTTTCAGGCATCGAATGATTGCCTGTCCGCTCGAAACTTCTCATGATACCTCCTTAATTTGCTCTTGATATTTTCTTCAATTCGAGAGTTACTCTCCCCCATCTTCCCCGATGTTATCGACCAGATGGTCAACCTTGCAGAGGTCTGTTTTCCCAGAATAACCACATTTCGTCTTTCGTAAGTACAATGGAGTTCTCGAAGAAAGGATGCCGACTTCATCATGACCTGAAACAGAGAAATGAAGACATAAACGTAGTGGATCGATCTCTTAAAGAAGAGCAACCAAGACCGAGAGGATTCGTTAGAATTTCGTAACCAAAACTTTCCCCCTTACTACACCTCTTAAATCTTGGCACGAGATTTCTTGTAGTGGAGGAGAATTGACGCACGGATAATTAAGCTACAGTAAACCCTTCTAATGATGCCACGTCACCACGATTACTGTTGCCAAACTCATGATGATTCAAATCCCGTTTGAATTCAAATTCAAAATCAAGGCAAACAATAAAAAATTTCAAACATTAAAACTAAATTGTTCAAAATGTGATAAATAATGCAGAAGTACTAATGGTGGAGAAACCAACATCTTTAAACGTGTTTAAATGCCCTAAACTAATTAAGACACTGGTTGAAACAATAATCTAAATGCTTATCAAATAATAAAAATTCTAAAATAATTTATTTAAATGTTACACTTAATATGACAATGGCCTAATTATTAGTGCTAACATAGGTACTAACTATATGTCTTATAAACCTAACACAAATAAAAGGAAATTAGGAAATAGAAGAGAAATAATAAAAGAAACAGAAAATAGAAAAATACAAATAGAAGAAAAGGGGCCTAAGCTTTTGGTGGGTGACTAAGGCCCAGTCCATCGTGGTCAGCCAGAAGCCCAGCCCACCTCTCCACTCCTCTCCTTATCCCCTGGACCCAGAAACCCTAAACCACCGTCCACCACTCTCCCCACTCGCCCCGCACGATACCCCCCCTTATCTCTCGCACATTGCCCCACGCCCCCTCGACATCGGCGCACCTCTCCACTCCTCTCCTTATCCCCTGGACCCAGAAACCCTAAACCACCGTCCACCACTCTCCCCACTCGCCCCGCACGATACCCCCCCTTATCTCTCGCACATTGCCCCGCGCCCCCCTCGACGTCGGCGCACCGCCCCCCCCCCTCGCCGGACGCCTCGTCCTCCCCGGACCCTCTGGGTCTGGATCGGGGAGGGGCTCGATCCCACGCCGCCCCGACACCCGTCGCCCTTCACCGACACCATCGTTGTCGTCCACTTCGTCGTCGACCCGACCCCGACCTCGGTCCCACCGTTGCCGTTCGCCGGAGCCGTCGTCCCCATCCACCTCCTCGACCCAGCTGCCCGAATCCCTACAGCCCCGCGGTGAGGCTCCAGCCTCTCCCCTATCCCCTCTCCCCTCTGTCCCCGCGCGAGAACCACCGCACCGGCTCGCCCGTCGCCTTGCCGCGGGCACCATCGCGCCGTCCCGCACCCGCGCACCGTGCCGCCGTGGCCGCGACCTGCGTCCCCCCACGCTCGTCCGCTCTCGCAGCCCATCGCCGGCCCCCGCGCGCATCCGCAGTCGGCCGCGCATGCCCTCGCCTCCTCTGCGCCTGCTGCCGCTCCGAGGCCGCCGCGTCCACCCCGCAGTCGTGCACTGCCCGTGCTCCGAGCCGCACTAGCACCGCACGCGCGCGTCCCGCGCCTTGCTCGCCCTTGCCGCGCGCTCCGCTTGCCTCTCGGTTGCGCGCCCGTGCGTGCCCGCGCGCACCTCCTCCCCTGCCTCGTCCTTGCCTCCACCCGCGCCTGCGAGCGCTTGCGCTCGTCGCGCTCACCATGGCCTTGTCCCGCTCGCCCCGCCTACACGCCGTCCTGCTCCCGCCGCCTCTGCTCGCTCGCGCCGGCCCCGCCAGCTGCCTCGTTCCGCACTGCTGCTGACGCCGAGGCCGCCGCTGCTTACCTTGCCTGGCCACCGCCCCACTGCATCGCGCCTCGAGCCCCTGCTGCAGCCCTACCACGCGCTCATGCGCATGCCCGCCACCACTCGCCCACCGGCCGGCTCGTGCTGGCCTCGCCACGGCGGCCTGGCGACCTGCCAGGTCCGCCACCCTCCCCCGCGCCCCTGGGCATGCACCCGCTCGGGCTGCGCCCAGCGCCCGCACCCGCGGTGCCTGTTCGGGCGGCGCCCGCAGTATCGAACCCACTATGGCCTCGGGCCAATGACATGTGGGGCCCCGCTCCAGAACGTTTAAAAAAAGGAATTTAAAAATAATAATAATAAATGAATAAATAAATAATAATTAAAAAAATTAATTAATTAATTAAAGAATTAATTAATTAATTAAAGAATTAATTAACTTAATTAATTTTGATTAATTAAACCAATCAATTAACTAAACTAATTAAACTTGATTAGTTAGTCTTAGTCAATGACAGTGGGAGCCACACGTCCGTTTGACCGGTCAACGGTCACAGTTGATTGCTGACGTCATGCTGGCATCATGATGACGTCAACAAACACTATTATGTATGATTTATAATAATTAAATAAATCCTAAAAATGATTTAAATCTTTTAAAATTAATATAAAATAAACCGTAGATCAGATGGAAAAACTTTGTACATGAAAGTTGCTCAGAACGACGAGACGAATCCGGATACACAGCCCGTTCGTCCGCCACGCATCCCTAGCATAGTGAAGATGCAACTTTCCCCCTCTAGCTTGTTTGTCCAAAAATGCCAAACACCGGGAATACTTTCCCGGATGTTTCCCCCCTTGCCGGTATCACCTAGTACCGCGTTAGCTCACCCCTAGCATCGCGTATTGCCATGTTATGCTTTGGGATGCATTGATTGCTTTGATAATTATTGTGTTCCCCCTCCGTTACCTTTTTTCGGTAAACTCTGAGACCGCGGTTGAACCAGTGATTGACTACTTCACCTTCGAGGGCCCATTTCTGTCTGAAGAGCAACCAGGCAAGCCCCCCCCCTTGATCACCGAATATCGCCCATTCTTCTCTCTACTGCTTGCATTAGAGTAGTGTAGCATGTTACTGCTTTCCGTTAATCCTATTTTGATGCATAGCATGTCCTTGCTACTATTGTTGTTACCTTTACCTGCAATCCTTAATGCTTAGTATAGGATGCTAGTATTCCATCAGTGGCCATACATTCTTATCCGTGTGCCATGCTATACTATCGGGTCGTGATCACTTGGGAGATGATCACTGGTATATACTTATATACATAATATGTGATACTTGTGGTGACTAAAGTCGGGTCGGCTCGTAGAGTACCCGCAAGTGATTCTGAAATGGGGGCTGAAGGGGCAGGTGGTTCCATCCAGGTAGTGGTGGGCCTGGGTTCCCGACGCCCCCCGACTGTTACTTTGTGGCAGAGCGACAGGGCAGGTTGAGACCACCTGGGAGAGAGGTGGGCCTGGCCCTGGTCGGCGTACGCGGTTACTTCAAAATAACACGCTTAACGAGATCTTGGTATTTGATCTGAGTCTGGCCAATGGCCTATACGTACTAACCAACTACGTGGGAACAGTTATGGGCACTCGACGTCATGGAATCAGCCGAGGCCTTCATGACGTCAGTGACTGAGCGGTGCACGCCGGGTTGGACCGCGTAACGCAAATTCCTTTGTAATGGAGGTTGACAGGTCTGCTCACCGGCCGCGTACGCAACGTGCAGGTGTGCAATGGGTGATGGGCCCAGACCCCTGCGCCATAGGACTTAGACCGGCGTGCTGACCTCTCTGTTTTGCCTAGGTAGTGTTGGGTTTCGTAGTAATTTCAAAAAAATTCCTACGCACACGCAAGATCATGTGATGCATAGCAACGAGAGGGGAGAGTGTTGTCTACGTACCCACGCAGACCGACTACGGAAGCGTTGACACAACGTAGAGGAAGTAGTCGTACGTCTTCACGATCCAACCGATCAAGCACCGAAACTACGGCACCTCCGAGTTCGAGCACACGTTCAGATCGATGACGATCCCCGGACTCCGATCCAGCAAAGTGTCGGGGAAGAGTTCCGTCAGCACGACGGCGTGGTGACGATCTTGATGTACTACAGCAGCAGGGCTTCGCCTAAACTCCGCTACAGTATTATCGAGGACTATGGTGGCTGGGGGCACCGCACACGGCTAAGGAATAGATCACGTGGATCAACTTGTGTGTTTCTGGGGCGCCCCTGCCTCCGTATATAAAGGACTAGAGGGGGGAGGCTGGCCGGCCAAGGGTGGAGCGCCAGGAGAGTCCTACTCCCTCTGGGAGTAGGATTCCCCCCCCCCAATCCTAGTTGGAATAGGACTCCTTGAGGGGGGAAAGAGAGAGAGGGGGCCGGCCACCTCTCCTAGTCCTAATAGGACTAGGGGAGGGGGGAGACGTGTGGCCACCTTGGGCTGCTCCTTTCTCCTTTCCACTAAAGCCCACTAAGCCCCATATAGCTCCCGGGGGGTTCCGGTAACCTCCCGGTACTCCGGTAAAATCCCGATTTCACCCGGAACACTTCCGATAGCCAAACATAGGCTTCCAATATATCAATCTTTATGTCTCGACCATTTCGAGACTCCTCGTCATGTCCGTGATCACATCCGAGACTCCGAACAACCTTCGGTATATCAAAATGCATAAACTCATAATATAACCGTCATCGTAACCTTAAGCGTGCGGACCCTACGGGTTCGAGAACAATGTAGACATGACCAAGACACGTCTCCGGTCAATAACCAATAGCGGGACCTGGATGCCCATATTGGCTCCTACATATTCTACAAAGATCTTTATCGGTCAGACCGCATAACAACATGCATTGTTCCCTTTGTCATCGGTATGTTACTTGCCCGAGATTCGATCGTCGGTATTCCAATACCTAGTTCAATCTCGTTACCGGCAAGTCTCTTTACTCGTTCTGTGATACATCATCCCGTAACTAACTCATTTAGTTGTAATGCTTGCAAGGCTTAAGTGATGTGCATTACCGAGAGGGCCCAGAGATACCTCTCCGACAATCGGAGTGACAAAACCTAATCTCGAAATACGCCAACCCAACATGTACCTTTGGAGACACCTGTAGTACTCCTTTATAATCATACGTTGTGACGTTTGGTAGTACCCAAAGTGTTCCTCCGGTAAACGGGAGTTGCATAATCTCATAGTTATAGGAACATGTATAAGTCATGAAGAAAGCAATAGCAACATACTAAACGATCGGGTGCTAAGCTAATGGAATGGGTCATGTCAATTAGATCATTCTCTTAATGATGTGATCCTGTTAATCAAATAACAACTCATTGTTCATGGTTAGGAAACATAACCATCTTTGATTAACGAGCTAGTCAAGTAGAGGCATACTAGTGACACTTTGTTTGTCTATGTATTCACACATGTATTATGTTTCCGGTTAATACAATTCTAGCATGAATAATAAACATTTATCATGATTATAAGGAAATAAATAATAACTTTATTATTGCCTCTAGGGCATATTTCCTTCAGTCTCCCACTTGCACTAGAGTCAATAATCTAGATTATACCGTAATGATTCTAACACCCATGGAGCCTTGGTGCTGATCATGTTTTGCTCGTGGAAGAGGCTTAGTCAACGGGTCTGCAACATTCAGATCCGTATGTATTTTGCAAATCTCTATGTCTCCCAGCTAGACTAGATCCCGGATGGAATTGAAGCGTCTCTTGATGTGCTTGGTTCTCTTGTGAAATCTGGATTCCTTTGCCAAGGCAATTGCACCAGTATTGTCACAAAAGATTTTCATTGGACCCGATGCACTAGGTATGACACCTAGATCGGATATGAACTCCTTCATCCAGACTCCTTCGTTCGCTACTTCCGAAGCAGCTATGTACTCCGCTTCACATGTAGATCCCGCTACGACGCTTTGTTTAGAACTGCACCAACTGACAGCTCCACCATTTAATGTAAACACGTATTCGGTTTGCGATTTAGAATCGTCCGGATCAGTGTCAAAGCTTGCATCAACGTAACCTTTTACGATGAGCTCTTTGTCACCTCCATATACGAGAAACATATCCTTAGTCCTTTTCAGGTATTTCAGGATGTTCTTGACCGCTGTCCAGTGATCCACTCCTGGATTACTTTGGTACCTCCCTGCTAGACTTATAGCAAGGCACACATCAGGTCTGGTACACAGCATTGCATACATGATAGATCCTATCGCTGATGCATAGGGAACATCTTTCATATTCTCTCTATCTTTTGCAGTGGTCGGGCATTGAGTCTTACTCTATTTCACACCTTGTAACACAGGAAAGAATCCTTTCTTTGCTTGATCCATTTTGAACTTCTTCAAAATTTTGTCAAGGTATGTTGTTTGTGAAAGTCCAATTAAGCGTCTTGATCTATCTCTATAGATCTTTATGCCTAATATGTAAGCAGCTTCACCGAGGTCTTTCATTGAAAAACTCTTATTCAAGTATCCCTTTATGCTTTCCAGAAATTCTATATCATTTCCAATTAGTAATATGTCATCCACATATAATATCAGAAATGCTACAGAGCTCCCACTCACTTTCCTGTAAATACAGGCTTCTCCGAAAGTCTGTATAAAACCAAATGCTTTGATCACACTATCAAAGCGTTTATTCCAACTCCGAGAGGCTTGCACCAGTCCATAAATGGATCGCTGGAGCTTGCACACTTTGTTAGCTCCCTTTGGATCGACAAAACCTTCTGGTTGCATCATATACAACTCTTCTTCCAGAAATCCATTCAGGAATGCAGTTTTGACATCCATTTGCCAAATTTCATAATTATAAAATGCGGCAATTGCTAACATGATTCGGACAGACTTAAGCATCGCTACGGGTGAGAAGGTCTCATCGTAGTCAACCCCTTGAACTTGTCGAAAACCTTTTGCGACAAGTCGAGCTTTGTAGACAGTAACATTACCGTCAGCGTCAGTCTTTTTCTTGAAGATCCATTTATTCTCAATCGCTTGCCGATCATTGGGCAAGTCAACCAAAGTCCATACTTTGTTCTCATACATGGATCCCATCTCAGATTTCATGGCTTCAAGCCATTTTGCGGAATCTGGGCTTACCATTGCTTCTTCATAGTTCGTAGGTTCATCATGATCTAGTAGCATGACTTCCAGAATAGGATTACCGTACCACTCTGGCGCGGATCTCACTCTGGTTGATCTACGAGGTTCGGTAGTATCTTGATCTAAAGTTTCATGATCATTATCATTAGCTTCCTCACTAACTGGTGTAGGTGTCACTGAAACAGTTTTCTGTGATGTACTACTTTCCAGTAAGGGAGCAGGTACAGTTACCTCGTCAAGTTCTACTTTCCTCCCACTCACTTCTTTCGAGAGAAACTCCTTCTCCAGAAAGTTTCCGAATTTAGCAACAAAAGTCTTGCCTTCGGATCTGTGATAGAAGGTGTATCCAATAGTTTCCTTTGGATATCCTATGAAGACACATTTCTCCGATTTGGGTTCAAGCTTATCAGGTTGAAGTTTTTCACATAAGCATCGCAGCCCCAAACTTTCAGAAACGACAACTTTGGTTTCTTGCCAAACCATAGTTCATAAGGCGTCGTCTCAACGGATTTTGATGGTGCCCTATTTAACGTGAATGCGGCCGTCTCTAGAGCGTATCCCCAAAACGATAGCGGTAAATCAGTAAGAGACATCATAGATCGCACCATATCTAGTAAAGTACGATTACGACGTTCGGACACACCATTACGCTGTGGTGTTCCGGGTGGCGTGAGTTGCGAAACTATTCCACAATTTTTCAAATGTACACCAAACTCGTAACTCAAATATTCTCCTCCACGATCAGATCGTAGAAACTTTATTTTCTTGTTACGATGATTTTCAACTTCACTCTGAAATTCTTTGAACTTTTCAAATGTTTCAGACTTGTGTTTCGTTAAGTAGATATACCCATATCTGCTTAAGTCATCTGTGAAGGTGAGAAAATAACGATATCCGCCACGAGCCTCAATATTCATCGGACCACATACATCTGTATGTATGATTTCCAACAAATCTGTTGCTCTCTCCATAGTACCGGAGGACGGCGTTTTGGTCATCTTGCCCATGAGGCACGGTTCGCAAGTACCAAGTGATTCATAATCAAGTGGTTCCAAAAGTCCATCAGAATGGAGTTTCTTCATGCGCTTTACACCGATATGACCTAAACGGCAGTGCCACAAATAAGTTGCACTCTCATTATCAACTCTACATCTTTTGGCTTCAACATTATGAATATGTGTGTTACTACTATCGAGATTCAACAAGAATAGACCACTCTTCAAGGGTGTATGACCATAAAAGATATTACTCATATAAATAGAACAACCATTATTCTCTGATTTAAATGAATAACCGTCTGCATCAAACAAGATCCAGATATAATGTTCATGCTTAACGCTGGCACCAAATAACAATTATTTAGGTCTAATACTAATCCCGAAGGTAGATGTAGAGGTAGCGTGCCGACTGCGATCACATCGACTTTGGAACCGTTTCCCACGCGCATCGTCACCTCATCCTTAACCAATCTTCGCTTGATCCGTAGTCCCTGTTTCGAGTTGCAAATATTAGCAACAGAACCAGTATCAAATACCCAGGTGCTACTGCGAGCATTAGTAAGGTACACATCAATAACATGTATATCACATATACCTTTGTTCACCTTGCCATCCTTCTTATCCGCCAAATACTTGGGGCAGTTCCGCTTCTAGTGACCAGTCTGCTTGCAATAGAAGCACTCAGTTTCAGGCTTAGGTCCAGGTTTGGGTTTCTTCTCTTGATTAGCAACTTGCTTGCCGTTCTTTTTGAAGTTCCCCTTCTTCTTCCCTTTGCCCTTTTTCTTGAAACTAGTGGTCTTGTTGACCATCAACACTTGATGCTCCTTTTTTATTTCTACCTCCGCAGCTTTCAGCATCGCGAAGAGCTCGGGAATAGTCTTGTTCATCCCTTGCATATTATAGTTCATCACGAAGCTCTTATAGCTTGGTGGCAGTGATTGAAGAATTCTGTCAATGACGCAATCATCTGGAAGATTAACTCCCAATTGAATCAAGTGATTATTATACCTAGACATTTTGAGTATATGCTCACTGAAAGAACTGTTCTCCTCCATCTTGCAGCTATAGAACTTATTGGAGACTTCATATCTCTCAATCCGGGCATTTGCTTGAAATATTAACTTCGACTCCTGGAACATCTCATATGCTCCATGACGTTCAAAACGTCGTTGAAGTCCCGATTCTAAGCCGTAAAGCATGGCACACTGAACTATCGAGTAGTCATCAGCTTTGCTCTGCCAGACGTTCATAACATCCGGTGTTGCTCCTGCAGCAGGCCTGGCACCCAGCGGTGCTTCCAGGACGTAATTCTTCTGTGCAGCAATGAGGATAATCCTCAAGTTACGGACCCAGTCCGTGTAATTGCTACCATCATCTTTCAACTTTGCTTTCTCAAGAACGCATTAAAATTCAATGGAACAACAGCACGAGCCATCTATCTACAATCAAACATAAACAAGCAAGATACTAATCAGGTACTAAGTTTCATGATAAATTTAAGTTCAGTTAATCAAATTAATTAAAGAACTCCCACTTAGATAGACATCCCTCTAATCCTCTAAGTGATTACGTGATCCAAATCAACTAAACCATAACCAATCATCACGTGAGATGGAGTAGTTTTCAATGGTGAACATCGTTATGTTGATACAATCTACTATATGATTCACGCTCGACCTTTCGGTCTCCGTGTTCTGAGGCCATATCTGTATATGCTTGGCTCGTCAAGTATAACCTGAGTATTCCGCGTGTGCAACTGTTTTGCACCCGTTGTATTTGAACGTAGAACCTATCACACCCGATCATCACGTGGTGTCTCAGCACGAAGAACTTTCGCAACGGTGCATACTCAGGGAGAACACTTCTTGATAATTTAGTGAGAGATCATCTTATAATGCTACCGTCAATCAAAGCAAGATAAGATGCATAAAAGGATAAACATCACATGCAATCAATATAAGTGATATGATATGGCCATCATCATCTTGTGCTTGTGATCTCCATCTCCGAAGCACCGTCGTGATCACCATCATCACCGGCGTGACACCTTGATCTCCATCGTAGCATCGTTGTCGTCTCGCCAAGTTTATGCTTCTACGACTATCGCTACCGCTTAGTGATAAAAGTAAAGCATTACATCGCGATTCCATTGCATACAATAAAAACGACAACCATATGGCTCCCGCAAGTTGTCGATAACTAGGTTACAAAACATGATCATCTCATACAATAAAATTCAGCATCATGTCTTGACCATATCACATCACAACATGCCCTGCAAAAACAAGTTAGACGTCCTCTACTTTGTTGTTGCAAGTTTTACGTGGATGCTATGGGCTTAAGCAAGAACCAATCTTACCTACGCATCAAAACCACAACGATAGTTTGTCAATTTGACTCCGTTTTAACCTTCGCAAGGACCGGGCGTAGCCATACTCGGTTCAACTAAAGTTGGAGAGGCAGTCGCCCGCAAGCCACCTATGTGCAAAGCACGTCGGGGAAACCGGTCTCGCGTAAGCGTACGCGTAATGTTGGTCCGGGTCGTCTCGTCCAACAATGCCGCCGAACCAAAGTATGACATGCTGGTAGGCAGTATGACTTATATCGCCCACAACTCACTTGTGTTCTACTCGTGCATATAACATCAACATAAATAACCTGGCTCTGATACCACTGTTGGGTTTCGTAGTAAGTTCAAAAAAATTCCTACGCACACGCAAGATCATGTGACGCATAGCAACGAGAGGGGAGAGTGTTGTCTACGTACCCACGCAGACCGACTGCGGAAGCATTGACACAACGTAGAGGAAGTAGTCGTACGTCTTCACGATCCAACCGATCAAGCACCGAAACTACGGCACCTCCGAGTTCGAGCACACGTTCAGCTCGATGACGATCCCCGGACTCCGATCCAGCAAAGTGTCGGGGAAGAGTTCCGTCAGCACGACGGCGTGGTGACGATCTTAATGTACTACAGCAGCAGGGCTTCGCCTAAACTCCGCTACAGTATTATCGAGGACTATGGTGGCTGGGGGCACCGCACACGGCTAAGGAATAGATCACGTGGATCAACTTGTGTGTTTCTGGGGCGCCCCTGCCTCCGTATATAAACGACTAGAGGGGGGAGGCTGGCCGGCCAAGGGTGGCGCGCCAGGAGAGTCCTACTCCCTCTGGGAGTAGGATTCCCCCCCCCCCAATCCTAGTTGGAATAGGACTCCTTGAGGGGGGAAAGAGAGAGAGGGGGGCCGGCCACCTCTCCTAGTCCTAATAGGACTAGGGGAGGGGGGAGGTGCGCGGCCACCTTGGGCTGCTCCTTTCTCCTTTCCACTAAAGCCCACTAAGGCCCATATAGCTCCCGGGGGGTTCCGGTAACCTCCCGGTACTCCGGTAAAATCCCGATTTCACCCGGAACACTTCCGATATCCAAACATAGGCTTGCAATATATCAATCTTTATGTCTCGACCATTTCGAGACTCCTCGTCATGTCCGTGATCACATCCGGGACTCTGAACAACCTTTGGTATATCAAAATGCATAAACTCATAATATAACTGTCATCGTAACCTTAAGCGTGCGGACCCTATGGGTTCGAGAACAATGTAGACATGACCGAGACACGTCTCCGGTCAATAACCAATAGCGGGACCTGGATGCCCATATTGGCTCCTACATATTCTACGAAGATCTTTATCGGTCAGACCGCATAACAACATGTGTTGTTCCCTTTGTCATCGGTATGTTACTTGCCCGAGATTCGATCGTCGGTATTCCAATACCTAGTTCAATCTCGTTACCGGCAAGTCTCTTTACTCGTTCTGTGATACATCATCCCGCAACTAACTCATTTAGTTGTAATGCTTGCAAGGCTTAAGTGATGTGCATTACCGAGAGGGCCCAGAGATACCTCTCCGACAATCGGAGTGACAAAACCTAATCTCGAAATACGCCAACCCAACATGTACCTTTGGAGACACCTGTAGTACTCCTTTATAATCACCCAGTTACGTTGTGACGTTTGGTAGTACCCAAAGTGTTCCTCCGGTAAACGGGAGTTGCATAATCTCATAGTTATAGGAACATGTATAAGTCATGAAGAAAGCAATAGCAACATACTAAACGATCGGGTGCTAAGCTAATGGAATGGGTCATGTCAATCAGATCATTCTCTTAATGATGTGATCCCGTTAATCAAATGACAACTCATTGTTCATGGTTAGGAAACATAACCATCTTTGATTAACGAGCTAGTCAAGTAGAGGCATACTAGTGACACTTTATTTGTCTATGTATTCACACATGTATTATGTTTCCGGTTAATACAATTCTAGCATGAATAATAAACATTTATCATGATTATAAGGAAATAAATAATAACTTTATTATTGCCTCTAGGGCATATTTCCTTCAGGTAGGGCTGCGACGTGTTGATCTTCCGAGGCCGGGCATGACCTAGAAAAGTGTGTTCGGACAAAGGGGATCGAGCGTGTTGGGAAATGTGGTGTGCCCCTGCAGGGAAGTTTATCTATTCGAATAGCCGTGTCCCTCGGTAAAAGGACGACCCGGAGTTGTACCTTGACCTTATGACAACTAGAACCGGATACTTAATAAAACACACCCTTCCAAGTGCCAGATACAACCGATGATCGCTCTCTCACAGGGCGACGAGGAGAGGATCACCGGGTAGGATTATGCTATGCGATGATACTTGGTGAACTTACCATCTACTCTCTTCTACATGCTGCAAGATGGAGGTTGCCAGAAGCATAGTCTTCGATAGGACTAGCTATCCCCCTATTATTCCGGCATTCTGCAGTTCAGTCCACATATGCTACCCCCTTTTGGATTTGATACCAATGCATGCATATGTAGTGTAGCTCCTTGCTTGCGAGTACTTTGGACGAGTACTCACGGTTGCTTTGCTCCCCCTTTTTCCCCTTTCTATACCCGATTGTTGCGACCCGGCGATGGAGTCCAGGAGCCAGACGCCACCGTCGACGACGACTCCTGCTACCACTCGGGAGGTGCCTACTACTATGTGCAGGCCGCTGACGACGACCAGGAGTAGTTTAGGAGGATCCTAGGCAGGAGGCCTGTTCCTCTTTCGATCTGTATCCCAGTTTGTACTAGCCTTCTTAAGGCAAACTTGTTTAACTTATGTCAGTACTTAGATATTGTTGCTTCTGCTGACTCGTCTATGATCGAGCTCTTGTATTCGAGCCCTCGAGGCCCCTGGCTTGTAATATGATGCTTGTATGACTTATTTTATTTGTAGAGTTGTGTTGTGATATCTTCCCATAAGTCCCCGATCTTGATCGTACATGTCTGCGTGTATGATTAGTGTACGGTCAAATCAGGGGCGTCACACTACCCGACCCCGTCCGCATATGTCAGGACCCCGATTCTAAGTCACACCGATCTAGCCTGTAACACCTCATATCACTTTGCAGCCTCACACGGTATTCCCACAGGTGTCGCCTTACCATGGCCCGGGACCGTTTGCGCCTTTTGGCTCATGTATATGATAGTGTCGCTAGCATCCATATGACAGAGAACCCGGGCCGACATGACTAGTCATGAACCCAAAGTGGCACTAACTTACGGGGACAGTCATACATGAATCAACATTGAGCATGTCGGTCAGCAGCGTGTGAATCCGGGCTATAGCACTGGGCTAACAGGACTCCGGGAACCCGGGCTGTAGCAGGCTAGGCAGGACTCCGGATGTCACCGCGTGACATTTCCCCGAAGGGACAGACACAGGAACAAAGTGAAACACATGCCGGCCAGTCAAGTGTTCTGGAGCAGTAGTGCAGGGATAGCAGGACTCCGGTGAACCGGGCTGTAGAGGACTACTATGGCTCATGGAAGCACAAGACTACATTTCCCCATAAGAGAGGCTACCAAGGATAAACAACTAGGTTGTCGGATCCCACACATACCAAGCATTTCAATCATACACACAATATGCTCGATATGTGTAAATACAACATGGCATCACAACAAAACTCTACGACTCAAAGTATTTAGTCATTAGGCTCCGAGGAGCGAGATATTACAAACAATACAGAGCATACAAGCAACAAGCACATGCGGAAGCTTAACTTGTCTGAGTACAGACAACTACAAATGAAGAAGGCTCAGAAGCCTGACTATCTACAAGACCCTCCCAAGGGTACACGATCGTAGCTGAGGTAACAAGCTAAACGTCGAAGTCCACACAGAACTACTAGCGAGACTGAAGTCTCTCTGCAAAAACATAAATTAAGCAAACGTGATTACAAATGTACCCAGCAAGACTTACATCAGAACTAGCTACATATGCATCAGTATCTAGAAAGGGGTGGTGGAGTTTAAATACAGCAAGCCAGCTTTGACTCGGTGGCTATCCTGAACTACGACTGCAAGTAACTCTTTTGAGGTGGCGCACACGAGCCCACAAATTCACCATACCAATACACCACTATGGATCCGCTCCCATCTCCCTGCGAGAACGCCATCCATATCACTCACACTTATCTTGCGTATTTTAGAGTATCCACTTTCACTTGTCTATGAACTATGCAAGGGGTCCAGGTTTCCATATCCAAGGAATCCGGCTATTCGAATAGATAATGATAACCCTGCAGGGGTGTACTTCTTCACACACGCTCTCGCCACTTATCGCCCTGTACACGTCATGTACCTCGGCAACCTTCAAGTGGAAGCCGGGCGAGGGAGTCAGCCACGAGCTGACTAATCATACAAGTCTCTTGTCCAGGTTTATCGCCTATTCGGGTTCCATCCACAAGGAGATCCGGCCGGGGTGTCGCTCACGGCCCCAAACGATGTGTGCAGGGTTCCCAAGCCCACCATCCGGGTGCCACTTGGTACACCGTACCACTGTGCCTAGTCTGTCCCAAGCCCACCTGTAACGGGTGCCACTTGGTAGACTACTAACACTACCTACAAACTCCAGAAAATAGTTGCAACTCCTGGACAGAGATCGAGTTGATTAATAAGCCAAGAGGGGCCGAGTTACCGGAACCCAATGTGTGGTAGTAACTGTTCATGGATCACAAACACAGAACTCAGTTCCTGAGGACGGCTGCAATGAGACAACCCACCATGTACTCCTACATGGCCTCTCACCGCTACCTTTACCAAATCGTGTTCACACACTTAGCTCACACACCGTAGGACATGTTCATCACCATTCCAATTCATTCCCGATGAATCAGACCTGAATCAACTCTAAGCAATAGCAGGCATGACAAACGAGCATGAATTAGTAGGCACACCAGGGCTCAAACTACTTCTACTCATGCTAGTGGGTTTCATCTATTTACTGTGGCAATGACAGGTCATGCAGGGGAAAGGGGTTCAGCTACCGTAGCATGTAACAGTTGAATCGCTGTTGTCTTAATGCAGTAAAAGAGAGCAGGAGTGAGAGAGTGGGATTGTATCAGAATGAACAAGGGGGTTTTGCTTGCCTGGCACTTCTGAAGATAGTATAGCTCTTCACCGCTGTCATGGAACTCATCGTCGGAACCACGTCTATCGAGAGGGGACAAATACCGGCAATAGAGGAAGAAACACAATCAATGCAATGCACAATATGATGCATGATCATGGCATGGCAATAATGTTATGATTTGCACTAATGCATCTAGCAACAATTTAAATGAAGTCCATATGGACCAAGGGTTCATATGCAAACTCCATATTTAGCATTTAAAATGCCGTTATCATGTTTTCACTTATATAGTGGGTATAAGTTGGTTTATCATGCATGAAATTAGCATAAATGGATAGATTGGATTTTTTCTGATAATTTTTCATATATAAAACTTTTCATTTGGAGTTACGGTTTAATTTCTATGATTTTTCAAAGTTTTGGATATTTTATGAAATTTCCTGGATTATTTTTAATCCAGAAAATTATTAACTGCATCAGCATTGTGCAAGCATGACGTCAGCGAGTCAACTGAGGCTGACTAGGTCAAACCTGTCCAGTGGGTCCCAGTGGTCAGCGACTCAATGGCTAATCTAAATTAAAATTAAGCTAAACTAATTAGTAAGGGGGTTGGCCCCACAGGTCAGTGTCTCAACTGTTTAATAGGGTAATTAGCACTAATATTTTGCCTAACCTAAATTTAAACTAGGGCGGGGCCCACGTGTCAGTGAGATAGAGAGTTAACAGGGGGTTATTTAACTTAACCCGTGTTTTAAACAGCAGTGGTCCCACATGTCATTGACTCTAGGGGGGTTAGTTAGGCGCTAATGACGGCGCCACGTCACCAGCCGTCGGAGTTGGACGCCGGCGACCAAACCCGACGACGGAGGATCGCTGGAGTTTCTCGGGACGGTGCTACAGGGGTCGGCTCGACGTGCTGGAGGCACCAGAGGGATGCCCATCCTCGTGCACATCCAGGTGATCATGCGGGAGGCTGCGGGGTGGCCCGGAGCAGCGTCGGCGGCGAGCGAGGCGGTGGCCGGAGCTACGGCTCCACGGGCGCGAGGACTGCAGCGCGCTAGCGAGCGAGCTGATGGCCGTGTTGGGCTCCTGGGAGCTCCCTAAGCACGCTTGCGTCCTCGGGTTAGCCAGGCGGGGCTGCTACCGACGGTGATGACAGACGCAGCGCCGACGAGCTTCGGTGATGGCGGGGAATGTCAGTACGGCATGGGGGCGAGCAAATAGAGAGAGGGGAGATGCGGTGGAGCTCACAGCGCATCCGATGGCGTCGTCGGTGAGGTCGGGGACGGTCGGGTTGCTGCGAATCGATGTGGACAGTCGTTGGTGCAGAGGACGAAGACGGTGCCAATGGCGGCCATGTTGTTCCCCTCTGGTTGCTATCAATGATGGGGACGCGTACGAGGTCGGCGCAGAGCTCCCGAGCATGGCAGCGCGACGAGGGGATGGCGATGGCCACGCGAGCGGCAGCGGCGGCCGGTGGGGCTATCGGTGGTCGCGTGGAGCTGGGCTAGAGAGGGAGAGAGGCACCAGAGAGATGGGGGGTGAGAGGGAAGGTGTTGGGCGTCTCCAAGCGCGTCGGATCGGAGTGGGGAGGAAGCAGGAGGTGGCTTCGCCTCCTGTGCGTGCGCCATGCCGTCGTCCTCCTGGCAAAGGAAGGAGACGACTGGCGCCTGGCTCTGGTGTGCTGGGCCGTGTCAGGTGAGCGCCACATAAGCCGTATCTCTCCCCTCTGACTTTTATTTCTATTTTCTATTTTTTGACATTTGTTTCTGATTTAGTAAAATACTAAATCAATTTTAAACTTCATGAAAATAATTGTGTCAACTAAGTAGACTTATACAAAGTCACACAACAATTTTCAGAATTATTGAACATATATTTATATATATAATAAATATAAATCCAATTCAAGTAGTTATTGAATTAATTTCAAATGCCCAAAATAAATATTTATGAAATTCCAAAAATATTGGTTTGAATTTTACCTCTTGCCAATATTTTTACAGAATAACAGGAACATTTCCTTGGACTCATTTGAAAAGATTTTTAACATTGATTATTTCTGAAGTGATTTCTGAGGGTTTCAACTCACCTCAATTCAACTTTCAGAATTTAGACATGATGCATGTATGCTCTCTTATGCAACTATTGCAAACAATTCTAGGGCTGTGACAACTCACCCCCCACTAAACAAGAATCTCGTCTCGAGATTCAAGTCGTGAGGTAGGAAGACAGAGCGACATAAGCTAACACAATCTTCATGATCCAGATGTCCTTCTCGAGGATGTTGATTCATTGCTTCATATTGACCTTGACATCTTTGCTTTCGAGATCTTCATCCAACGTGATGACGACAGAAGGAAACTCTACATGAAATGATTTCCTCGAAGAACGAGCACTCAAGATCAACTCATGGAGTGAGACGTTGAAACATCTCTTGAGTTGGGACACAAAACATACATCAAGACGGATGGATAGTAATGGATGGTGAAGTTCGATTTGGTAGGCAACTATTCCACGCTTAGGAAGATGGCGGATGGGTTCAAAGTAGCGAGGAGATAATTACTACGATTCCATAATGTGGTACCCTAGAGGAGGTGACTCGTAGGATTATTCCCTTAAGTGGCAAAAAGAATTACTTTTGATCCATAGATCATTGAAACTCTTCATACCATCCTAAGGCAATTCTTAATGGAACGTTTGAAGGAGTTCGAAAGAATGACATACTTGGGCTAGGGTGGACGATGTGGACTACCTTGTTGAAGACAACGTAATGGATGATTTTGCTTATCATCGGAGATGGATGGGACCCATGGTAAGCCCACTTTTGAAGATGATCCTGGACAACAATTACTGGGGTGCAAGCTGGGAATAAAATGCAAATGCTGGGAATGACACAACCATCATACCTGCCTGAGATTCAGATCTGGTTGGTAACAGGATATCTCAGACAACATGTTTGGAAAAAGGAAGGTAGCAACAAAAATCGACGGGATGGCGTTGCGAGATTCTCGAGAATGAACTACGATAGCAAGCTCCAAAACATGAGCTGGTTCTGCTACAAACATGTGAACACGCTGTCCCCGACAAGCATGACCACATGGTAGTCTTACAACAAAACACTACCGAGTTCTAGTTGGGAACCATCATCGAGGATATTGCAATCTTGTACATGAACTAGTATTTGCACATCAACTCCTTTTTCTCAAACAAATTAATCAGTGGCTTGGTGTGCTAGGAACACATATGGAGTGGAGGCGGCGAACCTATCAAACCATAGAGCACTTCGCACGTGCATGACTAACTTGGGATGATTCCAGAGGAGGCAAAAATGAACTCTCTTGAATTCACGGTGGCAACTTGCATCAAATGCACATGAATTAGAGGAAGTCACTTCTTTCATCCAAACATATGCTTCATGAGCTAGCATGAAGAAATGCTTTCAAAAGTTTCCAACACTAGCTTAATGTTCAACATGAATCATGGAGGAGATAAAGACGTTGTCGATGGTCTCAACAACAATTTATCAAGATTTCCATAAGATGGGGTTACATGGTTATGTGAACAATATGATAGCATTGATCAGGCCGAAAGATGTAATGATGTATGCTCGAGGGATCAACCACAAGTAAGACAACATTATGACATCGTTGGTACTGATTTGATTTGGTGATAGCCCATACTCAAATCAAAGTTTTGATAACACAATAGGTCCAACAACTGATCACAGGGACCAATCGACGAAGATATCATCTTTCTTCAACTAACACACAAACACATGGATATCCTTTTAGAACAAACTAAGTTAGGCAAGCTTTTATCTTCCAACTCTCCAAGTTGTTGTTTGGCTTAACCCACTAGCTCAGGGGTATCCAACATAGATTCTTAGAGAAGGAGTGGTTTATGGAAAAACCAACTTGATCACGAACTCCACATAGCAGTCAGGTCACAACCTGGTAATACTTCCGAGAAGATATTCGGAAAATCACAAACCACTGAAATGTTATTAAGCTCGAGAGCAATATTGCTTCTCAGGCAAGACGATATGATCAAATAAGCAAGGATTGGCACTATCCTAACTCATTGATCGAAAGGTGCACTGGAAAAAAAGGCTAGGTAGCATGATCGACCTTAGGGTGATGATTCAAAAATCAACACGCTAAGAATGAGGCTATTGTCCATTAACCACCAAGCAACGGGGTTGCTAGGAGTATTGATTTCACACACCATGATTCACTTGTCGGTATTCTGGTTACAATAACACGGAGACCTAGCAATGAACGATGATGGCGAGAAGTATCACTATATCAAGAGTTCATAGGAGGTGGTGCAATTCCCATGACAACCTTGACATCAAGATGGTGATACTTCAGGGTAGAACAGAATCAAAAGCTGGATTGGCATTTTGATCTGCGGAATACAACTACTTTGACCCAATCCTGGATATGGATGAGGTACTGGAGTTTGTTTCTCCTAGTCATTCTAGAATAGAATGGCTTGACGGACCACAAGAATAATAGACACTGACGAACACGATGGCACAACTATTCCTGACTATCACTTGATAGACGGAGGTCGGGGTACAAATAAAAAGGGCAACTCAAAGGAACATATGTTTTTCTGACTTGTGGATGCATAAATTAGTATGTCCAGCGAAGCTCAACATTTCTTCCGAATAACCCATGCGGAAAGGGTAGAACTGGCAGATTCATAATATAATGGAGACCTCATCAAGAGCACTCTTGTTGCGATCCTTTCGTTCAAGACGAACGTCTGCCATGGATGATTCATGGTATTGTAAGAATGATATACCACGGACCTGGAAGGCTATCACAAGGTTGCTAATATCCTAAAGGAACGAGCAAACACTATCAATAGAGATGTGCAGAATGACTCATGGGTTTCAAGAACCCATCGGTAGAATACCTACTAAACTAGATGGCATCACGTGATGCTTTCAAGAATGATGGCCAGAATTATCACACTGGAGATACAACACATGGCTAGGGTAATAGGTGGTTCCCTAATATATCTAGGGTCATAATAATAGCTCCAATATATATGTCGAGGCAATGGATTACCTCAACTTACCGACTAGTGTGGTTAATCTGGCTCAAAGGAACACCGGGAATGGGAAGGAAGGATTTGCAAATGCATCAGACTATTTAGAGACCTGGGATGACTTGGGCAGCATAACGGCTGTAATTTCTCAAAAAGATTTGAGACAACCTACAAAAATGGTGGCATAGCTACTCAACATCACAAACTCAAAGTTCTGAGGCCAGCTATGAACATATGGAGGTAGTAGGAACTGAACTGAGGCTTGAACTCAACAATCCTAGGAAACTACGGTATAGTAACACGTCATCCTGAGAGATAGAAGAGAAACCTAGTTCTTAACCCCCGTAGAAAAGAAGAGGTTGACTCAGATCAGAAGGTCATGAGGATAAGGAGTAAAAAGAGCCTTACGTTCCCAACCACAATCAATTCCCTTATATAACTAAAGCATTTCTAGACTCAACTTCGACCAGCTTGGCTTGGTAATCCTACAGGCAGTCAAGCTTTGATACCAAAGCTGTCAGGACCCCGATTCTAAGTCACGCCGATCTAGCCTGTAACACCTCATATCACTTTGCGGCCTCACACACGGTATTCCCACGGGTGTCGCCTTACCATGGCCCGGGACTATTTGCGCCTTTTGGCTCACGTATATGATAGTGTCGCTAGCATCCATATGACAGAGAACCCGGGCCGACATGACTAGTCATGAACCCAAAGTGGCACTAACTTACGGGGACAGGCATACATGAATCAACATCGAGCATGTCGGTCAGCAGCGTGTGAATCCGGGCTGTAGCACTGGGCTAACAGGACTCCGGGAACCCGGGCTGTAGCAGGCTAGGCAGGACTCCGGATTTCACCGCATGACATTTCCCCGAAGGAACAGACACAGGAACAAAGTGAAACACATGCCGACCAGTCAAGTGTTCAGGAGCAGTAGTGCAGGGCTAGCAGGACTCCGGTGAACCGGGCTGTAGCGAACTACTATGGCTCATGGAAGCACAAGACTACATTTCCCCATAAGAGAGGCTACCAAGGATAAACAACTAGGTTGTCAGATCCCACACATACCAAGCATTTCAATCATACACACAATATGCTCGATATGTGTAAATACAACATGGCATCACAACAAAACTCTACGACTCAAAGTATTTATTCATTAGGCTTCGAGGAGCGAGATATTACAAACAATACAGAGCATACAAGCAACAAGCACATGCGGAAGCTTAACTTGTCTGAGTACAGACAACTACAAATGAAGAAGGCTCAGAAGCCTGACTATCTACAAGACCCTCCCAAGGGTACACGATCGTAGCTGAGGTAACAAGCTAAACGTCGAAGTCCACACGGAACTACTAGCGAGACTGAAGTCTCTCTGCAAAAACATAAAATAAGCAAACGTGATTAAAAATGTACCCAGCAAGACTTACATCAGAACTAGCTACATATGCATCAGTATCTAGAAAGGGGTGGTGGAGTTTAAATACAGCAAGCCAGCTTTGACTCGGTGGCTATCCTGAACTACGACTGCAAGTAACTCTTTTGAGGTGGCGCACACGAGTCCACAAATTCACCATACCAATACACCACTATGGATCTGCTCCCGTCTCCCTGCGAGAACGCCATCCATAGCACTCACACTTATCTTGCGTATTTTAGAGTATCCACTTTCACTTGTCTATGAACTATGCAAGGGGTCCAGGTTTCCATATCCGAGGAATCCGGCTATTCGAATAGATAATGATAACCCCGCAGGGGTGTACTTCTTCACACACGCTCTCGCCACTTATCGCCCTGTACACGTCATGTACCTCGGCAACCTTCAAGTGGAAGCCGGGCGAGGGAGTCAGCCACGACCTGACTAATCACACAAGTCTCTTGTCCAGGTTTATCGCCTATTCGGGTTCCATCCGCAAGGAGATCCGGCCGGGGTGTCGCTCACGGCCCCAAACGATGTGTGCAGGGTTCCCAAGCCCACCATCCGGGTGCCACTTGGTACACCGTACCACTGTGCCTAGTCTGTCCCAAGCCCACCTGTAACGGGTGCCACTTGGTAGACTACTAACACTACCTACAAACACCAGAAACTAGTTGCAACTCCTGGACAGAGATCGAGTTGATTAATAAGCCGAGAGGGGCCGAGTTACCGGAACCCAATGTGTGGTAGTAACTGTTCATGGATCACAAACACAGAACTCAGTTCCTGAGGACGGCTGCAATGAGACAACCCACATTGTACTCCTACATGGCCTCTCACCGCTACCTTTACCAAATCGTGTTCACACACTTAGCTCACACACCATAGGACATGTTCATCACCATTCCAATTCATTCCAGATGAATCAGACCTGACTCAACTCTAAGCAATAGCAGGCATGACAAACAAGCATGAATTAGTAGGCACACCAGGGCTCAAACAACTCCTACTCATGCTAGTGGGTTTCATCTATTTACTGTGGCAATGATAGGTCATGCAGGGGAAAGGGGTTCAGCTACCGCGGCATGTAACAGTTGAATCGCTGTTGTCTTAATGTAGTAAAAGAGAGCAGGAGCGAGAGAGTGGGATTGTATCGGAATGAACAAGGGGGTTTTGCTTGCCTGGCACTTCTGAAGATAGTATAGCTCTTCATCGGTGTCATCGAACTCATCGTCGGAACCACGTCTATCGAGAGGGGACAAATACCGGCAACAGAGGAAGAAACACAATCAATGCAATGCACAATATGATGCATGATCATGACATGGCAATAATGTTATGATTTGCACTAATGCATCTAGCAACAATTTAAATGAAGTCCATATGGACCAAGGGTTCATATGCAAACTCCATATTTAGCATTTAAAATGCCATTATCATGTTTTCACTTATACAGTGGGTATAAGTTGGTTTATCATGCATGAAAGTAGCATAAATGGATAGATTGGATTTTTCTGATAATTTTCATATATAAAACTTTTCATTTGGAGTTACGTTTTAATTTCTATGATTTTTCAAAGTTTTGGATATTTTATGAAATTTCCTGGATTATTTTTAATCCAGAAAATTATTAACTGCGTCAGCATTGTGCAAGCATGACGTCAGCGAGTCAACTAAGGCTGACCAGGTCAAACCTAACCAGTGGGTCCTAGTGGTCAGTGACTCAATGGCTAATCTAAATTAAAATTAAGCTAAACTAATTAGTAAGGGGGTTGGCCCCACAGGTAAGTGTCTCAACTGCTTAATAGGGTAATTAGCACTAATATTTTGCCTAACCTAAATTTAAACTGGGGCAGGGCCCACGTGTCAGTGAGATAGAGAGTTAACAGGGGGTTATTTAACTTAACCCATGTTTTAAACAGCAGTGGTCCCACATGTCATTGACTCTAGGGGGGTTAGTCAGGCGCTAATGATGGCACCACGTCACCAGCCATCGGAGTTGGACGCCGGCGACCAAACCCGACGGCGGAGGATCACCGGAGTTTCTCGGGACGGTGCTACAGGGGTCGGCTCGACGCGCTGGAGGCACCAGAGGGATGCCCATCCTCGTGCGCATCCAGGTGATCACGCGGGAGGCTGCGGGGTGGCTGAGAGTAGCGTCGGCGGCGAGCGAGGCGGTGGCCGGAGCTATGGCTCCACGGGCGCGAGTACTGTAGCGCGCTAGCGAGCGAGCTGATGGCCGCATTGGGCTACTGGGAGCTCCCTGAGCACGCTTGCGTGCTCGGGTTAGCCAGGCGGAGCTGCTACCGACGGTGATGACAGACGCAGTGCTGGCGAGCTTCGGTGATGGCGGGGAATGTCAGTACGGCATGGGGGTGAGCAAATAGAGAGAGGGGAGATGTGGTGGAGCTCACAGCGCATCCGATGGCGTCGTCGGTGAGGTCGGGGACGGTTGGGTTGCTGCGAATCGACGAGGACAGTCGTTGGGGCAGAGGACGAAGACGGCACCGATGGCGGCCATGTTGTGCTCCTCTGGTTGCTATCGACGATGGGGACGCGTACGAGGTCGGTGCAGAGCTCCCGAGCATGGCAGCGCGACGAGGGGATGGCGATGGCCACGCGAGCGGCAGCAGCGGCCGGTGGGGATGTCGGTGGTCGCGTGGAGCAAGGCTAGAGAGGGAGAGAGGCACCAGAGAGATGGGGGTGAGAGGGAAGGTGCTGGGTGTCTCCAAGCGCGTCAGATCGTAGTGGGGAGGAAGAAGGAGGTGGCTTCGCCTCCTCTGCGTGCGCCACGCCGTCGTCCTCCTGGCAAAGGAAGGAGACGACTCGCGCTTGGCTCTGGTGGGCTGGGCTGTGTCATGTGAGCGCCAGGTAAGCCGTATCTCTCTCCTCTGACTTTTATTTCTATTTTCTATTTTCTGACTTTTGTTTCTGATTTAGTAAAATACTAAATCAATTTTAAACTTCATGAAAATAACTGTGTCAACTAAGTAGACTTATACAAAGTCACACAACAATTTTCAGAATTATTGAACATATATTTTTATATATAATAAATATAAATCCAATTCAAGTAGGTATTGAATTAATTCCAAATACCCAAAATAAATATTTATGAAATTCCAAAAATATTGGTTTGAATTTTACCTCTTGCCAATATTTTTACAGAATAACAGGAACATTTCCTTGGACTCATTTGAAAAGATTTTTAACATTGATTATTTCTGAAGTGATTTCTGAGGGTTTCAACTAACCTCAATTCAACTTTCAGAATTTAGACATGATGCATGGATGCTCTCTTATGCAACTATTGCAAACAATTCTAGGGCTGTGACAGCATAGGCCTCCCCGAGTTTTCAAATGCTCCGCTGAAGAAGCGCCACAGCTGGCATCCTCGGATCCTCGAGGAAGCGGATAACACGGAAATCGGCTTGCTACTAGGCAAGATTAAAACGCTTGCCCAGTCCAGGTTGTCAATAGTCGAAGTGTTGGCAATTTCCATAATGCGGGGGGTCCAGCCACTCCAATACCGAGGACTGCCCATGTGGCATTATAACAGGGAAGACGACGCCTCACGTTATGGCCGAAAAGGCCCGAAGACCCCCGCCGCTCTAGCCAAGATCCTGGCCAAGCAGTATAAAGGGGAGAGTGAGGAGTTCAGCCGTCTCCAAAATCGAGACGGACTTTCCATGTACAATCCTCCCAGCTAGGTAAGGTTCGGCTTCACTTAATTTATCTTGTCCTTGGATCATTCGTTGACAGGCAGCATCTTATCTGCTCATAATAGGAATGGCGAAAGGCTATTGAGGGGATCAATGACCCTGCCCCTCAGCCGGAGAATCGCAACCGAGATCTTGACCCCGGATATGAAGAAGACTCGGACATATTCGTGGAGCTCGAGGAGGGAACATTCTATCAGATGAGCTACGACGGTACATATGTACCTATTATCGCTGATTACCCTGGCCTCCTTCCAGCTTCACACGTAAGTGATCCGAAGACACCTTATTCAAAAGAAATCTCTCCTTCCTTCTTACCCACCGCACTATCCAGTGCTCAAAAAGGGGAAGGGTTCGGCGCGCCGTACCGCTCCAAGGGTACCTCCGAAGAGGGCATCCCCTACTCCGGGCGAGTCCTCCAAGAGGAAAGCAAACGAAGACACGGCTGTACCTTCATCGAAGAGGTATGAATTCGCCAACATGCACCTGAGCAGTCACGTCCAACCGTGACCTTCCTGTTTTCCATGTGTCAGGAGAAAGGTGCGCTAGACTATATCCGGAGGTTCGAGCGGCCGTACTTCCTGCAGCCAGGGTTGAAATCATGCCGTGAAGACGGGGGCTGATGCGGGGGTGACGCTGGACTGTCCTCCAGCCGAGGACTCGGATGATGTATCCGTCACCAACTCAGAAGTGGAGAGTGCCATGAATCATCAGCGCCGCCGGGCCATTTTACAAGACCCTGGCTTTTCAGAAGAATTGTTTAACGCATTCAACTCGGCCGATGCATACATCTGAGCTGCTCGAGATGGAATTAACAGGCCCACAAAGCAACATTTGAAAGATGTGCAGGTAAATTTGTTTTGTCTGACTATGATAACCATATGTCAGTAGCCCCTGAGACTTAAAGGAGTTGAAACAACTGATTTAAGGATCAATGTACAACCATGTGCTTATGGAGAAGAACACCCAGCTAGCTCAGGAACTAGAAAAGTGTCAGCGCCAGCTGCTTGCTGCCAATGCCGAACTGGAGAAATATAAGGCATCTCCCGATAATATTTCCCTCTATCAAAAATTCATAATGATACATCGATATTGTGAATCTGGGTACTTATCTTTGTGCTGGGTCGTTAGACTAAGTACGGGAGCAGCTGGACGCCGCTCAAAGCGAAGAACACGGAGCCAAAAAGCTACTAGCAGCGGGCGAGCGTGTATTGACAAAAGTCGTTCAGGAGAAAAAGAAACTCTAGGATTCGAACACCAAACTGGGCGAAGAACTGAAAGATGTGCGAGCTCAGCTAGCGGACTCTGTGAAGGAGAACAAGAAGCTGCGAGGCGGCATATTCAGTACATGGCCGCTTTTATCTTATAACAGTTCGGAGGTAACGGTAGCTGATATAGCTGTAATTGCAGGTGTATTGAAGAACCTCCCTGAAGAGGAGGTGTCCGGATCATAAGTGATCTTTTGCAAGGGTTGTCGCAGTTGCACGAGAAAGCTCGGCAGGCGATGCGGGGTGTAGCCAAGGCCTTATGGCCATCCGACTCCCCTCCAGGAAGCATGGAGAAGCTGGTAGAGTTGTTCAAGGGAGCGCGGCAACGTGTCCGACTATGGAAGATATCGGCCTGCCGAGAGGGTGCGCGAGAGGCCTGGGCCATGGTGAAGACGCGATATACCAAGCTGGATCCTAATCACATGGCTCATGTTGGACCGCTAGGGCCGAATGGGGAAGAAATTCCCGTTAGCTTAGTATATGACCAAGTAGTGGTGGCCGCCAAATATTCCCAACAGGATTGTAAATTAGACCGCCTTTTGGATGGTATAGAGGAGGAAGTGTTTGAGTCGTGAGCGACTATGTACTTTCCTTCTAGCTGGACAATAAAGACAATTGTCATCGCCGACCTTTTCGCTTCAACCTCTTGACCCGAAGGTTCAGAGTGTTTCCGAATACCGTAGCGGTAGAATACACCGGGGTATGCGTGGAAACCAGGTGTAGGGGTCATAATTGATCAAACAGACCATGTGTATCTGGCTAGTTATGTTATATTACATTATGTAAGAAACATCTTCCAGAGAGAATAGTTCCGTTAAGGGTTCCTTTCCCTGGGTGTGCATGCATGTTAATGTGCATGTCCGAACTGTGGTTGATGAAATCGTAGAGTAAGTAACATCTGGGGTTCACAATGGAGTGAATGCGGAAACACCTTTTATTCGCCGACCGAATATTCCCTTAAGAACGCTAGCTTTCGGCTTCACCCAGTCTGAGGTACACATCCGGATGACCCGGCAGTAACAATCGCAGAGGTGCTCCCTTTATGCCCTAGCCGAACTAACGGGAACGTAGAGCATAAGCACAGGAGCCAGGCAACCCAGCTTGGCCAAAACTTAAGTCATATCGATGCATATAGTGGCGAAGAAAAGGTACATATGGAAAAAAAGGAACGCATATGTGCTGAGCTTGATGCTCGATGAATAGTCTCTAGCTTCTGTACGAGAAGCCCCCAGGTATAATGAACATACATATTTAGAGATGTACGCGTCAGGTAGGGATGGTCTAGCCGCACTAAAGCCGTAAGGCTAAAGAGAAAACAAAAAAAGGTAAAAGACGAAAAGAGAGAAAAAATAAATAATGGTAATAACAGGAGGGAGGAAACGAACACAGAGTTCGGCGTTAGGCATAAAATCGTCGTAGTTTGGCCGCATTCCAGGGGTTTGGCTCTAGGTGATTATCTGACGCATCACGTAGGCGGTACGCTCCTCCGGTGAGAACTTCGTCAGTGATGAAGGGACCCTCCCACTTGGGCTTGAGTTTGTCCTTTTTCTTCTCTGGCAAGCGTAGAACGAGTTCACCAACGTTATAAGTCTTGGCCCGCACTTCTTTGCTTTGATACCTGTGAGCCTGCTGTTGATAAAATGTGGAACGGGTTTTGGCGACGTCGCGCTCCTCCTCCAAGGCATCTAAGCTATCCTGCTGATCAAGCTTGGCTTCTCTCTCTTTGTACATACGCACTCGAGGTGAGTCATGAATAATATCGCAGGGTAACACTGCTTCCACACCGTACACCATGAGGAAGGGTGTATATCCAGTAGAGCGGTTGGGCGTGGTCTGCAGCCCCCAGAGTACGGAGTCAAGTTCCTCCACCCAGTGCTTGTCCGATTCCTTCAAAGACCGCACTAGTATGGGTTTGATGCCTCTCATAATAAGACCATTAGCCCGTTCGACTTGACCGTTTGTTTGCGGGTGATAGACAGAGGCGTAATCGAGCTTAATGCCTAGATTAGTGCACCAGGTTTTCACCTCATCGGCTGTAAAATTGGAGCCATTATCGGTGATTATATTGTGCAGGACACCGTAACGGTGTACCACGCCGGATATGAAATCTATTACTGGTTCCGCTTCGGCTGTTTTAACTGGTTTGGCCTCTATCCACTTAGTGAATTTATCCACCATGACCAGCATATACTTTCTCTTATGGCTTCCTCCTTTAAGGGGTCCGACCATATCGAGTCCCCAGACTGCAAAAGGCCGAGTGATGGGGATTGTTTGTAAGGCAGTGGGGGCATATGGCTTTGATTGGCAAAGAGTTGGCATCTAACACAATGTTGGACAAGGTCTTGTGCATCTGCTTGGGCCGTCGGCCAATAAAACCCTGTATGGAAGGCCTTGCTAACAAGGGCCTGAGCTGCGGCGTGGTGACTGCCGAGTCCGGCATGAATTTCAGCCAAGAGCTGTCGCCGCAGCCCCGTTGTTAATGAGTTGAACATAACATACAACATACAATTATTCCAGCCCCGTTGTTAAAAATAACTATCACCAAACTAACTGGACTAATACCGTGTCATCAAGCATGTAATTCAGGGATCAGAATGATTATACAAGTGTAAATGTGTAAAGCATAAGCACAAGTACATCTACTAAAAGCTTATCCTTCGAGAAAAAACATTGCTTTATAACTTAACGGTGCTGGGCTGAATCACCCAAAGCACAGGCAGACACAAGGGCCGGTACACCGGCCTCCCATTCCTCATAGTTGTTAGGTCCGTACATCCTGCCAAGACTAGTAAGCTCATGAGCAACAGAGTTTGCCAAGCGACGACATACATTTATTTCATAATAAGAAAACCATAATTTGAGTTGGTACTTGGTATCATCAATAACAGCAGCATATGCCGACGAGTCCACCTTATTGATATTCAGTGTTTCCACCAGGGAGTTGCGAGTACTCTGAATCAGTGAAGAATCCCTATGTTATCCAAAATCCCTGTGTTATCCATGTCACTGAAATGACAGAAAAGACTTCTTGTACATCCACATTCATTTAAGTATTTTCTGTAGATCCACACTGATTCACATGCAGCAAAAGAACTAGTATTTGTCTGTACATCCACATTCATTCTGTTACAGCAAAACATCAGCAATTTCTCTGTCAAAAATCAGCAGAACATTCACGTGGAGCAGTTTTCGCGCATGGATGCAGCACCGCTACCGCTTGGTTTCCCTTGTGAGTGGGCAACGTCGTGTCGCCATCGCATGGATGCAGCGCCACAGCCGCTTGGTCTCACTCGCCGACTCGCGTGTGGGTGTAGCGCTGGGTTGCGGAGGACGCCACCGCCCGGAGGCATCACCATGGCGTCGGGTCGTAGCTGCGTGGGGCAAGCGCTGCACTGCCATCGCATGTGGTCAGTACCAAACCGCGGTCGCGTCGGGCCGCTGCCGTGGCCTGCGGCCGGGTCGCCGTAGCTAGGGGAGTGGCGCCGAAGTCAGTCAACGTTGAATCGCCGTGGCATCCAGGCCGCCCTCACGGCTGGAGAAAAAGGAGGAAGGGGATAATTTCATGTGACATGTACTACCATGTGACAGTAATACCATTTCTTGTTCCATCAACCAAATTTTGCTTTACAATGTATAGATAAATTTTTCTTTACCATGTGACACTAATACTGTTATGTATGCATCCCTATTGTCTTGTCTTGTGATGCAGCTAGTGATGCTATTGACTAATGCAGCTACTAATGCAGCTGTTATGTTTTTTTAACAGGACTGGCTTTACGGAGATAAGGCAAAAATGACACGAGATAAGAGCTGGATGGACAGGGAAAGAGATTTTGTTGAGTGGCAAACTGGAATGAAGGATTTCTTGAATTTTGCTTTTGATGGTGCTCACCCAAACTCAACAGCACAATGCCCATGTAGGAGATGTTTCTATATTGTTCAGAAAAAGAAAAGGGATGTTCCTGAACTTTTTTGATGGTTACCTACAAGTAGTATCTCTCCTGAAGTTTAATCTGATGTGAAATAGGTTCAAACAAGGCACCCCTGTATAGTGTCATCTGTTGTGGCAAATGGGAACAGAAGCTAGTGCCCACCACTAACAGTTTGGTGATGAAGAGAAGAGAAGAGTAGTTGCTGTTCTTTTAGTGATGTTGCTATTTTGACAGTGATGCTATGTACAAACTATTGCTATGAACCTGTGGTCTTTTAGTGTTGTCGCTATTTTCATTACTTTGCCATAAACTTATGGTCTTTTGTGTGAACAATCTTTACAAGTATGGCTACAGAAACTTGTGTGTTGTCATGTTGAAACATGAGTTATATATCTCGCTGAGATGATTTCTTATATCCTACTAAAATCTTGTGGCATATGTCCTTATATATATATATATATATATATATATATATATATATATATATATATATATATCTTGATGTAATGGTGTTGATCTGCTGATGAATTCTTGCTGGAAATTAGGCTGGGATACAGCTGTTATGTTGCTCAATTGGTGGCTGAAGAGCTGTTTAAATGGAGTCTGGGAGTGTTGAAAACAGCTAGTACACAGCCTTGATCAATTTCTCTGTAGAGAATATCGTTGCAATATCCTACTCCTTTTTGGCAACACTAGAGGATTGTTGCATCATGTTGTACGTATTACCATGGATGTTGTATTTGTTGCAATATGTAATAGTTATTGCAACACAATGAAGGTGAGGCAAAAAGTCACCCTATTACAACCAATACATGCTTTGTTGCAATATGAAGCCATGTTTTTTGCAACAGTATCTATGGCTAGCGCCACATGTCAGAATTGTTGCAATATATGTCTAAATATTACCACAAAGATGTACGTTGTTGCAATATCTAGCCTTTATTGCAACAAGATGACCAAGTCACGCAACGGGACGGAACTGTCACAATATCACTACCATATTACAACACCGATGCATCTTGTGGCAATACATGGCTTCTATTGCAACAAAACGAGTACTTAGCGCGACGAAACAAAATTGTGGCAATATGTAGAGCCTATTACCACAAATTGGAATTTTGTGGTAATATAGCTTTTTATTGCAACAAAAGATAGTCGTAGCAATAATTTTTGTTGCAATAGACCGGAATCCTTGTAGTGTCATCTCTGTCCACCGTGGAGCGCAACACAGTTAATTCTTCGGCCGCGAGGGCTTCAGATAATGCCTCAAGGGCCAGGGACGCAGTTTTATTCTCGGCGTGGAGTGCTATGTTCGGATCACTAACTAGAGTGATGCGTGATATCCGCTGTTGAAGGGGGCCACCTGGAAGGTTATTTCTTCGGACCGATAGTTCTCCGACGTGCCGAATACCACGTCGAGTGTGATTTTTCCCGCACACCGTGCCTCCCGACTGGGAATGATTCCTTGGAAGGTCGTGCTGCTTTGCTCAATGCGGCTCCTGTCTATTTCCATTTTCGTATTGTATCCTCATAGATGAGGTTCAGTCCGCTGCCGCTGTCCATGAGAACCTTGGTGAGCCGAAAGCCATCCACAATTGGGCTGAGGACCAAGGCAGCTGGTGCTCAGACTGTCCTGTGTTTTAGTTCGTCGCCAGCGTTAAAGGTTATCATTGTGTCGTTCCAGGGGTTTATTGTTGTGATCTGGCAGACTTCGGCGAGTTCGTGGAGTGCCCTTTTGCACTTATTGTTTGAAGTGAATGTCTCAAAGACTGTCAGTACTCTGGCTTCATCGTCTTCTGGAGGGTGTTGCTCTGGGATGTCCTTGGTGAGGATGCCCTCGCCATTTTTGGCTACCTACCGGAGTATCCAACATGCTCTAAGGCTGTGGGTTGGTATAGTATCCGATGTGATGTGTATTTTGCAGGGGGCATCAAGCCATCCCTCCAGAACGGTTCCGTGCCACGTAATGGGTTTGTATTTCTTGGCTATTGGTCTGGGCGCATTACAGGGGTGCACCCTTTTTGCCTGGACCAATGGTTGAGTTGGGGCTGATAGCTCCCAGACTGTGTGATCTCTCCAGGCGCTCTCCATTGCGCTGTACTTCTATACAATAGTTGCCAAGTCAGCGAAGTGTAGTATGCGGCGGCGAGTCCTTCGTTCATGCAGTTATTGCGGAACGCTGATATCGCGTCCTCGTCGCGGCAATCCTTGACCTTGTCCTTGACAAGGAGAAATCTGGCCCAGAAGTGGCGGACTGTTTCTCAAGACTGTTGTTTTGTGCTTGTGAGAGCACTTATGTGTGGGTGGGTGGGTGGAATTGGATCTGAACCCTGACCCGATCGATGATCTGGAGTCTGAGGTTTTTCCAGACTGAATAGTCCAGGCTCCGGAGTGTCTTATGATTTTTGAAGCCTACCGTCTGACTCTAAGTTCGGAGGGCAAGGCGTGTCCTTCTGCCGGTAGGTGTCCGGCTTCTTGAGGTCGGAGATCCGAACATAATTCGTCCTCAATATAGAGGAAGGGTTATCTTGCTCCTCGACTGCCGCTATCTGGTGGGTGATCGGTGGAGAATTAATCTCTCTCTGGTTGGGTTTAAGCCCAATCCGATCGTAGTCTGTAGCGACTCCCAAGGCGGTAATGCGATCTAGGAGTTCGTTCAAAGATGATAGCTCCGTCGGATCCATCCATTTAGCGTATTCAGAATCAACGCAGATGCGTTTTTCGATGACTCGAGAGGTCATCCTCGCTGGCTCAGAGGCCGAGCGGGCGATCATGGTAAAATTGCCCAGCCAGAGGGTTTGGCCTGAGGCCAGAGCTCCTCCAGAGGTAATATTTTCCTTGACGATAAGTCAAGCCATCAACCTCTGCGACGACGGCATAGTGGAACTCTCAATGAAAGCACCAATGTCGGTGTCAAAACCGGCGGATCTCAGGTAGGGGGTCCCGAACTGTGCGTCTAAGGTTGATGGTAACAGGAGACAGGGGACACGATGTTTACCCAGGTTCGGGCCCTCTCTATGGAGGTAATACCCTACTTCTTGCTTGATTGATCTTGATGAATATGAGTGTTACAAGAGTTGATCTACCACGAGATCGTAATAGCTAAACCCTAGAGGTCTAGCCTGTATGACTACGGTATTGAGTATATCCTATTCGGACTAAACCCTCTGGTTTATATAGACACCGGGGGATCTAGGGTTACATAGAGTCGGTTACATAATATGGAATCCTCATAGTTGTTCGCCAAGCTTGCCTTCCACGCCAAGGAGAGTCCCATCCGGACGTGGGCACCGTTTTCGGTCTTCATATCTTCACAGCCCATCAGTCTAGTCCATAGATAACAGGGCGAACGCCCGAGGACCCCTTAGTCCAGGACTTCCTCAGTTGTGCCCACCTTGGTGGCCTTCCGCACCCCCTCTTTACCCTACAAATTCACAAATATTCCAAAAACCCTCAGGGTTAACCTAGATCAGAAGTTCCGCTGCCGCAAGGCTCTGTAGCCACCAAAAACCAATCTAGACCCTGTTCCGGCGCCCTACCGGAGGGGGAAATCATCACCGGTGGCCATCTTCATTATCCCGGCGGCCACCACGATGAGGAGGGAGTAGTCCACCCTCGGGGCCAAGGGTTTGTATCAGTAGCTATGTGTTTAATCTCTCTCTGTCGTGTTCTTGAGATGTCACGATCTTGATGTATCGCGGGCTTTGTTACTATAGTCGGATCATATGGTGTTTTCCCCTCTATCTTGTTGTGATGAATTGAGTTTTTCCCTTTGAGATTCCGTTGTTATCGGATTGAATACTTTTATGGATTTGACAACTCTTGATATATGTCTTGCAATTGAATACTCGTGGTGACAATGGGGTATCGTATTGATTCACTTGATATATGTTTTGGCACTCAACTCGCCGATTCCCGAGGTGACATTGGGGTAATCTATGCATAGGGGTTGAAGCACGTTCTTGTCTTTGTTTCTCCAATAGAAATCTTGGGGCACTCTTTGAAGTTCTTTGTGATGGATTGAATATTATGAATCTGAATTTGCTTTGGTGTAATTTTAGTACGGACTCTTGGTTAGATCGATCGGAAAGAATAGCTTCGTGTTATTTTAGTACGAACTCTAGGATATATTGATCAGAAAGAATAACTTTGTGGTGGTTTCGTACCCTACAAAAAATTCCGTCTTATGTTCTTCGGTAGATAGGAACTTTGGGGTGATTCTTCGTTGCACTTTGAGGGGTGGTTATATGATCCAATTATATTAGCACTGTTGAGAGATTGCACTATTGAAAGTACGAACCCTAGGCCTCATTTTCAAGCATTGCAATACCGTTTTGGTGCCCGTTTACTATTTGCTACCTTGCTGTTTTTATTTATTCATATTATAAAAATATATTTGTACCATCCATATTACACTTTTATCATCATCTCTTCGCCGAACTAGTGCACCTATACAATTTACCATTGTATTAGGTGTGTTGGGGACACAAGAGATTTTTTGTATTTGGTTGCAGGGTTGTTTGAGAGAGACCATATTCATCCTACGCCTCCCATGGATTGATAAATCTTACGTCATTCACTTGAGAAAAAATTGCTACTGTCCTACAAAACTCTGTGCTTGAAGGCCCAACGCGAATCTACAAAAATAAAATTGCGTAGTTGACATCAGTAATCTATCGAGCGATGTTGTTTTCACGGGAGGACACATGAGAGAGATTGACATAATTGTTACTCACACTTGTGGGCACCACCACATATGCAAGATGCTAAATCATCCATGCTTCTTTCCCTGTCACACATTGTTTAGAGAACACACACGGTTTTTGTGTAAATTCACATAGGCTATATATAGTATATGAAGGTGTAGGATTTAGTATGTAAACTAGCAGATTTCACCTACAAAGGCTGTATATAATTTGTATGCATATGATGGAATGTTTACATTGGTAGATACATAAAAAAACAACAACATTTGTTTACTTTGCATCACAAAGCCAAGCAGGGGCGGACCCATGTAGGGTTGGGCGGTGTCACGGGAACCAGGTAGGATTTGCATTTGCGTTATGTATGTATAGCTCAGATGGGCTTGGACACTGGTATACTTCGGATTTGGACATAAGGCGCGGTCTGCAGCCCAATTAGCAGTAGTAGCTCTGATTTTTGGATCGATTGGAGGGTGCGTGTAGTCTAGCTCTGGATCAATCTCCTCCTGTGCGTTGCTCTAGTCTTTATTACGTGCGCTGGTATGAGAGGAGTTGCTTAAATAGGAGTGATTACTTGTACTAGCAAGGCACTTGCGAGACAAGCTTTGACGTTATATGACTTTGCTTAATTTGTCCCTGCTGATAGTGGATGGATGGATGTTTAGCGAGAGATATAGATAGATAGATATAGCTCCATTGTCTTTACAGATGTGCATTGTTTATCCTGCTATGTGAGGCATGCCTAGGTGGTGACAAGTGCTAGGTTTTTCGAACCTCTCCAAGCCATGTCATGCCAAATTGAAACACCTTTGATTTTGTTCTCATTCTTGTTAATGTATGCATATGCATCCCTCATGCTCTCCTCGTCTCATCTGCATGGAAAGTGTGTGCTTCTTTTGTTATTGCCTGGCTTTAGGGTTGACCTAGAACAAAAATGATCCGGTGCCAAAATATACACCATATATGGGTGGATACCAAGCAGTAATATGCGGACGCGATGTTTTGGCTCCTAGGTGCATATGCATCCATTGTCTAAATACACATTTTGAAAAGTTGACAAATTCGGAACAAAAATCCCGCGGATATATCCGGACATTCTATGTGCATGCACAAAGTTTTGGTGAAAACGACGTTTTTTGTGGCATGAGTAAAAAAGATAAAGAAATGCAAAATGAATAGTTGTAATGAAGCATCAAAAATTGTCTTTTTTACACAAGCCACAAAAGACCTCGTTTTCCGCCGAAAACTTTATGCATGCACATAGAATGTCCGGATATACACGCGGGATTTTCATTCGGAATTTTTCAACTTTTTAAAATGTGTATTTAGACAATGGGTGCATATGCACTTAGGAGCCATTGCCAATTTCCGGTAATATGCATAGAATTAACACACAATAATATTATAAAACGCCGAGCAGTAAAAATCTGAGCGACCCGCATCATCCGCTCAGTCGAAGCCAATTGCCAACGCTTGCCGCTGCGCTAGATTGCTACTACGACCTGTAGGTTGGTGTATATTCAAAGGACATTTACGTATCTTAATTTTGTCTAGTTACCTTTCTCTAAATTGTATGGCTAGGATTTTAAAATTAAAGCTATTATAATTATTTAATTTTGCCTCATTCTTGTTCTCTAAATTGTAGGGCTTATGTTCAAGGGCATTACAACTAAGAAACAAGTTGCTTTAATTTTTCACTTTTCTTGATTGATTCACTTCTAGTTGGATCATTCTTGTCCACAAACAATGATAGTAAGACCCATTGTCCGTTAAGTTTAACTTCATAAACGTATAGTTTAATCAATATGTTCTATTTTGTTGTTTCTAATTTTGCATCTACAAACATAAATAACGTAACTCGTTGCACACTTGTGCTAATATAACAACAGACACATTTTAGAGGAATTTATGGAGATGATTCTTAGAAATACGAAGACCCCAATTAATGTTGGCCCATTACATTGACCAAGTGATAATCCACCAACTAGTCTTTTATGCTTGTTCATTTTGGTAAGCAATTTTACTGCTCGGCTTTTTATATTATTCTAGTGTGTTAATTCTATGCATATAGGTATCCATCTGTATATGGTGTATATGTGGGCAACGGGTCACTTTTCTTCTGGGTTCGCCCCTAAAGCCAAGCAACAACAACAGAAGCACACACTTTCCATGAACATGAGACAAGCAGAGCATGAGGAATGCATATACATACATTAACAAGAATGAGAACAAAATCAAAGGTGTTCAATTTGGCATGACATGGCTTGGGAGGTTCGAGAAACCTAGCACTTGTCACCACCTAGGCATGGCCCCATAGCAAGATAAACAACACACAGTTGTAAAGGCAAGGGAGCTATCTATCTATATCTATCTATCTATCTAAACATCCATCCATCCACTTTCAGTAGGGACAAATTAAACAAAGCACATAAAACGTCAAGGCTTCCCTAGTAAGTGACTTGCTAGCACAAGCATTCACTCTATTTAAGCATCTCCTCTCATATCCCTAGATATCATTGAATTCCTTTTGTAGTTACACAAATCTCCATCGTTGCCCCCAATACTTGCGCCACCCTAGAACCAATTTCCCAGAGAGCCTCCGCCATGGCCGACCACCTTCAAGTTCAGCGGCAACAATTAAAGTTCCCTCAGGGGTTCAGGTTTCACCCGACGGATGTGGAGATCATCACCTCCTACCTAGTCCCTAAGGTGTTGAACAAAGCATTCGACCCCATAGCGGTCGGGGAGGTGGACTTGAACAAATGCGAGCCATGGGAACTCCCCGAGAAGGCGAAAATGGGGGAGAAGGAGTGGTACTTCTTCTCCCAAAAGGACCGCAAGTACCCCACCGGTATACGGACCAACCGAGCCACGACCGCCGGCTACTGGAAGGCCACTGGAAAGGACAAGGAGATCTTCCACCACGCGACCACAAGTCTCATCGGCATGAAGAAGACGTTGGTCTTCTACAAGGGTAGGGCGCCTAGGGGGGAGAAGACCAACTGGGTCATGCACGAGTATAGGCTCGAGAGTGGAAAACAAGGAACACCTAGTCTACCCATCGACATCACCACCGCCACGGCCATTAATGCATCTTCCAAGGTATTTAAACACACGCTAGTAGTACTCATGATTCATGAACACGTCCGTACATACTAGCTAGCTACTATACATAGTTGATTTGCACTGATTTAGTTTATGTATGTTGGTAGGAGGAGTATGTGGTTTGCAGGATATTCCATAAGAGTACTGGACTCAAGAAGGTAGTGATGTCGTCGTACGCTATTCCCATGCCAATGTCCATGGGAGGAGAGGAGCAACATGGCTTCCTTGAATCCGGTACATTGCCTGCTTTCATGGGCTATGGTGCATCATCATCGCTGGTGCCCCCATCGTCCCTACCTGCATCTTCTTCGTACCAGCTGCATGACACTGGGGCCAGATCGTCAATGATGGGTACTGCGGTGCTCCTGATGATGAACGACCGCTACTTCGGGAACCACCACTACCAGAATATGGCTACCCCACCACGACCGTTGGTGTCGTTCTACCACCATGACCACCACCAGCAGCAGCAACAACAACAACACATGATTCAAATGCCGATGCAGATGCAAATAGGTGCGGATGAGGGCCTCATGATCGGGGTCGAGCCTGGGAGCGGGCCATCATCCATAGTGTCGCAGGAGGATACTTTGGCCAAGTTGAGCAGCAACGACGTTGCAACAACTGCTGAAGAGATCTCATCAGTGAACATGGGTACGGATGGCATGTGGAAGTACTGATAATCAGATGATCCAAGTACTAATATATATTATACTATCAGAAGATCGATCAGTATATACCGCCATATATATATATATATATATATATATATATATATATATATATATATATATATATATATATATATTGGTTTGCACCTCATTTTATTTTTGTGTGTGAGAAGAGAGTTTGTATGCATTGCTTGGCTTGACTTTGCCTCTTTTTTGTGCTAGTATTGTGTGTATGTGTACTGGCTTCTATATGCCACCCACCGGTGGTACCTAGCTACATTTGCATGTGTTCCAAACTACCTAGCAGTGTGTACACCATGCATGTATTAAACCTATGTGCAATAAACTATTTTATTTAATTTTGAATATTTGACTAAATGTATTATTGTGAATTACATATGTGTATTTTATTTGGAAACAAATTTTGGTCATGCACCAACCTAGTGGGATTTCCATCCACCATATGAACGCTTACTTCCACTTTGGAAAATTAAGAAATGCATTAGATAAAAAAATGGAAACTCTCTCTCTCTCTCTCTAAGAGGCTGGGGAGCTCCCCCTTTTCGAAAAAAAAATCCATCTACTGTAACATCTCACTTCTTTCATGAGGTTTCTTCGACAGGAAGCAAAGCATCAAGGATAATGTGTGAGTTTTTTTTTCTTGAGGATACATGATGTCCGGCATGTCCACATGACTAGTTGAAAAATAATTTGCGGGAACCATTGGAACCCAGTTTATGTCGAACCAGAGGAGCCAAAGAGTGGCTATTACTAGCCCTGCAACTATGTAGTCACATGTACGCTCGCACACAATCCCATTTGATGCATACTGGTTCAAAGTGTTGAGTAAACCTAGGTCCAGCCACATTAACTATTCAGGTTTTCTTTGATTCATGTCTATTTAATTTCCTTTTACTTTTTTTTCTATTTGTTTTCTCTATCGATTTTAGCTTTACCTTTTATTTTTTATTTGAAATACTTTTTAAAAAAAATCTTCAAGTTCGAAATATATATTTTAAAGAAAACCGTTCATGTTTAAATAAATGTTCATGTGTTTAAAAAAATATATATAATAAGTGCTCAATTTTGAACAAAATGTTCACAAAGAATTAAATAATATTGATTCTTTTCCTAAAATGTTCATAATTTTTTAAAATTATTCATGTTTACAAAAAAAATGTTTTCAGAAAATTTGTAAAATGTTCATGTTTAAATAAAAAGAAAGTTCACAGAAGTTAAAAATAATACATTTCAATTTTATAATGTTTAAAAACTTCCTACTGCAGCTGATTTTTGTTGAAGAAAACTGCCTAGAAACATTATAGTGTACAAAAATAAATCAGTCAGCTCAGTACAGTACTAGCGACAACATCTCGGTTGAGTTGCGCACGCCCAATGCGTTTGGGCGACGACTTGCCTCAACCGCAAACGGTATGTCTTCCAACACGCCTTTACCGCTGCAGCTAATGGGCGAGCCCAACGTAACAAAGAGCTTATAGGAAACTTCTATGGATCTGTTTGGACCAATTTTAGAAGTTCACTTGCGTGTTTCTTCTTCTTTGTTTCTGTTGTGTATGTAACAGTTTTTTTCTTTTGCATTTTTCTTATTATTTTTACATATACAGTCAGCCTTTTCAATATAAGTTTTACAGTTCTCGTTAACACACGGAATATTTTCTGATACACGTTGAACATTTGCCAAATACATGATGAATATTTTTTCAAATACATGTTTGCTTTTTATGAATAACTGTTATTTGTTTGCAAATACATGTTGAATTTTTTTAAAGACGTTAATCATTTTTTGAATACATGTAGAACATTTTCTAGACACACCTTGAAACTTTCCTGAGTGCACTTTGAACATTTTTTAATGTATGTTATAAATTTTTCAGAAATGCCGTGAGCATTGAAAAATACACGCAAACATTGATTAAATTTAAACCATTTTTTTAAATGTGACAAACACTTTTAAGTTTTTATATTTTCCTAGAAAATATGTTTATGTTATTTAAATTGTTTAAGAACATTCTTTACATTGTTTAAATGTTTTACAAAAATGTCACCGAACATTTTTGAAACTAGATTGTTAAATGTCACAACATTTTATAAAACATATTTTAAAATTATGCAATCATTTTCTTACCTATTGGCCTTTGGGCCTACCTCTTTCATTTTTTTGGTGGCATTGGACTTAATGCTTCCATGTCGCCCATGCGAAACAAGTGAATGGTTGTTCCGTCGAGGAATATCCGGCTGATCCGAGCAATTACTAGCCTTGTATTTACCGTCCCATGATATATTTCCTACAAAAGCTTAGTGTCATTCAACGAGACTATCGTCAGGCATCACCACCCATGATGCCAATGGTAATGATCTTCCATACAAAAGAGGCATATGCTCGATGGTCGACTTCGTCCATTGTCAAGAATATCACTTACACTTTTTTTTACAAAAGGAGGTAGCCTCCTCTTCTTTATGATTACGAAGCACCCGAGAATCAATTTAGTGGAACTCGTGCTTGTGAACAGTGCGATAAAAAAACTCCTGAGTTTACGGTTATAATGAGAGAGAAGGACCTCATCTCTCAGTTTTTGTGTCTATGATCCACTAAAATTGTAGATGTTCATGAACCTTTACTTTTGTTCATGATTTGGCTGTTTCCCTGCTTTCGGTTTGCTTCCGTCCTACAAGGATCCTAGCTGAGCAAAGGCTTGGCTGCGCTTTAGCTAGAAACCCATGTGTGGCTCAGGAAAAAAGCACCATCTTCATAGGTTGTGCTTTCCAGTGTTTGGCCATGAAACCACAGTTTTTGTGTCTATGATCCACTAAAATTGTAGACGTTGGTCTTCTACAAGGGAAGGGCGCCCAGGGGGGAGAAAACCAACCGGGTCATGCATGAGCATAGGCTCGAGAGTGAAAAACAAGGAACAACTGGTCAACCCATCGACATCACCACCGCCACAGCCATTAATACATCTTCCAAGGAATTTAAACACACGCTAGTAGTACTCATGATTCATGAGCACGTCCATACGTACTAACTAGCTACTGGACATAGTTGATTTGCACTAATTTAGTTTATGTATGTTGGTAGGAGGAGTATGTGGTTTGCAGGATATTCCATAAGAGCACTGGACTCAAGAAGGTAGTGGTGTCGTCGTACGTCATTCCCATGCCGATGTCCATGGGAGAAGAGGAGCAACATGGCTTCCTTGAATCTAGTACATTGCCTCCTTTGATGGGCTATGGTGCATCATCATTGCTGGTGGCCCCATCGTCCCTACATGTATCTTCTTCGTACCAGCTGCATGATGCTGGGCCAAATCGTCAATGATGGATAGTGCGGTGCTCCCGATGATGAACGACTACTACTTAGGGAACCACCACTACCAGAATATGCCTACCCTACCACGACCGTTGGTGTCGTTCTACCACCATGACCACCACCAGCAGCAACAACAATAACACATGATTCAAATGCCGATGCAGATGAAGATAGGTGAAGATGATGGCCTCATGATCGGGGTCGAGCCTGGGATTGGGCCAATATCCATAGTGTCGCAGGAGGACACTTTGGCCAGGTTAAGTAGCAACGACATTGCTGTTGGGAAACGCAGTATTTAAATTTTTTTACGTACGCAAGATCTATCTAGGAGATGCATAGCAACGAGAGGGAAGAGTGTGTCTACGTACCCTCGTAGACTGAAAGCGGAAGCATTTTGTAACGCGGTTGATGTAGTCGAACGTCTTCACGATCCAACCGATCCAAGTACCGAATGCATGGCACCTCCGCGATCAGCACACGTTCAGCTCGATGACGTCCCTCGAACTCTTGATCCAGTTGAGGCTGAGGGAGAGTTTCGTCAGCACGACGGCGTGGTGACGGTGATGATGAAGTTAATGACGCAGGGCTTCACCTAAGCACTACAATGATATGACCGAGGTGTGTAACTGTGGAGGGGGGCACCACACACGGCTAAAAGATCAACTTGTGTCTCTATGGGGTGCTCCCTGGACACATATATAAAGGAGGGGAGGGAAGAGGTGGCCGGCCCAAGGGGGGCGCGCCAGGTGTGGGGAATCCTACTAGGACTCCCTAGTCCAAGTAAGATTCCCCTCCTCTTTCCTATTCCTAGTAGGAGAAGGAGGGAAGAATGAGGAGGAGAGAAGGAAAGGGGGGCCGCCCCCCAAACCTAGTCCAATTCGGTTTGGGCTAGGGGGGCGCCACTCCCTGGCCGGCCTCCTCTCTTCCACCAATAGGCCCATGAGGCCCAATAACTTCCCGAGGGGGGGGGGTGTTCCGGTACTCCGAAACTCATCCGAACAATCTGAACCATTCCGGTGTCCGAATGCAACCTTCCAATCTATCAATCTTTATGTCTCGACCAGTTCGAGACTCCTCGTCATGTCCATGATCTCATCTGGGACTCCAAACAAACTTCGGTTCATCAAAACACGAAACTCATAATACAAATCGTCATCGAACATTAAGCGTGCGGACCCTACAGGTTCGAGAACTATGTAGACATGACCGAGACACATCTCTGGTCAATAACCAATAGCGGAACCTGGATGCTCATATTGGCTCCTACATATTCTACGAAGATCTTTATAGGTCAAACCGCATAACAACATACGTTGTTCCCATTGTCATCGGTATGTTACTTGCCAGAGATTCGATCGTCGGTATCATCATACCTAGTTCAATCTCGTCACCGGCAAGTCTCTTTACTCATTCCGTAATGTATCACCCCATGACTAACTCATTAGTCACATTGCTTGCAAGGCTCATAGTAATGTGCATTACCGAGAGGGCCTAGAGATACCTCCCGATACACGGAGTGACAAATCCTAATCTTGATCTATGCCAACTCAACAAACACCAATGGAGACACCTGTAGAGCATCTTTATAATCACCCAGTTACGTTGTGACGTTTGATAGCACACAAGGTGTTCCTCCGGTATTCGGAAGTTGCATAATCTCATACTCTGAGGAACATGTATAAGTCATGAAGAAAGCAATAGCAGAAAAACTAAATGATCATTATGCTAAGCTAACAGATGGGTCTTGTCCATCACATCATTCTCTAATGATGTGATCCCGTTCATCAAATGACAACACATGTCTATGGCTAGGAAACTTAACCATCTTTGATTAACGAGCTAGTCAAGTAGAGGCATACTAGAGACACTCTGTTTGTCTATGGATTCACACATGTACTAAGTTTCCGGTTAGTACAATTCTAGCATGAATAATAAACATTTGTCATGATATAAGGAAATATAAGTAACAACTTACTATTGTCTCTAGGACATATTTCCTTCAGTCTCGCACTTGCACTAGAGTCAATAATCTAGATTACATAGTAATAATTCTAACACCCATGGATTCAATAATCTTAATTTTGTCTAGTTACCTTTCTCTAAATTGTATGGCTAGGATTTCTAAATTTAAAGCTATTATAATTATTTAATTTTGCCTAATTCTTGTTCTCTAAATTGTAGGGCATTACAACTAAGAAACAAGTTGCTTTGATTTTTCACTTTTCTTGATTGATTCACTTCTAGTTGGATCATTCCTGTCCGCAAACAATGATAGTAAGACCCATTGTCCGTTAAGTTTAACTTCGTAAACATATAGTTTAATCAATTTGTTCTATTTTGTTGTTTCTATTTTTGCATCTACAAACATAAATAACGTAACTCGTTGCACATGTGTGCTAATATAACAACCGACAAACTTTAGGAGAATTTATGGAGATGATTCTTAAAAATACGAAGACCCCAGATAATGTTGGCCCATTATATTGACCAAATGATAATCCATCAACTAGTCTTTTATGCTTGTTCATTTTGGTAAGCAATTTTACTGCTTGGCTTTTTATATTATTCGAGTGTGTTAATTCTATGCATATAGCTTGGTATCCATCCGTATATGGTGTGTATGTGGGCAACGAGTCATTTTTCTTGTAGGTTCGCTCCTAAAGCCAAGAAACAACAACAGAAGCACACACTTTCCATGAAGATGAGACAAGCAGAGCATGAGGAATGCATATGCATACATTAACAAGAATGAGAACAAAATCAAAGGTGTTCAATTTGGCATGACATGGCTTGGAGAGGTTCGAGAAACCTAGCACTTGTCACCACCTAGGCATGCCCCATAGCAAGATAAACAACACACAGTTGTAAAGACAAGGGAGCTATCTATATCTATCTATCTATCTATCTATCTAAACATGCACCCATCCACTTTAAGTAGGGACAAATTAATCAAAGCACATAAAACGTCAAGGCTTCTCTAGTAAGTGACTTGCTAGCACAAGCATTCACTCTATTTAAGCATCTCCTCTCATATCTCTCGATATCATTGTATTCCTTTTGTAGTTACACAAATCTCCATCGTTGCCCCCAATACTTGTGCCAGCCTAGAACCAATTTCCCAAAGAGCCTCCGCCATGGCAGACCACCTTCAAGTTCAGCGGCAACAACTAAAGTTCCCTCAGGGGTTCAGGTTTCACCCAACGGATGTGGAGATCATCACCTCCTACCTAGTCCCTAAGGTGTTGAACAAAGCATTCGACCCCATAGCGGTCGGGGAGGTGGACCTGAACAAATGCGAGCCGTGGGAACTCCCCGAGAAGGCGAAAATGGGGTAGAAGGAGTGGTACTTCTTCTCCCAAAAGGACCGCAAGTACCCCACCGGTATACGGACCAACCGAGCCACGACCGCCGGCTATTGGAAGGCCACTGGAAAGAACAAGGAGATCTTCCACCACGCGACCACAAGTCTCATCGGCATGAAGAAGACGTTGGTCTTCTACAAGGGTAGGGCGCCTAGGGGGAGAAGACCAACTGGGTCATGCACGAGTATAGGCTCGAGAGTGGAAAACAAGGAACACCTGGTCTACCCATCGACATCACCACCGCCACAGCCATTAATGCATCTTCCAAGGTATTTAAACACATGCTAGTAGTACTCATGATTCATGAACACGTCTGTACGTACTAGCTAACTACTATACATAGTTGATTTGCACCGATTTAGTTTATGTATGTTGGTAGGAGGAGTATGTGGTTTGCAGGATATTCCATAAGAGCACCGGACTCAAGAAGGTAGTGATGTCGTCGTACGCCATTCCCATGCCAATGTCCATGGGAGCAGAGGAGCAACATGGCTTCCTTGAATCCGGTACATTGCCTCCTTTCATGGGCTATGGTGCATCATCATCGCTGGTGCCCCCGTCGTCCCTACCTGCATATTCTTCGTACCAGATGCATGACACCGGGGCCAGATTGTCAATGATGGGTACTGCGGTGCTCCTGATGATGAACGACCACTACTTCGGGAACCACCACTACCAGAATATGGCTACCCCACCACGACCGTTGGTGTCGTTCTACCACCATGACCACCACCAGCAGCAGCAGCAGCAACAACAACAACACATGATTCAAATGCCGATGGAGATGCAGATAGGTGCAGATGAGGGCCTCATGATCGGGGTCGAGCCTGGGAGCGGGCCGTCATCCATAGTGTCGCAGGAGGATACTTTGGCCAGGTTGAGGAGCAACGATGTTGCAACAACTGCTGATGAGATCTCATCAGTGAACATGGGTACGGATGGCATGTGGAAGTACTGATAATCAGATGATCCAAGTACTAATATATATATACTATCACAAGATCGATCGGTATATACCACCACCTATATATATATTGGTTTGCACCTCATTTTATTTTTGTGTGTGAGAAGAGAGCTTGTATGCATTGCTTGGCTTGGCTTTGCCTCTTTCTTGTGCTAGTATTGTGTGTATGTGTACTGGCTTGTATATGCCACCCACCGGTGGTACCTAGCTACATTTGCATGTGTTCCAAAGTACCTAGCAGTGTGTACACCATGCATGTATTAAACCTATGTGCAATAAACTATTTTATTTAATTTTGAATATTTGACTGAATGTATTATTGTGAATTACATATGTGTATTTTATTTGGAAACGAATTTTGGTCATGCACCAACCTAGTGGGATTTCCATCCACCATATGAACGCTTACTTCCACTTTGGAAATTTAAGAAATGCATTAGATAAAAAAATAGAAACACAATACTGACGCAAATGCTAACACACGCACGCACACACACACACACACACACACACACACACGCTCGCGCGCGCGCCCTATAACACGTGCACGCACATTCTAACCATGTGAGCTTGAAGAGATTGTGCCGACATGATGCTAACTCCTCGAATATGAGCGATGGAATATCACTGATGTTGCAAAATATGTAAATTTAAGTTGCGTTAATTGATGAGAATAAGATGGCCCAAATGCGTTGAAATGCTAATGCTTACTAGTTCAAAATCCGGATGTATACATTGACCTTGTTGCAATTTGATTTGATTTATAATTTCTTGTATTGCATTCGATTATGCAATACAATTTCAATTTCAAATCCATCTATTCTAACATCTCACTTCTTTCACGAGGTTTCCTCGACAGGAAGCAGAGCATCAAGGATAATGTGGGTGTGCTTTTTTTCTTGAGGATACATGATGTCCGGCATGTCCACATGACTAGTTGAAAAATAATTTGCCGGAACCATTGCAACCCAGTTTATGTCGAACCAGAGGAGCCAAAGAGTGGCTATTACTAGCCCTGAAACTATGTTGTCACGTGTACAGAGATACGCTGGCACACAATCCCATTTGATGCATACTGGTTCAAAGTGTTGAGTAAACCTAGGTCCAGCCCAATTAACTACTCTGGTTTTCTTCGGTTCATGTCTATTTTATTTACTTTTATTTTTTCTCTATCGATTTTAGCTTTACCTTTTTTTCATTTGAAAAGCTTTTAAAAAATATATTCAAGTTTGAAAAATATATTAAAAAAACATTCATGTTTAACAAATGTTCATCTGTGTTGAAAAAATATTCATGAAATGCTCAATTTTGTTCAAAAATATTCACAAAGAATTAAATAATATTCATGTTTTCAAAAAACGCTGACAAAGTTTTACAATTATTCATGTTTACAAAAGAATGTTGCAGAAAATTTGGAAAAAGTTCGAGTTCATAAAAAAGAAGGTTCACAGAAGTCAAAATAATACATTTTAATTTTATGATTTTAGAACTTTCCTACTGCAGCTGATTTTTGTTGAACAAAACCGGCTAGAAACATTATACTACGACGTCCTATGCGACAACATCAGTCGGCTCAGTACAGTACTAGCGACAACATGGGTCGGTTATGTTGCGCACGCCCTATGCGTTTAAGCGACGACTTGTCTCAACCGCAAACGGTATGTCTTGCCTACTACTACAAGACGAGCTTCCATTACGCCTTTAGCGCTGCAGCTAACGAGCCAGCCCAACGTAACTTTTCTGAAGAGCTTTTAGGAAACTTCTATGGATCGGTTTGGACCAATTTTAGAAGCTCACGTGCGTTTATTTTCTTCTTTGTTTCTGTGTGTATTTATCAGTTTTTTTATTTTGTGTTTTTCTTATTCTTTTTTCAAATACCGTTGGCATTTCTTTACCTAATAAACAACAGATTTTTTATTTTTTATTTTTCTTATTATTTTTTCAAATACTTTCAATTTGAATTTAAAACATATTCGAGGTGGTACTATTCGTGTACGTCAAAAGCATTACGATCCTGCCGGTAGGTCAAAGACTTGGTCCTTCTGTATGTTGGCCCAACTTGCAACGAGGGAGGAGTGTATTGCTCTAGGCCGGACTTTTTCCAGCGGAAAACCCGGATGCCCCCCAGGCGGCGATTAGGGTTTCACGCGTGGACCTGCGGCGCCCGCTGATCGGATCGGCGGGGCGAGATCTCAACGCCGGAGAGGAAGATGGCTTCCCCAGCTTCCTCATCGGCGAACAATGGTTCTGGTGGTGCCGGTTCCTTGTCACCCAACTCGGCAAGGGCTCGGCTGGCGGAGGCCTTAGGGAAACTCGACATAACTGAAGAGGAGGCCACGCCATTGGTAATAGATGATCGGGAGGAGGGTAATCAACAGAAGTGGATGATCGCAGGGAAGGTGCTGAACCGCAACAATCTTCACATCCAAACCATATCCAACGCCCTCCGTCCCGCCTGAGGAAACCCTAAGGGGTTAGAATTCCGATCTGTCGGAGTCAACATGTTTGTGGCGGAGTTCGCTGCCCAGAGAGATCACGATCGCGTCTGGGAAGGCTCCCCGTGGCACATCAGCAAGCATGCAGTGATCCTAACCGAGTTCGACGACTGCATGAAGCCGTCTGAACTAAAGTTCGATCGCCTACAAGTTTGGGCTAGGGTAGTTAACCTGCCCTTTAATCTACGAAACGACTCATGGGGAATGGCAATTGCAAAGCAGATAGATAAGCAAGCATCACAAGTTCAGTTTGATCATGTTGGAGGCTTCCTCAGAGCCCGTGTTACGTTAGAGGTCAGCAAACCCTTGAGGCGCTGGATCCTAATCGAATCGGCCAGATGCAAGAGCACCGATCTGTACGACATTCAATACGAGAACATCCCACACTTTTGTTTTTCGTGCGGCCGTCTGGGCCACAGCGATCTCTTCTGTCCCACTCCGGGAACCCGCGACGCCAATGGTGATCTTCCATTTGGCAAGGGTCTCCGGCCACAGGAGGATTAGAAGAAGGCAAGCTCTAGCCAGGGCTCAAACAGAGAGCAAGAGACCGCCCGGGGCTCAAGGCAAGACACCAAGCAGTCCAGTACAGCTAAGGAGCAGGCAAATGAGGTGAACTCTCCAGTTAAGAACAATAGGACATCAAACAATCTGCCATCTTTACAGTGAGATGGCACTTCCCTTCCCCCTACGGTGTCTGAAAATGTCCAGATCTAATGATTTGTTGGTGAATTCGAAAATATGTGTAACAAGAACCTCAACAATACATTACTGTGCTTAAATTTGAATTTAGATTGTCCATTTTTTACACTAAAAAGTTGAAATCAACACCAAATCTGTATGTACATTTTAGGACCTGATATATTTGAGCATCCAACTATCATATTATTAATTGCATTATGTCCCCATGATACATGTATTAATGCCACACATATATAGCTAACCATTTCCCGCCGCAACACGTGGGGTATCATCTAGTTCCTCAAAATCTCCTGTCGAGGAAAGCAACAAGCAGCAGCTCCTGATTTGTGGAGGTCCAGTGGCTGAGACTACCGAGGCTGAAGAGGATGATGGAGCAGCTGTAAGGGAACGCAAAAAGAAAAGGCCTACACCTGAAAATTCTGGGACCTCGGTAGCGGCTGCCTTGCAGCCCTGCCCGTCCCAATGAATTGTATCAGCTGGAACTGTCGAGGGCTTGGGAACCCTGAGACCTTTGTGTTGAATTTCGGCCAAGAAAAACAGATTTCAGCCGAATTTCGGCCATCTCGGCCAGGGGCAAAAAATACTTTTCAGCGAAAAAAATGGATTTTGGTCAAAATTTGGACAAATTTAAGCCAAATTTGGGTCAAAGTTTGGTCAAATTTTGGCTGAAAATTTTGAAAATGGCCGAAATTCGGCCATCTCGGTCTGGGGCGAAAAATTTCACAAGCCGAAAGTCAAAACCTTGCTTGAGACAGTTTGCGAGCTTCGCAATATAGTGAAGCAAGAAGGTCCCGCCCTTCTCTTTGTTATGGAAACGAAGATTAAGGGTAAACGAGTGGAGAACCTGAAATCTGTTCTAGGTTTTCAAGGCTGTTTCGCGGTGGATAGCACCGGTTTAAGTGGTGGCATCGGCTTGTTTTGGAATGATGAAGTACATGTTGAACTAAAAAGCTACAGCCGAGCGCACATTGATGTAAAAGTCAAGAGGAAAGACGATCCAAACACTTGGCGTTTTACAGGTATTTATGGAGAACCCCGGACACAGAATAGACATCACAGTTGGGAGTTCTTCCGTACTCTTCATGGCATTCAGCACGAAGGATGGATCTGCATGGGCGATTTTAATGAAACCATGTATGCTGACGAACACTTCAGTGTGCATGATCGACCGGCATGGCAGATGCAGGCCTTCCACGAAGCTATTGATGCTTGTTCCTTCCTAGATCTAGGATGGAGAGGAGTTCCCTTCACATGGGATAATAAACAGCACGGTGACTCGAATGTAAAAGCTCGGCTTGATCGAGCATTAGCAAATAATGAATTCATGCATCTCTTTGAGTATACCACTGTCAAACACATTAGTTCAGTCGCCTCTGATCATTGTTTTGTGCTGGCAGAACTAAGGCGAGATCATCTGAATAGGTGGCCAGCTTCGCAGCGCCCCTTTCGTTATGAAAATGTTTGGCAAACCCATTCCGACTATGACAAACTTGTTTTGGAAAGTTGGAAGCCGGGTGTTGGCCAAGAAGGACTTAAAGGAGTAGTGGAAGCGTTAAACTCCGTACAGTCCCAACTCGGCTCCTGGGGCGAGCGCGAGTTTGGTAACATGGCTAAAAAAGTTCGGAAATTGCAGAGAACCTTGGAAAGGCTCAGAACTGCTTCTGTTGGAAGGGGGCCGACAGAAGAGGAATTGTCCGTGGCTTCGCAACTGCGTGAAGCGCTGCGGCAAGAAGAAATCTGGATCAAGCAAAGATCCAGAGTACAAACGGTCTGGGCTGGCGACAGGAATACAAAATTTTTCCATGCCCGGGCATCACAGAGGAGAAGGATAAATCGGATCACGACTTTAGAAAGGGACGATGGTTATATATGTTCAAACCCTGAAGAAGTGGCCGACGAGATCCAAAGTTTTTACACAAATCTGTACACCTCCCAACGGTACAGAGATATGGCAGATTTGCTCCAATTTGTCACACCCCGAGTTACAACAGCAATGAATGAAATGCTAGAGAAGGACTATACTGCTGACGAGGTGCGTACGACATTGTTTCAGATGGCACCATCCAAGGCGCCGGGTGTGGATGGGTTCACCGCGGGGTTTTTCCAAAGACACCGGGACATCCTCAGCGATGACATAACAATGGCCATCCTAGAATTCTTGACTGGAGGTGAGCTGCCCAGGGGACTAAATGACACTGCCATAACTTTAATCCCCAAGGTACGTAACCCCAGAAAATATCCCAATTTCGCCCTATAGCTCTATGTCCTGTTCTGTACAAGATAGCCGCAAAAGCAAATACCAATCGTATGAGGAACTTGATGGACGAGGTAATAGGAGACGAACAAAGTGCCTTTGTCCCGGGACGTCTCATCACTGATAACGTACTGGTGGCATATGAAAGTATTCATGCAATGAAGAAGAAAAGGAAAGGCAAAAATTCTTCATGTGCGGTAAAATTGGATATGCTCAAAGCATTTGATCGAGTGGAGTGGCATTACCTAGAAGCGATGATGACATGGCTGGGCTTTTGTGATAAGTTTGTCAGATTAGTCATGAAATGCGTCTCTTCAGTCCGCTTCGCTGTGAAGGTCAATGGAACACTCCTGCCATTTTTTCAGCCAACAAAAGGATTACGGCAAGGGTGTCCCATGTCCCCTTTCCTATTCCTAATTTGTGCAGAAGGGTTTACTTCGCTAATGAACAATCACGGTGGCCCTCATAGTGATTGTGGTATTCGTGTGAGTGTTCGCTCTCCATGGGTTAACCACCTATTGTTCGCGGATGACAGCCTTATATTCCTTGGAGCAAACCTCCAGAGCGCCCGAAGATTAAACGAGATACTTCGGATATATGCAGAGTGTTCCGGACAAGCAGTAAACAAAGCCAAGAGCTCTATTTACTTCAGTCCGAATGCAAGTCAACCTGTTCGTGATTTAGTCAAGCAAGAATTGGGAATCCATTCTGAAGCATTCACGGAACGATACCTGGGTCTACCAACAGCGGTAGGACAGATTCACAGTGGCTCCTTCGACCATATTGGCGAATGAAGTCGTGCAAATATGCAAGGCTGGTCAGAGCGCCTCCTTGCATGTGCGGGAAGAGAGGTACTCATAAAGTCAGTAATCCAAGCCATTCCCACCTTCAGTATGACCTGTTTTCTACTGACAAAAAAAGTATGCAAGCAACTCACATCTTCAATGGCAAAATATTGGTGGAGCAGCTCCATTGATAGGCGATCTATGCACTGGCTATCATGGGAAAAAATGTTAGTACCAAAGATCCAAGGGGGTATGGGGTTTAGAGAGCTTGAGAAATTCAATCTTGCGCTTTCTCGGCAAACATGGTTGGCGCCTAATTACTCACCCCAACTCCCTTTGCTCTCGTGTCCTCAAGGGGAAATACTTCCCCGACAGTGACTTTATGCAGGCCAACGCCCCGGCCTCTTCTTCAGCGACATGGAAAGCTATTATCGCGAGACGATCGGCACTGCAAGTGGGGTTGATCAAACGTGTTGGAAACGGTGAATCAATCTCAGTTTGGAATGATCCCTGGATCCCCACTTCCAATACCCTTAAGCCCATGGGGCGGCTAGGGAATGATCCGATCGATCGGGTCGCCGAGCTCATTGACAGTAACACAGGGACTTGGGATATTGAAACAGTTCGCCGGAACTTTCTCGCACCGGATGCAGAGGCCATATTGAACATCCCTATTCGGTACAATGGTGGAGAAGATTTCCTGGCATGGGCCTTTGAACGATCTGGAGAGTACACTGTAAAATCAGCCTACCGTGCTCTTGTGACTCAGAATGAGCGTCGCGCTCTAGAGGAAGGGACGGCAGTGGGAACTTCAACTTCTCAAAAACAGTTGTGCACTGCTCTATGGAAACTCAAAGTGATCCCAAGAGTTCGTGTTTTCATGTGGAGAGTACTAAGAGAGATTCTTCCTGACTATGCCAACATGAAATACCGTCACATCCGCACTGACTCGCTATGCGATTTGTGCAAGGCTATGGAAGAAGATCTCTTCCACGCACTGGTCCATTGCACGCATGCGCAAGCCTTCTGGTCCGCAGCTAAGGAGGTTCTTGGCCTGAAACTCCCCCGGTTGCACCACGACACTTGGGCGCGAGATTTAGTGGTTGACACTAGATTCTCCGACCCGGACAGATGCAAGATCATCACAATCATGCATTCAATCTGGACTTCTAGGAATCGCTGGACACACGATGAGGATGGTTATGACCCCGTCCAGGCCATCAAGGGGGCTCGAGACGACCTAGCTATACTCGACATGCCACCACCCCAGCGAATAAATATGGAGATTCAGAAATGGAACCCACTGCAGCCCGGGTGGATCAAAATAAACACGGACGGCGCACTAGACACCCAACTCCAGAAGGGAGGTGCGGGAGGAGTTGCCCGCTCTCATCTCTCCTTCATGGGTGCATGGAGCAAGCCAATCCCAGGTGTTACCGATCCTTTCATTGCAGAAACTCTTGCGTTGCGAGAGGGAGTGATATTCGCCCAGCTGAGGGGCTTCTCGCACGTGGCAATGGAGGTGGATTGCTTGGAGGTAGCGAACCCCTGGAACTCGCATCACAGTCCCAGGTCGATTGTGAAGCCTATCTTCGATGAAATCAAGGAAAGATCTGCAAACTTTGTTTCTTTTTCGATCCAGCATGTCGCAAGAGAAGCCAATGGCACGGCCGATCTCTGCGCAAAACATGCGACCACGCTTTCAGTTTTCAGATGTCTGGTTGGACTCTTGTCCATCCTTTTTAGTTAGCAGCTCCTTAGCTGATTGTAACCGAATTTCAATTATGCAATAAAGCTCCTTAATTTCGCGTCAAAAAAAACGAGGGAGGAAAAAACACTTGGGCCTTTTGGCTGTACGTTGGAAAAAAAAACATGCTTGCAATAGGATTTGAACTCACAACCTTCCGCACAATACCTCTAGCACCAGCCAACTGAACTAGGTCAGCCTATGCTATTTATCTACACTTGGTTTCCTTAACAAATAGTACCACCTCGCCCTTTTACAAGGACAACCATCAATTTATATATGTGTTCAAGTTACCTGTCATCAATCATCCTAATAAGTCAGCCCGGAAATTGGTAATCAGAGGATGATGAGGGTGCCTAGAAAAGAAAATATTGAAGGAGGGAGGGAAGCAATGAAGGATTTTCAAAAAAGACTAATTAAGTGGCAGGCAGATTTTTTGTGCTAGCTGATTACAATTATTACTTCAATGCATGGCTTTGATTTGATGTTACTAAAACATACTCTCAACCTCTTTCTCCACACCATCTTATGCATGCAATGACCCCCACAGCTATATGCTCTCCTGTATCTCATTTGAGAATGCAACTTACACGACGAAACATCACTTTCCAATGAGAGGCTGCATTAATGAATGCAAAGAAGCTCGCTGCCTGGGGTATACATGATCGTCCAATAGAGACGGGAAGGAGGAAAATGGGGCTTAGGAGATGTTGATAACAGACTGGGACAAAGAGACGGGGGCGGACGGAAATAAGTCGGAGGAATTTTATTTTTATAGACATGTAACAACGTCTCCCGTTGCAACGCACGTGCACTTGTGCTAGTAATAAAAAAGCGGCTATCGCTTCTTACCACCGTAATTTCGCCCGTCGTCGTTCCACTTTGTCCATATTTTTTTCTATATCCAAGGTGATACTAATCTATATACCCTTACCTCAATTATATCATACGTCGTTGTTATGTCAAGTTCTTTCGCACGAGCAAGGTCACCCGAACAAACCCACCGAATGGGCTGTGGCCCAATGTATCTGGCCCACCTATCCCTTTTGAGGCAAAAAATACTTGCTGGTAAAACGACTCGAACTCACAACCAAACAACCAATACATAACAGCGCCACCAGCCAAGATAGCCTGCGGTGCTTGCTAAACATAGATTGATTCAAATAAATAGTCCCACCTCTTCTCTCCTACATCCAATCTACCCAATTTAGTGATAGATAAGGAAAGAGGTGACAAAGAACAGGCATAAGGGAATATGAATCCTGCATAATTTCAGCTTTCACGTTGTTTGTACACAAGAGGACTAATCATTCAAACTCCATATTGCTGGGTTGAACGTCTGACGAAAAAAATATGAGCTGATCGATTTTAGCGCACACACACTGAGTAAAGTCTATTTTAAACCTTGAATTGTTGGAGCTCGTCGAAAATGAACCCTGAATTCTTAATCCTTGAAGTTGATACCCCGTATTTACAGATCCCGATCAATTCTGACCCTACACCTGTTTGTTACACCGGGAAAGGACGGATCCCAACCGGGATCACAAGCTATACTCTCATTGACATCCCTGGCCCACATGTTATACCGGGAAACCACATGGGGCAACCACGCGTTTTTGGTGTCGACTGGACCCATGGCGTCGTCGGTCGTCATGCCTGAACCTCTCTTTGCCGCACTTATATTTTTTTTTTCTCTGCCGTCATGGAGGATGGTGCTCTCCCCGTTCGTACTTTTGCCCCTCGGACGTCGGATGTCGAGGTAGCACGCGTTTGCCAAGGGGTGGCGTGTGTGATAAATCAATCAGTTAGCTTTGATTGCTAGCTGGCCTCGCCGTACGTGCTCCATAGAGGATTTTGATCAGCCATTCACTTGCGCACCTTGCCGCGTCCTGTCAGTTCGCAAACTAATTGCGTTAGTTTCGTATATACATGTCTGATCCTCGGAAAGAATTCGCCGCGTCGCATCGCCGGCATCAGCGTGCTCGCATCCTTTTGTCTGGGACGGTCCTGTGGTGTTCTCGCCGGGCTGCATCCTTGTTTAGTCGTCGTCATCGGGCAGGGCCTCCCTAGCGCCAGCAAGCAGCAGAACCAGCGGGAGAAGGTTGTTGTGCAGGTGCAGCAGCCAATCGGAGATGAACATGGGAGCTCCGAACTCTTGCTCTCGCGCTTCGACGGCTGGGTCATGTCCGCTCCTGCCAGGATCGGGACAAGGAGGTCGTCGCGCCAAGCATCTCGTCTGTGCAGGCCAGTTCCTTCACCGAGCTACTCAATGAGGCGGGGTAGGCCGACGCGTCCAGAGAGAGGAAGGGGATCTGAAGAGAATTTGCATGAGAAAGATAGCGGAAGGAGATGAATATTACACGTGGGACCGGATAGTCCCGGCCGGGATTCTCCATTTCCGGTGCAACAAACAAGATTTAACTCTGGCAAGGTTAGGATTGACTGGGATCTGTGAATACAGGATGTCGATTTCAGGGATTGAGAGGTCAGGGTTCATTTTCGACTCGCTCTACCAGTTCAAGGTTTAAAACAGACTTTACTCCACACACACGGGGTGCAGACGACCAATACAAATTGTTTTCAGGCAATGCTGATCATTATTTTATGTATTCTTCTGAATTGTTCTGACCTACACCAATTGGAATACTCAATTGCTGAAGCTGCCTATTACTCCAGATTGTTCTGACCTACACCAATTGGAATATTCAATTGCCGGATCTGCCTACTTCAGATGAGGCTTTATGTTTGGAGGAGGGTTTTTTTTTTCTGCGGGTGAAGTTTGGAGGAGGAACACAAATGTGTATTCATTGTTGGTTCTAGATATTCAGGTACCCTATACGGCTATACCATATTGTTATTATGTATTACCAGATCTCTAACTAAATTGTTTCATGTAGCACATCAATACATATATATTAGTTTTGTTTTCAAATTTACAAACTTATTTTGAAATTGTGAATGTTTTTTTGCGAAACATGTTTTTGTCTATTTGAGAACTTTTGATTTCACCAAAAAAATCAAAAGTATGAGAAAAACAGGCCTGTTTTCTCCCCTATTATTACAGCAAACCAAGAAGCAACAGTAGAAAAGGTCGGACGAAAAAACCAGCAAAGAGTCGGGCCGATCTATCATGAGAGGACGGACAAATGTGCGGGGTGAGATTACTATGCCGCAGCCCATGGGCGATAACTGTGCAGTTTGGGCTTTCAAATCTTTTATTCATTTGTGTGTATTAGGAAAATTATAAAATGTAACTTACAGAGAGATGAAACCCTGCTTTATCATAATTAGCATTTGCACTGTAGCAAACCACATATCGTAGCCCTGCTACTTTTAAATGGGATCGATGCCGTGTTAAATTTAGGATAAAGATGTATAATTTTTTTTCCGTTGCAACACACGGGAATGTTTGCTAGTGATTAATAAAATGGTGTGATTCCGAATATCTAATATGTGATCCATTTGTCTTAAAATATAGCGTGTAGTAACTTTTTTAAATTTAGTCATTGTAAAGTTTGATCAAGTCTATTATAAAAAACATAAATAAAAATCAAAGCATGTAGATAGGAGGGAAGCATAAATAAATTTTTTGTTTAAAAAGCATGCATGGTGCTAGTGTCTAGCACACAAGCGTCCCACAGTGATACATATGGTTTTCGACCGTTTGCATCAGCTTCGGCCCATGGTTTTTGATCAATACAGGGACGCGTTTTGCATTGATGCAGCCATGGGCCTACAACCGAGAGGCAGTCTTGCTGATGTGGCCTATTTTTTTTCTCAGCTGACGGCCGTGTATCTACCGTGGGGCGCGAGGCAAAAGCAGTAAAACCAGTTTATAGGATGAGGGTTCGGTTCCTAATTTACCGGTATGGTACTAATCGCTAAACATTTTTTTAGGGCACTTAGCGGTTGGCGTCGTCGGATGAGAGCACCGGTTGGTCCCTATCGTGCTGGGCTGAAATGGGCCGTAAGAATGCATTGGCCGGACCCAGGGCGAAGGCCGGGCACCATCGTCGCCGGGCCTCCTCGTCATCGGCTGGGATTCTCGATGGGAGAAGCTCTACTGCCCGGGAGCTCCTGGTCAACGCTGCAAGCGTCCGTTAACAAGCTGGCGCTCGCACCGTCGCCCGGATGGGCCGGCCCACGAGCGAGCTTGCTGGCTCGAAAAGAAAACAATGCTGCTACTGCTGAGTTCGGTCGCTCGATCGGCCGCTTGCTGGCACCTGGTTTTTTTCTGTTCCGTTTTTTTGCTGTTAATCCGGTAGGAAAAAACTTTTTTCATTTCTTACGAAATAAAAATGCGAAATCAAAAATGGTTTACAGATTTAAAGAAATAGGTCCATCCATTTGAAATATATATAAATCTCTAAAAAAAGGTTCATCGACTTTTGAAAAAAGTTCATCGATTTTGAAAATAGTTCATCGGTGGTGGGTGATCAGCCCATATTTTCATCGACTCTTTCATCAGCACGAACATTAACAATAATGATTTTTGAAAACGCCTTGAGTCGTCCATCTAAAAAGATGTGAAGCCTTGATCGATGAACATATTTGGGCTGGGGATGATCCCTTAAAAGTATAGACCGTCGAATCACTATATCTTACCATGGTGTTGATAAAAGATTTCACCTCCACAACGAATCAAACCAACGAAACAAGATGGATGTACAATAAGAGGAAGAAGATGACTAGTTTAATACAAGTTTTACATTTTCCGTTAACACGCGGAATATTTTTTGATACACATTGAACATTTTTTCAAATACATGTTTGCATTTTTCTGAATAAATGTTAATTTTATTTCAAATACACGTTGAATTTTTTGGAAAGACGTTAATCATTTTTTGAATATATGTAGAACATTTTCTAGACACACCTTGAAACTTTCCTGAGTGCACTTTGAACATTTCTTTAACATATGTTATACATTTTTCAGAAATGCCGTGAGCATTTAAAAATCACGTAGAACATTGATTAAATTTAAACCATTTTTTAAATGTGACAAACACTTTTGATATTTTTTATTTTCCCAGGAAATATATTTATGTTATTTAAATTGTTTAGAAAAATGTCCCGAACATTCTTTACATTATTTAAATGTTTTATAAAAATGTCCCGAACATTTTTTAAACTAGTGAATATTGTTAAATGTCACAAACATTTTTCTAATGGTACAAATCATATTTTAAAATTATGCAATCATTTTCTTACCTCTTGGCCTTTGGGCCTACCTCTTTCATTTTTTTTGGTGGCTTTAGACTTGATGTTTCCATAACGCCCATGCGAAACAAGTGAATGGTTGGTCCGTCGAGCAATATTCGGCTGATTTGAGCAAGTACTAGCCTTGTATTTACCCTCCCATGATATATTTACAACAAAAGCTCGGTGTCATTCAACGAGATTATCGTCGGGCATCACCCCCCGTGAGGCCAAAGGTAATGATCTTCCATACAAAATAGGCATATGTTGGATGGTCGACTTCGTCCAGCGTCAAGAATATCACTAACACTTCTTTTTAGAAACGGAGGTAGCCCCCTCTTCTTCATGATTACGATGCACCCGCGAGTCATTTTTAGTGGAACTCGTGCTTGCACTCCCGATTTTATGATTATAATGAGATATAAGGACCTCGTATCTCCATTTTTGTGTCTATGATCCACGAAAATTGTAAGAGCACATCTATGTTATGTATTGACCTTTACTTTTGTTCATGATTTGGCTTTTTCTCTGCTTTCGGTCTGCTTCCGTCGTACAAGGCTCTTAGCCGAGTAGAGGCTTGGCTGCGCTTTAGCAAGACAACCATGTCTGGCTCATGAAAATAAACACCATCTTCATGGGTTGTGCTTTCCAATGTTTGGCTATGAAACCACAGTGTTCTGCTTTAAGCCTGGCTTCAGTAGGACAGTCATGTGCGACTCGGGAAAAAATTCGAATAGTTCACCTATCTTCATTGGTTGCATTTCATTTTTCTCCCTTCTTCCGTGTCATCAATGCAAAGCCGATGAATGGCTCGACCGCCAAATAGCATTCAGTTGACCCGAGCAGTTAGTACTCTCTCCATTTCACAATGTAGTGCGCCCGTGCTTCCCGAGATCTAAGTTTGACCATACATTTAAAATACGAATTCAGTGGTATAATTACTGCTGCCGCTGCAATAGATCTCGTTGGTTAAATTTCTGGTCAAACTTACATCTCGAGAAGCGCGGGCATACTACATTGTGGAATGGTGGGAGTAGATGTTTGTTATGTACATTGTATCAGCTACTGTTATCTTGTGTGAAAAATACTATGCTTCTTTGGAGCTATATGACGTGGGCAGCGGAAGCGGGGGCAGACCGCAATTATTTATTACGTTTACTAGGTTTTGAACTCTGAACCTCTTGATCGTAAGTTTATGCATCTAACCAGTTCACCCATCAATCCGAACTGATGGAGGAAGGTGGGCAGCATATTTCAACGCTATCTCTCATGTCTAGGCTATTTTAGTCCTTAGACGTGGGATCGATGTAGGCCGTAAAATCGTTTTATTTAATACTGTGTTGGCAGGGTCTTGAACTCAAGATCTCTTGGCTCGGATACCATATTGAATTCATGCTGCAGCCAACTCATCCAAAAGTCTGAACTATGGGAGAGGGACGGACATTATACTCCAACAGGGAGACCATGAACTAAGAGCATCTACAGCCGGGCGCCTAAAACTTTAAACCAAATGGGAGCCTCAAACGGGACTCATACACCGGGCTGACCGACTTCCTTCATATCCAGCCCAAATATGGGAAGGATATGGGGGCGCCCGGGCACGCCCTCTAGGTCATACCCGGCCCACGCTAGCCCACCTGACCCCACATATATTCCTCCCCATCCGCTCACCGGATCAAATCCTATCCTATCCTATCCACTTCACTCCACTCCGCTCCACTCCCCTCCGCAGTGGCAGAGACAGGGGGGCCAGCAGGGGCCTGGCCCCCCTATCGATCGACAATTTATGTGGCTGCTACGAGTAATTAGCGTTGGATCAACGAAATACACGTTGTTGCCCCCCTTAACTGGAACGATGATGAAAACTGAGAATATAACATCTGGAAAAAAGGCCCATAAGAAAGCCCATTAATGTCCATGGTCTCCTCCGTTCCGAGTACGCTCCTGGCGTTATTTTATCTTTACTACTTAATCTCTACTACTTAAAAAGAACGTAAAGATTCCATTTCACCTTTCTTCTTGATACGTCTACAACGTGTCTATAATATTTGATTGTTCCATGCTATTATATTATCTCTTTTGGATGTTATTGGGCTTTATTATACACTTTTATATTATTTTTGGGACTAACCTATTAACCGGAGGCCCAACCCAAATTGCTATTTTCTTGCCTATTTTAGTGTTTCGAAGAAAAGGAATATCAAACGGAGTCCAAACGGAATGAAACCTTCGGGAGAGTTATTTTTGGAACGGAAGCAATCCAGGAGACTTGGACTAGACGTCGGGGAAGCTTCGAGGTGGCCACGAGGCAGGGAGACGCGCCTGCCCCCCCTAGGCGTGCCCCCACCCTCGTGGCTCCCCTGACCGACTTCTTTCGCCTATATATATCAATATACCCTAAAAACATCGGAGAGCAGAATAGATCGGGAGTTCCGCCGCCAGAAGCCTCCGTAGCCACCGAAAACCAATCTAGACCCGTTCCGGCACCCTGCCGGAGTGGGGGAATCCCTCTCCGGTGGCCATCTTCATCATCCCGGTGCTCTCCATGACGAGGAGGGAGTAGTTCTCCGTCGGGGCCGAGGGTATGTACCAGTAGCTATGTGTTTGATCTCCCTCTCTCTCTCTCTCTCTCGTGTTCTTGAGTCGGCACAATCTTGATGTATCGTGAGCTTTGCTATTATAGTTGGATCCTATGATGTTTCTCCCCCTCTACTCTCTTGTGATGAATTGGGTTTTCCCTTTGAAGTTATCTTATCGGATTGAGTCTTTAAGGATTTGAGAACACTTGATGTATGTCTTACATGTGCTTATCTGTGGTGACAATGGGATATCACGTGATCCACTTGATGTATGTTTTGGTGATCAACTTGCGAGTTCCGTGACCTCGTGAACTTATGCATAGGGGTTGGCACACGTTTTTGTCTTGACTCTCCGGTAGAAACTTTGGGGCACTCTTTGAAGTTCTTTGTGTTGGTTGAATAGATGAATATGAGATTGTGTGATGCATATCGTATAATCGTACCCACGAATACTTGAGGTGACATTGGAGTATCTAGGTGACATTAGGGTTTTGGTTGATTTGTATCTTAAGGTGTTATGCTAGTACGAACTCTATGATAGATTGAACGGAAAGAATAGCTTCGTGTTTATTTACTACGGACTCTTGAATAGATCGATCAGAAAGGATAACTTTGAGGTGGTTTCGTACCCTACCATAATCTCTTTGTTTGTTCTCCTCTATTAGTGACTTTGGAGTGACTCTTTGTTGCATGTTGAGGGATAGTTATATGTTCCAATTATGTTATTATTGTTGAGAGGACTTGCACTAGTGAAAGTATGAACCCTAGGCCTTGTTTCAACGCATTTCAATACAGTTTACGCTCACTTTTATCATTAGTTACCTTGCTGTTTTATATTTTCATATTACAAAAACCATTATCTACTATCCATATTGCACTTGTATCACCATCTCTTCGCCGAACTAGTGCACCTATACAATTTACCATTGTATTGGGTGTGTTGGGGACACAAGAGACTCTTTGTTATTTGGTTGCAGGGTTGCTTGAGAGAGACCATCTTCATCCTACGCCTCCCACGGATTGATAAACCTTAGGTCATCCACTTGAGGGAAATTTTCTACTGTCCTACAAACCTCTGCACTTGGAGGCCCAACAACGTCTACAAGAAGAAGGTTGTGTAGTAGACATCAAGCTCTTTTCTGGCGCCGTTGCCGGGGAGGTTAGCGCTTGAAGGTATATCTTTAGATCTTGCAATAGAATCTTTTTGTTTCTTGTTTTAGCACTAGTTTAGTTTATAAAAGAAAACTACAAAAAAAATTGAATTGAGTTTGCCTCATACGCTTTATCTTTTTAATATCTTTCTTGAGAATGATGGAAAGGAAAATTGTGCTCAAGTGCTAGAAGAAGAAGTCTATAAAATGTTTGGCACTAAATCTTTGAATGATGAGCATGATTGCAATGTTGTTGTAAGTGCATCTAGTGCCACCCCTAGTTGGTTTTGGAGTATTGACGACAAACCTAGTTGAGGGACTAATGTGTTTGTGAGAATTGCAGGATAACACAGGTAGAAGTCCCTCATTGATTCGGTTTTCCTACCAGAGATGACCCCTAAAAATGTATGAAGACATTGAAGTCAAAGGTGGTATGTGAAGACATTCACATTGAAGACTATGATAAGAGAAGACATCGCGTGAAGACTATGGAGCGCGAAGACTTAGCAGTTTCGTCATTCTGTGTTTTTCTTTGTTGAGTCATAGGAACCACCGTACTGTTAAGTGGGGTCCAAGAGAACCAGTCAGAATGACTGAAGTGATGCTTAATCAAAATCCTATATCTTCGAGTGAAGACTATGAGAGCAAATCTTGTCCAGAGTTGGATAAGTCAGCTTTGCTTGTAGCCCAAGTAAAGTTGCCGTGTGTGTTTGAAATCTGACCATTGGAACACGTGTCAGTTCCTTAGTGACCCAGGGTCATTTCGGACAAATCAGGTCGGGTTGCCTAGTGGCTATAAATAGCCCACCCCCTACAACCATAAACGGTTGGCTGCTCAGAGTTAAAGCACGGCTTTTGTCGTTTGAGAGCAACCCACCTCGAAGCCTTTGAGAGAGAATTCCTTGAGAGGATAAAGCCCTAACCACCCAGAGCCAAAGAGTGTTAGGCATCACTTAAGTCTTCCTGTCTGTGTGATCTGAAGACTTATTACACTTGAGGACTGTGAATCCTCCATCCGGTTAGGCGTCGCGTTCTGAGCATCCAAGAGTCATTGTGGATCGCCGGTGAACAAAGTCTGTGAAGGTTTGGAAGTCTACCTTGAAGACTTACCAGAGTGATTGGGCGAGGACTAGGTGTCCTTAGCTCAAGGGGAATAAGGTGAAGACGAGGTCTTCTGAGTTGAATCTCAGCCTCCCTAACCAGACGTACAGTTGTCACAGCAACTGGAACTGGTCAAACAAATCATTGTCTTCAACAAGTCACTAGTTTCATCCTTCCCTTCCCTTTACTTACTGTTGGTCCTTGTGAAGTTATTGTACGATTGCATCACCATTTGGCTTCACTGAGTGATTACTTGTTCTGATTGGCTTCACAATATCTTCCTACCTGATCCTTACTGCCTAGCTGCTATTAGTCATTGTGCTTTCACTTCATTGAATACTTGACTATGGTTTGCCTAGTGTAGTCTACCTTTCGTTGCATGGTAATAGGTTTATTTATATCATTTGTCTTTGAAACTTACATGTTTTGAAGACTTTCATAAAAATTGCCTATTCACCCCCCTCTAGTCGATCACTAGCACTTTCAATTGGTATCAGAGCAAGGTACTCCCTTGTTCTGTGTGATTCGGTTTAACCACCTGGAGTTTTAGCTATGTCGACTGCAGGGATAATTAAAGTCTCCGCTGCGTGCCCCGTCTTCGATGGAACTGAATATCCCTACTGGAAGAATAAGATGCGCATGCATCTTGAAGCCATTGATGTCGACCTATGGTATGTCGTCAAGAATGGCGTTCCCAAGGCTGGAGAAGGTGTCACTGCTACTGATGTCAAGAAGTTCGTTCAACTGGACTCTACTGCCAAGAATATCATCTGTGGTCATCTGACCAAAGGACAGTATGGCCGCGTGAGTGCTTTGGAAACATCTAAGCTAGTCTGGGACTGGCTCTCCAAGGTCAACGAAGGCGTCTCAACCCAGAGAGATCAGAGAATCAGTGTCCTTCGCAACCTCTTCAACCGCTTCAAGAGAAATGACAATGAGAATGTCCAGCTCACATTTGATCTACTCACTAACATCACAAATGAGCTTCAAGCCCTCGGCGCTACTGAGATCACCAAGCATGAAGTCGTCAAGACACTCCTGAGATCACTTGACAGTTCGTTTGACACCCTAGCCCTGATGATTCAAGAACGTCCTGATTTCAAGACACTCGATCCGTCTGACATACTTGAGAGGCTCAACACACACGAGTTTCAGCTTTCCGAGAAAAGAGACATCTACGGTCCCAACTATGGGCGAACTCGTGCCTTGAAGGCAAAGGCTGTCTCCTCATCTGAAGAAGAATCTGACAGCAGTTCTGATGATCCTGAAGACATTGGAAAGGAGCTTGCTATGCTTGTGAAGAAGTTCCAAAAATTCACCAAGAAGAAAGGCTTCAGAAAGTCTTCACGATCAAGCTCAAGGAATGATGAAGCTTCTACTCATGACTACAAGAAGAGAACATGTCACAAGTGCAAGAAACCTGGCCACTACATCTCTGAGTGTCCACAGTGGGACAATGAGAACAACAAGAAGAAGAAGAGCAAGGAGTATGACTCTGACGACAACAAGAAGAAGAAATACTCAAAGTCTTCTTCCAAGTCTTCCTCCAAGTCTTCATCACACAAGAAGAGCTCATCTGGCAAGGCACGTGCGTTTGTTGACAAGGAAATGGATTCTGAGGAGGAGTCCGCTTCTGAGGAGGCGGAGGTGGAGTCTGAGGAGGAGTCCGATTCTGGCATTGCGAGTCTGGCTACAGCATACGTTGCCAAGTCCATCTTCAGCACTGAAGACAATGACTTCATCACCGACACCGATGCAAATGACAAGGACTACTCCGCTCCTTCCTACTGCTTCATGGCACGCGGTGCCAAGGTAAACACACGCACCACTCACTATCAAACATCTAGTGACGATGACTCTGATTGTGGTTCCAAACCCAGCTACAAAACACTTGCTAAAATTGCAACTGAACAACAGAAAGCTATGGAACACATTCAAAGACTGTTAGACAAAAGCGATGATCTGTTAGACGCTGAAATGACTCGATCTCAGTCCTTAATTGAAGACATAAAAAATCTTCACGTTAAGTATGAGGAACTTGAAAGTCATCATGAAACGCTCTCAACAACTCATGAAAGGCTTTCCTATGATTATCTCCAAAGGAAGAAAGATCTTGAGAAATTGAGAACGTCTCATGAAGATCTTCAAAAGGAAAACGAGTCACTTCGCGCCGAACAGATCAGTTCAGCTCAGGAAGGATTTGAACCACCATGTCTTAAATGCATTGAGCGTGATAACGCTACTTCTGTTGCTGAATGTTCTACTGCTGCTACTATTGCAATATCTTCAACTGTTGATGTGGTAACTAACCCCTCTGCTGAGGATACCACTGCTATTGCTGATGAGAATGCTAGGTTGAAGACACTGCTTGAAACAGGGATGTACAAAAGTCTCAAAGGGCATCAGACACTATGTGATGTCCTCAAAAGGCAGATCCTGAACCGAAACCCTAGGAAAGAGGGTGTTGGGTTCGAAAGGAAAATGAATGCTGATGCCTCTTACTGGAAACCTGATCAGTACCCCAAAACCACATGGGTTGCTGCAAAGGAACCTTCAGCAGATCCATCCACCCTATCTGGCTTCACTTGTGCTAATCCCATTGTTATTGATGAATCCTTTGATGCAAACTATAAAAAGTTTAAGAATCAGAATGGTGAAGTGTTTGCCAGGTATATTGGTACTAACTGCAGGAATGGACCGCCTATGAAGAAGATCTGGGTGCCGAAAAGGTGTTTGGAGAATCTTCCTGTGAATGTCATCATGACACCACAGGTGAAGAAGACAAATCCCAGACCACAGGCTTCATACGGTCCAAAGGCCTCATACAGACAGAGGACTCACCTGAGTCGCACTAACACAAATGTTTTGCAGGGAAACCATACTCAGGCCTGTGAATATGAGCGCGTTTCATCAAACCGCCATGTTCATAAGACCAAGAACTATTCTGCTTATTCTTACGAGTACTATTGTCCACCTGCAAGACTTTTTGCTAGGGCTCCAAAGCCAAAGTTCTCAAATGCTGCACTTAGACTCATTGCTTGGAAGCCACCCTTGAAGATGTGGGTGGCTAAGAAAGCTTAACTCTCTTTTGCAGGGAAAGGTCTCCAGCCGGAAACCAAAATTGTCTGACACTATTGCTGGGGACCTTAAACATCTTGTAGGGCGCAAGATCAAATGCCCAAATGGTCTTATTATGTACTTTGTTCCTGAATCGCTTGCTACTTGCCCTATCAGTCCTAATCTCGATCTAAGCTTTAATAATCCACTGGTTCTTCAAATGTTTTAGCTTCACAATTCTCTTCGTGAAGCCTATCCCCCTAAATGCACTGTAGGGTATGACACCAGCTGCTTCAGAATGGATTATTGATAGTGGGTGTACAAATCACATGACTGGCCAGCGAAGCCTTCTCATGGACTCAACTTTACGTCCATCTGACAAAAGTCACATCACATTTGCTGACACTGGTAAAAGCAAGGTATTGGGTCTAGGTAGAGTTGCAATCTCAAAGGATCAACACATGGATAAAGTCATGCTTGTTGAATCCCTTGGTTTCAACTTAATGTCTGTCTCAATGCTTTGCAATTTAAACATGATTGTGATGTTTGGAAAATATCATTGCCTTGTACTAATGGAATCTGACAAGTCTCTAGTGTTTGAAGGGTATCGGAAAGATGATTTGTACGTGGTAGATTTGTCAGTAGGACCACAACTTGCAGTATGTCTTCTAGCAAAAGCTTCTGAATGCTGGCTCTGGCATTGAAGGCTAGGGCATGCTGGCATGAGGAACCTCCACACCCTTGCAAGGAAGAAGCATGTCATAGGCATCGAGGGCGTCAAGTTCAAGAAGGATCACTTATGCGGTGCCTGTGAAGCAGGAAAGATGACGAGGGCCAAGCATCCCTCAAAGACAATCATGACAACGACTCAACCCTTCGAACTGCTCCACATGGATCTTTCCGGTCCCACTCATTACTCAACTCTTACTACTACTGCTTGTCTCTATGGCTTTGTCATTGTTGATGATTATTCAAGATATACTTGGGTGCATATAATCCTCTACAAGACTGAAGTGCAGGATGTCTTCAGACGCTTCGCCAATCGAGCAATGAACAACTATGGCACCAAGATAAAGCACATCAGAAGTGACAATGGCACTGAATTCAAGAACACTGGCCTAGATACATATCTTGATACCTTAGGCATCACACATGAATTCTCAGCTCCATACACGCCACAGCAGAATGGCGTCGTCGAACGCAAGAATAGAACACTTATTGAGATGGCCCGGACGATGCTTGATGAATACAAGACTCCAAGAAAATTCTGTCCGGAAGCCATTGATACTGCATGCCATATCATCAACCGTGTTTATCTTCACAAGCTTCTGAACAAGACATCCTATGAGCTCCTTACTGGCAAGAAGCCAAATGTCAGTTACTTTAGAGTATTTGGGGCCAGGTGCTGGATCAAGGATCCACATCACACCTCAAAATTTGCACCAAAAGCACATGAGGGTTTTATGCTTGGATATGGAAAGGATTCGCACTCCTACAAAGTCTTCAACCTTTTTCACTATAAAGTGGTTGAAACAGTGGATGTGCGGTTTGATGAGACGAACGGCTCACAAAGAGAGCACCTGCCAAATGTGCTAGATGAAGTTCCATCCAGTGAATCAATCAAACTTATGGGAACTGGAGAAATCATACCGTCTGAAGCTCAGCCTGAAGAGGAACTTATCATCTCCGCACCTAATCAACCTGAAGACAATGCTCAGCCTGAAGACAATCCCTCTAACGATGACAATGATCAGCAAGAGCAAAATCTTTGTCCTATACATCCTCGTGTTGCAAATGAAGTACGGATTGAGATAATAATTGATAGCATCAATGCACCTGGTCCACTCACTCATTCAAGGGAAACACAGCTAGCAAATTTCTGTGGGCACTTCGCATTCGTCTCAATATCTGAACCCAAGAAAGTTGAAGAAGCCTTCATGGAACCTGAATGGATTCAAGCTATGCAAGAAGAGCTTCAACAGTTTGAGCTAAATAATGTATGGGAACTGGTTAAGCGTCCTGATCCTCGCAAGCACAATATAATAGGCACCAAATGGATATATCGCAACAAGCAAGATGAGCATGGTCAAGTTGTCAGAAACAAAGCTCGTCTCGTTGCTCAAGGATACACTCAAGTTGAAGGGATTGACTTCGATGAAACATTTGCTCCTGTGGCTAGACTTGAAGCCATACGCATACTGCTAGCCTATGCAAATCATCATAACATTCCTCTGTATCAAATGGATGTGAAGAGCGCCTTTCTCAATGGCAAGATTGAAGAAGAAGTGTATGTTGCACAACCGCCTGGCTTTGAAGATCCAAAACATCCTGACATGGTGTACAAGCTCAACAAGGCACTGTATGGCCTCAAACAAGCCCCTCGGGCTTGGTATGACACACTCAAAGACTTCCTGAAGATCAAAGGCTTCAAATCTGGTTCCCTCGACCCCAGTCTCTTCACAAAGAAATATGATGGTGAACTGTTTGTGTGCCAAATATATGTGGATGACATTATCTTCGGCTGCACCAATCAGAAATACAGTGAAGAGTTTGGATATATGATGCAAGAGCAATATCAAATGTCCATGATGGGTGAGCTAAAGTTCTTCCTTGGTCTTCAAATACATCAGCAACGCAACGACATCTTCATATCTCAAGAGAAGTACCTCAAAGATTGCTTGAGGAAATTTGGTATGCAAGACTACAAAGGCTTCACGACGCCAATGCCAGCCAAACATCATCTGGGTCCCGACGACAATGGTAAAGAGTTCGATCAAAAGGTATACCGCTCCATGATTGGTTCTTTACTTTATCTATGTGCATCTAGGCCAGATATTATGATTAGTGTTTGCATGTGTGCTCGATTCCAAGCGGCACCAAAGGAATCACATCACTTAGCTGTGAAGCGAATTCTTCGATATTTGGCTTACACCCCAACACTAGGATTATGGTATCCAAAGGGCTCAGAGTTTGATCTGGTTGGATTCTCGGATGTTGATTATGCTGGTGACAAGGTGGATCGCAAGTCTACATCAGGCACATGTCATTTTCTGGGACGATCACTTGTATGTTGGTCTTCAAAGAAGCAGAACTGTGTATCTCTCTCCACTGCTGAATCTGAATACATTGCTGCTGGATCTTGCTGCGCTCAGCTTCTGTGGATGAAGCAAACACTCAAAGACTATGGTATTCATCTGAAGCAAGTGCCACTCTACTGCGACAACGAAAGCGCAATCAAGATTGCCAACAACCCAGTTCAGCACTCAAAGACAAAGCACATTGAAATTCGTCATCACTTTCTCAGAGATCATGTTGTGAAGGAAGATATTGATATCATACACGTCAACACTGAAGAGCAATTGGCAGATATCTTCACCAGGCCCTTGGATGAGAAGAGATTTTGCAAGTTACAGTGTGAGCTAAATATCTTGGAATCCTCAAATGTCCTGTGATCAGGCACACATCCTAACGCACGAAGTAAAGTATATCTTCAATCAATGAAGACATACAATCTAAGTGTGAATACATTAATGTGGAATTTGACTTCGGGGCGCCACGATAATTGTGCGCCGTGTCTGGGTCTAATACTTCCTATACGGTGGGTAACGCCACCACCAAATTCTTCTGTTTGAAGTGTTTCACCCATGCGTTGCATTTGCTATGTCTTCACATTTGGTTTGGCTTCAATCTCAACCTGTCTTCATGATTATCTTCACTATGTTGATTATATATATATATACTAGTGTTTTGTCCTCTACAACATTCACTTATAGCTATGTCTTCTTGTTGAATCTTTTGAACTAAGTGAATGTGATCGTACCCTAACCTCTCTATGCTTTCTATCTCAAACTCTATCTCTCCAAATCATATGCATTCTCTTGAAACTGTCGAATGTCTTCTCTGCGTCCTTGTCGGCAAAAGATACAGAGACAAACATTAAGTCCGCTTTCAATGCTAATTCCTTCACCTGAAACCCGGAGAAGTGGGAACGACCACCCGACAATCCGGGCGTGCGTGGGAACGTGGAACAACCTCCGATATGTTGCATGATGGCCACGTGTCCTTCAGATGTGAATTGCCAGGGGCACCTATGTAATAACACTGTGCTGTCCCTGTCCCTATAAATACACGTCTCACCACAGTCATTATCCCTTCTTCCACTCTCGCATGAACCCTAGCGCCACTGCTAGCCCTCGACGACGCCGGCGACGAAGCGCTTAGCTGCCGCGACCTCTCCGACTCCGTCTTCACGCCGGCCGCGGACATCGTCTTCTCCGCCGTCGCCAAGTTAGGGTACGGATGATCGAACTGCTTGGCCTCCTCTTCCATTCCGTTTAGCAGTTATTCATGTGGTAAATAAAACTTCCTTTTTACGGCCCCTTTGATCCTATAGATTCATCACTTTCTACCTCAAGCAGTTTCTGTTCACACAAGTTGGATCTATTTCATACTGCTTCTCATAATATGCCTAGTATGTTCACTTATGCTTCACAAAGTAGTTAGATTCCTCACTTGTACTGATCCGTGGATTCGTACAAATCTGGAACCAACTCCTTATCTATGAGTGAATGTCTTCGCACGATGAGGTCAATGTCTCCTAAACTGATTTATCTTCAAAATCTTCTGAGAATGCATATGACCTCTTCCCCTTCCCTCGCACCTTAATGCTATCACAGGTACATGTCCGTGGGAGAATCCCTTGGTTCTTATAGTATGCATTCATTTGCAGAATTCTTACAGCATCATATAAATTCTCCCGAAGCCAGTTCCTGTTTGTCCAGCAAGCGAAAGCCTTTGAAGCCTTTAAACATGTTGAAGCCATCCAGTTAAAAGTTCATGGCTGCAGAGAAATCAGTAAGGAAGGGTGGCAGAAAGCGTCGAGGTGAAACATCAAGAGATCTGCCCGATGACCTCTCAGAGCTGTACAAGACAGATCCAGAAGAGGATTACAATCAGCGCAAGACACGAATCCAATGGATTCGACGATATTGGGCAGAACAGTGGTTCAAGTACAGATTTGTGACCAAGGAATATGCTGAGAAGAATGCCATCAAGCGACCATGGGGAGACATCCTATACAGAAATCTTCAACCCAGGTCCAGAGATGAAGCCATTGAACAAGGCTTCTATCCCTGCATGGTCCGTGGACCACAGCCTGCGGATGCTGACCCATCGTCATTACTATGGTGTCGTGACGACAATCTGTTCAAGCGCAACTTCCAGTTTGCCCAAAATTCGGCGAAGCAGAACAAGAAGTCATTGGGACTAGACTTCAACCCTGGTCCCTCTGCTCCCCGTGCCGATGGCACCCGCAAAGCTGAACCCAATCTTGTTGGGCCCTTCTACAACCTGGAAGGTCTCATCACTCATATCATGGTTCAAGGGACAGCCGTGGATGAGCCTGTAGATGACGCTGAATCTGATGAAGCGCCTGCACTGCCGAAGCCAAAGAAACTGAAGCAGCCTAAAGCTACAAAGCCTGCCTCAGCACCAAAAATCTCACGGGCGAAGCCACTGGCTACTGCACCTCTTGAAGACAGTGTGCAGTCTGAAGATTTGTCACGCATCTCCAAGCCCTCGAGAGTCAAGATGCCTTTGCAACACACCAGCCAAGAACTGACTGCTGCTGCTATTCTGCGCAACGACGCCATTGATCTGTCCAGCGATGAAGATCTTGTAGATGACTCTCTTGAGCAACTGATCAAGAGCAAAGAAGAAGCAGAAATCTTCAATGATTTGCCTCTCTTTGACGTGGCAATCATCCACAACTTCATTGATGAGTGGTTTGACACGCCCAACCTCAGCTTTGAAGATCTGCAACTTCCAATTGGCCTCAGTGTCGCCTTCCATGGTGCCATTGCTTCAGAGCTAGCTCTAGCTCAGCGCACCGTTGAACTGAAGCAAAAGATCGACTTTGAGAAAGCTCAGTTCAAGAAGCACATGGCCAAGCTCAGCGTGCAAGAGGTCAAAAATTTCAAGATCATGCTGCACGAGCTCAAAGAAGCCTTTCTCAAGAAGCGTGAAGAAGCTCAAGGTTCTCGTGAGCGCATGAAGAGCCTGGCTGACAAGTGTGTGCAAGCCTACAATGAGGCTGAGAAGCGCAAGGCTCTTGGTCGTCCTGGCATCGATCCCAGGATGGCTGCAAAGAAGAAGAAGAAGCCAGCTGTGGCCGAACCCGAAGCACCAAGACAGGAAGCACATCCCATTGTCTTCCCAGCCAGCATGACTGGCTCGAAGCCAAAGGTCAGGTCAACCGCTTCAGAACTGAAGAAGATGAGGCATGCTGAGGCTGAAGCGAGAAAGAGGAAACATCCTGAAGCCTCTGATGCTGCTCCCTCCAAGAAGAAGCGCAAGACCAAGAAGGATCGGGCTACTCCAACAGAGCCCTTAGTTGTTGAACCTATCTCAATGGTTCGCCCTGCATCTGCACAACAAGAGCGCCAACTGACTGTCCATGAGCCTGCTTCCATAGAGGCTCATGAAGCTGAAGACATTCCAGAAGCTGATCCCACCGCTGCTGAAGACATTGGTCACCATGACAATGTTGAAGATGATGTAGTTCTTCCTTAGATCGAGCACAACTTGGTATCATCGCCTGTGCTTACACACAGCGAACTCATCAGCATTGGTCGTCCTCTGACGCCAATTGCTCAGGATGCATCATGAGATGATCACCCACAACAAGTCACACTACCCCGGCAAGAAGAAGAAGAAGACTTTGAGGCCCAGCCAACTCCATCTCCAGAGGCGTCACCAGCGTTACGCAGGCTTCACAAAGGACCAAGGTCTCAAGTCTCTCTTTCGAGCGTTCCAGAAGGAGAAGTGCCCCACCAATCTGTTGCACGTCAAGTGTTTCCAGATGCCACTCCTACTATGAATGTCTCCGAGTCTGAGGCTAAAGCTGCTGAAGACATTCCGGCTGCATTAGCCGACGACACACGAGAAGAACGTGTCCCTACTCCCCCCATTACTAAAGAAGCTGTTCTCGAGGAGAACGTGTCTGTGCCCGACCCTCTAGCTCATCAAGTGGAGGTTGAGAATCTTGAGGCTACCACCACCAACACAAATGAAGCCAATGACGTTGTCATGGCTGAAGCAAATGTGGAGCCTGCACCAACCAATGTGCCAGAAGTCAGTGAAGCCAATGATGCTACTGCTCCTGTTCCTGCGCCTGCTGCTGGTCCTCAGTTTGACTATCACGTTGAGCACAGGCCTCACGTACAGAAACCAATGCCAAGGTTGCCCAGGTTTTCAGGTCCTGCATCAGCACCTGGATCCTTTAATGTCAACGGCTTCAAAGCAGACAACACCTTCTTCAATAGCGCCAAGAACCCCTACTCAAGGGAAAGAATATCTTCTGATCAGTTCTGGAGCTATCCGCAACGAAGTTATTACTCATGCATTCTGTACAATCAAGGTCACATTTTCCCTCATATGCATCTTGACACTGAAGCCATAACTGGTCTGCCTTGCTTGGAAGAAGCTCTGGATTGCTTCAAAGAGTCTGGATTGTTGCCTTTCGTCACTGACCAAGAGCACTGGAACGAAGAGTTGCTGCTTCAATTCTGTGCCACTCTTCACATTCGTGGCTACAACAAAGATCCGAAGACTTGGGTCCTTGAGTGGATGACCGACAATGTTCATCACGAAGCCAAAGCCTTTGATATCGTTGTGCTCACTAGTCTGCCCACTCTTGGAGATCTTTATGAACCTGGTTGTCAGCTTCACAGTGCAGCTATGGAGATCATCCTTCAGAAGCCTGAACCGAACATGAGTCAGATGCTTAGCATGATGAAGCCTTTGCCTCCAGATGCTGCATATCCTAAGGAGTTCTTTGTTGAAGACCTTGAGTATCTGCCACAGACTATCTATCACATTATCAGGCGAACTCTCTGGCCCATCAAAGGACATTCTCCACATGCAAAGCTGGAAGGTGCAATGAAGACTTTGGTCTTTTATATTCTTCATGGCAAATGCTTCAATGCACAAGACTTCTTCATCCGCCAACTTGCTGCATCAGGATCTGATCTTTTTGGCTTGAAGTTTTACGCTCCATGGATAATGCGGCTGATCAAACTACACTCAGCTGTCTCATATCAGGTTTCTGCTCGTAATCATCGGATCTTTCTGACTGACGTTGATATGTCCGTTGAAGCCATCTATCCAGAGCCTGCCAAGGAGCCTCTTAGTCTTCAGAATGCTGAGCATCAAATTTTCTCTCAAAACATTGAAGGAGTTAAAGCAGTCACTCGTGTTTATCCTCTGGCTGGTACTACATGTGCACCTCATCGTGCCCTCACTGAAGCCACTGAAAGCACTATTGCCCAACGACCCAAGAAGCGCTCTCGTGTTCTCAATGACCGAGAGCTTCTGGTTGCCCTTCATCAGAAACAGGATAGGCATCATGACTGGCTGAAGCGCCAAATGCAAAGCCTCTTGGTGGATGTCAACCGCATTCGCAATCTTGCCACCAAGAATGCCTTTGTTGCCCATGAAACCTGTCGGCGTACATGGAAAGGGCTGACGCTTATGTGTTCTGAAGATGATCTTCAAGAGGATGGCTTCTCTGAACGTTTCAAGTTTGACTCCACACCTCCAAGAAGGACTGTGCTGCGACGAACTCCGTCTCTTGAAGACTCTGAGTTCTCTTCCTCCGCGGCAACTGTGAATGCCAGAGTGATCGAGGACGAAGACAATGCCACTTCACCACTCCCTACTTCTGCATGCATCGACACTGCCCCAAGTTCGTCTGCACCGCCGAACAACACCAACGACCTTGCTGCTTCACCTACTCCTCATGGGAACGAGTAGATGCTCTATGTCTTCAAACCTTTTTGGTCCTTACTGACAAAAGGGGGAGAAGCATATGAGTTTGATAGTCTTCAAGCGGGTCCATATGGGCGGTTACTTTATGTTTTGCCTAGTGTTTACGACTCTCGTTTTGATACATTTGCTTCTTTGAGTTGTAACACTTAAACTCGATGGTCGTCTGCTACTTATTTGCTATTCTGTGATGCGATGATAAATTCCGCATGTGCGACGATAAATTCCGCACTTAGATCATTTTGCAGACGTCCATTTTTCATTATGCATGTCATTATCTTCACATACTTTTCATGCATGATGAATTGTCATCATAAGTTGAAGAGGATCTCCACAAGTACAACCTGCCATGTGCATTTGCATTCCAAAAGCAAATTACTTATATGCACATCTTCAGGGGGAGCTGAGGGAGTCCTGGATTAGGGGGTGTTTGGGTAGCCAGACTATACCTTCAGCTGGACTCCTGGACTATGAAGATACAAGATTGAAGACTTCGTCCCGTGTCCGGATGGGACTTTCCTTGGCGTGGAAGGCAAGCTTGGCGATGCGGATATTCAAGATCTCCTATCATTGTAACCGACTCTGTGTAACCCTAACCCTATCCGGTGTCTATATAAACCGGAGGGTTGTAGTCCGTAGGCAATCAACTCCATACACAACAATCATACCATAGGCTAGCTTCTAGGGTTTAGCCTCCTTGATCTCGTGGTAGATCTACTCTTGTACTACCCATATCATCAATATTAATCAAGCAGGAGTACGATATTACCTCCATCGAGAGGGCCCAAACCTGGGTAAAACAAAGTGTTCCCTGCCTCCTGTTACCATCTGGCCTAGACGCACAGTTCGGGACCCCCGACCCGAGATCCGCCGGTTTTGACACCGACATTGGTGCTTTCATTGAGAGTTCCTCCGTGTTGTCGCCTTTAGGCCCGATGGCTCCTTTGATCATCAACAACGATACGGTCCAGGGTGAGACTTTTCTCCCCGGACAGATCTTCGTCTTCGGCGGCTTCGCTCTGCAGGCCAATTCGCTCGGCCACCTTGGGCAGATCGAAAGCTACGCCCCTGGCCATCAGGTCAGGTTTGGAAGCCTAAACTACATGGCTGACATCCGCGGAGACTTGATCTTCGATGGATTCGAGCCACAGCCAAGCGTGCCGCACTGTCTCGATGGGCATGATATAGCTCTGCCGCCGAACAGCGCCTTGGAGGCCGCACACGCATCGGTTTTGACCATTGATTCGGAGCCTACTGCGCCGATCGAGGATCAGCGGTTGGATGCTACCTCAGGGGCTGCGATCTCAGAGGCGATCGAGCCGAACGCTAGCCCCGCACTCTGCACTACCCATGACTCCGAGGATCCGGACTCCTCCCCAGACTCCGAACCCCCCGTGCCCCTGCCAATCGAATCCGATTGGGCGCCGATAATGGAGTTCACCGCCGCAGACATCTTTTAGCATTCGCCTTTTGGCGACATCCTGAATTCTCTTAAGTCTCTCTCTTTATCAGGAGAGCCCTGGCCGGACTACGGTCAGCGAGGGTGGAATACGGACGATGAGGAAATTCAAAGCCCACCCACCACCCACTTTGTAGCCACTGTCGACGATCTAACCGACATGCTTGACTTCAGCTCCGAAGACATCGACGGCATGGACGACAATGTAGGAGACGAACAGGAACCAGCACCTGTAGGGCGCTGGAAGGCCACCTCGTCATATGACATATATACGGTGGATACTCCAAAAGATGGAGATGGCGACGGAACAGTGGGGGATGACGCCCCCAAGAAACAGCCAAAGCGCCAGCGTCAGCGGCGCCGCTCTAAATCCCGCCAAAGAAAAAACGGTGATTCCGGCGTGGGAGATAATAATACCCCGGATAGCGCCGAAGAACACCCACCTCAGCAAGATTCGGCACAGGAAGATGGAGAAGCCAGCCCTCATGAGAGAGCGGCAGACCGAGAGGTCGAGGATGATAACTATACGCCTCCCTCCGAAGACGAGGCAAGCCTCGATGACAACGAATTCGTCATACCATCAGACCCCACTGAACAAGAGCGTTTTAAACGCAAGCTTTTAGCCATGGCAAGCAGCCTCAAGAAAAAGCAGCAATAGCTTAGAGCTGCCCAAGATTTGCTAGCTGACAGATGGACTGAAGTCCTTGCGGCCGAAGAGTACGAACTCGAACGCCCCTCCAAGAGTTACCCAAAGCGCAGGCCGCTACCCCGATCGGAGGAGGAAGCACCTACATCACCAGCGCATGACATGGCAGAACGGCCACCTCGCGGCCGCGACAGAGAGGCCTCTCGGCCCTCCACCCAAGACATGCCCCAACGCCGCTCAACTAAGGCACGGGAAAATGCGCCCGACCTGCGAGACATATTGGAGGATAAGGCCGGACAAACAAGATCGATCTACGGATCACGCAGGCGCCCTACGGCATGTGACAATGATCTTCACTTCGGATACAACAAATCCGGCCGGGCCGAACACAACAGACATAGCTCTTCCGAATTGCGTCGTGATATAGCCCAGCACAGAGGCGCCGCACACCTGCTATGCTTCACGAATGAAGTAATGGATCATAAAATCCCAGAGGGTTTCAAACCCGTAAACATCGAATCATACGATGGCACAACAGATCCGGCGGTATGGATCGAGGATTACCTCCTTCACATCCACATGGCACGCGGCGATGATCTACACGCCATCAAATACCTCCCGCTCAAACTTAAAGGACCAGCCCGGCATTGGCTTAACAGCTTGCCAGCAGACTCAATCGATTCTTGGGAGGACTTGGAAGCCGCATTCCTCGACAACTTCCAGGGCACTTACGTGCGACCGCCGGATGCCGACGACTTAAGCCACATAATTCAGTAGCCAGAAGAATCGGCCAGACAATTCTGGACACGGTTCCTAACAAAGAAAAACCAGATAGTCGACTGTCCAGACGCAGAGGCCCTAGCAGCCTTCAAGCATAACATCCGCGACGAGTGGCTTGCCCGGCACCTGGGACAAGAAAATCCGAAATCCATGGCAGCCCTCACGACACTCATGACCCGCTTTTGCGCGGGAGAAGACAGCTGACTAGCTCGCAGTAACAACTTATCAAAGAACCCTGGTAATTCGGATACCAAGGACAAAAGTGGCAGGACACGTCGGAATAAGCAAAAACGCCGCGTTAACAGCGACAGCAATGAAGACACGACAGTCAATGCCGGATTCAAAGGCTATAAATCCGGTCAGCGGAAAAAGCCATTCAAAAAGAATACTCAGGGCCCGTCTAGTTTGGATCGAATACTCGATCGCTTGTGCCAGATACATGGCACCCCCGAAAGGCCAGCCAATCACACTAACAGGGATTGTTGGGTGTTCAAGCAGGCAGGCAAGTTAAGGGCCGAAAACAAAGACAAGGGGATGCACAGCGACGACGAGGAGCCCAAGCCGCCGAACAACAATGGACAGAAGGGCTTTCCCCCACAAGTGCGGACGGTGAACATGATATACGCAACCCACATTCCCAAGCGGGAGCGGAAGCGTGCGCTACGGGACGTATACGCGATAGAGCCAGTCGCCCCAAAGTTCAACCCGTGGTCCTCCTGCCCGATCACTTTTGATCGAAGGGACCATCCCACTAGCATCCGTCATGGCGGCTTCACCGCATTGGTTCTCGACCCAATCATCGATGGATTTCACCTCACAAGAATCCTCATGGACGGCGGCAGTAGCCTGAACCTGCTTTATCAGGATACAGTGCGGAAAATGGGCATAGATCCCTCAAGGATTAAACCCACAAGAACGACCTTTAAAGGCGTCATACCAGGTGTCGAAGCCAACTGTACAGGCTCAGTAACACTTGACGTGGTCTTCGGATCCCCGGACAATTTCCGAAGCGAAGAGTTAATCTTCGATATAGTCCCGTTTCGCAGTGGCTATCACGCCCTGCTCGGACGAACCGCATTCGCAAAGTTCAATGCGGTGCCGCACTACGCATATCTCAAGCTCAAGATGCTAGGCCCTCGAGGAGTAATTACGGTCAACGGAAACACCGAACGCTCCCTCCGTAAGGAGGAGCATACGGCGGCTCTCGCAGCGGAGGTACAAAGTAGCCTTCTCAGGAAATTCTCCAGTCCGGCCATTAAAAAGTCAGACACTGCCAAGCGCGCCCGGAGTAACCCACAGCAGGACCGCCTGGCACACTCTAAGCAAGCGTAGCAATGCGGCCCCAACCCCAGCTTTCGCGACATAGCGAAACCAGTACCTCGCGTACATAACCACGCCCTTGAAATACCATGGGCATAGGGGAAGGGGCACAATAATGGCACGCCCAAAATACGGCTTAAAACGTACTAGGGGCTGCCGGATTCTTTTCTTAATTTTTTCTTACTTTCAGGACTCCATACTTCGGACGACCTGTTCGGCAATTCGACTGCCGCACAAACGATGCAAGATCCAGGGAGGCAGACAAGCCATGCCGCATTATGGAACTACGAGCAGTATACCTGTTTTAAATACAATTCCGCGGCCTGCCCCTGGTCAGGACATACTGAATAGTCCAATATCTTTTGCTTACCGCACTATTTGTATCGTTCGGCTTTGATAAATAGCCTCTCTATAAACAGTGCATAGCTTTTGTCTATTTTTTGCATTACTCTCTTTTATATATGTTCATTAATGACATGTTGCACCCGTACACTGTGGTACGGCAAGTACGCCAGGGGCTTCAGTACCCTTTAATATGGTGTGAGAAGTCCGTACACTTTCACAAGTGCGGCACCCCGAACTTATAGCACTATATGCATCGGCTCCGAATCATGATTTGGGTCAATTGTTGGGTTTGCCCGGCTCCTATGTTTTGGTGCCTTACGTTCCGCTATATCGACTAAGGTAGCACTAGGAGAACCACTGTGATTGTGCCCCGGTTGAGCTGGGTTAAGCACCTCAGTGGAGAAAGCTAAAACTGACTGTCATGATGAGGCGAGAGACCGGTCGCTGTTCGAGAGGTTTTTCGAGTCCCTAAAGACTTATGCCGCTTCGAGCGAGGAGCCGAATTTTGTCCGGCCAAGGAGTGGATAGCGCCCCGAACTCGGTCTTCCGAACTAGGGGCTTCGCCGAAATTTAAAATTATAAAGTTCTATGGCTAAGTGAGAGTGTTCAAGCATTATAGTCCGATTGCCTTGTTCGTTGTGCTGAGCGCCTCCCTCGAAGGACCCAACTATGGGAAAAGAGCGCTCAGGTTTATCCCGAACACCCCAGCACTAGTGGCATGGGGGCAGAAGCCGACGACTGGCCATCTCTCAATTTTTTGATAAACGGCCGCACAGAAAATAATATTTTAAATTCAACAAGCATTGCTTAAAGCGCCTATGAACAAGTTTTCAGCGCACAGGATAAAAACGAGCGAGTTTATTCAAAAATTACATCCTTGGTACATTCATCCGCCACAAGGCGGGCACCTGCAAGAACATCCTTGTAATAGTTCTCGAGCTTGCGATGCTCCTTCCCCGGCGGCGGCCCGTCCCTCACAAGCTTCTCACCGTCCAGCTTACCCCAGTGCACCTTCGCACGGGCAAGGGCCCTATGGGCTCCTTCGATGCAGACGGACCGCTTGATGACCTCGAGCCTTGGACAGGCCTCCACCAGCCGCCGCACCAGCCCGAAGTAGCTCCCAGGCAGGGCCTCTCCGGGCCACAGCCAAACTATGAAGCCCTTCATGGCCTGTTCGGCCACCTTGTGGAGCTCGACCAGCTATTTCAGCTGGTCGCTCAAGGGCACAGGGTGTCCGGCCTCAGCATACTGAGACCAGAACACCTTCTCCGTCGAGCTGCCCTCTTCATCTCGGTAGAATGCGGCGGCGTCGGATACGCTGCGGGGAAGATCTGCGAATGCCCCTGGAGAACTCCGGATTCGGGTAAGTAACAAGTAGTTTACTTTTATATTTCTGCTTTGCATAAAGAATGCCTTACCTGCTGCTATCTTCTTCATCTCCTCCAACTCTTGGAGGGCCTTTTGGGCTTCGGCCTTGGCAGACTTGGCAGTCTCAAGGGCCGCCGCGAGCTCGGACGCTTGGGTCTTTGACTCAAGCTCCAAACTCTCATGTTTTTTCATGAGAGCCTGAAGCTCTTGCTGCACCTCGCCGACCTGAGCCCCAAGTTTCTCTCGCTCGGTGCGCTCCGCAGCCGTTTTCTTTTCGGCCTCGGACAGCGCCTGCTTGAGGGTCGCCACCTCAGTCGTGGCCCCTGTAATAAGCAGTGCAATCCTGTTATTTTTTGCAATCATGCCTCTCTATAGGCACTTTTTTTGCAGGGTATTTTCTTACCTTCTTTCTCCTCGAGCTGCCGTTTGGCAAGGACGAGCTCTTGCTCGGTCCGCTCGAGGTCCTGCTTTAGGACACTCACCTCCGCAGTCAGTGCGGCGGTGGATAGCAGCGAAGCCTGCATACGCATATTGACTCTTTTTGTTAGACTCCTGCGAAATTTACTAGATCCTCTATTCGGCTTTTCTTTCCGAACGCCAAACAGAGCATCAGGGGCTACTGTCTATGCGGTAATATTTTTACATATCTTTTACTTACCTCGAAGCCTGTTAGGAGGCTAGCGCAAGCTTCACTCAGTCCGCTCTTGGCGGACTGAACCTTCTGGATCACTGTACTCATAACAGTATGGTGCTCCTCGTCGATGGAGGCGCCGTCAAGCACCTCCAGCAGATTGTCCGGCACCTCCGGTTGGACGGAGGCCGCCGGCTCAGAAGGCTTGCTCCTCTTGGAAGGAGTTCGCCTACCGTGGTCCGGAACTGTTGAAGATTCTGGCGGGGTGTCCGACACAAAGCCGGACTTGGAGCCTTGGGGGGTCTTCTCCCCTTTACTCCTGGAGTCCGGGAGGTTGCCTTGCGGCTCCTCCAGGACCACCTCCTCCTGCCCCGGAGCTTGTCGCGAAGCCACTTCGGCGGTGTCCGCAGTGCGGGCGGAGACAACGGGCGGAACTGAGTTCACGTTCGATGAATCCAGGGAGCCGCTCGACGACTTGTTGAGTTCGGCCCAGGGCGGGCTGCATGATTATATTCGACATTAGGGAAAGTTGTGCAACAAAAGGAATATCATGAGTTACTCTGGTATCCAAATACTTACGATTTCGCCGGACGCCTGGCCCTGTCCGGCCACTCCTCTTCGTCCTCGTCGGCGTCGGGGGCGTAGTCCGGCGGAGGGGTTTTCCTCTTCTTGGACCCTTCGCCCCCCCTACTGGGGCGGCCTTCCTCTTCTTTCCTCCCCCCGCTGGAGGGGGAGAGGTTTCTTCTTCCTCCTCCTCGTCTCCACGGGGGGAGTGCGTCTCGGGCTCGTCGGATGACGAGTCCGACCCCACCACGTTACGGGCACTCTTTCAAGTCCCCGTGGTCTTCTTCTTCTTGGCCTTCTTTTCTGGCACCACATAAGGCGCCGGAGCCAGCAGCTTCACTAGTAGAGCTGGGGCTGGGTCTTCGGGCAGAGGAGCTGGACAGTTAATCGGTCCGGATATCGCCCGCCAAGCCTGTCAAAGATAAGGGAGTTTAGATCCCGCATAGAGTTAAACTATGAAAAAAGCTGAACATCCTGTAAAAGGTGAAGATAGCTTACCTCGCTAGCGTGACGCTGCAAGCTGTATCCGCGGTCCTCGGAAGCGGATGCGGGAGTCCTGGCACCTTTGATTAGCGCCTTCCAGACGTCTTCATATGTCGTGTCAAAGAGCTTGTTAAGGGTTTGGTGCTGTGCCGGGTCGAACTCCCACAGAGTAAAGTCCTGTTGTTGGCACGGGAGGATTCGGCGAACGAGCATGACCTGGACTACATTTACAAGCCTGATTGGCTTGTTTACCAGGGACTGGATGCATGTCTTCAGTCCGATCACCTCTTCCTCGTTACCCCATGATAGGCCCGTCTCTTTCCAGGACATGAGCCGCGTGGGGGGTCCGGATCGGAACTCGGGGGCTGCGATCCATTTCGGATCACGTGGCTCGGTGATGTAAAACCACCCGGCTTGCCACCCCTTTAGGGTCTCTACAAAGGAGCCCTCGAACCACAGGACGTTGGCAATCTTGCCCGCCATGGCTCCTCCACACTCCGCCTGGCTGCCACACACCACCTTGGGCTTGACGTTGAAGGTCTTGAGCCAAAGGCCGAAATGGGGGCGGATGCGGAGGAAAGCCTCGCACATGATGATAAACGCCGAGATGTTGAGGATGAAGTTCGGGGCCAGATCGTGGAAATCCAGGCCGTAGTAGAACATGAGCCCCCGGACGAATGGGTGAAGTGGAAAGCCCAGTCCGCGGAGGAAGTGGGGAAGGAATACTACCCTCTCGTGGGGCCTTGGGGTGGGGAGGAGCTGCCCCTTCTCGGGAAGCCGGTGCGCGATGTCTTTGGACAAATATCTGGCCTTCCTAAGCTTTTTGACGTCGCCCTCCGTGACGGAGGAGACCTTCCACTTGCCTCCCGCTCCGGACATCGCTGGAGAAGGTCGAGGTGGGAAGTGCAGGCTTGGGCGTTGGAGATCGGGTGCGCAGGAGATGGATAGGCAGGGGAGGAAGAAGGCGTAGGTAAAAAGGGTGGATCCTTATCCCCTTATATGGGCGGATGCGGTTATGCATCCCCACCTGCCTAATAAAACTCGCTTGCCTCCCAAACGCCGTGGTAAATGGTGCGGTTAGGGTTACCCACGTCCGTATTGATGAGAATCCCATAAAAAGGGCACACGATCTCTGCTTTGACAAGACGTGCCAAGGAAGCCGCCTCGCAAAACATGCTGAGGTGGAAAAGTAAAAACGATTCGAGTAAAGAACTTGGCGGTAGTGTGATGACGCACTGCGGAATACGTCAGCAGATTTGATTTGTGTTAATATTATTCTCTCTATGGCAATATGTGGAAGCTTATTTTGCAGAACCGGACACTACTTTTGGTGTTTACAATCTTCTATGAAGGACTTGGAGGAGGAACCCGCCTTGCAATGCCGAAGACGATTTGCGTGCCGGACTCGTCGTCATTGAAGCCTGGTTCAGGGGCTACTGAGGGAGTCCTGGATTAGGGGGTGTTCGGGTAGCCGGACTATACCTTCAGCCGGACTCCTGGACTATGAAGATACAAGATTGAAGACTTCATCCCGTGTCCGGATGGGACTTTCCTTGGCGTGGAAGGCAAGCTTGGCGATGCGGATATTCAAGATCTCCTACCATTGTAACTGACTCTGTGTAACCCTAACCCTATCCGGTGTCTATATAAACCGGAGGGTTGTAGTCCGTAGGCAATCAACTCCATACACAACAATCATACCATAGGCTAGCTTCTAGGGTTTAGCCTCCTTGATCTCGTGGTAGATCTACTCTTGTACTACCCATATCATCAATATTAATCAAGCAGGAGTAGGGTATTACCTCCATCGAGAGGGCCCAAACCTGGGTAAAACAAAGTGTTCCCTGCCTCCTGTTACCATTCGGCCTAGACGCACAGTTCGGGACCCCCTACCCGAGATCCGTCGGTTTTGACACCGACAGGAGCCCTTGCAACTTATGAAGACAATTCCCTATCCTTTACAATTTCACATATTATATTCCCCGTTGAAAACTTCAACTAGTTTGTCATCAATCACCAAAAAGGGGGAGATTGTAAGTGCATCTAGTGCCACCCCTAGTTGGTTTTGGAATATTGACGACAAACCTAGTTGAGGGACTAATGTGTTTGTGAGAATTGCAGGATAACACAGGTAGAAGTCCCTCATTGATTCGGTTTTCCTACCAGAGATGACCCCTAAAATTGTATGAAGACATTGAAGTCAAAGGTGGTATGTGAAGACATTCACATTGAAGACTATGACAAGAGAAGACATCGCGTGAAGACTATGGAGCGCGAAGACTTAGCAGTTTTGTCGTTCTATGTTTTTCTTTGTTGAGTCATAGGAACCACCGTACTGTTAAGTGGGGTGCAAGAGAACCAGTCAGAATGACTGAAGTGATGCTTAACCAAAATCCTATATCTTCGAGTGAAGACTATGAGAGCAAATCTTGTCCAGAGTTGGATAAGTCAGCTTTGCTTGTAGCCCAAGTAAAGTTGCCGTGTGTGTTTGAAATCTGACCGTTGGAACACGTGTCAGTTCCTTAGTGACCCAGGGTCATTTCGGACAAATCAGGTTGGGTTGCCTAGTGGCTATAAATAGCCCACCCCCTACAACCATAAACGGTTGGATGCTCAGAGTTAAAGCACGGCTTTTGTCGTTTGAGAGCAACCCACCTCGAAGCCTTTGAGAGAGAATTCCTTGAGAGGATAAAGCCCTAACCACCTAGAGCCAAAGAGTGCTAGGCATCACTTAAGTCTTCCTGTCTGTGTGATCTGAAGACTTATTACACTTGAGGACTGTGAATCCTCCATCCGGTTAGGCGTCGCGTTCTGAGCATCCAAGAGTCATTGTGGATCGCCGGTGAACGAAGTCTGTGAAGGTTTGGAAGTCTACCTTGAAGACTTACCAGAGTGATTGGGCGAGGACTGGGTGTCCTTAGCTCAAGGGGAATAAGGTGAAGACGAGGTCTTCTGAGTTGAATCTCAGCCTCCCTAACCAGACGTACAGTTGTCACAGCAACTGGAACTGGTCAAACAAATCATTGTCTTTAACGAGTCACTGGTTTCATCCTTCCCCTCCCTTTACTTACTGCTGGTCCTTGTGAAGTCATTGTACGATTGCATCACCATTTGGCTTCACTGAGTGATTACTTGTTCTGATTGGCTTCACAATATCTTCCTACCCGATCCTTACTGCCTAGCTGCTATTAGTCATTGTGCTTTCACTTCATTGAATACTTGACTATGGTTTGCCTAGTGTAGTCTACCTTCCGCTGCATGGTAATAGGTTTATTTCTATCGTTTGTCTTCAAAACTTACATGTTTTGAAGACTTACATAAAAATCACCTATTCACCCCCCTCTAGTCGATCACTAGCACTTTCAGTTGTTAGTATGAACTCCTTGAATATCCATGGTACTAATGATGATTGCACTAGTCATAATGAAAATGTCTCTTATAAGCATGTCAATTTTTGTGGAGTGCATAGAGTTTGCAAGTACACACTAAATAGGGAAGATAGATTTGGCAAGAGGCATAAGTATTTGGAAACTAAATGGTTGCAAGAAAGGCTAGATGTTTGTGTTGAAAATTTAAAATTTCTTCACCATACTTGTGAACTTTGCGATGAACATGGTCATTTAAATCTCCGATGCAAATTGTTCCATGATCGTATCGTGTCCAAAAATAGTGATGATTTGATTTCCCTTGCACATCATAATGAACTTAGTTTGCTTTTGGGTTATGAAGAAATGAAACGTATAACTAAGCATATTCCAGAATATAACCTTGAGAAATTCCTCGATATTGATCTAGAAGAAATTTTTATGTATTGTGCGGTGAATTGCATTGAAAATCCTTATATTGCCAATTACATAAGGAAAAGAAAACAAATAGAGGATGAAGAGAATACTAATGAAAGGGAAGAGGCTTACCAATATCCTCCTATTATTTCTTATGATGAATCAGGTAACGAGGAGGAGCCTTCTAATCAACCAATATCATTAATAAGGATCTCCAAAAAGAGTATTGAACCCACACATAATGTGAAGAAGAAAAAAAAGACGAAGGAGCAAAGGTGAAAAGGTATCCCTCCCAAATGACGTTGCCCCTATTACTCATTGTGATGATGATAATTGCTATACTATTGGTTCTATCCATACTATTAATGATGAGAGTGATTATGCTTATGATATGAAAAGGCCCAAGCTTGGGGATGCTATGTTTGATGAGGATGACATGCTTGAGAATATATATGCTGCAATTAATGTTTGTCCCAAGCTTGAGGATGTTATGTTTAATGAAGATGATATTTGTAGTCTCTCAAGTTTTGATATGCAAACTTATTATGATAATAGCATGCCTCCTACTTATGATGATTATATTGATGAAAGTGGGTTTGGAAGAGTGTCAATTTTAGGAAGTAATGATCCCACTATTTTGGAGGATGTTGAATCTTATTTTGACAATTATGAAAATGGATTTGGAGAGGTCATGACTTTATTTAGTAATGATTCTACTATCTTGGAAGAGGTTTCAATTGATTATGATGAGAACAAAGTTGCTACTTATGATGATTATTGTGATGACACATATGCTATAAAAAGTAGTGATGATTATATTAAAACTTGTCATGATTATGATTTCCCTTTTCCCGAATATTACTCTTTTAATGTGGAAACAATCTTTAGTATTCGAGTTTCTTATGATACTCCCACTATTCCGAATGAGAAGAATTTTGCCTATGTGGAGAGTAGTAAATTTTCTATGCTTGTAGGTCATGAAACCAATGATTTATGTGATGGTTATATAGTTGAATTCATTCATGATTCTACTGAAAATTATTATGAGGGAGGAATATATGCTTGTAGGAATTGCAATAATATCAAGTTTCCTCTCTATGTGCTTAAAGTTTTGAAGTTATCCTTGTTTTGCCTTCCTATGCTAGTTGATTATTGTTCCCATAAGTCGTTTGATCACAAAATACCTATGCATAGGAAGTGGGTTAGACTTAAATGTGCTAGTCATATTCTTCATGATGCTCTCTTTATGTTACAATTCTTATCTTTTATGTGAGCATCATTGAAATCATCATGCCTAGCTAGGCGCGTTAAACGATAGCGCTTGTTGGGAGGCAACCCAACTTTATTGTTGTTCCTTGCTTTTTTCTCCTGTTTAGAAATAAATAATTTATCTAGCCTCTGTTATGATTGAGTTTTTATGTTTTAGTTAGTGTTTGTGCCAAGTAGAACCGTTGGGAAGACTTGGGGAAAGTCTTTTTGATCTTGCTATAAAAAACAGAAACTTTAGCGCTCACGGGAATTGCTGCCATTTTTATTGGAGAGTGATATTTAGCTAATTCATTTTGCAGATGATTAATAGATAAATTCCTCACGTCCAGCAATTTATTTTAGAATTTTTGGGGTTCTAGAAGTTTGCGTTAGTTACAGATTACTACAGACTGTTCTGTTTTTGACAGATTCTGTTTTTCATGTGTTGTTTACTTATTTTGATGAATCAATGGCTGGTAAAAGAGTTTATAAACCATAGAGAAGTTGGAATAAATTAGGTTTAACACCTATATAAATAAATAATTAGTTAATTACAGTACGTTGAAGTGGTGTTTTTTTACTTTCTTTCGCTAACGAAGCTTACGAGTTTTCTGTTAAGTTTTGTGTTGTGAAGTTTTCAAGTTTTGGGTAAAGATTCGATGGGCTATGGAATAAGGAGTGGCAATAGCCTAAGATTGGGGATGCCCAAGGCACCCCAAGGTAATATTCAAGGAAAACCAAGAGCCTAAGCTTGGGGATGCCCCGGATGGCATCCCCTCTTTCGTCTTCGTTCATCGGTAACTTTACTTGGAGCTATATTTTTATTCGCCACATGATATGTGTTTTGCTTGGAGCGTCATTTTATTTTATTTTGTTTTGCTTGCTGTTTGAATAAAATACCAAGATCTGAAATTCTTAAATGTTAGAGAGTCTTCACATAGTTGCATAATTATTCGACTACTCATTGATCTTCACTTATATCTTTTGGAGTAGTTTGTCATTTGCTCTAGTGCTTCACTTATATCTTTTTAGAGAACGACAGTGGTTTTATTTTATAGAAATAATTGATCTCTCATGCTTCACTTATATTATTTTGAGAGTCCTTTAGAACAACATGGCAATTTACTTTTAGGCAAAATAAAAACTTTCATACAAGTGCATTGAATACTAAGAGAAGTTTGATACTTGATGATTGTTTTGAGATATGGAGATGGTGATATTAGAGTCATGCTACTTGAGTAGTTGTGAATTTGATAAATACTTGTGTTGAAGTTTGTGATTCCCGTAGTATGCACGTATGGTGAACCGTTATGTGATGAAGTCGGAGCATGATTTATTTATTGATTGCCTTCCTTATGAGTGGCGGTCGGGGACGAGCGATGGTCTTTTCCTACCAATCTATCCCCCTAGGAGCATGCGCGCAGTACTTTGTTTCGATAACTAATAGATTTTTGCAATAAGTATGTGAGTCCTTTATGACTAATGTTGAGTCCATGGATTATACGCACTCTCAACCTTCCACAATTGCTAGCCTCTCTAGTACCGCACAACTTTCGCCGGTACCATAAACCCACCATTTACCTTCCTCACAACAGCCACCATACCTACCTATTATGTCATTTCCATAGCCATTCCGAGATATATTGCCATGCAACTTTCCACCGTTTCGTTTATTATGACACGCTCCATCATTGTCATACTGCTTTGCATGATCATGTAGTTGACATCGTATTTGTGGCAAAGCCACCGTTCATAATTCTTTCATACATGTCACTCTTGATTCATTGCACATCTCGATATACCGCCAGAGGCATTCATATAGAGTCATATCTTGCTCTAAGTATCGAGTTGTAATTCTTGAGATGTAAGCAAATAAAAGTGTGATGATCATCATTATTAGAGCATTGTCCCATGTGAGGAAAGGATGATGGAGACTATGATTCCTCTACAAGTCGGGATGAGACTCCGGACGAAAAAGAAAAAAGAAAAAAAGAGGCCATAAAAAAAGAGAAAAGGCCCAAATAAAAAAATGAGAGAAAAAGAGAGAAGGGGCAATGCTACTATCCTTTTACCACACTTGTGCTTCAAAGTAGCACCTTGATCTTCATGATAGAGAGTCTCCTATGTTGTCACTTTCATATACTAGTTGGAATCTTTCATTATAGAACTTGTCTTGTATATTCCAATGACGGGCTTCCTCAAATTGCCCTAGGTCTTCGTGAGCCAGCAAGTTGGATGCACACCCACTTAGTTTCTTTTGTTGAGCTTTCATACACTTATAGCTCTAGTGCATCCGTTGCATGGCAATCCCTACTCACTCACATTGATATCTATTGATGGGCATCTCCATAGCCCGTTGATACGCCTAGTTGATGTGAGACTGTCTTCTCCTTTTTGTCTTCTCCACAACCACCATTCTATTCCACATATATAGTGCTATATCCATGGCTCGCGCTCATATATTGCGTGAAGATTGAAAAAGTTTGAGAACATCAAAAGTATGAAACAATTGCTTGGCTTGTCATCGGGGTTGTGCATGATTTAAATATTTTGTGTGATGAAGATAGAGCATAGCCAGACTATATGATTTTGTAGGGATAGCTTTCTTTAGCCATGTTATTTTGAGAAGACATAATTACTTTGTTAGTATGCTTGAAGTATTATTATTTTTATGTCAATATTAAACTTTTTTCTTGAATCTTATGGATCTGAACATTCATGCCACAATAAAGAAAATTACATTGAGAAATATGTTAGGAAGCATTCCACATCAAAAATTCTGTTTTTATCATTTACCTACTCGAGGACGAGCAGGAATTAAGCTTGGGGATGCTTGATACGTCTCCAATGTATCTATAATTTTTTATTGTTCCATGCTATTATATTATCTATTTTGGATGTTATTGGGCTTTATTATACACTTTTATATTATTTTTGGGACTAACCTATTAACTGGAGGCCCATCCCAAATTGTTGTTATCTTGCCTATTTCAGTGTTTCGAAGAAAAGGAACATCAAATGGAGTCCAAATGGAATGAAACCTTCGGGAGAGTTATTTTTGGAACGGAAGCAATCCAGGAGACTTGGAGTAGACGTCAGGGAAGCTTCAGGGTGGCCACGAGGCAGGGAGACGCGCCTGCCCCCTGGGCGCGCCCCCACCCTCGTGGGCCCCTCGTGGCTCCCCTGACCGACTTCTTTCGCATATATATATACATATATATATATATATATATACCCTAAAAACACCGGAGAGCAGAGTAGATCGGGAGTTCCGCCGCAAGAAGCATCCGTAGCCACCGAAAACCAATCTAGACCCGTTTCGGCACCCTGCCGGAGGTGGGAATCCTTCTCCGGTGGCCATCTTCATCATCCCGGTGCTCTCAATGACGAATAGGGAGTAGTTCTCCCTCGGGGCTGAGGGTATGTACCAGTAGCTATGTGTTTGATCTCTCTCTCTCTCTCATGTTCTTGAGTCGGCACGATCTTGATGTATCGCGAGCTTTGCTATTATAGTTGGATCCTATGATGTTTCTCCCCCTTAATCTCTTGTGATGAATTGAGTTTTCCCTTTGAAGTTATCTTATCGGATTGAGTCTTTAAGGATTTGAGAACACTTGATGTATGTCTTGCATGTGCTTATCTATGGTGACAATGGGATATCACGTGATCCACTTGATGTATGTTTTAGTGATCAACTTGCGAGTTCCGTGACCTCGTGAACTCATGCATAGGGGTTGGCACACGTTTTTGTCTTGACTCTCCGGTAGAAACTTTGGGGCACTCTTTGAAGTTCTTTGTGTTGGTTGAATAGATGAATATGAGATTGTGTGATGCATATCGTATAATCGTACCCACGAATACTTGAGGTGACATTGGAGTATCTAGGTGACATTAGGGTTTTGGTTGATTTGTATCTTAAGGTGTTATGCTAGTACGAACTCTATGATAGATTGAACGGAAAGAATAGCTTCGTGTTATTTTACTACGGACTCTTGAATAGATCGATCAGAAAGGATAACTTTGAGGTGGTTTCGTACCCTACCATAATCTCTTTGTTTGTTCTCCTCTATTAGTGACTTTGGAGTGACTCTTTGTTGCATGTTGAGGGATAGTTATATGTTCCAATTATGTTATTATTGTTGAGAGGACTTGCACTAGTGAAAGTATGAACCCTAGGCCTTGTTTCAACGCATTGCAATACCGTTTACGCTCACTTTTATCATTAGTTACCTTGCTGTTTTTATATTTTCATATTACAAAAACCATTATCTACTATCCATATTGCACTTGTATCACCATCTCTTCGCCGAACTAGTGCACCTATACAATTTACCATTGTATTGGGTGTGTTGGGGACACAAGAGACTCTTTGTTATTTGGTTGCAAGGTTGCTTGAGAGAGACCATCTTCATCCTACGCCTCCCACGGATTGATAAACCTTAGGTCATCCACTTGAGGGAAATTTGCTACTGTCCTACAAACCTCTGCACTTGGAGGCCCAACAACGTCTACAAGAAGAAGGTTGTGTAGTAGACATCACTTCTCACCACCCTTCGTCCAACATTTGATGTACATGATAATCAATCACCTTAATTTACTTACTTCCTGAACCAATTCCACTTTAATTTACTTACCATCTCTACTACTTAAAAAGAACGTAAGATTCTCATTTCACCTTTCTTCTCACCACCCTTCGTCCAACCTTTCATGTATATGATAATCAATTATCTTAATTTACTTACTTTCTTAACCAATTTCACTTTAATTTACTTATAAAATTTCTAATAAAAATACAAGGTAATTGACGGGCAGAATTTGATGAACATTCATTTACACAATCACATTATTATTGACAGATAAATCACAAGCTAACATACTACAATATTTATATCCCATTGTAACACACATGCATTGTTCTAGTTACCTAAAAAAGGTTTACCCCAGCATGATTAACGTATGACTTGAGGTGATTAGATCCCGTAAAAAAACTTGAGGTGATTAGAGCTCGCGGCGGCCGCTGCCTAATTAGGCCACCAACACCGCGACTGGGTAAATCCTGGAGACCAGGCTCTTTCAATATTCTAGCGGTCCAACGCCAAGGTTTAGCATTATTGAGTACTACCCTTCTCAATTATCATCTTGTACGTGTTGAAATTATACATTTGAATTTTTTTATTTTGATGGTGTGGTCAATGATTCTAATTCATTTTTAGTTTCATTTGATTTTTTGATTTTTGATGTGATCATGAAGAGCAAAGCGCCGCCAAACTTCACAAAGTTTGATTTGATATGATTTTTAAACACGAGGCTAATGCACGAGTTACCAATCCTAGTCCAATGGAATATTATTTGCTTCGAAATTACGTGATGATATACATTCATAAGAAACTACTAGCAATTAGGTTATCTTTAGATGAAATTGTTAATATATTTTTTTATCTTATTAGCAATTGTAGGATAAAATTGAACTAATACAAATGTACTTGTGTTATGCATTGAAAAAACCACATTATTATGGTACTCCCTCCATTCACTTTTGTAAGTCATTTCAGACAACTTAAAATAGGTTGTTTTGTACATTGTCTGAAATGTCTTCAAGGTCTTATAAAAATGAACAGAGGGAGTACTTATTTTCCACTTTGCACATATTTTTTTCAACTTGGCTCGGGCCCCCTCTATACATAAATCCTGGCTCCATCACTGCACCCTCCGCCCCCAAGCCCGTCTTTGGCATAGCGAGCAGCGGATCTGAGTCCTTCACCCCCCAGATCCATCGACCCGGAGCTCATTCCATGCGGCCCCGAGGAGGAGATGGCCATCCAGCTTGCGCTCCGTGATGTCTACTACGCAACTTTATTCTTGTAGACACGTATTGGGTCTCCAAGCGCCGAGTTTTGTAGGACAGTAGCAAATTTCCCTCAAGTGGATGACCTAAGATTTATCAATCTATGGGAGGTGTAGGATGAAGATGGTCTCTCTCAAATGACCCTGCAATCAAATACAAGAAATCTCTTGTGTCCCCAACACATCCAATACAATGGCAATTTGTATAGTTGCACTAGTTCGGCAAAGAGATGGTGATACAAGTGTATGGATGGTATAAATATATTTTTATAATCTGAATAAATAAAAACAGAAAGGTAGCAAATAGTAAACAGGCACAAAAGCGGTATTGCAATGCTTGAAAATGAGGCCTAGGGTCCGTACTTTCACTAGTGCAATCTCTCAACAGTGCTAATATAATTGGATCATATAATCACCCCTGAAAGTGCGACAAAGAATCACTCCAACTTTCCTATCTAGCGGAGAACATAAGAAGAAATTATTTGTAGGGTATGAAACCACCTCGAAGCTATTCTTTCCAATCGATCTATCCAAGAGTTCGTAATAAAATAACACCAAATAATTTCAGATTCATAATACTCAATCCAACACAAAGAACCTCAAAGAGTGCCCCAAGATTTCTACTGGAGAAACAAAGATAAGAACGTGCATCAACCCCTATGCCTAGATTACCCCAATGTCACCTCGGGAATCTGTGAGTTGAGTGCCAAAACATATATCAAGTGAATCAATACGATACCCCATTGTCACCATGAGTATTCATATGCAAGACATACATAAAGTGTTCTCAAATCTAGGAAAGTATTCAATCCGATAACAACAAAATCTCAAAGGTAAAAACTCAATTCATCACAACAAGTTAGAGAGGGGAAAACACCATATGATCCGACTATATTAACAAAGTCCGTGATACATCAAGATTGTGACATCTCAAGAACACGAGTGTTGTAGGGTGGAACCCTAAGTGGAGATCTTTCATGAATTGGAGGGGGAATCCCCAAGAACAAGATGAACACAAGGGAGAAAACAAGGGGAACACTCAAGAACAAGTCCAATCACACATCCACTAGACCAACAAACACACAAGATACATGAACAATCAAAGGGAAACAAGATACATGGTAGAGTTCATCCCAAATCCTATGAAGGATATGAGGGCTTGATGATCTAGATAGATCCTTCCCACAAGGGGGTCTTGAATCCCTAGGGATCTTCCCCAATGGAGTCTTCTCTCTCAAGAGGAATCCCACAAGGGGAGGTACACGAGCTAAGCCCTATGATCTGTGTCTATTCTTAGCTAACTCTAAATGAAGGAGGAAGGGGAGTATATATAGGTCTAATGGATGAAGGGGTAAGTAGGGACGAGATGGGGATACAAGGGCCAAGCCCAACAGCCACGCACAGGGGGCCCCGTGTGCATGGGGTAAGTGGAGCCCGTGCGCACGGGGTATCCAGAGACCCGACTCATGAGCCCGTGCGCACAGGGTCCGGGAGGCCCGTGGGCACGGTACACACCCGTGCGCATGGGGTCTTCAGGACCGCCAGCCTGGGAGGCCCGTGGGCACGGGGTCGGAGGGCCCCGTGCGCACAGGGTTGCCTGGGAGCTGCTGCCTTCTTCTTGGTGCTTCCTTCTCCGCTTACAGGCTTCCCTCTTGGATGGTGTAGATGTTCTCTTCTTCTTGGACTCCTCCTCAATGAATGTGTAGCTCCGCTCACACCTATGTATGCACACGAGAGAGGGGTCAAGTAGTATACCATCCTTGAAAGGTACAAGTGGACACGTGTAAAGGAGATGATTCACCTTTGTATGTATGAAGTAGATGTGGCATGTGTCACTTGCCAAATGGACTCTTGACATGGTGATGTCCATAGGATGCTCCACATCATCCCCTCCCCCTTGGGAAAGATCCGACCTCAGATCGAAATACAAATCACCATGGGAAAGAGATGATGTTGCCGTGTCGAAGTTGACGATCACCAAGCATTCATCATCTTGTAGTTTCAAATGGGCACTCTCCAATGTCGCACCGTCTTGTAATTCCTTCAAAAGGAGCAAAGATAACAAGCACTTGGAAAAACAAATGTGGTTGGCGTAAGAGCAAAACCAAGCATTCAAGAGGTGATTCACCCAACAAGTGTTGTCATCAAGCATAGCATATGGTTTGACAAAGAAGTGTGGCATGGCATTTAAGCATATAAGTTGAGCACAATCAAGGACATCATGGAAACAAGCATGCAAATGGGAGGTGAAGATGCTAATATGTGTGACAAGTGAATAAGAATCTACCTCACTGTCATAGCAAGCATGCATAAAGCACTCAACAAATGGTCTATGGTGTAACGCCCTCGATGCGGCTATATCTCCCACATGTCGAAGCACGACTTAGAGGCATAACCGCATTGAAAGCAATGTCGCAAGTGAGGTAATCTTCACACAACCCATGTAATACAATAGGGGAAAAAGATACATAGTTGGCTTACAATCGCCACTTCACACAATACATGAATAAAGAATTACAACATCCAAAAACAATCAAGGTCCGACTACGGAACCAAAATAAAAGAAGAACCCCAAATGCGACAAGGTCTCCGGTTGACCCCAACTGGGCTCCACTACTGATCAACTAGAACGAAACGACACAAAGGACAAGATCTTCATCGAGCTCCTCCTGAGCTTGGTTGAGTCACCTGGAATGGCATCATCGGCACCTGCAAGCTGGTTTTGGAAGTATCTGTGAGCCACGGGGACTTAGCAATCTCACACCCTTGCGATCAAGACTATTTAAGCTTATGGGTAAGGTAAAGGTATGAGGTGGAGCAGCAGCAAGCGACTAGCATATATGGTGGCTAACATACGCAAATGAGAGCGAGAAGAGAAGGCAAAGCACGGTCGATAAAAGTATGATCAAGAAGTGATCCTAGAACAACCTACGTCAAGCATAACTCCAACACCGTGTTCACTTCCCGGACTCCGCCGGAAAGAGACCATCACGGTTACACACGCGGTTGATGCATTTTAATTAAGTTAAGGTTCAAGTTATCTACAACCGGACATTAACAAATTCCCATCTGCCCATAACCGCGGGCACGACTTTCGAAAGTTCAAATCCCTGCAGGGGTGTCCCAACTTAGCCCATCACAAGCTCTCACGGTCAACGAAGGAATAGACCTCCTCCCGAGACATTCCGATCAGGCTCGGTATCCCGGTTCTACAAGACATTTCGACAGGGTAAAACTAAACCAGCAACACCGCCCGAATGTGCCGACAAATCCCGATAGGAGCTGCACATATCTCTTTCTCAGGGCACACCAGATCGTCTAAACTTCTGGTAGGACAGCCCAGAGTTGCCCCTGGTGGCCATCGGCGGCTGACAAGTTGGACCAACACTCAGAGGAGCACTGGCCCGGGGGGTAAATAATGATGACCCTCAGGAGCGCGACTCCCAAGGGAAAAGAAAAGGCTAGGTGGCAAATGGTAAAACCAATGTTGGGCATTGCTGGAAGAGCTTTAGTTAAGGCGAACTGTCAAGGGGTTCCCATAATAGCCCAACCGCGTAAGGAACGCAAAATCCGGGAACATAACACCGATATGACAGAAACTAGGGCGGCAAGAGTGGAACAAAACACCAGGCATACGGCCGAGCCTTCCACCCTTTACCAAGTATATAGATGCATTAATTAATAAGATATATTGTGATATCCCAACAAGTAAACATGTTCCAACAAGGAACAACATCTCCATGTTCCAACAAGGAACAAACTTCAATCTTCACCTGCAACTAACAACGCTATAAGAGGGGCTGAGCAAAGCGGTAACATAGCCAAACACCGGTTTGCTAGGACAAGGTGGGTTAGAGGCTTGGCTCAACAATATGGGAGGCATGATAAGCAAGTGGTAGGTATCGCGGCATAGGCATAGCAAAAGAGAGAGCAACTAGCAAGCAAAGATAGAAGTGATTTCGAGGGTATGGTCATCTTGCCTGAAATCCCACAAGGAAGAAGAACGAGTCCATGAAGAAGACAAACGGACGTAGTCGAACGGTTCCTCACAAACGCGACATTATCGGAACCAACCCGAAGAAGCAACACCGGAAAAGAGCAAACAACCTAGTAAACAACCACCACATAGACATGGCATGATGCGCAAACAAGAATGATGCATGTCCGGTTTAAAGAGGGCATGTCATGGCAAAGTGCACAAGCAATCCTACAAATTAAGTGGAGCTCAATATGCAACAAGTTGCATATTGGCGAAACACCACGACAAGTTATTTAGTTCGATCTCGTTTATGTACCCAACAATATTAAATGTTGTTAAACATGGCAAGAGGGTGAAGCAAAGTAAAACTACCTATCTAGTCAAGGTTAAATGAGGCCGGAAGCAACGAACAACAAATCCGGAAACTCCTCATGTGCATAAATTAGATTTGGTACTGTTCTGCCCTAAACATAATTTTTAGAGTTATTAAACATGCAAAATAAAACCACCATGTTAAACTAGGCATTTTTCCACCCCATTTACATATAAAGATTATTAAATTCCGAGTTACGGTTATTTAGTTATGAATTAAAGCATTTTAGCAAGTAATTTAAGCAAATTTAAACAAACAGCATTTTAAACATGTTAAACATGGATGAAAGTTGGATATTATTAAACTATATGAAATTCTAAGCAAGTTTCATATTAAGTTTGTTTTAAACCGATGCATGGTTATTTACTTGTGAGCAAATTAAAATAATGGCATCCTCCTGTAATTATGCATGCATTGGAAAGAAAAAAAATGCACAGACTGGAAAAAAAAGCTACACGGGCTGAAACTGGATCTGGCAAGGGTTGCTCACATTGGGCCAAGCCCATCTGAGCCTGGGGCGCATGGCGCGGTGCGGGCAGGCCGCGGAGGAGGCCGGGCCCTCCTGGCGCTGGCGCAGAACTGGGCCTCGCATGGCTCGGCTGGCCCACGCGCGGAGGCGAACGGTGCTGGGGGTCGCCGTCCTCCTCTGCTCGATGCAGAGGCAGAACCAGGCGCGGCGGCGCCCGCCGGTGATGTGGAATGATGGCGCGGCAGGGAAGAGCTCCGGCGAGGTCGGGGATGGATGGATCCGGTCTTGGGGCATCGGATCTGACGACGAGGATGGTCAGGGGGACGAGCGGCGAAGGTGGTGGACTCCGGCGAAGGTCAACAAGGCGAGGGCGAGTGGAACTTCATCTGCGATGGCGCCCTGCACGGGAGAGAGAGAGACGTGAGGGAGAGGGAGGACAGAGGAAAGGAGAGAGACGGATCTGGCCTGGGGTCACCGGCGGCGGCTCCGGGTCGCCGGAGTTCATCCCGGCACGGCGCGAGGCGATTCCAGCGACGGGCATGAGCGGGAGGGAGCATCGGGCTCTCTCGACCCTGGTCAGGGACGGCGGCGGCGTGGTGCGGGTGCCTCGGCCCAGAATGGCCCGGGGCGGGCCTCGGATGGGCCTGACAGGGACCGAGGCGATGTGGGGCGCGGGGAGGCGATGTGGCGGCTTCCCGTTGGCTGCGGGCGTCCTGCGTGGTGGCGACTGGCCACCAGGATGGCGCCAAGTGGCAGGGACGAGGTGGCCGGTGGTGGAAAATAGAGGAGAGGAGGTGGGAGGCAGCTGGCTGATGATTGGGGGCGCGGATTTCGAGGAGGAGGAAGGAGAAGGCCCAAAATGGCATGGAGGGGGTCTATATAAGGTAAGGGGGCTAGGGTTAGGGGGTTTGAGGCCGTTTCGGACCAGTTCGATCTCGATCGGACGACCCTGGAGCGGAGGGGGTTAGATAGGTGGGCTAGTGGGCTGTGCTAGAGAGAGATGGGCTGAGAAGAGAGGAGAGCGAGGCCCGGCAACATTTTTCGGAGACCGAAAACGTCCGACGCTAGACCGACTATATTGCCCCTATAGTTTAACGGTTGGGCTATCAAACGAGCTCCGAATGCGATGAAACTTGGCAGGCGACCTACTAACAACATAACAACACCACATGCCAACTTTCATCCCATTCCGAGAACATTTTCCAGCCACTTATAAAATACTATTTCGGACATTCCGCGGGCGCGTGCAAGTGTGTCTGGGCTCAGAACGGACAATGGAGAGAACTGTGGGAACCCAGGCGGATGCAAGTTTTGAAAAACATGATGATGCAATGCATATGATGACATGATATGGAATGCATGACACATAAGCAAAAGACAAGGCAACGCAGCGAATAACTAGAAGACACCTGGCACATCGGTCTCGGGGCGTTACAACACTCCACCACTACGAGAGGATCTCGTCCCGAGATCTAGAATGGCACCGGAGGGGCAACGGAAGAGAAATAGAAGAGGTAAACCTAAGTTGCTTCTTTGACAAATGAGTGAGACCAAGAATCTTGGGAGGTTGAACAAATTTAAGGAAAGAAAGCAACGGAGATGAACGAAGTTGAAAGCACTCCGTTAGAAAAGAGGGACAAGGGAGAACAACTTCGGGCAGCACTCCGATAGAAAAGAAAAGGAATTGAATAAGAACTTGGTAAGATGAGAAGACACTTGATGAAATCACAAGACACTGCCTCCGGAACTATTGAATGAATGGAACAAGGGTAAGAAAGATCTCACACGGCACTCTGGTTGAAAAGAGGTGCAAGGCTTGATAAGATGAAAATAACTTGAGCAGAGGGCACAACACTCTGGTTAAATAGGATAAGCATGAAAAAGAACATGATCTTTGACGAAACGAGATGATGGGTTGAAAAGAGCAACATCACAATGCCTCCGGATGAAAGAATCAAAGGTAGATCATCGGAACAAAAGAACGGAGAAGAAAATGACAACTCCTACCACAAATGAACTTGGAAAGCATCCTTAGGAGAGGGGGTGGGAGGCGGCTGGCTGATGATTGGGGGCGCGGATTTCGAGGAGGAGGAAGGAGAAGGCCCAAAATGGCATGGAGGGGGTCTATATAAGGTAAGGGGGCTAGGGGGTTTGAGGCCGTTTCGGAGCCGTTCGATCTCGATCGGACGACCCTGGAGCGGAGGGGGTTAGATAGGTGGGCTAGTGGGCTGTGCTAGAGAGAGATGGGCTGAGAAGAGAGGAGAGCGAGGCCCGGCAACAGTTTTCGAAGACCGAAAACGTCCGACGTTAGACCGACTATATTGCCGCTATAGTTTAACGGTTGGCTATCAAACGAGCTCCAAATGCGATGAAACTTGGCAGGCGACCTACTAACAACATAACAACACCACATGCCAACTTTCATCCCATTCCGAGAACATTTTCTGGCCACTTATAAAATACTATTTCGGACATGCCGCGGGCGCGTGCAAGTGTGTCTGGGCTCAGAATGGACAATGGAGAGAACTGTGGGAACCCGGGCGGATGCAAGTTTTGAAAAATATGATGATGCAATGCATATGACGACATGATATGGAATGCATGACACATAAGCAAAAGACAAGGCAACGCAGCGAATAACTAGAAGACACCTGGCACATCGGTCTCGGGGAGTTACATATGGTATGCATAGGCATCATTCACAACACCAAATATAATGAGATGTCGAAACACATGGGGAAAGTGCAAGACAATCCAATCATAATGTGCATACGGTGTAGTGAAGATATCATGGCACTCAACACAAAAGAAGGAACAATTGTTCAATATGTGTGAGGCAATCAAGTCAATCATGTGCAAAGCATGGAATGGATGCCATCAACCGCAAGAAACAAGCAAGTATGAGTCATCGGTGATGCAACATAAGCAAGCATATCAATCATGTCGTGCAAACTAGTGGAGCGAAGATGCAACACACTAGAGGATATCATGTCATGTGAGCAAATGATAGGCATAGGCAATGCACATGACATATCGCAAGCACGAACACAAAGCAAGATCATAGTATCATCATAGGCATGGGGCACAAAGCAAACATGGTAATAACAAGTGATATCTCCACCAAGCTTGCAAATACACATACAAGTACTAGAATCAATCATCATGTGTAATGCAAAGCATGGGTCACAAATGCATGGCAAAGGCATAGGAATGAGCATATCATGCAAAGTGAACATGGCAATATGGGGATAAAGTGAGAAGTGGTAAGTAACCCATAACCATGTGAGGGCCGTGTAGAAGAGATGCGCGAAGTCTTTACGCGAAGGGAGTGGTGGTAAGGACAATCCACGGGATCCCAAGTCATCATTGCTCTCTAGAGCTCATTTCGTCAACTCATGGGATTGTGAGGTTGACGATTTTTCATGGGTACCTACACAAAAGAGACACAAACGAAAGGTGTGTGTGGTAAATGTACACATCATCCATCATGATGTGTATGTGCACATGAGAGTTAGCACAAGATAAGCATTGCTCGAAGAAATGTGATGCATGGTATATAAACATGTCATCCCTCATGAAAGAATAGTTGTTATGTATAACACGATGGGGACACAAATTGAGCAAATAAGTATATGGCACATCAATAGCAAGGTTATACAAGGGGATCATATGGTGCACACAATCATGGGAATCATGCCAAGTATAGGAGGTAGCAAAATCTCCTAATGTGTATGAGGAAACTATGGGGGTCTCCTCATGAGCAATAGCGGAAGCATAATATGGAGAAAATGGACAACATCCTAAACAATGCATATCCGAAGCTAGGTGGTCATGGCATGGCATATGAGATAAATGATGCAAAGGAAGCATATCCATATCATCGCAAGAAAAAAAATGCCAATCACCATGGGCTTGTCATCTATGCCATAGGTGCAAATTGGGTTTATTTTAATGGCATATGCATAGTCACTATGATGAGATTGCAAATATGACATATGGGATATCTCATGCATAGCATATGACAAGTTAAGCGGATCATCAAACATGATGTGACCTAAAGAATTGTCAGAAGAAATCCTATGTAACATGGCATCACAACTAATAGACTCATGGCAATCATCAAACTCATCATAAATGGGTAAATCATCGCATGGAGAAATCATACTAGCATGAAGCATGGTAATAGGTGGATCAACATCATGCAAGCAATCAATGTCTAGAACGTCCACTAGTGGGACAAGAGCATCACCTTCACCTATGTTACCTTTCTCATTCCACTCATGTGATGTAGGTGAGGTGGAGCGACCAAATGGTGGTCATCGTCGTCATCGGGATGAAATCATGTGGTGGGTGCATCATAGTCCACCATGGCCATTATCCTGTCCAATGGAAGGACGGAGTCGTCGAGGATCGGCGCGTCATCATATATGGGACCTAGCACCAAATGAGAAGACACAATAGAGGTAGAGATCAAGTCGTTAGTGTTGAAAGTGGCCTCACATGACCTATCAACTATCTCAATGTGGTGGTTCACTCACTCCCTCAAGGTAGGTGCACTCAATGTCACATATGGTGGAGTCACTCATCTCACTCAAGTGGTGGGGCTGGTAGCTCTCCTCACACGGGAATTGGGGCAACTCATCATATATGGGGCTAGTGGTGAAGTCACGCTCTCTCTCAATATGATGGCAAAAGTCACTCAAGTCATCATACGTTGCCGTGGTCGAAGGGAAAATCCCATGCTCAACCGTCTCGTAGTCGTCGCCGTGGTTGAAGGCCAAAGATGGCACATCACCACTCTCATCGTGGATGAAGGCTGAAGATGGCACATCATTGCTCTCGTCATGGATGAAGGCCAAAGATGGCACATCATCACTCTCGCCGTCATGTAGCATGGTCGTTGCGAAGTGAGCTCGGGGTCGAGTAGACATGGCCTTCTTGAGTTCTTGCTCCGCCTTGAGAGCACCAATGTAGTTGTCATCGAGGGACTTGTAGTTCTCAAGGAAGATAGTCTTGGAGGTGTCGTTGTTCAATCCCATCATGAAGTAGAACTTCATACAAATGGGGCCATCCATGCCGGCACGTCGCAAGGCTTCCTTCATGTTCTTGAAGTACTCGTCAAGGACTTGGATCCTTGTATGGTGTTCTCCAATTGGTGTTGAAGATGTTCCGTGTAGGTGGAAGGCACAAATTCTCACCTCATCGCTTTCTTCATCATGGGCCACGTCATGGTGAATCTTGTTGAAGGTCTATGAAGCCACCATGTTAATGCATAGTCGTGGAAGGTACTTGTGGCGCACTTCACTTGATCGTCGAAGGGTACTTGGTGCAGCTTGAGGTAGTCGTCCATCTTGCACTCCCACTCGAGGTACTCTTTGGGGTAATGAGTCCCAAAGAATGGAAACTCATCGTCATCGGTGAAGTCGAAGTATCTCGTGGAGGTAGACTTGAGCTCGTGGAGTAGGCGAAGATGTCGTACATCCGAAGGCGAAGATGCCTTGGAGTCACTTGGAGAAGATGCCAATGTTGTTGAAGAAGCCGAAGTCTTGGGGTTGATGTCGCGGCTCTAAATAGCCCATGTGCACGAGGGTGCAGGAGGCCGTGTGCACGGGGGTCGAGGGCCCGTGTGCACGGGGTTGGCAGAGCAGCCAACGTGTGTCCTGAAGGTCGCTCTTCATGGTCATGTCGATGTCGATGCTTGTGTGTACTTGCTGGAGATGGTAGCTCGAGAGTCTTTGCACTTGAGCGTCTTCTCGAAGATGAGGAAGACCGCCTGCGGTTCTTGATGAGGGCCTTGAGCTCCTCCATTTGCTTGTCCATCTTGGCGTCGATGAAGTTCTTCATAGCATCAAACTGGTCGTCATTGTTGTAGACCGGAGATGATGTGCTTTGCCTATCCATCACAAGACTCGAGCAAAGGTGAGTAGGAAATGAGATAAACAATACCAAGCTACCTTTTCCCAATGTTGAGGATGTATCTCGTATCACTCAATGTGAGATGAAAGAATATTGGAATTGGTACCGGACTTGTTCACTCACACCTACAAAGTAAAGCTTATCGAGTGGCTTGCTTAGGACAAGTGGCACAAATTTCATGCAAATTGAAGTCCAATATATTGTAAATGTTGAAATAAATCCAAAGGACTCAAAATGCAAAGCAAGTGATCACAAATATAGAGCAGGGCAACAAAGAAAGACACATGGTTGGATAATGGGGCTTGTGCAACTATAGGGATGAGCAATACAAGATTGCCTAACGAAGACTAAGCTCGTGTTGCACAAACACTAGGAGAGAACTAGCTTGATTGCACACTTGGGAACGATTCACCACTTGGCACCAACCTATATGTATGCAAGCTAAATGTTTCCTATTCCATGTATCCTCATGCACAAGTATCTCTTTTCATGCTCAACTCTTTGCTTATAAGCTTATGATCATTCTTTTCTTGCTTAAAAGCTTTTTTTGCTCTTATCTTCCTTTCCACTATGCTTATTGAGCCTCAACCACAAATATGAGATAAGTATCACAAGATATGCACGGGAGCAAGCAATTGCACTATATGATATATCCAATGATGCAACAATATGATATCGTATCACTAGGGTGCACAAGTTTTTGCGAAGCCCGACAATACTCAGATAGCTAGTCTCAATAGGTATGAAGGTATTCGCAAAGATGGTGGGGCTATCAAGATGTAACGACAAGGAAGATAAATCTTATGACGGAATGTATACCTTCGTCACACTTAACCTTTCACGAAGTCGGGGGTAACCGGCCTTGCTTCCGGTTGAATACGGTCTCAAAGGTTGGATGGTCGTCATCAATGTGGAAGCTCGTGGTGGATGTAGTCGATGGACCGATACAAGTCACTAGTGGTGGATGAAGATGTAACCATACCTAAGTAGCCGAAACACCTAAGGAGACTCAAATCACAACTCAAACAACCACAAATGCACTAAGAACCAAAATGGGTTAGTTTGCAGAAGTTGTATGTGGTGGTGCGAAAGTTAAGGCGTAAGGCCTATGCAAAAGATGCAAAAATGGACAAAATTTGATGGATTCAAATGGTGGTAAAACCAAGATGAGCAGCTTGGCCACGTCGCTAGCTTTTCAACAAGCCAAAGAACACCCAAATCGGAGTTCAAGAGTGGAAGTTATGACCGAAAACGTAAAGTGCACGCGGCTGATTCTGGGAGGGCCGTGCGCACGGGGTCAAAGGCCCATGGACACGGGGTCCCGTGCGCATGGTACACGTACCAAGGGCACTTGGTCACCTGGGACTATGCGGGGGCCCATGGGCACGGGGCTGGGAGCCCGTGGGCACGGGGTAGGCAGAAATTTTGCGATTTTTCGGGTCAAATTCGATGGGGGAAAGAACAAGAACAAGTCCAATCATGGCTCTTTTTGTGGGGATTTTTGAAATTGGGCAAGAAAATAAACATTAGGCTAGAAAACTAAGAGGGGGGCTCCAATTTCATGATCAACCATGGCTCTGATACCAAGATGTTGTAGGATGGAACCCTAAGTGGAGATCTTTCATGTATTGGAGGGGGAATCCCCAAGAACAAGATGAACACAAGGGAGAAAACAAGGGGAACACTCAAGAACCAGTCCAATCACACATCCGCTAGACCAACAAACACACAAGATCCACAAGATACATGAACAATCAAACGGAAACAAGATACATGGTAGAGTTCATCCCAAATCCTATGAAGGAGATGAGGGCTTGATGATCTAGATAGATCCTTCCCACAAGGGGGTCTTGAATCCCTAGGGATCTTCCCCAATGGAGGTCTTGTACTCCAATGGAGTCTTCTCTCTCAAGAGGAATCCCACAAGGGGAGGTACATGAGCTAAGCCCTATGATTTGTGTCTATTCTTAGCTGCCTCTAAATGAAGGAGGAAGGGGAGTATATATAGGTCCAAGGGATGAAGGGGTAAGTAGGGACGAGATGGGGATACAAGGGCCAAGCCCAACAGCCACATACAGGGGCCCCGTGTGCACGGGGTAAGTGGAGCCCATGCACACGGGGTATCCAGAGACCTGACACATGAGCCCATGCGCACGGCGTCTGGGAGGCCCGTGGGCACGGGGGTCCCGTGGACACGCTACATGCCCATGCACACGGGGTCTTCAGGACCGCCAGCCTGGGAGGCCCGTGGGCACGGGGTCGGAGGGGCCTGTGCGCACGGGGTCACCTGGGAGCTGCTGCCTTCTTATTGGCGCTTCCTTCTCCGCTTCCAGGCTTCCCTCTTGGATGGTGTAGATGTTCTCTTCTTCTTGGACTCCTCCTTGATGAATGTGTAGCTCCGCTCACACCTATGTATGTACACGAGAGAGGGGTCAAGTAGTATACCGTCCTCGAAAGGTACAAGTGGACACGTGTAAAGGAGATGATTCACCTTTGTATGTATGAAGTAGATGTGGCACGTGTCACTTGCCAAATGGACTCTTGACATGGTGATGTCCATAGGATGCTCCGCATCAACGAGAGAGAGAGAGATATTAAACATATAGCTACTGGTACATACCCTTAGCTCCGAGGGTGGATGTAGCAAGTGTAACAGTGATGATAGCAATAGTAACGTAGCAAGATCAATAAGGATAAATTCGTAGGCATTGGATCGGTGACTCGTTGGATGATATTCATCATGTGACAGTTATAACCTAGGGCGATACGGCACTAGCTCTAGTTCAATGATATAATGTAGGCATGTATTCCATAAACAGTCATACGTGCTTTATTAAAAAAAACTTGCATGACATCTTTTGTCCTACCCTCCCGTGGCAGCGGGGTCCATATTGGAAACTAAGGGATATTAAGGCCTCCTTTTAATAGAGAACCGGCACAAAGCATTAACACATAGTGAATACATGAACTCCTCAAACTACGACCATCACCAGGAGTGGGCCCGGTTGTTGTCACTCCGGGGTTGCCGGATCATAACACGTAGTAGGTGACTATAACTTGCAAGATCAGATCTAGAACATGGATATAATGATGATAACATAAACGGTTCAGACTGAAATCATGGCACCCAGGCCCAAAGTGACAAGCATTAAGCATGGCAAAGTCATAGCAACATCAATCTAAGAACATAGTGGATATTAGGGATCAAGCCCTAACAAAACTAACTCGATTACATGATGAATCTCATCCAACTCCTCATCGACCAGTGAGCCTACGAAGTAATTACTCACTCCCGGTGGGGAGCATCATGGAATTGGCGATGGAGAAGGGTTGGTGATGATGAAGAACGAAGATCCCCCTCTCCGGAGCCCCAAACGGACTCCAGATCTGCCCTCCCGAGGAAGAACAGAGCTTGGCGGTGGCTCCGTCTCGTAGATCACGACAATTCTTTCTCCTTGATTTTTTTCCTGGAAATATGTGAATTTATAGTATCAGGGGGTCGTCAGCGGGTCCACCATGTGGGTACAACCCACCTGGGCGCGCCAGGAGAGGTGGGCGCGCCCTGGTGGGTTGTGCCTGCCCAGGGCCCCCTCTCTGGTGGGTCTTGGCTCTAGTAATTCTTATTATTGATATAAAAAATCCTCAAAAAATTTCGTTCCATTCCGAGAACTTTTATTTCTACACAAAAACAACACCATGGTAGTTCTGCTGAAAACAACATCAGTCCGGGGTTAGTTTCATTCAAATCATGCAAATTAGAGTCCAAAACAAGAGGAAAAGCGTGAGAAGAAGTAGATACATTGGAGACGTATCAACTCCCCCAAGCTTAAACCTTTGCTTGTCCTCAAGCAATTCAGTTGATAAAGTGAAAGTGAGAAAGAAAAACTTTGACGAACTATTTTGCTCTTGTTTGCATAAATAAGCTTAAACAACACCCAGGTTTTCAGCCATCATTATAACTAACCATGTCGACAATAACTCTTAAAGATTATAATGATTCATATCAATGACATAATCAGCTAGCGAGCAATAATAAGATATCTCAAACGGCAACACGTTGTCGAAACAACCATGATATAATATGACAATAATGGTATCTCTCTAGCCCTTTCTGAGACCGCAAAACATAAATACAGAGCACCTCCAAAGTTCAAGCAGCGACTAAACATTGTAATTCATGGTAGAAAATATCCAGTCATGATGCACCCAACATTAGCTACACGCAATGCATAAATCATGACAGCTGTGTTCTACTCAGTTTCTGGTGCTTGTTTTTTAGAAGGTGAGGACAAAGTAAATAGAAAGTCCCTTCACAGAGGGAAGCAGTGATTTGCAGAGGTGCCAGAGCTCAATTTTTAAAACAGAGATACATGATATTTTGAGACATGCACCCTTCTTGTTCACTTCACGATGATGAGTTATCAACATCTTCTATGCTAAGCACGCTAGTGGCGGTTCCCAAGCGGTAAAAGTAAATGTTTTGACTCCATTGGGAGTTTTTGTTTGATTATTTAAGAGATGAAATCTTTTTGTATTTTGCACTTTGGGACTGGACATCCCTATTACCGCCCATTTTCTCATGCGATGGCGAGTGAATAAACACTCGACCTGAGAATAACCCGCTTAGCACGGAAGATATCGACCACCTCCTGTCGTTCCATGAATGATCCAGGCACACAAAACGGATAATTTTTTAGAAGTTTTTAGAGGTGGCACATGCAAATTTACTTTGGACGGCAGGGTAATACCGTATGTAGGTAGGTATGGTGGACTCATCTGGAATAACTTTGGGTTCAAGGTTTTTGATGTACAAGTAGAATCCCCACTTAGTACAGGCGAAGACTAGCAATTAAGATTGAGAAGCGGCCAGCTAGAGAGCAACAACGATCATAACCATGCATTATGCGTAAGTAACATTAGACACTAGCATGAGTAGGATATGAACACCATGAACATAAACATTATAGAGGCTATGTTGGTTTTGATTCAACTATATGCATGAACATGTACCAAGTCAAGCCACTTGAATCATTGAGAGGAGGATACCATATCATCATACTACATCACAATCATTTTAGTGCTATGTAGATATCGAAGATAAATCATTATCAACTCCCATCTACTTATGCATGGCATGGGAAACTATAATCTCTAATTGTCATTGCAAGCATGTTTAATCATAACGGGTTGAATCATGGGCACTAGGTTAAACATATTTACACAAACAAGACAAGTCGAGTTCATACAAGTTTCTCTTTGCCATGGCCAGTTCATCGAATGTCGTCATTATTGCCTTTCACTTGCACGACCGAATGATATGAAAATAATAATAGTGCAAGAGTGCCATGGACTAAGCTGGAATCTGCAAACATTTTATTCAATAGGAGAAGACAAGGTAAAATGGGCTCTTTATTAGTTCAACAATTATTCATATGAGAGCCACTCAACATTTTCATCGTGGTCTTCTCCTTGGTACAACTCGAATAAAAGAACAGAATTTCAGAGAAACACACTGAAATATTTTTGGAGTTTTTGGTTTTCTTAAGCAAGCAAATAAGGAAAAAGCAAAAACGAGAAAACTATTTACATGGGAAAGCTCCCAACAAGCAAAAGAAGAAGAAGGAAATATTTTTGGATTTTCTTTTCAGTACTACTACTAAGCATGCATAGAAAGTAAATTAACTACAACTAATTTTTTTGGTTTTTCTAAGGTTTTTCAAACACACAAGAAGAAAGCAAGAAAATAAATCTAAGCATGGATGATACAATGAAAAAGTGTGAGCACCGACAAATAGAATGATATGTGAGCATGAATATAATGTCGGTGAGAACACGTACTCCCCCAAGCTTAGGCTTTTGGCCTAACTTCGTAGTCGATCAATAGCCTAGAGGGTAGTAGGGATCCTGAGGAGCGGGCATCCACTTGTCCCACTGCGGAGGTGCCTGGTGTGCTGCAGCGTGAGCGTTCCAGTAGGCGATGATGTCTGCAGCCATAATCCGGTATCCGCCCCTGGCAAAAGAATCAAACAAAGCAGGAGCAGGCAATGGAATAACATCACGAGCTTCAACACTACAGTCCAAATTGTAGGGAATAGCAGTGTCAGGACGATCATGTGCAAGAAAGTGATGGTGATCCATGGCTGCACGATCTAGGTAAACTTTAGTCAAAGGGTAATCATGAGGGCATATCTCAACCTCAAAATGAGTTGCCAAACGAGTGGCAAAAATCCCACCATTTACTTTGCCCTTGGATTTATTAAGATGCAAGCGATGAGCCACAATCGCTCCCATGCTATAAGTGTTGTCGTCCTCTAATGCACGACATAAAACAACAAGGTCTGGTGAACTAAGTGCACTCACCTTTTCCCTAGCAAGAAAGCATTTGACAATAAAAAGTGCAAAATAATGAACAACGGGAAAGTGTAAGCCAGCGGCAGTGATGGCTGACACTCCTCTTTCATCATCCACTTTCAGAGTGTGATAAAAATCCTCGAACCCAGCCGGCCTAGGCTCAGCCAAGCTCCCATCATACGGGATCATGCATATGTCACAAAACTCACTAAGTGGTATCTGATGGTTTTCAGCATATAAATCAAAGCTCACTTCAGGAGGATTATTTCTAGGCAAGAAAGTAAAGCTAAAGCTCTGAACAAAGATGTTTGTGAGGATTTGGTGCTGGTCACACTCATCTGCGATGAAGTCGGTGAGGCCGGCATTAGCAATATATTGCATGATCTCCTCAAGAATCCCAACCTCTTGCAGGAATGGGGTGTGCGGCCATTCGCATGGCCATACTTCCGCCAACCTCTGAGGGTGGAGATCATTGTCAGAAGACTCCCCAATAACACCCTTGGAGTTCTTCTTAGAGCCAAACTTCCTGAAGATATTCATGTCCGCATACAATTTTCTGAAAATAAAATTTTTGGAGTGACAAAAAATTGTTAACAAAACTTTGTAAGATTGATAGCAACTACTCATAGGGATACATAGAGGCCATAACAAGCATTCAAACAACTTAGAACACTAAGAATTCAACATGCAAGCACATCTACAACAGCACCAAGAGTATATAATTATTCAAAGTATAAGCCACTAACACAAAAACTAATTGGACAAATGATGGAGTCACATACCAAGCAACAATCCCCGAAACAGTTTCGAAAACGGAGCTTCGAGCAAAGAGATCGAAATCCGCAGGTTTGAGCTCAAGAACACGGGAGAGAGCAATGGGGATGTTTTTTCTGGAGGTAAGTGATGATGTGGTATGAAGAGGTAAGTGAGGGGGCCCACGTGGGGACCACAACCCACCAGGGTGCGCTTGGGGTGCTGGCGTGCCCACCTGGTGCACCTCCCTCTGATGTTATTTGCACTAAAAATTCTCAAATATTCAGAAAAATCGTATTAAATTTTCACAGCATTCTGAGAACTTTTATTTTGGGTCATTTTTTATTGCACGGGAAATTCAGAAAACAAACAAGACATGGCGTTTTATTTTATTTAACTAATAAAAACAGAGAATAAAAAGTAGGGACAGAAAGTAGTTCTTACTAAATTCATCAACTTCATACGATTCAAAAATGATCCATTAATAAGGTTGATCAAGTCTTATTAACAACCACTTTCGATTAGCATGAAACCGAAGAACTTTCGTAAATCACTAAGTTACCCCAATGGGGATCTGCATTTCCCCAACAATAAGCATTTCATATTTATTTTTGACAGTAGGTAGAGGTATTTGAAAACTTCCAATACTGATTGTCGGAGTTTTTTCAATAAAATTAATACCATTCACATGGAATTGTTTCTTTGGAAAGTGCACCGTATGCTCATTGCCATTAATATGAAAAGTGACTTTGCTTTTATTACAGTCAGTAACAGCCCCTATAGTATTCAAGAAGGGTCTACCAAGGATAATCGACATGTTGTCGTCCTCGGGCATCTCAAGTATAACAAAGTCAGTCAAAATAGTAACATTAGAAACAACAACGGGCACATCCTCACAGATACCGATAGGTATGGCAGTTGATTTGTCAGCCATATGCAAAGATATTTCAGTAGGTGTGAGTTTATTCAAGTCAAGTCTTTTATATAAACAGAAAGGCATAACACTAACACCAGCTCCTAAATGACACAAAGTAGTTTTCACATAATTCTTTTTGATAGAGCAAGGTATAGTTGGTATTCTCGGATATCCAAGTTTTTTAGGTACTCCATCTTTAAAAGTATAATTAGCAAGCATAGTGGAGATTTTATCTTCCGGTATTTTCTCTTATTTGTGATGATGTCTTTCATATACTTTGCATATGGAGGCATTTTCAAGATATCAGTCAAGCGAGTACGCAAAAAGACTGGCCTCAGCATTTCAGGAAAGCGTTCAAATTCTTCATCATCATTCTTTTTAGTTGACTTGGGTGGAAAAGGTATAGGTTTTTGAACCCACGGTTCTCTTTCTTTACCATGTTTTCTAGCAATGAAGTCTCTTTTGTCATATCTTTTATTCTTAGGTTGTGGGTTATCAAGATCAACAGGTGGTTCTATCTCAACATCATTATCTGGTTCTTTATCATTGGTTGGTTGAGAGTCTTCATGAACCTCATCGTTATCTTTTTCATTATCATTAGGTGAGTGTTCATTTCCAGATTGAGTTTCAGCATCAGAGATAGAAATTTCATTATCATTATCAAGAGGTTTTTCTATTTCAGGTTCACTAGAAGTGCGCAAAGTCCTATCATTTTTCTTTTTAATTTTCTTTCTGGAAGGACTAGGTGCACTAGTGTTAGCTCTTTGTGAATCTTGTTCAATTCTTTTAGGGTGTCCCTCAGGATAAAGTGGTTCCTGAGTCATTTTACCTCCTCTAGTTGCAACTCTAACAACAAACTCATGCATATTATGATTCATTTCATCAAGCAATTCTCTTTGAGATTTAGCAACTTGTTCTAATTGAGTTTGAACCATAGAAGCATGTTTTCCAACACCTCTAACATCATTTGATATTCTAAATAACAAGTCACTAAAGCGAGCAATCATATCAGAACAGTATTTCAATTGTTTCATACCATTTGCATTGAAGTGATCTTGTTTTCTAATGTAGTTTTCAAACTCATAAAGGCATTAATTAGGATTCATATTGTGAGGATTATCATTATCATTTAACTTCATAAGAGAATTTACCTCTACCACCTTAGGCATTGGTGGTGTACTAAGCCCATGTATTTCTTCAATTGGAGGTAAAAATTTAACATCCTAAACTTTAATACCTTTTTTCTTCATAGATTTCTTTGCGTCTTGCATATCTTCGGGACTGAGATATAATATACCCCTCTTCTTCGGAGTGGGTTTAGGTGGTGGTTCAGGAATAGTCCAATCATCATAATTTTTTAATATTTTATTCAATATTTCTTCAGCTTGAGAAATAGTTCGCTCCCTGAAAACACAACCAACACAACTATCTAGGAAGTCACTAGAAGCATCGGTTAGTCCATTATAGAAGATACCAAGTATTTCATTTTTATCAAGAGGATGATTAGGCAAAGCATTAAGTAGCTGGCAAAGCCTCCCCCAAGCTTGTGGGAGACTCTCTTCTTTAGTTTGAGCAACGCTAAATATTTCCTGTAAGGCAGCTTGTTTCATATGAGCAGGAAAATATTTTTCATAGAAGTAATAAATCATATCCTGGGGACTACGCACACAACCAGGAGCAAGAGTATTATACTGATGAGCCACAAGTGTAGGGGATCTATCGTAGCTTTTCAAAAAGTAAGAGTGTCGAACCCAATGAGGAGCAGAAGGAAATGATAAGCAGTTTTCAATAAGGTATTCTCTGCAAGCACTAAAATTATCGAGAACAGATAGTTTTTGTGATAAGGTAATTTGTAAGGAGTAGCAAGTAATAAAGGTAAATAAGGTGCAACAAGATTGCCCAATCCTTTTTGTAGCAAAGTAAAAGTCTGGACAAACTCTTATATGATGTAAAGCGCTCCCGAGGACACATGGGAATTATCGTCAAGCTAGTTTTCTGTAACATCCCAAATTTTCAATTTGGAATGTTATACATTAGATCATCATGCATATCATATTTTATTTTTCTTTTGGTTTTGATCCTAGAAAATCCTAAGCAACTCAAGGACCCACGGAGAGAGTTGGGGATTTCGTTATTTACATATTTGAGTTTTCTCAAATTGTGTAAACAGGATCATTTGATTTTATTTATTTTATCATTAATTATTTCTATTACAAAAATATGAGAGAGGGAATAAAATGACTTTCCCAAAATATAGAAATATTGAGGATTTAATAAAAAAATCAAATAAGATTTATTTCGGAGTTTTTCGGTATTTTTATTTGAATTTAGGAAAAATGCGCGTTTTTCAAAATTGCATTTAGGGCCCAAATAAATGTTCACTTTATCGGGCTTGATTTTAGAAACCCGGGAAAATTTATTTAAGGATTTTTGGAGTCCGTTTAGTATTTTTTTTTATTTTTCTTCCGAGCGGAATTATAAAAATAAAAAAACGCGGAACCGACTATGGGCCGTACTCGGCCAGGACACCGCCGGCCGAGGCCTTTATAAGGCGCCGCCCCGGGGCCCGAAAGCCCAGCCGCTCCAGCCCCCAAACCCTAGGCCAGCCGCCCCAGCCCCGAAACACTAACCCTAGCCGAGCCCTACCGCCAGCCGCCAGCCGCCGTCGCCGGACCCGCCGCCGATCCGCCGGAGTTGCGCGCCACCCGAGGTCCGCCGCCCCCTCGAAATCCGTGCCGTTTAAAAAAAATTCTGTTCGTCATTTTTTTTCTTTTTCGTCGGATTTTTCCACGGTTATTTTTTGATCGCGATTTCTGATCCGATTTTCGTTTTAGTATAACTTTTCGCTCGTTTATCGGAATCAGGCGATTCAAGCGCCTGGAGTTTCGTCTCGAAACCCTCTTTCTGAATAATCAACTTAAACAAGTTTTTGCTACTGTAAAATTTGACTTATATCCAGATTACTAGAACGTAGTTGTTTTCTTTCGCCGTTTGATTTCTTTGCTTCGTTCGATTTGATTCTTTTTGCAAACCAAGGTTCTTAAGTTGAACTTTCTGGTTAGATCTTCTATTTGAGTTTTACCTGTGCATTAGATGAGTACTTATTGTATGCTTGTTGTTTGTCTGTGATAGAATACCCTGAGTGCGCCGCCTGTTACTTTGAATCTCTAGGTTTCGCGGATCATCAGCAAGGCAAGTAACACTTTGATCATACCTTTTTCTACAACCCAGTTTTATTGCATTAGATCAATTCTCACACATTGCATGATTAGGATCTAATTAAATTATGGGATGGGAAGTAGATGAGGTAGTACCTATTACCTGTTTATTTATCAAACCTTTGGGAGTTACTTCTACGTTTGCTTATTATGCCAAGCTATGCTAGTAGACGTGGATTGGGTGAGTGAAATCCATGACAGATGTGAGATTGATAATTAATGGTTTATCTAAGGTGGCAACTTAAACACACATCTGGGTGGATTGAGGCACCTGGGGTTTCCAGGACTTGCCTGTTTTTCTTTTGGACCGCCACCCAGGCTCAAAGGGATCATGAGATTATTCATACTAGAAACTTCCATGTGCAGCCACAAGCCATTATGGGCTCTGGCATAGTTGACTAAGTTGTGCGAACTCTTACAGTGGTAGACTAGCAGATGTAGGGGTTGTAGGTGGTACGGTCTAGCCGATCGTAAGGTGCTAGCGCTTCTGAAAGACTATGTCTCGGTCATCCGTTTCTCAAACACCATGTAGTGCGAGAAATCCAACGGAGGCAATCGAGTCTTGTGGGGAAAAGTGCGCAAACCTCTGCAGAGTGTAATAAACTAATCATGGTTAGCCGTGTCCCCGGTTATGGACATCTTGAGTATCTAGTACCTGAATTATCATGTGAATCTCAACATGTTACTCTAAAGAAAATTTTGTTGGGTTTAATGATGCTTAATTGGGATTGAGAATGCTGTCAACCATTCTCAATGTTTAACAACCACCATGATAGTAATTAATTTTATTCCTTTGAAGTAGGGAAAAATTGGCTTTACGCAAAAACTGTAACCATAGAGCTTTCCACCAGCCAAATATGCATATAGTATAGCTGTTGCATTCCATTACTCTCTATGTGTTACTTTGCCAGCATATTCCATGTGCTGACCCGTTTTCGGGCTGCAACGTTAATGTTGCAGACTTTTCAGACGACGATTAAGGAGTTTTTAGGTCGTGGTTCTATACTCAGTGATGCCGTTGGAGTTGATGGACTCACTTATCTTCCAAGCCTTCCGCTGTTATCATTATTAGATGGCCTTAAGCCATATTTATTGTAGTAAGTTCTCTTTGAGACACTCGATGTAATAAGTGTGTGATTGCTACTCTGCTATAAATCCTCCGAGTACCGTGTGGTGTCAGCATTACTGATCCAGGGATGACACCGGAGCACAGAGATCAGGCTGTTTGTGGTCTGGTCGCTACAGAGATGGTATCAGAGCACACGCTGACTGTAGGACACAACCACTAAGCTAAAGACCTAGATCACTACTCACTCTCTTCTCTTCTGACTTCTCATCTTTTCTACTCTTTAGGATGGCGGATGCACGGAACAAGTTCACACAACCAGATGAAGATACACCCTTTGGACGCCACTTGAAGGAAGTCACTAGATACCTGAACATAGGAATACCAAGCTTCACGGGAACCTACAATGCCACTTTACCTGAAGAAGAGCACTGGATGATTCAAGTTCAAGTTCCAGGAAGGACGTTCATGCCAGTCACTGAGCCCATAGAGTTTTCTTTTGATGCACCAACTTGGAGTCTAGGAAAGAGTATGGCATCTCACATCACCATGGGACGCATTGGAGAAGTCTACCGCAAGGATCTCAAGGATACTATTTACCAGATTTGTGGGCGCCGAGATGAACACTGGGAGATGATCAGCACCAGGAAAGATAGATTCAATTGCAGCTTTTATCCAGGAGTTAAATCAGCACATTCGACGACAGGAGAATCAGATGTGCGCCGACATGATAGATCTGAAGAAGGCTAAGACTAGAATCAAGGAACTGGAGGAAGAACTCAAGGCTACACGCAAAGATTATGAAGAAGAAATTGAAGTATTGGTGGAGAAGAATGACGATCTGATCAAGAAGATTGGAATATTTTTGGGAGGCCCGACACCAGTAGATGAAGACGAAGAACCTAAGGAGATTAGCCCAGAAGACTACATCATCATTGACGGCACCGACTCGGAACAAGATAGTAGCAATGATGACTATGTTGATGAAGCAGGAGCAGATATCATGGAGTCTACAACCGTAGAATATTTCTAGTAGACCACCCCATCAGTAGTAGTAGTCCACCATGTAAATATAGTAGTCCGAGCACTTTGCGATAGTTAGATCGATTGTATGCCTTTTGTTTGATTGAATGAAGTGAATTGTTTGCTTTTGCCTCATGTGCATATGGGTAGTGTTTTCTCTTTAGACCCCCTCTATTCTTATATCTCGTCTTTTCTAGACCCTTAGATGCCTCCGAGACGTGACCCCGGATTTGCCTTTCCGCCGGAGCTCACCCAGTTGATCCAGCAGCAGAACACCTTGATGCAGTTGCTAGTTCAGAATCAGAATCAGGGGAACAACAACAACAACCCACCACCACCACCACCTGTTGACCACTTAGCCCGTTTTCTTAGTCTGAATCCGCCGGTGTTTTCCAATAGCACCGAGCCGATAGTAGCAGATGATTGGCTCCGCAAGATAGCTAGGGAGTTGACCACAGCAGGATGCACAGATGCGGAGAAGGTTAAGTTTGCCGCACATCAGTTAGAAGGACCCGCAGTATCCTGGTGGGAGAATTTCACAGCCACCTTCCCAGTCGACACTGTCACATGGGACCAGTTTCAGCAGGCTTTTCGTACTGCCCATGTTTCAGCAGGAGCAATGGCCATGAAGAAGCGTGAGTTTCATAACTTGCGCCAAGGAGGACGGACAGTTGGCTAGTATGTGGAGGAGTTTAGTAAGCTAGCACGTTATGCCCCAGATGACGTTGCTACGGATGCAGCTAAGCAGGAGAAATTCCTGGAAGGATTGAATGATGAGTTGAGTATGGAGTTGATGGTAGCCACCTTCAACAACTACCAGGAGTTGGTAGATCGTGCTCTTATGATTGAAGGGAAGCAGCAGCAAATTGAGAACCGCAAGAGGAAGTATGGACAAGGAAAGTATAATTCAGGAGCTCAGCAGAAGTCACGTTTTACCCCTAGGCCGGGAGGACATTTTCAGCATACCCATGGAGTAGTTAGCTCACACAATCACAATGGCACCAAGAATGGTAATGGGAATGGAGGAAGCAATGGACAAAACCGCAACACCCCATCAACCCCATCCAAGAAGGACTTGAGCCACGTCACTTGCTATAAGTGTTCGAAGCCAGGACATTTTGCAAATGAATGTCCTGAAGGCCAGAATGGCAATGGAAGTTCTGGGAAGAAGCTGAACCTTTTCAACAGGGGACAGGTGAACCACGTTAGCGTGGAGGAGGTTGAAGCTCAGCCCGATGCAGTAATAGGTAAGTTTTTGGTTAAGTCATTTACCGCACTCGTTCTTTTTGATACTGGCGCATCGCATTCATACATCTCAAGGGGATTTGTGGATAAGTATAACCTATCAACCCAAGCCCTTAGGTCACCCATGTTAGTAACCTCGCCAGGAGCAGAGTATGTGGCTAGTCTATGGTGTGATCGGTTACCATTAAGGATTGGTAACTATGTTTTTCCCTTAGACCTAGTAGTATTGGAATCTCAAGGATTGGATGTGATATTAGGCATGGATTGGTTATCAAAGTATGAAGGGAATATTGAGTGTGCTAGTAAGTCAATTTTGCTTACCACACCAGAAGGGAGAAGGATCAAGTATGTATCCCGGCAGGTGGCAAAGAGGACCCAAGTAAATTTCCTAACAGGAGTTGTGCAGGAGGAAGTACCAGTGGTAAAGGATTTTCCTGATGTATTTCCCAAAGAGTTGCCAGGCATGCCACCGAATAGAGACATTGAGTTTTTGATTGAGCTTTTGCCAGGCACTGAGCCAATATCGAAGAGACCATATAGGATGCCAGCAAAAGATTTGGTGGAAATTAAGAAGCAGATTAAGGAGTTACTGGATAAGGGATATATTCGCCCAAGTTCTTCGCCTTGGGGATCGCCGGTACTTCTAGTGGAGAAGAAGGATGGATCGTTAAGGATGGTTGTTGATTATCGAGGATTGAACGAAGTAGCGATCAAGAACAAGTACCCACTACCAATGATCAACGATCTGTTTGATCGATTGCAAGGAGCTAAAGTGTTTTCCAAGATCGATTTGTGATCAGGGTACCATCAGTTGAAGATTCGAGAACAGGATATCCCGAAGACAGCTTTTACCATAGATATGGGCTGTATGAGTATACCGTTATGTCATTTGGTCTGACTAACGCGCCTGCCAATTTTATGAACATGATGAACAAAGTGTTTATGGAGTTTTTGGATAAGTTCGTCGTAGTGTTCATTGATGATACCCTGGTATATTCGAAGAATGAAGAGGAGCATAAGGAGCATTTGCGTTTGGTACTTGGAAAGCTCAGAGAACACCAATTATATGCCAAGTTCAGCAAATGTGAGTTTTGGTTGAAGGAAGTAGGATTCCTCGGACACGTTATATCTGGAGAAGGTATAGCAGTAGATCCCGCTAACGTTGAAACCGTGACCAAGTGGGAAGCCCCAACAACAGTTGGAGAGATCCGGAGTTTTCTTGGACTCGCAGGATACTACCGGAGATTTATTGAGAATTTCTCAAAGTTTGCGAAGCCTATGACGGAATTGCTGAAGAAGGATACTAAGTTCAAATGGACTGAGGAGTGTGAGGCAAGTTTTCAGGAATTGAAGAACCGTTTGGTTACCTCACCGGTGTTGATTTTGCCAGATCAAACCAAGGATTATGAGGTGTATTGCGACGCTTCACGTCGGGGACTTGGAGCAGTGCTTATGCAGGAAGGGAGAGTTGTTTCATATGCCTCGAGACAACTGAAGCCCCATGAGTTGAATTATGCCATGCATGATTTGGAGTTAGCAGCCGTAGTGCATGCCTTGAAGACATGGAGACATTTCCTCATTAGAAATCATTGTGAGGTGTACACGGATCACAAGAGTTTGAAGTACATTTTCACGCAGAAGGAGTTGAACCTCAAACAAAGGAGATGGTTGGAGCTCATCAAGGATTATGATATGAATTTGCATTATCATCCTAGGAAGGCTAATGTAGTAGCTGATGCGTTAAGCCGCAAGAGCCATGTCAATACGTTAATGATGGGAGAAATACCCAAGGAGTTAGCCGAGGATCTTCGTGAACTATGTGTGGAAATAGTTCCGACAGGCTATGTAGCAGCGTTGGAAATTCAGTCAACTTTGATGGATAGAATCAGAGAAGCCCAGAAAACTGACAAAGAGATTGCCGCTATAAAGGAGAAACTGATCAAAGGAAAAGCTAACGGATTTCGTGAGGATGAGCATGACACCCTATGGTTTGAAGACCGTGTTTATGTACCCAATGACCCGGAGATCAGAAAGTTGATTCTGCAAGAGGCACATGATTCACCGTATTCGATTCACCCAGGAAATAACAAGATGTATTTGGATTAGAAGGATATTTTCTGGTGGACCGGAATGAAGAAGGATATAGCGGAGTATGTAGCAGTTTGTGATGTATGTCAGAGAGTAAAGGCAGAGCATCAGAAGCCAGCAGGATTGTTGCAACCATTGCCGATACCCGAATGGAAGTGGGATAAGCTAGGCATGGATTTTTTATCACGGGATTACCAAGGACTCGTTCAGGCTATGACTCGATTTGGGTTGTAGTCGATCGATTGACGAAGGTAGCTCATTTCATCCCAGTAAAGACCACTTACACCAGTGCTAAGTTGGCGAAGATATACATGACCAGGATCGTATGTTTGCATGGAGTTCCGAGGAGCATCGTATCAGATAGAGGAACCCAGTTTACCTCAAAGTTCTGGAAGCAGTTGCATGAGACTTTGGGTACTAGGCTAGAATTTAGTACAACTTTTCATTCGCAGACAGATGGACAGACCGAGAGAGTCAATCAGATTTTGGAGGATATGCTGAGAGCTTGTGCGCTAGATTATGGATCTAGTTGGGACGATAATTTGCCATATGCAGAGTTCTCTTACAATAATAGCTATCAGACCAGTTTGAAGATGGCCCCTTTCGAAGCTCTGTACGGAAGGAGGTGCAGGACACCGTTGTCATGGGACGAAATTGGAGACCGCCAGTTGTTTGGACTAGATCTGATTAAGGAGTCTAAACAGAAGGTGAAGTTGATTCGCGATAGGCTCAAGGTAGCCTAGTCCAGGCAGAAGAGTTACGCAGATTCTAAACGCAAAGAGACAGTTTACGAAGTTGGAGACAGAGTTTATCTTCGAGTATCCCCACTTCGAGGGATTAAGCGCTTTGGAGTTAAGGGGAAGTTAGCGCCACGATTTGTAGGGCCATATCGAGTTTTGGAGCATATGGGAGAAGTGGCCTACAAGTTGGAACTGCCAGAAGGTTTGACAGGAGCTCATGATGTGTTCCACGTTTCTCAGTTGAAGAAGTGTCACGTGGAGATGACTGACATACCTTTGAGAGACACAGTGCCATTGGAAGCAATTCAGTTGGATAACAATTTGACCTATGAGGAGAAACCAGTCAAGATTCTCGAGTTTGCCAGCCGAGTCACTCGCAGCAAGGTTATCAAGTTTTGCAAAGTTCAGTGGAGCCACCACACGGAGGATGAAGCCACCTGGGAGCGAGAGGAAGATTTGCTCAAGGACCACCCTCACCTATTTTCTAGCCAACCCGAATCTCGAGGGCGAGATTCATCTTAAGGGGGGTAGGTTTGTAACATCCCAAATTTTCAATTTGGAATGTTATACATTAGATCATCATGCATATCATATTTTATTTTGCTTTTGGTTTTGATCCTAGAAAATCCTAAGCAACTCAAGGACCCACATAGAGAGTTGGGGATTTCGTTATTTACATATTTGAGTTTTCTCAAATTGTGTAAACAGGATCATTTGATTTTATTTATTTTATCATCAATTATTTCTATTACAAAAATATGAGAGAGGGAATAAAATGACTTCCCCAAAATATAGGAATATTGAAGATTTAATAAAAAAATCAAATAAGATTTATTTTGGAGTTTTTTGGTATTTTTATTTGAATTTAGGAAAAATGCACGTTTTTCAAAATTGCATTTAGGGCCCAAATAAATGTTCACTTTATCGGGCTTGATTTTAGAAACCCGGGAAAATTTATTTCGGGATTTTTGGAGTCCGTTTAGTATTTCTTTTTATTTTTCTTCCGAGCGGAATTATGAAAAAAAACACGGAACCGACTATGGGCCGTACTCGGCCAGGACACCGCCGGCCGAGGCCTTTATAAGGCGCTGCCCCGGGGCCCGAAAGCCCAGCCGCCCCAGCCCCCATACCCTAGGCCAGCCGCCCCAGCCCCGAAACCCTAACCCTAGCCGAGCCCCGCCGCCAGCCGCCAGCCGCCGTCGCCAGACCCGCCGCCGATCCGCCGGAGTTGCGCGCCGCCCGAGGTTCGCCGCCGCCTCGAAATCCGTGCCGTTTAAAAAAATTCTGTTCGTCGTTTTTTTCTTTTTCGTTGGATTTTTCTGCGGTTATTTTCTGATCGCGATTTCTGATCCGATTTTCGTTTTAGTATAACTTTTCGCTCGTTTATGGGAATCAGGCGATTCAAGCGCCTGGAGTTTCGTCTCGAAACCCTCTTTCTGAATAATCAACTGAAACAAGTTTTTGCTACTGTAAAATTTGACTTAGATCCAGATTACTAGAACGAAATTGTTTTCTTTCGATGTTTGATTTCTTTGCTTCATTCGATTTGATTCTTTTTGCAAACCAGGGTTCTTAAGTTGAACTTTCTGGTTAGATCTTCTATTTGAGTTTTACCTGTGCATTAGATGAGTACTTATTGTATGCTTGTTGTTTGTCTGCGATAGAATACCCGGAGTGCGCCGCCTGTTACTTTGAATCTCTAGGTTTCGCGGATCATCAGCAAGGCAAGTAACACTTTGATCATACCTTTTTCTACAACCCAGTTTTATTGCATTAGATCAATTCTCACACATTGCATGATTAGGATCTAATTAAATTATGGGATGGGAAGTAGATGAGGTAGTACCTATTACCTGTTTATTTATCAAACCTTTGGGAGTTACTTCTACGTTTGCTTATTATGCCAAGCTATGCTAGTAGACGTGGATTGGGTGAGTGAAATCCATGACAGATGTGAGAGTGATAATTAATGGTTTATCTAAGGTGGCAACTTAAACACACATCTGGGTGGATTGAGGCACCTGGGGTTTCCAGGACTTGCCTGTTTTTCTTTTGGACCGCCACCCAGGCTCAAAGGGATCACGAGATTATTCATACTAGAAACTTCCGTGTGCAGCCACAAGCCATTATGGGCTCTGGCATAGTTGACTAAGTTGTGCGAACTCTTACAGTGGTAGACTAGCAGATGTAGGGGTTGTAGGTGGTACGGTCTAGCCGATCGTAAGGTGCTAGCGCTTCTGAAAGACTATGTCTCGGTCATCCGTTTCTCAAACACCATGTAGTGCGAGAAATCCAACGGAGGCGATCGAGTCTTGTGGGGAAAAGTGCGCAAACCTCTGCAGAGTGTAATAAACTAATCATGGTTAGCCGTGTCCCCGGTTATGGACATCTTGAGTATCTAGTACCTGAATTATCATGTGAATCTCAACATGTTACTCTAAAGAAAATTTTGTTGGGTTTAATGATGCTTAATTGGGATTGAGAATGCTGTCAACCATTCTCAATGTTTAACAACCACCATGATAGTAATTAATTTTATTCCTTTGAAGTAGGGAAAAATTGGCTTTACGCAAAAACTGTAACCATAGAGCTTTCCACCAGCCAAATATGCATATAGTATAGCTGTTGCATTCCATTACTCTCTATGTATTACTTTGCCAGCATATTCCATGTGCTGACCCGTTTTCGGGCTGCAACGTTAATGTTGCAGACTTTTCAGACGACGATTAAGGAGTTTTTAGGTCGTGGTTCTATACTCAGTGATGCCATTGGAGTTGATGGACTCACTTATCTTCCAAGCCTTCCGCTGTTAACGTTATTAGATGGCCTTAAGCCATATTTATTGTAATAAGTTCTCTTTGAGACACTCGACGTAATAAATGTGTGATTGCTACTCTGCTATAAATCCTCCGAGTACTATGTGGTGTCAGCATTACTGATCCAGGGATGACACCGGAGCACAGAGATCAGACAGTTTGAGGTCTGGTCGCTACATTTTCATCACGATCATATGATTTGCATTCGGTACTTTGATAATCTGATATGTGGGTGGACCGGTGCTTGGGTACTGTCCTTACTTGGACAAGCATCCCACTTATGATTAACCCATATTGCAAGCATCCGCAACTACAACAGAAGTATTAAGGTAAACCTAACCATAGCATGAAACATATGGATCCAAATCAGCCCCTTACGAAGCAACGCATAAACTAGGTTTTAAGCTTCTGTCAATCTAGCAACCCATCATCTACTTATTACTTCCCAATGCCCCCCTCTAGGCCCAAACAATGGTGAAGTGTCATGTAGTCGACGTTCACATGACACCACTAGAGAGATGACAACATACATCTCATCAAAATATCGAACGAATACCAAATTCACATGACTACTAATAGCAAGACTTCTCCCATGTCCTCAGGAACTAACATAACTACTCACAAAGCATATTGATGTTCATAATCATAGGGGTATTAATATGCATAATGGATCTGAACATATGATCTTCCACCAAGTAAACCAACTAGCATCAACTACAAGGAGTAATCAACACTACTAGCAACCCTCAGTTACCAATCTGAGGTTTGGATACAAGAGATGAACTAGGGTTTGAGATGAGATGGTGCTGGTGAAGATGTTGATGGAGATTGACCCCTCCCGATGAGAGGATCGTTGGTGATGATTATGGTGATGATTTCCCCCTCCCGGAGGGAAGTTTCCCCGGCAAAACAGCTCTGCTGGAGCCCTAGATTGGTTCCGCCAAGGTTTCGCCTCGTGGCGGCGGAGTCTCATCCCGAAAGCTTGCTTATGATTTTTTGCTCGATGAAAGACTCCATATAGCAGAAGATGGGCATCGGAGGGCCACCAAGGGGCCCACGAGGCAGGGGGGCGCGCCCCCCACCCTCGTGGCCAGGGTGTGGCTCCCTCTGGAACTTCTTGCGCTCAGCATTTTTTATATATTCTGGAAATAGCTTCCGTGAAGTTTCAGGACTTTTGGAGCTGTGCAGAATAGGTCTCTAATATTCTCTCCTTTTCCAGCCCAGAATCCCAACTGCCGGCATTCTCCCTCTTTATGTAAACCTTGTAAAATAAGAGAGAATAGGCATAAGTATTGTGACATAATGTGTAATAACAGACCATAATGCAATAAATATCGATATAAAAGCATGATGCAAAATGGACGTATCAACTCTCCCAAGCTTAGACCTCGCTTGTCCTCAAGCGAAAGCCGAAATCGAAAAATATGTCCACATGTTTAGAGATAGAGGTGTCGATAAAAATAAAATACAGACATGAGGGCATCATGTTCATTCTTGGAACAACAATATATATATATATATTGTCATATGATCTCTTATTCTAAAGTAACAATTCAATCACAATTTCAAGTATGAATCATAAACTTAATTGAGGACCAACAAACTCTAATCTCAGTCATTGAGGCAATTGCAATTTATCATAACATAGGAAAGAGTCAATATAAGAGCTTTTCAGCAAGTCCACATACTCAACCATCTTTTAGTCTTTCACAATTGCTAACACTCACGCAATATTTATGGGTACGAAGTTTTAATCGGACAAAGAGAAAGATAGGGGCTTATAGTTTTGCCTCCCTACGTTTTACCTCAAGGGTAATGTCAACAATAATAGTTCATGAAGACTCACATCCAATTAGCTATATATATCAAGATCTTTCCAACACATTGTGCTTGACAAAGGATTAAATGTAAAAAGGAAATGTGAAGATCACCATGAATCTTATGTAAGGTAGAAGATAAAAGTAAAAGATAGGCCCTTCGCAAAGGGAAGCAGAGGTTGTCATGCGCTTTTATGGTTGGATGCACGAAATCTTAATGCAAAAGAACGTCACTTTATATTGCCACTTGTGATATGGACCTTTATTATGCAGTCCGTCGCTTTTATTTCTTCCATATCACGAGATCGTATAAAGCTTATTTTCTCCCATACTAATAAGTCATACATATTTAGAGAGCAATTTTTATTTCTTGCACCGATGACAACTTACTTGAAGGATCTTACTCAATCCATAGGTAGATATGGTGGACTCTCATGGAAAAACTAGGTTTAGGGATATTTGGAAGCACAAGTAGTATCTCTACTTGGTGCGAAGAAATTGGCTAGCATGAGAGGAAAAGGCAAGCTCAACATGTTGGATGATCCATGATAATATAATTTATCTCAGATGTAAGAAAACATAACCCATTACGTTGTCTTCCTTGTCCAACATCAACTCTTAGCATGTCATACTTTAATGAGTGCTCACAATCATAAAAGATGTCCAAGATAGTATATTTATATAAGAACCTCTCTTTCTTTATTACTTCCTATTAATTGCGACGATGACCAAAACTATGTTTGTCAACTCTCAACAACTTTTATTCATCATACTCTTTATATATGAGCTCATTACTTTCCATAAGATCCATATGATCTCTTTGTTTCTTTTTATTCTTTCTCTTTTTATTTTATTCCCTCAAGATCATAGCGAAATAATCAAGCCCTTGACTCAACACTAATCTTTATTATATAGCTCACGGACTCGATTACATAGAGGGATCATAAAGCAAAACTCACAACTAGATCATACTAAAACTTTATTCTACTAGATCAAGATATTACCAAAAGGATCGAACTAAGAAAAACGGTAAAGATAAAAGTGATGGTGATACGATACCAGGGCACTCCCCCAAGCTTGGCAGTTGCCAAGGGGAGTGTCCATACCAGATACTCAGTCCTTCTTTGTCGGTGGAGAAGGTGATGTTTTTGTTGATGGCGTAGGCTTCTTCCTTAATTTGCACTCGAGGACAGAATTCTGATCCCTCAGATCATCGATCTCCTGCTCATGGCTTAATATCTTTTTGCATAATTACTGCTTGTTTTCCTACAAGAGATGAAAAGGGATAAACTCGATCTTAGGTCTCTTTACTCTATCAGGGAGGCTTGACTTTTTGAACTCCACATGCATGTCCCTAGGTTGAGGTAACGGAACTTCATCTCCATCTGAGCTCGTCTCCTCTTTTCCCTTGGGTTCATAGTCCTCTTCTTCTTACGTAGTCCAACCACAATGCTCCACGTCCCCATAGACCTTAGGATCTGCAAGGTAATCAGCCACATAGCTTTGTCCTTCCGAATCCTGGGACGACATATTGCTCTAATCTGCAGCAGGACAGCTCGAAACAAAGACGGGAGATATTTGCGTGATACGGAGGTCAAAACCTTCGGGAGATTATATAATGAATTTTTACTGACCAAAAGAAGTGTCGTGCAAGAAAACGGAGTCCGAAGAGCACACGAGGTGCCCACGAGGCAGGGGGCATGCCCCGGGGGGTAGGGCGCGCCTCCCACCCTTGTGGAAGCCTCGTGTCCTTCCCGGACTGCTTCTTATTTTCCTATTTTTTTAAATATTCCAAAATGGATAAATATTACTATTAGAACTGTTTTGGAGTCGGTTTACTTACCGTACCACATACCTATTCCTTTTCGGAGTCTGAAACGTTCTAGAAAGTGCCCCTTATGTATTCCTCCGGGGTTACGGTTTCAATAATATTAGTTTCAACATTTATAGGATTACCTGAGATATAATGTTTAATTCTTTGACCGTTCACCACCCTCGGATTTGTGCCTTCGAAGTTGTTAATTTTTATGGCACCAGAATGATAGACCTCCTCGATAACGTAAGGACCTTCCCATTTAGAGAGAAGTTTGCCTACAAAAAATCTTAAACGAGAGTTGTATAGCAATACATAATCACCTACATTGAACTCACACTTTTGTATCCTTTTATCATGCAATCTTTTAACTTTTTCTTTAAACAACTTGGCATTTTCATAAGCCTGGGTTCGCCATTCATCAAGTGAGCTAATGTCAAATAACCTCTTCTCACCGGCAAGTTTGAAATCATAATTGAGCTCTTTAATGGCCCAATATGCCTTATGTTCTAGTTCAAGAGGTAAGTGACATGCTTTACCATAAACCATTTTATACGGAGACATACCCATAGGATTTTTATATGCAGTTCTATAGGCCCATAATGCATCTTCAAGTTTCTTGGACCAATTCTTTCTAGATCTATTAAAAGTCTTTTGCAAAATTAATTTGAGCTCTCTGTTGCTCAATTCTACTTGACCACTAGACTGTGGGTGATATGGAGATGCAATTCTATGATTAACGTCATACTTAGCAAGCATTTTACGAAAGGCACCATGAATAAAATGTGAACCACCATCAGTCATTAAATATCTAGGGACTCCAAACCTCGGGAAAATAACTTCTTTAAGAATCTTAATAAAGGTGTTATGATTAGCACTACTAGTTGGAATAGCTTCTACCCACTTAGTAACGTAATCAACATCAACTAAAATATGTGTATACCCATTAGAGGAAGGAAATGATCCCATATAATCAATGCCCCAAACATGAAATGGTTCAATAACAAGTGAATAATTCATAGGCATTTCTTGACGTCTACTAATATTACCAATTCTTTGACATTCATCACAAGACAAGACAAACTTATGGGCATCCTTGAAGAGAGTAGGCCAATAAAAACCGGATTGCAATACCTTGTGTGCAGTTCTATCTCCAGCATGGTGTCCTCCATAAGCCTCGGAGTGACACTTGTGTAGGATTTGTTCTTGTTCATGCTCAGGTACACAACGTCTAATAACACCATCTACTCCTTCTTTATAAAGATGTGGGTCATCCCAAAAGTAATGTCTCAAATCATAGAAGAACTTTTTCTTTTGCTGGTATGTGAAACTAGGTGGTATAAATTTAGCAACAATATAATTAGCATAATCAGCATACCATGGAGCATTACAAGAAGCATTTATGACATTTAGTTGTTCATCAGGAAACCTATCATCAATAGGTAGTGGGTCATCAAGAACATTCTCTAATCTAGACAAGTTGTCTGCAACGGGGTTCTCAGCCCCCTTTCTATCAATAATATGCAAATCAAATTCTTGTAGCAGAAGAACCCATCTAATAAGTCTAAGTTTAGCATCTTTCTTTTCCATAAGATATTTAATAGCAGCATGATTAGTGTGAATAGTTACTTTAGAATCAACAATATAAGGTCTGAACTTATCACAAGCAAATACAACTGCTAGAAATTCCTTTTCAGGGGTAGCATAATTCTCTAGGCATTGTCTAGAGTTTTACTAGCATATTGAATAACATTTAATTTCTTGTCAACTCTCTGCCCTAGAACAACACCTACAGCATAATCACTAGCATCACACATAATTTCAAAGGGTAAATTCCAATCTGGTGGCTGAACAATAGGTGCAGAAATCAATGCTTTCTTAAGTATTTCAAATGCTTCTACACAATCATCATCTAAGAGAAAAGGAATATCTTTTTGTAATAGATTAGTCAGAGGCCGAGAAATTTTTGAGAAGTCCTTAATGAACCTCCTATAAAAACCGGCATGACCAAGGAAACTTCTTATACCTTTAGTGTCCTCGGGACATGGCATCTTTTCAATAGCATCAACTTTAGCTTTGTCAACTTCAATACCTCTTTCAGAAATTTTATGCCCCAAGACAATACCTTCATTAACCATAAAGTGGCATTTCTCCCAATTCAGAAAAAGATTAGTTTCTTCACATCTCTGCAAAACTCGATCAAGGTTTCTTAAGAAATCATGAAAAGAGGATCCATAAACGGAGAAATCGTCCATGAAAACCTCACATATCTTTTCACAAAAGTCAGATAATATAGCCATCATGCATCTTTGAAAGGTAGCAGGTGCATTACATAAACCAAAAGGCATACGTATATAAGCAAAGGTACCGAAAGGGCAAGTAAAAGTGGTCTTTGATTGATCATCAGCTGACACAGGTATTTGAGAGAAGCCAGAGTAACAATCTAGAAAGCAAAAATGTGTATGTTTGGATAATCTTTCTAGCATTTGATCAATAAAAGGCAAGGGGTAATGATCTTTTTAGTAGCCTTATTTAATTTTCGGAAATCAATTACCATCATATAACCTGTAATAATCCTTTGCGAAATCAATTCATCTTTATCATTAGGAACAACAGTAATACCTCCCTTCTTAGGGACACAATGGACAGGACTTACCCACTGACTATCAACAATGGGATAAATTATACCTGCCTCAAGGAGCTTTAATATTTCCTTTCTTACCACTTCTTTCATCTTAGGATTCAGCTGTCATTGATGATCAATAACTGGTTTGGCGTCTTCCTCTAAATTTATTTTGTGTTGACATAGAGTGGGACTAATGCCCTTAAGATCATCAAGAGTATATCCAATAGTAGCATGGTGCTTCTTCAGAGTTTTCAATAATTTCTCTTCCTCCTTCTCTGAAAGGTTAACACTAATAATAACAGGATATATTTTCTTTTCATCAAGATAAGCATATTTAAGAGTATCAGGCAATTGTTTAAGCTCAAACACGGGATGACCCTTGGGTGGAGGAGGATCCCCTAAGATTTCAACGGGCAAGTTGTGTTTCAAAATAGGTCCATGTTTAAAGACTACTTCATCTATTTCCCTTCTTTCATTCATGAACATATCGTTTTCATGGTCTAGCAAATATTGTTCTAATTGATCAGTAGGAGGCACGGCAATAGACGCAAGACCAATAATTTCATATTTACTAGGCAGTTCTTTATCATGGGGTTGTCTACGAAATTTAGAAAAATTAAACTCACAAGACATATCCCCTAATCCAACTAAAACAATGTCCTTATTGCAGTCTATCTTAGCATTAACAGTATTCAAGAAGGGTCTACCAAATATAATGGGACAAAAGCTATCTTGAGGGGAACCAAGAACAAGAAAATCAGTAGGATATTTAACCTTCCCACACAAGACATCAACGTCTCTAACAACCCCAATTAGTGAAATTGTATCTCTATTAGCAAGCTTAATGGTAACATCAATACCTTCTATTTCAGCTGGTGCAATATCATGCATAATTTTGTGGTATAAGGAAATAGGTATTGCACTGGCACTAGCACCTATCACACAAGCCATGATAACAATGATCTCCTATTTTAACAGAAATTACAGGCATGCCTACGACAGGTCTATGTTTATCTTTAGCACCAGGTTTAGCAATTCTAGAAGTCTCATCACAGAAGTAAATAACATGCCCATCAATATTATCGACCAATAGATCTTTAACCATAGCAACATTAGGTTCAACTTTAACTTGCTCAGGGGGTTTAGGTGTCTTAATATTATTTTGTTGACCATAGTTGAAGCTTTAGAATGATTCTTTATTCTAACAGGGAAATGTGGTTTCTCAACATAAGCAGTAGGAGCAATAGGATCATTATAAGTGATAATCTTTTCTTCAACTTTAATAGGTGCAACTACTTTTGTTTCAATGGGAGGATTATATTTAAACCACTTCTCCTTAGGGAGATCAACATGAGTAGCAAATGATTCACAGAAAGAAGCTACTATCTTAGAGTCAAGTCCATATTTAGTGCTAAATTTACGGAGAACATCGATATCCATAAAAGATTTAACACAATCAAACTTAGGTGTTATACCTGGCTCTTTACCTTCGTCGAAATCCCAATCTTCAGAGTTGCGTTTAATTCTCTCCAATAAATCCCATTTGTATTCAATAGTCTTCATCATAAAGGAACAGGTACAAGAAGTATCGAGCATGGAGCGATTATTGTCAGAAAGCCGAGCATAAAATTTTTGAATAATCATTTCTCTTGAGAGCTCATGATTGGGGCATGAATATAACATTGAATTAAGACTCCCCCAAGCTTGAGCGATGCTTTCTCCTTCGTGAGGACAAAAATTATATATATAATTACGATCACGATGAACAAGATGCACAGGATAAAACTTATGATGGAATTCCAGTTTCAACCGTTTGTAGTCCCATGATCCCATATCATCACATAGCCTATACCATGTCAATGCATCTCCCTTCAAAGATAAAGGGAAGACCTTCTTATTGATACAATCATCGGGCTTACCTGCAAGCTTAAATAATCCACAAACTTCATCCACATAGATTAAGTGTAAGTCGGGATGCAATGTTCCATCTCCTGCAAAAGGATTAGCTAGCAGTTTCTCTATCATACCCGACGGAATTTCAAAGTAAACATTTTCATTTTCAGTAGGTTGAGTAGATTGAGGAGCAACTATTTTCTCTACCGGTCGGGGTGAAGATACTCCGAACAAGCCCCTCAAAGGATTACTTTCCATAGTAACAAGTGACAGTAAATTTCAGCACACTATATAAATTTTTCCTTACCGAATTCCACCTACCAAAGGCGCTTCCCTCCACGGCAACGGCGCCAGAAAAGAGTCTTGATGACCCACAAGTGTAGGGTATCTACCGTAGCTTTTCAATAAGTAAGAGTGTCGAACCCAATGAGGAGCAGAAGGAAATGATAAGCAGTTTTCAGTAAGGTATTCTCTGCAAGCACTAAAATTATCGGTAATAGATAGTTTTGTGATAAGGTAATTTGTAAGGAGTAGCAAGTAATAAAGGTAAATAAGGTGCAGAAAGATGGCTCAATCCTTTTTGTAGCAAAGGAAAAGCCTGTACAAACTCTTATATGATGTAAAGCGCTCCCAAGGACACACGGGAATTATCGTCAAGCTAGTTTTCATCACGATCATATGATTCGCGTTCGGTACTTTGATAATCTGATATGTGGGTGGACCGGTGCTTGGGTACTGTCCTTACTTGGACAAGCATCCCACTTATGATTAACCCCTATTGCAAGCATCCGCAACTACAACAGAAGTATTAAGGTAAACCTAACCATAGCATGAAACATATGGATCCAAATCAGCCCCTTACGAAGCAACACATAAACTAGGGTTTAAGCTTCTATCACTCTAGCAACCCATCATCTACTTATTACTTCCCAATGCCTCCCTGTAGGCCCAAACAATGGTGAAGTGTCATGTAGTCGACGTTCACATGACACCACTAGAGTGATGACAACATACATCTCATCAAAATATCGAACGAATACCAAATTCACATGACTACTAATAGCAAGACTTCTCCCATGTCCTCAGGAACTAACATAACTACTCACAAAGCATATTGATGTTCATAATCATAGGGGTATTAATATGCATAATGGATCTGAACATATGATCTTCCACCAAGTAAACCAACTAGCATCAACTACAAGGAGTAATCAACACTACTAGCAACCCACAGGTACCAATCTGAGGTTTGGATACAAAGATTGGATACAAGAGATGAACTAGGGTTTGAGATGAGATTGTGTTGGTGAAGATGTTGATGGAGATTGACCCCCTCCAGATGAGAGGATCGTTGGAGATGACGATGGTGATGATTTCCCCCTCCTAGAGGGAAGTTTCCCCGGCAGAACAGCTCCGCTGGAGCCCTAGAGTGGTTCCGCCAAGGTTCTGCCTCGTGGCGGCGGAGTCTCTCCCCGAAAGCTTGCTTATGATTTTTTCCTTGACGAAAGACTCCATATAGCAGAAGATGGGCATCGGAGGGCCACCAGGGGCCCACGAGGCAGGGGGCGCGCCCAGGGGGTAGGGCGCGCCCCCACCCTCGTGGCCAGGGTGTGGCCTCCCTCTGGAACTTCTTGCACTCAGTATTTTTTATATATTCTGGAAATAGATTCCGTGAAGTTTCAGGAATTTTGGAGCTGTGCAGAATAGGTCCCTAATATTTGCTCCTTTTCCAGCCCAGAATCCCAGCTGCCGGCATTCTCCTTCTTCATGTAAACCTTGTAAAATAAGAGAGAATAGGCATAAGTATTGTGACATAATGTGTAATAACAGCCCATAATGCAACAAACATCGATATAAAAGCATGATGCAAAATGGACGTATCATGTACCAAGCTTTAGCATCTCCCTTTAACGAGAAGGAAATATTTTCAGAATAAAGTAATAGCGAGTTTTATCATTATGAGTAAAAAGGGTGGCTATGTCATTCAACTTAGTGCTACCTCTTGAGCACTTGCATTGGTTTTCCCTTGAAGAGGAAAGGGTGATGCAGCAAAGTAGCGTAAGTATTTCCCTCAGGTTTTGAGAACCAAGGTATCAATCCAGTAGGAGGCCACGCATGAGTCCCTCGCACCTACACAAACAAATAAATCCTTGCAACCAACGCGATAAGGGGTTGTCAATCCCTACACGGTCACTTACAAGAGTGAGATCTGATAGATAGGATAAGATAATATATTTGGTATTTTTATGAGAAAGAGAAATAAAAGATGCAAAGTAAAATAAATGGCAAAAGAAATAACCCAAGTATTGGAAGATTAATATGATGGAAGATAGACCCGGGGGGCATAGGTTTCACTAGTGGCTTCTCTCAAGAGCATAAGTATTCACGGTGCGTAAACAAATTACTGTTGAGCAATTGACATAATTGAGCTTAGTTATGAGAATATCTAGGTGTGATCATGTATATAGGCATCACGTCCGAGACAAGTAGACCGACTCCTGCCTGCATCTACTACTATTACTCCACACATCGACCACTATCTTGCATGCATCTAGAGTATTAAGTTCATAAGAACAGAGTAACGCTTTAGGCAAGATGACATGATGTAGAGGGATAAACTCATGCAATATGATATAAACCCCATCTTGTTATCCTCAATGGCAACAATACAATACGTGCCTTGCTGCCCCTACTGTCACTGGGAAAGGACACCGCAAGATTGAACCCAAAGCTAAGCACTTCTCCCATTGCAAGAAAGATCAATCTATATGCCAAACCAAAGTGATAATTCGAAGAGACTTGCAAAGATAACCAATCATACATAAAAGAATTCAGAGAAGATTCAAATATTGTTCATAGATAAACTTGATCATAAACCCACAATTCATCAGTCTCAACAAACACACCAGAAAAGAAGATTACATCGAATAGATCTCCACAAGAGAGGGGGAGAACTTTGTATTGAGATCCAAAAAGAGAGAAGAAGCCATCTAGCTAATAACTATGGACCTGTAGGTCTTAGGTAAACTACTCACACTTCATCGGAGGGGCTATGGTGTTGATGTAGAAGGACTCCGTCATCGATGCCCCCTCTGGCGGAGCTCTGGAACAGGCCCCAAGATGGGATCTCGTGGATACAGAAAGTTACGGTGGTGGAATTAGGGTTTTGGTTCCGTATCTGGTAGTTTGGGGTTAGGAAGGTATATATAGGAGGAAGGAGTATGTCAGTGGAGCAACAGGGGGCCCACGAGGGTGGAGGGCACGCCCGGGAGGGTGGGGGGGGGGGGGTAGGCGCGCCCCTACCTCATGGCCTCCTGGTTGATGTCTTGACGTAGGGTCCAAGTCCTCTGGATCATGTTCGCTTCTGAAAATCACGTTCCTAAAGGTTTCATTTTGTTTCGACTCCATTTGATATTCTTTTCTGTGAAACCCTAAAATAGGCAAAAAAAACAGGAATTCTGGGCTGGGCCTCCGGTTAATAGGTTAGTCCCAAAAATAATACAAAAGTGTATAATAAAGCCCAATAATGTCCAAAACAGAATATAATATAGCATGGAACAATCAAAAATTATAGATATGTTGGAGACATATCACTTAGTAAGATGTGCCACAACAGTTTTAGTTTCATAACCATGGAAAGGATCATATTCAACCAAAGTAATTTACTCTGGGTCGACAGAGAATTCATAATCCTTATCATCAATAAAGATAGGTGAAGAAGCAAACTTAGGATCACACTTCATTCTAGCATTCAGAGATTTTTCTTTATACTTGTGTAATAATTTCTCTAGATAATCTCTATCATTACAAGAAAGAATATCTCTAGTTGCTTCTTCACTCATAACATAACCTTTCGGTACCTTAGGCAATTCATATCTAGGAAGTCTAGTTCTAGCAAGTGTTTCGGGAGATTCAGTTTCAAGCTCATCATCAGATTCAACAACATCATGTTGTATAACTCTGGCAATTTGTTTATCAAGAAATTCACCAAGTGGCACATCATCATTATCAAGCAAGGTACTAGCATCATCATAAGCATCATTCATAGTAGAAGTAGCATCATAAATAACTTGCGACATATCAGAATTAATAGCATGTGGTGGTGTTGCAAGTTTATTCATAACAGAAGGTGAATCTAAAGCAGAACTGGATGCCAGTTCCTTACCTCCCCTCATCCTTGAGGGAAATATCTTAGTCTTTGGATCCTTCAGATTCTTCATAGTGATAATATGATAATAATCCCAAGTGACTCAACAAATATAGCTATGCTCCCCGGCAACGGCGCCGGAAAAAGGTCTTGATAACCCACAAGTATAGGGGATCGCAACAATTTTCGAGGGTAGAGTATTCAACCCAAATTTATAGATTCGACACAAGGGGAGCCAAAGAATATTTGAAGGTATTAGCAGCTGAGTTGTCAATTCAACCACACCTGGAGATTAATTATCTGCAGCAAAGTGATCAGTAGCAAAGTAGTTTGATAGTTTTGATAATAGTGATAGTAGCAATGGTAACAATAACAGTGATAGCAGTAGTTTGTAGCAAGTGTAACAGTGATGATAGCAATAGTAACACAGCAAGATCAATAAGGATAAATTCGTAGGCATTGGATCAGTGACTCGTTGTATGATATTCATCATGTGACAATTATAACCTAGGGCGATACGGCACTAGCTCCAGTTCATCGATATAATGTAGGCATGTAATCCATAAACAGTCATACGTGCTTTTTTTAGGATCCGTAAACAGTCATACGCGCTTTATTAAAAGAACTTGCATGAAATCTTTTGTCCTACCCTCCGGTGGCAGCGGGGTTGATACGTCTCCAACGTATCAATAATTTTTAATTGTTCTATGCTGTTTTATTATCAATCTAGGATGTTTTATAATCATTTTATAGTAATTTTACATCATTTTTTGGTACTAACCTATTGACATAGTGCCCCGTGCCAGTTCCGGTTTTTTTCATGTTTTTTGCATCACAGGAAATCAATATCAAACAGAGTCCAAATGGCATGAAACTTTATGACGATTTTTTATGGGCCAGAAGAAAGGCAATGGGCCCTGGTTGCACCTGGGGGGTGCCCCGAGGGGGGCACAACCCACCAGGGCGTGCCAGGAGGCCCTGGCGCGCCCAGGTGGGTTGTGCCCACCTCGGGTGCCCCTTGGACTGCCTCTTTGCTCGATAAATACCCAAATATTCCCAAAACCATAGGGGAGTCAATGAAAATATTCATTCAGCCGCCGTAGAGTCCAGAAACACCAGATCCAATCTAGACACCATCGCGGAGGGGTTCACCACTTCCATTGGTGCCTCTCCGATGATGCGTGAGTAGTTCCTTGTAGAACTTCGGGTCCGTAGTTAGTAGCTAGATGGCTTCATCTCTCTCTCTCTCTCTTGATTCTCAATACAATGGTCTCTTCGATATCCATATGATGTAACTCTTTTGCGGTGTGTTTGTTGGGATCAATGAACTTCAAGTTTATGATCAGATCTATGTTTTTATATTCATGAAAGTATTTGAGTTTCTTTGATCTATTTTATGTGTGATCTTTTATAGCCTCGTATTTCTTCTCCGATATTTGGGTTTTGTCTGGCCAACTCAATCTATCTATCTTGCAATGGGAAGAGGTGCGCGGTACTGGGTTCAATCTTACGGTGATTGATCCTAGTGACAGAAAGGGAACCGACACGTATGTATCGTTGCTACTAAGGATAAAAAGACGAGATCTATATCTACCGCCATATAGATAAACGGATCTTGTCTACATCATGTCATCATTCTTATTGCATCACTCCATTTTCCATGAATATAATACACTAGATGCATGCTGGATAGCGGTCGATGTGTGGAGTAATAGTAGTAGATGCAGGCAGGAGTCGGTCTACTAATCTTGGATGTGATGCCTATGTAATGATCATTGCCTGGATATCTTCATAATAATTTGATGTTCTATCAGTTGCCCAACAGTAATTTGTTTACCCATTGTTTGCTATTTTTCTCGAGAGAAGCCACTAGTGAAACCTACGTCCCTCGGGTCGTATTTCTCATATATTTGCCTTTGCGATCTACTTTTTCCTTGCTTTTATTTTCAGATCTATTAAACCAAAAATCCAAAAATATCTTGCTGCAATTTATTTTATTTGGCGTTCGATCTATCAATATTTACAACTTTATCCCGTCACACGCCAATTTCTGGCGCCGTTACCCGAAAGGGATTGACAACCCCTTTAACTCCTCGGGTTGCGAGGTGTTGTTATTTGTGTGCAGGGGATTTTTACGTTGTGTTGCTTGGTTCTCCTACTAGTTCGATACCTTGGTTTCATAACTGAGGGAAATACTCTACCGTCGCTGTGCTACATCATCCCTACCTCTCCGGGGAAATACCGACGTAGTTCTAGCTGCCATCAAGGAGAATTTCTGGCACCGTTGTCGGGGAGGATCTTCATCATAATCAGGTTCCAAATCACAAATATCATCTCCTTGCAATTTACATTATTTACCATTTGCCTCTCGTTTTCCTCTCCCCCACTTCACAAAATTTGCCGTTTTATTCGCCCCTCTTGTTTCGTTCACCGTTTTCTTGTCGGATCTGTTTTTGAGTGCAATCTTGTTGTGTGGTCATCATGAATCAGGAGAACACCAAGTTATGCGATTTCTCAAATACCAATAACAATGATTTTATTGGCACTCCACTTGCTCCTCCCGCCACTAGTGCGGAGACTTGTGATATTAATACTACTTTGCTGAATCTTGTTATGAAAGACCAACTTTCCGATACTCCTAATGAGGATGCCGCGTCCCATCTTAATACCTTCGTGGAATTATGCGATATGCAAAATAAAAAAGATGTGGACAATGATGTGGTCAAGATGAAATTATTTCCGTTCTCTTTGCGTGATTCTGCAAAAAATTGGTTCTCTTCTTTGCCTCGTAATAGTATCGATTCTTGGAACAAGTACAAAGATGCTTTTATCACTAAGTATTTTCCTCCCACAAAAATTATTTCCCTTAGAACCCAGATCATGAATTTCAAGAAACTTGAACATGAGCATGTTGCGCAATCTTGGGAAAGCATGAAAATGATGCTATGGAATTGCCCAACTCATGGGTTAAATCTTTGGATGATCATACAGAATTTTTATACGGGATTGAATTTTGTTTCTCATAATCTTTTAGGTTCCACCGCGGGTGGTACTTTTATGGAAATTACATTGGGTGAAGCCACCAAATTTCTTGATAATATTATGGCAAATTATTCACAATGGGATACCGAAAGAGCTCCTACTAGTAAAAAAGTTAATTTGGTTGAAGAAATTTCTTCTTTGAGTGATAAAGTTGATGCTCTTATGAAAAAGGTTGCTAGTAAAAGTGGTCCTATTGATTTTAATGATATGCCTTTGTCTACTTTGATTGAGCAAAATAGTTATGCCATTGATGTAAATTTATCTCTAGAAATAATTTCAATAACAATGCTTATAGAGGTAATTTTAATCCTAGGCCTTTTCCTAGTAATTCCTCTAATAATTATGGTAATTCCTATGGAAATCAATCTAATAATAATAATAATAGGAAAACCTCTGATCTTGAGAATAATATTAAAAAATTTATCAATACACAAAAAGTTTTCAACACTTCGATAGAAGAAAAGTTGAATAAGATTGATGATTTGTCTAGAAGTGTTGATAGAATTGCTCATGATGTGGAAAATCTCAAGATGAAATTTTTTGTGCCTAAAGTAGATGAATCAATTAAATCTCTTTATGTTTCTATGGATGAAAGTAAGAAAAGAACTGCTATGCTTAGAGCTAAAAGAGAATTTTTAGAAAAAGTTTTTTCTAGTGATTATTATTGCAAAGATGATTAAGGTCTTAAAATGATTGGTGTTTATTCTATTGATTCCTTGTTTATTAAAGTTAAGAATGATGAAAAGGGGACTAGAGAAGAGTCAACTTTAGGTAGAAGGCGTCCCAATATTTCGGAGGGTGAAAATCTTGTTGAGAAAATTGATGAAAGTGGGTTTGGACAGGTCAAAAATTTAGTTAGTGATGCACCCACTCTTTTGGATTACAAAGACTTTAATTATGATACTTTCTCTTTGATTTATTGTATTTATTTGTTGCAATCCATGATAAATTCACCCCATGCTTATGAACGAAATAAAGCTTTTACTAAACATATTGTTGATGCTATGATGAAAGCTCTTGAAAAAAAACTCGAATTAGAAGTTTCAATTCCTAGAAAATTGTATGATGAATGGGAACCTACTATCAAAGTCAAGATTAAAAATTATGAGTGTTTTACTTTGTGTGACTTCGGTGCTAGTGTTTCCACAATTCTGAAATCTTTATGTGATGTGCTTGGTCTTGCTGATCTTGAATCATGTTCTTTGAATTCGTAGTTGGTGGATTCTACTATTAAAAAGCCTACGAGAAGAATTAATGATTTTCTTATTCTTGCAAATAGGAATTATGTGCCCATAGATTTTATTGTTCTTGATATTGATTGCAATCCGTCTTGTCCAATTATTCTTGGTAGACCGTTTTTATGCACTATCAGTGTCGTGATTGATATGAAAGAAGGCAATATTAAGTTCCAATTTCCTTTCAGGAAAGGTATGGAACACTTTCCTAGAACTAGAATTAAGACACCTTATTAATCAATCATGAGGGCATCTTATGGATCTCGAACCAAAGATGAAAAAACTTAGATCCATGCTTTATGCCTAGCTAGGGGCGTAAAACTAAAGCGCTTGTTGGGAGGCAACCCAATGAATAAAATTTATTTTTGCTTTTTTCTTCCTGTTCTTGAGTGTTAGCACAATTATTCAAATGTTATGATTGTGTTTTTATGTTTTAGTTAGTGTTTGTGCCAAGTAAAGCCTTTAGGATCTTCTTGGGCAATAGTTGCTTGATCTTGCTGAAAAAAACAGAAAGTTTGCGCTCACGAAATTAATTTTCAGTTTTTACCAGAGAGCGATAAAATACCCATTCCACTTGAAGTAGATCAACATACAAATTTCTCAAGTCGTCCTAAGTTTTCAGAGTTTTTGGATTTACATAAGTATTCGAAATAGTCAGATAGCTACAGACTGTTCTGTTTTGACAGATTCTGTTTTTTTGTGTTGTGTGCTTATTTTGATGACTTTATGGTTTTCTTTGATGATTTTTTGCCGTAGAAAAGTTGAAATACAGTAGATATAATAAAATACAAAATATGAATTGGTTTGATACAACACTTATAGTAGTGGTTTATTATTTTTATACTAACAGATCTCACGAAGGCTTTGTTGAGTTTTGTGTGATTGTAGTTTTCAAGTTTTGGGTTATCTTACGATGGATGAAGGAAGGATGTAAAGAGCTTAATATTGGGGATACCCCGGCATCCCAAGCTATTATCCAAGAATTAGCAACCAACTAAGCTTGGGGATGCCCCCGAGTGGCATCCCCGCTTTCTTCCAACAACTATCGGTATTTTACTCGAGACTATATTTTTATTCGTCACATGATATGTGTTTTGCTTGGAGTGTCTTGTATGATATGTGTCTTTTCTTGTTTTATTTTGTGTTTAAAGTTATCAATCCTTTCTGGACACACCTTTTTGAGAGAGCGAAAATTATGTCATGACTTGTTAGAATTGCTCTCTATGCTTCACTTAAATCTTTTATGAGCTAAGACTTGCTCTAGTGCTTCACTTATATCTTTTTAAGCACGGTGTGCTTTGTTTTTTGAAGAAATGATCTCTTACTTCACTTAGATTTGTTTGAGAGTTTGTAAAATTTTGAAGAAATTCTCTCTTGCTTCACTTAAATTATTTTGAGAGAAAGAAAATTTGTTATGCTCATGATCTTCACTTAAATTTGGTTGAGCTTATGAAAAGCAACATACGAAAATTAGTCCCAAAGTGATAGATATCCAAGAAGGATAAAGTAAAGAAATTGTCATGAAGATCGTTGGACAAAACAAATTAGATTCTTAGTGATAGTTTTGAGATATGATGATGTGGTATGTGAGTTATGTTGATGGGTAATTATGCTTTAGTAGGAACTAGCACATATGCCCGTGCGTTGCAGCGGGAGAGATATTTTTTTACGAGAAGCATTGGAGAGATAATTGATGTGTCCATCAAAACGGCCTCCATAGTGGTGGGGCTACAGAGCGAGGAGCTGCGATGTTCTCACGGGTCATGTTTGGCCCATAAGATCTTAATAGTGATGGGTTGGTCAGAGTGGTGGCCACCACCCAACTTGTGCCTTTTTTTCTTTGTGTCCTCCGCCGTGTCTAGGTTGTGGTTGCCTTCTCATTTTGTGGCAGCACGGCGACCTTCAAGGCATAGTTGCTTCGACCACTCTCTCCTATGATGACATAACAGATATAGTACAAATTACAGCGAATCCTGTTTCATTGGTATAATGAACACATAACCAGGTAGTCCCTATTTTACCAGGGTTTATTCTCTGTAATTATTTCAGCGATCACTTGCCCACATAATTTTAGTCAGAGCCAAACCAACATATCCTATTTTATTACCATGTGCCCACAATTTCTTTTAATTATAGTCAACAAACATATTCTTTTTAATTGTTAAATAGCACGTCGGATGCACAATAGTTCAAGTCTGGCAAGACAAGTGGCAGGCACCAAAACGACATGTGTTTGTAAGGTGCGAACAAAAATCCCAAACAACCACTGAGTTGAAGGATCAAACTCATGACCTCAAAAACTCGACCACATGCTGCTAGCCACTCGAACAAACAACTCCTGCTAACAAATGGCCAGCGCGAATGTTTAATAATATACTGTAGCGTACCATTCAAAACATTTTTTGCTCATCTTATTGAACTTATCGAAAAATAAATTAATTATTATGATATCTTGAATATTCTTCACAACATGAAAATTTATTGAAATTCACAAAAAATTAAAAACATGAAGCTTTTATAAGAAAACGAACATTTTTTGAATATGTGAACAATTTTTGAAAATTAAATATGTTTTGAACGTTGAAACAATTTTCAAAAAACATGTTTTCTAACACAAGCATTACTTTGAATTTGTGTATGTTTCAAGAAAAATGAATATTTTTTGAATTTGTATCATTTTCAAAATTCAATTTATTTTGAAAATATCAAACAATTTTGGAAAACATAAAAAACAATTAAAATGCGAAAATTTTCTATATTTTTTAATAAATTCTAAAATGGGAAGGAAAATCTAAAATTTGGAAAAAAAATTCAAAATGGTAAAAATAAAATAAATTCTGGAGATTTTACGAAAATTTAATCAAAAAGTAAAATTCTGAAAATTTGAATTTATGAAATAACGAAAAAAAAACTTGGAAGAGAAAAACGAAAAAGGAAAGGAAAAGAAAAGGGAAAGAAAAGAAAAAGGAAAAAGAAGCAGAACAAAGAAAAAAAATATTAAAAACGGGCCATCCCAATACTGGGCGCCATATGCGAAACGTCGTCTATTTTCCGCCTAGTGCGGTAAATAATGGTTCTCAGCTGCATGGACAGGAAATAAATGGGCTGGGCCTCAGCGCACGTGGCCACGTACGAAATTTTGGATAAAATTGTTTCTTTTATGGCAGATGGACACACAAAAAATTAGTACCACCTTGGATAGAACAAAAAAATTGGTGGTGAACGGATGAAAAAATCGGAGAAACGCACCTTGCTTTATTAGTAGGTATAGATATTGGTGTTAAGGTTTGTGATTCCCTATGCAAGTAAGAAAGTCAATAGTCACGCAATGAAAATTATATCCTACTTGTGGTGCATTATTCGGTGTTAATTATGCTTAATGCTTTCTTATGAGATTATTTGTTTCTTGGTTGGTCGCTTCCCAATCTTTTGCTAGCCTTCATTTTGCACTAAGTATGATCACTACTTGTGCATCCAAAATCCTTTAAACCAGTTTTGCCACATGAGTCCACTATATCTACCTATATGCGGTATTCTTTTGCTGTTCTATGCAAATTTGCATGTGCCATCTCTAATTTACTTTAGGTTGTCAAATAAATGAATTTAGTTTAAATGAATTTACTTTAGGATGCCCAGTTCTGAAATGCAAAAATAAATGAATTTACTTTAGGTTGTCAAATAATAAATTGCTTGGAAAGTGTTGGTAAGGAGGGCACCGTGGATACGGTTAGCCATGGAAAGTGAAAGTTATGGTGGAAAAAGGAATAAACTTTATTTTCTGTTTGGGAACCGCCTATGGCATATCTAGCATGGAAAGTGTTCGGAACTCTAAGTCGTTTTGTTGGTGGGATGGATGCACCTCCCAAAATGTTTTTATCTCAAAATTTTCGCTTTGAGCTCTCGCACCTCTACAAATCCCTACTTCCCTCTGCGAAGGGTCTATCTTTTACTTTATGCAATTTTTTATTTTGAAATTTGAGTCTCCACCTTCTCTTATAAAAAGCACCAACTAGGAGGCAATATGATCATGCTCAAGTATTGGGTGTAGTTAATATTCAAGTGTGTTTCATGAATGGATCAATGTTTGAGCATGATGGGCTAGGGATAACTTATTTTATCATTGATATTTTGAAATACATGGTTGCTTGTTGATATGCTTGAGTATCTAAATTATTATGTCAAAACCAAACTATTGCTTTGAATCAAATATAAAAGTCCAAATGTTCATGCTATAAAGAAAAGAATATGATATGACTTGACGAACATCACTCCATATTAAAAATTCTATTTTTATCACTTACCTACTCGAGGACGAGTAGGAGTTAAGCTTGGGGATGTTGATATGTCTCCAACGTATCTATAATTTTTGATTGTTCCATGTTGTTTTATTATCAATCTTGGATGTTTTATAATCATTTTATATCATTTTTGGTATTAACCTATAGACATAGTGCCCAGTGCCAGTTTATGTTTTTTACATCGTAGGAAATCAATATCAAACGGAGTCCAAATGGCACGAAACTTTACGATGATTTTTTATGGGCGAGAAGAAATGCAATGGGCCCTGGTTGCACCTGGGGGGTTCCCCGAGGGGGGAACAACCCACCAGGGCGCGCCAGGAGGCCCTGGCATGCCTAGGTGGGTTGTGCCCACCTCGGGTGCCCCCTGGACCACCTATTTGCTCTATAAATACCCAAATATTCCAAAAACCCTAGGGGAGTCGACAAAAATATTCATCCAACCGCCATAGAGTCCAGAAACACCAGATCCAATCTAGACACCATCACGGAGGGGTTCACCACTTACATTGGTGCCTCTCCGATGATGCGTGGGTAGTTCCATGTAGACCTTCGGGTCCGTAGTTAGTATCTAGATGGCGCCATCTCTCTCTCTCTCTCTTGATTCTCAATACAATGGTCTCTTGGAGATCCATATGATGTAACTCTTTTGCGGTGTGTTTGTTGGGATCGATGAACTTTGAGTTTATGATCAGATCTATGTTTTTATATCCATGAACGTATTTGAGTTTCTTTGACCTCTTTTATGCATGATCTCTTATAGCCTCGTATTTCTTTTCCGATATTTGGGTTTTGTCTGGCCAACTCGATCTATTTATCTTGCAATGGGAAGAGGTGCCTGGTAGTGGGTTCGATCTTACGGTGCTTGATCCCAGTGACAGAAAGGGAACCAACACGTATGTATCGTTACTACTAAGGATAAAAAGACGAGATCTATATCTACCGCCATATAGATAAACGGATCTTGTCTACATCATGTCATTGTTATTATTGCAATACTTCGTTTTTCCGTGAACTTAATACACTATATGCATGCTGGATAGCGGTCGATGTGTGGAGTAATAGTAGTAGATGCAGGCAGGAGTCGGTCTACTAATCTTGGACGTGATGCCTATGTAATGATCATTGCCTGGATATCATCATAATAATTTGATGTTCTATCAATTGCCCAATAGTAATTTGTTTACCCATCGTTTGCTATTTTTCTCGAGAGAAGCCACTAGTGAAACCTATGGCCCCCGGGTCTTATTTCTCATATATTTGCCTTTACAATCTACTTTTTCCTTGCTTTTATTTTCTGATCTATTAAACCAAAAATCCAAAAATATATTGCTGCAATTTATTTTATTTGGCGTTCGATCTATCAATATTTAAAACTTTCCCCCGTCACATGCCAATTTCTGGCACCGTTACCCGAAAGGGATTGACAACCCCTTTAACTCGTCGGGTTTTGAGGTGTTGTTATTTGTGTGCAGGGGCTATTTACGTTGTGTTGGTTGGTTCTCCTACTAGATATAATGATGATAACATAAACGGTTCAGATCTGAAATCATGGCACCTGGTCCCAAAGTGACAAGCATTAAGCATGGCAAAGTCATAGCAACATCAGTCTAAGAACATAGTGGATACTGGGGATCAAGCCCTAACAAAACTAACTCGATTACATGATGAATCTCATCCAACTCCTCACCGACCAGCGAGCCTACGAAGGAATTACTCACTCCCGGTGGGGAGCATCATGGAATTGGCGATGGAGAAGGGTTGGTGATGATGAAGAACGAAGATCCCACTCTTCGGAGCCCCAAATGGACTCCAGATCTGCCCTCCCGAGGAAGAACAGGGCTTGGCGGCGGCTCTGTCTCGTGGATCATGATAATTCTTTCTCCCTGATTTTTTTGGAAATATGTGAATTTATAGTATCAGGGGGTCGTCAGCGGTGCCACCAGGTGGGTACAACCCACCTAGGCGTGCCAGGAGAGGGGGGCGTGCCCTGGTGGGTTGTGCCCACCCACGGGCCCCTCTTTGGTTGGTCTTGGCTCTTGTAATTCTTATTATTGATATAAAAGATCCTCAAAAAGTTTCGTTCCATTCCGAGAACTTTTATTTCTGCACAAAAACAACACCATGGTAGTTCTGCTGAAAACAGCGTCAGTCCGGGGTTAGTTTCATTCAAATCATGCAAATTAGAGTCCAAAACAAGAGGAAAAGCGTGAGAAAAAGTAGATACGTTGGAGACGTATCAGTGGACTACTCCCTCCTTATCGTGGTGGCTGCCCGGATGATGAAGATGGCCACCAGTGATGATTCCCCCCTCCGGTGGAGTGTCAGAACGGGGTCTAGATTGGTTGCTGATGGCTACAGAGTCTTGCGGTGGTGGAACTTATGATCTAGGGTTACTCCGAGGGTTTTTGGAATATTTGGGAATTTATAGGGCGAAGAGGGGGTGCGGGAGGCCATCGAGGTGGGCACAACCCACCTTGGCCCAGGCGTGCCCTGGTGGGTTGTGCCCCCCTTAGGGCACCCCCTAGGTGCTGCTCTGGCCCAATGGATGTCTTCTAGTCCATAAAAAATCCACAAAAAGTTCCGTGGTGTTTGTACTCCGTTTGATATTGATTTCTTGCGATGTAAAAAACAAGCAAAAAACAACAACTGGCACTGGGCACTGGGTCAATAAGTTAGTCCCAAAAAATGATACAAAGTTGCTATAAAATGATTGTAAAACATCCCAGAATGATAATATAACAGCATGAATACTTCATAAATTATAGATACGTTGGAGACGTATCACTCCGCCACGCCCGGGAGGAGGCCCGTGCACGGCAGCGCTCGGACTCCTTCTACCGGGAATTCATTGCATCCACCCAAATGGCGCATGGATACATCGCTAGGGCAATCGTCGCTGTCTCTCCGGAGGCGATGCGGTCCGTCTGGCTTCCGAACGTGCAACCCCTTCATTGGCACGTCAAGGCCATGGACGCACCATGGGCGTCGTCCGAGACAAACGTGGCACGGCGTGCCCGCCATGCATGTCAGTGGGCGTAGGATGCGGCAGTGGTTGCTGCGGTGGAAGTTGGCGAGGCGGAGTCACATTCTCTGGCACCCCGTATGGTGCACCAGTCCGGATGCCGCAATCACGTTGTGGTGGATGTCACTGGCTCTTCCCAGGATGGATCCATCATTGATCTAACGTCTACCGGCACCCAATGGGTTCCGGTCTCCGATGAGGAAGAGTTGGGCATGGGATACGGTGGGCCCTTGAGTCCCGTAAGACGGCTCATGTTCCATGCGCTATTCTACCTTGCTGGCGACCGAACCAACACTCCGAGGGGCGCAGCCGGCTGCCGGACATGGCCACGGCGGAGCCGGATGACGGGATCGCAATCGGACGAAGGTCCGCTCAAAGATCGTTGCGTTTCATGTAATAATACGGATTTGAGGTTTCTAATTTGAGGTATCCAAATGTAGAATGCATGTTTTGAGGCCTGACCAGTCACTATCCGCAGACGCATCCGCGGGTATTTGAGGGGTCGGATTTGCCAAGTCGGGTTGTAGATGCTCTAATGGAGCAGGCATGATTTCACTGCCATCCATGCAGCCGACTGGAGAGTCCTCTGCATGCTGTGCTTGGGACTTTCTTTAAGTGTTAAAAATTGACGTATTTAGTTAATTCTTGGTAAGGCAGGAGGAAGGAGACTCACTGTGATTCCCCTCACTTTGGTTTGCAGGAACTCTTCCAACCTACTCGCCACTGGCTTCGGATTATATATACTACGTGTTTGGAACTGCCTCTATGGGTTAAGGTCGACATGCCGAAGTTAGTCAAAGCAAGACGGGGAGATGGAGACTCAGATTGTGTACATGGTGTCCCTCCCTTGTCCCTACGCTCCTTGTCGTGTGCTCGGTGGCGTAGTTCTGGCTGGTAGGGGTGTCATAGTTTTTCTGTGATGTTGTGATGCAACCGAGGTGGAAACACGCGGCCCATAGAATGTGGGTCAGGGTGGTGAGTGAGTCTTTTCTGTGAGATTACTCACAATGGGGTGTAACTTCAACTAGTAACATGCATATGTTAGAGCATCTCCATCCGCGCCCCCAACAGCCCCCAAGGCAATTTTTTAGTGCCGGCGCCCGAAAATCGGCCCAGCCATGCCCCCAGGATCTCCTTTATCGCCGCTTTGGGCTGAAATAACAGCCGGCGAACCTGAGCCGAACCCAACCCCCCGGGGGTCGCCTGGGGGAGCCGACCGAAGCAAAAAGGCGCGTGGGTTTGCTCTGTCGGCGAGAAAAGGCCCTTTTCCCGTTGATCCCCCTTCTTTTCCCCCTCCGTTTCCCTCCATTCCCCCTTTCTCCTGCCATTCTCCTCCCTCTCCCCTCCATCCGACAGCCATGCCACTGAAGAAGTACATGGCCCCTCGTGCCGCTACTGATGCCAACGCCACCCAGCCGAAGCAGAGGCCGCCGCTGTCCAAGCCCCCAGGCATGTCAAACATCGACTGGAAGGCGGAAGTTCAGCGCCGGAAGGCTATCACCGCCGACCGACGGAACAGGGCCAACGCCAAGAAGGCCCGGGACAGGGCCACGGTGGCGGCTGCGGCCATGGCAGAGCAGGCAGATCGCGCGGCGGGACAAGCAGAGGCGTCTCGCACGGGGATGATGAATCTGCCCGGCCACGGCCTGCAGGCTCCCTGGAGCCAGCAGAGCGTCGTGTCCCCGGATGGCTTCTCGCTGTCGCCACACCCCTAGGGTTGCACGCCCTCGCCTGGCTACGCCGACAGTGACGCGCACGGCGGGTTGAACCCCAACATCACCTTTCCGCATGGCCACCCCGCCCAGCGCACGCCCTCACCCGTGTTCGCCGGCGTCCAGTCCCCCGGTACACCTACTCGCCGCCGGCCTAGGCATCCTCCCCGACGCCACCTCTGCACCTTGGTGCGCTACTATTCTCACAAGTCTCCTCGTCGCATCTCGGCAACACCGACGCGACGACATCATCACGATCAGCTCGGCCGCCGCCACCGCCTCCCCCGGGTTCACTGCCCAAGAAGATACAATGGAACTCAATAGCGACATGGATGGCGAGCTCGACTACGGAGAGGAGGAGCCAGAGGAGGAGGAGGAGAAGGAGGAGCCGGCGCCTGCTCCGGCGAGGAAAGTTAAAAATAAGAAGCGGGCGGCCAGGACTGGTGAGCCACGCGTCAAGTGGGCGTCCAAAGAAGACGAGTGCCTCGCCGAAGCGAGGAAGATAGCCTGCCTCGACCCGATTTTCGACACGAACCAGAATGTCGACACATATTGGGAGCTCATCAAATCGGAGTTCGATGAGCGCAAGTTGGTCGACCCCTACTTCGCCGGCGTCCACATCCAACGCGGCTCGAAGGCCATGGCGAATCATTGGGCGCTCATCCAAATGGCGTGCAACAAATGGCATGGGATCGTTGAGGATATTGCGGCTCACCCGGAGAGCGGCGCCAACATCGAGGGTCAGGTATGACGTCGGTCTCTCGCTCATTCTATCGCGGTGTGCGCCATCGACACTTGTTCCTCGGCGTAGATGGTGCGGATGTTCGCCATTTATCTATAGGAGATATGCCCTAGAGGCAATAATAAATGATATTATTTATCTCCAAGTTCATAATTATGTTTATGTTCCATGCTATAACTGCTATGGTTCTCGAGTCTGCAATAACACGAGGCTCGAAGGAAGACTCATATGCACGTGTGGAATAATAAATAGTAAGAAGTATTCTTAGTCTGGCCTCTAAGACTAGCTCAAGTGTTGCATGATGGTTCTGTTTTCCTGATCATGGGCATGTCTATGCCAGCAACTTTGAAGGCACAATGTTAAGAGAACATTTGTGTTGAATCGACCCGGATTGATGTTATGCTATGAGATTCATTCGTCACAAGTTAATGGTACATAACACAGAGATGGTTAACGTTTGCATGATTCCTAAGACCATGAGAGTATCGAGTTTCTTCATGCTTGCTTCATGGACTTTGGGGTTTGTTAAACGTCATCCGTAAATGGGTGGCTATTACGGCGGCTTACGGGTTCATGGAAAAGTATGTCAAGTAACTTGATAGCTCAAGATTGGGATTTGCTCCTCTGACGATGGAGAGATATCTGTGGGCCCTCTCGGTGCTATGGTATCCATCATCGTCTGGCCAGACACTTTGTGATTTGATCACGGGGATGCCGGAACACGGGAACGAGAAAAGAGAACAATACCGGTAACGAGGTAACTGGCATAGTGGACAAGTTGTTGATCCACGGGATGCCAACATGTCTCACCTCGGTTATTTGTAACATATCATGAAGCAACAGGAATAGCACACGACAACTAGAGTTCGCTCGAATATTCATTCGTGTGGGTATAGGGGTCAATATGAGTGTCCACGGCTCCGATGTTGATCATTGATCGGAAAGTGTTCCGGTCATGTCGATGCTTCACCGAACCTATAGGGTCACATGCTTAAGGGTCATCTATCTGCTGAATACTAGACAAGGAGTTTGAGAGAAAATCACCGAAAAAGTTTCCGACACCGAAATGCTTCGGACAGCGGAAAAGTTCCGCAGAGAGAGGTCATCGGATGAGTTTCGGTGAAACCGAAAAGTTGTTTCGGGATATACGATTAAGTCAAATTGGTTTCGGCACATGCCTGATAATTCTTGGAGGGTGCCAGAGTCATTCTGGATACTTTCTAGAATTTTCCGGGATAAAAGCTGGAATTGTTCCGGAGCTGTCAGTACCAGTTTGGTTGCTTTTCACAGATGAAATTCACTAATCTGAAATTGTTTCGGAATGAATCCAAAATAATTTTAGTGGGTACTGGAATTATTCTAAGACCCACAGAAATATTTTCGGATTTAATGGATGCAAAAAATTGTGTTCATGAATAGTGAAAACGCATTCTTGTTTGCTTTTCACAGATGAAATTCACTAAACCAAAATTGTGGGTCCTCCCGAAGGGCTGTCCGAGTGACGGTCCGAGTTCTGTGAGTCCTCCCGAAGGGCTGTTCGAGTGACTGCCTGAGTTTTGAGGGTCCTCCCGAAAGGCTGTCCGCGACACCGTCCGAGGGACTGTCCTACAACCTCCCGGAGGACTGTCCGTGGGGCGGATGAGGGTATACATCCTCGTAGTTGGGAGGTTGTAAATCCTAGCTGCGGGGATCTGCACCGCCATTTGTCATCGACTCTACTTCCACTGCGCTACGAGTCGGTAACGAAAAAGATCAAACCTTGTATGCAGTCTCCATAGTTGTCCTGGGCTGGTGCGTAGGTCGGAAATTTTTGTTTTCTGCTGCGTTACCCTACAGTGGCATCATGAGCCGTGCTATGCGTAGATGCAGGTTGCGATCTACAATACATAGAGATGTATGGGTGTTGCACAATATAATTTGTAGTATATGAGTTCTATTACTGAAAATTATTTGTGCGGGTAGTAGATGAAATCTGTTACCCGATGTTCTTGTTGCTTCCCTGGAATTTGCATGTTTCTGATCTTGATAACGGTATGGTGGATTTTCAATGTTTTGGCAACTCGCGATCCTGACTGATCAACGAAGTGCTAACAGTTCATTGAAATCCACCATAGTTATAAAGAAAGATGAAATTTCACAGACAAAAGGGCAATGCAGATATGATCTGCACGGGGGTCATGCGTATGACGAAGTTTAGTATGGGGTTCGAGATTTTATTATCTCGTGCCTCATACACCCCTCAAAGTTAATCTAGCGACTCGAATTATCATATTTGATGATGGACGTTGGTAGCTTTGGTTTGTTTCAAAAACTTAGAAGCCACGAAAACAAGTTTTTGCATGAACTGATTAGAAACGTCTAACTTTGTTTTATAGGAGGGTTTGCATGTGCATGTGATGTGGTGTAGCAATGCTCATATTCAATTTGATTATGTATGAGATGACTATATGATCTAATTAACATGACCTGCATGTCATGATTCGGCATGATGGTTGGAGCCATATGATTGCACTTTAATGACCTGTGTGTCAACCTTAAGTAATGCATTTATTTTATCCGCTATGGAGATAGCGATATTATATGGTGCATCAACAAGGTGGTGGCAATCTTCACGAAGGTGAACACCGACGCGAATGCCGAAGACGAAGAAATACTTGACTTCTCCGTCAGAAGAGGCTATACCATATCATGCTATTATGAATTTCCTGAGATGTTTATCCCTCTTGATGCACCCTTCTTGATTGTGTGGTAGTCGCTTTTATTAGGGTGATCTCTCAAAGAAAAAAAATATCAAGTAGTTAGTGTTATCCCAAGTGTAGCACCGCCACGGCACCTAACTTTTCGGCGTATCGCAGGATCTCCCTGGGTACGAACGATTAGGGAAGTGTGAGGCGGGTGAGTTGAGACCTCGCAGCAAGATCACTTGGTTGTCTTGACGTTCTGGAAGGATCTCCCTGACCTTGGAACATGCCCATCGAAAGATGAAAAAGAGTCACATAGAGATGTTATCGGCAAGTTTGCCTACCGATTGAATTCCACGCCATCAGTGTTCATCTCGTTCAATGGCGTTGAATGGATATGCGGGTCTTATGTCACTCATAATCAATTTTGAGAGATATTGATTTGAGTGGGAGCGCACTGTTGAATTAACATGTTTAATTCTCAATGCAATTAATTATGAACACTGTCTAAGTGTTTTTTGCAAAATAGTTGTAGAATAATGGCTCACGTTTCCACCTTCCCTGTTAAAATTGAATAGATGTTAAATATCTGGTTAAAACTTTATGATTGGTAACGTAATGTGAGGATTGTCCTCAAAAGTGTTGAGAAGGACTTTGTCCAATCGCATGCTTTTCGTATACTCCCGCTAAATGCAATGGATGATGAGACTCTCGTCCTTCGATCCAAAAGCTAGAATTCCATTGCAGTCAAGTGCAATATGTTTGCTTCCACGAAACTCGAACTTCAAAAGTTTGGGATAGTCATGTGATATTCATGGAACTGAAAATTAATTTTCAGATACAAACAAAGACTGAAAGATATGAAATATCCAAAGCAATGTTTGTTTGCAAATTATTAGTAAAGTGTTTACTATGCATTAGACTGATAAGAGAGGGATCCAGAAGAACGCCTGTCATATGATGAAAGGTGAATAAAACAATAACTTAAAGAGAAAGGAAGTGTCCAAAGGGTGTTAGTATGACTTACACGCCTAGGAAGTCTGGGGCTAACTCCACTCTTAAGTTGGGTGCTTCTTTTGCGAGTAGGAAATACTAAAAGTTAAACTGTTAGAAGTATAAAGGCAGAAAGAAAGATGACTGGAATATCCAGCTCATGTATGAATGTCATACAAGTTTTTTATGTATAGAAGGATGGTCAAAGATATAGTTCTTAGGAGTTATGGTTAAACATGTTAATCACTAATTCTTGGGTATTGTGAGTTAATCACAAAGATACCCGCTCGATTGCATTTTTTGCAACTTGATGTAAGAACTACTATGGCCTGAAAGACTGGCCGGGAATGAGGTTTAGATACACACATGGAACATAGTAAATGTCACTATATCTTCCATTGGTGTATTACCATATGTATTTATTTTCATAAAACATTTTAGAGTTTTACACACTCTAGCCCATTGCATAAAGTATCTTGCAAGAAGGTTGTTCATAAGAGAACTTTTGATGTTCAGTATTATGAATAAACATAAGGGCCATACTTTCATTATGAATGAGATGTATGTTATGAATAATGATATTAATATATTACCTCTGTGTTTACTTTCATAATTCATTTAGGAGTTTCTTACACTCTAGCCCATTGCACAATCTTTATTGCGTAAGGGTTGTTCATAAAAGAACAATTGTTGTTCAGTATTATCAATAACATGGAGGGCCATGCTTCCATCCAAGATGGGATGTATGTTATGACTTATGAATATTGATGGTAAAATGATACATCCATAACATTGACGCTAAATGTCGCAAGATTATGAGAATACCACACATGTGTGGCACTGCATTTGGTCACATTGGAGAAACCCGCATGGAAAAATTCCATTATGATGCATTTTGAAGTCATTTGATTTTAAATCATCTGACACTTGCAACTTTCCTTCGAAAAGTGAAGTGACTGAAATACCGTTCACAGGCCACAAGGAATGAGAAACAAACTTATTGGTGATCATACATTTTGATGTGTGTAGTTCAATAAATGTTGTTGCAAGTAGTGGATTTATATATCTTCAGAAATGACTCAAGTATTGTCGGAGTAATGGGCCACGGGTAGGCTAACCCGAGTCCCTGAACCTTTCAAGACATTGGGGTAGGCTGCGCCCCTCAAGACCCCAGGATGAAGAGCCGCCTTCTGAGAAGTCGGCGGCAAGGCAACCGACTGCCCACTCGCGGCCGAGTCCCGGGGACGACTTCAGGATGAGCCGACTCCTAACTAGCGACCTCCAGAGAAGCCGTCCATGGGAGCCTGCCCGCGACTCCAACAAACCCCATGCCCTCATCAAGAGGGACGGGACGGGGAGTGGCTATAGTAAAGCCCACTCCCACCCCTTTTCAAAGGCAGGCATGGCCACAGTACGCCGTACCCACGGAGATCTCCGTCCGGCGCGGCACTGTTGCCATGCCGGCCCTGACATCAGCACCAGCGGGCAGAATCCTGCACCCACGACGGCTTGTTTGTACGACCCTGGGGCAGCGGGTCCCACCAGTCAGCGGGAGTCCAGAAGATGGCGAGAGCGTCACCAGTCGGACCCGTTGGGAGTCGGCCCCCGAGAGTCGGCCGGCCCCTCCCCTGGGGCCCACGCGCCATTAACCAGATGTGACGGGGAGTGGCAATAGTGATCGCCCGCCAAGCGGCGAGGTTGTTGCCATGACCCCATGACCAAGCCCGCGTCATTAGAAGCACGGCTACAGTAATCAGCAGCCCGCAAGACCCGCCAGCGGCGGACACGGCCTGTCGGCGCCGTACCGGACCAGTCGGCGGGGCCCGCCAGTTGGCGGGCCCCAGCAGTCGACGGAGAAGACGGAGGCCAGAGATGGGCCCGCGCCCAGCCGGATTACCATTGTACCCCTGGGGGGTAGGCCTATATAAACCCCCCAGGGCACCCATGCAAAGGGTTGGAATCCATTAGCACTAGACCAGATCATATAGAAAGGAGAGAGCTGGCCTAGCCTTCTCCTACCTCCAAGAAACAGCTCAAGGAGCAATCGTGTACACACTTTGCCATAGTGATCACGCGGAGACCCCGCAGAGCAGCAGTAGGGGTATTATCTCCCCGGAGAGCCCCGAAGCTGGGTAAGATTCGCCGGCGTGCATGCCTTCGCCTAATCCCATTTCCACGCACCGGCGACGTTCTACTCGCCCCCACCTTGATAAGCCATCCTTTGGCATATGTCGCACCCAACCCCCGACATTTGGCGCCCACCGTGGGGCATGGAGCACCGTCGTCCGGAGACCTGCACTAGACGGGAACCCTTTTCCTCCCTGGCGAGCGCAGCCAGCCCGGCACGCCAGACGGAGTTTGCGCTGACGCGCTGCACGGCGCTGAGATCTCCTGCGCAGCCAGCTGGCTCGCCGATCTTGTCGGCGAGGTTCTCCTCTCCGACGAGCCTGCATCCGACGTAGGCATGGGCGGCCCCGAGAGCCTCCTCGCGGGCCTCCTCGACCAACTCCACGTTGCCGGCGAGCCTGCCATGGACATGGAGTCTGTAGGCTCCACCCACCCGATGCTGGTCGACTCCGACACCGCGTCGCTCGACGCGTTCCCCACCAACGTGGTGGTCTACGATGAGCCGCCCCCTCGCGCGGAGAGCGGCGGAAGCACCGTCACCGAGGTGCTCGTCATCGGTCATGACGAGCCTCCTGGCGGAGGAGCGCATGACCCACTTGGCGCGGCACTGCAAGACCTGACTGTGCCCATTCCGGAAGACGCTGACGCGGAGACGTTGGAGGCGCGCCACCTTCAGCTCGTCGAAGGCGCGAAGAAGCTGGCTAGCATGAGACGCTTGTCAGAAGCCTACCAACGTGAGATGGATCGCGCTGTGGGTGGCTCGCCAGCCCCAGCTGGGCCCAGCCGCCTAGGCGCGGTCCAGCAGCGTGGCGTGGCCATCGCCAACCTGTTCGGGGCAAATCACCCTGTGTACGCCACGCCTGCGGAGAACATTCGAGCCGCCCAGGCGGCGGCGGACGAGCTGGACAACTTCGAGGGCGAAGAGCGCCGCCTGACGACGGAGCGAGTCCAGCAGCTCCTCGACGCGGCTGCCGCGCAGAACGAGGCCGGCTGCCGCACAGAGGCGTCGCGGCAGCAAAACTACGACCCGCCTCCACGCCGAGACCAAGGCGCGACATCTCGGACGCCGACTGGCGGCGCCCGAGGAAGGAAAGACAAGGATCCGACTGTCAGCCACAGTCGGACTCGCATTACCATAGAGCACGACCAAGACGGCCGCCCGAGAGCAGTGGAACGACGGGACGACTGTCCGCCTCCTCCTCCTTGCAAGGAAAGGCGAGTCTCCCCGCCGCCTATTGACCATCCGACTCTCGGCGACCGCCTCGGCCGCCGAGAGGGAGTCGGAGAAAACGACGCCCGTCACCGGATCGACCGGCTTCACCGATCCCTGGTGCTAGAAGAAGAGGACGAGTTGGGTCCGCCTTGTTTCGGGCCCCGCATTCGAGACGAGCCCTTTCCCAAAGGGTTCACGCTCCCAAGATACACGCCCAAGTACACTGGCTCCGTGAAGCCGAAGGACTGGCTGGTTGACTACTCCACGGCCGTCAACCTAGCGAACGGCAACAAGCGTGTCGCCGTAAAATACGTTCCGTTCATGCTCCAGGGCACGGCCCGGACATGGCTGAACAGCCTGAAGCCCCGCAGCATCAACAGCTGGGTCGACTTCACCGATGCATTCGTCCGCAACTTCACAAGCACGTACAAGCATCCTCCCAAGCCTCGCCAGCTTTCCTTGTGCGTGCAAGGCCCCAACGAGTCAACTCGCGACTACCTCACGCGTTGGGCCGAGCTTCGGAACTCCTGCGAGGGCGTGCATGAGGTGCAGGCTATCGAATACTTCACCGCCGGGTGCAGAGAAGGCACTCTCCTCAAGCACAAGCTCCTCTGCGACGAGCCAGAAACCCTCGACGAGCTGCTGATCATAGCAGACAAGTATGCCACGGCTGACTCCTCCATGACGGCGGAGATTCAAGTTAGTGCAACTGGCAAAGTGGCCCCTCAGGCTCCTAGAACTCCGGCTGGAGACGCCAGTCGGCGACAACAGCAGAGCGACCACAAGCGCAAGGCACCGCAGCCGGTTTCCAGCAGCCGGCAGGTGGCAACAGTCGAAGACCAGCAGCCGGATGGGCAGCCTCCACCCAAGCGACAGAAAGGCGGCAAGCCCAGCTGGCTGCCGGCCTTCTCATACGAGCAGACTCTGGATGGTCCTTGCAAGTTCCACAGCGGCGCGAAGCCGTCGAATCACACCACCTGGAAGTGCCACTGTCTTACCAAGATCACCAAAGGAGACGGCCTCCTGCCTCCCCCGCCTGCTGGGCAGGAGCCTCTGCCTCCGCCCCAGCAGCCGACTGTCAGGCCAGTCGGCGCAGTACAAAACGAGTACCCCGAAGAGCACGGAGCCTACGTGATATTTACCAACGTGGCTGATGATCGACGCAGCAGGCGGCTACAGCAGCAAGAGGTGAATGTAGAGGCATCAGAGACACCAGAATTCATGCACTAGTCCGAGAAGCCTATCAGCTGGAGCAGGGCTGATCACCCAGAGGTGATGCCGAGTCCGGGCTCTTATGCCTTAGTCTTGGATGCCACCTTCGCCACGGATAGACGAGCTGCTCGTTTCTCGCGAGTTCTGATAGACGGAGGCAGCAGCATCAACATCCTGTACAAGGACACCATGGAGAAGTTAGGAATCAAGCAAAGACAGCTTCAGAACAGCCGGACTGTGTTCCACGGCATTGTTCCTGGTCTTTCCTGCTCACCAATCAGCAAGATCCTGATGGACGTCCTCTTTGGAGACAAAGATCACTTCCGCCGAGTGTCAGTTTGGTTTGAGGTGGTGGATCTCGAGAGCCCATATCATGCATTACTTGGCCGACCCGCCCTGGCCAAGTTCATGGCGGTCCCCCACTACGCCTACCTCAAGATGAAGATGCCTAGTTCCAAGGGGATTCTGACCGTAGCCGGCGACTACCGGAAATCGTCTGCCTGTGTGGCTGAGAGTAGTCGGTTGGCCGAGTCCCTGGTGATCGTGGCCGAGAAGCGGCTCCTCGACCGGGTTGTGGCGATGGCCGGCAAGCAGCTAGAGGTGTCGCCCAACCCCAAGGAGTCGGAGGTTGAAGGTTCGTTCAAGCCGGCCAAAGAGACAAAGAAGATACCCTTGGATCAAGTCGTTCAAGGTTGGAGGTTGAAGGTACGCTGTCATAGGCGCAAACCTCGACAGCAAATAGGAAGGCGAGCTCGTCGATTTCCTCCGTGAGAATCGGGACATCTTCGCATGGTCCCCCAAAGACATGCCAGGTGTACCGACGGAATTCGCCAAGCACAAGTCACATGTCTGATCTGATGCAAAGCCAGTCAGGTAGCCCTTGTGCCGCCTATCAGAAGAAAAGAGAAGAGTTGTCGGAGAAGAGATAGCCCGACTCCTAGCAGTCGGCTTCATTATGGAAGTGTTCTTTCCAGAGTGGCTAGCCAACCCGGTCCTAGTACTGAAGAAGAACAAGCAGTGGCGAATGTATATTGACTACACAAGCCTCAACAAGGCTTGCCCCAAGGACCCGTTTGCTTTGCCAAGAATTGATCAGGTGATAGACTCCACAGCCGGATGCGAGCTGTTGAGCTTATTGGATGCATATTCAGGATATCACCAGATCAAGCTAAACCCGGCTGACAGACTAAAGACCGCCTTCATCACACCGTTTGGAGCCTTCTGCTACCTAACCATGACGTTCGGCTTGAGGAATGCCGGCGGCACCTTTCAGCGTTGCATGCAGAAGTGCCTCCTCAAGCAACTCGGCAGAAACGCCCATGTCTACATGGACGATGTGGTGGTGAAGACGGAGAAGCGTGGAACACTGCTGGAAGAACTCAAGGAGACCTTTGAGAACCTGCGCCGATTCCAGATCAAGCTCAACCCTGAGAAATGCGTCTTCAGAGTACCAGCCGGCCAACTCCTTGGTTTCCTGGTCTCTGAACGCGGCATAGAGTGCAACCCTATAAAGATCAAGGCCATTGAGAGGATGGAGGTACCCAGCCGACTGCTGGGCGTACAAAAGTTCACTGGCTGCTTGCCGTCCATCAGCCGATTCATCAGTCGGCTAGGCGAGAAAGCTCTCCCCTTATACCAGCTCATGAAGAAGACCACTTTTTTCGAGTGGAACCACAAGGCGGACGAAGCCTTTCTTCAGTTGAAGAAGATGTTGACTACTCCACCCGTTCTGGCGGCTCTGACTCCTAAGGAGCCCATGCTCCTGTACGTCGCCGCCACCAGCCGGGTAGTCAGCACAGTCATTGTTGTGGAACGCAAGGAGGAAGGCAAGGCACTACCTATCCAGAGACCGGTATATTACCTGAGCGAAGTGCTGTCGACCTCCAAGTAGAACTACCCCCACTAACAGAAGATGTGCTATGGCATGCACTTTGCCGCCAAGAAATTGAAGCCTTACTTTCAAGAGCATCCAATCATTGTGTTCTGCACGGCCCCACTTGCCGAGATCATCAGAAGCGGAGATGCTTCTGGCCGAGTGGCCAAATGGGCCATAGAGCTGGCTCCCTACACCATCCACTACCAGCCCCGCACCGCCATCAAGTCACAAGCACTGGCCGACTTCCTCGTCGACTAGGCTGAGACCCAGTACCTACCTCCAGCGCCCGACTCCACCCATTGGCGGATGCATTTCGATGGCTCCAAGATGCGCACCGGCTTGGGAGCCAGCGTTGTCCTCACTTCTCCTAAAGACGACAAGCTCAAATACGCACTGTAAATCCATTTTGCCGCCTCCAACAACGTCGCTGAGTATGAGGCGCTCATTCACGGGCTCCGGCTTGCCATAGAACTTGGCATTTGCCGGATCCTGTGTTATGGCGACTCGGACTTAGTGGTCCAGCAGTCGTCTGGCGACTGGGGCACCAAAGATGCAAACATGGCGAGTTACCGTTTCCTCGTGCAGCAACTTAGTGGATATTTTGAGGGGTGCGAGTTCCTCCATGTGCCAAGAAACGACAATGACCAAGCAGACGCCCTGGCACGAATCGGCTCTACCCGCCAAGCAATACCATCCGGCGTCGCCCTTCAACGCCTCCTCAAGCTGTCTGTCAAGCGTTCACCAGAATCAGACTCCATCTTTGTGCCGACTCCTCCCGAAGAAGTCGAATCCGACTCCAGAGCCCCGACAGACGGTACGAGGATTTTGTCAAATGGCTCCAAAGCCGCCACAGTCGAAGCCGGCCCAGGGACTGCAGAACCCGGCCCGGGGACTGCGGTTGCCGGCCCGAAGACTCCAGAACTCGGCCCAAGGGCTGCGCCAGTCGGCCCGGGGACTTCATTAATCCAGTAAGCGGTTGCTGACTCCAGCCCGCCGCCTCCCGGCCCAGCCGCCCTCGTCCAAGTCGCAGTCCTGGCAGTCGAAGAAATAGCAGCACCATCACGGGCCCAGTCCATCCTCAAATACCTGGTGAGCAAAGAGCTGTCGACTGATGAGACCTTAGCTCGGCAAGTACAACGCCGAGCGGCCGCCTACACCATAGTCAACAGAGAGCTGGTCAGGCGCAGCATCACTGGTGTCTACCAGCGCTGCGTAGAGCCAGAGCAAGGCCAAGCAATTCTCAAAGACATCCATCAAGGCGAGTGCGGCCACCATGCGGCTTCAAGAGCACTAGTCGCCAAAGCTTTTCAACACGGTTTCTTCTGGCCGAGTGCCTTAGAAGAGGCCAAGGAATTGGTCCAAAAATGCAAAGGGTGCCAGAAGTTCCGCTCCAAGCCACACCAGCCGGCTTCTGCACTCAAGACCATCCCCATTGCCTGGCCCTTGTAGTTTAGGGCCTAGACATGGTGGGACCATTTAAGATAGCACGAGGTGGCTTAACTCACTTACTTGTCGTGGTGGACAAGTTCACCAAGTGGATAGAAGTGAAGCCAATCAAGAAACTGAATGGTCCGACTGCCGTCACTTTCATCTCCGACATCACAATTCGGTACGGCGTACCACACAGCATCATCACCGACAATGGCACAAATTTTGCCAAAGGCGCCTTGGCCCGTTTCTACGTGACACAGGGCATCCGACTGGACTTAGCGTCCGTTGCCCATCCGCAGTCAAACGGCCAGGTGGAGCAAGCAAACGGCCTCATCCTTTCTGGCATCAAGGCTCGACTGGTCGAACCGCTGGAGCATTCGGCCGGCTGTTGGCTTGACGAGTTGCCAGCCGTCCTCTGGAGTCTGCGCACGACTCCAAACAAGTCAACTGGCTTCACACCTTTCTTCCTCATCTACGGTGCTGAAGTCGTCATCCCAACGGACATAGAGTTCGACTCCCCGCGAGTCACCATGTACACCGAGGAGGAAGCAGAAGAAGCACGTCAAGACGGCGTCGATCTGCTAGAAGAGGGCCGGCTTTTAGCACTCAGCCGGTCCAGCATCTACCAGCAGAGCCTACGCAGATACTACAACAGGAAGGTCAGTCCGAGATCTTTCCAAGAGGGCGACCTTGTGCTCCGGCTGATCCAGCGAACAGCCGGCCAGCATAAGCTGTCGACGCCTTGGGAAGGCCCCTTCATCATCCACTACTAGGAAAAGGCCTACTAATGGCGCACCTAATTTGGCCATTAATGGCGCATTAGTGGTGCGCCATTAGTAGCACGCCATTAGTATATTTTACTAATGGCGCACCACTGGTGCGCCATTAGTATCTGGTATACTAATGGCGCACCTCAGATGCGCCATTAGTATATACAATAGTGCGCCATTAGTATGCCTCCTAGGGGGCCATGTATACCCAGGTGCTTTGGCATACTAATGGCGCACGACAACAAGATGTGCCATTAGTAACTTCAGCATACTAATGGCGCACTGTTTAATGATGCGCCATTAGTATCCTTTGGCATACTAATGGCGCACTATGATGTGATGCGCCATTAGTATGAATATTAGGTTTTTTATTTTTTAATTTTCTGTTTTTTGCATAGGTTACAAAATGTATAATTGGATAAAATATAGACAGCACACATCAACAACAGATTCATCGAATACAATAGAAGATTAGTCTCTGAATACAATTCATCATTTTAGTCTCCGAATACAATTCATCATATTAGTCTCCGAATTGAAAAGACCGAACAAAGATAGAACATTATATTACAAGTCTCGAGACCGCGAGTTTGTCTTCACATTACAAGTCGATATCGATCATCTAAACTACCATCACATAGAAGAGAGTTGCGGTCATCACGATGAGCATCATCACGATGAAACTCGTCTTCATCCGGTTCCTCCAACGCTCCCTCCCCTCTCCCGCTAGATAGCGGACGTATCTAGATTCGGCCTCGGCCCTAGTGGCGTACCCTTTGTAACTGTTACCGCTGAATCGGTGAACCTGTCTCCGACACTCCTCCCAGTCGTCGTAGACTCCGGGAACCTTACCCTTGTACACGACATACCACGGCATCGCTATGCAGTAGCCAAACGAAACGTTAGTACCAATTCATAGACAATACATAAGCAATATATAAGTATGCAACAGAACGATCGGAAGAGAAAAGCAAGACATTAATAGCATCGATTACATCTAAGTTGAACGACTCTCGAAACCAAAGAGACATACTACAATTTCATTAAAGTTTAATTACAACATGAGCCAATCGATGTTTCAGAACTAGACACAGCATCACTGCTTTCGAATCGACTCAAGGGACCGGAGCATGGATGAAGCCGCCGTCTATCATGGGAGTCATGAAACAATGGGCATTGTCAGCCTGCATTTGTAGGATTGTGTCGATGTCACTGTTGGACGGTTGATTTCTGAGGTAGAACTGCCCCGAGGTACGAAGGACATCTTGATGGATGATTTCCGCAAACTCCGACTAGATGCGAAAGAATTCTTGTCTGATGTCCGCATCCTGGATTGCCGACACGCTCGCGTCCCAATCTTTGAGTCTACTCGGTAGCAGAAGTTGATGATGGTCCCGTACGATCGCCCGCATGTGATGGATGGCGTAGTAGGCACCCTTCTGACCGCCAGGCGGCTGCTTGACACAGCAGAACATCGTATTGTGGGAGAACACGTGCTTGCCGTACTTACGAATAGGCCTGGTGAAGGTGCCTCCAGATTTGACGTAGCCGGGGAGAACATCATCAAGAACCTTCTTGACATTTGTGTAGTCTACGTTCGACTGACGGTCCGGGTCGAAATACGTGGCCATGGAATATTTGGGGCTTAGGAGGATGAGCGTGCAATGTGTGTCACTGAAGAAAACACAGAATGTTAAAAGAAAAACGATCGAAATCTAAGAATTCATATGTTACGGGGCGGTTGAGGGGAGGACTTACTCGGGAAAGTAAGGCACGAGGAAGTTATCCTTATCTTGGTTTGCCAGAATGACGCCTTCGAGGTAAGAACTCGCGACTTGCCGGTCCCCAGCGCTGCCCAAGATCTTGGCACGCATGTAGAAGGGGTCGACTATCACGATGTCCGGGGTCTTGTCGCGAATGATCCGCATCTCCATACTCAGCGAAAATAGCCGAACGAAGGTGTAGTGCAGCGGATGAAGGTTCAACATAGCGTGGATGTCATCAAACCGCAGGACGATCGTACCCCCGATGGAGTTATCCACAAAGCCCTTGCCCTCTGGCACCTTGGCCGCGAAAACCGGGTATGCCACATCCTTCTCTGCGAGATGCCGCTTCTCCAAAGAAAGAACACTATCTTGCAGACTCCGCATAGCACCGGTTGCAGCATCGAGCATATTTCTCGGTAGCATCGGCCTACCCGCCACATGCACCCTCCTCGAGATATCCTCAGGTGAAGGTGGCCCGTCCTGAGCACGGATCGTACTCGGTGCCGGCTGGCCCGCACCCTTGTTAGTCTTTCTTTTGCGTGCCTTCTTCTTCTCCTGTAATGGGACCGAGTTCTTCTCACAGACCACCTTCTTGAGTGTGTTGGGGCTGATCATATTTCGCACCTCGCCTATCTGAGGCTCGGTGAAGTCGGCAGCTGGAGGCGTCTCCTGAGAGCTGAACTGCAGACGACGCCTGTTGCAACTTGGCTTCTCCGCGGTACCAGCTAGATCGCGCACGTCTTTTGTTGGGTTGGGTTCTTGAGAAGGAGGCCCCATCAAGTCGCCACCGTACCCATGATCGGCAAAGTACTGATCGTCGTTGGCAAATGTATCGTCGTCGTCGTCGTTCTGATACTGTGCCATATGCATGTTTGGATCCAGTGGCATAGGGATGTCCGGCACCGTTGCGGCGGTCTTGCCATGGGGCCGACTTGGTGCCGGCACGACTGGCGGTGTTGTCTTTGGGGTGGTGTCCCCCGCCCCCAAACGAATCTGGCTCTTCGGCCAAAGCAGGGGCCAGCTCAGGCAAGCACTGAGGGTCATCACGTCATCATCGTCGGCCCCGACGGGTCAAATCGGAGGTAACAACTCGTCGCAGCTTGGCAGCACCCGAACCAGTTGAACCCTAAACAAGTTGGGTGGCATCTGGGTACCGTGGAACAAGGGGTTGCCCGGTTGAACGATTTTGCCCTTGGCGACATCGACCAACTCGTTGTTCACGAAGTGCAGGAGAGTGCACGGAACGTCGGTGGCGCCCTGCGAAAACATGTAGGGCGTTAGGGATGCCCAGTCAAAGGCGAGGAGATGAAGTCCTCGGTCGAGAGAGGCTTAATTAGTTACCGTGATGATGGCGTCGAGCTCGGCTAATGTCGAGGCACCGCCAACAGCGGGCGTGCAGTTGACAGAGGGGCCGCTTGCTGCAGAGGTGCCGGCCGGCGTACACCCGGGTGCATTAAGCTCCTATGCCAGCGTCGGAGACACCAATGCCACCTCCGCCGGAGACACCAATGGCCCCGCCATCGCGTTCTGCGAGTTGCTGGCCGTGAAGCTAGGAATCGGGGGCGGCCCCTGTTGGCTGCCCGCAATCCACGCACTAATCCCCTGGATCAAGGTAGGCACAATGGCGGTGATCGTCGCTCCGAGTTGTTGTTGCACTTGCTCTTGGACAATCTCCGGAATCCGCGCCACCTGTGCCCTGAGTTCTTGAACCTCTCGCTCCTGGCTTTCCGAGCTGGTCTTTTTCTCCTTTCGCCCACCAGTGTTATAGTATGACGACCATTTTGTCGACAAGCCTTTGCCGGCCACACGACCAGCTGATGTCGGCTTACTGAGCTTATCCTTGTTCTTCATTACATTCAACGCCCTATTTAGAGTGGTGTCCCAAGGGTTGCTCTTAGTCGACCCCGCGCTACTGCTTTCAGTCGCCTGCGGAAGGAATGTGAACCATTTAGAAATTTGGCTTCATTAATTAGAATGCAACCATACGGAGCTAATTACGCGGGGGTGTATTCCTTACCAGAACAAGCTCAAGCACCCTGGTCTTCGGATCCATGGTAAGCTCCTTTGTTTTCGGGTCCTTCTTGTACCGGGCCCTAACAAAGTTCCTGGTCTACTTGTCACCATATTTATCGAAGAGGGGCGGTAGACCTTGCTCGGCACGGTCCGCCTCCTCCTTGTCCCATATAGGCTCCACCACTCTGTAACCACCGGGACCGAGTGTGTGTTCCCCTAAGTTCAGCTCCCGCATTTCTTTCCCCCACCTACTTGATTCGGAGTTTGCGGTGCTCGAGCAATTGATCTTGAAGTCGTTGTAGTCATCTTCGGTGATCGAAGGATTTTTCTCCTTGATCTTCTCATAACTCTCACCTTTCTCGATCATTCTCTTCACATTGCTTTTCCAAGTAGACAGGGCCTTGCTCATCTTCGTGAGGGCAGCATTGTTCACTTTATTCCCTTTGAGGCTTGTGTTTTCAAATTCAGCGGGGAACTTGTATCGATCGTGCAGCTTCGTGAAGAGGAGGTTGCGCAAATTCCCTCGGTCAGGATGCCTCAGGTTCTTGGTGTTGATCGAGACGGTGCTCCGGAGAATGCACCCGAGCTGAAGCGAGTACCCCTTGACTATTCGTTCGGACGCCGTTGGATTCCCGTCGGAGTCCACTTCAGTAACTTCCTCCTTGAGGGTGCGGAGCACGGTCGGGCGCCGGTCCTTCCGTTGCCTCTTCGGTTGGCTGCCATCTGTGCGTGCGTCGCCATCATCAGTGGTGGCATCCTCGGCGGCACCATCAGTGGTGGCATCAGTGGGGTCATCCTCGGCGGTACCATCAGTGGTCTCAGGATCGGTGGGGAAGGCGGCGTCCTCATACAAGTGAGGTTGTTCCTCCATCTCAAGGGCCTCTCGGGTGGACAAGGCAAAAAAAGGCCTCCATCACAACATGGAAAATACATTGGCATGTGAAAAAAGGCCTCCATTGCTTAGGATGCACTGCCACTGAAGCATTGGGTACAAGACTGTTACATGAAAGTAAATGCAGCAATTGAAGCAGAGATTGGTGTACAAGCAAGAATAGAGCAAGTTCTTCTTATCCTCTGCAATTATAATAGGAGCCAATCAAATGGATAAAAGGAGAATTGGTTCATTGCAGGCAAGACTGAGCTGAAACAATCAAGGGAAGTGATCAGCAGTGACCCTGCTTGATCTTTTGGTGCATTTGTTACCACATTCCATTTAACTTTTTACTGAAATGTGATTCAGAAACAATGCATAGTTGCCTCTGTTTAGATGCAATGACCATCTAAGGTGTAATACGTATTTCGTGATTTACTTCATGAATTAGACCAGAGATATGTTTTTCTTCTTCCATAAACTTGGTCAAACTTTACAGAAGCTAACTTAGAACAAAGCTAACACGTCTTGATTTTAGACATGAGGAACTAGATGATCGGGTTCACAGAAATGAAACAGGTAGACAACGCCATCATTTACGGCAAACATCACTTACACAGAAATGAACATGATAATTACTTGCACAGAAATGAACATGATAATTTTCTGGACATAATGTCAAGGCTCTGCTCTTGCTCAGGCTGTAGGAAATCCCCAGTCTAGATGCTACAGTTGATTTGATGTATTGAAAAGATATGAACATCTAAAATACCTAAATAAATACTCCATATCATATTTGTCGCAGATTTAATCAAATGCATTATTATTTAGTTCTCTTCACATGAAGAGGATGACCAAAGCCTATCAGGATACAAAACTAGGAGGATCACCATCTAGAATTTTTTTTGAAACCGTAGAAACCAATGAATCTCTGCATATCAGAAGAAAAACGAGCCTCTTCTGAAGATAGACATAACAGGGGAACTCAGTTTCATTCCCGAACAAGACCATCGTGTACACTGACTCTACATATGCTTCAATAAAGATCCTACACAGCAACAAACTAGCGAAACTAGCATTCCACTACTATCCACTAGATTGGATATTCAGTCACAACTGCTACATTTTCAATTTTTTGAACAACAGATAACATCCTAGAAGATCCCATTTAGTAATCCTATAGCAATAAAAACACCAGAAGCCGAGCAAGGATACTTAGATGGAAATATTGCAATTTATTGCACTGAAATGTTGATCAAATGGCAGGCAAATTTCAGAGGAAATGGCAGGTAAATTTGCATGCAGTCTATATGCAGTATGCGTTATACTAGTACACCCTCAGATCATCTTTTACTTATCAACAATTAAACAGGGGGAGGAGGGTGGAGGATCATGAGGCTTCATGGTGCAGGGGAAAACAGAACCTCCAATTCAGCCTATTATAACAACAACTATCAGAGCAAAATATTGGTCAAATTCGAAGATCCCACCCATCTCTCTACGAACAGCAACAACTTGGAGAAGCAAAAAGCTTTTCCTAGAGCCAAGACCCAAGAACGCACAAAGAAAGACTTTTGACCAAGAACGACAGCCAGACGCGCGACTTGGAGAACCCGATGATAGGGAACCCTGCGCTTCTTGCGCAAAGAAAGCAAATTAGCAACAAAACCCCTGGCTCCTGTTGCCACCAACAAGAGCAGATGCGAGTAAGAAATTCAACAACTACACCAATTGGAAAGGAGGCCAATGCTACAGCCCCCCTACGCACTGGGCACCACTATGATCCGAACCTACGCACTACGCACTAGGAGAGGGGGAGAGGGGGAGAGGGGGAGAGGAGGAGGGGGAGCTCACGGGGGCCGTAGGGATAGGGCAGTGGGGCGCGGGGAGGATGTCGGGGACGAGGTCCGGGTGGTGGTGGTGCTCCGGCGACGGTGGTGTGGACGGGGCGGCGTCCGGGCGGCGGGGTCGCGTCGAGGCGGCGGGGCAGCGGCGTCGGGGCAGGGTCGAGGCTGCGTCGGGGCGGCGGGGCAGTGTCGAGGCGGCGGGGCAGCGGCGTCGGGAGAGGACAGGGGAAGGGGATCGAGGGCGAGGGCGAGGGAGAGAGAGGGGATAGGTTAATTTGGGCCGGGGAGGAAATATGGATGGGGGCGGCACAATACTAATGGCGCACCACCCCTCGGTGCGCCATAAGTACATCCATACTAATGGCGCACCTCACCGTGGTGCGCCATTAGTAGTTTTTTTTTCTTATAGCAATGGCACAATATAATGGCGCACCACCCCTCGGTGCGCCATAAGTACATCCATACTAATGGCGCACCTCACCGTGTGCGCCATTAGTATTTTTTTATAAGACAATAATAATTTTTTAAACTTGTTTAAATCATAACAGTAATATTTTTTTATAAGACAGTAACAGTAATATTTTTTTTATAAGACAGTAATAATTTTTTAAAAAATATCATCAAACAGTAATGTCGGTGGAGCGGGGGAGGGTGCGCGGGGTGCGGGGGGTCGGCGGCGGCGGTTGAGTAGGGGAATCGAGGGTGCGGGGGGTCGGCGGCGGCGGCCGGTGGACCGGGGGGTGCTCGGCGGCGAGGGGGACCGGATCTGGCGAGGTGGGATAGCGATCAAGATGGAGGGGGATCGAGATCGAGTGTCCATGAAATTTAAAAATATTCATGATAGTTCAAAAAGTGCCCATGAAATACAATCGAGAAATGAAGGCTACGATTTAAGTACAATCGATCTTAGCTAGCTATCTGTTCACAATCTTCTTGCCCTTCTTTTTCGCAAATGGAGTTCTTCTGTGGAACGGACGTCCTTTAGGTAGGGTGGTCCTGCTTCTTCTTGTGGTGTATGCTGCTACTTCATCATCGTCATCATGTTCGATCCTCGGGTCGCCGTACTTGTCGAAGTCTTGCTCATTGGCTACTCCATCCATTCCGATGATCTTCCTTTTGCCTCTCCTCACGACAACATGACTGGGCTTTGACGGGTCGGTAATGAAGAAGCATTGGTCCACTTGGGAAGCCAGTACCCATGGCTCATTTTTCGCGGTGACGTTTGCGCCCGCGGTCTTGGATTTGGCTTCGGGTATAACCATGGTGGTGAAATACCGGTCTTCTTTTAGGACGCTCTTGGCCCATCTGACACGGAACATCGGGACCTTCTCTCCAGGGTAGCTCAGCTCCCAGATCTCCTCGATCCTTCCGTAGTATCTGTCCTTGTCGTTACCGGTGTAGGATTCCATCGTTACCCCGGAGTTCTGATAACCATCGCTCTTCATGTCCTTGGCCTCGGTGTAGAATGTGTAGCTGTTGATATCGTACGCCTCATAGGTCATCAGGTTGTGCTCGGCGCCCTGTGACAAGGCGAATATGAGTTGTTCTTCCGCGGAAGAATCCTCATGTAAAGGGTACGACAGAAGCTTCTGCTTGAACCAACGCGTGAAACATGAGTTGTGCTCTTTGAGTATATCTCCGTCCGTCCTCTGTTGGCCTCGGTCATTGTACGTCTTCTTAATAAAGGTTTTGTGCTCTACCACCCAAGGATCGACCACGTCTATGTGTTGTAGCGCGACTAGGTTTGCTCTTTCAAAGTCGGCGAGTCGACCCTCGAAGTCGACATGCATTTCGCGACGACCCTCACGGTGACCCCATCCAGCGAGCCTGTCGATGTGCCTGTTGACGGGCAGACCAACGGGGTTCTTGATGCCTAGATAATTCGTGCGGTAGGAGATGCACTCTTCGGTCAGAAAGCCCCTGGCTATGCTTCCCTCTGGACGTGACATGTTGCGAACGTATCCTTTGATGACACCATTCATCCTTTCGAACGGCATCATGCTGTGCAGGAACATCGGCCCGAGTTGGATGATATCGTCCACGATATGGACCAGCAGATGCACCATAACGTTGAAGAATGCGGGCAGGAAGTACATCTCAAGCTCGCATAGTATCACCACGATCTCTTCCTGTAGCCTTCTGAGTTGCCTCATGCCAACAGACTTCCGAGAGATGACGTCGAAAAAGTTGCATAGGCCAAATAGGGTTTCACGGACGTGCGCGTCCATGATCCCACGGATTGCAACTGGAAGTATCTGCGTCATCATCACGTGACAGTCGTGAGACTTCATCCCGCTGAACTTCTGCTTCGCTGGGTCTAGGTATCTGCTTATCTTCCCCGCGTAACCGTAAGGAAGTTTTACTCCTACGAGGCAGGTGAAAAACTGCTCGATCTCCTCCTGACTTAGAGTGAAGCACGCGGGAGGGTAGTCATTTCCGGTCTTCTTGGCCTTTTTGCCTTTGCGACGACTTTCCGTGTCCTGCTTCGCCTCATCATCATCATATATAGCGTGAAGCTCCTGCCTGATGCCCATTGATTTCAAGTCTGCCCTTGCTTTCGGCCCATCTTTGGTCCTCTCTGGCATGTTGAGCAGGGTACCAAGCAGACTCTCGCACACATTCTTCGTGATATGCATGGCATCAAGGCTGTGAGGCACACGGTGGATCTTCCAGTACGGCAAGTCCCAGAAAACAGACCTCGTTTTCCATACCTTCAGCAGCGGCTCTGGCGCCTTTCGCTTCTTTCCCGGCTCTGGCGCCTTTTGCTTCTTTCCTGGCAGTGGGCAGTCTTTCCAATTTTTCAACAGCTCGTCTATTTCCTCGCCGCTCCTCGTACGCGGGCGTCCTCGGGGTTCGGTTTCACCATCGAATAGATCCTTGCGTTTTCTCCACGGGTCATCGTCGCGAAGCCACCTTCGATGTCCCATGAACACGGTTTTCGAAGACCTGGGATCTCTATCTAGCTGGTGATACGTTGTGTCATCCATGCACCTGACGCATCCAGAAAATCCATGGACCACCTGCCCCGCGACATATCCGTAACCAAGATAGCCGTGCACCGTCGTGAGCAGCACAACTCTCATAGGGAAATATTCTTTCTCTGCGGCGTCCCACGTATTGGCTGGCGTTTTCCACAGCGTGTCAAGCTCCTCTTTCAGCAGCCCCAGATACAGATTGATGTCGTTCCCTGGTTGTTTCGGTCCTTCAATTAGCATACTCATGTGAATGTACTTCCTCTTCATGCACAACCAGGGGGGAAGGTTGTACATCCACACAAACACAGGCCAGGTGCTATGTGTGCTTCTCTGGCTGCCAAACGGATTGACTCCATCGGTGCTCGCGCCCAGCACGATGTTCCTTGGATCATTCCCAAATTCTAGGTCTTCAAAGTTCAACGCTTGCCACTGGATCGCATCCTTAGGGTGACTCAGCATCTTGTCTTTTTTATCTATCTCCGGATCATTTGCGTCATCTTCTCGCTTCTTCTCCTCCCTATCCGCGTGCCAATGCAGGAGCTTTGCTACCTTAGGGTCTGCGAAATACCGCTGCAGACGAGGAGTGATCGGAAAGTACCACACCACTTTTCGAGGAGCTTTCTTCCTCTTCTTGTATCGAGTGACGCCGCACACCGGACATATGGTAGACTCCGCATGCTCGTCCCGATAAATGATGCAATTGTTCATGCACACATGGTATTTCACGTGCGGTAAATCCAGAGGACACACGATTTTCTTCGCCTCCTCCAAACTGGTCGGGCACTTGTTCCCCTTGGGAAGACGTTCGTGCCAGAATGACATGTTCTCGTCGAAGCATGCGTCGGTCATTTTGTGTTTTACCTTCATCTCCAGAGCCATGAGCGTTACTTTCAGGCGGGTATCCTCGGGCCTGCATCCTTCATACAATGGAGTAACCGCGTCTAACTCAAGTTGATCCATCTTGGCTTTCTCTCGGGCGGCAGCTCTTGCGTTATCCGTCTGCTTGAGAAGCAGCTCTTGAATATGAGGGTCCTGCACCCAGCCCATCGATGGTCCAGCGTCGTCTGCTCCGCCGGCATCATCATCTTCATGATCATGCCCGTCGTCTGCTCCGGCATCTTCCTCATCATCATGTCCTGCATCTTCTACATGATGACTGTGTACAGCATCACCGTCATGATCATCTCCTGGAGATTCTTCGTCTTCTCGCCCGCCTGAGCCGCGGTGGTTGTCTTGCTGCCCTTCCTCATTTCTTGCCCGGCCCCCATGGACGACTTCGTAGTCATCTTCATCACCTTGCCACCGATAGCCATCCATGAAACCATGCAAGAGCAGGTGGTCCCGCACCTGCCCGGATTCCGGGTCCGCAATAAGGCTCTTCAGCTTGCATCTTCGACACGGACATCTTATCTCCGTCTCGTTCTTTTGAAGCATCTCGGCCTTCGCGGACCTCAAAAACCTATTCACGATGCCTTCGGTCATCATGCGGACCATGGTCGCCTGCGGGGTAGAGCAAAACGATATTTTAGAACCAAGAAAAAATTTGGCATGACTTTCCCTAAAAATAGGACCAAAAAGAATGCTTAATGCCAAAATTCTCGCCGAAACGGAAATGAATCAACATTCCGGAAAAATATTGGCAACTATCGCATTTCAAATACCGGTACACCTCCAAACACAAACACATATGCAACACCACAAACATACATAGATCTAGCTAGGCCATAAAAAGTGCATGTGCACATTGTTGTAGGGAGAACAACATAAATATAGCTTCCCCCCTTACTTACCTATCAAAACAAGGTAATTTAACCACTTAAATTGAATGAATCTATGGTGGAAATGAGGTGAAAAAGAGGAGGCACCCGAGACAAGGAGGAGGTGGAGAGAATGAAGTGGGGAGAAAGTGAGTGTGGGTAGGAGAGGCTGTCCAAAATATCTTGTTGCTGCCCACTTACTAATGGCGCACCAACTCCAAATGCGCCATTAGTAATCTAGGTTACTAATGGCGCACCTTCTGGTGGTGCGCCATTAGTAGTTTTGCAAAAAAAACATACTAATGGCGCACTGTTCCACAGTGCGCCATTACTAGTTTAAACTAGTAATGGCGCACGGTGTAACAGTGCGCCATTAGTAGTTTTGCAAAAAAGGGAATAAAAAATATAATAGAAAAAACAACATTAGTGGCGCACTTTCCGGCAGGTGCGCCATTACTAGTTACAACTAGTAATGGCGCACTGTGTCTGGATGCGCCATTAGTATGTTTGGACAGGCGCACTAGTTAAAAAAAATTGATACTAATGGCGCACCCTGGACCAGGTGCGCCATTAGTAGTTTCAACTCTAATGGCGTATTAGAAGGTGGTGCGCCATTAGTATATACTAATGGCGCACCGCTTGTCTGGTGCGCCATTAGTGTCAATCCCATCTATAGCCCTTTTTCTAGTAGTGTCAGCAAAGTGCTGGGCAACGACTCCTACTACCTGATTGACGCTCAGAAGCCCCGAGCATGCAAGAGGGACGACTCCGGCAAAGAAACGGAGCAGCCATGGAATGCAAATCTCCTCCGAAGATTTTACAGTTGATGCAGTATGTACCATGCTACCTTTTGTATTAAAGTACTAAGACTTTGGGCCCCCCAAGACAAGCTCGGGGGCTGCCCTCTTTTATCTATATGATAAGAATTATGCCTACGAGTATGTTACTCTTTGTTATGCCGCTTGGCACCGGGTTCGACTAGTCGGCCCGGGGACTTGCCGCCTTGCACTATGAAATGCTTCCTGCAGCCGGACAAGTAGTGGGTGGCGCCTAAGCCATCTCCTGTCAGAAGCCGCAGCTCGCAGAGCGACTGTCCGGTGGGCAGGAGTAAGGTAGAATGGGCGTTCGCATGAAAAATGGCTAAGGACTCAAAGCATAAAACATAGCTTAAGCCGGCTTCCAGCCTTTTTCGCAAACCAACTATTGAGCAGTCGGCTCGCCGCCTTCTATTCAACTTGCTAAAAAACTCTAAAACGGCTAAGTACTTGCCTTCCCAAAAGTAGCCAAGCATTTGATCCAGCGGTAGTCCGCAGAGCGGCTATCCGACTAGCAAGACGGCAACTAAGGGAAGGCGGCATAGGAAAAAGCCAAAGGAGCAATGAGCAAGAAAAGATAGAATTCAGATAAATATTTACATAACATAGGCCCTTGGCCGAATCTTCGAGCAGAAGTTCAAAATACACCCCACGGGTGGAATTATGCGAATTAACAAGTTCTTCAAAGACTACTAAAGCAGATAAAATAAAGATAGGGCGGCAGCCTAGGAAGTGGCAGACGGATTCGGAGGGTCAGAGGAGATGGCGGTGTCAGGCGTTGGGGCGGCCGGCTGGGCAGTCTCGGCTTGATCGCCTCCGGCGGTAGTCGGCTCGGTCACACGCGGCACGTTGCTGGAGGCGCGGTGGAGCTGAGGCTAGCCGTCCGCTCCGTCTTCTGGTGCCTCTGTCTCGCCTCCGTCCTCCGCCTCGCCTTAATCCTCGATGAAAGTGCAACTATCCCTAGGTGGTTTTGGTAATTCATAACAACATATAGCTCATTGAGCTAATGCTATTCCAAGATGATTATTTCAGGAAAGCTCAATGATTGGCATGGCATGGATATGAAAGTGGAACCCTCAAAATGCTAAGGACAATGGATTGGCTCAAGCTCAAAAGCTCAAGACTCTTCATTTTATATTTTAGTGATCCAAGATCACATTGAGTCCATAGGAAAAGCCAATACTATTAAGGAGGGATGAGGTGTTGCTTAATAAGCCTCTTGCTTCATGTGCTTAATGATATGCTCCCAAAACCCTCAACTACTTTCCCATATCCACATATGACCTAAACTCTAAGCCAAACTCGGTCCTACCGATTCTTCCTATCCGGCGCCACCGAGTTTCACTTGTCATTAGCCACTGCCAAACCCTAGCAATTCGGTTCTACCGATAAGGATCTCGGTCCCATCGAGATGGGGTTGCAAACTCTCTGTTTCCCTTTCGTAACTTTTCGGTCCCACCGAAAGAGCGAATTGGTCCCACCGAGATTGCAATGTAAACTCAGTGTTTCCCCTTTGTAACTTTTCGGTCTCACCGAGTTCCACTCGGTCCCACCGAAAGAGCAAATTGGTCCCACCGAGTTTGCCTGACCAACTCTCTGGTTAGCTAATTACCAAACTCGGTCTCACCGAGTTTGTGTAATCGGTCTCACCGAGATTACGTTATGCCCAAACCCTAACCGAATCGGTCCTACCGAGTTGCATGTCAGTCCCACCGAAATTCCTAACGGTCACTAGGTTTACTATTTCGGTCAGACCGAGTTTTATGATTCGGTCCCACCGAGATTGGAAAACTATGTAACGGTTGGATTTTGTGTGGAGGCTATATATACCCCTCCACCTCTTTCTCATTAAGTGAGAGAGCCATCAGAACACACACACCATTCCAACTCATTTTTTTCTGAGAGAGAACCACCTACTCATGTGTTGAGACCAAGACCTTCCATTCCTACCATATGAATCTTGATCTCTAGCCTTCCCAAGTTGCTTTCCACTCAAATCTTCTTTCCACCAAATCCAAATCCTATGAGAGAGAGTTGAGTGTTGGGGAGACTATCATTTGAAGCACAAGAGCAAGGAGTTCATTACCTACACACCATTTGTTACTTCTTGGAGAGTGGTGTCTCCTAGATTGGCTAGGTGTCACTTGGGAGCCTCCGACAAGATTGTGGAGTTGAACCAAGGAGTTTGTAAGGGCAAGGAGATCGCCTACTTTGTGAAGATCTACCGCTAGTGAGGCAAGTCCTTCGTGGGCGATGGCCATGGTGGGATAGACAAGGTTGCTACTTCGTGGACCCTTTGTGGGTGGTTGCTTCTTCATGGACCCTTCGTGGGTGGAGCCCTCCGTGGACTCGTGCAACCGTTGCCCTTGGGTGGAGCCCTGTGTGGACTCGCGCAACCGTTACCCTTCATGGGTTGAAGTCTCCATCAACGTGGATGTAGGATAGCACCACCTATCCGAACCACGGGAAAAACATCCGTGTCTCCAATAGCGTTTGAATTCTCCAAACCCTTCCCTTTAAATTCTTGCAAGTTGCATGCTTTACTTTCCGCTGCCAATATACTCTTTGCATGCTTGCTTGAATAGTGTGATGATTACTTGACTTGTCCTAAAATAGCTAAAAACTGCCAAGAACTAAAATTGGGAAAAGGTTAAGTTTTTATTTGGTCAAGTAGTCTAATCACCCCCCTCTAGACATACTTTCGAACCTACACTCGACGCTGGAGCCAATCACCTCCGCTGAGTCCTCGCCGTAGTCTGGGTTCATCCCAAACCACTTCGGCGGTGCCTCCTCGCCGTTTTCAGCTCGCTCGGGGACGAAGATGCTGGTGTCGGTGTACTCGGCGATCGCCGCGGCGCGCTTGACGAGGGCGTCTTCCGCGGCTGCCAACTCCGACTGGGCCTCTGACCGAAGTGTGGCCAGCCGGTCTAGGTCTAGCCCCGGATACCACGCCTTGACGAATTCCAAGGCTCGGCACGCTCCAGCCCGGGCCGAGGAACCTTTCCAGGCCTCAATACTGCCAGCCGCGACCTCCAGCCAGTCGGCAGTCTGACTGGGGGTGCGCGGAGCCTGCATGTCTAGCCACAAGGCAGCGATCGCCTGGGTGCCGACACGTTGAAGCCGGCGCAGCATCCGGTGAGCCGGCCGAATGCGAGCCTCGATGCTCAGGATCTGCTCGTCAAGGGTTCGGGGGGCGTCGGCGGCGATCTCTGCGCCTTCCGCCCTCCGTCCTCCACGGTCAGCCTCGATGGCTTGGTTGGCGGCCTGCAAGTGGCCAGGGAAGAAGTCTGCCAAGACGAAAAGAATGAAGAAGCAAGTCAAAAATCAGGAGTCGGCTCGACCTATAGTCGGCAGTTCGAAGAAAGAAAGTAAAGAAACACACCACCAATGATGTCCTCAATCTCGTGGAAGCCGGAGGCCAGCAATGCCCCCTTGTCAGACCAGGAGAAGCGCTCGCTTGCGAACTCGGCCAGGAGGGCGGTCTCCGCTTCTTCCGCCTCCTTATGCGTCTTCTTAAGCAGCTCCTTCTGCTCTATCAATTGTGCAGCCAGCAGATCGCGCTCTGCGGCGAGCTTGCTACACTCCTCCCCCTTGGTGCGCAATGCGGAGTTGGCTTCGCTCAGCTGCCGTTGAAGAGTGGCATTGGTCTCTGAAGAGAAAGAACAAAGAAGGCGTTAAGTCATCAACAAAGAAGGTCGCCGAGGAGATCCGGCCCGACTGCTCAGCAGTCGGCCCGAATCTCAGGGACTACAGCCCGCGGGTGCGCCAGCGTGCCCCCGCAAAGAAGAAAAAGGACTCACTCCGGCTCTCCGACAAGTCGGCGGTCCGCTTGCCCAGTGCTTCAACGTTGCGGTTGAAGGCAGTGACACGGAGGTTGTGTTAGTCCTGCGACAAGTATTTCAGACAAAGGTTAGTACCCGGAACTCACCAATTGGAGTTCTGGGCCGCCTGCTCAGCAGCCGGCCCGAAACTCGGGGACTAGACCCAGTGGGTGCGCTGGCGCGCCCCCACAGAGAGGAACAAGAAAACAAGGACAAAGGAGAAAGCATACCCGGATGGCTGCCCGCGACGCTAGGTGCGCCTTGGTGCAGTTCTGGATAGCGTCGCTCTCAGCTCGCAGCTTTGTCTGGACATCCAGAAGTGCCTGGTTCAGCGGGCCCGTGCCGCCTCCTCGCACCCACCTAATGGGCGTGGCGCTCGTCGCTTCGGCGTCTGGGATCGCCGAGCTGGCGGTGCCGGTCTCCAAGGGGCATGGCGCCGAAGTCGCCTTCTCAAGACGGCGGCGCGTTGGCGAGCCGACTTGAAGGAGTAGCTTCGCCATGGCCTCATCTTCAGTCGGCGGCACCGACGGGTCCACCGGCTGTTTGCCTTGCGCGCTCCCAGACGGCGGCGGAGGCGGCGGCAGAACGATCACGTATGGCATGGAGGTGTCACCGCCTTCCCTCTCCATGATGGGGTTCTCGCCGCCGGCTTCCCCAGTCTGCCCCGTGAACTCCGGAGGCGGCGGCGCAGAGTTCAGCGGGATGACGAACACCACCGATTGGCGGTGCGCGGCCTCCTCAGCCTGCCGCCTCGCCACGACAGCGGCTTCGGCCTACGCCAGCTTCTTCTCGGCGGAGGCCTCCGCCTTCTCGGCCTCCACCTTCTCCAGGCGGGCGGCTAATTCCTTGTCGTGCTTCTCCTGCGCGTTCCGCTCCGTCGCCTCCCGGAGGTCGGCGGCGAGGTCAATCCGCCGAGTGGTGGCGGACGTCTCCGCCGAGCCCATGACGGAGGCGACGACGACCCTCTCAAGAGTGAGGGGAGCCCTGAAGCAAGGGAAGAAAGTAAAGACTCAGAAAAAATCCACAAAGAAGGAATAATGGCGTTAAGATGGAATACTCACGCGGAGACCAGCGGCGGCTTCTTTACTTCCTTGCGGAAGCAGATGGCCTTCGTGGCCGCCTCGTCCCGCTTGGTCGCCGCAGCCGAACTCTTTGGCTTCTTCGGCCGACTGCCGAACAAGGTCGGCATGGCCCTGCGCTTCTTCCCGCCGCCTGGAGCGCCTGGCGCTGCAGAAGAGCCCGCGACGGGATGGCCGACTCCTGGCCGGTGGCGGGGGGTGACCTCCTTATCATCATCAGGCCAGTCCTCTAGACTGGCCCCGAGCCGCGGGCCGCCTCCTCCCTCGGCGTCGTCTTCCAAAGCTGCCGCCCCCAGATCGGGGTCGTCGACGTCACTCTCCGCCCGGTCGGCGAGGAACTCGCGGGCCGTCCCCGCGGTGCCGGCTGATGGACGGAGGAGGGGATTCTGACCAAAAGCCAACTGGTCAGGTTGGACAAGACAAACTCGGCAAGAAAGAAGACAATTCAAAGAAAGAAGGAAAAAGGCAACTCACTATGGGCGGGGGGTTGGCGCGAGAGTACGGCTCCTTGCCGAACCGCCAATCCTCCAGGAGCTTGCTGTCCGAGAGGTAGTTCACCATGTAGGCCACCTCCTCGTGAGGCATGTCTTTGGTGCACATCCGACTCAGGTCACGGTGCCCGCTCATTTGGCATATAATGTGGGGGCGACCTTGGAGCGGGAGAACTCGGCGCGCCACGAAGGCGGCCAGCAGATCCGGACCAGTCAAGCCCTCTGACTGCGTTAGCACTCGGAGTTGCGTGACGGCGCCAGCTCCCGCAGGCGTCAGTGACTTGGCCCGATATGACCAGTTGGGCAGCCTCCCAGCTAGCGGGCCGGCTTCAAAAGCCGGCAGATTGACCCAATCGCCCTCCGCAAAGACGCTCTTCACATAGAAGTACGATCGCTGCAACATCTTCGCCAAATTTATCAACTTGATGGTGGGGAAGGGGTTGTCGGCCCCCGACCTCCGCACGGCAACGAACACGCCGCATTGAGCCGGCACGCCTGCGGCCTGGGTGCCGAGCTTGGAGTAGAAGAACTCCCCCCAGAGCTCGATGGTGGGGAGGACTCCGAGGAAGCCTTCGCACAGGGAAACGAAGGCGGACAGCAGCACCACCGTGTTGGGCGTGAGGTAGTGCGGCTGGAGGCCGTAGAACTCCAGAAAGGAGCGGAAGAAGCTGCTCGCAGGCAGCCCCAGGCCGCGCAGGCAGTGCGAGCGGAAGATAACCCGCTCGCCCTCCTCCGGCGCCGGAGAGATCTCCCCCCTTGGCGCAAGGCGCACCCGCACGTAATCCTCGCGGGGGAGCCGACGTGTCTTGCGGAGGAACTCGATGTGGTCGTCATGGACCTCTGAGCCATCCTAGGTGCCGGAATGCACCGAGGGAGGCGCGGCGGCGGAGGACGAGCTCATCGTGAGTGGATCGCCGCAGCGTTCGGCAAAGCTTGGGCGCGCGGCGGTGGAAGGAAGAATAAGAAGAAGAGCAAGGAGTAGCGTGGAGGAGGGGCGCGCGTGCTCTGCCGCTGCCCCCTCCTCCCCCTACTTGTAGCCTCATTGGCTGCGAAGCCGAGGGGGCGGTCGTGGGATTTACTGCGCCCACGACCCCCACGTTTCCACACCAAAGTTACTGCGCACGGTAACATCACGGGAATCCCAACCGTCCGCTCGGGCCGTAGTGGATCCGCTCATGCGCCGAGGCGCGGTAATGGCGGGCCCCGCCTGCAGGCCTGTCCCGTCACGCGCGTGGGCAGGCAGACTGGCCCGGCCGCGTGTTGCCACGTGACGGGCCCGGAACGGGCGGCGGCCTGGAGGCTTAGCCAGCACGCCACTTGGATCCCGCCGTGGCGTTCAAAATATTGTACAAATCAGAGTTGAGCGAGTTCGACTCCTTCTAGTCAGCCCGACAGAAGTCAAGCAAGATCCATGTCTCTGGCACCCGGAAAGAGAAACTGTTGAGGCTCCTCGGCAAATCGTCCGTGGCGCCTCATCAGCTTCGGGGACTACTGTCAGAGTAATGGGCCACGGGTAGGCTAACCCGAGTCCCTGAACCTTTCAAGACATCGGGGCAGGCTGCGCCCCTTAAAACCCCAGGACGAAGAGCCGCCTTCTGAGAAGTCGGCGGTAAGGCAACCGACTGCCCACTCGCGGCCGAGTCCCGGGGACGACTTTAGGATGAGCCGACTCCTAACTAGCAACCTCCAGAGAAGCCGGCCATGGGAGCCGGCCCGCAACTCCAAAAAACCCCATGCCCTCATCAAGAGGGACGGGACGGGGAGTGGCTATAGTAAAGCCCACTCCCACCCCTTTTCAAAGGCAGGCATGGCCACAGTACGCCGTATCCATGGAGATCTCCGTCCGGCGCGGCACTGTTGCCATGTCGGCCGTGACATTAGCACCAGCGGGCAGAATCCTACACCCACGATGGCTTGTCTGTACGACCCTGGGGCGGCGGGTCCCACCAGTCAGCGGGAGTCCAGAAGACGGCGAGAGCGTCACCAGTCGGACCCGTTGGGAGTCGGCCCCCGAGAGTCGGCCGGCCCCTCCCCCGGGGCCCATGCGCCATTAACCAGATGTGACGGGGAGTGGCAATAGTGATCGCCCGCCAGGCGGCGGGGCTGTTGCCACGACCCCATGACCAAGCCCGCGTCATTAGAAGCACGGCTACAGTAATCAGCAGCCGGCAAGACCCGCCAGCGGCGAACACGTCCTGTCGGCGCCGTACCGGACCAGTCAGCGGGGCCCGCCAGTTGGCGGGCCCCAGCAGTCGGTGGAGAAGACGGAGGCTAGAGAAACTGATGGCTGGGCCCGCGCCCTGCCGGATTACCATTGTACCCCTGGGGGGTAGGCCTATATAAACCCCCCAGGGCACCCATGCAAAGGGTTGGAATCCATTAGCACTAGACCAGATCATATAGAAAGGAGAGAGCTGGCCTAGCCTTCTCCTACCTCTAGGAAACAGCTCAAGGAGCAACCGTGTACACACTTTGCCATAGTGATCATGCGGAGACCCCGTAGAGCAGCAGTAGGGGTATTATCTCCCCGGAGAGCCCCGAAGCTGGGTAACATTCGCCGGCGTGCATGCCTTCGCCTTATCCCGTTTCCACGCACCAGCGACGTTCTACTCGCCCCCACCATGATAAGCCATCCTTTGTCATATGTCGCACCCAACCCCCGACAAGTAGATATATGGATATTTGCCTAATGAGACGTAAGTCTGGATCTTTTGAAATCATTCGAAAAGTTTTCAAAAATGAAGTAGAAGTTATTGTAACAAGGAAGTTATGTTTCTACAATTTGATTGCAGAAAGGAATATCTGAGTTACAAGTTTAGCGAATGTCTGACATGTTGTGAAAAGAGTTTCATAACTTACACCTCCCGGAACACCACCATGAGTGGAATGTCTGTGAAGATGTAATCAAACCATTTATGACATGGTAAGATCAAAGATGACATAAATAAATTTTCGATTATCACTTTTGAAGAGTAATGCTTTAGAGACTGTGGCTTTTACACTGAAAATAGCTCCATCAGGTCTGTTGAAATGACGACATGGTATGGTACGCCCAACCATGTTATATCTTTTCTTAACATTTGGAATATGGGGCTTGTGTAAAAGGTCACAAACCTATTCCAAATCAGACAAGTGCTACTTTGTAAGTTATCCCAAGTCATTGGGTATTCCCCCACCACTATACCGAGGCAAAGGGTTTTTGCCACAAATCGGCATGCTTTTAAAGAGAATAGTTCTTGCAAAAGGGTAAGTGGGAGGATAGTGCAACTCGACGAGATAACAAGTATCTTCGTCATCAGGTCAAAGGAAAGGAACCTTGGAAGTAATTCCAGAGTTTCCTACTGCGACTGATACGGAAGCCTCTACATTAGATGTATGGACTTCGGTCGAACTTGTAGCTGAACAACATAGGCAAAGCTCGTGCAAACCTCTCAGGTGCGCAAACGAGATATTGTTGTTAGACAAAAGTATACCTATGATACACAAGGAAGCGTTGATGGGCCCTGACTCCGAAATTGGCTGAATGCCAATATAATCCGAGATAGTTTCCATAAATGATTCAAGATTTAAGTTGTGATAAACCCTCCGAAAGACTTGGGGTCTAACGGATTGTAATGGGACTATAAACTGATATGGATAAAAATGATTTATCCATTAAGCTCGACTTGTTGCAATAACAAGTTCAAGGAGTTGACTACAATGAGATTGTCTCAACCGCAGCAATGCTTAAAGTCGGTTTGGGTTAAACTAGCAGTTAATACATATTTCAAAACGTGAGATATGAAACATGGATGACAAAAGAATTTCCATGAAATGGAATTACAACCTAGAACTTGTATGTGATACGTTCCAAAGTATTTTGTCGGTCCAAAGGATGCTAGTAAGTATGCTAGCTTCAGAGTTCCAGCAATGGACAGAAGAGAGCAAAATGGAGTTAGAATCTTCGTTTTTGATGGAATGGTCAAAGGGATTTGACTTCATCAATGGGTAACGAAGATGCTTGTGGTTTCAAGAAAGTAAGTGGGAGCATAATAATATTTCTGAAAACCTTGTGTGCTTGACACATTGTTAATTGGAAATAAATTTCTTGACACGAATTAGGACTTCATTTGAAAATAGTTTTTCGATGAAGTGCTTGGGCTAAATAGCCTTGATATTAGGCATGATGATCTATGGAGGTAGATTTACCTAAAAGGGCTGAGCAAAAATACATATTGACAAGATGCTAAAACCGTTTAGCACTAAGAACGATAAGGAGTGATCCTTGCCGAAGTCACATGGAAAGAGTTTTTGCAAGAATCAGTGTCCCAAAACACTGATGAGCAAAATACATGATGGAGAATCCACACACTCATGTGTTTGGATTAATCATGTATTCCATGGTATGTAAAACAACCAGATATGTCCAATACTCCCAAGCTGTTGCGAGTATAGATACAAAAGTGATCAAAAGTACTGATCATGGGACAACAGCGAAAAAGGATCATTGAGTACTAAAGTAGCACTGATGACATGTTTTCTCGCAAGTGGAGATCATGAAGAGTTTGTTGTAAAAGGTTACATTGATACAATCTTCATCATTTCTCCATGCGATTTTCGATTTAAATTGAGGGTTTTGTGTAACACACAATATGGTGGTACAGTTAGATGGAAATTGTTCCAAACAAGTTACTGTGGCGAATTCTATAACAGAGGCGAAGTATGTTGTCGCTTTAGAAGCGACAAAGACAAAGATATTGAATCATATAGTTCATTCATGAGCTTAGTATGGTTCCAAGAAGGCTTTGGTCAATGGGATAGTTGCTCCATAACTCAGTCTGAGAATCAGGTTTCAACCAATGATTCACATATATACAAAGCCAAGTCCACACAAAATATGAATTTTGTGAAAGCGTGAAAATGCGAGGATATGCAGAGATACACACGGAGCTGAAGTTGTCAGATCCGATGGACATCAGGCTATACCACATGCGAATCATTTTTTACACCAGTATGCCATAGGTGTAAAGTGCATTAGCATTAACTAGATTATTGACTCTAGTGCAAGTGGGAGTCTGTAGGAGATATGCCCTAGAGGCAATAATAAATGATATCATTTATCTCCAAGTTCATAATTATGTTTATGTTCCATGCTATAACTGCTATGGTTCTCGAGTCTGCAATAACACGAGGCTCGGAGGAAGACTCATATACACGTGTTGAATAATAAACGTAAGAAGTATTCTTAGTCTGGCCTCTATGACTAGCTCAAGTGTTGCATGATGGTTCTGTTTTCCTGATCATGGGCATGTCTATGCCAGCAACTTTGAGGGCACAATGTTAAGAGAACATTTGTGTTGAATCGACCCGGATTGATGTTATGCTATGAGATTCATTCGTCACAAGTTAATGGTACATAACACAGAGATGGTTAATGTTTGCATGATTCCTTAGACCATGAGAGTATCGAGTTTCTTCATGCTTGCTTCATGGACTTTGGGGTTTGCTAAACGTCATCCGTAAATGGGTGGCTATTACGGCGGCTTATGGGTTCATGGAAAAGTATGTCAAGTAACTTGTGTAACACCCTCGATGCGGCTATATCTCCCACGTGTCGAAGCACGACTTAGAGGCATAACCGCATTGAAAGCAATGTCACAAGTGAGGTAATCTTCACACAAACCATGTAATACATAAGGGAAAGAGAAACATAGTTGGCTTACACTCGCCACTTCACTCAAAACATGAATATAACATTACATCATCCAGATACAATCAATGTCTGCCTATGGAACCAAAATGAAAGAAGACTACCCCAAATGCTACACAGATCCCCGATCGTCCCAACTGGGCTCCACTACTAATCAACTGGAAACGGAACCACATAACGAACACGAACTTCATTGAGCTCCTCCTTGAGCTCGGTTGCGTCACCTGTATGGTTTCATCGGCACTTGCAAACTGGTTTTGGAAGTATCTGTGAGTCACGGGGACTCAGCAATCTCACGCCCTCGCAATCAAGACTATTTAAGCTTATAGGAAGGGTAAAGGTATGATGTGGAGCTGCAGTAAGCGACTAGCATATATGGTGGCTAAGCATACGCAAATGAGAGCGAGAAGAGAAGGCAAAAGCACGGTCGAACAACTATGATCAAGAAGTGATCCTAGAACAACCTACGTCAAACATTACTCCAACACCGTGTTCGCTTCCCGGTCTCCGCCGAGATGAGACCATCACGGTTACACACGAGGTTGATGCATTTTAATTAAGTTAAGTTTCAGGTTGGCTACAACCGGACATTAACAAATTCCCATCTGCCCATAACCATGGGCATGGCTTTCGAAAGTTCAAATCCCTGCAGGGGTGTCCCAATTTAGCCCATCACAAGCTCTCACGGTCAACGAAGGATATTCCTTCTCCCAGGAAGACCCGATCAGGCTCAGAATCCCGATTACAAGACATTTCAACAATGGTAAAACAAGACCAGCAAAGCCACCCAGATGTGCCAACAAATCCCGATAGGAGCTGCACATATCTCGTTCTCAGGGGCACACCGGATGAGCCAGATGTCGGGTGGGCCAGCCCAGAGTTGCCCCTGGTAGCTCCGGACATCGCTCAGTTTGGACCAACGCTTAGAGAAGCACTGGCCCGGGGGGGTTAAAATAAAGATGACCCTTGGGTTGGCCGACCCAAGGGAAAGAAAAAGGCTAGGTGGCAAATGGTAAAACCAATGTTGGTCCTTGCTGGAGAAGTTTTATTCAAGGCGAACTGTCAAGGGGTTCCCATTATAACCCAACCGTGTAAGGAACGCAAAATCCGGGAACATAACACCGATATGACGGAAACTAGGGCAGTAAGAGTGGAACAATACACCAGGCATAAGGCCGAGCCTTCCACCCTTTACCAAGTATATAGATGCATTAATTAAATAAGATATATTGTGATATCCCAACAAAATATCCATGTTCCAACAAAGAACAAACTCCAATCTTCACCTGCAACTAACAACGCTATAAGAGGGGCTGAGCAAAGCGGTAACATAGCCAAACAACGGTTTGCTAGGACAAGGTGGGTTAGAGGCTTGGCTTAACAATATGGGAGGCATGATAAGCAAGTGCTAGGTATCGCAGCATATGCATAGCAAAAGAGCGAGCAACTAGCAAGCAAAGATAGAAGTGATTTCGAGGATATGGTCATCTTGCCTGAAATCCCGCAAGGAAGAAGAACGAGTCCATGAAGAAGACAAACGGACGTAGTCAAACGGGTCCTCACAAACGCGAAGTTATCGGAACCAACCCGAAGAAGCAACACCGGAAAGAAGCACACAACATAGTAAACAACCAACACATGAACATGGCATGATATGCGGGATGCGGTATGTGATGCATATGTAGGATTTGGAAAGGAATGATTGAACCTGGCCTTAACTTGGAAATCCAAGAGTGCCACTGGAAAGGGGAATTGATTTCAGTCGAAATCGATATAAAGACCACCAAAATCGGATGCACGATTTGGAAATGACAAGCAAAACAAATATGGCACTGGTCTGCGATAAACAGCAAGTAGCCTTCTAAATGCATCCAGATAAATAAACTACTGCACTCAAACATGGCAATAAAATACATGGAAGGGATCCACTCATGATGCTTGACAAAAGATGAACACTGAGCTACAGCTAGTTAACTCAATAGCAAGCTCAAACAAGCATGGCAAAAGTGCAAAAGATAACAGGTTTCAGACTTAGTGAAATTAACAGCATGTCCGGAATTTATCATCAGGAAGCAATGTTTAGAGCATGATAACTACATGCTACATGAACTTATCATGGTAAAGCAAAGCATGGCATGAAGGTACTCAAATCATATAACAAAAGTCCATTAGTGACCATGAGCCAAAAGGGATCAGAAAATACAATTACAATCATGTGAACAGAGCAATTAACGAAAACAGATTCAGACTTGGTGAAAAACTAGAGCATGCAAAACAGATATCAAGTAGGCATGTTTACAAGCTCGATGCACTCACTAAAAAGCATGGCATGATAATCTAAGCATACTCCCTGCAAGTAGACATGACATAGAAGCTAGACATGGCAAGAACAACATCATACCATGCACGGATCAACAACAACAAGCTCAGCAAAAGTGCTAAACATGTTAACAATCTGCCAGGAACATTTTATAGCAAAAGTAGAGCTCAATTGACTCAAGCTAGGGTGCTCCATAAATGCAAACAAAGACATGGATGGATAGAGTAAAACATTATCTAGAAAACATCCTTACTGATCATGCTCAAAAGAGGCCTGGATCACTAGGAAATAACATGAACATATGACATAAAAATATTGACAGGGCAAGGACTTTATGAAATTCTAAGTCCCTCAAATCAGCATCATTAAGTAAGCTACTTTGCATGCTTGTGCTAGTCACCACAAAGACCACAAAAATACATGGCATACACCCCTGTAAAGATGGCATGGCATTCTACAAAACACATGTAGAGCTCAGGATCATAGCATGCACACATTAATCATGGCAAAAATGAGAAAAGTGCATTTGCTGAAACAGATCTGAAATTATCATCACATAGCCCTCTTCCAACAGCATTTCGGGCATCCATATGAGCAAAAATGAAAATGATGCAATTAGATGAAATGATGTACTCGTCGAGACGAACATTTTGATATGCTACACGCACAAATCGAAGCTACAGATGCAGAGTTATGATACGTCAAAGTATGCAAAAAACTAGGGTTTCGGGGATAAAAGTCAATCGAGAGGGGATCTAGATCTCAGATCCAGATCGCACGGAGTTCAAGGCGGCGGCGCTCTTGCCGGAATTGACGACAACGGTGGCGGCCGGTGGATCTTGGGCGCGGGAAAAACCGAGGCCTCGCGGGGCGGCGCCGACACTCGGCGTTGGCGGCGTCGGGCGGCTCCGGGCAGAGCGGGCGTCACGGCGAGGGGCTCCGGCCCGAGTCCGGCGAGGCGGCGGCCGGAGATGGCGAGCGGGGCGCTCGTCGGTGGCATCGAGCGCGGCTCGGGCGGAGCCAGGCGCTGGGCGGCGGTGCGGGGATCCCGGCCCGGTTCGGCTCCGCGCGGGCCAGATCTGGACCGGTGGGCTCGGCGGCGGGAGGAGAGAGAGGGCGGTGAGGTGGCGGCGCGTGGTTGGTTGAGGGCGGCGGCGTGATTTCGTCCGTCTGGGACGGACATGTCCGGCGGGCGAGAGGGGAGGAGGATTAGGGTTTCGTCCGCGGATTTTTCGGGGGAGGCCACATATTTATAGGTAGAGGGAGCTAGGAGAGTCCAAATGAGGTGCGGTTTGCGTCCACGCGATCGTGATCGAACGGCCTAGATGATGGAGAGGTCTTAGCTAGGTTTTGGGCCACTTTGGAGGGGTGTTGTGCTGCAACACACACGAGGCCTTTTCGGTCCCTCGGTTAACCATTGGAGTATCAAACGAAGTCCAAATGGCACGAAACTTGATAGGCGGTCTACCGGTAGTAAACCAAGGCCGCATGAAAAGTCTCGGTCCAATCCAAGAACGTTTAACACCCGCACACGAAAAGAGGTAGAAAGGGACACCGGATGACATAGGAGTGCCGGAATGCAAAACGGACAACGGGGAAAATGCTCGGATGCATGAGACGAACATTTATGCAAATGAAATGCACATGATGACATGATATGGAATGCATGACACGCAAGCAATGACAAGGCAACAACAGCGAATAACTGGAGGACACCTGGCACATTGGTCTCGGGGCGTCACAACACTCCACCACTACGAGAGGATCTCGTCCCGAGATCTAGAATGGCACCAGAGGGAAAAATGGAAGAGAAAGAGAAGAGGTAAAACTAAGTTGCTTCTTTGACCAATGAGTGAAACCAAAGAACCTTGCAAAGGTTAAGCCATTTCGAGAAAAGAATACAGCGGAGATGAACAAAGTTGAAAACACTCTGTTAGAAAAGAGGAACAAGGAATAACAAATTCGGGAAGCACTCCGGTTGAGAAGTTATGCAAGACTTGATAAGATGAAAATAACTTGAGCAGAGGACACAACACTCCGGTTAAATGGATAAGCACGAATCAAACACGATCCTGACAAGACAAGAAGATTGGTTGAAGAGAGCAACATCACAATGCCTTCGGAACAAAAGTAAGAATAGAATGGAATGAACGAAGGGAAACAAGATCTTGAGAGAGCACGCTTACAACAAATGCTAGAACGGAGTTGTTGGAAAACCAACAACGAAAAGAATAAGATTGATATGGTCTTATGGAATACATCTCAAATTATGAGGTGACAACCTGCCACTCACGGGAAAAAGAATTGGATTGATATGAACAAGGAGACGAGAAAATATTTCACCGGGAGGGTAGATGGAGAACTTGGGTCATTTATGAGCACCATAAATAGCAACAATCCTTAGGGAAGGCTTTAGGTGAACTATAACCCAAGTTAACTCCAATGACGAGATTGATGGGTTTAAAATATCTCATTTCTTAACAACATGTGAATCATGGAACATGAACTCAAATTATCAAGAATGACATAATACCACCTGAAATGATACGGTAGAAAGAATTGCACTTCGGAATGCAAGAAGAGGAATACTTGAAGTATAGCTTGACGGATATAGCTTCGAGAGATATCTTGCAAAACAATTGAAGAGCGAAAAGGATCCTTGACGAACCACCATGTAGCCTCCAAGAAGAACTCCGGTAATAAAAGAATGACCAAACGAAAGGGAAGATAAGTTGAAAACACAAGGTGAAGACTTGCAAAGATTTAGATGAACCTCCGGAATAAGGAACTGAATTTACTCGATGAAACAAGAATATGAATTACATTACGCTCATCCTCCACCAATTAAGTTGATGACAAACAATGGATTTGGCACACTACTTATTCTCATAGAAGGATTAAGATAGATATAGCGTCAAACATGGAAAGGTCTTCAACGATCCACCGGTAGGATTGAAGCAATGAATGAATTGATATGATAACCAAGGACGAGATCTTGAACGAACCACCGTATGAATTGAAAATGACGAAAAGATAAGGAAACAGCGGAAAGAATTAGAGAACGAATGAAGATACTTGACAGAATTTAGATACATGAGAACGAAGAGATCATAAACTGATTAGAGAATACTTGAATGATGCACCGGTAAGATTTGGAGAAAGCAAGCTGTAAGCTGGAATGAATAATTCTGAGAAGATGGGCTCCAGGGAATCAAACTGAAAAGACTTCTGAATTACACCAGATAGGTGAAAAGAATTCTCACAACCGAAAACAATTATGAGAGGATGGCATCAAGCTAGAACCATGAATCTTGAAGAGAAAAGAACAAGATTGAGAGAAAAATCTTCTTCGGTCTTCAAATGATGAGAATGACAACGAGAAACACCACCAAGAATTATTGAGGCACACGGCAATGAAGAATGGAAAAGTTGAGCCAACGATGAAAAGAATTGTGAAAGATCTAGGAGAAGGCATTTGACTGATGATAAATCATTCTTACACCAATCTTCGAAAAGAAATTTCAGGATAGCACCGGGAAAATAAGAAGAGTCAGGTAAGATCCTGGGAAAAGACCTGTGGGTTAGGGCCCACTCAAGAGAAACACCGTTGAAAATATTTAAAGAGAGAGAGATTGCACCGGTTGAATCAAATGGCTAGAATGAGATAACAACCTCGAGATAGGTTTGAACGGATCTTGAATGAAAAAACGAGCCTTCTGAGATATCTTCAGCACTCCGGAAAAGTGAATGATTGTGAGGTGCACCGGCATGAGAAGGTATTTAAAACGAGGAAAAGGATATGATCAACAAAAAAACTTGAATTTAATTCACCGGAGAAGAAAATAATGAAGAATGACGATCTTGAAGATCCATTAGAATCTTCATGAGAATCACCGGATAAGAACATTGTTGGAAAAAACGAAGAAACTTTAATCTGAGTCCTTGAAGAAACAAGGGTGGGAGGGTGGGAAAACAAAGGCAGCTTGGGATAAATGAAATGAACACTGTTGAGAAGAACTGGGATTGGATCTTGCAAATGTTGAAGTGATCAGATCCACTTGAAGAGAAACACACCGGTTAAAAAGGATTGGCATAACAATCTCGATGATCATGAAGGATTGGTATTCGCATCGGAGTATGAGAACACCATTTGGGGAAGGTATGGAATCAACACTTGACATTGAAACAACTCGAATACCACAACTCAAAACAAAACAAAGGATTGGCTTGCAGAATAAGCCAGAACAAACAAATGATAGAGATTTCGTCCGAAGTTTTCGTGGTGGGGACTACACGGGCTCGATCGTACAACACCATCATGTACAAGGCAGTGCACATGACATACGAAGCGTCCCCGAGTCGGCATAGCCAAGGACTCTTTAAGACACAACGAGACCACTGTAAAACCAACCGTGGATAGGCGGACCACTAGGCGTCGAACCCCAATTTCATATCATACATCTGTCAGAAAGATATCCTAAGAGCTACTTGAATTCCCACTTATAAACTCCCGAAATTTTCCGGTTATGCAATCAGGTGTTGGGGATACAGGGGAAGCATAATATCTCACCCAAAACTAGCAAATCCTACATCCAGCTGTATCCATCCTTCAACACATAACCACGAAAACTTCGGAAATCATTTACCTCAACCTTCGAAAAGCATCCATTATACAAGTTATGGCAATACTCCTGAACTCCCGCCCCAGTACTGGGTGGCGTCGAGGTTATCTCACCAACAACTGCATAAAAGAGATTTTCGATGTCGGTGAACTCAAGTATTCCAGAACTACAACGATAAAATTGTGACGACAACACCTCAGAGCTCAACTCCCCGGGACACTGCCACAACCCCTAAATGTCAGGAGGCACCAAGAACAATGTTCTCGTCACAAAACTATTGGAACGATTCCAAGATACCTGCGTGATGCTAATTTTTTAGTGAAATTTGAGAAGAGAAGAGTCAAAACTCTACGTCAGGATGCCTCACCAGAGCGACGAAGGGACTGAGGAGTAAAAAGAATCCTACTCTCCGATATATATAATCCTAAATGACTCAAAACATTTTTCCAGACTCAACAACGCCGGCGATTCGATCAAGCAGGGGGCTCCTAAGGTCGGGGAAGGCTCTGATTACCAACTTGTAACGTCCTCGATGCGGCTATATCTCCCACGTGTCGAAGCACGACTTAGAGGCATAACCGCATTGAAAGCAATGTCGCAAGTGAGGTAATCCTCACACAACCCATGTAATACATAAGGGAAAGAGAAACATAGTTGGCTTACACTCGTCACTTCACTCAAAACATGAATATAACATTACATCATCCAGATACAATCAAGGTCCGACTACGGAACCAAAATGAAAGAAGACTACCCCAAATGCTACACAGATCCCCGATCGTCCCAACTGGGCTCCACTACTGATCAACTGGAAACGGAACCACATAACGAACACGAACTTCATCGAGCTCCTCCTTGAGCTCGGTTGTGTCACATGTATGGTTTCATTGGCACCTGCAAACTGCTTTTGGAAGTATCTGTGAGTCACGGGGACTCAGAAATCTCACACCCTCGCGATCAAGACTATTTAAGCTTATAGGAAGGGTGTAGGTATGATGTGGAGCTGCAGCAAGCGACTAGCATATATGGTGGCTAAGCATACGCAAATGAGAGCGAGAAGAGAAGGCAAAAGCATAGTCAAACAACTATGATCAAGAAGTGATCCTAGAACAACCTACGTCAAACATTACTCCAACACCGTGTTCGCTTCCCGATCTCCGCCGAGATGAGACCATCACGGTTACACACGAGGTTGATGCATTTTAATTAAGTTAAGTTTCAGGTTGGCTACAACCGGACATTAACAAATTCCCATCTGCCCATAACCGCGGGCACGACTTTCGAAAGTTCAAATCCCTACAGGGGTGTCCCAACTTAGCCCATCACAAGCTCTCACGGTCAATGAAGGATATTCCTTCTCCCAGGAAGACCCGATCAGGCTCGGAATCCCGGTTACAAGACATTTCGACAATGGTAAAACAAGACCAGCAAAGCCACCCAATTGTGCCGATAAATCCCGATAGGAGCTGCACATATCTCGTTCTCAGGGCACACCGGATGAGCCAGACGTCGGGTGGGCCAGCCAGAGTTGCCCCTGGTAGCTCCGGACATCGCTCAGTTTGGACCAACGCTTAGAGAAGCACCGGCCCGGGGGGGTTAAAATAAAGATGACCCTTGGGTTGGCCGACCCAAGGGAAAGAAAAAGGATAGGTGGTAAATGGTAAAACCAATGTTGAGCCTTGCTGGAGGAGTTTTATTCAAAGCGAACTGTCAAGGGGTTCCCATTATAACCCAACCGTGTAAGGAACGCAAAATCGGGGAACATAACACTGATATGACGGAAACTAGGGCGGTAAGAGTGGAACAAAACACCAGGCATAAGGCCGAGCCTTCCACCCTTTACCAAGTATATAGATGCATTAATTAAATAAGATATATTGTGATATCCCAACAAAATATCCATGTTCCAACAAGGAACAAACTCCAATCTTCACCTGCAACTAACAACGCTATAAGAGGGGCTGAGCAAAGCGGTAACATAGCCAAACAACGGTTTGCTAGGACAAGGTGGGTTAGAGGCTTGGCTTAACAATATGGGAGGCATGATAAGCAAGTGGTAGGTATCGCAGTATAGGCATAGCAAAAGAGCGAGCAACTAGCAAGCAAAGATAGAAGTGATTTCAAGGGTATGGTCATCTTGCCTGAAATCCCGCAAGGAATAAGAACGAGTCCATGAAGAAGACAAACGGACGTAGTCGAACGGGTCCTCATAAACGCGACGTTATCGGGACCAATCCGAAGAAGCAACACCGGAAAGAAGCACACAACATAGTAAACAACCAACACATGAACATGGCATGATATGCGGGATGCGGTATGTGATGCATATGCAGGATTTGGAAAGGAATGATTGAACCTGGCCTCAACATGGAAATCCAAGAGTGCCACTAGAAAGGGGAGTTGATTTCTGTCGAAATCGATATAAAGACCACCGGAATCGGATGCACGGTTTGGAAATGACAAGCAAAACAAATATGGCACCGGTCTGCGATAAACAGCAAGTAGCCTCCTAAAGGCATCAAGATAAATAAACTACTGCACTCAAACATGGCAGAAAAATACATGGAAGGGATCCACTCATGATGCTTGACAAAAGATGAACACTGAGCTATAGCTAGTTCACTCAATAGCAAGCTCAAAAAAGCATGGCAAAAGTACAAAAGATAACAGGTTTCAGACTTAGTGAAATTAACAGCATGTCAGGAATTTATCATCACGAAGCAATGTTTAGAGCACGATAACTACATGCTACAGGAACTTATCATGGCAAAGCAAAGCATGGAATGAAGGTACTCAAGTCATATAACAAAAGTCCATTAGTGACCATGAGCCAAAAGGGATCAGAAAATACAATTGCAAGCATGTGAACAAAGCAATTAACGAAAACAGATTCAGACTTAGTGAAAAACTGGAGCATGCAAAAGAGATATCAAGTAGGCATGTTTACGAGCTCGATGCACTCACTACAAAGCATGGCATGATAATATAAGCATACACCCAGCAAGTAGACATGTCATAGAAGCTAGACATGGCAAGAACCACATCATAGCATGCACGGATCAACAACAACAAGCTCAGCAAAAATGCTAAACATGTTAACAATCTGCCAGGAACATCTTATAGCAAAAGTAGAGCTTGATTGACTCAAGCTAGGGTGCTCCATAAATGCAAACAAAGACATGGATGGATAAAGCAAAACATTATCTACAAAACATCCTTACTGATCATGCTCAAAACAGGCACGGATCACTAGGAAACAACATGAACATATGGCATAAAAATAATGACAGGGCAAGGACTTGGTGAAATTCTAAGTCCCTGAAGTCAGCATCATTAAGTAAGCTACTTTGCATGCTTGTGCTAGTCACCACAAAGATCACAAAAATACATGGCATACACCCCTGTAAAGATGGCATGGCATTCTAGAAAACACATGTAGATCTCAGGATTATAGCATGCACACATTAATCATGGCAAAAATGACAAAAGTGCATTTGCTGAAACAGATCTGAAATTATCATCACATAGCCCTCTTCCAACAGCATTTCGGGCATCCAGATGAGCTCAAATGAAAATGATGCAGTGAGATGAAATGATGTAAACGTCGAGACGAACATTTTGATATTCTACACACACGAATCGGAGCTACGGATGCAGAGTTATGATGCGTCAAAGTATGCAAAAATCTAGGGTTTTGGGGATAAAAGCCAACCGAGAGGGGATCTAGATCTCAGATCAAGATCGCACGAATTTCGAGGCGGCGGCGCTCTCACCGGAATTGACGATGACAGTGGCCGGTGGATCTTGGGCGCGGGAAAAACCGGGGCCTCGTGGGACGGCGCCGGCGCTCGGCGTTGGCGGCGTCGGGCGGCTCTGGGCAGAGCGGGCGGCGCGGTGAGGGGCTCCGGCCCGAGTCCGGGGAGGCGGCGGCCGGAGATGGCGAGCGGGGCGCTCGTCGGCGGCATCGGGCGCGGCTCGGGCGGAGCCAGGCGCTGGGTGGCGGTGCGGGGATCCCGGCCCGGTTCGGCTCCGCGCGGGCCAGATCTGGGCCGATGGGCTCGGCGGCGGGAGGAGAGAGAGGGCAGTGAGGTGGCGGCGCGCGGTTGGCTGAGGGCGGCGGCGCGACTTCGTCCGTCCGGGACGGACATGTCCGGCGGGCGAGAGGGAAGGAGGATTAGGGTTTTGTCCGCGGATTTTTCGGGGGAGGCCACATATTTATAGGTAGAGGGAGCTAGGAGAGTCCAAATGGGGTGCGGTTTGCGGCCACGCGATCGTGATCGAACGGCCTAGATGATGCAGAGGTCTTAGGTGGGTTTTGGGCCACTTTGGAGGGGTGTTGGGCTGCAACACACACGAGGCCTTTTCGGTCCCTCGGTTAACCGTTGGAGTATCAAACGTAGTCCAAATGGCACGAAACTTGACAGGTGGTCTACCGGTAGTAAACCAAGGCTGCATGACAAGTCTCGGTCCAATCCAAGAACTTTTAACACCCGCACACGAAAAGAGGTAGAAAGGGACACCGGGTGACATAGGAGCGCCGGAATGCAAAACGGACAACGGGGAAAATGCTCGGATGCATGAGACGAACATTTATGCAAATGAAATGCACATGATGACATGATATGGAATGCATGACACTCAAGAAATGACAAGGCAACAACAGCAAATAACTGGAGGACACCTGGCATATCGGTCTCGGAGCGTCACAACACTCCACCACTACAAGAGGATCTCGTCCCGAGATCTAGAATGGCACCGGAGGGAAAAATGGAAGAGAAAGAGAAGAGGTAAAACTCCGTTAGAAAAGAATACAACGGAGATGAACAAAGTAGAAAACACTCCGTTAGAAAAGAGGAACAAGGAATAACAAATTCGAGAAGCACTTCGGTTGAGAAGTTATGCAAGACTTGATAAGATGAAAATAACTTGAGTAGAGGACACAACACTCCGGTTAAATGGATAAGCACGAATCAAACACGATCTTGACAAGACAAGAAGATTGGTTGAAGAGAGCAACATCACAATGCCTCCGGAACAAAAGTAAGAATAGAATGGAATGAATGAAGGGAAACAAGATCTTGAGAGAGCACGCTTACAACAAATGCTAGAACGGAGTTGTTGGAAAACCAACAATGAAAAGAATAAGCTTGATATGGTATTATGGAATACATCTCAAATTATGAGGTGACAACCTGCCACTCACGGGAACAAGAATTAGATTGATATGAACAAGGAGATGATAAAATATTTCACTGGGAGGGTAGATGAAGAACTTGGGTCATTTATGAGCACCATAAATAGCAACAATCCTTAGGGAAGGCTTTAGGTGAACTATAACCCAAGTTAACTCCAATGACGAGATTGATGGGTTTAAAATATCTCATTTCTTAACAACATGTGAATCATGGAACATGAACTCAAATTATCAAGAATGACATAATACCACCTGAAATGATACGGTAGAAAGAATTGCACTTCGGAATGCAAGAAGAGGAATACTTGAAGTATAGCTTGACGGATATAGCTTCGAGAGATATCTTGCAAAACAATTGAAGAGTGAAAAGGATCCTTGACGAACCACCATGTAGCCTCCAAGAAGAACTCCGGCAATAAAAAAATGACCAAACTAAAGGGAAGATAAGTTGAAAACACAAGGTGAAGACTTGCAAAGATTTAGATGAACCTCCGGAATAAGGAACTGAATTTACTCGATGAAACAAGAATATGAATTACATTACGCTCATCCTTCACCAATTAAGTTGATGACAAACAATGGATTTGGCACACTACTTATTCTCGTAGAAGGATTAAGATAGATATAGCGTCAAACTTGGAAAGGTCTTCAACGATCCACCGGTAGGATTGAAGCAACGAATGAATTGATATGATAACCAAGGACGAGATCTTGAACGAACCACCGTATGAATTGAAAATGAACGACGAAAAGATAAGGACAAACCGGAAAGAATTAGAGAACGAATGAAGATACTTGACAGAATTTAGATACATGAGAACGAAGAGATCATAAACTGATTAGAGAATACTTGAATGATGCACCGGTAAGATTTGGAGAAAGCGAGCTGAAAGCTGGAATGAATAATTCTGAGAAGATGGGCTCCAGGGAATCAAACTGAAAAGACTTCTGAATTACTCCGGATAGGTGAAAAGAATTCTCACAACCGAAAACAATTATGAGAGGATGGCATCAAGCTAGAACCATGAATCTTGAAGAGAAAAGAACAAGATTGAGAGAAAAATCTTCTTCGGTCTTCAATTGATGAGAATGACAACGAGAAACACCACCAAGAATTATTGAGGCACACCGCAATGAAGAATGGAAAAGTTGAGCCAACGATGAAAAGAATTGTGAAAGATCTAGGAGAAGGCATTTGACTGATGATAAATCATTCTTACATCAAACTTCGAAAATATATTTGAGGATAGCTCGGGAAAATAAGAAGAGTCAGGTAAGATCCTGGGAAAAGACCAGTGGGTTAGGGCCCACTCAAGAGAAACACCGTTGAAAAGATTTTAAGAGAGAGATTGCACCAGTTGAATCAAATGGCTAGAATGAGATAACAACCTCGAGATAGGTTTGAACGGATCTTGAATGAAAATACGAGCCTTCTGAGATATCTTCAGCACTCTCGAACAAATGAATAGCGAGAAGTGAATGATTGTGAGGTGCACCGGCATGAGAAGGTATTTGAAACGAGGAAAGGGATATGATCAACAACAAAACTTGAATTTAATTCACCGGAGAATAAAATAATGAAAAATGACGATCTTGAAGCTCCATTAGAATCTTCATGAGAATCACCGGATAAGAACATTGACGGAAAAAATGAAGAAACTTTACATCCATAAGATGGATACTTGATTAAGAAATCTGAGTCCTTGAAGAAACAAGAGTGGGAGGGTGGGAAAATAAAGGCAGCTTGGGATAAATGAAATGAACACCATTGAGAAGAACTGAGATTGGATCTTGCAAATGTTGAAGTGATCGGATCCACTTGAAGAGAAACACGCCGGTTAAAAAGGATTGACATGACAATCTCGATTATCATGAAGGATTGGTATTCGCATCGGAGTAAGAGAACACAATTCGGGGAAGGTATGGAATCAACACTTGACATTGAAACAACTCGAATACCACAACTCAAAACAAAACAAAGGATTGGCTTGCAGAATAAGACAGAACAAACATATGATAGAGATTTCGTCCGAAGTTTTCGGGGTGGGGCCTACACGGGCTCGATCGTACAACACCATCATGTACAAGGCAGTGCATATGACATACGAAGCATCCCCGAGTCGGCATAGCCAAGGACTCTTTAAGACACAACGAGACCACTGTAAAACCAACCGTGGATAGGCGGACCACTAGGCGTTGAACCCCAATTTCATATCATACATCTGTCAGAAAGATATCCTAAGAGCTACTTGAATTCCCACTTATAAACTCCCGAAATTTTTCGGTTATGCAATCAGGTGTTGGGGATACAGGGGAAGCATAATATCTCACCCAAAACTAGCAAATCCTACATCCAGCTATATCCATCCTTCAACACATAACCAAGAAAACTTCGGAAATCGTTTACCTCAACCTTCGAAAAGCATCTGTTATACGAGTTATGGCAATACTCCCGAACTCCCGCCCCAGTACTGGGTGGCGTCGAGGTTATCTCACCAACAACTGCATAAAAGAGATTTTCGATGTCGGCGAACTCAGGTATTCCAGAACTGCAACGATAAAATTGTGACGACAACACCTCGGAGCTCAACTCCCCGGGACACTGCCACAACCCCTAAATGTCAAGAGGCACCAAGAACAATGTTCTCGTCACAAAACCATCGGAACGATTCCAAGATACCTGCGTGATCCTAAATTTGTTTTAGTGAAATTTGAGAAGAGAAGAGTCAAAACTCTACGTCACGATGCCTCACTAGAGTGACGAAGGGACTGAGGAGTAAAAAGAATCCTACTCTCCGATATATATAATCCTAAATGACTCAAAACATTTTTCTAGACTCAACAACGCCAGCGATTTGATCAAGCAGGGGGCTCCTAAGGTCGGGGAAGGCTTTGATTACCAACTTATAACGCCCTCAATGTGGCTATATCTCCCACATGTCGAAGCACGACTTAGAGGCATAACCGCATTGAAAGCAATGTCGCAAGTGAGGTAATCTTCACACAACCCATGTAATACATAAGGGAAAGAGAAACATAGTTGGCTTACACTCGCCACTTCACTCAAAACATGAATATAACATTACATCATCCATATACAATCAAGGTCCGACTATGGAACCAAAATGAAAGAAGACTACCCCAAATGCTACACAGATCCCCGATCGTCCCAACTGGGCTCCACTACTGATCAACTGGAAACGGAACCACATAACGAACACAAACTTCATCGAGCTCCTCCTTGAGCTCGGTTGCGTCACCTGTACGGTTTCATCGGCACCAGAAAACTGCTTCTGGAAGTATCTATGAGTCACGGGGACTCAGCAATCTCACACCCTCGCGATCAAGACTATTTAAGCTTATAGGAAGGGTGTAGGTATGATGTGGAGCTGCAGCAAGCGACTAGCATATATGGTGGCTAAGCATACGCAAATGAGAGCGAGAAGAGAAGGCAAAAGCACGGTCGAACAACTATGATCAAGAAGTGATCCTAGAATAACCTACGTCAAACATTACTCCAACACCGTGTTCGCTTCCCGGTCTTCGCCGAGAAGAGACCATCACGGTTACACACGCGGTTGATGCATTTTAATTAAGTTAAGTTTCAGGTTTGCTACAACCAGACATTAACAAATTCCCATCTTCCCATAATCGTGGGCACGGCTTTCGAAAGTTCAAATCCCTGCAGGGGTGTCCCAACTTAGCCCATCACAAGCTCTCACGGTTAACGAAGGATATTCCTTCTCCCACGAAGACCCGATCAGGCTCGGAATCCCGGTTACAAGACATTTCGACAATGGTAAAACAAGACCAGCAAATCCACCCAGATGTGCTGACAAATCCCGATAGGAGCTGCACATATCTCGTTCTCAGGGCACACCGGATGAGCCAGACGTTGGGTGGGCCAGCCCAGAGTTGCCCCTGGTAGCTTCGGACATCGCTCAGTTTGGACCAATGCTTAGAGAAGCACTGGCCCATTAAAATAAAGATGACCCTTGGGTTGGCCGACCCAAGGGAAAGAAAAAGGCTAGGTGGCAAATGGTAAAACCAATGTTGGGCCTTCCTGGAGGAGTTTTATTCAAGGCGAACTGTCAAGGGGTTCCATTATAACCCAACCGTGTAAGGAACGCAAAATCCAGGAATATAACACCGATATGACAGAAACTAGGGCGGCAAGAGTGGAACAAAACACCAGGCATAAGGCGGAGCCTTTCACCCTTTACCAAGTATATAGATGCATTAATTAAATAAGATATATTGTAATATCCCAACAAAATATCCATGTTCCAACAAGGAACAAACTCCAATCTTCACCTGCAACTAACAACGCTATAAGAGGGGCTGAGCAAAGCGGTAACATAGCCAAACAACGGTTTGCTAGGACAAGGTGGGTTAGAGGCTTGGCTTAACAATATGGGAGGCATGATAAGCAAGTGGTAGGTATCGCAGCATAGGCATAGCAAAAGAGCGAGCAACTAGCAAGCAAAGATAGAAGTGATTTCGAGGGTATGGTCTTCTTGCCTGAAATCCCGCAAGGAAGAAGAACGAGTCCATGAAGAAGACAAACGGACGTAGTCGAACGGGTCCTCACAAACGTGATGTTATCGGAACCAACCCGAAGAAGCAACACCAGAAAGAAGCACACAACATAGTAAACAACCAACACATGAACATGGCATGATATGCGGGATGCAGTATGTGATGCATATGCAGGATTTGGAAAGGAATGATTGAACCTGGCCTCAACTTGGAAATCCAAGAGTGCCACTGGAAATGGGAGTTTATTTTGGTCGAAATCGATATGAAGATCACCGGAATCGGATGCACGGTTTGGAAATGACAAGCAAAACAAATATGGCACCGGTGTGCGATAAACAGCAAGTAGCCTTCTAAATGCATCAAGATAAATAAGCTACTGCACTCAAACATGGCAAAAAAATACATGTCAGGGATCCACTCATGATGCTTGACAAAATATGAACACTGAGCTACAGCTAGTTCACTCAATAGCAAGCTCAAACAAGCATGGCAAAAGTGCAAAAGATAACATGTTTCAAACTTAGTGAAATTAACAGCATGTCAGGAATTTACCATCACGAAGCAATGTTTAGAGCACGATAACTACATGCTACAGGAACTTATCATGGCAAAGCAAAGCTTGGCATGAAGCTACTAAAAGCATATAACAAAAGTCCCTTAGTGACCATGAGCCAAAAGGGATCAGAAAATAGAATTGCAAGCATGAGAACATAGCAATTAACGAAAACAGATTCAGACTTAGTGAAAAACTGGAGCATGCAAAACAGATATCAAGTAGGCATGTTTACGAGCTCGATGCACTCACTAAAAAGCATGGCATGATAATCTAAGCATACACCCTGCAATTAGACATGACATAGAAGCTAGACATGGCAAGAACAACATCATAGCATGCACGGATCAACAACAACAAGCTCGGCAAAAGTTCTAAACATGTTAACAATCTGCGAGGAACATTTTATAGCAAAAGTAGAGTTCGATTGACTCAAGCTAGGGTGCTCCATAAATGCAAACAAAGACATGGATGGATAGAGCAAAACATTATCTACAAAACATCCTTACTGATCATGCTCAAAACAGGCACGGATCACTAGGAAACATCATGAACATATGGCATAAAAATAATGACAGGGCAAGGACTTAGTGAAATTCTAACTCCCTGAAATCAGCATCATTAAGTAAGCTACTTTGCATTCTTGTGCTAGTCACCACAAAGATGAAAAAAATACATGGCATACACCCCTGTAAAGATGGAATGGCATTCTACAAAACACATGTAGAGCTCAGGACCATAGCATGCACACATTAATCATGGCAAAAATGACAAAAGTGCATTTGCTGAAACAGATCTAAAATTATCATCACATAGCCCTCTTCCAACAGCATTTCAGGCATTCAGATGAGCCCAAATGAAAATGATGCAATGAGATGAAATGATGTACTCATTGAGACGAACATTTTGATATGCTATACGCATGAATCGGAGCTACGGATGCAGAGTTATGATGCGTCAAAGTATGCAAAAATCTAGGGTTTCGGGGATAAAAGTCAACCGAGAGGGGATCTAGATCTTAGATCCAGATCGCATGCATTTCGAGGCGACGGCGCTCTCGCCGGAATTGACGATGACGACGACGGCCGGTGGATCTTGGGCGCGGGAAATACCGGGGCCTCGCGGGGCGGCGCCGGCGCTCGGCGTTGGCGGCGTCGGGCGGCTCCGGGCAGAGCGGGCGACGCGGCGAGGGGCTCTGGCCCGAGTCCGGCGAGGCAGCGGCCGGAGATGGCGAGCGGGGCGCTCGTCGGCGGCATCGGGTGCGGCTCGGGCTGAGCCAGGCGCTGGGCGGCGGTGCGGGGATCCCGGCCCGGTTCGGCTCCGCGTGGGCCAGATCTGGGCCGGTGGGCTCGGCGGCGGGAGGAGAGAGAGGGCGGTGAGGTGGCGGCGTGCGGTTGGTGAGGGCAGCGGCGCGATTTCGTCCGTCTGGGACGGACATGTCCGGCGGGCAAGAGGGAAGGAGGATTAGGGTTTCGTCCGCGGATTTTTCGGGAGAGGCCACATATTTATAGGTAGAGGGAGCTAGGAGAGTCCAAATGAGGTGCGGTTTGTGGCCACGCGATCGTGATCAAACGGCCTAGATGATGGAGAGGTCTTAGGTGGGTTTTGGGCCACTTTGGAGGGGTGTTGGGCTGCAACACACACGAGGCCTTTTCGGTCCCTTGGTTAACCGTTGGAGTATCAAACGAAGTCCAAATGCCATGAAACTTGACAGGCAGTCTACCGGTATTAAACCAAGGCCGCATGACAAGTCTCAGTCCTATCCGAGAACGTTTAACACCCACACACGAAAAGAGGTAGAAAGGGACATCGGGTGACATAGGAGCGCCGGAATGCAAAACGGACAACGGGGAAAATGCTCGGATGCATGAGACGAACATTTATGCAAATGAAATGCACATGATGACATGATATGGAATGCATGACACGCAAGCAATGACAAGGCAACAACAGCAAATAACTGGAGGACACCTGGCACATCGGTCTCGGGGCGTCACAACTTGATAGCTCAAGATTGCGATTTGCTCCTCCGACGATGGAGATATATCTCTGGGCCCTCTCGGTGTTACGGTATCCATTATCGTCTGGCCAGACACTTTGTGATTTGATCACGGGGTTGCCGGAACACGGGAACGAGAAAAGGGAACAATACCGGTAACGAGGTAACTGGCATAGTGGACAAGTTGTTGATCCACGGGGATGCCAACATGTCTCACCTCGGGTATTTGTAACATATCATGAAGCAACAGGAATAGCACACGGCAACTGGAGGTTCGCTCGAATATTCATTCGTGTGGGTATAGGGGTCAATATGGGTGTCCACGGCTCCGATGTTGATCATTGATCGAAAAGTGTTCCGGTCATGTCTATGCTTCACCGAACCTATAGTGTCACACTCTTAAGTGTCATCTATCCGCTGAATACTAGACAGGGAGTTTGAGAGAAAATCACCAAAAAAGTTTCGGACACCGAAATGTTTCGGACAGTGGAAAAGTTCCGCGGAGAGAGGTCATCGGATGAGTTTCGGTGAAACCGAAAAGTTGTTTCGGGATATACGATTAAATCAAATTGGTTTCGGCACATGCCTGATAATTCTTGGAGGGTGCCAGAGTCATTCTGGAAACTTTCTAGAATTTTCCGGGATAAAAGCTAGAATTGTTCCGGAGCTGTCAGTACCGGTTTGGTTGCTTTTCGCAGATGAAATTCACTAATCTAAAATTGTTTCAGAATGAATCCAAAATCATTTTAGTGGGTATTGGAATTATTCTAAGACCCACAGAAATATTTTCTGATTTAATGGACGCGAAAAATTGTCTTCATGAATAGTGAAAACACATTCTTGTTTGCTTTTCGCAGATGAAATTCACTAAACCGAAATTGGTTCGGAACGCGATGAAAATTATTTTAGTGGGTACTGGAAATGTTCTGAGCCCACATAAATATTTTCAGTTCGAACGGATGCTGAAAAATGTTATCATGAATAGTGAAAGTGCTTTTTTGCTTGGCTTCTTGGAGAAGCCACCTTGAGGCCTTTTGGTATTATCCCCTTTGGCTTCTTGGAGAAGCAACCCTTGGGCTTGGCCTATAAATAGGGGTGGAGGGGGCTGCCTAAAGACACACTCTTGCTCTCATACAAATGCCATGCATGATCTGGCTCTCTCTCTCCCTCCCAGCAAAATAGATTCGTAGAGCCGAAAGGCTGTATGGGTTCCGGCAGGAACTAGTTCTCGACGGCGAAGCCCTGCCAGATAGATGACACTGTATGTGTGCAACCCCGTAGAGAGGTCGTAGTTTCGATCCTTTTGCCCGAGGGGTTGTTTTGAGAGTGCCCCCCGAAGGGCTGTCCAACTGACGGTCCAAGTTCTGTGAGTCCTCCTGAAGGGCTGCCCGAGTGACCGTCCGAGTTTTGAGGGTCTTCCCGAAGGGCTGTCCGCGACACCGCCCGAGGGACTGTCCGACAGCCTCCCGGAGGGCTGTCCGTGGGGTGGATGAGGGTATACATCCTCGCGGTTGGGAGGTTGTAAATCCTAGCTGCGGGGATCTGCACCGCCATTCGTCATCGACTCTACTTCCTCTGCGCTACGAGGCGGTACGAAAAAGATCAAACCTTTTATGCAGTCTCCATAGTGGTCCTAGGCTGGTGCGTAGGTCGGAAATTTTTGTTTTCTGCTGCGTTACCCTACAGTATCTCCAGGACAGCAGCACCGACCAAGATTTCAAGTACCTCCATGTGTTCTCCCGGATCAAGAAGTGCGAGAAGTGGGCGGAAGTTCGGCACACCCTCACCAAGGCGAAGGAGACGTACAAGCCGGACGCACCGACACTGGGCGCGGCTGATGGGCGCCCGGACGGCAACAAGCGAGCCAAGTCGGCGAAGGATGCCGTGCCGGCTACCGCGCATCTACAAGAGTCCATCGAGCATTGCATCACCGATGCCAACACCCGCGCCGCCCAGAGGGAAGAGAAAACCGAGGCGCGATGGTCGACGTTGATGACAAACAGCGCCGTCAAGCTCGACCTGCTCCGGACCAACGTCGCCGCGAAGAAGAGGAACACCGACCTAGCATTCCTGATGGGGAGGGGGGCGGACATGTCGGCGATGGACGAGCAGGTCAAGGCGTGGTACCTGGCGGTGCGTGGCCTGATCCTGAACCAGATACCATCGACGACGGTGCCAACTCCCACGGCGACCCCAACGCTGCTGCAAGCCCGAGCGACGCCTCCACGACGCCCAACACAGAAGTCGCGCCGATGTCGACCAGCCCGCGCACACCGACTCCTGTCAGTCTGACGCCGGAGGCCGACGCCGCCGTTTGATGCATTGCATACGTGTCCTTTCTTTTGAACGCCGAACTTTTTAGTGATCGCCGAACTGTGGCAAGGTGATCGCCAATCGCCGGGACTTTGTGGCGCTAGTCGCCGGACTTGTGGCGTTTTTTGGGTAGCGGGAAAGGACAAGTTTGAATTTATGACACCTTGGGGCGGCACCTGGGGGCGTGGTTGGGACCGAGATCGCCTCGAGGGCCTAAAAAGCGCTGGGCGAAGGTCCAAAATAGCGCCGACCGCTGCGCTGGGGGGCCGAACGAGTGGAGTTGCTCTTACTAGTCTATGTTCATGTTACTAGTCTATGTTACTACCTCCATAATGGGAATTAACATATGTGTGGTGTCCGCAACACTTCATTTATTAGCTTGTAGTCTCATTTTGTCTTGGTATGTGTGATGTTACTCATAGTATGAGTAACTAGCTATGTTACTCAATTCATCTCTCTCCTCATTAAATCATTGTCACATAAGCAAATTTGCTGAGTTGGGCCTTATGTTACTGTTGAAGTTACTCCCATTGTGAGTAGTCTGATGTTGTGATGCGACCAAGGTTGCATCTGCGGCGCAACCGACGTGTGAGAAGGGAGGTGGCATCCACGCCGGTAGCTGAGTTGTAGGGGGGTGGGGGCGGCGGTGGCTGGGGGTAACACATGGCCGGAGAGGAGGAGCTCGGGGAAGAAGAGGGGATGGGGCACGCCGGAGCTCTAACGGTCATCTGCTGTGGGCGGTGTCGGCACGTGGCAGGGCTGGCGTGCACACGAGCACATGAGGATGGCGGTGACAGCGTGTATCAGGTAGGGAGAGGGGTCATGAGGACTGAGGAGGGAGAGATAATGAGATTGGTGATTTTTTATTGACACTGGCATGTGGGTCCCACATGTCATAATGCCCATTGTGCTGGTCAGACGTAATGGAGTTGACTATTGTGCCAACAGGTGGACCTGCCTAGTCATAAACGCGTCATCGAATGAATCATTCACTAATGGGAAGTGGTGATTCTTTGCAAAAAAATTACCATAAAAGTGATGGTTTTTTGTTAGGCCTCTAAGGGCATCTACATCTAGACTTGGCAAATTCGGCCCCTCAAATGCCCGTGGACGTGACCGGGCGCGTCTGCGGGAACTGATCAATCACACCTCACACTTGGTGCCATGCATTTGAGTACCTCACAGTTCATCCCCTAGATCCATACAAACCATGCGAAACAAATCCTACGTATTACCATCGCGCCAGCCTCTACACTTCATCGTCGGAGATGTCCACGACATCGGTGCTGGGCGCCAGGTGGATGGACACGTAGTATGGCTCCGGCCCCTACTCATCCATATACACGAGCATCTCATCGAGATCTGCCTGCCTCCGCCTCCTGCAGACGACAACGCTTGGCCTCTGCCGATTCTGACCGGAGGGAATCGACGATTGCTTGCTACTCCGCCTGCAGATCCATGTCCCCAGCGTCCCCCACGTCCTCCCCATCCTCCTCCCACTCCTCGTCCAGCTCCTCCTCATGCTCTGCGTCGTCCCCGTCCTCCTCCACCTCCACCTCCTCCAAGTCCTCCTCCAGATCCACCACGCCGGAGGTAGTCCCACGACGATTCGTGCTTCGCGCCTTTCCTGGATCTGCTCAAGGAGCTGCAGCCAACGCTTCAACTTTAGATATGGGTAGCTCCTTACCAGGCCGCGTGGGGTCATGGCTACTACTGGTGGTGGACGGCGAGTGGAAAGTGGTGGCGGTGGCGAACGGGAGGGGGGAGGGGAATGTGGATGGACAATGTTTCGGTGTCGGCGGTCGGCTTAAATAGCCGGGCTAGAGCACTACACGGCCTGTCGGAGCGGCGCCAAGCGGTGACGGAGGAGACGAGCTTTGGACCATCGGGTTTTGGAATGTTTTCGTGTGGGATCTGGTCTACGCAGCCTGCCTCCCCATATTTGCCTCATATTTGGACTGGATATGAGGGGTGCTAGTCAGTCCGGGCGTTTGAGGTCCATTTGAGGCGCCTGTCTGAGTAGTTTTTTTTTGTGATCGGTCACTGACCGGGTGTCCGCTCGTGCTCGTATGAGGCAGGTTTGGGCGTCCGGCTGTAGACCCTCTGAATTGTGATAGTTTTTTTTCATTGCGGCGGTTGCCTCAATTACGATAGTTTTTGGTTATTTACTCCACATGCACATATACTCGATACCATATCCCAAACTTCTCCAAATGAGCTCACACATACGTATGCCAATGCCGTGAGCACAGGCACAGCAAACAAGAGCACTCTTCTCTTCTCTTCTCTTCTGTTGTCTCCTCTTCCACAAATGAGCTCACACATGTGTATGCCAATGGCGTGAGCACAGCAAACAAGACAAGAGCATCAATTCTTCTTCGCTTGTCTTCCTCTTGTCTTCACACAGGAGGCTAAAAATACACCAGGCTAAATTACAGGGATGTCCACCAACATCGCCGAGCCCCGAAACACAAAACCACCCTATTTATAACCCACGCCCTCCTAAGCAGGCGCCGGGAATTTCTTGGAACGAGAATGATCGGCGACAGCGCTCGCGCAACGAGATCGACCACCTCAGCGGAGGCACACATTCTGTCCATTGTTGCGAAGAGCAGCTGACCGGTCGCGCGCTGCTGCGGTCGACACGACAGGAGGATCGATCGACCGATCCCACCGATAAGAGGAGCCCGCCGCCGCCGCCGGCCGGCCGGCCGCCCGTTGGTCTCCTCTTTCTTTTTCTTCATTTGCTTGCATGAGCAGAGGATGCGGGTGCTAGCCGAGGAGGAGGAGGACATGCTGCCGTCGACGCCGGGCAAGGTGAAGATCGAGCGGGCGGGTGCCATGACCCGGCAGCTGCACCGGTGCTTCGCCTCCACGGGCACCATGTTCCTGTGGGCGCTCTTCCTCGTGGCCATGACGGCCACGTACCTCAGCTTCCACTCCTTCGTCGACACCTCGTCGCGCTACTTCGCCGCGTCCTGGGGCGGCCTGCACTGGGAGCGGCAGATCCGCGCGTCGGCGTCGCCCCGCCGGCCGCCCGGGTCGGCGGAGGGCGCGGGACTGTCCGTGCTGGTGACCGGCGCCGCCGGGTTCGTGGGCACGCACTGCTCGCTGGCCCTGCGGAAGCGCGGCGACGGCGTGGTCGGCATCGACAACTTCAACAAGTACTACGACCCGTCGCTGAAGAAGGCCCGGCGCGCGCTGCTGGCGTCGCACGGCGTGTTCGTGGTGGAGGGCGACATCAACGACGGCCGCCTGCTCACCAAGCTCTTCGACGTGGTGCCCTTCACGCACGTGCTCCACCTGGCGGCGCAGGCCGGGGTGCGGTACGCCATGGAGAACCCGGCGTCGTACGTGCACTCCAACATCGCGGGGCTGGTGTCGCTCCTGGAGGCGTGCAAGGAGGCGGACCCGCAGCCGGCCGTGGTGTGGGCGTCCTCCTCCTCCGTCTACGGGCTCAACGACGCGGTGCCCTTCTCGGAGGCGCACCGCACGGACCGGCCGGCGTCGCTCTACGCGGCCACCAAGAAGGCCGGCGAGGAGATCACCCACACATACAACCACATCTACGGCCTGTCCGTGACCGGCCTCCGCTTCTTCACCGTGTACGGACCCTGGGGGCGGCCGGACATGGCCTACTTCTCCTTCACCCGGAACATCCTCCAGGGGAAGCCGATCACCGTGTACCGGGGCAGGGACCACGTGGACCTCGCCCGGGACTTCACGTACATCGACGACATCGTGCGCGGGTGCCTGGCGTCGCTGGACACGGCGGGGCGGAGCACGGGGACGGGCGGGAGGAAGCGCGGGCCGGCGCCGTACAGGATCTTCAACCTGGGGAACACGGCGCCGGTGACGGTGCCGACGCTGGTGTCGATCCTGGAGCGGTACCTGCGGGTGAACGCGAAGAAGAACGTGGTGGAGATGCCCGGGAACGGGGACGTGCCCTTCACGCACGCCAACATCAGCCTGGCGCGGGAGCAGCTCGGGTACAAGCCCACCACCAGCCTCGAGATGGGGCTCAAGAAGTTCGTCCGGTGGTACCTCTCCTACTACGGGTACAACCGGGGCACGCAAGCATTCAACAACTTGTGATGACTCATGGTACATTAGCGTCGGTGTATGTATATGTAGTGCATATGTATGTATGTATGTATGTTTTTTTGTTTGTTTCTTCTTTTGCGTGGCTGGGTCCTCCACTCTCTGATCAGAAGACTGACCATTCTTGTTTCTTAATTTATGAGGAAATACGAGAAAAAATTCTTTTCTTAGACGAGGAGACCGGGCAAAGCGTTTGTTCTCAAGTGTGGTTATGTGTTGTTACTTCTTTAAAAAAAAATAGACAAACATCACACATTATATTAACCAATTAAGAGAGTACATAATACACACATATACGAGAACGGTGTTTTGGCTCCTAGGTGCATATGCACCCATTATCGAAATAATATTTTGAAAAGTTGAAAAATTTGGAAAAAAATCCCACATGTATATCCAGACATTTTATGTGTGTGCAGAAGGTTTCGGTGAAAAACGACGTTTCTTGTGGCTTGTATAAAAAAGATAAAGAAATGCCTCGTGAATAGTTAGAATGAAGCATCGGAAATTGTATTTTTTTTTACACAAGCCACAAAAAATGTCATTTTTCACTGAAACCTTGTGCACGCACATAAAATGTCCGGATATACACGTGGGATTTTTGTTCCGAACTTTTTAACTTTTCGAAATGTGTATTTCGACAATGGGTGCATATGCATCTAGGAGCCAAAGGCAATTACCGCACATATACAGCATATTCTAGAGAGACCAGGGATAGAACATGTGTCCTGGAGATTATGCAGAAAGAGCCCCAAGAAAAACAATATTACAATTGAGTCTTTAGGGGCCCCTGCAGATGACCAACACAGAAACAACCGTCGACCGCTGGCGTCGCCTTGAAACTCGCCGGAAGAACAGGCGGTCTTTCACAATCCCATTATCCTGGCCAGCGCCATAGCCATAAAGGCGTTGAGAGCCGATGACCACGCATGTGGAACAGGCGCTTGTCGACGTGGCACGTCGGCTGGGGAATGTCCCGCGTCGTCCAGGATCTGGATCCACCGTCGATGACAGGGACGAGAGTCGAATATGCTTCCACCAAACCTCCATGTTGGGGAACGCATTATTTCAAAAAAATTATATGATCACACAAGATCTATCTAAGAGATGCATAGCAACGAGAGGGGGAGTGTGTCTACGTACCCTCGTAGACCGTTAAGCAGAAGCGTTTATGAACGCGGTTGATGTAGTCGTACACCTTCACCATTCGTCCCGATCAAGTACCGAACGTACGGCATCTCCGCGTTCAGCACACGTTCAGCTCGATGACGTCCTCGCCTTCTTGATCCAGCAAGACGGGCGAAGTAGTAGATGAGTTCCGGCAGCACGACGGCGTGGTGACGGTGTTGGTGAAGAACAATCTCCGCAGGACTTTGCCAAGCACTACAGAAACTATGACGGAAAACAAACTAGAGGGGATGGGGTTGTCGGCACACGGCTTGGTGATTCTTGATGTGTTCCAGGTGCTAGCCTTGCCCCTCTATTTATATGTTGACCCCTGGGGTCGAAACTTGGAGTAAAAGCCTCCTCAAAGTCGGTTTTGCCCGCAAGGAAGAGTCCTTCCCAGACTTCCAGGACCCGACGCCACGGTCCTTGGCGTCTGGCCCAGACGCCATGGGCCTAGGCGTCTAGGCCAGGGCCAGATGCCAGGGTCTCCGGCGTTTGGCCCCCTGGCCTTCGCAAAACACCTTTTGCACCGACCTAAAGCACTATGGGCTTCACCCCTTGGATGAACCATATCATCCTATATATCAATCTTTACCTCCAGACCATTCTGGAGCTCCTCGTCATGTTCGTGATCTCATCCGAGACTCCGAACAACATTCGGTCACCAACATACATAACTCATATAATACTATATCATCAACGAACGTTTAAGCGTGCGGACCCTACGGGTTCGAGAACTATGTAGACATGACCGAGACACCTCTCTGATCAATAACCAATAGCGGAACCTGGATGCCCATATTGGTTCCTACATATTCTACGAAGATCTTTATCGGTCGAACCTTATGACAACATACATTATTCCCTTTGTCATCGGTATGTTACTTGCCCGAGTTTCGATCGTCGGTATCCTCATACCTAGTTCAATCTCGTTACAGGCAAGTCTCTTTACTCGTTCCGTAATACATCACCTCGTGACTAACTCCTTAGTAGTTTGCTTGCAAGCTTATGATGTGTATTACCGAGATGGCCCAGAGATATGTCTCCGATACTCGGAGTGACAAATCCTAATCTCGATCTATGCCAACCCAACAAACACCTTCGGAGATACCTGTAGAGCATCTTTATAATCACCCAGTTACGTTGTGACATTTGATAGCACACAAGGAATTCCTCCGGTATCCGAGAGTTGCATAATCTCATAGTTTAAGAATATGTATTTGACATGAAGAAAGCAATAGCAATAAAATTGAACGGTCGACATGCTAAGCTAACGGATGGGTCTTGTCCATCACATCATTCTCTAATGATGTGATCTTGTTCATCAAATGATAACACATGTCCATGGCTAGGAAACTTAACCATCTTTGATTAACGAGCTAGTCAAGTAGAGGCACACTAGGGACTCTCTGTTTGTCTATGTATTCACACATGTACTAAGTTTCCGTTTAATACAATTCTAGCATGAATAATAAACATTTATCATGATATAAGTAAATATAAATAACAACTTTATTATTGCCTCTAGGGCATATTTCCTTCAGTCTCTCACTTGCACTGGAATCAATAATCTAGTTCACATCGTGATGTGATTTAACACTAATAGTTCACATCGTCATGTGACCAACACCCCAAGGGTTTACTAGAGTCAATAATCTAGTTCACATCGCTATATGATTAACAGCCAAAGAGTACTAAGGTGTGATCATGTTTTGCTTGTGAGAGAAGTATAGTCAACGGTTCTGTTACATTCAGAGCCGTATGTATTTTGCAAATATTCTAAGTCTACAATGCTCATGGAGCTACTCTAACTAATTGCTCCCATTTTCAATATGTATCCAGATTGAGACTTAGAGTCATCCGGACCGGTGTAAAAGCTTGCATCGACGTAACTCTTTATGACGAACTCTTTATCACCTCCATAACCGAGAAATATTTCCTTAGTCCTCTTAGGTAACTAAGGATAACTTTGACCGCTGTCTAGTGATCCACTCCTGGATCACTATCGTACCCCCTTTCCAAACTCATGGCAAGGTACATAACACAGCATGGCATACTTTATAGAACCTATGGTTGAGGCATATGGAATGACTTTCATTCTCTCTTTATCTTCTGCCGTGGACGGGTATTGAGTCTTACTCAACTTCATACCTTACAACTCAGGCAAGAACTCCTTTTTGACTGTTCCATTTTGAACTACTTCAAAAAACTTGTCAAGGTATGTACTCATTGAAAGAACTTATCAAGCGTCTTGATCTATATCTATAGATCCTGATGCTTCATATGTAAGCACCTTCACCGAGGTCTTTCTTTGAAAAACTCCTTTTAAACACTCCTTTATGCTTTCCAGAAAATTCTACATCATTTCCGATCAACAATATGTCATTCACATATACTTATCAGAAAGGCTGTAGTGCTCCCACTCACTTTCTTGTAAATACAGGCTTGACCGCAAGTCTGTATAAAATTATATGTTTTGATCACCTTATCAAAGCGTATATTCCAACTCCGAGATGCTTGCACCAGTCCATAGATGGATCGCTGGAGTTTGCACACTTTGGTAGCACCTTTAGGATTGAAAAAACCTTCTTGTTGCATCATATACACTTTTCTTTAAGAAATCCATTAAGAAATGTCGTTTTGACATCCATTTGCCAGATTTCATAAAATGTGGCAATTTCTAACATAATTCGGACAGACTTAAGCATCACTACGAGTGATAAAATTTTATCGTAGTCAACACCTTAAACTTGTCAAAAAAATTGCGACAATTCGAGCTTTGTAGATAGTAACACTACTATCAGCATCCATCTTCCTCTTGAAGATCCATTTATTCTTATTGGCTCGCCGATCATAGGGCAAGTCAATCAAAGTCCATACTTTGTTTTCGTACATGGATCCCATCTCAGATTTCATGGCCTCAAGCCATTTCGCGGAATCTGGGCTCATCATCGCTTCCTCATAGTTCGTAGGTTTGTCATGGTCTAGTAACATGACTTCCAGAAAGGATTACCGTACCACTCTGGTGCGGACCATACTCTGGTTGACCTACGAGGTTCGGCAGTAACTTGATCTGAAGTTTCATGATCATCATCATTAGCTTCCTTATTAATTGGTGTAGGAATCACTGGAACTGATTTCTGTGATGAACTACTTACCAATTCGGGAGAATGTACAATTGCCTCATCAAGTTCTACATTCCTCTCACTCACTTCTTTCGAGAGAAACTTCTTCTCTAGAAAGGATCCATTCTTAGCAACGAATATCTTGCCTTCGGATCTGTGATAGAATGTGTACCCAACAGTTTCCTTTGGGTATCCTATGAAGACGCATTTCTCCGATTTGGGTTTGAGCTTATCAGGTTGAAACTTTTTCACATAAGCATCACAGCCTCAAACTTTAAGAAATGATAGCTTAGGTTTCTTGCTAAACCACAGTTCATATGGTGTCGTCTCAAAGGATTTAGATGGTGCCCTATTTAATGTGAATGCAACTGTCTCTAATGCATAATCCCAAAACGATAGTGGTAAATCGGTAAGAGACATCATGGATCGCACCATATCTAATAAAGTATGGTTATGACGTTCAAACACACCATTACGTTGTGGTGTTCCACGTGGCGTGAGTTGCGAAACTATTCCACATTGTTTCAATTGAAGACCAAACTCGTAACTCAAATATTTCATCTCCGCGATCAGATCGTAGAAACTTTATTTTCTTGTTACAATGATTTTCCACTTCACTCTGAAATTCTTTGAACTTTTCAAATGTTTCAGACTTATGCTTCATCAGTAGATATACCCATATCTGATCAAATCATCTGTGAAGGTTAGAAAATAACGATACCTGCCGCGAGCCTCAACACTCATCGGATCGCATACATCAGTATGTATTATTTCCAATAAGTTAGTTGCTCGCTCCATTGTTCTGGAGAACGGACTCTTAGTCATCTTGCCCATGAGGCATGGTTTGCAAGCATCAAGTGATTCATAATCAAGTGATTCCAAAATCCCATTAGCATGGAGTTTCTTCATGCGCTTTACACCAATATGACCTAAACGGCAGTGCCACAAATATGTTGCACTATCATTATCAACTTTGCATCTTTTGGCATCAATATTATGAATATGTGTATCAACACGATCGAGATTCAATAAACCATTTATTTTGAGTGTATGACCATAGAAGGTTTTATTCATGTAAATAGAATAACAATTATTCTTTGACTTAAATGAATAACCAATTGCAATAAACATGACCCAATCATATTATACTCAACACAAACACCAAATAACATTTATTTTAGGTTCAACACTAATCCCGAAGGTAAAGGGAGTGTGCAATGGTGATCTTATCAACCTTGGAATCACTTCCAACACACATCACCACCTCGCCCTCAACTAGTCTCTGTTCATTTTGTAACTCCTGTTTCAAGTTATAGCAACTGAACCAGTATCAAATACCCAGGGGCTACTAAGAACACTAGTAAAGTACACATCAATAACATGTATATCATATATACTTTTGTTCACTTTGCCATCCTTCTTATCCGCCAAGTATTTAGGGCAGTTTCACTTCCAGTGACCATTTCCTTTGCAGTAGAAGCACTTAGTTTTAGGCTTGGGTCTGGCTTTGGGCTTCTTGATGGGAGTGGCAACTTGCTTTCCATTCTTCTTGAAGTTCTCTTTCTTTCCCTTGCCCTTTTACTTGAAACTAGTGGTCTTGTCAACCATCAACACTTGATGCTTTTCTTGATTTCTACCATTGCTGTTTTCAGCATCGCGAAGAGCTCGAGGAATCGTTTTTGTCATCCCTTTCATATTATAGTCCATCACGAAGTTCCAGTAACTTGGTGATAGTGACTAGAGAACTCTATCAATCACTATTTTATCTGGAAGATTAACTCCCACTTGATTCAAGCGATTGTAGTACTCAGACATTCTGAGCACATGCTTACTGGTTGAGCTATTCTCCTCCATCTTGTAGGCAAAATACTTGTCAGAGATCTCATACCTCTCGACTCGGGCATGAGTCTGAAATACCAATTTCAACTCTTGGAACATCTTATATGCTCCGTGGCGTTCAAAACATTTTTGAAGTCTTCTAAGCCATAAAGTATGGTGCACTAAACTATCAAGTAGTCATCATACCGAGCTTGTCAAACGTTCATAACGTCTCAATCTGGTCCTGCAATAGGTCTGTCACCTAGCAGTGCATCAAGGACATAATTTTTTTATGCAGCAATGAGGATAATCTTCAGATCACGGACCAAGTCCGCATCATTGCTACTATCATCTTTCAACTTATTTTTCTCTAGGAACATATCAAAAAATAAACGGGGAACTACATCGCGAGCTATTGATCTACAACATAATTTGCAAATACTATTAGGACTAAGTTCATGATAAATTTAAGTTCAATTAATCATATTACTTAACAACTCCCACTTAGATAGACATCCCTCGAGTCATCTAAATGATCACGTGATCCATATCTACTAAACCATGTCTGATCATCACGTGAGATGGAGTAGTTTTCAATGGTGAACATCACTATGTTGATCATATCTACTATATGATTCACGCTCGACCTTTTGGTCTCAGTGTTCCAAGGCCATATCTGCATATGCTAGGCTCGTCAAGTTTAACCCGAGTATTCTGCATATGCAAAACTTGCTTGCACCCATTGTATGTGAGCGTAGAGCTTATCACACCCGATCATCACGTGATGTCTCAGCACGAAGAACTGTCGCAACGGTGCATACTCAGGAAGAACACTTATAACTTGAAATTTAGTGAGAGATCATCTTATAATGCTACCGCCGTACAAAGAAAAATAAGATGCATAAGAGATAAAACATCACATGCAATCAAAATAAGTGATATGATATGGCCATCATCATCTTGTGCCTTTGATCTCCATCTCCAAAGCACCGTCATGATCAACATTGTCACCGGCTTGACACCTTGATCTCCATCATAGCGTCGTTGGCATCTCGCCAACTATTGCTTCTACGACTACCGCTACCGCTTAGTGATAAAGTAAAGCAATTACATGGAGATTGCATTTCACATAATAAAGCGACAACCATATGGCTCCTGCCAGTTGCCGATAATTGTTACAAAACATGATCATCCCATACAATAATTTATATCTCATCATGTCTTGACCATATCACATCACAACATGCCTTGCAAAAACAAGTTAGACGTCCTCTACTTTGTTGTTGCAAGTTTTACGTGGCTGCTACGGGCTTCTAGCAAGAACCGTTCTTACCTACGCATCAAAACCACAACGATTTTTCATCAAGCGTGTTGTTTTAACCTTCAACAAGGACCAGGCGTAGTCAAACTCGATTCAACTAAAGTTGGAGAAACAGACACCCACTAGCCACCTGTGTGCGAAGCACGTTGGTAGAACCAGTCTCAAGAACAAGATCATGTAATGTCGGTCTGGGCCACTTCATCCAACAATACCGCCGAATCAAAGTAAGACGTTGCTGGTAAGCAGCATGACTATTATCGCCCACAACTCATTTGTGTTCTACTTGTGCATATAACATCTACGCATAGACCTGGCTCAGATGCCACTGTTGGGGAACGTAGTATTTCAAAAATTTCCTACGATCACGCAAGATCTATCTAGGAGATGCATAACAACGAGAGGGGAGAGTGTGTCTACATACCCTCGTAGACCGTTAAGCGGTTGATGTAGTAATACACCTTCACAATTCGTCTCGATAAAGTACCGAACGTAAGGCACCTCCGCGTTCAACACACGTTTAGCTCGATGACGTCCTCGCCTTCTTGATCCAGCAAGACGGGCGAAGTAGTAGATGAGTTCCGGCAGCACGACGGCATGGTGACGGTGTTGGTGAAGAACAATCTCCGCAGGGCTTTGCCAAGCACTACGGAAACTATGGCGGATGATAAACTAGAGGGGACGGGGTTGCCGGCACACGGCTTGGTGATTCTTGATGTGTTCCAGGTGCTAGCCCTGCCCCTCTATTTATATGTTGAGCCCTGGGGTCGAAACTTGGAGTAAAAGTCTCCTCAAAGTCGGTTTTGCCCGCAAGGAAGAGTCCTTCTCGGACTCCCAGGGCCAGACGCCAGGGTCTCGGCGTTTGGCCCCCTGGCCTCCGCAAAACTCCTTTTGCACCGACTTAAAGCCATGTGGGCTTCACCCCTTGGCCGAACCATACCATCCTATATATCAATCTTTACCTCTAGACCATTCCGGAGCTCCTCGTCATGTTCGTGAACTCATCCGGGACTCCGAACAACATTCGGTCACCAACATACATAACTCATATAATACTATATCCTCAACGAATGTTTAAGCGTGCGGACCCTACGGGTTCGAGAACTATGTAGACATGACCGAGACACCTCGCTGGTTAATAACCAACAGCGAAACCTGGATGCCCATATTGGTTCCTACATATTCTACGAAGATCTTTATCGGTCGAACCTTATGACAACATATGTTATTCCCTTTGTCATCGGTATGTTACTTGCCCGAGATTCGATCATCGGTATCCTCATACCTAGTTCAATCTCGTTACAGGCAAGTCTCTTTACTCGTTCCATAATACATTACCTCATGACTAACTCCTTAGTCGTTTGCTTGCAAGCTTATGATGTGTATTACCGAGAGGGCCTAGAGATACGTCTCCGATACTCGGAGTGACAAATCGTAATCTCGATCTATGCCAACCCAACAAACACCTTCGGAGATACCTGTAGAGCATCTTTATAATCACCCAGTTACGTTGTGACGTTCGATAGCACACAAGGAATTTTTCGTCCGGTATCCGGGAGTTGCATAATCTCATAGTTCAAGGAATATGTATTTGACATGAAGAAAGCAATAGAAATAAAACTGAACGATCAATATGCTAAGCTAACGGATGGGTCTTGTCCATCACATCATTCTCTAATGATGTGATCTTGTTCATCAAATGACAACACATGTTCATGGCTAGGAAACTTAACCATCTTTGATTAATGAGCTAGTCAAGTAGAGGCACACTAGGGACTCTCTGTTTGTCTATGTATTCACACATGTACTAAGTTTTCGGTTAATACAATTCTAGCATGAATAATAAACATTTATCATGATATAAGTAAATATAAATAACAAGTTTATTATTGCCTCTAGGGCATATTTCCTTCACTCCATACTTGCTCCAAGAACATGAACAACTTCCTGCTGTAGGCGTTGAAAGCAGCAGCAACCCAACACGAACAGGCAGACAAAGCTCGACACTCCCAATGAACGAGGGGCACACGAGACCATCTGATCCTTAACGCCGCCGTGGGGAGCATCTTTGTGGTGAAGGAGAATCTGAGGAAACATTATTCGAAATGGCGATGCCCTCACCACAACAACACCTCCACACGAAGACCTACCCCCAATGTATGAACTACCAGGGAGGGCACCGGGAGCCCACCCCCTCCTCCACCCACCGGAGTAGTGGACAGAGGAGGGCGGACGTCGTCGACTCGCCGGAGATCACAAGGAATAAACCGTCTCCCAACTATCGCCTCTCTCATGAAATGGGAGTGGGAAGCTAGCAGGAGAGGGCCACTGTTATGTGGAGTTATTAAACAGCCCTGGCGCTTCCAGCGGGCAGGAAAATGGGCAAGCGCGCTATGTGTTGTTATTGTGATTGTGAAGTACTAATTTCATATTACCTCCGTCTCAAATTATTTGTCAAGACAACTAATTTGGGACGAAGGGAGTAGTATTTATTAAAGAAGCGAACTCGAACCAGCGCTAACATATGAAATTCAAAATTCTTTTCTTGGCAAGGAGAACGGGCAAGCGTTTTTATCACTATGTTTTCTTTCTAAACACCAATTATAATATCCATACACACGAATACTCACACCACCACACACGTACGACCGCACAACGCATATTAAAGACTAGGTTGGAGTTCTCTCTTGCTTTGAACTAATTTGATATATGTAGTCTTCCGGGCAAAACCTCCAAGCTTGTCAGAAGTCATCATCTTATAAAAAAGCCAGGGCTAGCATAAGAAATGTGAAATTCCTCTTTAGGCTTGTCAGAAGTCATTGCCATATAACAAAAAGGTGGCAAAATCATGAAAAAGGCGTTTACCTTTGCATTCCATTCACAACCCATATCTCCACCATCCCAACCTGCCCATGATGCATGTGAGAAAGCTGACAAGGGCCCGCTAGGACCTAGGGTAGTCATGCCAGGTAGTAGGTGGAGCTGTAGCTATTTGCTTTATCTCTCTTCGGCTATAGAATTAACTCCTCTGATCCCCCCCCCCTCAGTCAAAAAATCTTGTGATTATCTCTCTAGCCTATGTTGCAAGAAGTAATACAAACGTGAACCAAATATCTTGTCGTTTAAATTGTTCTGAAAGAAGTTCTTTAAATAGTTTCAAAGTGAACCAAACTTTGTTAAATTAATATCTGAACTTTGCCATGAAAAATAGAAGTTTTGAAAAACTCCAGCACCTCGTAACTTTGGAAAATAGTTAGAGAACTTTATGAACACTTTCTTGGGACTTTATCATCAAACCTCAAAGAACTTTGGGTTTTTACTAATTTTTCAAAAGTCCTTCTGTTTTTCATAGCAAAGTTCAGACACATCTTTCATAGAGTTCTTAAGAAATTTATACTTGTGATAAAGTCCCAACAAGACCTTCATATAGATTGCATACGCATGATTTTTCTAGCGCTTTTACTACATAATTAATGGTTTCGTTCGTTAACATGTAATAATCCCATCGTAATTAGCAACGTTAATTATGGATGCTAGAAAAATCATGGGTTTGCCTACCACCTAAACACGAGCATGGAGCGAAAAGGACGGAGGGCATTCCTAGCAAGAAATTAATCTATAACCCAGGGCCCCACATGCGGTAAAATAATAATAAATATGGTGGTTGCATGGCTGGCCCAACTGACTGGACTGCATTCCTGATGAGTGGCTGCGATTCCCGCTGCATACGGAACGCGAACGTAAAAAACCGCTTTCGCAAAATCGATAATACATGGAGTAACACCAATGTCTTTATTTTATCGAAGTCGGTGGGGTGAATTTTTTGATCTCTGAGTCAGAGGGTAGTGGTCTTTCTGGAAAACAAAATGATGGGGAAATTAAAGAGGGGATTGGAACACTAGCTATTTCAAAGTTGTAGCTACTCGAAGACATAAGGAAAAAAACAATATCGTGTTTGTGTTAGAAATCAGTAATGGCTCTAATTACTCTATTTTTCACATGCTGAAAGTTGCTCTGAATACAACAAAACCACATTTGGCTTTGAAACTATACCTAATATTCACCTTACTAAATCTTTTATGTTCCCTTGATAACCTTGTTTTATGATAATTCTCTCCCCCAAGCCCCTTTGTATGACAAAAAAATGCTAGATTTCATGGCCATAGTTACAGACTTTGAAAATGGTTCTTTAGATGCGTCCAGATTAATTATCTCTACTATTACTCTTATATTAAGGAAATGGTGCCAAAGCAACAAAAAATTCAAACAATTAGCTTCTGGAACTATTGTTTTAAGATCATCACTAAAACCATGACTAATAAGATTTCTCCTTGGGTGATAGATATATTTCTTCTAATTAAAATGCTTTCATTAGATGTAGGTTTATTCTTCAAATTGTCAGTTTAAATTGTTCTCTACGACAAATCACTTTTGTCATAAATAATCTGTTTAGTGTCATAGAATGGCACTTAACTCAACATGGTTGCTCATCAACTTAAATTTTGTTTTGTCGCCACAATATGTTACGGAGTTTCATGTCTCAGTAAAGCTAGCTATCCTTGCAAAAAACGCAAACCTTGGGCTAAGTACAGTTACCATGGAAAGCTATACAATGATGAAACTTTATTGTCTTCCGGAGTAGGGCCTTACCGAATAGGGCCTTACGAATCATGTTAATTGATATTTTCTAGGACCATTCGAGATTTTACTAAAGTGTGGAGATGTATATTCGATATATATACATTCTAGGGCATGCCTGGTTAGATTCTTATTAGATTCTAGTTCGTTTGCCAAACTAAAAATGATCCTGGTTAGTAATCTTGGCCGTTTTGCTTCTTTCCGGAGAGGAAGAAGTACATCAACCGATCCAAGCAACCACCTTAAATTAGTACTCCCTCCGTTTCTGTGCAAGTCAAACTTGTGTATGTTTGATCAAGATTATAAAATAAAATATCAACATCTACAATACAAAATAAATAAATATGGAAAAACTTTTCAAGATCGATCTAGTGATAAAATTTTTGTATTATAGATATTGATATTCTTTTCTAAAAGCTTGATCAAACATGCACATATTTGACTTTTGAAAAAACTAACGCACCTTATATTTTGGAACTGAGGGAGTATTGCGCATCTTAAAGCAATTTTTTCATAACACTTGAGCCTGAACTTAACTTAAAATACCAAACCATTTAATATCAGCGACTGTAACTTTTTGCATGAACTGAAGCGACAAATCTTTAGCCATTCTTGCAGCACAAATCTCTGTGAGAGGGTTGATGGTGAAAATAGGCCACCACAAGAAAATTCTAGGTCTCAAGGTACATTGGCTAGTAGTGATCAAATACGCATTCAACAATGTCTAGCATATGGTACAATTGAAGCAACGACTAATGTTGAACCTACACATGTAAGGAAGTGCCGCCCTTCCGAAGTTCTCATTCACTGTACCAAAAGTAGAGCCAAGGAATTGGTTAGGACAATTGCCACTTTGCCAGCACACAAAAGAAGAAAAAGAAAAACTTGCAATCAATCATGTGAAAATTTCCATTTCGTTTTTTTTTGACTTGGATTCACAATATTTATTTTATATTTGCTTCCTTGAACTTTCTAAGAAATGTTTACGACTAGCATGTGGAGACGCGGGATACTTCAGTTTCTGGGTGGATCAACTTGGAGATGCTACCATGAGCTATATTCAACTGATAAGGACAATGTTACTAGTGGGGTATGTGATGCATGAGTTATGCCATTTTAATTCATACTGGTGTGGTCTTTTTGAGGACTTGATACAATGTAGGAACTCCAAGAGAGCGGCTAAATGGCTCGCAAGCTCATCCGCTCCTATGCATGAATAGAAAATCAAAAGAAATACTAGAAAAATTCAAAAATATCCAGGGTGGGGGTTGTATGGAAGATGTTTTAGTGCATTGGGGTCTGTGCCAAATTTTAGCTCATTTCGACATCTGAGTAGCTCTCAGCAAAAAAATTGGGGTTTGTGAGAAAAGTTATCGTTCGTGCGCTACTCGGGACCATTTTTTTTTTGCTGAGAATTGTTCAGATGTACAAATGCGCTGAAATTTGGCACGGACCTCATGCACTAAAATATCTTTCATAGAAAAGACATATTTTTTTATTTTTTTTTGGTTTTATTGTTCACCGAGATCAGATAAGCTCGGGAACCGAAATAGATACCGGGTAAAACTACTCCTTATAATAAATGTGTTGCGTCCATCTCTCGACGCAAGAGGCCGGCGGTGCTCTCTCGCGTCTGAAAAAAACATGAACTATGACTCACAAGTCATAATGGAAACTATTCATGTCGATTTGGTGTTTGAACTTTGAACCAAAGAACACAAATACTTGGCTTTTTTATCTTTAACTTTTGCAACAGAGTTGACATAAAAAGCCTATGTCTTAAAATTATACGCAAAATGACTAAACTCAAATGAGCGACTTGTTAGTGAGGCTAACAGCACGATTGTCGTCGACATGCATCCACACAAAAGCTAGTGTCTAATCAAGAAATAAATAATAAGAAGAAAAGCAAAAGCCGTATCATTAGTACATACCAGCAGGCTCGTAGTTGCAACTTATGAAGACGCCGCGACCGTGGTCGCAGATGGCACGTGCGCAGCCGATCTTGGTGGAGTCCGGCCACACGACCTGAACGTACTCCCTCGCCGCCGGCGCCGTCCACGCATCCAAAGCATCTCCCGCGTTCCATGCCTTTTCCGGCGAGCCATGGAACTGGAAGAGATTCTCGCCATACCTGTGGTGGCCGGGTACGTTGACGTAGCCGGCGCCGTCCGGGCTACGTAGCCCACAGCCGCGCTCAGTGCGCTTCCCTGCTTCCCGCGCCATCTCGTCGTCCCACGCCACCGGTCGCGCGCCGGCCGCACTGCGCGCCGCGTTGTGGAGCCCGACGTAGTCCTCCGGGGAGTTCTGGGCGAGCGCGGCGACCAGGACCGCAGCCGAAATGGCCATGGAGATGGCTAGCTTCTGTGTTGCCATGATGACCGTACCACCCCAGGTCGCCGGACACACTATTGTAACTGACTGACGTGTGTGGTTGTGTGATTGTGTCTTTGCAGATTAACTGAGGTCTTCCTCGAGCTTTGATATCGATCGAGCTAACAGGCACGTCTTACCAACTTTGTATAGGCCCCTATCGACGTAGAAAACACTTTTATTAAGCCTCCACTTGAGCTGCTTGCTCAAACTCTAAATATCTCCTCTTGAACTTAGAAGACTTGACCTCGGTTTAGCAACTGATCATTCAAATTTAGGAGAAGCGGACAAGAAACTACCAGTCGGCCACATGCATCGTTCATCCCCTCGGGTACACTAGGCCCCCCCTTTTTTTTGAGAAGAGTACACTAGGTCACTAGGCCTCATGTGCAAACAAACTTGAAACCTGAGTTTATCATGACTAGCTAGGGTCAAGCACTACCATGATGCAAAGATTAAATTTGTCACCGTAAAATAAGCAGAAACATCCAAAATGCTAGTGGCAAACTAAGAAAAAAGAACCCATTCAATCAAAAACTGCGCAATACTTTGTCTTGCACACATACCAAGGTTTGAAACAGACTAAACTACCCACAAGACTTGTCTTTGAGATTTTATCAAATCATACACTATATTTGGCTGTATAAGCGCCAAATAGGATATACCCTTTGCCTGAGCTAGGGTTTGGCACCGTTTTCTTCATTGGATTTTTTCAGGGATTAGTTTTCTTGCGGTAGGGAAGGGTTTGTTAGGGGGTTTATACTTTTTCTTCTACTTTTCTTGGTTTTCTTTCTTTTACATTTTCCATTTTTCTTTTTCTAATTTTAAAAGCACATAACATTTTTTTGACTAAATACATTAACACATTTTTAAAATGTGAGATTGTTCAGTTACATGAACTAATAGAAAATGGTAAATACTTTCTAAAATTGCAAGAACATTTTCTTGTGCTTTTCATTGTCTGTATTTCATTCTCCATTTACTATTTTCAGTTATTGGTTTTCATTTTTCCTTTTTCATATTTTCATTGATGTTTATTTCTTATAAAAAAATAATTTCATTTAAAAAATATGTGAACATTTTTAATGTACGATGAACACCTTTTTAAGTAGGATAAACCCTTTTTAATACATGATGAATTTATTTTTCAATACGCGCTGATCATTTTCTGGATCCACGATGACATTTTAATAAGCAATGATAATTTTTTGATTACATGATCAGTATTTTTTAAATACACGGTTACATTTTTTAATAAACACTGAGCATTTTCTAGATACACAATGAATATTTCAATACACCATGAACACCTGTTGTACAATTTTTTAATACACGATGGCCATTTTTGGATTACACAATGTATATTTTTTGAACATTTTTGGATTACACAGTGAATATTTTTTGAAATACATGATGAACATTTTTGAATACATGATGAACATCTTTGAATGCATGATGAACATTTTCATTCATAATGAACATTTTTTAATACATGATGTACATTTTTAAAATACACGATGAACATTTTAAATACACAATGAATTGTTTCAGTGCACTCTGAACAATTTTCTAGCTATACTAAGAAAATTTTGTAATACCCCGATGAATATATTTTTTAATACACAGTGACTATTTTAGTAAAGTATGATTTTTTTCAGATATGAATATATGAAGAGAAAAAAACAAAAAGGTAAAAGAAACAGCAAGTTGTATGTCTTCTCTAGGGAACAATCGAACTGTGTGTAGGCTGCACAGAATTCTTGCAATCAGATAGGATAATGGGCCAGCCCATTGACCTGAACGTGAGTTAGCATCCTAGCTCGAACAAAGTGAGATATAGACGCTCCCAAAATTGTGCTTGGATCTCCATATCTGTAGGTTCCGGTCCATTGCATTCAAAAAAATTACACATCACAGAAGATATAGATAAAGAAATCGATCCAAGTGCATTGCTAATAGATACAACAATGTTTAATGAAACAAATCCAATTATGGAGTGGTTAGATGAGGATGAAGAGGATCCAATCATGGATGGAACCAATGCTGCTAGTGTTGTTTTTGAGAAAATAAGGCGTCTCAACTCAAGCAGGAAAGCTTCCTATGTTGATACAAAGGATAACAGAAAGAAAAGAAATAGGAATGATGATGAAGAGAATGCGTATGTAAACACTGGGAGTGAGGATGATGGCGAAGAGAATGAAAATGTTTATAATGAGAGTGAGGATAATGATGGGGTGTGTGAGGATGATGAAGATGATCCTTCAATGCAAGATCAGCAAGATGCGCAAATGCAAGTGGTAAAGGAGACACAAATTCAAGTGGAAAAGGAGACACCATCAAGCGATGGCAATTTGGAGACCCGTAGATCTAGACGGCTAGTCAAGAAGACCAAGGACGTCAACAGCCTCTACCCTGTTCTTTCCCTGAAAAGAAAATAATATAATTAACAAAATCTTCTCGTAAGTCTCTTCTGTTTGGTGTTTACGATTCATGATAATAACTTAGAAAATTCTAGTTATTTGGACCTTCTAGTTCATAGGTTAATTAAAGCTTGTTGTACATGTTCTAAGCGGTTGATCTTTAACTAGCTTGTTGTACATTACTTTATTGTTTAAGTAGTCGATTGTTCTGCTACTCTATATATACCATTAAGGCCTCATTTGGCTAAGTAAAAAAGGAAAGTAGCTAAGTTTCTAGTCCCATATCACAAGTCCATATACACGGTTGGACTAACATAAATAAGATGACCTCTTTTTCCCCTCCAGTTGGTAAAATAGTATGGAGAAATCAACAACTACTCCTTATATGCTTTCTCAAACTCAAATCTATATCTCTAGTAATCCAACATATGCAAACCCTTTCTTAAGCAATCTTATCTAACTCAAGCCCTTTACTGTTGTTTGCATGTTTCCTTTCTTCATGAAAGTTCGCTTTGATATTAATATGTCCAAAAAATTTAGTTTTAAAATAGATAAGAAATCTTGTTGTATAATATTGCTTTAAGTTGTAAACACATACTAGACACAATTCTAAGCATTGAAGTATAAATATTGTATTAAAACGAGGTGAGTTGGGAAACTCTAGTTTGCATTTATGCGCACCATGTACAATATTTGTCTTTAAGTGATACCTAACTGTTCCAATGCTAGTTGGAGCTTGGAGCGCCATGCTAGTTGGAACCTGGAAGCTTCGAGCTTTTTTAATGGAACAAGACCTCTCTCTGTTCATGCTTTAATGGTTTTCAATGGAACAAGACCTCTCTCTGTTCATGCTTTAATGGTTTTCTTTTGGAGCCGTTGTTTCAAAAGTCCTGCTAGGCAGACAACAGTCGCTGGCCGAATGTTGGACGACACGGATGATCAAACCATCCATGACAAGGCCAAGGTGCGGCACAATCGTTTGATTACTTGTCGTCTACATATCGGGTGAGTGAGCGCCGTGTGTACAGTAGTTTCATTGTTTCAATGTGATGCTAATCCTTTAAAGTCTATTGGTTGTATTGATGTATTTAAAACTTGAACTGCCCTGTGATGGTTTGGAACTGATGTTGAACTATTAAGGTTATGTTGGAGGCCATCATTAAGGTTCGAGGCCATAATTAAGGTGCCAAGTTTAGAACTAATGTGTGACGGTTATGTTGGACCGATGCAGTTTTTTAATCCCCAAAGCAAATTTGCTAAAGATTATATGATTACTCCTGAGGGTTGTTGGGCCGCTATACTTAATTATGCTCTATTTGATTCCAAATTTTGTTCAAATTTCAGCCAAATTTTGGTCAAATTTTGTTCAAAAATTAAAAACTTAGTTTTAGCAATTCGTCCAAGATTTTGCCGAAATATTTGAAATGGCCAAAATTCGGTCATCTAGGCCAGGGGCGAAAAGAGAACGCAAACTGGTCATCCTCTGGTTTTTGCCAATATAATTTGCCATTAAAGAGTCTGATTTGCCATGGTTAAAAATCTAACAACTGATTTGTGCGAATCCTTTAAGATAAATAAGGTAGTGATGATGAACTATTAAGGTAGTGTCATATATTAAAGAGTCTGATTTGCCTGGTTAAATTCGTAGTGGAGAGTAACTTAAACTAATGTCATGCATATGACACTAGTCTATATTACTAACAGAGCCTAGCGGGACTTTTAACCCGGTGGCCCACATCGCGTCCCGTCGCGTCACTGCGGTAGCAAAGTTCAGTGCGGTGGTGGTGCCTCCCGTATTGGAAATCTTTGGTGCGAGAGTGCAATGGCACCGATTGTAACTGAATAGCATCCATCCACCGGTGCCGGTCAGAACAGATTCAAGTCATTTCACCGTACAGACGGCTCCACCACTTCGCTTCAGAGCATCAACGGCCGCGCAACGGCGGGGCGCACAAAAACCTTTTTACAGCATCGAAATAGCGGATTTTTGCACGTTGCATGACGCTGGCTCCAGCGGTCATTGTAAAATATGCCGCGCGCGAGCAGCTCCACCAGGCGCGCTAACTTACAGCGTGCACGAGCAGTCGGCGCTTGCAAATAAGATTTTACATGTCCATTTTGACAATATGATGATGTTTCGAACATTAAACAAATATGAAAAATAAAGACATAACATAGTTCAATTGCACGGCATAGTTCAAAATCCCCTAACCAAGTTCATGATACATAAAAGTTCACACAAACAAATGGCACATCAACAATCATGCCACATCATCATCGTCCTCCTCTTCCTCCGATTCTTCCTCATCCGAAGACGATTCTTCCTCCTCCTCTTCATTGTCGCGCGCCGCATCGTCATCGGGAGCTCGGATGGTGTCAACCGCCTTGAGTGCCGCCGCCCACCTTTGACAATCTTTGTTGATTGTCGACCACCGGGAGCGAAGAGACCTATTCGTGCGGTCAATTCCACTCGTGTTGTGTAAATCAAAGTGCTCCTTCATCCGGATCCCATATGCATCTCTACTTTAGTCCCCTCCAACATTGGCATTCATAGACGCATGCAACCATGTATTGCATAGAAAAATGTCTTCCTCCATGTTATAGTTGCCCGCTCTTTCTTTCGGTGCATCGACTATACTCTCACCATCCTCGTCCATCTCAAACTCGTGATCATCTTCATGCACTTCATTGGTTTGAGACCAATAAAAATTGTTGGAGCCAACACCCATAGTTGTCATATATGTCTCATCATTGAAACTACAAATTATGTAGAACAAAACTAAGCTATCCATACGTATACATTTATGTAAAAAACACCAACAAAAAAAGGGGGGCAAAATCATACCTTGTGGGCATTTCATCGAACAACTTGTGCGCATTGGCTGCCGGCGCAAGAAATTGCGAGCTCTGCAGTGCTTCGGTCGGCGGAGGCGTGGCTGGACGCCCTGCAAGCTTCTTCTTCGACTGCCTACAAGAGCCATCCGTCTTCTTCTTCCCGGACACCTTCCCCGACGTCGCTGCCGCCGCATTTGGTCGCCTAGAGACGGCGGCGCGTGGCTTCACGGCGGGCGGCGGTGCGACGCCACCCTGCGAGGTCGTCCGTGGTGGCATGAAAAGGCCGTGCGCAAGAGCGGCACTTGGAGGAGGGCCGGCGGCGGCGAAGCCGAAGCTCAACCCCGCGCTAGGGCTTGCGGCAGCGGCGCGGAGGAGGTGACGGGGGAGGGATCGCGGGTGTACGGAGGGGGGATGTCGGGGCGGCCTTTCATCGATCGAATTTTGTCGGCGGCGGCGCGGGGCGGGGCGAAGGCGGGGCGGCCGGAGAGGGTGGCGGCAGTTGGTCGCGGGCGCTCCAGTGTCCAGCGCGTGGGAGCGGGCGCACGAAATAAGCGACGCGCGATGCCATTTTGCTCCGCGCAATGAACCACTTATACTGTGCGCGCATTTTTTGCGCATCCCTGGAGCGCCCGTTCCGGCTGCGCGCTGAAAAAATGACGATTTTTTCAGCGCGCTGCTAAAATCGGGCGCCTATTGAAGATGCTCTCAGTTCATACAGGCTGGGTTTCCTTTTTACCCGAATATCGCACTGTTGTTCTCTCAGGTCTTAGGAAGGTCATCCATGCTATTAAAAAAATACACTCCCAACGAATGCTTATGAATTGTCATGCGAAAACAGATAAATTTGTCATATTATTGTGTAAGGATTTGCCATATTCTAAACTAAAAATTGTCATATTGTACATATGTCTCAAAATTGTCATGTTGCAGGAGAGTAATTACCATGTGTTTTCACATATTTACCATGATTATAGCATAGAGAATTGACAGCCTAAAAAGGAAAATGATGAAACTTGTCATTCTGCCTCAAGGGAATTGACATGCTATATCAACGGAAAAGGTGAAATTATCATGCTCTATAAACAGAAAGTGTCCGTTTAATGTCGTCAGCTTGCTGTTCGCTTAGAGGCGTTTGTGGGAGCGAATGCTTTAGGATTCTCGTGCGGGATCCGACATGCCTAGGGACATTTGAGTGGCTAAAAATATGACATGATCGTTAGCATTTAGGTTTTGTAACAGGAAACGGGTTCATAAGGACCTGTAACAATTTCGTTAAGCTTTGTAATTCATACAAATGCAAAAGGACACCAACGAAAGGCAAATTACAACTTAGCCCATGAACTTTAGGATTAAAAACTGTAGCGAGAGGAAGATTGCAATCCAATCCACAATCCACCGTCCTTGAGTTTCACCACCATGCCAGGAACACCCCTCACCAGGGACAATATTTGGGAAGGGGATCACCGTTGCCGGGACACAGAAGATATAGACGCCAAGATAGTCAGAATTGTGATTGCATTATACGATTCTATAACTTTATGATCCAAATTAAACTAGCCCATTCTATGATCCTGCTTAGTAGAATCTATGTTTCTATAATTTTGATAGTTAAGATTTTATGTTTTGCAATTCTATCATCGGACCTCTGATCCGATTCGAAGTCACTATTAAATAAGGGTCACCATCCAAAAGAGTTCTATGATTGCATGTTCGTGTGGATATAATTTGCATTCTGAAACTTAAAGAAAATTTAAGAGCGCAAATAACCCAGTATGAACAAATGTGCTTATTTTATTTTAACTTTCATGCATGTTTAGTTGGTTATTTTATCTTAAAAAATATTTGTTTTTGAAATTCATACGGATCTAATTTGAAAATATAACTAATTTTAAAAAATATAGATATTTATGGAATACATGGTGAATTTATTTTACACAAATAAAGCTACTAAAATTCTTTTATTTCCAATTTGATGTAAAATCTGCTAATTATGTGGTTGCACGTCAATATAGATATTTTTGGAATGCATATTGAAATTATTTTATACAGAAAATGCTAAATTTCTTTTATTTCTTAATTTTTTTATATAAAATCTAACAAATATTTGGTTGTACCTCAGCCAATTTGCCTAATTGGCATGTGTGATGTCATCAACCTATGTGCACTCCCATTCAAATTAGCTTGATGACATCATTGGTGGCGTCACTCATGTTTTGTAGCAGGTTTAAGCCGACCGTGCTGCTATGCCTTTGTTCAGTCGCAACATCTTATGGACGTTGCCACGTTCTTATCTGTTTATCAAAGTGCTTCTATGATTGCTCAAGACATCTCTTTTTAACAGAGGAACAATCCAATCTCATTTTGTTCCATTTTTAGTCTAATAGTGAAGGATATGCCATTAATAATGCCAAAAGGGCTACTTTACCTCTTACAAGTGAATTTTAGTCGTGAAAATAAGGGCGCATTTGGTTGGGAGGATTTTTGTGGGAAAGTCGCTGGAATTGAAAACAGAGGAAAGTTTAACAGAAGCAGCGTTCGGTGCGCGGGAATGGATCGCTGAGATTCCGGCGAAAAGTTTTTGTATCCCCTACTTTCACGGAAAAGAAAACATTCACGACAAGCTCTTTTTTGGGGCGGAAGCCCGAGGTGAAATATAGGAAACGTGAGCTCACACCATGGTCTTGCCTCCGTAGCCTTTATCTCTGGACCCACATCTACCACATACATGGGATAAAGTCTCTAGTTTATTTGCACCATGGGTCCCAGTTTTGTACTATGTCACACGCCTCTATCCATTTCCTTCGTTTACTTTTCCCACACTCCAAACGTCCATATCCCAAATCTTCCTCAAATTTTTATTCCTCCATTTTCACATCTCATTCATTTGCTATTCCTTCACCATGTTAAATTTCTATGGTTTCTTCACATCCAAACCGAACGGCCCCTAAGAATGTAGCATATATTTGACGGATGAGATAACTTAGTGTATGTGTATTAACGTTATGACATGATGGGAAAAGTTAACTTCCGAACCACCAACTTTTAGCAACAAAGGCGAACGACTCACTCGCCATCCGATCCGCTTCTCGCGCGAGCCCAACCGCAGGATTAGCTTCTCCACATGGAAGGATTTCACGGAGAAAAAAGGGCCCGCACTCGCCATCCAAACCAAACGGCCCCTAAGAATGTAGCATATATTTGACGGATGAGATAACTTAGTGTATGTGAATGAATGTTATGACATGATGGGAAAAGTTAACTTCCGAACCACCAATTTTTAGCAACAAAGGCGAACGACTCACTCGTCATCCGATCCGCTTCTCGCGCGAGCCCAACCGCAGGATCAGCTTTTCCACATGGAAGGATTTCACGGAGAAAAAAGGGCTCGCACGTGGAAGGATTTTACACAGAAAAAAGGGTGCATCCACAAGGGATTGAGCTTCCGACCAGTTGGTTGAGGTCCTGGTGCGCTACCAACCAGGCTAGGCTTGTTTTTGTCTTTTGAATTCAGTTTAGTCTACTTTTATATTTTATTTTAGAGTGAGAAAAAACAACAACCCTTTTGATGAAGGGCGGATCCATATGGACGAAAAAATTTCTGAAGGATCAATGCATTGTATTTGTACTTGTCTTCTTTCCATAATGATGACTAGTTTTTAGAGAAATAAATGTTCCGATTCCTATAGAACTTGAACTCCAGTCGTTATCTCATATGTAACCCGAGGAAAAAAGTTTGTTTTGAAATATACCCAAAGAGCATGATAGTTTACACACCACAAATCTATATCTATATCTATATCTATACCTACTATTAAAGGGAGGTGATATTTTTGGTTTCGTCCCACTTTGTTTGGTCCCGCTTCAATTAATTTCACGTATACTATTTGATTTTGTTACTTGTCACCTGTTTTGGCCCAACAGAGGAAGCCCATCTGGCGGTGCACTGTGACCTAGGTCCGTAGAGCTGGCAAAAAATAAAATTGTCGATAGAAGGGTTCGATCTCATAACTTGCCAATCGATCCAACTGACCTAGCTAGAGATATGAGAGGATTTTTTTTCCTCCCGTTGTAACGCACGGGCCTTTTTGCTAATCTGATACTTACATACAAACGTCGCAATAACTTTTCTGACCCTATTTTTTTTTGTTGAAAACATATTGGCGGTAATTTTTGTGTAAATAATATAGAAATATATAGTTCGACACCGGTAATTTACATACAGACATCATGGTAAGGGTTGACCCAGTGAAAAAAGTTATTTTAAATATCCCCCATGATAAGTTTTTTCGTAAGTAGTGTGATAACCGATGTATCACATACATGCTAACTTAGGTATAAAACATCGTGGTAAGTTTGGCGCATCGGGTGGGTGAAATCATACCTCAATAACATCTGTGTAAAATAGCATGGTAAATTACGCATAGTAGAGCTGATAACTCACGTATGAACATATACTGCTACTTCTTGAGCATACGTTGGTTTTTCTCTTAAAGAGGAAAAGATGATGCAGCAAAATAGCGTAAGTATTTTCCTCGGTTTTTTTGAACCAATGTATCAATCCAGTAGAAGGTAACACGCAAGTCCCTAGTACCTGCACAAACAAACAAAAACCTCGCAACCAACGCGATAAAAGGGTTGTCAATCCCTTCACGGTCACTTACGAAAGTGAGATCTGATAGAGATAATAAGATAAATATTTTTGATATTTTTATTTTATAGATTGGAAAATAAAGATTGCAAAATAAACAACGATAGAAATAGCAAGTAGATAGGAAAATAATATGATGGAAAATAGACCCGGGGGCCATAGGTTTCACTAGTGGCTTCTCACAAGATAGCAAATTCTACGGTGGGTGAACAAATTACTGTCGAGCAATTGATAGAGAAGTGCATAGTTATGAGAATATCTAAGCATGATCATGTATATAGGCATCACGTCCGCGACAAGTAGACCAAAACGATTCTGCATCTACTACTATTACTCCGCACATCGACCGCTATCCAGCATGCATCTAGAGTATTAAGTTCAGAAGAACAGAGTAACGCATTAGGCAAGATGACATGATGTAGAGCGATAAACTCAAGCAATATGATATAAACCTCATCTTTTCATCCTCGATGGAAACAATACAATACGCCTTGCTGCCCCTGCTGTCACTGGGAAAGGACACCGCAAGATTGAACCCAAAACTAAGCACTTCTCCCATTGCAAGAAAGATCAATCTAGTAGGCCAAACCAAACTGGTAATTCAAAGAGACTTGCAAAGATATTAAATCATGCATAAAATAATTCAGAGAAGAATCAAATATTGTTCATAGATAATCTTGATCACAAACCCACAATTGATTGGCGACAAACACACCGCAAAAAGAATTACATCGAATAGATCTCCAAGAGAATCAAGGAGAACTTTGTATTGAGATCCAAATAGAGAGAAGAAGCCTTCTAGCAAATAACTATGGACCCAAAGGTCTGTGGTAAACTACTCACACATCATCGGAGAGGCTATGGTGTTGATGTAGAAGCCCTCCGTGATCGATTCCCCTCCCGACGGAGCGCCGGAAAAGGCCCCAAGATGGGATCTCACGGATACAGAAGGTTGCGGCGGTGGAAATAGGGTTTCATGGTGCTCTCGGATGTTTTCGGGGTATATGAGTATATATAGGCGAAAGAAGTAGGTCGGCGGAGCTACGAGGGGCCCACGAGGGTGGGGGCGCGCCTGCCCCCCCTCTGCGCGCCCTCCTACCTCGTGGTCGCCTCGTTTCCCATGACGTCCACTCCAAGTCTCCTGGATTGCGTTTGTTCCAAAAATAACTCTCCCAAAGGTTTCATTCCGTTTGATATTCCTTTTCTGCGAAACACTGAAATGGGCAAAAAAACCAGCAATTTGCACTGGGCCTTTGGTTAGTAGGTTAGTCCCAAAAATAATATAAAAATGTATATTAAAGCCCATTAAACATCCAAAACAGATAATATAATAGCATGGAACAATAAAAAATTATAGATATGTTGGAGACGTATCAAGCATCCCCAAGCTTAATTCCTGCTCGTCCTCGAGTAGGTAAATGATAAAAACAGAATTTTTGATGTGGAATGCTACCTAGCTTAATTCTCAATGTAATTTTCTTTATTGTGGCATGAATGTTCAGATCCGAAAGATTCAAGACAAAAATTTAATATTGACATAAAAATAACAATACTTCAAGCATACTAACAAAGCAATCATGTCTTCTTAAAATAACATGGCCAAAGGAAGTTATCCCTACAAAATCATATAGTCTGGCTATGCTCTATCTTCATCACACAAAGTATTTAATCATGCACAACCCCGATGACAAGCCAAGCAATTGTTTCATACTTTTGATGTTCTCAAACTTTTTCAATCTTCACACAATATATGAGCGTGAGCCATGGATATAGCACTATATGTGGAATAGAATGGTGGTTGTGGAGAAGACAAAAAAAAGGAGAAGATAGTCTCACATCAACTAGGTGTATCAACGAGCTATGGAGATGACCATCAATAGATATCAATGTGAGTGAGTAGGGATTGCCATGCAACGGATGCACTAGAGCTATAAGTGTATGAAAGCTCAACAAAAAAAACTAAGTGGGTGTGCATCCAACTCGCTTGCTCACGAAGACCTAGGGCATTTTGAGGAAGCCCATCATTGAAATATACAAGCCAAGTTTTATAATGTAAAATTCCCATTAGTATATGAAAGTTACATCATAGGAGACTCTCTATCATGAAGATCATGGTGCTACTTTGAAGCACGAGTGTGGTAAAAGGATAGTAACATTGTCCCTTCTCTCTTTTTCTCTTATTTTTTTATTTGGGTCTTTTCCTTTTTTATGGCCTCTTTTTTTCTTCTTTTTTTATTTTCGTCCGGAGTCTCATCCCGACTTGTGGGAGAATCATAGTCTCCATCATCCTTTCCTCACTTAGGACAATGCTCTAATAATGATGATCATCACACTTTTATTCACTTACAACTCAAAAATTACAACTCGATACTAGAATAAAATATGACTCTATGTGAATGCCTCCGGCAGTGTACCGAGATGTGCAATGAATCAAGAGTGACATGTATGAAAGAATTATAAAGGTGGCTTTGCCACAAATACAATGTCAACTACACGATCATGCAAAGCAATATGACAATGATGTAATGTGTCATAACAAACGGAATGGTGGTAAGTTGCAAGGCAATATATCTCAGAATGGCTATGAAAATGCCATAATAGGTAGATATGGTGTCTGTTTTGAGGAAGGTATATGGTGGGTGTATGGTACCGGCAAAAGTTGCACGGTACTAGAGAGGCTAGCAATGGTGGAAGGGTGAGAGTGCGTATAATCCATGGACCCAACATTAGTCATAAAGAACTCACATACTTATTGCAAAAATATATTAGTTATCGAAACAAAGTACTATGCGCATGCTCCTAGGGGGATAGATTGGTAGGAAAAGACCATCGCTCGTCCCCGACCGCCACTCATAAGGAAGACAATCAATAAATAAGTCATGCTCCAACTTCATCACATAACGGTTCACCATACGTGCATGCTACGGGAATCACAAACTTTAGAACAAGTATTTCTCAAATTCACAACTACTCAACTAGCATGACTCTAATATCACCATCTTAATATCTCAAAATAATCATCAAGTATCAAACTTCTCATAGTATTCAATGCACTTTTTATGAAAGTTTTTATTATACCCATCTTGGATGCCTATCATATTAGAACTAATTTTATAGCCAAAGCAAATTACCATGCTGTTCTAAAAGACTCTCAGAATAATATAAGTGAAGCATGAGAGATCAATAATTTCTATAAAATAAAATCACCACCGTGCTCTTAAAGATATAAGTGAAGCACTAGAGCAAAATTATCTAGCTCAAAAGATATAAGTGAAGCACATAGAGTATTCTAATAAATTCCAATTCATGTGTGTCTCTCCAAAAGGTGTGTACAGCAAGGATGACTGTGGTAAACTAAAAATCAAAGACTCAAATGATACAATACGCTCCAAGCAAAACAAATATCATCTGGTGAATAAAAATATAGCCTCAAGTAAAGTTACCGATGGACGAAGACGAAAGAGAGGATGCCTTCCGGGGCATCCCCAAGCTTAGTCTTTTGGTTATTCTTGAATTTTACCTTGGGGTTCCTTGGGCGTCCCCAAGCTTAGGCTCTTGCCACTCCTTATTCCAAAATCCATCAAATCTTTACCCAAAACTTGAAAACTTCACAACACAAAACTCAACAGAAAATCTCATGAGCTCCGTTAGTATAAGAAAACAAACCACCACTTCAAGGTACTGTAATTAACTCATTCTTTATTTATATTGGTGTTAAACCTACTGTATTCCAACTTCTCTATGGTTCATACCCCCCAATACTAGCCATAGATTCATCAAAATAAGCAAACAACACACGAAAAACAGAATCTGTCAAAAACAGAACAGTCTGTAGTAATCTGTAGGTTTTGAATACTTATGTAACCCCAAAAATTCTGAAATAAATTGGTGGACGTGAGGAATTTATCTATTAATCATCTTAAAAAAGAATCAACCTAATCGCACTCTCCAGTAAAAAATGGCAGCTAATCTCGTGAGCGCTAAAGTTTCTGCTTTTTACACCAAGATCGCAAAGACCTCCCCCCAAGTCTTTCCAAAGGTTCTACATGGCACAAACACTAATTAAAAACATAAAACCACATATAAACATAAGTTAGATGAATTATTTATTACTAAACAGGAACAAAAAACAAGAAACAAAAATAAAATTGGGTTGCCTCCCAACAAGCGCTATCATTTAACGCCCCTAGCTAGGCATAAAAACAAGAATAGATCTAGGTATTGTCATCTTTGGTATGCAATTCTTCAATAAAACACTTATAACCCTTAGGAGTTTCCTTCTTTTTATTAATGATCAGACTCCTAGGCAAGAAATGAAGAAATTCATTTGTAGCAAAAGGTTCCTTAATGATAGCGAAAAAGTTGGGGTGAACACTTATTGTTTTGAGATCCGCATTTTCCTTACTAGAAGATTCACCTTTATTTTTAGGCACATACATAAACTTGGCAACTCTAGTAGTAGGAGGATTTGGAGTATTTTTCACGGAAGAAAAGGCAAACCCTAAGTTGGTAATAATATCCTCAAGTTTATCAATTCTTGTGGAATCTTGATCTATCTTTTCGTTAACTATGGGTTCTTTTTCTTTAAAAAAATTCAGAGTAACTCCTACCTTAGATCCTGATACGTCTCCAACGTATCTATAATTTTTCATTGTTCCATGCTATTATATTATATGTTTTGGATGTTTAATGGGCTTTATTATACACTTTTATATTATTTTTGGGACTAACCTACTAACCAAAGGCCCAGTACAAATTGCTATTTTTTTTCTATTTCAGTGTTTCGCAGAAAAAGAATATCAAACGGAATCCAAACGGAATGAAACCTTTGGGAGAGTGATTTTTGGAACAAACGCAATCTAGGAGACTTGGAGTGGATGTCAAGGAAGCATCGAGGAGGCCACGAGGCAGGGAGGCGTGCCCCCCACCCTCGTGGGCCCCTCGTGGCTCCCCTGACCGACTTCTTTTGCCTACATATACTCATATACCCCAAAAACATCCGAGAGCACCATGAAACCCTATTTCCACCGCAGCAACCTTATGTACCCAAGAGATCCCATCTTGGGGCCTTTTCTGGAGCTCCGCCGGAGGGGGAATCGATCACGGAGGGCTTCTACATCAACGCCATAGCCTCTCTGATGATGTGTGAGTAGTTTACCACAAACCTTTGGGTCCATAGTTATTAGCTAGATGGCTTCTTCTCTCTCTTTGGATCTCAATACAAAGTTCCCCTCGATCTTCTTGGAGATCTATTCGATGTAATTCTTTTTGTGTCGAGATCCGATGAATTGTGGGTTTATGATCAAGATTATCTATGAACAATATTTGGTTCTTCTCTGAATTATTTTATGTATGATTTGTTATCTTTGCAAGTCTCTTCGAATTATCAGGTTGGTTTGGCCTACTAGATTGATCTTTCTTGTAATGGGAGAAGTGCTTAGCTTTTGGTTCAATCTTGCGGTGTCCTTTCCCAGTGACAGTGGGGGCAGCAAGGCACGTATTGTATTGTTGCCATCGAGGATAAAAAAGATGGGGTTTATATCATATTGCTTGAGTTTATCCCTCTACATCATGTTATCTTGCCTAATGTGCTACTCTGTTCTTATGAACTTAATACTCTGGATGCATGCTGGATAGCGGTCAATGTGTGGAGTAATTGTAGTAGATGCAGAATAGTTTCGGTCTACTTGTCGCGGACGTGATGCCTATATACATGATCATGCCTAGATATTCTCATAATTATGCACTTTTCTATCAATTGCTCGATAGTAATTTGTTTACCCACCATAAGACTTATGCTATTTTGAGAGAAGCCACTAGTGAAACCTATGGCCCCCGGGTCTATTTCCATCATATAAGTTTCCAATCTATTTTACTTTGCAATCCTTACTTTTAATCTATATCATAAAAATACCAAAAATATTTATCTTATTATCTCTATCAGATCTCACTTTTGCAAGTGGCCGTGAAGGGATTGACAATCCCTTTATCGCATTGGTTGCAAGGTTCTTATTTGTTTGTGTAGGTGCGAGGCGACTTGCGTGTAGTCTCCTACTAGATTGATACTTTGGTTCTCAAAAACTGAGGGAAATACTTACGCTACTTTGCTACATCACCCTTTCCTCTTCAAGGGAAAACCAACGCAGTTCTCAAGAGGTAGCAGATCCATATTGGGTCATCTGGTTGTGGATCTTTTTATCCAAATTCTCAATCAACTCTACAGTGGCAACTTTATTTTCAATAATTTCAAGCCTTTGCATCACATGTTCCAAAGTTAAAATAGTTCCATTAACCAAGAGAGGCGGTGGCCCAACCAAATCTATCATAGCATTATAAGAATCAAAAGTACGGCTACCCAAGAAATTCCCTCTGATAATGGTATCAAGAATATATCTATTCCAAGGGGTGATGCCTACATAAAAATTGCGAAGAAGAACGAAAGTGGATTGCTTCCTAGTGGATCTATTCTGAGCATTGCAAATTCTATACCAAGCATCTTTTAAATTTTCTCCCCCCTTTGTTTAAAATTGAGAACTTCATGATCGGGAGTACTAACGGTGATAGAAGGGCTAGCCATAATAGCAAAACCAACGATCTAACACACAATTCATCGAATCTCGACAAACACACTGCAAAAAGAATTACATCGAATAGATCTCCAAGAGAATCGAGGAGAACTTTGTATTGAGATCCAAAGAGAGAGAAGAAGCCATCTAGGTAATAACTATGGACCCGAAGGTCTGTGGTAGACTACTCACACATCATCGGAGAGGCTATGGTGTTGATGTAGAAGCCCTCCATGATCTATTCCCCCTCCGACAGAGCGCTGGAAAAGGCCCCAAGATGGGATCTCACGGGTATAGAAGGTTGCGGCGGTGGAAATAGGGTTTTGTGGTGCTCTCGGATGTTTTCGGGGTATATGAGTATGTATAGGCGAAAGAAGTAGGTCGGCGGAGCCACGAGGGGCCCATGAGGGTGGGGAGCGCGCCTACCCCCCTGGGTGCGCCGTCCTACCTCGTGGCCGCCCCGTTTCTTCCTTGACGTCCACTCCAAGTCTCCTAGATTGCCTTTGTTCCAAAAATAACTCTCCCGAAGGTTTCATTCCGTTTGGATTCCGTTTGATATTCCTTTTCTGCGAAACACTGAAATAGGCAAAAAACAGCAATTTGCACTAGGCCTGAGGGAGTGCTGGATTAGTGGGTCTCCGGACAGCCGGACTATATTCTTTGGTCGAACTGTTGGACTATGAAGATACAAGATTGAAGACTTCGTCTCGTGTCCGGATGGGACTCTACTTGGCGTGGAAGGCAAGCTAGGTAATACGGATATGTATATCTCCTCCTTTGTAACCGACCTTCTGTAACCCTAGCCCCCTCTGGTTTCTATATAAACCGGAGGGTTTTAGTCCGTAGGACAACATACAATCATACCATAGGCTAGCTTCTAGGGTTTAGCCTCTCCGATCTCGTGGTAGATCAACTCTTGTAATACTCATATCATCAAGAATAAATCAAGCAGGACGTAGGGTTTTACCTCCATCAAGAGGGCCCAAACCTGGGTAAAACATCGTGTCCCCTGCCTCCTGTTACCATCCGCCTTAGACGCACAGTTCGGGACCCCCTACCCGAGATCCGCCGGTTTTGACACCGACATTGGTGCTTTCATTGAGAGTTCCTTTGTGTCGTCGCCGTTAGGCTTGATGGCTCCTACTATCATCGATAGCGATGCAGTCCAGGGTGAGACTTTTCTCCCCGGACAGATCTTTGTGTTCGGCGGCTTCGCACTGTGGGCCAACTCGCTTGGCCATCTGGAGCAGATCGAAAGTTACGCCCCTGGCCACCAGGTCAGGTTTGGAAGTTTAAACTACACGGCCGATATCCGCGGAGACTTGATCTTCGATGGATTCGAGCCCCTGCCTTGTGCGCCACGCGGTCATGATGAGTACGATTTAGCTCTACCATCGGACCGTATTCAGGAGATCGCACTGGCAGCCGCTCTGAGCCTCAATTCGGAGCCAGTTGCGCCATCCATGGATGGGTGTATAGACCCCATCACGTAGGCCGTATCCTCAGCGGCGATCGAGCCAAATATCGACCTTACCCTTCACGAGAGCCGTGTTACCAAACTGCCGGATCCCTCTCCGGCCACGGACTCCGAACCGCCTGCGCCCGTTCCTATTGAATCCGATTGGGCGCTAATCATGGAGTTTACCTCCGCGGATATTTTTCAGCACTCGCCCTTCGGCGACATATTGAACTCATTAAGGTCTCTCTCCTTGTCAGGAGGATCCTGGCCGAACCACGTCCAGCAGGATTGGGATGCGGATGACGAAGAAATTCGCTGCCCACCCACCACCACTTAGTAACCACTGTCGATGACTTAACCGACATGCTCGACTTCGACTCCGAAGACATCGACGGTATGGACGATGATGCGGGAGTCGAAGAGGAACCACTGCCCACAGGGCACTGGACAGCCACCTCATCATATGATATATACATGGTGGACACACCCAAAGAAGGCAATGGCGACGAGACAACGGAGGATGACCCATCCAAGAAGCAACCCAAGCGCCAGCGTCAGCGGCGCCGCTCTAAGTCCCGCCAAGGCAAAAGTGGTGATACCGGCACCGGAGATAATAGCACTCCGGACAGTGCCGAAGACAACAACAATCCCCTCCAGCAAGATTTAGAGCAGGAGGATGGAGGAGCCAGCCCTCCTGAGAGAGCGGCAGATGGAGAGGAGGAGGATGATAATTACATGCCTCCCTCCGAAGACGAGGCAAGCCTCAGCGATGACGAATTCGTCATGCCAGAGGATCCCGTCGAACAAGAGCGCTTCAAGCGCCGGGTTATAGCCACGGCAGATAGCCTTAAGAAAAAGTAGCAGTAGCTTCAAGCTGATCAAAATTTGCTAGCTGACAGATGGACTGAAGTCCTGGCGGCCAAGGGATATAAACTCGAACGCCCCTCCAAGAGTTACCCAAAGTGCAGGTTGCTACCCCGACTGGAGGAGGAAGCACCGAAACCTACATCCCCGGCGTATGACGCGGCCGATCGGCCACCTCGTGGCCGCGACAGAGAGATATTTCAGCCAAAAGCTCAGCCCACACCCCGATGTCATTCAAATAAAAAGGCATGTGGAAATATGCCAGACCTACGAGATGTATTGGAGGACAAAGCAAAACATGCAAGAACGATCTACGAATCACGAGGGCGCGCCACGATGCGAGACGATAATTGTCATGTCGGATACCGTAAAAGTAAGTCCGGTCGGGCCGAACACAGCAGGCAAGACTCATTCGAGCTACGTCGTGATATAGCCCAGTACAGAGGCGCCGCACACCCCTTATGCTTCACAGACGAAGTAATGGATCATCAAATCCCAGAGGGTTTCAAACCCGTAAATATAAAATCATACGACGGCACAACAGATCCTGCGGTATGGATCGAGGATTTCCTCTTGCACATCCACATGGCCCGCGGTGATGACCTACACGCCATCAAATACCTCCCACTCAAACTCAAAGGACCAGCTCAACATTGGCTCAACATCTTGGCAGCAGAGTCCATTGGCTGTTGGGAAGATCTGGAAGCCTCATTCCTTGACAACTTTCAGGGCACTTACGTGCGACCACCAGATGCCGATGACTTGAGCCACATAATTCAGCAGTCAGAGGAATCGGCCAGGCAATTCTGGACACGGTTCCTAACAAAGAAAAATCAAATCGTCGACTGTCCGGATGCAGAGGCCCTAGCAGCTTTCAAGCACAACATCCGCGACGAGTGGCTAGCCCGGCACCTTGGTCAGGAAAAGCCGAAATCTATGGCAGCCCTCACGACACTCATGACCCGCTTTTGTGCGGGAGAAGACAACTGGCTGGCTCATAGTAATAACATATCAAAGAACCATGGTACTTCGGATACCAAGGATGGCAATGGCAGGTCACGTCACAACAAACATAAGCGCCGCATTAACAGCGACAATACCGATGATACGACAGTCAATGCCGAATTCAAAGGCTCTAAACCCGGTCAGCGGAAAAAGCCATTCAAAAGAAGCACTCTGGGCCCGTCCAGTTTGGACCGTATACTCGATCGCTCGTGTCAAATACACGGCACCCCCGACAAGCCATCCAACCACACCAACAGGGATTGTTGGGTGTTCAAGCAGGCCAGCAAGTTAAATGCCAAAAACAAAGATAAGGGGTCACATAGCGATGACGAGGAGGAGCCTCGGCAGCCGAACACCGAAGGACAGAAGAGGTTCCCCCCTCAAGTGCGGACGGTGAACATGATATATGCAACCCACATCCCCAAGAGGGAACGGAAGCGTGCGCTCAGGGACGTATATGCGTTGGAGCCAGTCGCCCCAAAATTCAACCCATGGTCTTCCTGTCCGATCACCTTCGACCGCAGGGACCACCCCACTAGTATCCGTCATGGCGGATTCGCCGCATTGGTCCTAGACCCAATCATTGACGGATTTCACCTCACTCGAGTTCTTATGGATGGTGGCAGCAGCCTGAACCTGCTTTATCAGGACACAGTGCGCAAAATGGGTATCGACCCCTCAAGGATCAAACCCACAAAAACGACCTTTAAAGGCGTCATACCAGGTGTAGAGGTCCATTGCACAGGCTCAGTCACACTAGAAGTGGTCTTCGGATCCCCGGATAACTTCCGAAGCGAAGAGTTAATCTTCGACATAGTCCCGTTCCGCAGTGGCTACGATGCACTGCTCGGGAAAACCGCATTCGCAAGATTCAATGCGGTACCGCTTTATGCATATCTCAAGCTCAAAATGCCAGGACCTCGGGGGGTCATCACAGTCAATGGAAACACAAAGCGCTCTCTCCGCACGGAGGAGCACACCGCGGCCCGCGCAGCAGAAGCACAAAGTAGCCTCTTAAGGCATTCCACTAGTTCGGCGATTAAGGACCTGGACACCTTCAAGCGTGCCTGGACTAATCGGCAATAGGACCGCCTGGCACGTTCCGAGCTCGCATAGCAATGCGGCCGCCACCCCGGTCCCAGCCAAACGGCGAAATCCGTGCCACGCGTACATAATTACGCATTAAAAATACCATGGGCACAGGCGGGGAGGGGGCACGACTGTGGCACGCCCCAAGTCGCGGCTTAAACCGCACTAGGGGCTTCCCGCTTTGTTATTTTTCTCTTTCAGGACTTTAATCTCTGGAAACCCTGTCCGGCAACATGATTGCCGAACACATGATGCAGCAACCAAGGAGGCAGAAAGCTACGTCACACCATAGAACTCCCAGGTGGATTATGATAACGAGTGAAATATTTGCTTTAATACTATTCCTCAGCTTGCCCTTGGAAGGGACATGTCAAACAGTCCTACTTTTTGCTTATCGCACTACTTGTATCATTCTGCTTTAACGCACCTTTTTGAATAAACAATGCATAGCATTAAGACTATTATTGCATTCTTCCTTTTTATATATATGTTCATTCACGACATCTAGCACCCGTACACTCTGGTACGGCCAATACGCTAGGGGCTTAAGCATACCCCATAATACGGCGTGAGAAGTCCGAACACTTTCGACAGTGCGGCACCCCGAACTTATAGCATTATATGCATCAACTCCGAATCATGTCTTGGGTCAATAGTTGGGTTTGCCCGGCTCCCATGTTTTGGTACCTTACGTTCCGCTATATCGGCTAAGGTAGCACTGGGAGAACTACTGCAATTGTGCCCCGGTTCAGTTGGGCTAAGCACCTCAGTAGAGAAAGCTAAAATTGACTGTCATGATAAGGCGAGAGCCTGGTCGCTGTTCGAGAGGTTTCAAGTCCCTAAAGACTTATGCCGCTTAGAGCGAGGAGTCGGCCCTGTCCGGCTTAAGGCGTGTATCGCGCCCCGAATTCGGCCTTCCGAATACTAGGGGCTTCGTTGAAATTTAAAATTATAGAATTCTATGGCTAAGTAAGAGTGATAACGCATTATGGTCCGATTGCCTTGTTCATTGTGCTGAGCACCTCCCTCGAAGGACCCAACAATGGGAACAAGAGTGCTCAGGTTTACCCCGAACACCCTAGCACTCGTGGCGTGGGGGCAGAAGCCGATGACTAGCCATCTCTCAGATTTGATAAACAGCCGAACAGAAGGTAATATTTTAAATTCAGACAAGCGTTGCATAGCGCATATGAACAAGTTTTCATAATACAGGATCACACGAGCAAGTTTACTCAAATATTACATCTTTCGTACACTCGTCCACTACGAGACGGGCACCCTTCAGGACACCCTCATAGTACATCTCGGGGTGGCCATGCTCCTTTCCCTGCGGTGTCCCTTCCTTCACCAGCTTCACGGCGTCCATCTTGGCCCATTGCACCTTCACACGGGTGAAAGCCCGGCGTGCACCTTCGATGTAGACGGACCGCTTGATAACTTTCAGCCGTGGGCAGGCATCCACAAGCCGCCTCACCAAGCTGAAGTAGCTGTTGGGAAGGGCGTCGCCAGGCCACATCCGGACTATAAAGCCCTTCATGGCCCGTTCGGCCGCCTTGTGCAGCTTGACCAGTTGCTTCAGCTGGTTGCTCAGAGGCATCGGGTGTTCGGTCCCAGTATACTGAGACTGGAATAGCTTCTCCGTTGAGCTTCCCTCCTCGTCCTGGTAAAATTGTGCGGCATCCGACACGCTACGGGGCAAATCTGCGAATGCTCCTGGAGAGCTCCGGATTCGGGTAAGTAACAAGTAATTTACTTTCACATGCTTGCTTTGCATATAGAATGCCTTACCCGCCGCTATCTTCTTCATCGCATCAATCTCCTGGAGGGCCTTTTGCGCTTTGGCCTTGGCATTCTTTGCGCTCTCGAGGGCCGCGGCAAGCTCGGACTCTCGCGTCTTCAAGTCAAGCTCCAACGCCTCGTGCTTCGTCACGAGAGCGTGGAGCTCTTGCTGCACCTCGCCCACATGTGCCTCCTACCTTTCCCGCTCGGTGCACTCCTTGGCCGCTTTGTTTTCGGCCTCGGATAGCGCTTGCTTCAGGGTCGCCACCTCGGTTGTGGCCCTTGGCAAATTTACGATGATCCTATCATTTTGCAATCGCATTCTTTTTTATATATCCATAGACTAGGTATTACTTACCTTTGTTCTCCTCGAGCTGCCTCTTGGCAAGGCCGAGCTCTTCCTTGGACCCTTCGAGGTCCTGCTTCAGTGCGGCGACCTCCGCAGTCAGTGCGGCAGAGGCCAGTAGCGAAGCCTGCATACGCATATAGACATATTTATATTAGACTCCTGCAATATTGTTTGATCCTCTGTTCGGCTTTTCTTTGGGAACACCGAACAGAGCATCAGGGGCTACTGTCTATTCAGTAATATTTTTCCTATATTTCAAATACTTACCTCAAAGCCTGTTAGAAGGCTGGCACAGGCTTCAGTCAGTCTGCTCTTGGCGGACTGAACCTTCTGGATCACCGCACTCATAATAGTGCGGTGCTCTTTGTCGATGGAAGCACTACGAAGCGCTCCCAGCAGACTGTCCAGTGCCTCTGGATGGACAGAGGTCACCGGCACAGGCGTCTTGCCCCTTTTGGAAGAAGGCCGCCTGCCTGAGTCCGGAACCACTGGAGGTTCCGGCATGGTGTTCGGCTGAGCGCCAAACTCGAAGCCCTCGGGAGCCTTGCTCCCTCTGCTCCCAGAATCCGGAAGGTCGCCTTGAGGCACCTCCGGGACTGTCTCCCCTCGACCCGGTGCCTCTTGAGACAATACCTCGCGTTGTCCGTAGGGCAAGGGGAGGTGGCGGTCGGAAGTGGATCGCTATCCATATTCGACGAGCCCAGGGAGTCGTCCGACGAAGATACGTCGATACGGGCTCGTGGCGGTCTGCATAATCATAATTCGGCGTTAGGAGAAGCAGTGCGACAAAGGTATGCTATGAGTTACTCTGGCATACGAATACTTACGACTTCGCCAGGGGCTTGGCCCTGAGCAGCCACTCGTCTTCGCCTTCGGCGGTGGTGGTGGAGTAGTCCGGAAGGAGAGTCCTTCCCTTCTTGGACCCTTCGGCCCCCCCGGTTGGGGATGCCTTCCTTTTCTTGTCTCCCCCGACTGGAGGGGAAGCACATCTTCCTCCTCGTCTTCAGGGGAGGAGTGCGTCGCGGAGTTATCGGACGATTAGTCCGATAACACCTGGTGTCGGGAACTCTTTCGGGTTCCCTTGGCCTTCTTGGTCTTCTTCGGCACCTTGTAAGGAGCCGGAGTCAGCATCTCCATCAGGAGAGCGTCCGCAGTGTCTTCGGGCAGAGGGGCCGGACAGTTAATCTGCCCCGACGTCTCCACCCAGTCCTGTCAAAGGCATGGAGCTCAGACCCCGCACATGGTTAAGCTAGGGGAAATAAATATCCTACCAGATGTATAGAACTCACCGAATGCGCTAGGCGCTTCACGCTTAGCCCGCGGTCCTCGGTGAGAGAGGGAGGGACCTCGGCGCCCTTGAACAGCACCCTCCAGACGTCCTTGTGCGTCGTGTCGAAGAGCTCGCTCAGAGTCTGGTGCTGGGCTGGGTCGAACTCCCACAAGTTGAAATCCCGTTGTTGACACGGGAGGATCCGGCGGATGAGCATGACCTGGACTATGTTGACAAGCTTGAGCTTCTTGCCTGCCATATTCCGGATACATTTCTGGAGTCCGTCCAGCTCCACCGATGAACCCCAGGATAGGCCCTTCTCTTTCCAGGAGGTGAGCCGCGTGGGGATTCCGGATCAAAACTCGGGGGCAGCCACCCAGTTGGTGTCGCGCGGCTCGGTGATGTAGAACCACGCCGATTGCCACCCCTTTATGGTCTCCACAAAGGAGCCTTCAATCCATATAACATTGGCCATCTTGCCCACCATGGCTCCGCCGCATTCTGCTTGTTGGCCTCCCACCACCTTCGGCTTGATATTGAAGGTCTTTAACCATAGGCCGAAGTGGGGCCGGATGCGGAGGAAAGCCTCACACACGACGATGAACGCCGAAATGTTGAGGATGAAGTTTGCGGCCAGATCATGGAAGTCCATCCCGTAGTAGAACATGAGACCATGGACGAATGGATGGAGGGGAAACCCCAGTCCGCGGAGGAAGTGGTGGAGTAAAACTACACTCTCGTGAGGTTCAGGGGTAGGAACGATCTGCCCCGCAGCGGGCAGCCGATGTGTGATATTCGCGGCTAAGTATCCGGCTCCGCGCAGCTTCTTGATGTGTCCCTCCGTAACGGAGGAAGCCATCCATTTGCCTCCCGCTCTGGACATGATTGGAGAAGGTTGAGGGGAAGGATGTGGACTTGGGCATTGGAGCTCGAGTGCGCAAGAATGGATGAGCAAAGAGGAAGAAGGCGTGGGTAGAAAAAGGTTAAACCTTGTCCCTTTATAAGGGCGGCCGAAACTATGCGCCCCCACTAGCCTGGTAAAACTCGCTTATCCCCCAAGCGCTGTAATCGATGGCGTGGTTGGGTTACCCACGCCCGTATTGATGAGAATCCCATAATAAGGGGGACACGATCTCTGCTTTGACAAGACGTGTCAAGAAACTACCTCACGTTATGTGCGGGGCTAGTTAAAGGAAACGGTTCGAATAATCACCGGGCCATGGCATAATGTCATGTTGCCAAAACGTTTCAGCAGATTAGATTTGTGGAAATATTATTCTCCCTATGGTGGTATGTGGAAATTATTTTACAGGGTCGGACACTATCCTTGTATTCAAATTCTTCTGTGGTGTATTCGGAGGAGGAACCCGCCTTGCAATGACGAAGACAATACTGCGTGCCGGACTCATCGTCATTGAAGCCTGGTTCAGGGGCTACTGAGGGAGTCCTGGATTAGGGGGTCTTGGACAGCCAGACTATATCCTTTGGCCGGATTGTTGGACTATGAAGATACAAGATTGAAGACTTCGTCTCATGTCCGGATGGGACTCTACTTGGCATGGAAGGCAAGCTAGGCAATACGGATATGTATATCTCCTCCTTTGTAATTGACCTTGTGTAACTCTAGCCCCCTCTGGTGTCTATATAAACCGGAGGGTTTTAGTCCGTAGGACAACATACAATCATACCATAGGCTAGCTTCTAGGGTTTAGCCTCTCCGATCTCGTGGTAGATCAACTCTTGTAATACTCATATCATCAAGAATAAATCAAGCAGGACGTACACTACTGGAATCAGGCACTTTGCCATCTGCCATGGCAGATGGCAAAGGCACGAACGGCGGGTGGCAAAGGGCTTTGCCATCTGCCAACAGATGGCAAAGAGCCGGCTGAATAAACTCTAGTAAAGGCTTCTTTGTCGTCTGCTGGCAGATGGCAAAGAGCCTGTAGCCTTTGCCATCAGCTGGCCGATGGCAAAGCCTGAGGAACGGGGTTAGCCACGTTAGGAGGCTAACGGCGTGCTTTGCCATCTGCCAGCAGATGGCAAAGGCTGCAGGCTCTTTGCCATCTGCCAGCTGATGGCAATGGGTGCAGGCTCTTTGCCATCGGCCAGCTGATGGCAAAGGATGCAGGCTCTTTGCCATCTGCTGGCTGATGGCAAAGAGAATAAATAGGCCAGACAAGTGATTTACAGGTTGCTGCCACGTGGCCTCTTTGCCATCTGCCAGCGGATGGCAAAGCTCTTTGCCATCAGCCAGCGGATGACAAAGTGCCTATATATATTGCCTCATTTAATTTTGTTTTTTCTTATATCAATTCTTTTTCACAGAAAATCAAACATAGATATATATATATATGACCAATATAGCATATTCAACACATATTACCAATAGTCATGAATGCAAATATATCCAACACATGTTACCAATAGTAGCAAGTTTCATCCATACATATACATAGTTTCATCAATATTACACAGTTTCATCATAGGTAGCAAGTTTCACAAAGTCAAAACAAAAACTAAAGACAAGCACTCCATCAACCCAAGCTTCTGTGATCTGAAGCAAATCTACAAAATGGGAAAGAAGAAAGTTAGAAGAAGAAGACTAGAATAAGAAGATTATTATGATGCAACTTATATCTGTAAAATAGGTCATTGGAGCTAAGTATGGTTATTATGTCATTTTTGAGCTAGCTAAGCATACTAAGTCATTTTGGTGTAAAAAAATGCTAAGTAAGGTCATTTTGGAACTAAGCATATATATTATGTCATTCTAGAGCTAGCTAAGCATATTAAGTCATTTGGAGAAAAAAATGCTAAGTATAGGTCATTTAGAGCTATCCTAGGTTAAATAGGTCAATTTTGAGCTAGCTAAGCATATTAAGTCATTTTGGAGGGAAAAATGCTAAGTATAGGTCATTTTCGAGCTATCCTAGGTTAAATAGGTCAATTTGGAGCTAATTAAGCAAAGCACTAGGCAAAACTTACCGTCAACATCCAACAATAAGGGAGTAGAAGCACCGGCTTGTGCGAGCTTCCCTTTGAATAGGCTGAGGTTGGATCCACCCTTTTTAGGGTCGCCAGCATTGTACCGAGGCTTCGGATTATGCAAATGATGATTTTTGGCTTCGTAGTGTGTTGTCACGAAGTTTGCCGCCTCCTCAGTAATGAATGCCTCGGCCATCGATGCTTCAATTCGGCGTTTATTTTTACATTTTGCTCGAAGTGTCTTCTGCATCCTCTCAGTTGCGTAGCACCAATGATTCTGCACGGGCCCCCCAATCGTGCCTCGGTCGGGAGATGCAAAATTAAATGCTGCATTGGATTAAAGAAGCCCGGTGGAAAGATCTTCTCTAACTTGCAGATCAACTCTGGCGGCAACTCTTCCAGTTCTTCTAGCAAGCCAGACAATGGTTCTTTCTCACAAAGAACACAGAAGAAATAGCTCAACTCTGCTAGTACTAGCCATTCATCCTCAGGGATAAAGCCACGCAACATCACTGGCATTACCCGCTCAAGCCATATGTGGCAATCATGACTCTTGAGACCAAATATTTTCAATTTTTCAAGGCTCGCTCCACTCTTTAGATTCGTTGCATACCCATCGAGGAACATCAACTCCTTTTTCACCCACAGGATAATTTCCCTCATATCTGGCCTTCCAAGATTGAACCATGCCTTTGGCTTCGCCCAGTTCTTCTTTCCTTTCGGTTGTCGCATGTTTTGTAGCGGTCTATCACATAGACCCTCCTGATCGACTCTAGCCTTAGGATTATCCTTTGTTTTCCCCTCTATGTCGAACAATGTACCAAAGAGGGCCTCGCCGACATTCTTTTCAGTGTGCATCACGTCGATGTTGTGTGGGCAAAGGAGGTCTTTGAAGTAAGGCAGATCCCACAAGCATGTCTTGTGAGTCCAGGCGTGTTCCGAGTTATACCCCTTGAAATGCCCTGGATGCTTTGGATCTGGCTCGAGAGCGTTTAACTGATCTAGGGTCTGTTGGCCTGTCAACGCAGGCGGTGCAGAGTTTTTGACAACTCTACCTTTGATGAAGTTCTTCTTGTCTTTTCTGAACTTATGACGAGGATCCAGGAACTGTCTATGCATGTCGAAGCAAGAAAACTTGCCACCCGCCTGCAACTGACGAAACTCAAGAGCTGCCTTGCATGTGGGGCACGGGAACCTACCATGCACACACCAGCCAACGAATAGTGCATACGCCGGCAAGTCATGCATCGAGTACATGTACCACACACGCATTAGGAAGTTTTTTTGTATCGGCGTCGTATGTCTTGATCCCATTATCCCAAGCTTCTTGCAATTCATCCTTAAGCGGCTGCATGTACACATTCATACTCTTCCCCGGATAGTTGGGCCCCGGAATTATCAACATTAGGAAAATGTTCTTTCTTTGCATAATCTTTCCGGGAGGGAGATTGAGTGGAATGACAAATACAGGCCAACAGCTATATTGGGCTGCCATCATACCAAACACGTTGAACCCATCCGTGCTTACGGCGATTCGAGGATGCCTTGGATCTGCCGCTTTAGCATGATGTATTGCATCGAAGCGCTTCCACGCAAAACCGTCTGATGTGTGTACCAACATCGGCTCCCCATCTGCATCCAGTTCGGTTCTTTTGCCCAATTTGTGCCATGTCATCTGTCTGGCCGTCTCTTCGACCATGAAAAGACGTTGAAGTCTTGGTATGATTGGCATATACCGAAGAACATTAACTGGAATTTTTGTCTGACTCTTCTCACCCATACTGTTGTCTACCACAACATACCTGGAAGAATGGCAAACAGGACAATACTTCAAGTCCGCATACTCAAGCCTAAATAAGGCACATCCTTTCTCACAGGCATATATCTTCTCATAGGGCATCTTAAGTACACGGAGGATTTTGTCCGACTGGTACAGGTTTGCAGGCATTACATGGCCTTTGGGTAGAAAGCGTCCAAATAGTGTCATCATCGCGTCGTAGCATTCTCTGCCCAAGTTGAATTGAGCCTTTAGAGCCATTACTTGTGCGATGGCCGGCATCCAGCTGACAAAGCTCGGTGTGCTCGTGGAGAGGACGTTTTGAAGACTCCAACATATCATTGAAGGCCTTTGCAGATTCCTCCATCTCATCATCCGAATCCCGAGCATCATCAAAGTCTTCCACCATGTCTTCCATCCCGGTACCATGCTCGTCGGTGCGACGATGGCCCTCCTCAGCTCTGGCACGTTGGGCAGACTCACCATGAAATGTCCAGACCATATAATTAGGCGTAAAACCCCACTTCTGCAGGTGTTTGATCATTTCAAACTCTGACCTCTTATGATAGTTGTCGCACTCGACACAGGGGCACCAGGTTTGTCTCTATCCATTTGCAAATGCAACTCTCACAAACCCCTTGGTTTTTGTTATCCATTCATGGGTCATGTCTTTCTGACTAGTGTGACCAGTGTACATCCACGCACGTTCACTCATCTTGCCTAGCTACTAGACACACAAGAAATATATACATAATTCAACAAACCATATTCATCAGTTAATAGAGTTTGTCAGTTTTATTACATCCATGCAACCTAGACGCGAATAGGTAAAGATAGGTCCTAATCCCACCCTAGTATGTGTAGATTGGGTTTGTTTTCCCATGCTCTACTCCGGATCCGACGCAAAATTTCGACAGCACCTCCCTGTTGTTCTCCTGATACACGTCTCGGCAATAAGCAGAGAGGATGTGTACCTGGAGAACAATAGGGAGGCACTGACGAAATTCTGCATCGGATCCGGAGCAAAGCATATGGGAAAACGAACCCAATCTACACATACTCGGGTTGTCCGTGGATAACGTTGGACAATTTGAAAGAATCACGGTTATAAATATGCAAATGCATGCATATTTATAGATGTAACCCTTTCAAACGGGAGACGCATAGTGGTCACGCATACTGATGATTCAATCTACCTATAGCTAGCATGTTTCATCGGCACGAAGACCGGAACATAGAAAATGATTGGGGGAGGAGGAGATGTCATTTGTGCTCACCCACGAACGTCGGGGCAGAGCTCGTTGAACGCACGGGGAGGTCGTCGAACACCAGACCCTCGCAGCGATGAAACAACTGCACATTTAAACCCACCCGATCAACACAAATATACATGCCTTTCAGTGTGCAATTAAATAGTTTGTCCGCTGTACAATGTGATCTTTTCAGTAGGGGTATAGGCGAGAACTCATAGACATCTTACCTTGGGCAAGAAGTGCTCAAGCGAGGAAATGGGAGTGACCAAGGCTGGATCAAGCCCAATCTCCTCCTTTGCCTCCCTTAATGTTGTTGCTGCATCATCAGCATCACCCTCCTCTGCCTTTCCTCCAGGCAATGCAACCTCCCCTGCAAATCTCAAGTGGAGAAAAAAAAATCAGATAGGGTTTATCCAGCTCGTGTCTAGGTTGGTATTTATTTGTGAACCTGATTGTTCAAATATAAAAGCTAATTAAGCCAAACTAGCACTAAACAGAAAAAGCTAGGTTAAAAATCCTCTTAAAATTAGGGAGTGTCTATTTAGTACTTGATTGTTTTTCAATTTGGTAACATTCACATTTCCTGACAAATAAACGCAGGACACTTGTATGTCCAAAAAACCCCACCCCGGTGACTGTATGCTTTCTATTTCTAAAATATGGGTCGGGCTAGACTGTCACCCGGTTTCAACTAAACCTGAACCACAAATACCCTGGACCATGGTGAACAACTGCCCATCAGCTTGTGACCCACCAAACAGCCAAATTGCGTCCTGACCACGAAGGTCCAACACTTACAGTGTAAATCCCCTAGAAATTATAGTCCATATTAGCACAAGAATTGACAAAAGAAAAGTACCAGAGATTTAAACTGCGGTGGACGGCGCGGTGGCGGGGAGGGCCGTGGGGAGGGGGCGGCGCCGCAGCCTGGCTCGGTGGAGGGGCGAGTGCAGGGGCGGGCTGCGGTGGCGGGGAGGGCCGCGGGGCATGCCGCGGTGGCTGGGAGGGCCGCGGGGAGGGGGCGGCACCATGGCCTGGCTCGGTGGAGGGGCGGGCGCAGGGGCGGGCTGCGGTGGTGGGGAGGGCCGCGGGGCACGCCGCGGTGGTCGGGAGGGCCACGGGAGGGGGCGGTGCCGTGGCCTGGAACGGTGGAGGGGCGGGCTGCGGTGGCGGGGAGGGGCGGGCCGGCGGCGGTGTTGGGCGGTGGTGGGGAGGGGCGGGCCAGCGGGGTGCTTGGCGCTGGCGGGGAGGGGCGGGCCGGCTGCGATGCTGGGCGGCGTTGGGAACGCGGGGTGGGGCGCGCGGCTGCGGTGGTGGCTGGGAGAGGTGGGGAGAGAGAGGGGTGGGGCCGGGCTGGAAGAGAGAGGGGAGAGAGAGGGGGTGGGGCCGGGCTGGGAGAGAGGGGAGGAGTTATTTTGAAGAAGAAGAGAGGGGAGGAGATAGTCCCACCTCTTTGCCATCAGCCAGCAGATGACAAAGGCCCATATCTTTGCCATCAGCCAGCAGATGGCAGAGCCCCACCGTTGGCTGGCTGATGGCAAAGAGGTGGGGCTAGTGGGCTGTTACAGCTCCGTTATCCACTGGGCCCCACCCACTTCTTTGCCATCTGCCAGCAGACGAAAAAGATTCTTTGCCATCGGCTGGCAGATGGCAAAGAGGTGGGGTTGATTGGCCGTTACAGCACTGGACCCCACCCACCTCTTTGCCGTCTGCCAGCGGACGACAAAGATTCTTTGCCATCGGCTGGCAGATGGCAAAGAACTGGCTGATGGCAACCAGGTTCTTTGCCATCTGTCAGTTCTTTGCCGTCTGTTTTTTGTAAGCTGATGGCAAAGACGTTCTTTGCCATCCGCTGGCAGATGGCAAAGAACTGACTGATGGCAAATTCTCTGTTTCCAGTAGTGGTAGGGTTTTACCTCCATCTAGAGGGCCCGAACCTGGGTAAAACATCGTGTCCCCTGCCTCCTGTTACCATCCGCCTTAGACGCACAGTTCGGGACCCCCTACCCGAGATCCGCCGGTTTTGACACCGACAAGGCCTTTGGTTAGTAGGTTAGTTCCAAAATAATATAAAAAGGTATATTAAAGCCCATTAAACATCCAAAACAGATAATATAATAGGATGGAACAATCAAAAATCATAGATATGTTGGAGACGTATCACATACCTTCGATAACTTCCTTCTCTGCAAACAACATGTTAATATATGCACCGCAGACCTAACAAATCACGTACAAACACCATGATAACTTTCGACTTGGTGAAAAGATGTTGTTGAAACATACATTTGATAAGTTATGTGTAAGTAGCATGGTAATTTACGTACCACATACCTGCTATAGTAGGCACAAACATTATGGTAACTTTGCCTCAGGGAAAAAAGTTGTTGAAGACACCCCCTGAGTAACATCTATGTAAATAGTGAAGGAAATATGCCCTAGAGGCAATAATAAAATTGTTGTTTATATTTCCTTATATCATGATAAATGTTTATTATTCATGCTAGAATTGTATTAACCGGAAACTTAGTACATGTGTGAATACATTGGCAAACAGAGTGTCACTAGTTTGCCTCTACTTGACTAGCTCGTTGAATAAATAATGGTTATGTTTCCTAACCATAGACATCAGTTGTCATTTGATTAACGGGATCACATCATTAGAGAATGATGTGATTGACTTGACCCATCCGTTAGTTTAGCACGATGATCGTTTAGTTTGTTGCTATTGCTTTCTCCATAACTTATACATGTTCCTATGACTATGAGATCATGCAACTCCCGAATACCGGAGGAACACTTTGTGTGGTACCAAACGTCACAATGTAACTAGGTGATTATAAAGGTGCTCTATAGGTGTCTCCGATGGTGTTTGTTGAGTTGGCATAGATCGAGATTAGGATTTGTCACTCCGATTGTCGGAGAGGTATCTCTGGGCCCTCTCGGTAATGTACATCACTATAAGCCTTGCAAGCAATGTAGCTAATGAGTTAGTTACGTGATGTAGCATTACGGAACGAGTAAAGAGACTTGACGGTAACGAAATTGAACTAGGTATTGAGATACCGACGATCAAATCTCGGGCAAGTAACATACCAATGACAAAGGGAACAACATATATCGTTATGCGGTTTGACAGATAAAGATCTTCGTAGAATATGTAGTAACCAATAAGAGCATCCAGGTTCCGATATTGGTTATTGATCGGAGATGTGTCTCTGTCATGTCTACATAGTTTTCAAACCCGTAGGGTCCGCACGCTTAACGTTCGGTGACGATCGGTATTATGAGTTTATGTGTTTTGATGTACCTAAGGTAGTTCGGAGTCTCGGATTTAATCACATACATGACGAGCAGTCTCGAAATGGCCGAGACATAAATATTGATATATTGGATGGCTATATTCGGACACCGGAAGTGTTCCGGATGATTTCGGAGAAAACCGGAGTGCCGGACGGTTACCGGAAATGCCCCCCCTCCCGAGGGAAAGTTGGGCCTTCATGGGCCATAGGGAAGAGGGAAGGCATACCACAAGGGGCAGCCACGCGCCCTCGCTATAGGGAGTCCGAATTAGACTAGGGAGGGGGGCGCGCCCCCCACCTTTCCTTCTCCTCTTCCTCTCCCTTCCTTCCTTCCCCCTCTCCTCCAATAGGACTAGGAAAGGAGGAATCCTACTCCTACTAGGAGGAGGATTCCTCCTCCCTTGGCGCGCCAATAGGGCCGGCCGGCCTCCCCCTTGCTCCTTTATATACGGGGGCAGGGGGCACCCTAGAACACACAAGTTGATTGTTTCCAGCCGTGTGCGGTGTCCCCCTCCACCATAATCCACCTCGGTCATATCATAGCGGTGCTTAGGCGAAGCCCTGTTCCGGTAGCATCATCATCACCGTCATCACGCCGTCGTGCTGACAAAGCTCTCCCTCGAAGCTCTACTGGATCGTAAGTTCGTGGGACGTCACCGAGCCGAACGTGTGCAGATCGCGGAGGTGACGTACCTTCCGTGCTAGGATCGGTCGATCGTGAAGACGTACGACTACATCAACCGCGTTTTCATAACGCTTCCACTTACGTTCTACGAGGGTACATAGACGACACTCTTCCCTCTCGTTGCTATGCATCACCATGATCTTGCATGTGCGTAGGAAAATTTTGAAATTACTGCGTTCCCCAACAGTGGCATCCGAGCCAGGTTTATGCATAGATGTTATATGCACGAGTAGAACACAAAGGAGTTGTGGGCCTGCGTATATACATATTGCTTGCTGTCACTAGTTGATTCTTGATTCAGCAGTATTGTTGGATGAAGCGGCCCAGACCGACATTACACGTACGCTTAAGCGAGATTGGTTCTACCGACGTGCTTCGCACACAGGTGGCTGGTGGCTGTCAGTTTCTCCAACTTTAGTTGAATCGGATTCAATGAACAGGGTTCTTTCTGAAGATCAAAAAGCAATCACTATACCGTGTTGTGGTTTTTGATGCGTAGATGAGAACGGTTCTTGCTCAGCCCATAGTAGCCACGTAAAACTTGCAACAACAAAGTAGAGGACGTCTAACTTGTTTTTGCAGGGCATGTTGTGATGCGATATGGTCAAGACATGATGCTAAATTTTATTGTATGAGATGATCATGTTTTTTAACACAATTATCAGCAATTGGCAGGAGCCATATGGTTGTCGCTTTATTGTATGAAATGCAATCACCATGTAATTGCTTTACTTTATCACTAAGCGGTAGCAATAGTCATAGAAGCAATAGTTGACGAGACAACAATGGTGCTTCGATGGAGATCAAGGTGTCAAGCCGGTGATGATGGTGATCATGACGGTGCTTTGGAGATGGAGATCAAAGGCACAAGATGATGATGGCCATATCATATCACTTATATTGATTGCATGTGATGTTTATCCTTTATGCATCTTATTTTGCTTAGTTCGGCGGTAGCATTATAAGATGATCTCTCACTAAATTTCAAGGTATAAGTGTTCTCCCTGAATATGCACCATTGCTATAGTTCGTCGTGCCGAGACACCATATGATGATCGGGTGTAATAAGCTCTATGTTCACATACAACGGGTGCAAGCCAGTTTTGCACATGCATAATACTCGGGTTAAACGACGAGCCTAGCATATGCAGATATGGCCTCAGAACACTGAGACCGAAAGGTCGAGCGTGAATCATATAGTAGATATGATCAACATAGTGATGTTCACCATTGGAAACTACTCCATCTCACGTGATGATCGGCCATGGTTTAGTTGATATGGATCACGTGATCACTTAGATGATTAGAGAGACTAGTCGCCAACCCGTGCTTTTGCACGGGCTAGGTTTTGAGAATATCAATTGTGATATCTCTGTACTTTTTTCTGTAGTTCCCCTTGGTGCTGCTTTAATGATGTATGAACCTTTTCCTACTTGCCTTTGTTCTTTTGCAAACTCGTACTGTTTGATCAACAACCAATTTTTTTTAATATTTTCTTATCACTAAATAATAAATGTGAATTAATGGGCATATGGTTAACTTTTTGGTATTGTTGCAATAATTTTCTTTTGTTATTTATTTATTTCGCCTATAAGTGCAACACATGTTGGTTGTGGCCTTTCAGAAATTCAAGATATACACCTTGATTGATTAAGAACCATTCTACTAATTTGCTAACACCAAGGAAAGGAATTAACAGTGAAGTATATATAAATTACAGATTTTCTTTTCCCATATATTCTTTTACATCCTAAATGTTATTAAATATCCATGAAAGTTTGACTTGTCTTTCGAGGCATTCGTACACCAGGTTTCTGAATGTCTCCTCACACCTATAGTTTAGCAACACCATTTCACCTTGTTATGGGTCTTGAATCTTTATGCTTGTGAGTACCTCGTTTTTTGATTCTCATCAATATTACTTTTTTTCCTATGAATATTGGCGCATTTCATGATTTTGGGCATGCTTCCTCGTGTAGTTTGATTCTGTTAATTTTGATCCACTTATTTCCCGACTACCCCAAGTTTTAGATTATTCACGAAAATGCAATGATCCATAATGAGATGGATGACCTTTCTCTTGCTACTTTGTACCATCAATCCTTTCTTTGTGTCTGAATACCTCACTTCCTTCATTTTGTGAATGTTCAACATCAAAAGTGTTTTCTACCATTCTATCAACACATTCGTGAGTTTACAGTACACTTTCCTTTATATCTTGATACTTTGAATTTGATTTTTTCTTGGTCTTCACTACCCTTAGTTTCTATTCTTCATCAGGTTGTACAACACAATATATGTTCCTGGTCATAGTCGTTTTGGCGCCATTCACAATTAGTATATCATTGGTACCATGCTTCTACAAAAAAATAACAAAATATGTGTAATCTTTAGAATCATAGTAAAAAAGGTCAACTGTTCAATAACTGTACCTATTATGGATTCATCTATTTTAGAATCTATTAAAAGCATTCCTATAAATAGTGTAATCTTTGTATCCATACTTGAGGATATACTTGTCCAGTCTAAACTGAAATTTCAATCCCAATCCACATATTTTCTGGATTTTTTTGTCTTTTTATTGATATCACAATCCATATATATAAAAAATCTTGCGTCTTAATATTTTTTTCCTTCAGACTCGAAAAATGCTGCAAGTTGATGTATGTAGATCACGTATGTCTAGCTAAAGTTTGAATGTAAAAATAATATCGATATAGTATATGGTCCAGTATAGTATACAGTATTGCCTAAATAATGAGATATTATCGAATGTCCCTTCCACATTTCTGCTCAGGTTATTTTTCAAACTTGGGACGATTAATAGAAGTGCTAGCCTTATTTTGAAGTTTTTGCTGCATTTGCCGTGACAAAGGAATACACTAAAGTCACTTCTTGTAGTGTTCTTCTATTATAAAATATATTCTCTTGAATTGTTCCTCGCAAGAGGGCTCCCAGCTTTATTTCCTCACACAACGTCGTCTATGTTGCATGTACCTATTTTGCAATGCCAATTTAGCATATACAGAAGTACTAATGGATATGATAGAAAAGTACATGAACTTGTTAACCATATGTTTCATTATCTTGCCATCTATCATATATAGTGCCCTGAAATAATTAGTGTATGATGAGGAAGTTTCGAATTTAGAAAATAAACTTTATAAATCATAGTAGCTTATTTATGATGCATATACAAATACTTTTTAGAGAATTAAACTGACATGTTCATCAAGTAAGTACCATGCCAGGGCTAGTAAATTGGGTGTTGCTGAGGTTAACGGAATCCCATAGCTATTACATGGACCATAACTTTCCAGGATTCCATCTGGTTTAAGAGGCCTGCACGGCACAATGGGGTGAAGGAAAAATTAACTCAACAATAGTTACCAAAAGAATTTAATTCGGCATTTATGGAGGAATTGATTCTTCATCGGAGAGAGAGAGAAAGCCCTAGCTTAAATCGGGCATGCCTTGGATACGGCATCAATTAAGGCCTTGCATGCTGCTCCATATCCCATCGCTTGCATGTAGCCTCACGGCTCGCAACGTTCCGCGTCTCTAGCTAATTAATTCTCCGAATTAGCAAACATGTAGCCAACTAAGCGTAGCTAAATAATATGGCATTAATAACTACGCAGGCCTATAAATCCGCTCGGCTCTTCCTGGTTCTCCAGCCTTTAAACACTGGGCGAGTAACCTGCAGGAAAAAAAAGAAAACGAAACTTAAAGACAATCTAAAGTAACACAAAAGTGTTCAGATTATTATAAATTAACAAATTGGAAAGAAAGGGGTATGAAACTTTGATCGACCTGCTATTGATTGTCATGTATGTACGTAAGCAATATGAACTGCGTACTGTAACAAAAAAAAGCCATATATGTAGCGAATAATTGGGGGAAAAAATTAAAAAGTATCTTAAAGCGAAAGCACACAATAGTGGGAGAAAGGAACCTGATCTACATCAAGAAAATAAATATGAGGCAGTATGCCCTTTGACCAGGCCAGATCCATGCCCCAACCTTCTGCCATGAGTTTCAAGAGAGACAATTGATTTGTTTTCCATGAGGGAGAGGTGGAAAGGAAAGGAATAGAGAGGAAGGGATGGAGTAACCATTTGTTTTGTTTTCACGTGTGGAGAGGATGAAGAGGGGAAGGGACGGTTGAAGACTTTCTTTTCTATCGTAGGGGAGAGAAAGAGAGATAGGAGATAAAAAAGGGAGGTTGTGACGGTGGAGTAAAATTAGGATCCAATCTTTTCTTTAAAATAGGATCCATTTTTTTTAAACAGGATCCAATCTCCTTTGGCATGTACGGGGGCCTTTTTTATCTCTTATGCCATCTATAAATAAGGTCTTCATTTTAAACTTTTTTCCAGATTATTATGATTAATGTGGAAATTATATGGATTAATCTACACCGTAATAGCATGGTCCCACCAGATTAACAGCTCTAATTTTCTAATTAATGTGGTAATTTCTTGGGAGTCTGTAATTAGTATAGGTATAGATAGATGTTTATCTAAGTGGGAGTTCTTAAGTAATTTGATTAATTGAACTTTAATTTATCATGAACTTAGTACCTGATAGTATTTTGCATGTCTATGTTGTTGTAGATAGATGGCCCGTGCTGTTGTTCCATTGAATTTTAATGCATTCCTAGAGAAAGCTAAGTTGAAAGATGATGGTAGCAACTACACGGACCGGGTCCGTAACTTGAGGATTATCCTCATTGCTGCACAGAAGAATTACGTCCTAGAAGCACCGCTAGGTGACAAACCCGCTGCAGGAGCAACGCCAGATGTTGTGAACACCTGGCAGAGCAAAGCTGATGATTACTCGATAGTTCAGTGTGCCATGCTTTATGGCTTAGAACCGAGACTTCAATGACGTTTTGAACGTCATGGAGCATATGAGATGTTCCAGGAGTTGAAGTTAATATTTCAAGGAAATGCCCGGATTGAGAGATATGAAGTCTCCAATAAGTTATATAGTTGCAAGATGGAGGAGAATAGTTCTATCAGTGAACATATACCCAGAATGTCTGGGTACCATAACCACTTGACTCAACTGGGAGTTAATCTTCCTACTGATAGTGTCATTGACAGAGTTCTTCAATCACTGCCACCAAGCTACAAGAGCTTCCTGATGAACTATAATATGCAAGGGATGGATAAGACGATTCCTGAGCTCTTCGCAATGCTAAAGGCTACGGAGGTAGAAATCAAGAAGGAGCATCAAGTGTTCATGGTCAACAAGACCACCAGTTTCAAGAAAAAGGGTAAAAGGAAGAAGGGGAACTTCAAGAAGAACAACAAGCCAGTTGCGCCTCAAGTGAAGAAACCCAAGTCTGGACCTAAGCCTGAGACTGAGTGCTTCTATTGCAAAGGAACTGGTCACTGGAAGCGGAACTGCCTGTCACATCCCTAGTTCTGGTATGACCTAGGCTAGCCTTCATGTTTGCATCATGTTTAAATTTCATTGAAATTTGAAATGGGGATTTGTGAAACCCTCAGAATCATTCTAGAAATGACCCAAATAAAAAAATTGATCCAAAAAGGTCCAAGAAAATGCTCATGTTGCTCTCTGAAAATATTGGACAGAGATAAAAATCAAACCAACATTTTCAGGAGCTCATAAGTATTTATTTTGGGCATTTGGAATTAATGCAGAAATTATTTGCTTTGGATATATATTGTTATATATATAAAATATTGTCCAAAATTATGCCAGTAGTTGAGGATCTCTGGAATAATACCACTAGCCCCTGCAAAAATTGGCATAGGAAAATAAAATGGTTTAGTATTTTTATTAAACCAAACAAATGTCAGAAAAAATAGAAAAGAAAACAAAAATAAAGAAACGCTTACCTGGACCTTACCTATGGCCTGGCACTGTGCGGCCCAGCAGGCCGGCCCAGCCCACCAGGCCTCTACCAGTCACCCCCCTCCTCTCGCCAGGAGGACGAGAGGCGCGTGCCCAGCGCCTGTGGCCACACGCCGTGGCCACCTCCTGCTTCCACCGACGCGGGAGAGGCTCCTGGAGCCGCCACGTACTCCCCCGACCCTCTCTCACTCTCTCCCCGTGCCCTCCCCTTTCCTCTATCTCTCCCCCTCGCTCTTTCTCTCACGGCCGAGCACGCCCGCCGCCGCCGCTCGCCGTTGTCACGCTCACCGCCTCCCCCTCGCCCTCTTGTCGTGTCCACGAGCTCTGCACCGTTGTCCTGCATCGTCTCCGTCAAGCCACGCGTCGCCGGACGCCCCGTGGAGCCGTCACCGCCGTTTTCTTCATCCCCGGCCACCGGAGATCGTCTTCGCCGCCCCGCCGTCTCCAGTGCGTCCCCGAGCTCGCCGTCAAGCCCACCGGGACCGCTGTGAGCTCCTGCTCCCTCTCCCTCTCTCCGTATAGCCGTTCGCGCGCCATAGCCCCGTCCACCACCATGGCCGTAGCTCTTCGCCGCCGTTCATGTCGCCGCCGTGGCCACTGTCACCTAGGGCCATGACCGAGCACACCATCGTGCTCAGTGCAACGCAAGGAGGCCTTCGAGGCACTCCGCAGCCCCTGTCGTGCCCCGTAGCTCGATTCCGCCCGAACCTGTGCTCCGGCCGCCGCTGCGAGCTCCGCTCCGGTGAGCTCCGGCCACCCCGTGTCCTCCCGTCACCTCCACTAGATGCGCGCGAGCACCAGCTCCTCGGAGATGGTCTCCGCGGCCCATTTGGTCACCGGAGGACCAAATCCGAGGCCCTCCGCTACGTCTGGCCTCGCCGGCGTCGAGTCGCCGGCGGGTTTGACCCCACTGACCGGGGTTTGACCTTCCCCCCTTGTGTCACTGACGCGTGGGCCACCCCCTGACATTTTAGTTAGTATTAGTTTAACACTAATTAACCTAGGTTAGTTAGCTAGTTAGTCGCTGACCAGTGGGCCCGGCGCCCACTAATCCTAATTAGACTAAATAAACCCCCCTGTTAAATAACTGAGTCACTGACGTGTTGACCCCACATGTCAGGTTTGACTTGGTCAGCGCCATTGACCTGCTGACATAAGCATGACGCTGTGCTGACGCAATATATCATTTTCTGGTTTTAAATTAAATCAGGAAAATCCAGAAATTGATATAAAATTCAAAAATTCATAGAAATTCAACCATAGCTCAGATTGAAATAATTTATATATGAAAAATTATCAGAAAAATGCAATCTATCCATCTGTACCATTTTCATGCATGACAAACCAACTTATACATGCTGTATATGAGAAAACACATGAATGGCATTTATAAAGGCTTATTTTGGAGTTGCATTTGAACGTTTGGTTCAAATGGACTTCAACCAAATGAATGCTAGTTGCATTAACTCAAACAACATCACATACTCATGCCATGTTCATGCATCATATTGTTGCATATGATTGTGTTTTGATTGCTGACACCATTCCTTCTCGATAGGTCCTGCTCCGGAGACCGATCCAGAGTACCTGTCAGAGGAGAAGTGCCCCCCTATTGATCTACCAGGCAAGCAAACCCCCTTGTTCATTCCGATACAATCCTACTATCTCGCTCCTGATCTCATTTATTGCATTAGGACAACAACGATTCAATTGCTACTTTATGCTGCAGTAGTTGAACCCATTCCTCTGCATGACCTGCCATTGCCACAGTAAATAGTTAAAACCCACTAGCATGTGTAGGAGTTAATTGAGCCATGTTGTGTTCCTACCATGCCATGCCTGCTATTGCTTAGAGTTATGTCAGGTCTGATTCATCGGGAATGAATTGGAGTGTTAAGATATGTTCTGGTGCTGAGAGTTAAGCGTGTGAACACGATTTGGTAAAGGTAGCGGTGAGAGGCCATGTAGGAGTACATGGTGGGTTGTCTCATTGGGACCGTCCTTAAGAACTGAGTTCTGTGTAAGTTGTCCAATGACTAGCTACTACCACACATTGGGCTCCAGGCGCTCCAAGCTCTCTCGACTTATTAACCACCTTGATCTCTGTCCAAGAGTTGCAAATAGTTTCTGGTGTTTGTAGGTAGTGCTATTTTTCTACCGAGTGGCACCCGGCAGGGTGGGCTCGGGACAGACTAGGCACAGGTGGCACGGTGTACCAAGTGGCACCCGGATGGTGGGCTTGGGAACCCTGCTCACATCGTTTGGGGCTGTGAGCGACACCCCGGCCGGATCTCCTTGCGGATGGAACCCGAATAGGCGATAAACCTGGACTAGAGTCTCATGTGGTTAGTTAGGTCGTGGCCGACACCCTCTCCAGGCTTCCGCTTGAAGGTTGCCGAGATACATGATGTGTACATGGTGATAAGTGGTGAGAGCGTGTGTAAAGAAGTACATCCCTGCAGGGTTATCATGATCTATTCGAATAGCCGTGTCCTCGGTTATGGACTTCTTGGATGCTTACGTGGTACATAGACAACTTAAAGTGGATACTCTAAAATGCTCAAGACAAGTGTGAGTGCTATGGATGGCCTTCTCGTAGAGAGACGGGGATGAATCCATAGTAGTGTATTGATGTGGTGTTTAGTGGACTCGTGTGCGCTGCCTCACCTCAAAGAAGTTTCTCGTTGTCGTAGAACAGGATAGCCACTGAGTCAAAGCTGGCTTGCTGCAACTAAACCCCACATTGCCTTCTTGATACTAATGCATGTATGATAGGATCTGATGTAAGTCTTGCTGAGTACCTTTGTACTCACGTTTGCTTTATTTTTGTTTTGCAGGTGAGACATCTGTCTCACTAGTAGTACCGCTTGGACTTCGACAAGTAGCTTGTTACCTCAGCTACGATCTTGTACCCTTGGGAGGGACTTGTAGATAGTCAGGCTTCTTGGCCTTTTTCTTTTGTAGTTGTCTGTACTCAGACATGTAATGCTTCCATTGCTTGTATGCTCTGAATGATGGGTCATGAGACCTCTGTTTGTATTAATGCTATGTGGCTCTTCTGGGCCTTTATCTATATGAGTTTGCGTTATGTTGTGATGCCATGTTGTACAACACATACTTGCATGTTATGCATACGTGTAACGTGTATTTCTATGTGTGGGATCAGACAACCTAGTTGTCTATCCTTGGTAGCCTCTCTTATGGGGAAATGTAGTCTAGTGCTTCCACCGAGCCATGGTAGTCCGCTACAGCCCGATTTACCCGGAGTCCTGCTAGCCCAGCACTACTGCTCTGGAACACTTAGACTAGCCGGCATGTGATTCACTTCGTTCCTGTGTCTGTCCCTTCGGGGAAATGTCATGCGGTGACATCCAGAGTCCTGCCTAGCCTGCTACAGCCCGGTTCACCAGAGTCCTGTTAGCCCAGTGCTATAGCCCGGATTCGCACGCTGCTGACCGACATGCTTGATGTTGATTCATGTATGCCTTTCCCTATAAGTTAGTGCCACTTTGGGTTCACGACTAGTCATGTCGGCCCGGGTTCTCTGTCATATGGATGCTAGCGACACTATCATATATGTAAGCCAAAAGGCGCAAACGGTCCCGGGCCATGGTAAGGCGACACCCGTGGGAATACCGTGCGTGAGGCCGCAAAGTGATATGAGGTGTTACATGCTAGATCGGTGTGACTTAGAATCGGGGTCCCGACAGCTTTGGTATCAAAGCCTGACTGCCTGTAGGAGTACCAAGCCAACCTAGTCGAAGTTGGGTCTAGAAATTATTTTGCTATATAGGGGAATTGATTGTGGAAGGGAACGTAAGGCTCTTTTACTCCTTATACCTCATGCCTTCTGATTTGAGTCATCCTATCTTTCCTACGGGGTTAAGGAACTAGGCTTTCTCTTCCGTCTATCAGGATCACGTGTTACTACTCCGTAGTCTCTAAGGATTGGTTGATCTGAGTCATATCCCAGTTCGAGTACCTCCGGTGTAGCCTGTTTAGTAATATCTCAGAACCTTGAGTGATGATGTTGAGTATGGTGCTACCCCGTCTTTTGCAGAATGACTCATTTTGAGCATCTTACTGCCGTTATGCTGCCGGAATTGTCCTAGGAGTTCGAGAGATATTAATTTCTTATGCTACCTTCTGCATCCTATAGTTGATGTTGACTCCGTCCTTGGTTTCGTTTCTCAGGATGTCGTCAGCTAACTGAAGTTCTGTTGCTCGTAGTCGGAACCACGGAGATGGTAGGGATGAGGGTCCTCCCGACCAGTCTTCATTGGCAGAGTTCATGCTAGAGATGGAGAGGAACAAGCGTGAGTCTAACCTCTTGTTAGCACGTATAGAGGAGAACACTGCACCCCAGTGCAAAGAGTCAGCGACCATCTATGATTTCATTGGTCTGAAACCACCTACCTTCCATCATTCCATTGAACCCCTCGATGCAGATGACTGGCTTCGTAGTATCACACACAAGCTGCATTCTGCGAACGTAGCTGAAGGTGACAAGGTCACCTATGCTGCCTATCACCTGGAAGGTCCTGCTAGTCTTTGGTGGCAGAACTATGAGGCTATGCTTCCAGCTGGCCAGATACCCACCTGGAGAGATTTCACTAAGGCTTTTTGCGAGCATCACATCCCTCTGGCTCTCATTGACCGCAAGAGAGAAGAGTTTTGTAGTTTCACCCAGGGTAAGATGGTTGTTGATGCTTACAGTAGAGAGTTTGAGAACCTTGCCCACTATGCTACAGAAGAGGTGTCCACGGACGCCAAGAAGCAGGCTAGGTTCCGGAAGGGTCTCAACCCCAAGTTGTGTCGTGATCTCCACCTGCATCACTGTGTTACATTCCAGGCTCTTGTGAACAAGGCCATTAATGCGGAGACAGCTCAGCTCACTTACGAGGAGTCTCGTAAGCACACCCGTGATTTGGGTTCTTCCTCAGGTTCTAGTTCTCAGAAGCGCCGGATCTGGGTTCCGAACTCCGCTCTTCCACCCGGATACTCACCAAGGCCTTCTTGTGTGGCACCTCACCCAATTCAGTTACATGCTCCACCCAGGCCTATTGGTAGACCGCTTGTCAAAGCGGGTCCATGTCCTACGTCAGGGACTTGTTTCACATGCGGAGAGCCAGGACACTATGCACGTGACTGCTCTCAAACCAACTATGCTCCACCCCCGTATGAGAAGTCTGTTGGCCGTGGTAAGCCATCACGCAAGATGATTAGTGTCAAGTCAGCTCCCACTGAACGTGGATGTGTGCATCACGTCTCAGCTAAAGACGCTCATGATGATCCAGATGTCGTTCTTGGTACACTCCTTGTCAATTGTCATCCAGCTTCGGTTCTGTTCGATACTGGAGCATCTCATTCCTTCATTTCCGAAAGCTATGCTAACTTGCACAACATTTCATTTTGTGATATGCCCTCTCCACTAGTCATTCAAACTCCTGGATCCAAATGGCAAACTTCTAGTGTAAGCCATGGTAATGAAATCCTTGTTGACAGACTTGTATTCCTTGCATCACTTATAGCCCTCAAGTCTACAGATATTAACATCATCTTGGGTATGGACTGGATGAAAGCTCATTATGCCAAGATTGATTGTTACACCAGGTCTGTTCAACTTACACATCCATCTGGCAAGATAGTCATTGTCTCCACTAGAGTTGCAAAGTGTCAGCTCTATTCTCTTAATGCCAACCCTCTTCCAGACCTTGAAGATATCCCGGTAGTCCGTGACTTTCCGGATGTCTTTCCAGAGGAACTGCCAGGTATTCCACCTGACAGAGATGTAGAGTTTGTCATAGATCTTATCCCAGGAACCGCTCCAATCTCTAGGAGACCTTACAAGATGGCACCCTTAGAGCTAGATGAGCTTAAGAAACAACTCGATGAATCCTTGCAAAAGGGTTTCATCCATCCTAGTTCTTCTCCCAGGGCTTGCCCCGTCCTCTTCGTCAAGAAGAAGGATGGTACGGACCGGATGGTTGTAGATTATCGTCCCGTTAATTTGGTCACGATAAAGAACAAGTATCCGCTCCCCAGGATCCACGATCTGTATGATCAGCTCGCTGGATCCTCATTTTTTTCCAAGATGGATTTGAGGTTAGGCTACCACCAAATCAAGATCAGAAATGGGGACATTCCTAAGACGGCTTTCGTCCCTCGTTATGGCCAGTACAAGTACACCGTCATGTCCTTTGGTCTAACCAATGCTCCAACTACATTCTCCCGCTTGATGAACTCGATCTTCATGGAGTACTGATACATCTCCAACGTATCTATAATTTTTTATTACTCCATGCTATATTATCTACTGTTTTGGGCAATATTGAGCTTTATTATCCACTTTTATATTATTTTTGGGACTAACCTATTAACAGGAGGCCCAGCCCAGATTTGCTGTTTTATGCCTATTTTAGTGTTTTGAAGAAAAGGAATATCAGACGGAGTCGAAACGGAACGAAATCAACTAGAGAAGTTATTTTTGGAAGGAAACACACCCGATGGACTTGGACCCTACGTCAAGGAAGGAACGAGGTGCTCACGAGGGTGGGGGCACCCCCCCTAGGGCTAGCCCCCTGTCTCGTGGGGCCCCCGTGCCTCCCCCGACGTACCTCCTGCACCCATATATACTTATGTGACCTAAAACTTTCAAAAAGAACAATAGATCGGGAGTTCCGCTGCCAGAATCCTCCATAGCCACCGAAAACGAATCTAGAACCGTTCCGGTACCCTGCCAGAGGGGGCAATCCCTCTCTGGTGGCCATCTTCATCATCCCGGTGCTGTCCATGACGAGGAGGGAGTAGTGCTCCCTCGGGGCTGAGGGTATGTACCAGTAGATTTGTGTTTGATCTCTCTCTCTCGTGTTCTTGATTTGGCACGATCTTGATGTATCGCGAGCTTTGCTATTATAGTTGGATCTTATGTTTCTCCTCCCCCTCTACTCTCTTGTAATGAATCGAGTTTCCCCTTTGAAGTAATCTTATCGGATTGAGTCTTTAAAGACTTGAGAACACTTGATGTATGTCTTGCCGTGGATATCTGTGGTGACAATGGGATACCGCGTGCCACTTGATGTATGTTAAGGTGACCAACTTGCGGGTTCATGAACCTATGCATAGGGGTTGGCACACATTTTCGTCGTGATTCTCCGGTAGATCTTTGGGGCACTCTTTAAGGTCCTTTGTGTTGGTTGAATAGATGAATTGAGATTGTGTGATGCATATCGTATAATCATGCCCACGGATACTTGAGGTGACATTGGAGTATCTAGGTGACATTAGGGTTTTGGTTGATTTGTATCTTAAGGTGTTATTCTAGTACGAACTCTAGGGCTGTTTGTGACACTTATAGGAATAGCCCAACGGATTGATTGGAAAGAATAACTTTGAGGTGGTTTCGTACCCTACCATAATCTCTTCGTTCGTTCTCCGCTATTAGTGACTTTGGAGTGACTCTTTGTTGCATGTTGAGGGATAGTTTTATGATCCAATTATGTTAGTATTGTTGAGGGAACTTACACTAGCGAAAGTATGAACCCTAGGCCTTGTTTACCATCATTGCAATACCGTTTACGCTCACTTTTATCACTTGCTACCTTGCTGTTTTTATTATTTCAGATTACAAATACTATTATCTACTATCCATATTGCACTTGTATCACCATCTGTTCGCCGAACTAGTGCACCTATACAATTTACCATTGTATTGGGTGTGTTGGGGACATAAGAGACTCTTTGTTATTTGGTTGAAGGGTTGCTTGAGAGAGACCATCTTCATCCTACGCCTCCTACGGATTGATAAACCTTAGGTCATCCACTTGAGGGAAATTTGCTACTGTCCTACAAACCTCTGCACTTGGAGGCCCAACAACGTCTACAATAAGAAGGTTGTGTAGTAGACATCAAGCTCTTTTCTGGCGCCGTTGCCGGGGAGGTTAGCGCTTGAAGGTATATCTTTAGATCTTGCAATCGAGTCTTTTAGTTTCTTGTTTTATCACTAGTTTAGTTTATAAAAGAAAACTATAAAAAATGGAATTGAGTTTGTCTCATATGCTTCACCTTTTTAATATCTTTCGTGAGTATGATGGAAAGGAAAATTGTGCTCAAGTGCTAGAAGAAGAAATCTATAAAATGTTTGGCACTAATTCTTTGAATGATGAGAATGATTGCAATGTTGTTAGTATGAATTCCTTGAATATCCATGATGTTAATGATATGCAAAGCCACAAGCTTGGGGAAGCTATGTTTGATGAAGATGATATTTTTTGTCCCCCAAGTTCTGATGAGCAATTTTATTATGATGAAAGCATGCCTCCTATCTATGATGATTATTGTGATGACACGTATGCTTTAAAGAATAATGATAACCATGAAACTTGTCATCTTGATCTTAATTCTCAATCACATGATAGTTATTTTGTTGAGTTTGCTCCCACTACTATTCATAAGAAGAAGTTTGCTTATGTGGAGAGTAATAAAAATTATATGTTTGTAGATCATGAAAAGAATGCTTTATGTGATAGTTATATTCTTGAATTCATTCATGATGCTACTGAGAATTATTATGAGGGAGGAATATATGCTTGTAGGAATTGCAATAATATCAAGTTTCCTCTCTATGTGCTTAAAGTTTTGAAGTTATGCTTGTTTTACCTTCCTATGCAAGCTGATTATTATTCCCACAAGTTGTTTGCTCACAAAATCCCTATGCATAGGGAGTGGGTTAGAATTAAATGTGCTAGTCATATTCTTTATGATGCTCTCTTTATATTTCAATTCTTATCTTTTATGTGAGCATCATTGAAATCATCATGCCTAGCTAGGGGCATTAAACGATAGCGCTTGTTGGGAGGCAACCCAATTTTATTTTTGTACCTTGATTTTTGTTCCTGTTTAGTAATAACTAATTCATATAGCCTCTGTTTAGATGTGGTTTTATGCTTTTAGTTAGTGTTTGTGCCAAGTAGAACCTTTGGGAAGACTTGGGGAAAGTCTTGGTGATCATGCTGTGAAAAACAGAAACATTAGCGCTCACGAGAACTGCTGCCATTTTTATTTGGAGAGTGATATTTAGTTAATTCTTTTTGCAGATGATTAATAGATAAATTCCTCAGTCCCATAAATTTATTTGATAATTGTATGAGTTCCATAAGTATACGTTTGATCCAGATTACTACAGACTGTTCTGTTTTTGACAGATTCTGTTTTTCGTGTGTTGTTTGCTTATTTTGATGAATCTATGGGTAGTAAAATAGTTTATAAACCATATAGAAGTTGGAATACAGTATGTTTAACACCAATATAAATAAAGAATGAGTTCACTGCAGTACCTTGAAGTGGTGTTTTGTTTTCTTTCGCTAACGGAGCTTACGAGTTTTCTGTTAAGTTTTGTGTTGTGAAGTTTTCAAGTTTTGGGTAAGGATTCGATGGACTATGGAATAAGGAGTGGAAAGAGCCTAAGCTTGGGGATTCCCAAGGCACCCCAAGGTAATATTCAAGGACAACCAAGAGCCTAAGCTTGGGGATGCCCCGGAAGGCATCCCCTCTTTCGTCTTCGTTCATCGGTAACTTTACTTGGAGCTATATTTTTATTCGTCACATGATATGTGTTTTGCTTGGAGAGTCAATTTATTTTGTTAGTACTTGCTTGATGTTATTTATAACAATGTTTTGCATCTTTTATTTCAATAAAAGTGGCATTGATAGCCTTTACTATGCCTATGTTACAAGTATACATGTTGCTGTTTGAAAACAGAAAGTTTACCACTGTTGCAATAATTCCCTAGAAAAGTCAGAATGTGATAAAATGTTGAAACCTTTTTCATATTAAGCTCTGATAAATTTACTACAGTGGGAATTTTCTTTCATAATTTTTGGAGCTAGGGTAGTATGGATGTTGCAGCATTCTTTACAGACTATCCTGTTTAGGCAGATTGCTGTTATGTTTGCATTGTTTGCATATGTTTGCTTCTTTAATGATTCTATTTGAGGATAGGACTATTAAATATGCAGAGGCATTTAGTATGAAATGTTGAATAATAATTTTAGTGGTTTGCTACAGTAGAGTATGATAAGGTTTTGGCAATGGTTTATACTAACTTATCTCATGAGTCCTTGTTGAGTTTTGTGTGGATGAAGCTTTTGAGATTTAGGGAGACCGTGATATGAGAGGAATTAAGGAGACACAAAAGCTCAAGCTTGGGGATGCCCAAGGCACCCCAAGATAATATTTCAAGAAGTCTCAAGCATCTAATCTTGGGGATGCCCCGGTTGGCATCCCACCTTTCTTCTTCAACAACTATCGGTTAGTTTCGGTTGATCCTAAGTTTTTGCTTCTTCACGTGATGTTTGCTATTCTTAGAATGTCATTTTATTTTGCTTTGCTTGCTGTTTGAATAAAATACCAAGATCTGAAATTATTAAATGTTAGAGAGTCTTCACATAGTTGCATAATTATTAAACTACTCATTGATCTTCACTTATATCTTTCGGAGTAGTTTGTTGTTGCTCTAGTGCTTCACTTATATCTTTTAGAGCATGGTGGTAGTTTATTTTGAAGAAATAGATGAACTCTCATGCTTCATTTATATTATTTTGAGAGTCTTAAATAGCATGGTAATTTTCTTAAAATCCTAATATGCTAGGTATACAAGATTAATAATAAATTTCTCTTATGAGTGTGTTGAATACTAAGAGAAGTTTGATGCTTGATGATTGTTTTGAGATATGGAGATGGTGATATTAGAGTCATGCTAGTTGAGTAGTTGTGAATTTGAGAAATACTTGTGTTGAAGTTTGTGATTCCCGTAGCATGCACGTATGGTGAACCGTTATGTGATGAAGTCAGAGCATGATTTATTTATTGATTGCCTTCCTTATGAGTGGCGGTCGGGGACGAGCGATGGTCTTTTCCTACCAATCTATCCCCCTAGGAGCATGCGCGTAGTACTTTGTTTCGATAACTAATAGATTTTTGCAATAAGTATGTGAGTTCTTTATGACTAATGTTGAGTCCATGGATTATACGCACTCTCACCCTTCCACCTTTGCTAGCCTCTCTAGTACCGCGCAACTTTCGCCGGTACCATAAACCCACCATATACCTTCCTCAAAACAGCCACCATACCTACCTATTATGGCATTTCCATAGCCATTCCGAGATATATTGTCATGCAACTTTCCACCATCCCATTTATTATGACACACTCCATCATTGTCATATTGCTTAGCATGATCATGTAGTTGACATAGTATTTGTGGCAAAGCCACCGTTCACAATTCTTTCATACATGTCACTCATGCATCATTGCACATCCCGGTACACCGCCGGAGGCATTCATATAGAGTAATACTTTGTTCTAGTATCGATTTGTATCATTGAGTTGTAAATAAATAGAAGTGTGATGATCATCATTCAATAGAGCATTGTCCCAAAAAAGAAAAAAAAGAAAGGCCAAATAAAAAAATAAAGGCCAAATAAAAAAGGGAAGGCCAAATAAAAAAAATAAAAAATAAAAGGGACAATGCTACTATCCTTTTACCACACTTGTGCTTCAAAGTAGCACCATGATCTTCATGATAGAGAGTCTCCTATGTTGTCACTTTCATATACAAGTGGGAATCTTTCATTATAGAAATTGGCTTGTATATTCCAATGATGGGCTTCCTAAAAATGCCCTAGGTCTTCGTGAGCAAGCGAGTTGGATGCACACCCACTAGTTTCTTTTGTTGAGCTTTCATACATTTATAGCTCTAGTGCATCCGTTGCATGGCAATCCCTACTCACTCACATTGATATCTATTGATGGGCATCTCCATAGCCCGTTGATACGCGTAGTCGATGTGAGACTATCTTCCCCCTTTTTGTCTTCTCCACAACCACCATTCTATTCCAGCTATAGTGCTATGTCCATGGCTCACGCTCATGTATTGCGTGAAGATTGAAAAAGTTTGAGAACATCAAAAGTATGAAACAATTGCTTGGCTTGTCATCGGGGTTGTGCATGATTTAAATATGTTGTGTGGTGAAGATGGAGCATAGCCAGACTATATGATTTTGTAGGGATAGCTCTCTTTGGCCATGTTATTTTGAGAAGACATGATTGCTTTATTAGTATGCTTGAAGTATTATTATTTTTATGTCAATATTAAACTTTTGTCTTGAATCTTATGGATCTGAATATTCATACCACAATTAAGAAGAATTACATTGAAATTATGCCAACTAGCATTCCACATCAAAAATTATCTTTTTTATCATTTACCTACTCGAGGACGAGCAGGAATTAAGCTTGGGGATGCTTGATACGTCTCCAATGTATCTATAATTTTTGATTGCTCCATGCTATATTATCTACTGTTTTGGGCAATATTGGGCTTTATTATCCACTTTTATATTATTTTTGGGACTAACATATTAACAGGAGGCCCAGCCCAGGTTTGTTGTTTTATGCCTATTTCAGTGTTTTGAAGAAAAGGAATATCAGACGGAGTCGAAACGGAACGAAATCAACTGGAGAAGTTATTTTTGGAAGGAAACACACCCGATGGACTTGGACCCTATGTCAAGTAAGGAACAAGGTGCTCACGAGGGTGGGGGGCGCCCCCCCTAGGGCGCGCCCCTATCTCGTGGGGCCCCCGTGGCTCCCCTGACGTACCTCCTGCACCCATATATACTTACGTGACCTAAAACTTCCAGAACGAACAATAGATCGGGAGTTCCGCCACCAGAAGCCTCCGTAGCCACCGAAAACCAATCAAGACCCGTTCCGGCACCCTGCCGGAGGGGGCAATCCCTCTCCGGTGGCCATCTTCATCATCCCGGTGCTCTCCATGACGAGGAGGGAGTAGTTCTCCCTCGGGGCTGAGGGTATGTACCAGTAGCTATGTGGTTGATCTCTCTCTCTCTCGTGTTCTTGATTTGGCACAATCTTGATGTATCGCGAGCTTTGCTATTATAGTTGGATCTTATGTTTCTCCTCCCCCTCTACTCTCTTGTAATGAATCGAGTTTCCCCTTTGAAGTAATCTTATCGGATTGAGTCTTTAAAGACTTGAGAACACTTGATGTATGTCTTGCTGTGGATATCTGTGGTGACAATGGGATACCGCGTGCCACTTGATGTATGTTAAGGTGACCAACTTGCGGGTTCATGAACCTATGCATAGGGGTTGGCACACGTTTTCGTCGTGATTCTCCGGTAGATCTTTGGGGCACTCTTTGAGGTCCTTTGTGTTGGTTGAATAGATGAATTGAGATTGTGTGATGCATATTGTATAATCATGCCCACGGATACTTGAGGTGACATTGGAGTATCTAGGTGACATTAGGGTTTTGGTTGATTTGTATCTTAAGGTGTTATTCTAGTACGAACTCTAGGGCTGTTTGTGACACTTACAGGAATAGCCCAACGGATTGATTGGAAAGAATAACTTTGAGGTGGTTTCGTACCCTACCATAATCTCTTTGTTCGTTCTCCGCTATTAGTGACTTTGGAGTGACTCTTTGTTGCATGTTGAGGGATAGTTTTATGACCCAATTATGTTAGTATTGTTGAGGGAACTTACACTAGCGAAAGTATGAACCCTAGGCCTTGTTTACCATCATTGCAATACCGTTTACGCTCACTTTTATCACTTGCTACCTTGCTGTTTTTTATTATTTCAGATTACAAATACTATTATCTACTATCCATATTGCACTTGTATCACCATCTCTTCGTCGAACTAGTGCACCTATAGAATTTACCATTGTATTGGGTGTGTTGGGGACACAAGAGACTCTTTGTTATTTGGTTGCAGGGTTGCTTGAGAGTGACCATCATCATCCTATGCCTCCTACGGATTGATAAACCTTAGGTCATCCACTTGAGGGAAATTTGCTACTGTCCTACAAACCTCTGCATTTGGAGGCCCAACAACGTCTACAATAAGAAGGTTGTGTAGTAGACATCAAGTACTTAGATAAGTTCGTCGTGGTTTACCTCGATGATATCCTTATTTACTCGAAGAATGATGAAGAGCATGCCGAACATCTTAGACTTGTGCTAGAAAAACTCAGAGAGCACCGCCTTTATGCCAAGTTCTCCAAGTGCGAATTTTGGTTACCAGAAGTGACCTATCTCGGCCACGTGATCTCTAGTAAGGGCATTGCTGTCAATCCCGAGAGAGTTCAGGCCGTTCTTGATTGGACTCCGCCTGAAACAGTTAAGCAAGTTGGGAGTTTCCTTGGTCTAGCCAGTTATTGTCGCTGCTTCGTTGAGAACTTCTCCAAAGTGGCCAAACCTCTCACGGAACTTCTCAAGAAAGATAAAAAGTTTGAGTGGTCCCCACAGTGTGAGTACAGTTTTCAAGAACTGAAAAGAAGCCTGACTTCTGCTCCCATACTTGTGCCACCGGATTTCACTAAAGACTTTGTTATCTATTGTGATGCCTCACGACAGGGACTAGGTTGCATTCTTATGCAAGATCGCCATGTGATTGCCTATGCATCTCGACAGTTGCATCCACATGACGAGAATTATCCTACACATGATCTAGAGCTTGCAGCCGTAGTCTATGCACTTAAGACCTGGCGACATTACCTTCTCGGTAAGCGTTGCAAGATTTACACCGATCACTAGAGTCTCAAGTATATCTTCACCCAACCAGATTTGAACCTTAGACAAAGACATTGGTTGGAGTTGATCTCAGATTACGACTTAGGGATTACTTACACCCCAGGCAAGGGAAATGTCATGGTTGATGCGCTAAGTCGTAAGTCCTATTGCAACAATCTCATGTTGCAACAGGGCCAACCACTTCTCCATGAGGAGTTATGTAAGCTCAACCTGCACCTTGCTCCTCACGGATTCCTTTCTACCTTGGTGGCAAAACCTACTATTGTGGATCAGATCATCTCTGCTCAAAAGCAGGATACGGGAATTTCCCGGATCAAGAGAAACATTGACAAGGGAGTTGGTGGCAGTTTCTCTATAGATGATCGAGGTGTTGTTTTCTTTGGGAATCGTCTGGTGGTTCCCAAGAAGCAACATCTTCGGCAATTAATCCTTAAGGAGGCGCATGAATCTCCTCTCATGATTCATCCCGGTAGTACTAAAATGTATCAGAACCTACGCCAGAGGTTCTGGTGGACTAGGATGAAAAGAGAAATCGCTGAGTTCATTGCTAATTGTGACGTTTGCCGTCGCGTTAAGGCAGAACATCAAAGGCCTGCTGGCACCCTTCAACCTTTAGCTATTCCTGAGTGGAAATGGGATAAATTTGGTATGGACTTCATCACCGGCTTTCCCAGGACCAAGAGAGGGAATAATGCTATCTTCGTAGTCATTGATCGTCTTTCCAAAGTGGCTCACTTCCTACCTGTTCGAGAGAGTATCACTGCTAGTCAGCGCGCTGACTTATATATTTCTCGAATAGTGTCACTTCATGGTGTTCCACTAGAGATCAATTCAGAACGTGGTAGTCTTTTCACTTCTCATTTCTGGGAGAGTTTCCAAACTGCCATGGGCACCCATCTTTCCTTCAGTACCACTTTCCACCCTCAATCAAGTGGTCAGGTGGAAAGGGTCAACCAAATTCTCGAAGACATGCTTAGAGCTTGTGTTATCTCATTCGGTATGGATTGGGAGAAGTTTCTTCCCTTCGCCGAGTTTGCTTATAACAATAGCTACCAATCCAGCCTCAAGAAAGCTCCTTTTGAGGTTCTGTATCGACGAAGATGTCGAACACCTTTGAACTGGTCAGAAACCGGTGAAAGACAATTCTTTGGGCCGGATATGATCCAGGAGGCAGAAGAGCAAGTTCGCATCATTCATGAGAATTTGAAAACAGCCCAATCTCGTCAAAAGAGCCAGTATGATCGTAGTCATAAGGAAGTGGCTTATGAAGTTGGCGACAAAGCTTACCTTCGGATTACCCCTTTGAAGGGTACCCATCGATTTGGTATCAAGGGCAAGTTGGCTCCTCGTTACATTGGTCCTTTTCGCATTCTCGCTAAACGAGGAGAGGTTGCCTACCAGTTGGAACTACCCCCACATCTTTTCCGAGTACATGATGTCTTCCATGTCTCTCAACTCAGGCGTTGCTTCTCGGATCCCATCCGTGGAGTGGACCACGAAACGCTTGATCTCCAAGATAACCTCACTTATCGAGAGTACCCTGTTCGCATTCTTGATCAAGTAGAGTGTGTCACTCGACGTCATAACATCAAGTTTCTCAAGGTTCAGTGGTCTCATCATTCCGAGAGAGAAGCTACTTGGGAGCGTGAAGATCGTCTTCGACTTGAGTACCCCACTTTCTTTCCGCCGACCCCTGAATCTCGGGACAAGATTCTTTTGAGTGGGGGCGAGTTGTCACATCCCTAGTTCTGGTATGACCTAGGCTAGCCTTCATGCCAGTAGTTGAGGAGCTCTGGAATAATACCACTAGCCCCTCCAAAAATTAGCATAGGAAAATAAAATGGTTTAGTATTTTTATTCAACCAAACAAATGTCAGAAAAATAGAAAAGAAAACAAAAATAGAGAAACGCTTACCTGGATCTTACCTACGGCCTAGCACTGTGCGGCCCAGCAGGCCGGCCCAGCCCACCAGGCCTCTGCCATTCATCCCCCTCCCCTCGCCAGGAGGACGAGAGGCGCGTGCCCGGCGCCTGCGGCCACACGCTGTGGCCACCTCCTGCTTCCGCCGACGCGGGAGAGGCTCCTGGAGCCTCCGCGTACTCCCCCGACCCTCTCTCACTCTCTCCCCGTGCCCTCCCCTTTCCTCTATCTCTCCCCCTCGCTCTTTCTCTCACGGCCGAGCACGCCCGCCGCCGCCGCTCGCCGCTGTCACGCTCACCGCCTCCCCCTCGCCCTCTCGTCATGTCCACGAGCTCCACACCGTTGTCCTGCATCGTCTCCGTCAAGCCACGCGTCGCCGGACGCCCCGGGGAGCCGTCACCGCCGTCTTCTTCATCCCCGGCCACCGGAGATCGTCTTCGCCGCCCCGCCGTCTCCAGTGCGTCCCCGAGCTCGCCGTAAAGCCCACTGGGACCGCTGTGAGCTCCTGCTCCCTCTCCCTCTCTCCGTTTAGCCGTTCGCACGCCGTAGCCCCGTCCACCACCATGGCCGTAGCTCTTCGCCGCCGTTCATGTCGCCGCCGTGGCCACTGTCACCTAGGGCCGCAACCGAGCACACCACCGTGCTCAGTGCAACGCCAGGAGGCCGTCGAGGCACTCCGCAGCCCCTGTCGTGCCCCGTAGCCCGATTCCGCCCGAACCCGTGCTCCGGCCGCCGCTGCGAGCTCCGCTCCGGCGAGCTCCGGCCACCCCGCGTCCTCCCGTTGCCTCCACTAGATGCGCGTGAGCACTAGCTCCTCGGAGATGGTATCCGCGGCCCATTTGGTCACCGGAGGACCAAATCCGAGGCCCTCCGCCGCGTCTGGCCTCGCCGGCGTCGAGTCGCCGGCGGGTCTGACCCCGCTGACTGGGGTTTGACCTTCCCCCCTTGTGTCACTGACGCGTGGGCCACCCCCCCGACATTTTAGTTAGTATTAGTTTAACACTAATTAACCTAGGTTAGTTAGCTAGTTAGTCGCTGACCAGTGGGCCCGGCGCCCACAAATCCTAGTTAGACTAAATAAACCCCCCTGTTAACTAACTAAGTCACTGACGTGTGGACCCCACACGTCAGGTTTGACTTGGTCAGCGCCATTGACCTGCTGACGTAAGCATGACACTGTGCTGACACAATATATCATTTTCTGGTTTTAAATTAAATCAGGAAAATCCAGAAATTGATATAAACTTCAAAAATTCATAGAAATTCAACCGTAGCTCAGATTGAAATAATTTATATATGAAAAATTATCAAAAAAATGCAATCTATCCATCTGTACCATTTTCATGCATGACAAACCAACTTTTACATGCTGTATATGAGAAAACACATGAATGGCATTTATAAAGGCTTATTTTGGAGTTGCATTTGAACGTTTGGTTCAAATGGACTTCAACCAAATGAATGCTAGTTGCATTAACTCAAACAACATCACACACTCATGCCATGTTCATGCATCATATTGTTGCATATGATTGTGTTTTGATTGCTGACACCGTTCCTTCTCGATAGGTCCTGCTCCAGAGACCGATCCAGAGTACCTGTCAGAGGAGCAGTGCCCCCTGTTGCTCTACCAGGCAAGCAAACCCCCTTGTTCATTCCGATACAACCCTACTCTCTCGCTCCTGCTCTCATTTATTGCATTAGGACAACAACGATTCAACTGCTACTTTATGCTGCGGTAGTTGAACCCATTCCTCTGCATGACCTGTCATTGCCACAGTAAATATTTAAAACCCACTAGCATGTGTAGGAGTTGATTGAGCCATGTTGTGTTCCCACCATGCCATGCCTGCTATTGCTTAGAGTTATGTCAGGTCTGATTCATCGGGAATGAATTGGAGTGTTACGATATGTTCTGGTGCTGAGAGTTAAGCGTGTGAACACGATTTGTAAAGGTGGCGGTGAGAGGCCATGTAGGAGTACATGGTGGGTTGCCTCATTGGGACCGTCCTTAAGAACTGAGTTCTGTGTAAGTTGTCCAATGACTAGCTACTACCACACATTGGGCTCCGGGCGCTCCAAGCTCTCTCGACTTATTAACCGCCTTGATCTCTGTCCAGGAGTTGCAAATAGTTTCTGGTGTTTGTAGGTAGTGCTATTTTTCTACCGAGTGGCACCCGGCAGGGTGGGCTCGGGACAGACTAGGCACAGGTGGCATGGTGTACCAAGTGGCACCCGGATGGTGGGCTTGGGAACCCTGCTCACATTGTTTGGGGCCGTGAGCGACACCCCGGCGGATCTCCTTGCGGATGGAACCCGAATAGGCGATAAACCTGGACTAGAGTCTTGTGTGGTTAGTTAGGTCGTGGCCGACACCCTCGCCAGGCTTCCGCTTGATGGTTGCCGAGATACATGATGTGTACATGGTGATAAGTGGTGAGAGCGTGTGTGAAGAAGTACACCCCTGCAGGGTTATCATGATCTATTCGAATAGCCGTATCCTCGGTTATGGACTTCTTGGATGCTTACAACTTAAAGTGGATACTCTAAAATGCTCAAGACAAGTGTGAGTGCTATGGATGGCTGTCGGTGTCAAAACCGGCGGAACTCGGGTAGGGGGTCCCGAACTGTGCGTCTAGGCCGGATGGTAACAGGAGGCAAGGGACATGAAGTTTTACCCAGGTTCGGGCCCTCTCTATGGAGGTAAAACCCTACGTCCTGCTTGATTAATATTTATGATATGGGTAGTACAAGAGTAGATCTACCACGAGATCGGAGAGGCTAAACCCTAGAAGCTAGCCTTTGGTATGATTGTTGTTGTGTATGTTGTCCTATGGACTAAAACCCTCCAGTTTATATAGACACCGGAGAGGGTTAGGGTTACACAAAGTCGGTTACAATGGTAGGAGATCTGTATATCCGTATCGCCAAGCTTGCCTTCCACGCCAAGGAAAGTCCCTTCCGGACACGGGACGAAGTCTTCAATCTTATATCTTCATAGTCCAGCAGTCCGGCTGAAGGTATAGTCCGGCCATCCGGACACCCCCTAATCCAGGACTCCCTCAGTAACCCCTGAACCAGGCTTCAATGATGACGAGTCCGGCGCGCAGATTGTTTTCGGCATTGCAAGGCGGGTTCCTCCTCCAAATTCCGTGTACCTATTCAATAAAGTCCGGTTTCTTGTAGATGTTGCGCTCCTTGGCTTCTACGCCCAATAATGGCCGCTTCCCACATGTCAAACGAATATGAAAAGTCTGAGTGTTTTTTACATTCACACCCCTAGCCGCGTAAATGAGCTGACCTATTTAAGGGGACGAGGATTTAGATCCAAACCACATCTTCCCCCCTTCGCGAGTGTTCATCAGAGCGCATCCGACAAAGGTCCATTCCACCATGGCCAGCCGTCGCGACTCCTCCTCTCGCCCTTCCAGCCCTCGGCCTGGATATTGGGAGAGATGCTCCATCCCGCATAGCGAGCTAGTGACGCTCCAGACCAAGGGATTTCTCCCCCCGGCCTATATGGTCCCGGTTCGAGCCGGCCTTGCCGTCTATAATGGTGGAGAGCAAGCGGAGAGTGCCCCTAATCCCTCCAAAGGAGAGCGGGTGTGCCTCATCCCTTATTTAATAAGGGGGATCGGATTTCCAATCCATCCATTTCTCCGGGGGCTCCTGGAGTTCTATGGCCTCCAGCTACACAATCTCACGCCTGCCTCCGTATTGCATATCGCGGGCTTCGTAGCCCTCTGCGAGCTGTTTTTGGGTATCGAGGCTCATTTCGGGCTATGGAAGAGGTTATTCTGCCTTGTGCCCCGCTCTAAGGAGGGGTCAATGTATCAAGTGGGCGGAGCCGAAGTGTGGCGCATCGCCGGGACTGGATATCTGTCCGGAACCCTAAAGAAGGCGTCCGAAGACTGGCCCTCAGAATGGTTTTATATAGAAGACGTCCCGCTGCCGGATCCTGTCCGGATCGGCCTCCCTGAATTCAACAGTGCTCCCTTAAAGAAGCGCCTAAGATGGCGTCCACGGAGCCCTCAGAGGGAAAGTGACAGGGACATCATTTACCTGATGGGCCGAATAAGATTGTTAGCCCATTCCGGACTAACCATGATCAGGGTTATGGCCGAATGCATTATGCGGGGGGTGCAACCGCTTCAGTATAGAAGCCACCCCATGTGGGACTTCAATAGGGAGAACGACGCCACCCGCTACGGCCGTAAGGGGCCGGATTCAGCTGCCGCTCTACTAAAGATCTTGTCCACTTTGTATAAGGGAGAAGAGGAGGAATTTCTCCGCGTCAACCAACAGGGTGGATTCTCTATGCATAATCCCCCAAGCTAGGTAAGCGGACGTATTTACTTGCCCATCCGTTTTGTATTCCCATTGTTAAATATTCAGTCTGACGACTTCAACGCAGGAACTGCACCGGGCTGTTAAGGAAATAAGCAGCCCTCCTCCACAACCCGAGGACCCAGGACGGTCCCTCAACCCGGCCTCTCAAGAGGATCCAAACATATCTGTGGAGCTGATTGATGGAGTGTTCCATCAATTGAGCAAGGACAATGCCTTTGTGGCCATTACGGCCGATTACACAGGGCTAATCCCGGCCTCCCAGGTAACTGAGAACGAAGCCCCAGTACCCCGAATAGGTGCCCGCCCTCTCGTGTTTTCAGTTTCCTGATTGCAACCGAACTTTGCAGGGGAGGTTTTTAAGGAGGAAGGCCGAACCTGCGGCGACAAGCCAACGAGGGGCCGCAGGGCCCCGCGGGCAGAAAAGAAGTGCAGTCCGGACCGAGGCGTCAGCGCAAAGGTATGGCGCGCCCCCTTATCCCAGGTGTTGTACCTTCGAGGCACATTGACACTCATGCTCTCTTCAGGACAAAGAGACCTCGCCGGACTATATCCGGAGAGGCTGCCAATCGCGCCTCCACCAGTCAGGCTCCAAAGCCTGGTCTGGAGGCGGAGGCGAACGGAAGGCGCGCGCCAGACGCTCCTCCGACGGAGGATGTGGACGGGTTGTCTGCCACCAACTCTGAGGTGGAGAGTGCCATGAACCACAAGCGTCGCCGGACAATTCTTCGCGACGCCTATTTCTCCCAAGGGGCGTTAGATGCCTTCAACTTGGGAGATGCGTACCTCCGTGCCGCTCAAAATGGTCTAGCCAGAGCCACGGAGCAATATGTAAAAGACATACGAGTAAGAAAATTTTGGTAATTATTTATATATACCAGTAGCCCCCGAGACTTGAAACAGTTAGAATAACTGATTTAAGGATCATTTGTTACGCAGGTTCTTACAGAAAAGAATTCCCTACTGTCCAAGGAGCTGGAAGAGTGCAAAGCCCAACTTGAAGCCGCACTAGCCGCGGCAGGGAGCCCAAGGAGACCCCCTCTGGTAATATACACTTCGAAAGATAAGTATTTTGTGAAGCACGGCATGGGTGCGAATCTGACAAATGAAATTGCAGATGGCACCGGATTGAATCCAGAAAGGCAACACCTCCTACGCCAGCTAAAGGCTGGTGAGAAGGTGCTGACAAAGGTGAGGCGGGAGAAGAACGATCTCCAAGATGCCAACACCAAGCTGGGCGTCAAGTTGAAAGATGTTCGTGCCCAGCTGTCAGACTCCGTGAAGGAGAATCAGCGGCTTCGGCGCGGCATATTTAGTAAGTGCTTGAACGAACCTTTGAAAGAAATTTAGGCGGGGAAGTCGACTAACAGAGCAATGTCTGTAGGTGTGCTAACAGGTCGTCCTGCAGAGGAGATGCCCGGTTCTACGGGAGACCAGGCGTAGGGGTCATTAGTGCGTTAACAGACAAGTGCCCGACTAGTTATGTTATATTACATGGTTAGTAAGAAACATCTTCCAGGGAGAATAGTTCCGTTAGGGGTTCCTTTCCCTGGGAGGCATGCCCTAAGGTGCATGTCCATGCTGCGAAAAGAAACGCAGGAAAAACATCTAGGGGCGTATAGATAAAAATAAAAAAAGATCATCTTTAGTTCACTGACCGAATATTCCCTTAAGAACGCTAGCTTTCAGCTTCACCCAGTCTGAGGTACACGTCCGGCTGACCCGGCAGTAACAATCGCAGAGGTGCTCCCTTTACCACCTAGCCGAACAATCGGGAACGTAGGGGTAAGCACAGGAGCCAGGCAACCCAGCTTGGCCAAAACTTAAGTCATATCGATGCATATAATGGTGAATAAAAGGTACATGCGGAAGTGTGACACATGTGTTGGGCATGAAGCCCGTATGAATAAGCTTCTGTTTAAAGAAGCCCCCGGGTTTAATGAGCGCGGATAGCGCGTCACTTTGTGGGCCTTTAAAGGCTATAAGAGAGAGAGAGAGAGAGAGAGAGAGAGAGAAGAGAGAAATGTAAGATAGAAAATATAAAAAAATGGACAGAGGAAGGAGACGAACACAGAGTCCGGCGCTAGGCGTAGAATCTTCGGAGACGGGCTGCGTTCCATGGGTTCGGCTCGAGTCGGTTATCCGATGCATCCCGCAGGCGGTACGCTCCACCAGTCAGGACTTGGTCAATTATGAAGGGACCTTCCCACTTGGGCTTGAGTTTGTCCTTTTTCTTGTCCGGTAGCCGTAGGACTAATTCCCAACGTTGTAATTTTTGGCCCGTACTTCTCTGCTTTGGTATCTTCGAGCCTGCTGTTGATAGAATGCGGAACGGGCTTTTGCCACATCACGCTCCTCCTCCAATGCGTCCAAGCTGTCCTGCCGATCGAGCTTGGCTTCTCTTTCTTCGTACATGCGCACTCGAGGTGAGTCATGAATTATGTCGCAAGGCAAAACTGCCTCTGTGCCGTACACCATAAAGAATGGTGTGTATCCGGTGGTGCGATTCGGCGTGGTCCGCAGCCCCCAGAGTACGGAGTCGAGCTCCTCTACCCAGTGCGTGTTAGATTCCTTGAGGGACCGCACTAATCTGGGTTTGATGCCTCTCATGATAAGACCATTTGCACGTTCGACCTGGCCGTTACTTTGTGGGTGATAGACGGAAGCATAATCGAGCTTGATGCCCATGTTTTTGCACCAGAGTTTTACCTCATCGGTCGTGAAGTTCGTGCCATTATCAATGATGATGCTGTGGGGGACGCTGTAACGGTGTACAACCCCGGATATAAAGTCTATCACCGGTCCGGATTCAGCCGTCTTAACAGGCTTGGCTTCTATCCATTTGGTGAACTTATCCACCATCACTAGTAAGTATTTTTGCTTGTGGGTTCCGCCTTTAAGGGGTCCAACCATGTCAAGCCCCTAGACCGCGAAGGGCCAAGTAATGGGGATAGTTTGGAGGGCGGTGGGTGGCATATGGCTTTGGTTTGCAAAAAGCTGGCAACCGGTGCATCGTTGGACCAAGTCCTGAGCGTTTGCCCGGGCCGTCGGCCAATAAAAGCATGTACGGAAGGCCTTGCTTACAAGGGACCGAGCTGCAGCATGATGACCGCCGAGTCTGGCATGAATTTCAGCCAGGAGGTTCCGCCCCTCCTCTTCGGAGATGCACCTTTGAAGGACTCCGGTAGTGCTTTTCTTATAAAGCTCTCCTTCGTGGACTTTGTAGGCTTTGGATCGCCGCACTATGCAGCGTGCCTCATTTTGGTCCTCAGGGAGTTCTTGCCTAGTAAGGTAGGCGAGGAATGGTTCTGTCCACGGGGCGATGACGGCCATTATTACGTGGGCTGAAGGTGTTATTTCATTGGCAGAGCCTCTGATTGTGTCAGAATGTTCGGTGTCGGGCAGTGCGGTTGGGTCCGGGCTATTATTGTTCGGCTCCCCTTTCCATACTATGGATGGCTTGAACATCCCTTCCAAGAAGATGTTGGGGGGGACTACGTCGCGTTTTGCGCCGATGCATGCCAGGACATCTGCCGCCAGATTATTTTCCCGGGCTATATGGTGAAATTCAAGCCCCTCGAACCGAGCTGACATTTTTAGGACGGCATTGCGGTAAGCTGCCATTTTTGGATCCTTGGCATCGAAGTCTCCATTTATTTGGGATATTGCGAGGTTCGAGTCCCCGCGCACCTCTAGGCGTTGAATGCCCATGGATACTGCCATCCGGAGACCATGTAAAAGGGCCTGATATTCGGCTGCATTGTTGGAGTCCGTGTACATAATCTGGAGTACGTATTGAACTGTGTCTCCTGTGGGGGACATCAAAACGACGCCAGCCCCCAGTCCGGCCAACATCTTGGAGCCGTCGAAATGCATGATCCAATTTGAATATGTGTCGTACTATTTAGGGAGTTCGGCCTCCGTTCATTCTGCGACGAAGTCGGCCAAGGCTTGCGACTTGATGGCTCGCCGTGGCTTATAAGTTATGTCGAACGGGAGGAGCTCAATGGCCAATTTTGCAATCCGGCCCGTTGCGTCACGGTTGTTTATAATATCGTTAAGTGGTACTTCCGAGGCTACTGTTATTGAACACTCTTGAAAGTAGCGTCGTAGCTTCCGGGACACCATGAATACTGCGTACGCAATCTTTTGATAATGCGGGTACCGTGATTTGCAGGGAGTGAGGACAGTGGACACATAATAGACCGGCTTTTGAAGGGGGAATTTGTGTCCGTCCTCTTCTCGTTCGACGACGAGCACTGCGCTTACAACCTGATGTGTTGCTGCAATGTATAATAGCATTGGTTCGCCAATGTTTGGCGCGGCTAGGACTGGGTTTGTTGCCAGTATGGCTTTTATTTTGTCGAGTCCGGCCATGGCTGCATCCGTCCATTTGAAGTGTTCGGTGCGCCGAAGGAGGCGGTAAAGGGGTAGGGCCTTTTCTCCCAAGCGAGAGATAAACCGGCTTAGAGCCGCCACGCATCCGGTTAACTTTCGTATTTGTTTGAGGTCCTTTGGGATATCCAGCTGCGACAGAGCTCGGATCTTGGCTGGATTTGCTTCAATTCCTCTACCGGATACAATGAAGCCCAAGAGCTTTCCGGCTGGAACGCCAAAAACGCATTTTTCCGGGTTGAGCTTGATGTCGTATGTTCGGAGGTTATCAAATGTGAGCCTCAAGTCATCTACTAGAGATTCAATATGTCTTGTTTTGACGACCACATCATCTACATATGCCTCCACTGTTTTGCCGATCTGGCTTGCCAGACATGTCTGAATCATGCGCTGATATGTTGCGCCGGCGTTTTTGAGCCCGAAGGGCATCGTGTTGAAGCAGAATGGGCCGTATGGTGTGATAAATGCCGTTGCGGCTTGGTCTGCTCTGCCATCTTGATTTGATGGTAGCCGGAATATGCGTCAAGGAAACACAACGAATCATGTCCTGCGGTAGCGTCGATAATTTGATCGATGCGGGGGAGGGGGAAGGGATCCTTTGGGCAAGCCTTGTTAAGGTCTTTAAAATCAACACACAGGCACCAGGATTTGTCCTTCTTTGGTACCATCACCAGGTTTTCTAGCCAGTCCGGATGTTTTATATCTCTGATGAATCCGGCCTCCAATAGCTTTGCTAGCTCCTCTCCCATGGCCTGTCTCTTAGGTTCGGAAAAACGCCGAAGAGCCTATTTGACAGGTTTGAATCCTGTTTGGATATTTAAGCTATGCTCGGCCAGCCTGCGTGGGATTCCTGGCATGTCTGCAGGGTGCCAGGCGAAAATGTCCCAGTTCTCTCGTAGGAACTCTCACAGTGCGGCGTCTACATCAGGGTTTAACTGTGCCCCGATGGAAGCTGTTTTATTGGGGTCCGTTGGATGGACTTGGAATTTGACTATTTCGTCCGCCGGTTTAAAGGAGGTGGACTTGGATCTTTTGTCTAGTACCACATCGTCCCTATTCACCGTAGAGTGCAGCGCAGTCAGTTCCTCAGCTGCTAGGGCTTCGGATAGTGCCTCGAGGGCCAGTGCGGCTGTCTTGTTTTCGGCGCGGAGTGCTATGTACGGATCACTAGCGAGAGTGATGATCCCGTTAGGCCCGGGCATCTTGAGCTTCATGTACCCGTAATGGGGTATTGCTTGGAAGATTGTAAACGCTTCCCGCCCTAGCAGAGCGTGATAACCGCTGTTGAACGGAGCCACATAAATGAGGTTCAATCCGCTGCCGCCGTCCATGAGTACCTTGGTAAGACGAAAGCCGTCCACTATTGGACTGAGGACCAATGCGGCTGGTGCTCGGGCTGTTCGGAATTTTGGTTCATCACTCGCGTTAAAGGTAATAGTCGTGTCACTCCATGGGTTTATTGTTGCTACTTGGTAGACTTCGGCAAGGCTGCGGAGTGTCCTTTTTTGCATATTATTTGATGCAAAGGTCTCGAAGACTGTTAATACCGTATTGGTGTCTCTGGGGTGGCTTTCTGTGGCCTCCGGAATTAGGAGATTTTCACCAATTTTGGCCACCTGCCGGAGTATCCAACATGCTCTGAGGCCGTGAGTTGGTGTGGCGTCCTCTGTACTGTGAATTTTACAGGGTCCATTGAGCCATCCTTCCAGTACGGTTCCATGCCCTGTAGAGGGTTTTTGCTTTTTAGTGCTTGACCCGGGTGTCTGGTGATGATGCACCCTTTTATTTCGGACTTGGTTTGTATTCAGGGCCGGATTGTCCCAAAATTTTATTTTGGTTTTCCAGGCGCTTTCCATCACACAGTACTTTTGTAAAGTGGACGCCAAGTCAGCGAAGCGTGTAATATCATGGCGACTTATGGCGTTGTGTATTCCATTGTCCGTGCAATTATTGCAGAAGATTGAGATTGTGTCTTCCTCGCGGCAGTCCCTTAGCCTGTTCTTAACCAGGAGGAATCTGGCCCAGTAATGATGTACTGTTTCATCGGGTTCTTGCATGATTTTGGATAGATCGCTTATGTTGGGGTGGGTGAGTGGAATTAAATCCGAAGCCTCACCCCATCTGAGGCTCAGAGGCCGAGGAATTTCCGAACTCGAAAATTTGGATTCCTGGATGTTGTCCAATGAATCCAGCCCGTCGCCTGACTCTAAGTTCAGGTCTTGAGTGATATCCTCCCCTCCGCGGGTATCCGGCTTGGAGGGATCGGGAATCCGGACGTAGCGAGTCCTTAAGATAGATGAAGGGTCGCCGCACTGTCCCTCTACCACGGCCACGTGATGAGTGACTTGGGGAGAGTTAATCTCTCTTAGATCGGGTTTAGGCCCAATCTGGCCGTAATCCGTAGCGACTCTCAGGGCGGCGAAGAGATCCAAGAGCTCGTTTATGGAGGAGAGCTCCATTGGATCTAACTGCTCGGCGAGTTCTGAGCTGACATGAAGATTGTTTTCGATGGCTCGAGAGGTCATCGTCGGCGCAGAAGTCGAACAGGCGGTCATAAGAAAACCACCTAGCCGGAGGGTTTGGCCGACAGCCAAAGCCCCCTTAGCAACGGTGCCGTCTTTAAATACGGGGCGAGGCATCCTTCCTGATGGCGACGACACAGAGGAACTCTTAATGAAAGCACCAATGTCGGTGTCAAAACCGGCGGATCTCGGGTAGGGGGTCCCGAACTGTGCGTCTAGGCCGGATGGTAACAGGAGGCAAGGGACACGAAGTTTTACCCAGGTTCGGGCCCTCTCCATGGAGGTAAAACCCTACGTCCTGCTTGATTAATATTGATGATATGGGTAGTACAAGAGTAGATCTACCACAAGATCGGAGAGGCTAAACCCTAGAAGCTAGCCTATGGTATGATTGTTGTTGTGTATGTTGTCCTATGGACTAAAACCCTCCGGTTTATATAGACACCAGAGAGGGTTAGGGTTACACAAAGTCGGTTACAATGGTAGGAGATCTGCATATCCGTATCGCCAAGCTTGCCTTCCACACCAAGGAAAGTCCCTTCCGGACACGGGACGAAGTCTTCAATCTTATATCTTCATAGTCCAGCAGTCCGGCTGAAGGTATAGTCCGGCCATCCGGACACCCCCTAATCCAGGACTCCCTCAATGGCCTTCTCGTAGAGAGGCGGGGATGAATCCATAGTAGTGTATTGATGTGGTGTTTAGTGGACTCGTGTGCGCTGCCTTACCTCAAAGAAGTTTCTCGTTGTCGTAGAACAGGATAGCCACTGAGTCAAAGCTGGCTTGCTGCAACTAAACCCCACATTGCCTTCTTGATACTAATGCATGTATGATAGGATCTGATGTAAGTCTTGCTGAGTACCTTTGTACTCACGTTTGCTTTATTTTTGTTTTACAGGTGAGACATTTGTCTCACTAGTAGTACCGCCTGGACTTCGAGGAGTAGCTTGTTACCTCAGCTACGATCTTGTACCCTTGGGAGGGACTTGTAGATAGTCAGGCTTCTCGGCCTTTTTCTTTTGTAGTTGTCTGTACTCAGACATGTAATGCTTCCATTGCTTGTATGCTCTGAATGATGGGTCATGAGACCTCTGTTTGTATTAATGCTATGTGGCTCTTCTGGGCCTTTATCTATATGAGTTTGCGTTATGTTGTGATGCCATGTTGTATAGCACATACTTGCATGTTATGCGTACGTGTAACGTGTATTGCTATGTGTGGGATCCGACAACCTAGTTGTCTATCCTTGGTAGCCTCTCTTATGGGGAAATGTAGTCTAGTTCTTACATCGAGCCATGGTAGTCCGCTACAGCCCGGTTTACCCAGAGTCCTGCTAGCCCAGCACTACTGCTCCGGAACACTTAGACTGGCCGGCATGTGATTCACTTCGTTCATGTGTCTGTCCCTTCGGGGAAATTTCACGCGGTGACATCCGGAGTCCTGCCTAGCCTGCTACAGCCCGGTTCACCGGAGTCCTGTTAGCCTAGTGCTACAGCCCGGATTCGCACGCTGCTGACCGACATGCTCGATGTTGATTCATGTATGTTTGTCCCTGTTAGTTATTGCCACTTTGGGTTCACGACTAGTCATGTCGGCCCGGGTTCTCTGTCATATGGATGCTAGTGACACTATTATGTACGTGAGCCAAAAGGCGCAAACGGTGCCGGGCCATGGTAAGGTGACACCCGTGGGAATACCGTGCATGAGGCCGCAAAGTGATATGAGGTGTTACATGCTAGATTGGTGTGACTTAGAATCGGGGTCCCGACACTGCCCCAAGTATTTGGCGGAGAAGAAGGATGGCAAAGTGAAAGGTATATTTGATATATATGTTATTGATGTGTACCTTACTAATGCTCGTAGTAGTGCTTGGGTATTTGATACTCGTTTAGTTGCTAACATTTGCAACTTGAAACAGGGGCTACGGATTAAGTGAAGATTGGCTAAGGACGAGGTGACGATGCACGTGGGAAATGGTTCGAAAGTCGATGTGATCACCGTCAGCATGCTACTTCTACATCTACCTTTGGGATTAGTTTTAGAACTAAATAATTGTTATTTGGTGCCATCGTTGAGCATGAACATTATATTTGGATCTTGTTTGATGCGAGACGGTTATTCATTTAAATCAGAGAATAATGGTTGTTCTATTTATATGAGTAATATCTTTTATGGTCATGCACCCTTGATGAGTGGTCTATATTTACTAAATCTTGATAGTAGTGATACACATGTTCATAGTATTGAAGCCAAAAGATGCACAGTTGATAATGATATTGCAACTTATTTATGGCAGTGTCGTTTAGGTCATATTGGTGTAAAGCACATGAATAAACTCCATTCTGATGGACTTCTGGAATCACTTGATTATGAATCACTTGGTACTTGCGAACCATGCCTCATGGGTAAGATGACTAAAACTCCGTTCTCCGAAACAATGGAGCGAGCAACAGAGTTATTGGAAATCATACATACTAATGTATGTGGTCCAATGAACATTGAAGCTCGTGGCGGATATCGTTATTTTCTCACCTTCACAGATGATTTGAGCAGATATGGGTAAAACATAAGTCTGAAACATTTGAAAAGTTCAAAGAATTTCAAAGTGAAGTGGAAAATCATCATAACAGAAAATCAAGTTTCTACGATCTGATCGTGGAGGTGAATATTTGAGTTATGAGTTTGGACTTCATTTGAAACAATGCGGAATAGTTTCGCAACTCACGCCACCTGAAACACCACAACGTAATGATGTGTACGAACGTCATAACCGCACTTTATTAGATATGGTGTGATCTATGATGCCTCTCACTGATTTACTGCTATCGTTTTAGGGTTATGCTTTAGAGACAGCTGCATTCATGTTAAATAGGGCACCATCTAAATCCGTTGAAACAACACCTTATGAACTGTGGTTTGGCAAGAAACCCAAGTTGTCGTTTCTTAAAGTTTGGGGGTGCGATGCTTATGTGAAAAAGCTTCTACCTGATATGCTCAAACCCAAATCGGAGAAATGTGTATTCATAGGATACCCAAAGGAGACTGTTGGGTACACCTTCTATCACAGATCTGAAGGCAAGATATTCATTGCTAAGAATGGATCCTTTCTAGAGAAGGAGTTTCTCTCGAAAGAAGTGAGTGGGAGGAAAGTAGAACTTGACGAGGTAATTGTACCTTCTCCCTTATTGGAAAGTAGTTCATCACTGAAATCAGTTCTAGTGATTCCTACACCAGTAAGTGAGGAAGCTAATGATGATGATCATGAAACTTCTGATCAAGTTACTATTGAACCTTGTAGGTCAACCAAAGTAAAATCCGCACCAGAGTGGTACGGTAATCCTGTTTTGGAAGTCATGTTACTTGACCATGACGAACCTACGAACTATGAGGAAGCGATGATGAGCCCAGATTCCGCAAAATGGCTTGAGGCCATGAAATCTGAGATGGGATCCATGTATGAGAACAAAGTGTGGACTTTGGTTGACTTGCCCGATGATCGGCAGGCCATAGAGAATAAATGGATCTTCAAGAAGAAGACTGACGTTGACGGTAATGTTACTGCCTACAAAGCTCGACTTGTTGCAAAAGGTTTTCGACAAGTTCAAGGAGTTGACTACAATGATACTTTCTCACCCGTAGCAATGCTTAAGTCCGTCCGAATCATGTTACCAATTGCCGCATTTTATGATTATGAAATTTGGCAAATGGATGTCAAAACTGCATTCCTTAATGGATATCTTAAAGAAGAGTTGTATATGATGCAACCAGAAGGTTTTGTCTATCCAAAACGTGCTAACAAAGTATGCAAGCTCCAGCGATCCATTTATGGACTGGTGCAAGCCTCTCGGAGTTGGAATATACGCTTTGATAGTGTGATCAAAGCATATGGTTTTATACAGACTTTTGGAGAAGCTTGTATTTACAAGAAAGTGAGTGGGAGCTCCATAGCATTTCTGATATTATATGTAGATGACATATTGCTGATCGGAAATGATACTGAATTTATGAATAGCATAAAAGGATACTTGAATAAGAATTTTTCAATGAAAGACCTCGGTGAAGCTGCTTATATATTGGGCATCAAGATCTATAGAGATAGATCAAGACGCTTAATTGGACTTTCACAAAGCACATACCTTGATAAAGTTTTGGAGAAGTTCAAAATGGATCAAGCAAAGAAAGGGTTCTTGCCTGTATTACAAGGTGTGAAGTTGAGTCAGACTCAATGCTTGACCACTGCAGAAGATAGAGAGAAAATGAAAGGTGTTCCTTATGCTTCAGCCATAGGCTCTATCATGTATGCAATGCTGTGTACCAGACCAGATGTGTGCCTTGCTATCAGTTTAGCAGGGAGGTACCAAAGTAATCCAGGAGTGGATCACTGGACAGTGGTCAAGAATATCCTGAAATACCTGAAAAGGACTAAGGATATGTTTCTCGTATATGGAGGTGACAAAGAGCTCGTCGTAAACGGTTACGTCGATGCAAGCTTTGACACTGATGTAGCGATCCGACCTCAAATGGTCAAATATCTCTGCATAAGTGTCATCCCTGGATCGGTAATGCTGACACACACAGTACTTGAAGGATTTATAACAGAGTTCAATCACACACTTATTACATCGAATGTAACTTATTATAATAAATATGGCCTAAGGACATCTAAAAAGATAACAGCGGAAGGCTTGGAAGACAAAGTGAGTCCATCAACTCCAACAGCATAGCTGAGTGCACGACAACGACCTAGCACACCTTACTCTTCGTCTGAAAAGTCTACAACATGATGCGTTGCAGCCTGAAACGGGTCAGCACATGGAATATGCTGGCAATGTAACACAGTAGAGCAATGAACAGAATAAAGGCTATCACTACATGCATATATGGCTGGTGGAGGCTCTATGGTTACAATGTTTCGCGAAAAGCCATTTTTTTCCTACAACGAAGGAATATATTTTATTTAACTATCATGATAGTTGTTAAACATTGAGAAGTTTCCTCCAACTCAATCCCAATTAGATAGTAACAAAACACGAACAAGTTAATTAGAGTGTTGAGATCAGCATGATAATGCGAGAACTAGATACTCAAGATGTCCATAACCGGGGACACGGCTAACCATGATTAGTTTGTACACTCTGTAGAGGTTTGCGCACTTTTCCCCACAAAACTCGATCTCCTCCGTTGGATTTCTCGCACTACATGGTGTTTGCGAAACGGATGACCGAGACACAGTCTTTCTGAAACATTAACTCTTTACTCTGGGTAGACAGTACCAACCTACATCCCCTATATCTGCTAGTCTACCACTGAAAGAGGTCACGCAACATACTCAACTATGCTAGAGCCCATAATAGCTTGTGGCTGCACACGGAAGTTTCTAGCATGAATAATCTTATGATCCCTTTGAGCCTAGGTGGCGAACCATAGGATGATCACACGGGTACTCCAGGATATCCTAGGACAACACTGGATTCTCCAGGTGCCCACAACCAATCCACCCAGATGTGTATTTAAGTAGCCACCTTAAGTTAACCATTAATTAACAATCTCACATCTGTCATGGAAACACTCAAACCCAATCCACATCTATGAGCATAGCATGGCAATATAAGCATAGCGTAGAAGTAACTCCCAAGGTTGATAAAAAAGGCAATAGGTTCTACCTCATCATCTACTTCCCAATACCCACAAGTTAATCACATCCTATTCATGCAGTGTTTGAGGGTTGAGACTAATGTATAAAACTGGGTATGAAAAGAGTATGATTAATGTGTTACTTGCCTTGCTGATGATCCGCAAAACCTAGAGACTCATAGTAGCACGCTGCGCACTCCGAGAATTCTATTGCAAACAAACAATAAACAAACAATAGCATACATAAGCATTCAAGCAATGATGCAAGGGTAAAAATCAAATAAGAAGATCCAATCTGAAAATACAATTGAAGAGCTTCGATTTGCAAAAAGGATCGGTCAAATCGGAGCTACAGAACTAAAACTACGGTCAAAAGAACTTCGAAAACAAATCTACTTGAAACTAAATTTTAAATTGTCAAATCCTTGTTCAAGTTGATTAAACAGAAAGAGGGGCTCGCGACAAAGGTTTTGGCGTTGGTTTCACTGGATTTGGACGAACGGTTAAAAAGTTGCGAGGGTTTGAAGATCAGGGGCTAATCTGTGATAAAAGTAATCGTGGATAGGTCCCTGGTAGAAAAAAAGACTACGGCGCGAACGTTCGTTAACAGAGACGAACGGGCGAAAGCGTTCGTTAAAACGAACGAACGAACAAACGTTCGCAAATGAAACTAAACCGAGAAAAACCGAACCAATCTAAATAAATAAATAAATCTAGGGTTTCAAAGAAAAACCGATGGTTTTTACCTAAAACCGAAAAAAACCGGGCGGCGAATCCGCAAGGTCCGGCGCGGCTCCGACGGCTTTCCGGCGAGGCGGGGCGGCTGCGCGGGTGGCGGCGGGGTGGTGCGGGTGGTGCGGCGCGGCGGCGGGCTGCGCGGGGCGGCGGGGCAGGCGGCGTGCGGTGTAGGGCGGCGTGGTACAGCGCAGGCGGCGGGGCGGCTCGGGGTCTAAGGGGAGGGGCCCCGGGTGGTATTTAAAAGGGGGAAGAGGCGGCGGCGGGGTCCAACTTGGGGAGGGGGTCGGCGGCGGCGGACGGGGCTCGGACTCCCTCCGAGTCCGGCGGTGGCACGCGGGCGAGCGGGGGAAGGCGGCGGCAAAGGTGGGCCGGCTGGGCCCTTGGCCCAGATCGGTCCAGGATTTTTTTAAACAAAATCGCCGAAAAGGAAAAAAATCCTAAATAAATATTATAGAAATTCTAAAAATGTCAAAAACAATTTTCACCGTATAAATAAAATATTTAGAACAAAGTGAACATTTTCTTGGCCTAAAATGCAATTTTGAAAAATGCATATTTTTCTAATTCAAATAAAATAGCAATAAAATCCAAATAAAATTATTTATTTGATTTTAACATTTTATTTCTTTTATTTTGGAGAAGTCATATTATCTCCTCTCATATATTTTAATATGAAAAATTTCGGAGAGAAAAATAATTAAATCAAAATGACCCTCTTTTCAATATTTGAGAAAAATTCAAATATGAAAATAATAAAATCCCCAACTCTCTCTGTTGGTCCTTGAGTTGCTTAGGATATTTAGGATCACAACCAAAATGCAAATAAAATACGATATGCATATGATGACCTATGTATAACATTCCAAATTGAAAATTTGGGATGTTACAAACCTACCCCCTTAAGATGAATCTCGCCCTAGAGATTCGGCTTGGCTAGAAAATAGGTGTGGGTGGTCCTTCAGTAGATCTTCCTTTCATTCCCAGGTGGCTTCATCCTCGGTATGGTGGCTCCACTGAACTTTGCAAAACTTGATAACCTTGCTGCGTGTAACTTGGCTGGCAAACTCGAGAATCTTGACAGGTTTCTCCTCATAGGTTAAATCACTATCAAACTAAATTGCTTCCAAGGGCACTGTATCTCTCAGAGGAATATCGGCCATCTCAGCATGGCACTTCTTTAACTGGGAAATGCGAAACACATCATGAACTCCTGACAGTCCTTCGGGTATCTCCAACTTGTAGGCCACTTCTCCCATACATTCCAAAACTCGGTATGGTCCTACAAATCTCGGGGCTAACTTTCCCTTAACTCCAAAGTGTTTAACTCCTCGTAGAGGTGACACTCGAAGATATGCTCTGCTCCGATTTCATAGACTACCTCCTTGCGTTTTGAGTCTACATAACTCTTCTGCCTGGACTGTGCTATCTTCAGTCTATCGTGAATCATCTTAACCTTCTCTTCGGACTCTTTGATAAAATCTGGTCCAAACAACTAGCGGTCCCCAACTTCATCCCATATCAACGGTGTCCTACACCTCCTTCCGTACAAGGCCTCGAAAGGTGCCATCTTCAAACTGGCCTGGTAGCTGTTGTTGTATGAGAACTCTGCGTAAGGCAAATTGGCATCCCAACTAGATCCATAATCTAGCGCACAAGCTCTCAACATGTCCTCCAGAATCTGATTGACTCTCTCGGTCTGCCCATTTGTCTGTGGATGAAAGGTCGTACTAAACTCTAGCCTGGTACCCAAGGTCTGGTGTAGCTGATTCCAAAACTTCGAGGTAAACTGTGTTCCTCTATCTGATATGATGGTCCTCGGAACTCCATGCAGACAGACAATCTTGGTCATATATATCTTGGCCAACTTCGCACTCATATAGGTGGTTTTCACTGGGATAAAGTGAGCCACTTTGGTCAAACAATCCACTACCACCCAAATAGAATCATATCCCGATCGGGTCCTGGGCAATCCGGTGACGAAATCCATGCCAAGCTTATCCCACTTCCATTTGGGTATCGGCATAGGCTGCAGTAATCCTGCTGGCTTCTGATGTTCTGCCTTCACTCTCTGACATACATCACATACGGCTACATACTCGGCAATATCCTTCTCCATACCAGTCCACCAGAAACACTCCTTCAAATCCAAATACATCTTGGTGTTTCCGGTGTGTATCGAGTATGGCGAGTCATGAGCTTCCTGAAGTATCAACTTCCTGATCTCTGCATTATTGGGTACATAAACACGGTCCTCAAACCACAAGGTGTCGTGCTCATCCTCATGAAAACCTTTGGCTTTTCCTTTACTCATCCTCTCTTTTATCTCAGCAATTTCCTTATCATCCTTCTGAGCTTATTGAATTTTTCCCAATAATGTTGACTGAACTTCCAATGCTGGAACAAAACCTCTAGGGACTATCTCCAAATGAAGATCCCTGAGATCTTCAGCCAACTCCTTTGGTAATCCTCTGCTTACGAGGGTATTGGCATAACTCTTCCGGCTCAAAGCGTGATAGTGCAACTTCATGTCATAATCTTTTATAAGCTCCAACCATCTCCTTTGCCTGAGATTCAGCTCCTTCTGTGTGAAAATGTACTTCAAACTCTTATGGTCTGTGTACACATCACAATGATTTCCAATAAGAAAATGTCTCCAGGTCTTGAGTGCATGCACTACAGCTGCTAACTCCAAATCATACATGGCATAATTCAACTCATGTGGTCGAAGCTGTCGTGAGGCATATGAAACAACTCTTCCGTCCTGCATAAGTACACCTCCAAGTCCTAAGCGAGAAGCGTCGCAATACACTTGGAAATCTTTGCGTATATCTGGCAGAATCAGCACTGGGGCTGTAACCAAATGTTTCTTCAACTCCTGAAAACTTGCCTCACATTCATCTGTCCATTTAAACTTAGTGCCCTTCTTCAGCAACTCCATCATAGGCTTCGCAATCTTAGAAAAATTCTCAATGAATCTCCGATAATATCCCGTGAGTCCAAGAAAACTACTGATCTCTCCAACTGAGGTGGGTGCTAGCCAATTAGTGACAGACTGCACCTTGGTAGGATCTACTGCTATGCCTTCTCCTGATATAACATGTCCAAGAAATCCTACTTTCTTCAACCAAAACTCACATTTGTTGAACTTGGCATACAACTGATGTTCCCTGAGCTTCTCGGGAACTAAATGATGAAGCTATGTACCTAGGGTAGGGTCATGGATCTGTCCAAGATACCCTCCCCAAGGACATCTCTAAAAGAACCAGAAGCATTCGAAGAAAAATCATCATCCACTCGACCATGAAGCTATGTTCCACTCGACAGTCATGAAGACACTCGACCGTATGGACAATCACTCGACTACCAGAAGATCTAGAGCCACTCCACTCTGCAACGGTCGGGAATTAAGTCATAGCTTTAATGGTCATTATGTATCTTTATTGCAGGTGTTACCAGTAACGTCCCCATCTTTATGTACCTTAAACCCTTTGTAACTGAGGGCGGGAGGAGTCTGGCGAACTCTATATAAGCCACCCCTTCCTCAGGGACAGGGGTTCGCACCCCCTGTAGCACACACGCATATAATTCAGTCGACCACCTCCGGGCTCCAAGACATAGGGTTGTTACTTCCTATGATAAGGGCCTGAACTCATAAAACTCGCGTGTACAACTACTCCATAGATAGGATCTTGCCTCTACATCCCTACCCCCCATTCTACTGTCAGACTTAGAACCACGACAGTTGGCGCCCACCTTGGGGCGGGTGTCTTAGTGAGTTGTTGGAGAAGTTGTGATTTTTCTGATCCCCATCAACATGGTTTTAGGCAGAGGTTTGGCCAAGGGCCATGAGATCCATCTCAGTGTGCTCATATTCATCGCCGACGACTCCGCTTGGCTCCAGGAAGCGCCACTCGACGTCGAGGCGCTCCCCGTTCGCGGGGCAACGCACTTTCGCGCGTGCGTCCGTGGCATCCTCCTACGGCAGCCGTCGACTCAGTATCGGTCGGCTCCCGTGCTGACCTCCCTCCCTGCAGCCCACCAGGGCAAATGTTCCGGTCGGTCGAGGAATCAGTGGTGGGTGAGGCATGCGGTGGCTCGCCAATCGGCCACCCCCCAGGTCGCGACAATCGAGCCCGACGAAACTCTCTATGGCCTGTTCGACTGGCTCCGTAGAGACTGCATCCGAGTGTGATAGCAGCGACCCCGCGGCAGAAGTTTTGATGGTTAATGGACCACGCAGTCCTCCTGGCTTCACTCGTGAAGACGGAGGCGACGGGAGTGGCGATCCGTCACGTGTTCACGAAGAGTACCGCCCCGAACCCCTCTCTTCGCAGCGGAGGGAAGAACTTTGCCGCCGGAACATGGATGTGCTTCACACTCCTATCGTTGGAGAAACCCCTGAGGCCCAGGCCTTGGAGGAGGAGCGCCTGGCCAACTTGGCTGAGCGCACTCGCCTGGAGAACCTCCAGCGCGCACTCGATGAGCGTGCTCGGCAGCGTATCCCCGAGTCTAGTCGACGCCAACTTTTTCCGCCTCCGACTCAGGTATACCGAACTCCGATCCAGAATCTCGCAGCTGCGGCCCGGATAGAGGAGTCAATCCAACCTTCCTAGTCAGAAGCTGGTCGAGGTTTGGTGCAGATTTGGGCTTTGCTCCGTGCGGCGGGAGAGCAGAATACAGCAGTATCTCAGTTGCGGAATAGGATCCATAGCAGATCCGTGGTTGCAGACGCAGTCCGGTCGGCTCACAGCCCGAGATCGCCCCCGAGGCATGAAGGGCGTGAGGACCGGCGAGATCAGTACAAAAACCGCGAGCAGTATGATCACCGACTCGATCATGATGATCGTTGTCGAGTTCCCACGCCTCCCCCAAGGAGTGGGTCATACATGCCTCGGCAGCAAGATGACAGATGTCCTCACAGTGGTGGGCGAAGGATTCCAGTCGACCCCAGGGAGCCGGGCTTTAATGCGAGATCTATTCTTGTTCAGGGTCTGGTTGACAGAAACCGAGCTCACAGAGAAGGTCACGACAGAGATTTCCCAACCAGCAACAAGGTACATGTCTCAGGTCCAGAGTGTTTTAGCAGAGCCATCAGGGCTGCGGTGATTCCTCCCAACTTTAGGTTGGTGACTGGAGTCAGTAAGTTCACTGGCGAGTCCAAGCCTGACAATTGGCTTGAGGATTACCGAGTGGCTGTACAAATTGGTGGTGGCAACGATGAAGTGGCCATGAAGCATCTTCCTTTGATGTTAGAGGGCTCGGCCAGAGCGTGGCTAAATCAGTTGGCGCCTGGTAGTATTTATACTTGGGAAGATCTTGCCCGAGTGTTTGTCAAAACATTTGAAGGTACTTGCAAACGGCCGGCAGGGCTGACAGAATTGCAGTGCTGCGTTCAGAAACCGAATGAAACTTTGAGAAATTATATCCAGAGATGGATCATGTTGCACCACACAGTGGAGAACATGTCGGATCACCAGGCGATTTGTGCCTTCAAGGAAGGCGTTAAATATCGGGAGTTGAATCTGAAATTCGGTTGGACAGGGATATGACTCTGACTCGGATGATGGAGATTGCCACCAAGTACGCCAATGGTGAAGAAGAAGACCGACTCCGGAGCGTCAAGCACAAAACAGTCGCTCACGAAACCCGAGGAGGGAACTCCAATCGGAAGCAGAAGCGCAAGGCCGAGCCAGCTGCTCCTGGTGAAGCCTTAGCCATGACTCAAGGAAAGTTCAAAGGGAAACCCAAAGGGCCGTGGAACCCCAAGAAAGTAAAAGATCAAGAAGGAAATGATGTGCTAGATTTACCATGCCACATTCACACCAAAAAAGATGAAGAAGGTAATTTCATTTACCCGAAGCATACCACTCGACAGTGTCGACTCCTAATCCAGCAATTCCGAGAGAAACAGCCCAAGGAAAAAGAGAAGGAAGCGGACAAAGTTGAGGATGATGAGGAGGACGACGATGGTTACCCCCATGTCAATTCTACTCTGATGATTTTCGCTGATGTTGAGTAAGAGTCGACTGAAAGTCATCAATAGAGAAGTGAACATGGTCGCTCCGGTGACACCCAGTTATTTGAAGTGGTCTCAGACTGCCATTACATTCGACCAGTCCGATCACCTGGCACATATAGCCACCCCTGGGAGGCAAGCGCTGGTGGTCGACCAAGTAGTCGAAGGCACTCGATTGACTAAGGTTCTGATGGATGGTGGCAGTGGTCTGAATATACTGTATGCAGAGACGTTGAAAGGAATGGGAATTCCGATGTCCAGACTCAGTGAAAGCAATATGAGTTTCCATGGAGTCATTCCTGGCAAGAAGGCTGCATCACTCGGCCAGATCGCCCTTGATGTAGTGTTCGGTGATTCCAAGAATTACCGCAAAGAAAAGTTGACATTTGAAGTTGTGGATTTCCAGAGTGCTTATCATGCCATTCTGGGCAGGCCAGCTTATGCACGTTTTATGGCTCGACCATGTTACGTGTACCTCAAATTGAAGATGCCTGGTCCTAAAGGTGTGATCACCATCACTGGCAGTCGGAAGAAGGCAGAAGAGTGCTTCCAGAAAGGCTCAAAGATCGCCGATGCACAAATGGCAGTAGTGGAGTTGCAGGAGTATCAAAAAAATGCAGATCCAAGTGATTTGTTACGAGCTAAGAAGCCTGCCACAGATTCAGCATTCCAGTCGTCTGGTGAAACGAAGTCGATTCACATTCACCCGACAGATCCCAATGCTGCTCCGACTCACATTTCTACAACACTCGACTCCAAATAGGAAGAAGCGCTCATCCAGTTCCTCCGTGAGAAGTGGGATATCTTTGCATGGAAACCTTTTGACATGCCAGGTGTTCCTAGGGGACTGGCTGAGCATCGTTTGCGAGTCGATCCAAAAGTGAAACCAGTAAAAGAACACCTTCGACGGTCAGCCGTACAGAAGAGAAAGGCAATCGGTGAAGAAGTGGCTCGACTTCTAGCAGTTGAGTTTATCCGAGAGATTTACCACTCCGAGTGGTTAGCTAATGTTGTCATGGTCCCAAAGAAGGATGACTCACTTCGCATGTGCATTGACTTCAAACATATCAATCAGGCCTGCCCGAAAGATCACTTTCCTCTCCCTCGCATCGACCAAATAGTCGACTCGACTGCGGGGTGTGAGCGTTTGTCCTTTTTGGACGCTTATTCCGGATATCATCAGATCCATCTGTATGGACCCCGATGAAATAAAAACAGCTTTCATCACCCCATTTGGGTGCTTCTATTATGTCACTATGCCATTCGGTTTGAAGAACGCTGGAGCCACATTCATGCAGATGATTTAGAAGTGTTTGCTCACTCAGATCAGTCGGAATGTGGAAGCATACATGGATGACATTGTGGTCAAGTCACGTAAAGGTTCCGACCTACTGGCTGACCTTGCTGAAACCTTTGCCAACCTCAGAAGGTATGATATCAAGCTTAATCCATCAAAGTGCACGTTTGGAGTTCCAGGCGGAAAATTACACGGTTTTCTCATTTCCGAACGAGGGATCAATGCTAACCCAGAGAAAGTGGGTGCCATACTCTGGATGAAACGCCATGTGCGTGTGCATGATGTCCAGAAGCTTACTAGTTGTTTGGCCGCCCTAAGTCGATTCATTTCTCGCCTCAGTGAAAAGGCACTGCCTCTTTACCGACTGATGAAGAAGTTAGATAAGTTCGAGTGGACTCCTGAAGCTGATGCAGCATTTGCAGAGCTTAAAGCCCTGCTTTCCACCCAGCCGGTGCTTGCTGCTCCAATCAGCAAAGAGCCTTTACTCCTTTATATTGCAGCCACTAGACAAGTCGTTAGTACAGTACTTACGGTCGAGCGGGAAGAAGAAGGAAAAGCTTACAAAGTTTAGCGCCCAGTATACTATGTCTCTGAAGTTTTGACTCCAGCAAAGCAAAGATATCCACATTATCAGAAGCTTGTATATGTGATTTATATGACCACGAAGAAGGTTGCACATTACTTCTCTGATCATTCCATTACAGTCGTTAGCGACGCTCCATTATCAGAGATTCTGAACAACAGAGATGCAACTGGTCGAGTGGCAAAGTGGGCGATTGAACTACTTCCCTTAGATATCAAGTTCGAGGCAAAGAAAGCTATCAAGTCCCAAGCAATAGCAGATTTCCTCGCCGAGTGGATCGAACAACAACTGCCGACTCAAGTTCACTCGGAGCACTGGACCATGTTCTTCGATGGTTCCAAGATGCTGAATGGTGCCGGTGCTAGAGTGGTACTGGTATCCCCCCGAGGAGAGAAGCTCAGATATGTCCTCCAGATTCACTTTGATTCCTCCAATAACGAAGCAGAATATGAAGCACTCTTGTATGGGTTGCGTATGGCCATCTCACTCGGCGTCCGTCGCCTCATGGTCTATGGCGACTCAGATTTGGTAGTCAATCAAGTGATGAAGGAGTGGGACGTCAGAAGCCCAGCCATGACTGGTTACTGCAACGCAGTGAGAAAGTTGGAAAAGAAGTTTGAGGGGTTAGAGCTCCATCATATACCCCGACTGAAAAATCAAGCAGCAGATGATTTAGCAAAGATAGGCTCCAAGAGAGAAGCCATTCCCAGTAATGTGTTCCTGGAGCATATTCATGCACCTTCAGTTCAAGAAGATCCCTTCAATGAAGAGCCCCCGCAGCCTAAGAGTGCCACAGATCCGACTGAAGTCGAGGTCCCAGTCGTGGTCGACTTGGTCACGGAGGTGTTGGTCATCACTCCCGACTGGATAGTGCCATACATTGCATATATCCTTAGGAAAGAGCTCCCAGAGGATGAAGAAGAGGCTCGACAGATCATCCGTCAATCCAAGGCTTTTACTATAATAAGAGGACAACTGTTCAGAGAAAGTGCAACTGGGGTCAGCCAGAAATGCATAACACCAGAAGAAGGCCGAGTGATCCTCCACGACATCCATTCGGGGACTTGTGGTCACCATGCATCCTCTCGGACCATTGTGGCTAAAGCATGCCGAGCTGGATTTTATTGGCCACGAGAAAATGAAATGGCGAAAGATATAGTCGACAGATGTGAAGGCTGCCAGTTCTACTCCAATATGTCGCACAAACCTGCATCAGCCCTGAAGACCATCCCCACTCGTCTGGCCCTTTGCTGTTTGGGGATTGAACATGGTTGGTCCACTGAGGACTGGTAGGAGCGGCTTCACTCATGTGCTTGTAGCAGTCGACAAGTTTACCAAATGGATCGAAGCCAAGCCTATTAAGAATCTTGAAGCTAGTACTGTTGTCAGCTTCATCAGAGAGTTGATTTTCAGATATGGGGTTCCGCACAGCATCATCACTGACAACGGATCAAACTTTGATTCTGATGAATTCAGAACCTTCTGCGCCTCACAAGGCACACGAGTCGACTATGCTTCAGTCGCCCATCCCCAGTCGAATGGACAAGCAGAAAGAGCAAATGGCCTGATTCTCAAAGGACTGAAACCCCGACTGATGCGAGATCTCAAGCATGCAGCGGGCGCCTGGGTTGATGAACTTCCATCAGTTCTTTCGGGATTGAGGACAACTCCCAATCGGTCGACTGGCCGAACTCCATTCTTCTTGGTCTATGGGGCTGAAGTTGTTCTACCGAGTGACTTGCTTCATAATGCACCACGAGTTGAGCTCTTCTCTGAAGATGAAGCAGAACAAGCTCGGCAAGACGCAGTCGGCCTCCTAGAGGAGGAAAGAGAGATGGCCTTGATCCGGTCGACCATTTATCAGCAAGACTTGCGTCGATTCCATGCTAGACACATGAAGGGTCGAGCCTTTCAAGAGGGAGACTTGGTTCTTCGAGTGGGTCAGCAGAAACCACACAAGCTCGCTCCAGCTTGGGAAGGTCCCTTCATTGTCACCAGAGTACTCCACAAAGGAGCATACCACCTTTACAGTGTCGAGCATAAGAAGGACGAGCCACGGGCTTGGAATACGGAGCTGCTCCGCCCCTTTTATACTTAAGTACTCGTTCGAATAAAATGTAATAAGAAATACCTTTGTAATTTGTTTGCAAAGACAAGAGCGTTACAGTCCTCTGGCATGATTGTTGTTGCTTTTATTTACGTCTGAAAACCCCCAGTGGGTGACTTAGCTGCGAATCTGTTTCGCCTAAGTTCGAAAGAAAATCCTACCGAGTGGTGAGCAAGCCTCTCACTCGGGGGTTTAGCTGTGAACCCATTTCGCCTAAGTTTACAAAATCCTACCAAGTGGTGAGCCAGCCTCCCACTCGGGGGCTTAGCTGCAGTCTAGTACTCGCCTAAGTTTGTAAAATCCTACCGAGTGGTGAGCCAGCCTCCCTCTCGGGGGCTTAGCTGCAGTCCAGTACTCGCCTAAGTTTGTAAAACCCTGCCGAGTGGTGAGCAAGTCTCCCACTCGGGGGCTTAGCTGCAGTCCAGTACTCGCCTAAGTTTGTAAAATCCTACCGAGTGGTGAGCCAGCCTCCCACGCGGGGGCTTAGCTGCAATCCAGTACTCGCCTAAGTTTGTAAAATCCTACCGAGTGGTGAGCCAGCCACCCACTCAGGGGCTTAGCTCCAGTCCAGTACTCGCCTAAGTTTGTAAAATCCTACCGAGTGGTGAGCCAGCCTCCCACTCGGGGGCTTAGCTGCAATCCAGTACTTGCCTAAGTTTGTAAAATCCTACCGAGTGGTGAGCCAGCCTCCCACTCTGGGGCTTAGCTGTAGTCTAGTACTCGCCTAAGTTTGTAAAATCCTACCGAGTGGTGAGCCAGCCTCCCACTCGGGGGCTTAGCTGCAGTCCAGTACTCGCCTAAGTTTGTAAAATCCTACCGAGTGGTGAGCAAGTCTCCCACTCGGGGGCTTAGCTCCAGTCCAGTACTCTCCTAAGTTTGTAAAATCCTACCGAGTGGTGGGCAATCCTCCCACTCGGAGGCTTAGCTGCAGTCCAGTACTCGCCTAAGTTTAAAAAATCCTACCGAGTGGTGAGCAACCCTCCCACTCGTAGGCTTAGCTACAGTCCAGTACTCCCCTAAGTTTAAAAAATCCTACTGAGTGGTGAGCAATCCTCCCACTCGGGGGCTTAGCTGCAGTCCAGTACTCGCCTAAGTTTGTAAAAATCCTACCGAGTGGTGAGCAACCCTCCCACTCGGCGGCTTAGCTGCAGTCCAGTACTCGCCTAAGTTTGAAAATCCTACCGAGTGGTGAGCAATCCTCCCACTCGGAGGCTTAGCTGCAGTCCAGTACTCGCCTAATGTCAGGACCCCGATTCTAAGTCACACCGATCTAGCATGTAACATCTCATATCACTTTGCGGCCTCACGCACGGTATTCCCACGGGTGTCGCCTTACCATGGCCTGGGACCGTTTGCGTCTTTTGGCTCACGTATATGATAGTGTCTCTAGCATCCATATGACAGAGAACCCGGGCCGGCGTGACTAGTCATGAACCCAAAGTGGCACTAACTTACGGGGACAGGCATACATGAATCAACATCGAGCATGTCGGTCAGTAGCGTGCGAATCCGGGCTATAGCACTGGGCTAACAGGACTCCGGGATCCCGGGCTGTAGCAGGCTAGGAAGGACTCCGGATGTCACCGCGTGACATTTCCCCAAAGGGACAGACACAGGAACAAAGTGAATCACATGTCGGCCAGTCTAAGTGTTCCGGAGCAGTAGTGCTGGGCTAGCAGGACTCCGGTGAACCGGGCTGTAGCGGACTACTATGGCTCATGGAAGCACAAGACTACATTTCCCCATAAGAGAGGCTACCAAGGATGAACAACTAGGTTGTCGGATCCCACACATACCAAGCATTTCAATCATACACACAATATGCTCGATATGTGTAAATACAACATGGCATCACAACATAACTCTACGACTAAAGTATTTATTCATTAGGCTTCGAAGAGCCAGATAATACAAACATGGGTCTCATGACCCAACATACAGAGCATACAAACAACAAGCACATGCGGAAGCTTAACTTGTCTGAGTACAGACAACTACAAATGAAAAAGGCTGAGAAGCCTGACTATCTACAAGACCCTCCCAAGGGTACAAGATCGTAGCTGAGGTAACAAGCTAAACGTCGAAGTCCACGTGGAACTACTAGCGAGACTGAAGTCTCTCTTCAAAACATAAAATAAGCAAACATGAGTACAAATGTACCCAACAAGACTTACATCAGAATTGTCTACATATGCATCGGTATCAACAAAGGAGTGGTGGAGTTTAACTGCAGCAAGCCAGCTTTGACTTGGTGGCTATCCTGAACTACGACAGCAAGTAACTCTTTTGAGGTGGCGCACATGAGTCCACATATTCACCATACCAATACACCACTATGGATCTGCTCCCGTCTCCCAACGAGAACGCCATCCATAGCACTCACGCTTATCTTGCGCATTTTAGAGTATCCACTTTCACTTGTCTATGAACTATGCAAGAGGTCCAAGTTTCCATATCCGAGGAATCCGGCTATTCGAATAGATATGATAACCCTGCAGGGGTGTACCTCTTCACACACGCTCTCGCCACTTACCACCATGTACACGTCGTGTACCTCGGCAACCTTCAAGCGGAAGCCTGGCGAGGGAGTCGGCCACGACCTGACTAACCACACAAGTCTCTCGTCCATGTTTATCGTCTATTCGGGTTCCATCCGCAAGGAGATCCGGCCGGGGTGTCGCTCACGGCCCCAAACGATGTGTGCAGGGTTCCCAAGCCCACCATCCGTGTGCCACTTGGTACACCGTGCCACTGTGCCTAGTCTGTCCCAAGCCCACCTGTACCGCGTGCCACTTGGTAGACTACTAACACTACCTACAAACACCAGAAACTAGTTGCAACTCCTGGACAGAGATCGAGTTGATTAATAAGCCGAGAGGGGCCGAGTTACCGGAACCCAATGTGTGGTAGTAACTGTTCATGGATCACAAACACAGAACTCAGTTCCTGAGAACGGCTGCAATGAGACAACCCACCATGTACTCGTACATGGCCTCTCACCGCTACCTTTACCAAATCGTGTTCACACACTTTGCTCTCAACGATAGGACATGTTCACCACGTTCCAATTCATTCCCGATGAATCAGACCTGACTCAACTCTAAGCAGTAGCAGGCATGACAACAAGCATGAATGAGTAGGCACATCAGGGCTCAAACAACTCCTACTCATGCTAGTGGGTTTCATCTATTTACTATGGCAATGACAGGTCATGCAGGGGAAAGGGGTTCAACTACCGCAGCATGTAACAGTTGAATCGTTGTTGTCCTAATGCAGTAAAAGAGAGCAGAAGCGAGAGAGTGGGATTGTATCGGAATGAACAAGGGGGTTTTGCTTGCCTCGCACTTCTGAAGATAATATAGCTCTTCATTGGTGTCATCGAACTCATCGTCGGAAGCACGTCTATCGAGAGGGGACAATCACCGGCAACTGAGAAAGAACATAATCAATGCAATGCCACAATATGATGCATGATCATGACATGGCAATATGCTGTGATTTGAGGTAATGCATCTAGCTATGGTTTAAATGAAGTTGGTTTGAATACATGATTCAAATTCGAACTCCATATATGATTATTTAAATGCCCTTTATTTGTTTTATCCAAAACAGAGGACAAACATTGTTCAAACATCCATGAAAATGGTACAGATGGATTCCTTGAATTTTTCTGATAATTTTTCATATATAAATCTTTGTATTTGGAGTTACAGATTAATTCCTATGATTTTTAGAAGTTGCTCTATTTTTTGGAATTTCCAAATTATTTAGAAATATGAGTATTCCAGTAAATGTGTTTACGACGTCAGCACTGCGTCAGGGTGACGTCAGTGGTTGACCAAAGTCAAAACTGACTGGTGGGGCCTAGCTGTCATTGAGCTAGTTAACTGGCAGTGTTAATTAAACTTAGACTATTTTAACACGGGGTTTAATTAGGATGTGGGGCCCATGTTTCAGTTGCACGGGAGGGTTAATTAGTGGCTTAAATAGGGATTAGTCAGCGGCTAATCGCCAGCGTAAGAGGGGCAAGTCGGAGTTGCCCGTCCGGCCAACTCCAGTGACGAGGGGTCGTGCGGCTGGGCTTGTTGGAACCGGCGCAACGAGGCGCGTCGGTTGGTGGCCTCGGGAAGGCCTGGGGTGGCCGGGTGTGTCGCCGGTGTCGAGGTTTAGCGGCGGCGGAGCTCGGGCTCGAGCGGGTGCGGGGTTTCAGTGCGAGCTAGAGCAAACAGTGCGTAAGTTCGCTTCCCGGGGACGCGGTGAGCATGTTGGTGCTGCTTACGAGAGCGGGGGAGGTCGGGAGCGCAGGGTTGGCCGGCCATGGCAACGGCGGTGCTCGGGAGCTTGTGGGGAAGCAGCTAGAGGGCCAGCGCGACAAAGGGAGGAGAGGGAAAAGACTGCAGGTCTCACAACGGATCTTCTGGTGCGGACGGCGAGCTCGGGGAGGTCCCGTAGCCGACGAATCAATGACGGCGACCGTCAGGGCAGAGGATGAAGATGGCGATGGTGGCGACGCTGCAGGGCTCTTGCGGTCGCGTGCCTCAGTGTGTAGCTCCATGGAGTCGTGGCGGAGCTCGTGGTGGCGCTGGTTTGGTGGGTGGTGGCCTATAGCCACGGTGACGGTGACAGTGTGCTCTCGGGCTCACGGGAAGAGAGGAAGAGGGAGACAGAGGAGGAGGGAGAACGAGGGGAGGCTCTGGGCGTCTCCGTGGCGTCGCGAGGATGTCGGGGAGGCTGCCACCGCGAAGCAGGAGGTGGAGGCCTCCGCGTGCGCGCGTGCTACTTCGCCTCTGCCTACTAGCAGAGGTTGAAGACAACCGCTCTGCCCCGGTGGGCTGGACTGGTGCAGCTGGGCCGGCTATAGGTAAGTGGCCCAGGTACGGGTCTTTCTTTTTGTTTCTGTTTTTTATTACTTTGCCACTGTTTTGCAAATTCAAAGGAATTCAAAACAATGCAAAATATTCTCTGACCATTTTATGTTGCTTATTGGACTTCTCCAAAAGCACACAAAATATATCAGACGTATTTGGAAATATATCCCATATATATTTGGGTATATTTCCAAATTCAAATAGAATAGTGATTTAAATTCAGTGCCCAAAATATTCCACAAAAATGTTCACTATTTTTGGTTTGGTCTCAAAGCCTTGCCAAAATTGTCAAACATTTATGAAGGCATTTTGGAAACAATGAATGCAATTTAAAGGGTTCTTGCCCTTCTTTTAAATTGATTTATGAGGCTTTCACTTTCCTCAATTTAAGTTTCTTGAATTTAAACATGATGCATGCTCACTGATGCAACTATTACACTCAGGTGTACTAGAGCTGTGGCAACTCACCCCCACTAAACAAGAATCTCGTCCCGAGATTCAAAACGTGAGGTAAGAAGACAGAGGGAACATGGAACTGACACAGTCTTCATGATCCATTGCATTTCTCGAAGATGTTGATTCATTGCTTCAAATTGATCTTGACGTCTTTGCTTTCAAAAACTCCATCCAACACAACGACCACAGAAAGAAACTCTATAGGAATCGATCTTCTCAAAGATCGAGCAACTCACAATCAACTCATGGAGTGAGATGTTGAAACACCTCTTGAGCTGAGACACGAAAAACACATCGAGAGGGATGGAAGAATAGAGGTTCAAGTTGGTAGGCAACAATTCCACGCTTAAGTAAGATGGTGCATGGTTTCAAAGTAGCGAGGAGATAGTTACCATGATTTCATAACATGACACCTTAGGGAGGTGACTCGTAGAGCTATTCCCTTAAATGGCAAAAAGAATTACTTTTGATACAAAGATCATTGAAACTCTTTATACCAGCCTAAGGTAAATCACAACAATCGTTTGGCGGGGTAAGAAGGGATGGCATACCTAGACTGGGATGGATGATGTGGACTACTTTTTTGAAGACAACGCAAGGGATGATTTTGCTTGTGCGTGCTCTCAAGAACTTGAGCATTTCCATATTCATCAAGGTTCTACCAACATCCGTGCCAAGGATCATGGCAACACAACATACTACCATGATGAATAGTGATGGACGATGCAGATGCAAAGGGAGATACCACCTTCTCATATTTCTCTTTAGCGAGGCCAAGGAAACAAAATCTGATGATCGACCGAGAGACATTTAGCACTCCGCTTCTAATGTTCTCCTTGATGTGCTACCGTAACCCATTTATAGATATAGTTTGGTACCTATGACATCAAGTAAAAGGTCGAACTTCGAGAGCACAAGAATCCATAAGGAATAACTATGGAAATAAATCCTACGAAATCCTTATGGGAAGTTAGCCAACTTCCTCAATCAAAACACTACAATAATAGGTCTTCCGGCTGGGTGTGTCGGCCACGACATCCACTTTACTGGTTACAGAGAGACCAATATTATAGTTCTTGGGAAATGTTCCAACCATCATATCTGCCTGAGATTCAGATCTGGTTGGTGTCAGGATATTCCAGACTCATCAAGTCTAGAGAGAAAAATGAAAGTTTGCAACACAAGTTGACGAGATGATGTTGCAGGATTATCGGGAAATGGACTACGGTGGTAAGCTCCAAAACATGAGCTGGTTCTACTACAAACATGTGAACACGTTGTCCCAGACAAGCATGACCATGTAGTAGTCTTACAACGAAACACTACTGAGTTCAAGTGGGGAACCATCATTGTGGATAACAAAATCCTTGATTAAGCCCAGGTTAGCTCTTAAAAAGGAACTTCTTATCCTTGAACAAATCAATCAGTGGCTTGGTGTGCTAGGGACACATATAGAATGAAGGTTGCAAGTCTCCAAACCACAGAATACTTCGCACGTATGCATGACTGATTTGGGATGATTCCAGAGGAGGCAAAACAAACTTTCTCGAATTCATGGCGGCAACTTGCATCAGATGCACATGAATTAGAGGAAGTCACTTCTTACACCAAACATATATTTCATGAACGGGACATGAAGAAAATGCTTACATAAGTTTCCAACACTAGCTTAATGTCCAACAAAGTCATGGACAAGATAGGGATGTTTTCAATGGGCTCAACAACAATTCATCCAGGTTTCCATATAAATGGATTTCCACAATTATGTGAACAAGGTGATAGCATCGGTCAGACCAAAAGATGTAATGGTGTATGCTTGAGGGATCAACCACGAGTAAGACAACATTACGAATATCGTTGGTTCTGTTTTGATTTGATGATAGCCCACACTCAAATCAAAGTTTTGACAAGATAATTGATCCAACAACTGATCAAGAGGAGCAATCAATGAGGATAACATCTTTCTTCAACACACACACACACACCTGAGGATATCCCTTTGGAGTGAACTAAGCCGGACAAAGCTTTTATCTTCCAACTCTCCAAGTTATTGTTTAGCTCAACCAACTAGCTCAGGGGTATCCAACACGGATTCTTGGAGAAGGGGTGGTTTATAGGAAACCAACTTGATCACAAACTCAACATAGCGGTCAGGTAAAAACCTGGTAATACTTCCGAGAAGATATTCGGAACATCACGAACCACCAATATGTTACTAAGCTTGGGAACAATCTTGCTTTTCAGAGCAAGACGATATGATCAAATAAGCAAGGGATTGAATAATCCTAACTCATTGATCAAAGAGTGCACCAGAATTAAGGACTAGATAGCACAATCTATCTTAGAATGATGATTCAATAACCAACACGCTGAGAATGAAATTATTGTCCATTAACTACCAAGCAATGGAGTTGCTAGGAGTATTGATTTCACACATCACGACTCACTTGCCGGCATTCCGGTTACAATAACACGAGAGCCAAGGAATGAACAATGATGGCAATAAGTGTCACTGCGTCAAAAATTCATAAGAGATGGTGCAGTTCCTACGATATTCTTGACATAAATAGGGTAATACTCCAAGGTAGAACAGAACAAAAGCTGGTTTGGCATTTGATCTGCGGTATACAACTACTTTGACCCAATCCTAGAAATGGATAAGGTACTGGAGTTTGTTTCTCCTTGTCATTCCAGAATAGAATGGCTTGACACACCACAAGAATATGAGGTATCGATGAGCATGAATGCACACATACTCTTAACTATCAATTGACAGATGAGGGCCAGAAAATAACTAACGAGGGACAACTCAAAGGAACATATAACTTTCTGAGTTGTGGATGCATAGATCATTATGTCGGGCAAAGTTCAACATAATTCTTCTGGATAACCCATGCAGAAAAGGAAGGACTGGCAGAGTCACAATATGAATGGAGTACTCCTCAAGAGCACCCTGGTTGTGATCTTTTGGTTCAAAAGAACTTCTGCCATGATGGTTCATGGTATTGGAAGAATGAGATACCACGAACCTCGAGGACTATCGCAAAGGTTACTAATATCCTAAAGGAACTAGCAAACACTATCAACATGAAGTAAGTAAGGTGAATCTCGGGTTCAAGAACCCAGGAATAGAAGGCCTACTAACTAAGTGGCATCACGGGATGCTCTCAAGAATGATGGCTAGAATCATCACACTGGGAACACAAAACAGGGCTAGATTATTAGGTGATCCTCTAAGACACCTAGGGTCATAATAATAGCTCCAACATATATGTCGAGGCAACAGAGTACCTCAGCTCACCGATTAGTGTGGTTAAACTGGCCTAGAGAAACATCGGGAACGAAAAGAAGGGGTTGCAAATGCATCAGACTATTTAGAAACCTGGGATGACTCAGACAGCATAACGGCTGTAAATGCTCAAAAACATTTGAGACATCCTGCAAAATAGTGGCATAACCACTCAAAAGCACAATATCAAGATTCCGAGACCAACTATGAACACACGGAAGTAGTAGAAACTGAACTGGGCCTTAAATCCAACAATCCTATAAGTCTACGGATTAGTAACACGTGATCCTGATAGATAGAAGAGAAGCCTAGTTCTTAATCTCCGTAGAAGAGAATAGGATGACTCAGATCAGAAGGGCATAAGGTAAAGGAGTAAAAAGAGCCTTACGTTCCCTTCCACAATCAATTCCCTTACATAACTAAAGAATTTCTAGGCCCAACTTTGACCAGTCTGGCTTGGTAATCCTACAGGCAGTCAGGCTCTGATACCAAAGCTGTCAGGACCCCGATTCTAAGTCACACCGATCTAGCCCATAACATCTCATATTACTTTGCGGCCTCACGCATGGTATTACCACGGGTGTCGCCTTACCATGGCCTAGGACCGTTTGCGCCTTTTGGCTCACGTATATGATAGTGTCGCTAGCATCCATATGACAGAGAACCCGGGCCGACGTGGCTAGTCGTGAACCCAAAGTGGCACTAACTTACGGGGACAGGCATACATGAATCAACATCGAGCATGTCGGTCAGCAGCGTGCGAATCCGGGCTATAGCACTGGGCTAACAGGACTCCGGGAACCCGGGCTGTAGCAGGCTAGGCAGGACTCCGGATGTCACCGCATGACATTTCCCCGAAGGGACAGACACAGGAACGAAGTGAATCACATGCCGGCCGGTCTAAGTGTTCCGTAGCAGTAGTGCTGGGCTAGCAGGACTCCGGTGAACCGGCCTGTAGCAGACTACTATGGCTCATGGAAGCACAAGACTACATTTCCCCATAAGAGAGGCTACCAAGGATGAACAACTAGGTTGTCGGATCCCACACATACCAAGCATTTCAATCATACACACAATATGCTCGATATGTGTAAATACAACATGGCATCACAACATAACTCTACGACTCAAGTATTTATTCATTAGGCTCCGAAGAGCCAGATAATACAAACATGGGTCTCATGACCCAACATACAGAGCATACAAGCAACAAGCACATGCGGAAGCTTAACTTGTCTGAGTACACACAACTACAAATGAAGAAGGCTGAGAAGCCTGACTATCTACAAGACCCTCCCAAGGGTACAAGATCGTAGCTAAGGTAACAAGCTAAACGTCGAAGTCCACGCGGAACTACTAGCGAGACAAAAGTCTCTCTGCAAAACATAAAATAAGCAAACGTGAGTACAAATGTACCCAACAAGACTAACATCAGAACTGTCTACATATGCATCGGTATCAACAAAGGGGTGGTGGAGTTCAACTGCAGCAAGCTAGCTTTGACTCGGTGGCTGTCCTGAACTACGACTACAAGTAACTCTTTTGAGGTGGCGCACACGAGTCCACATATTCACCATACCAATACACCACTATGGATCCTCTCCCGTCTCCCGACGAGAATGCCATCCATAGCACTCACGCTTATCTTGCACATTTTAGAGTATCCACTTTCACTTGTCTATGAACTATGCAAGGGGTCCAAGTTTCCATATCCGAGGAATCCGGCTATTCGAATATATAATGATAACCATGCAGGGGTGTACTTCTTCACACACACTCTCACCACTTACCACCATGTACACGTCGTGTACCTCGGCAACCTTCAAGCGAAAGCCTGGCGAGGGAGTCGGCCACGACCTGACTAACCACACAAGTCTCTCGTTTAGGTTTATCGCCTATTCGGGTTCCATCCGCAAGGAGATCCGGCCGGGGTATCGCTCACGGCCCCAAACGATGTGTGCAAGGTTCCCAAGCCCACCATTCGGGTGCCACTTGGTACACCGTGCCACCGTGCCTAGTCTGTCCCAAGCCCACCTGTACCGGGTGCCACTTGGTAGACTACTAACACTACCTACAAACACCAGAAACTAGTTGCAACTCCTGGACAGAGATCAAGTTGATTAATAAGCCAAGAGGGGCCGAGTTACCGGAACCCAATGTGTGGTAGTAACTATTCATGGATCACAAAAACAGAACTCAGTTCCTAAGAACGGCTGCAATGAGACAACCCACCATGTACTCCTACATGGCCTCAAACCGCTACCTTTACCAAATCGTGTTCACACATTTAGCTCTCAACGGTAGGACATGTTCACCACGTTCCAATTCATTCCCGATGAATCAGACCTGACTCAACTCTAAGCAGTAGCAGGCATGACAACAAGCATGAATGAGTAGGCACATCAGGGCTCAAACAACTCCTACTCATGCTAGTGGGTTTCATCTATTTACTATGGCAATGACAGGTCATGCAGGGAAAGGGGTTCAACCACCGCAGCATGTAACAGTTGAATCGTTGTTGTCCTAATGCCGTAAAAGAGAGCAGGTGCGAGAGAGTGGGATTGTATCGGAATGAACAAGGGGGTTTTGCTTGCCTGGCACTTCTGAAGATAATATAGCTCTTCATCGGTGTCATCGAACTCATCGTCGGAAGCACATCTATCGAGAGGGGACAATCACCGGCAATATGTTGTGATTTGAGCTAATGCATCTAGCTATGATTTAAATGAAGTTGGTTTGAATACATGATTCAAATTCCAACTCCATATATGATTATTTAAATGCCCTTTATTTGTTTTGTCCAAAACAGAGGACAAACATTGTTTAAACATGCATGAAAATGGTACAGATGGATTCCTTGAATTTTTCTGATAATTTTTCATATATAAATGTTTGTATTTGGAGTTATAGATTAATTCCTATGATTTTTTGAAGTTGCTCTATTTTCTGGAATTTCCAAATTATTTAGAAATATGAGTATTCTGGTAAATGTGTTTACGACGTCAGCACTTCGTCGGGGTGACGCCAGTGGTTGAGCAAAGTCAAAACTGACTGGTGGGGCCTACCTATCATTGAGCTAGTTAACTGGCAGGGTTAATTAAACTTAGACTATTTTAACACGGGGTTTAATTGGGATGTGGGGCCCATGTTTCAGTTGCACGGGAGGGTTAATTACTGGCTTAAATAGGGATTAGTCGGCGACTAATCGCCGGCGTAAGCGGGGCACGTCGGAGTTGCCCGTCCGGCCAACTCTGGTGACAAGGGGTCGTGCGGCTGGGCTTGTTGGAACCGGCGCAATGAGGCGCGTCAGTTGGTGGCCTCGGGAAGGCCTGGGGTGGCCGGGTGTGTCGTCGGCATCGAGGTTTAGCGGCGGCGGAGCTCGGGCTCGAGCGAGTGCGGGGTTTTAGTGTGAGCTAGAGCAAACGGTGCGGCAAGTTCGCTTCTCGGGGACGCGGTGAGCATGTTGGTGCTGCTTACGAGAACGGGGGAGGTCGGGAGCGCAGGGCTGGCCGGCCATGGCGGCGGCGCTCGGGAGCTTTTGGGGCAGCGGCTAGAGGGCGAGCGCGACAAAGGGAGGAGGGGGAAAAGACTGCAGGTCTCACAGCGGATCTTCTAGTGCGGATGGCGAGCTCGGGGAGGTCCCTTAGCCGACGAATCGACGACGGCGATCGTCAGGGCAGAGGATGAAGATGGCGATGGTGGTGACGCTGCAGGGCTCCTGCGGTCGCGGGCCTCAGTGTGTAGCTCCACGGAGTCGTGCCGAAGCTCGTGGTGGCGCTGGTTGGTTGGGTGGTGGCCTATAGCCACGGTGACGGCGACGGTGCGCTCTCGGGCTCACAGGAAGAGAGGAAGAGGGAGCCAGAGGAGGAGGGAGAATGAGGGGAGGCTCTGGGCGTCTCCGTGGCGTCGCGAGGATGTCGGGGGGGCTGCCACCGCGAAGCAGGAGGTGGAGGCCTCCGCGTGCGCGCGTGCTACTTCGCCTCTGCCTACTGGCAGAGGTTGAAGACAACCGCTCTGCCCCGGTGGGCTAGACTGGTGCAGCTGGGCCGGCTACAGGTAAGTGGCCCAGGTACGGGTCTTTCTTTTTATTTCTGTTTTTTTATTACTTTGCCGCTGTTTTGCAAATTCAAAGGAATTCAAAACAATGCAAAATATTCTCTGACCATTTTTATGCTGCTTATTGGACTTCTCCAAAAGCACACAAAATATATCAGAGGTATTTGGAAATATATCCCATATATATTTGGGTATATTTCCAAATTCAAATAGAATAGTGATTTAAATTCAGTGCCCAAAATATTCCACAAAAATGTTCACTATTTTTGGTTTGGTCTCAAAGCCTTGCCAAAATTATCAAACATTTATGAAGGCATTTTGGAAACAATGAATGCAATTTAAAGGGTTCTTGCCCTTCTTTTAAATTGATTTATGAGGCTTTCACTTTCCTCAATTTAAGTTTCTTGAATTTAAACATGATGCATGCTCACTGATGCAACTATTACACTCAGGTGTTCTAGGGCTGTGACACCTAAGGTTTAAAATCTGCCCTTATTTGCAAGGACGACGACGTGCTGGTCGACTGCAACCTTCTCCTTCAGAGCTGTGCCACAAATACAACATGCGCTCCATCTCCATCTGCAAGGACGACAAGGTGCAGGTCGACTACAACCTTCTCCTTTGGAGCTGCGCCACAAATACAACATGCGCTCCATCCTTGTCTGCAAGGACGACGAGGCGCAGGTCGACTGCAACCTTCTCCTTCGAGCTACGCCACAAATACAACGTGCGCTCCATCCTTGTCCGCAAGGACGGCGAGGCGCAGGTCGACTGCAACCTTCTTCTCCGAGCTACGCCACAAATACAATGTGCGCTCCATCCTTGTCCGCAAGGACGACAAGGCGCAGTTCGATTGAAGTCTCCATTTCAAGGCTGCATCTGAAACACGAAGGTCATTCCAAATAGGGAGTAGATTCCAAAAGCAATCACAAGCATATTCAAAAGCAGTTCGGATAAATCCTAAAGTTCCAAGCGACAAATCAAAAGTATTCGAGCATCAAGCCCGAAGGAGTTTAATGGTTACAGCAACCACTCAGCATTCCGAGGCAAATTTAAGACAGGTTTAAACTGAAGGAAATATGCCCTAGAGGCAATAATAAAGTTATTATTTATTTCCTTATAGCATGATAAATGTTTATTATTCATGCTAGAATTGTATTAACCGGAAACATAATGCATGTGTGAATACATAGACAAACAGAGTGTCACTAGTATGCCTCTACTTGACTAGCTCGTTAATCAAAGATGGTTATGTTTCCTAACCATGGACAAAGAGTTGTTATTTGATTAACGGGATCACATCATTAGGTGAATGATCTGATTGACATGACCCATTCCATTAGATTAGCACCCGATCGTTTAGTATGTTGCTATTGCTTTCTTCATGACTTATACATGTTCCTATGACTATGAGATTATGCAACTCCCGTTTGCCAGAGGAACACTTTGTGTGCTACCAAACGTCACAACGTAACTGGGTGACTATAAAGGTGCTCTACAGGTGTCTCCAAAGGTACATGTTGGGTTGGCGTATTTCGAGATTAGGATTTGTCACTCCGATTGTCGGACAGGTATCTCTGGGCCCTCTCGGTAATGCACATCACATAAGCCTTGCAAGCATTGCAACTAATGAGTTAGTTGTGAGATGATGTATTACACAACGAGTAAAGAGACTTGCCGGTAACGAGATTGAACTAGGTATTGGAATACCGACGGTCGAACCTCGGGCAAGTAACATACTGATGACAAAGGGAACAACGTATGTTGTTATGCAGTCTGACCGATAAAGATCTTCGTAGAATATGTAGGAGCCAATATGGGCATCCAGGTCCCGCTATTGGTTATTGACCGGAGACGTGTCTCGGTCATGTCTACATTGTTCTCGAACCCGTAGGGTCTGCACGCTTAAGGTTTCGATGACAGTTATATTATGAGTTTATGAGTTTTGATGTACCGAAGGAGTTCGGGGTCCCGGATGAGATCGGGGACATGACGAGGAGTCTCGAAATGGTCGAGACGTAAAGATTGATATATTGGACGACTATATTCGGACATTGGAAAGGTTCCGAGTGATTCGGGTATTTTTCGGAGTACCGGGTAGTTACGGGAGAAGCAATGGGCCTTGATGGGCTTTAGTGGGAAGAGGAGAAAGGGCCAAGGGGCTGCTGCGCCCCCCCCCCTCCCCTCTAGTCCGAATTGGACTAGGGAAAAGGGGGCCGGCCACCTCTCCTTCTCCTCCACTTCCTTCTCCCTTCCTCCCCTCTTGGTGGACTCCTACTAGGACTTGGAGTCCTAGTAGGACTCCACATCCTGGCCGCACCTAGCCTTGGCCGGCCTCCTCCTCCTCCATCCTTTATATACTGAGGCAAGGGGCACCCCATGAACAGAAGTTGATCCACGTGATCTATTCCTTAGCTGTGTGCGGCACCCCCAGCCACCATAGTCCTCGATAATATTGTAGCGGTGCTTAGGCGAAGCCCTGCAGCAGTAGTACGTCAAGATCGTCACCACGCCGTCGTGCTGACGGAACTCTTCCCCGACACTTTGCTGGATCGGAGTCCGGGGATCGTCATCGAGTTGAACGTGTGCTAGAACTCAGAGGTGCCGTAGTTTCGGTGCTTGATCGGTCGGATCGTGGAGACGTACGACTACATCAACCAAACGCTTCCGTTGTCGATCTACTAGGTATGTAGATCATACTCTCCCCTCTCGTTGCTATGCATCACCATGATCTTGCGTGTGCGTAGGAAATTTTTTGAAATTACTACGAAACCCAACAGTGGCATCCGAGCCTAGGTTTTATATGTTGATGCTATATGCACGAGTAGAACACAAGTGAGTTGTGGGCGATATAAGTCATACTGCTTACCAGCATGTCATACTTTGGTTCGGCGGTATTGTTGGACGAAGCGGCCCGGACCGACATTACGCGTACGCTTACGCGAGACCGGTTCTCCCGACGTGCTTTGCACATAGGTGGCTTGCGGGTGACAGTTTCTCCAACTTTAGTTGAACCGAGTGTGGCTACGCCCGGTCCTTGCGAAGGTTAAAACAGCACCAACTTGACAAACTATCATTGTGGTTTTGATGCGTAGGTAAGATTGGTTCTTGCTTAAGCCCGTAGCAGCCACGTAAAACTTGCAACAAAAAAGTAGAGGACGTCTAACTTGTTTTTGCAGGTCATGTTGTTATGTGATATGGTCAGGACATGATGCTAAATTTTATTGTATGAGATGATCATGTTTTGTAACCGAGTTATCGGCAACTGGCAGGAGCCTTATGGTTGTCGCTTTATTGTATGCAATGCAATCGCGCTGTAATGCTTTATTTTGTCACTAAGCGGTAGCGATAGTCGTGGAAGCATAAGATTGGCGAGACGACAACGATGCTACGATGGAGATCAAGGTGTCGCGTCGGTGACGATGGTGATCACGATGGTGCTTCAAAGATGGAGATCACAAGCACAAGATGATGATGGCCATATCATATCACTTATATTGATTGCATGTGATGTTTATCTTTTATGCATCTTATCTTGCTTTGATTGACGGTAGCATTATAAGATGATCTCTCACTAATTATCAAGAAGTGTTCTCCCTGAGTATGCACCGTTGCGAAAGTTCTTCGTGCTGAGACACCACGTGATGATCGGGTGTGATAGGCTCTACGTTCAAATACAACGGGTGCAAAACAGTTGCACACGTGGAATTCTCAGGTTATACTTGACGAGCCAAGCATATACAGCTATGGCCTCGGAACACGGAGACCGAAAGGTCGAGCGTGAATCATATAGTAGATATGATCAACATAGCGATGTTCACCAACGAAACTACTCCATCTCACATGATGATCGGACATGGTTTAGTTGATTTGGATCACGTAATCACTTAGAGGATTAGAGGGATGTCTATCTAAGTGGGAGTTCTTAAGTAATATGATTAAATTGAACTTAAATTTATCATGAACTTAGTCCTGGTAGTATTTTGCAAATTATGTTATAGATCAATAGCTCGCGTTGTTGCTTCCCTGTGTTTATTTTGATATGTTCCTAGAGAAAATTGTGTTGAAAGATGTTAGTAGCAATGATGCGGATTGGATCCGTGATCTGAGGTTTATCCTCATTGCTGCACAGAAGAATTATGTCCTTGATGCACCGCTAGGTGACGGACCTATTGCAGGAGCAGATGCAGACGTTATGAACGTTTGGCTAGCTCAATATGATGACTACTTGATAGTTTAGTGCACCATGCTTAATGGCTTAGAATCGGGACTTCAAAGACGTTTTGAACGTCATGGAGCATATGAGATGTTCCAGGAGTTGAAGTTAATATTTCAAGCAAATACCCGAGTCGAGAGATATGAAAGTCTCCAACAAGTTCTATAGCTAAAAGATGGAGGAGAATCGCTCAACTAGTGAGCATGTGCCCAGATTGTCTGAGTACTACAATCGCTTGAATCAAGTGGGAGTTAATCTTCCAGATAAGATAGTGATTGACAGAATTCTCTAGTCACCATCACCAAGTTAGTAGAACTTCGTGATGAACTATGATATGCAAGGGATAACGGAAATGATTCCCAAGCTCTTCGTAATGCGGAAATTGACGAAGGTAGAAATCAAGAAAAACATCAAGTGTTGATGGTTAACAAGACCACTAGTTTCAAGAAAAGGGCAAAGGGAAGAAGGGGAACTTCAAGAAGAACAGCAAGCAAGTTGCTGCTCAAGTGAAGAAGACCAAGTCTGGTCCTAAGCCTGAGACTAAGTACTTCTACTTCAAAGGGACTGGTCACTGGAAGCGGAACTACCCCAAGTGATTGGCGGATAAGAAGGATGGCAAAGTGAACAAAAGTATATTTGATATACATGTTATTGATGTGTACTTTACTAGTGTTTATAGCAACCCCTCAGTATTTGATACTAGTTCAGTTGCTAAGATTAGTAACTCGAAACGGGAGTTGCAGAATAAACAGAGACTAGTTAAGGGTGAAGTGACGATGTGTGTTGGAAGTGGTTCCAAGATTGATATGATCATCATCGCACACTCCCTATACTTTCGGGATTAGTGTTGAACCTGAATAAGTGTTATTTGGTGTTTGCGTTAAGCATGAATATGATTTGATCATGTTTATTGTAATATGGTTATTCATTTAAGTAAAAGAATAAATTGTTGTTCTGTTTACATGAATAAAACCTTATATGGTTACACACCCAATGAAAATAGTTCGTTGGATCTCGATCGTAGTGATACACATAATCATAATATTGAAACCAAAAGATGCAAAGTTAATAATGATAGTGCAACTTATTTGTAGCACTGCCGTTTAGGTCATATTGGTGTAAAGCGCATGAAGAAACTCCATGCTGATGGGATTTTGGAGTCACTTGATTATGAATCACTTGATGCTTGCGAACCATGCCTCATGGGCAAGATGACTAAAACTCCGTTCTCCGGAGCGAGCAACTGACTTATTGGAAATAATACATACTAATGTATGCGGTCCGATGAGTGTTAAGGCTCACGGCAAGTATCGTTATTTTCTGAACCTCACAGATGATTTGAGCAGATATGGGTATATCTACTTGATGAAACATAAGTCTGAAATGTTTGAAAAGTTCAAAGAATTTCAGAGTGAAGTGGAAAATCATCGTGACAAGAAAATAAAGTTTCTACGATACGTTACACTCCGTCCGACTGATGGCTCACCATTATGTGATCCGGCGCAGTACAGACAGTAGGTCAGCAGTTTGGTTTATCTGACGATCTCTTGCCCAGATGGCTTTTCCTAAGAAAGTCAGCCTTTCATGGCTGCCCCCCGGTTAGTTCACTTTGCAGCAGTTCATCGGATTCTTAGATATATTCGAGGTACCTTTTCTCGAGCCGTCCTTTTTTCCGTCATCGTCTTCTTTAGAGTTGCGTGCAACTCGTGGAGACAAATGTTTGAGTTACGAGTTTGGTCTTCAATTAAAACAATGTGGAATAGTTTCACAAACTCATGCCACATGGAACACCACAGCATAATGGTGTGTCCGAACGTCATAACCGTACTTTATTGGATATAGTGCAATCTATGATGTCTCTTACCGATCTACCACTATCGTTTTGGGGTTATGCATTAGAGACAGCTGCATTCACGTTAATAGGGCACCATCTAAATCCGTTGAGACGACACCATATGAACTATGGTTTGGCAAGAAACCTAAGCTGTCGTTTCTTAAAGTTTGGGACTGCGATGCTTATGTGAAAAAGTTTCAACATGATAAGCTCGAACCCAAATCGGAGAAGTAAATCTTCATAGGATATCCAAAGGAAACTATTGGATACACCTTCTATCACAGATCCGAAGGCAAGACTTTTGTTGCTAAATTCGGAAACTTTCTCGAGAAGAAGTTTCTCTCGAAAGAAGTGAGTGGGAGGAAAGTAGAACTTGATAAGGTAACTGTACCTGCTCCATAATTGGAAAGTAGTTCGTCACAAAAATCTGTTCCTGTGACTCCTGCACCAATTAGTGAGGAAGATAATGATGATGATCATGTAACTTCAGATCAAGTTACTACCGAATCTCGTAGGTAAACCAGAGTGAGATCCGCACCAGAGTGGTACAGTAATCCTGTTCTGGAGTTCATGCTACTTGACCATGACGAACCTACGAACTATGAAGAAGCGATGGTGAGCCCAGATTCCGCAAAATGGCTTGAGGCCATGAAATCTGAGATGGGATCCATGTATGAGAACAAAGTATGGACTTTGGTTGACTTGCCCGATGATCGGCAAGCAATTAAGAATAAATGGATCTTCAAGAGGAAGACGGACGCTGATAGTAGTGTTACTATCTACAAAGCTAGAATTGTCGCAAAAGGTTTTCGACAAGTTCAAGGTGTTGACTACGATGAGAGTTTCTCACTCGTATCTATGCTTAAGTCTGTCCGAATCATGTTAGCAATTGCCGCATTTTATGAAATCTGGCAAATGGATAAACAAAACTGCATTCCTTAATAGATTTATTAAAGAAGAGTGGTATATGATACAACCAGAAGGTTTTGTCAATCCTAAAGGTGCTAACAAAATATGCAAGCTCCAGCGATCCATCTATGGACTGGTGCAAGCATCTCGGAGTTGGAATATACGCTTTGATAAGTTGATCAAAGAATATAGTTTTATACAGACTTGCGATGAAGCCTGTATTTACAAGAAAGTGAGTGGGAGAACTACAGCATTTCTGATAAGTATATGTGAATGACATATTGTTGATCGGAAATAATGTAGAATTATTCTGCAAAGCATAAAGGAGTGTTTGAAAGGAGTTTTTCAAAAAAAGACCTCGGTGAAGTTGCTTACATATTGAGCATCAAGATCTATAGAGATAGATCAAGACACTTGATAAGGTTTTTCAATAAATACATACCTTGACAAGATTTTGAAGTAGTTCAAAATGGAACAGACAAAGAAAGAGTTTCTTGCCTATGTTACAAGGTGTGAAATTGAGTAAGACTCAAAGCCTGACCACGGCAGAAGATAGAAAGAGAATGAATGTCATTCCCTATGCCTTGGTCATAGGTTCTATAAAGTATGCCATGCTGTGTACCAGATCTATTGTATACCCTACCACTGAGTTTGGCAAGGGAGTACAATAGTGATCTAGGAGTAGATCACTGGACAGCGGTCAAAATTATCCTTAGTGGAATAAGGATATGTTTCTCGATTATGGAAGTGAAAAAGGTTCGTCGTAAAGGGTTACGCCGATGCAAGTTTTGACACTAATCTAGATGAATCTAAGTCTCAATCTAGATACATATTGAAAGTGGGAGCAATTAGCTAGAGTAGCTCCGTGCAGAGCATTGTTGACATAAATATTTGCAAAATAATTACGGATCTGAATATAACAGACCCGGTGACTAAAATTATCTCACAAGCAAAACATGATCACACCTTAGTACTCTTTGGGTGTTAATCACATAGCAATGTGAACTAGATTACTGACTCTAGTAAACCCTTTGGGTGTTGATCACATATCGATGTGAACTATGGGTGTTACTCACATGGTGATGTGAACTATTGCTGTTAAATCACATAGCGATGTGAACTAGATTATTGACTCTAGTGCAAGTGGGAGACTGAAGGAAATATGCCCTAGAGGCAATAATAAAGTTATTCTTTATTTCCTTATAGCATGATAAATGTTTATTATTCATGCTAGAATTGTATTAACCGGAAACATAATACATGTGTGAATACATAGACAAACAGAGTGTCACTAGTATGCCTCTACTTGACTAGCTCGTTAATCAAAGATGGTTATGTTTCCTAACCATGGACAAAGAGTTGTTATTTGATTAACGGGATCACATCATTAGGTGAATGATCTGATTGACATGACCCATTCCATTAGCTTAGCACCCGATCGTTTAGTATGTTGCTATTGCTTTCTTCATGACTTATACATGTTCCTATGACTATGAGATTATGCAACTCCCTTTTGCCAGAGGAACACTTTGTGTGCTACCAAACGTCACAACGTAACTGGGTGATTATAAAGGTGCTCTACAGGTGTCTCCAAAGGTACATGTTGGGTTGGCGTATTTCGAGATTAGGATTTGTCACTCCGATTGTCGGAGAGGTATCTCTGGGCCCTCTCGGTAATGCACATCACATAAGCCTTGCAAGCATTGCAACTAATGAGTTAGTTGTGAGATGATGTATTACAGAACGAGTAAAGAGACTTGCCGGTAACGAGATTGAACTAGGTATTGGAATACCGACGATCGAATCTCGGGCAAGTAACATACCGATGACAAAGGGAACAACGTATGTTGTTATGCGGTCTGACCGATAAAGATCTTCGTAGAATATGTAGGAGCCAATATGGGCATCCAGGTCCCGCTATTGGTTATTGACCGGAGACGTGTCTCGGTCATGTCTACATTGTTCTCGAACCCGTAGGGTCCGCACGCTTAAGGTTTCGATGACAGTTATATTATGAGTTTATGAGTTTTGATGTACCGAAGGAGTTCGGAGTCCCGGATGAGATCGGGGACATGACGAGGAGTCTCGAAATGGTCGAGACGTAAAGATTGATATATTGGACGACTATATTCGGACATCGGAAAGGTTCCGAGTGATTCGGGTATTTTTCAGAGTACCGGGTAGTTACGGGAGAAGCAATGGGCCTTGATGGGCTTTAGTGGGAAGAGGAGAAAGGGCCAAGGGGCTGCTGCGCCCCCCCCCCCCTCCCCTCTAGTCCGAATTGGACTAGGGAAAAGGGGGCCGGCCACCTCTCCTTCTCCTCCACTTCCTTCTCCCTTCCTCCCCTCTTGGTGGACTCCTACTAGGACTTGGAGTCCTAGAAGGACTCCACATCCTGGCCGCACCTAGCCTTGGCCGGCCTCCTCCTCCTCCATCCTTTATATACTGAGGCAAGGGGCACCCCATGAACAGAAGTTGATCCACGTGATCTATTCCTTAGCCGTGTGCGGCGCCCCCAGCCACCATAGTCCTCGATAATATTGTAGCGGTGCTTAGGCGAAGCCCTGCAGTAGTAGTACGTCAAGATCGTCACCACACCGTCGTGCTGACGGAACTCTTCCCCGACACTTTGCTGGATCGGAGTCCGGGGATCGTCATCGAGCTGAACGTGTGCTAGAACTCGGAGGTGCCGTAGTTTCGGTGCTTGATCGGTCGGATCGTGGAGACGTACGACTACATCAACCAAACGCTTCCGTTGTCGATCTACTAGGTATGTAGATCATACTCTCCCCTCTCATTGCTATGCATCACCATGATCTTGCGTGTGCATAGGAAATTTTTTGAAATTACTACGAAACCCAACATAAATCTCATAGTTCGTTCACTCGGCAGGAGGAGGGCTGGCGGGTTCGACGAATTCGTCCAAGTCGATTCCATCTGTGATCCGAGTGGCAGCAGCGATGAAAGTCTCCATAAAGGACTGGAAGTCGTGCCTTTTGGTGTTGGCGACCTTGATCGCCGCCAGCTTATCTTCGCGGGCTTCCTTGAAGTGGACTCTTACCAAGGACAACGCCACGTCAGCACCACACCGGGCAGAGGATTTCTTCCACTCTTGCACTCGACCAGGGACCTCGTTGAGTCGAGTCATCAGAGATTCGAGGTCATTTTGAAGTGTCGCCCTTGTCCAGAGTGATGAGTTGATCCGTGAAACTGCCACCTTCAGACGAGCGAGGTAACTTGTCACACTGGTGACACGAGATTCCAGTCGAAGCACATTCATGGCAGCCTCATCGCCGACTGGAGAAGCAATAGGGTCCAAATCCGTCTCGATCCGTCCAGTTTCCTCATCAAAGTTTTGGCAGAATTCTGCAGTCAAAGAGATAGTGAGTCAACTGGACGGGATTAACTCACGAGCAGTAAAGCAGTCGGATTAAAAGGAGTACCTTCTAGCATAAGATAGAGCTTCTTGGCAAGAGTTCTCAGATAAGCTTCCACGTCATTTCTCTTGTGAGTCGCGGATTCCAGCTTGTCATTCAGAGCCATCTTATCCTTCTTCAGACGAGTTACCTCTCGGTTGGATTCAGTGAGAGAGGACTTCAGCTTGCTTACTTCTTCTTCCAGCACTCCGACCGAAGCCAGCTTCTGGTCTGCAAGGGCAGTCTTATCTTGGGCCTCCTTCTGCGCAGCTGCAAGGTCCAAGTCCTTCTTTTCCAGAGCCAACCTCATTTTCTCTGCAAAATAAGCAATCGGGTCAAGCAAGAGATCGAAGAAATATTTTAAAAGGACGATCGGCGTGAACAATCGACACGCAGTTACCTTCCATACCAGCAGCTTCATCTTGAGCTTTCTTCAATTTTTGTTGGGCCAGCTCCAAGTCAAGGTTAAGTTGCCTCTGCTTCTCCTCAAATTCAGCGAACTTAGAAATGAGAGTAAAAGACTTCTGCAGAAGGAAAAAGACATGTCAATAGACAAGATCAAAGATTATTTACTTCCGAGTGAATGAAACTTAAAAGTTTGCTCAGACCCCGGCCGACTGCCCGCAGTCGACCGCGGTCTCGGGGACTACACCCAGCGGGTGCACTTGGCGTGCCCCCACTGATTCAGACCCCACTCGACCGATCCGCTCGGGTCGAGTAAAAAAAGAGAGAGAAGAAAGAGAACAGAACTATTCAGACCCCGGCCGACTGCCAGCAGTTGACGGCGGTCTCGGGGACTACACGGTGCACTTGACGTACCCCCACTGGTTTAGATCCCATTCGACCGGTCAGCCGGGTCGAGTGGAAGAAAAGAAAGTAAAAAGTACTCAGACCCCAGTCGACTGCCCGCAGTCGACTGCGGTCTCGGGGACTACACCCAGCGGGTGCACTTAGTGTGCCCCCACCGGTTCAGATCGCACTCGCCCAGGCCGAGTGGAAGAGCACAAATACAAAAGACAACAAAACACCCAGTGGGTGTACAGATTCGACGCAAACAATAAGAGACTGTATGAAAGAAAATATTTCAGGTAGCATATCCTAATAGAACAAGGTCAGTCGAAAGCCTACTTACCAGCACATTGGCCCGGAGAGCCGTGCTGGCATCGTAAGCAGCCTGGCTGTTCACGTGCACCATCTTCATCCGCTCCATCATCACGTTAGCCTGACGGATGGCCTCCGCAGCCACGTCCGACTGGCTTTCCGGAACATGGTAGTTGGTGAAGAAGGGGGCAGACGACCCAGGTGCGACAGCTTGGAGCTCCGAAGCGTGAGGTTGGACGACTGAAGGAAACACCGGTACAATTGATGGTGTAGGGCGCTCACTCGACAATGGGACAGCAAAAGTTACAGAGGCCCCACCTGCGTCTTCAGATTGCTGGACGGTTGGTGTTGTCATCGGTCCCTGCTGAGACGTATTGCCAGCTGCTACTTTTTTGTTCTTTCTGGGCCTAGAGGCCACATCTTCATCATCATCCGGAAGCTCAATGATGTTGGGTGGGGCTGCAAATAAACCAGTCGACCCCAAGTGAATCGCCAGAATTTAATCAACCAAATAATCAAGAACAAGATCACGAGGGTTTTACCTGGGTTGGAGGTAACCGCGTCTTCCATTTCCTCGTCTCGGTATTGGCGGGAAGAAGTTCCAGACGTAGCAGCACTACAAATGTCAACATTCAGTCAGTTATGTTCTGTTACTTGAGTCGACGAAAAGATCGGGCCAGATGATTACCCAGAGATGGTGGGAATGGTCACTTTGATTCTGGGCAAAGCCTTTGGCGGTTTGGAGGATGTGGCCTTCGATGGTTTCGGCGCTGGAGGCGGCGCAGTCTTGAGCTGTTTCGGTCCCTTCTCAGTCGGCACTGGAGAAGACGTCCGAGGGCGCTTTGAAGACTGCCCGGTCGATGCGGCCACCAGATCAAGGGTGTTTGCCAGGTCGTGGACGTGCTTGGACCTCCTTTCTCTGTCAGGAGGCGAGTCGACCTCTTCTTCGTCACTCAGGTCGTCGCTCTCCTCGTCCTCCTCTGCATCCGAGTGCCACTCGCCACTCTCGCCCCCGCTCGCCCCTTCCTCAACATTTTGCTCCTGCACTCCATTGGGCATGAAGTACATATCAATAAGAGCCTGAAAAGACAATGAACAAAAGAAATACAATCGACCATCAACAAGATGTTACATAGTGAATCAAGAAGATACTCGATAAAGCAGAATCGTACCTGTTCCGGTTGGCGTAAATGGTCGAATGGAACCACCCTCCTGGACCCCCGGGGATTATCCTTGTTGCCGGTAATACCTCTCAGCCACTTCTCCAATGTGTCCTCGCTAGCATCCTCCGGGTGGATCCGAGTGGAATACTCGAGTCCTGAGTACATCCACATCGGATGGTCACGGGCTTGGAGTGGTTGGATGTGTCGACTGAGGAAGACCTCCAGCAGGTCCATACCAGTCACTCCGTCGTGGACAAGTTGGACGACCCGCTCGACCAACACCTTCACCTGCGCCTTCTCTTCCGGGATCACTCTCAAGGAGGAGGGCTTCTCCACTCGAGCCATGGAAAAGGGGGGAAGTCCGGTCGACTGACCCAGGGTCGGTTGGTCCTTGCAGTAAAACCAGGTCGACTGCCAGCCCCGGACCGAGTCGGGAAGGATCATAGCTGGGAAGGTGCTCTTGTTCCTCATTTGGATTCCAAGGCCCCCGCACATCTGTATCACGTGCGTCCTCTCGTCACTCGGATTGGCCTTCTTGACCGTCTGGGAGCAACATGTGAATATGTGCTTGAAGAGACCCCAGTGCGGTCGGCGGCCCAAGAAATTCTCGCACATGGACACGAAAGCAGCAAGATACACGATGGTGTTTGGAGTAAAGTGGTGGAGTTGAGCCCCAAAGAAGTTCAAGAAACCACGAAAAAAAGGGTGGGGAGGCAAAGAAAACCCGTGATCGACATGAGTGGCGAGGAGGACGCACTCACCCTCCTGCGGCTGCGGCTCGGTCTCGTTCCCCGGGAGCCACGCCAATTGGTGAGAGATCATTCCCCCCTCAACCAGATCGTCGATGTCTTCTTGGCTGATCGTCGAGCGGATCCAGTCGCCCTTGATCGAGCTAGGCGGCAGGTCGGACCGTGACGAGGATCCACCCCGGCTGGTCCTCTTCCCCTTCGCCTTCGCCGTCGCCTTCTTTGCACGCTCCAACGCCACCGTCTTCTCCTTCCCCATGGCAGCGAATCGAGTCCGAGCGGGGCTATGACACCGAGAGCAGAAGCAGGTGCAGTGGAGAAATCTGAGGAGGAAGAAGGAGAATGAGGGCGCACTGTTCAAAAGCCCGGTCCGGTGCCTTTTATAAGGACACTTCCGAGTGACTGACTTGTAGGCCCGGACGATCTTATCAAATCCCGCAACAGTTGCGTGTGTGATACGTGGCAAAAAAGGTGGCACGGGGATCGAGGCGACCTGCCTAATCCGTCCCGATTACGCGGCCTCCCCCGCCCGGCGCGCTTCCCAAAATTCGAATCCCGTGAAATCCGCGGACAGCAGAACAACTTGTCAAACGGAAGACATCCTCCACATCATCACTCGGAGCTTTTTAGTAAAAGTTCACTCGACAAAAACTAAGAATGGATCAAGGCGACTGAAAAAGAAGTTGGTGTCGTCACCTCAGTTCATTGATCCAGAACAAGATATACTCATAACACGAAAAATGAGTCGGAAGTGTTCTCAACTCCTTCCTCACTCAAACCCTGATCCATTCGGGGGATAATGATGAAGCTATGTACCTAGGGTAGGGTCATGGATCTGTCCAAGATACCCTCCCCAAGGACATCTCTAAAAGAACCAGAAGCATTCGAAGAAAAATCATCGTCCACTCGACTATGAAGCTATGTTCCACTCGACAGTCGTGAAGACACTCGACCGTATGGACAATCACTCGACTACTAGAAGATCTAGAGCCACTCCACTCTGCAACGGTCGGTAATTAAGTCATAGCTCTAATGGTCATTATGTATCTTTATTGCAGGCGTTACTAGTAACATCCCCATCTTTATGTACCTTAAACCCTTTGTAACTGAGGGCGGGAGGAGTCTGGCAAACTCTATATAAGCCACCCCCCCTTCTCAGGGACAGGGGTTCGCACCCCCTGTAACACACACGCATATAATTCAGACAACTGCCTCCGGGCTCCAAGACGTAGGGTTGTTACTTCCTCTGAGAAGGGCCTGAACTCGTAAAACTCGCGTGTACAACTCCTCCATAGCTAGGATCTTGCCTCTACATCCCTACCCCCCATTCTACTGTCAGACTTAGAACCACGACACTAAACGCAAATGCCCCTTGTGTTTCTCTTCATTCTTCGAGTATACCAAAATATCATCAATGAACACCACGACAAACTTATCCAAGAACTCCATGAACACCTTATTCATCATACTCATGAAATAGGCTGGGGCATTAGTCAATCCAAATGACATAACAGTATACTCATATAACCCGTACCTTGTGCTGAAAGCTGTCTTGGGTATATCCTGTTCTCGAATCTTCAGCTGGTGGTATCCTGATCGCAGATCGATCTTGGAGAATACTTTAGCTCCTTGCAGGTGGTCAAACAAATCATTGATCATCAGCAGTGGGTACTTGTTCTTTATTGTCACTTCATTCAATGCCCGGTAATCAACAACCATTCTCAAGGATCCATCCTTCTTCTCAACCAAGAGCACTGGGGCTCCCCATGGTGACGAACTTCGTCGAATGTAACCTTTCTCCAATAACTCCTTAATCTGCTTCTTAATCTCCTCCAGATTATTTGTGGGCATCCGGTATGGTCTCTTCGATATGGGTCCGATGCCTGGCAACAGCTCTATCAAAAACTCAATGTCTCGATCCGGCGGCATGCCTGGTAGCTCTCTGGAAATACATTCGGATAATCCTTCACTATCGGCACTTCCTCCTGAACAACTCCTGAGGGGGAATTTACTTGGGTTCTCTTTGGCGCATGCCTGGACACATACTTGATCCTTTTTCCCTCCGGGGTGGTGAGCAAAATTGACTTACTGGCGCAATCGATGTTTCCTCCATACATCGTCAGACAATCCATTCCTAGTATCATATCCAATCCTTGTGACTCCAAAATTATTAGGTCTGAGGGGAAAACATGGCTACCAATGGTTAAGGGTATCCGATCGCACCATCGGCTGGCCATATACTCTGCTCCTAGTGAGCTTACTAGCATGAGTGACCTAAGGGCTAAGGTGGGTAACTTAAACTTGTCCACAAATCCCCTTGAAATGTATGAATGCGATGCACCAGTATCAAAAAGAACGAGAGCGGTAAATGACTTAACCAAAAACTTACCGATAACTGCATCTGGCTGCTCTTCAACCTCCTCCACGTTCATGTGGTTCACTTGTCCCATGTTGAAAGGGTTGGGCTTCTTCCCAGATCTTCCATTGTCGTTACCATTCTTTGCTTCAGAACACTCGGTGGCGTAGTGTCCAGTCTTCTCGCACTTGAAACAAGTAATGTGACTTAGATCCTTCTTGGCAGGTGTGGCTGGGTTAGAGCGACTCTGATTGCTGCCTGTTCCATTCCTGTTTCCATTCTTGGGGCCACTGTGGTTATGCGAACTTCCTCCATTGTGGGTATGGCCTCCATGGTTCTGGGTATATCCTCCCGAGTTCGGGGTAAAACGAGGCTTCTGCTGAGCTCTGAATTGTACTTCCCTTGTCCATACTTCCTTTTGCGGCTCCCAAACTGCTACTGCTTCCCTTCAATCATAAGAGCCTTGTCTACCAACTCCTGGTAGTTGTTGAATGTTGCCACCATTACCTGCATACTCATCTCATTATTCAGCCCTTCCATAAACTTCTCCTGCTTCGCGGCATCTGTGACCACATCATCTAGGGCATAGCGAGCTAACTTGCTAAACTCATCCACGTACTGCCCCACAGTACAGTTTCCCTGGCGTAAGTTGCGAAACTCACGCTTCTTCATGCTCATAGCTCCAGTTGAGACATGAGCAGTGCAGAATGCTTGCTGAAACTGCTCCCAAGTGACATTGGCTATAGGGAAAGTGGTTGTGCAATTCTCCCACCATGAGGCTGCAGGTCCATCCAATTGATGTGCGGCAAAACGCACCTTCTCAGCCTCTGTGCAACCTGCAGTGGTCAACTATCTTCCAATCCTTCGTAGCCAGTCATCAGCAACTATTGGCTCGGGGCTACTGGAAAACACCGGCGGTTGCAACCTTAGAAAACAGGCTAAGTTGTCAACTGGAGGTGGTGGTGGTGGTGGGTTGTTGTTGTTGTTGTTGCCTTGGATCAACTGAGGTCTAGTTAGAAGGAAAATCCAGGGTCACGTCTCGGAGGCATCTGATGGGTTTAGAGGGGAGAGATTAGAATAGAATGGGGACTAGTGAGAAAGCACTACCATATGCACATGAGACAAACACATTCATATCACACCAAATCAATTCAAGCAAGGGCATACAAACGATCTAACTACCGTTACAGTGCTTGGACTACTACTATATACATGGGGGAAAATACTAATAATAATATGGTGGTCGACTAGAAATTTTGATCGGTGGAAGACTCCATGATATCCGCTCCAGCTTCGTCTTCATAATCATCATCACTACTGTCGGGGTCGGAGTCAGTGTCATCGATGATGATGTAGTCCTCGGGATGGTCGTCATCTCCTCCTAGCGCGGGGTCTCCCATGAATACTCCTAGCTTCCTTGTCAGTTCGTCATTCTTCTCCACTAGTATTGTGATTTCCTCCTCGTATCCGTCACGTGTAGACTTGAGTTCCTCTTCAAGCTCCATGTTCCTAGTCATCAACTTCTTCAGATCTATCATGCTTGCGCACATCTGGTTCTCCTGGCGACGAATGTGCTGGTTTAACTCCTGGATAAAGGCTGCAATGGACCTGTCCCTCCTGGTGCTGATCATCTCCCATTGCTCATCTCGGCGCCCACATATCTGGTAGATAGTGTCCTTAAGATCTTTGTGATAAACTTCGCTGATGCGTCCCATGACAATGTGGGCTGCCATGCTCTTACCTAGACTCCAGGTTGGGGCATCAAAGGAAAACTCTATGGGCTCAGTGACTGGCGTGAATGTCCTTCTTGGAACTTGAACTCGAATCATCCAACGCTCCTCTTCTGGTAAAGTGGCAGTGTGGGTCCCAGTGAAGCTTGGTATTCCGATGTTCAGGTACCTAGTGACTTCCTTCAAGTGTCGTCCAAAGGGTGTGTCTTCACCCGATTGTGCAAACTTGTTCCTTGAGTCTGCCATCCTATAGAGTAGAGAATGGAGAGGAGTCAGAAATGAGTAGAGAAGAGTGACCTATGGTTTAACTTAGTGGTCGTGTCCTATAGTCAGCATGTGCTCTGATACCATCTTGTAGAGATCCGACCTCAGATGGTCAAATCTCTGTGCATAAGTGTCATCCCTGGATCGGTAATGCTGACACACACAATACTTGAAGGATTTATAACAGAGTTCAATCACACACTTATTACATCGAATGTCTCAAAAGAGAACTTATTACAATAAATATGGCTTAAGGCCATCTAAAAAGATAACAGCATAAGGCTTGGAAGACAAAGTGAGTCCATCAACTCCAACGGCATAGCTGAGTGCACGACAACAACCTAGCGCACCTTACTCTTCGTCTGAAAAGTCTGCAACATGATACGTTGCAGCCCGAAACAGGTCGGCACATGGAATATGCTAGCAATGTAACACAGTAGAGCAATGAACGGAATAAAGGCTATCACTACATGCATATATGGCTGGTGGAGGCTCTATGGTTACAATGTTTTGCGAAAATCCAATTTTTTTCCTACAACAAAGGAATATATTTTATTTAACTATCATGGTAGTTGTTAAACATTGAGAATGTTCCTCCAACTCAATCCCAATTAGATAGTAACAAAACCCCAACAAATTAATTAGAGTGTTGAGATCAACATGATAATCTAAGAACCAGATACTCAAGATGTCCATAACCGGGGACACGGCTAACCATGATTAATTTGTACACTCTGCAGAGGTTTGCACACTTTTCCCCCACAAGACTCGATTTTCTCCGTTGGATTTCTCGCACTACATGGTGTTTGAGAAACGGATGACTGAGACACGACCATTCAGAAACATTAACTCTTTACTCTGGGTAGACAGTACCAACCTACATCCCCTACATCTGCTAGTCTACCACTAAAAGAGGTCATGCAACATACTCAACTATGCTATAGCCCATAATAGCTTGTGGCTGCACACGGAAGTTTCTAGCATGAATAATCTTATGATCCCTTTCAGCCTGGGTGGCGAACCATAGGATGATCACACGGGTACTCCGGGATATCCTAGGACAACACTGGATTCTCCAGGTTCCCGCAACCAATCCACCCAGATGTGTATTTAAGTAGCCACCTTAAGTTAACCATTAATTAACAATCTCACATCTGTCATGGAAACAATCAATCCCAATCCACGTCTACGAGCATAACATGGCAATATAAGCATAGCGTAGAAGTAACTCCCAAGGTTTGATAAAAAAGGCAATAGGTTCTACCTCATCATCTACTTCCCAATACCCACAAGTTAATCACATCCTATTCATGCAGTGTTTGAGGGTTGAGACTAATGCATAAAAATGGGTATGAAAAGAGTATGATCAATGTGTTACTTGCCCTGCTGATGATCTGCAAAACCTAGAGACTCGTAGTAGCACGCCGCGCACTCCGAGAATTCTATCACAAACAAACAATAGCATACATAAGCATTCAAGCAATGATGCAAGGGTAAAACTCAAATAACAAGATCCAATCTGAAAATTCAATTGAAGAGATTCGATTTGCAAAAAGGATCGGTCAAATCGGAGCTACGGAACTGAAACTACGGTCAAAAGAACTTCAAAAACAAATATGCTTGAAACCAAATTTTAAATTGTCAAAACCTTGTTCAAGTTGATTAAACAGAAAGAGGGGCTCGCGACGAAGATTTTGGCGTTGGTTTCACTGGATTTGGACGAACGGTTAAAAAGTTGGGAGGGTTTGAAGATCAGGGGCTAATCTATGATAAAAGTAATCATGGATAGGTCCCTGGCAGAAAAAAAGAAGAAAAAGACTACGGCATGAACGTTCATTAACAGAGACGAACGGGCGAAAGCGTTCGTTAAAACGAACGAACGAACAAACGTTCGCAAACAAAACTAAACCAAGAAAAACCGAACCGATCTAAATAAATAAAAATACCAATCTAGAGTTTCTAAGAAAAACCGATGGGTTTTACCTAAAACCGAAAAAAAACCGGGCAGCGAATCCGCGAGGTCCGGCGCGGCTCTGGCAGCTTTCCGGCGAGGCAGGGCGCTGTGCGGGTGGTGGTGGGGTGGTGCGGCGCGGCAACGGGCTGCGTGGGGCAGGCGGCGCGCGGCGCGCGGCGGCGAGGCAAGCGGCGGCTACGGCGGCGAGGTGCGGCGCAGGCGGCGGGGTGGCTCGGGGTCCAAGGGAAGGGGCCCCGGGTGGTATTTAAAAGGGAGGAAGAGGCAGCGGCGGGGTCCGACTTGGGGAGGGGGTCGGCGGCGGCGGGCGGGGCTCGGACTCCCTCCGAGTCCGGTGGCGGCACGCAGGCGAGTGGGGGAAGGCGGCGGTGAAGCTGGGCCGGCTGGGCCCTTGGCCCGGTTCGGCCCAGGAATTTTTTTTAAAAACAAAACCGCTGAAAAGGAAAATCATAAATAAATATTAAAAAAATTCTAAAAATGCCAAAAACAATTTTCACCGTCTAAATAAAATATTTAGAACAAAGTGAACATTTTCTTGGCCTAAAAATGCAATTTTGAAAAATGCATATTTTCTAATTCAAATAAAATAGCAACAAAATCCAAATAAAATTATTTATTTGATTTTAACATTTTTCCTCCAATATTTCTTTTATTTTAGAGAAGTCATATTATCTCCTCTCATATATTTTAATACGAAATATTCGTAGAGAAAAATAATTAAATCAAAATGACCCTCTTTTCAATATTTGAGAAAAAATCACATATGAAAATAATAAAATCCCTAACTCTCTCCGTGGGTCCTTAAGTTGCTTAGAATTTTTAGGATCACAACCAAAATGCAAATAAAATATGATATGCATATGATGACCTATGTATAACAATCCAAATTGAAAATTTGGGATGTTACAACTGATCCGGATGACTCTAAGTCACAAATCGGATACGTGTTTTTATTAAATGGTGGAGCTCTTAGTTGGTGCAGTTCCAAACAGAGCGTCGTGGCGGGATCTACGTGTGAAGCGGAATACATAGCTACTTCGGAAGCAACAAATGAAGGAGTCTGGATGAAGGATTCATATCCGATCTAGGTGGCATACCTAATGCATCGGGTCCAATGAAGATCTTTTGTGACAATACTGATGCAATTGCCTTGGCAAAGAAATCCAGATTTCACAAGAGAACCAAGCACATCAAGAGACGCTTCAATTTCATCCGCGATCAAGTCAAGAAGAGAGACATAGAGATTTGCAAGATACGTACGGATCTGAATGTTGCAGACCCATCGACTAAGCATCTCTCACGACCAAATCATGATCAACACCAAGACTCCATGGGTGTTAGAATCATTACAATGTAATCTAGATTATTGACTCTAGTGCAAGTGGGAGACTGAAGGAAATATGCCCTAGAAGCAATAATAAAGTTGTTATTTATATTTCCTTATATCATGGTAAATGTTTATTATTCATGCTAGAATTGTATTAACCGGAAACTTAGTACATGTGTGAATACATAGACAAATAGAGTGTCACTAGTTTGCCTCTACTTGACTAGCTCGTTCAATCAATGATGGTTATGTTTTCTAACCATAGACATGAGTTGTCATTTGATTAACGGGATCACATCATTAGAGAATGATGTGATTGACTTGACCCATCCGTTAGCTTAGCATGATGGTCGTTTAGTTTGTTGCTATTGCTTTCTCCATAACTTATACATGTTCCTATGACTAAGATCATGCAACTCCCGAATACCGGAGGAACCGTTTGTGTGCTACCAAACGTCACAATGTAACTAGGTGATTATAAAGGTGCTCTACAGGTGTCTCCGATGGTGTTTGTTGAGTTGGCATAGATCGAGATTAGGATTTGTCACTCCGATTGTCGGAGAGGTATCTCTGGGCCCTCTCGGTAATGTACATCACTATAAGCCTTGCAAGCAATGTAGCTAATGAGTTAGTTACGGGATGTAGAATTACAGAACGAGTAAAGAGACTTGCCGGTAACGAGATTGAACTAGGTATTGAGATACCGACGACCAAATCTCGGGCAAGTAACATACCGATGACAAAGGGAACAACGTATATCATTATGCGGTTTGACCGACAAAGATCTTCGTAGAATATGTAGGAACCAATACGAGCATCCAGGTTCTGCTATTGGTTAATGATCGGAGACGTGTCTCGGTCATGTCTACATAGTTCTCGAACCCGTAGGGTCCGCACGTTTAACATTCGGTGACGATCGGTATTATGAGTTTATGTGTTTTGATGTACCGAAGGTAGTTCGGAGTCCCGAATTTGATCACGGACATGACGAGGAGTCTAGAAATGGTCGAGACATAAAGATTGATATATTGGACGGCTATATTCAGACACCGAAAGTGTTTCGGGTGATTTTGAAGAAAACCGAAGTGCCGAAGGGTTACCGAAACACCCCCCACCCCCCCACCCCCTGGGGGGGAAGTTGGGCCTTCATGGGCCATAGGGAAGAGGGGAGGCAGCCCACAAGGGGCAACCGCGCCCCCTCCCTATAGGGAGTCCAAATTGGACTAGGGAGGGGGGGCGCCCCCACCTTTCCTTCTTCTCTTCCTCTCCCTTCCTTCCTTCCCCCTCCTCCTAGTAGGACTAGGAAAGGAGGAATCCTACTCCTACTAGGAGGAGGATTCTTCCTCCCTTGGCGTGCCACTAGGGCCGGTCGGCCTCCCCCTTGCTCCTTTATATACGGGGGCAGGGGCACCCTAAAACACACAAGTTGATTGTTTTCAGCAGTGTACGATGTCCCCCTCCATCATAATCCACCTCGGTCATATCGTAGCGATGCTTAGGAGAAGCCCTGTTCGGGTAGCATCATCATCACCGTCATCACGCCGTCGTGCTGACGAAGCTCTACTGGATCGTGAGTTCGTGGGACGTCACTGAGCCGAACGTGTGCAGATCGCGGAGGTGTCGTACCTTCGGTGCTAGGATCGGTCGATCGTGAAGACGTATGACTACATCAACCGCGTTGTCATAACGCTTCCGCTTACGGTCTACGAGGGTACGTAGACAGTACTCTTTCCTCTTGTTGCTATGCATAACCATGATCTTGCGTGTGCATAGGAAAATTTTGAAATTACTGTGTTCCCCAACAAATAGGATGGTGAACATCATGGTAACTTTTTGACCCTAGGAAAAAAGTTGTTGAAAACATACCCCCATGGTAACTTATGTGCAGACGGCGTGGTAATATATGCACCACGGACTTGATAAAGTATGTACAAATACTATGGTAACTTTTGACCTAATTGAAAAAAGTTATTGAACATACCTTCGATATGTTCTAGGTAATTAGCATGGTAACTATGTACCACAAACCTACTAAATTAGATACAAACACCTGGACGCGGATTTGGTGAAGATAGTTCCACGCGCACCCTTTATGAATAGTAAATTCAAAAATAATACTAGAAAAAACCGAATCTTTTTTGTAATATACATAGTCAACCGGTATACTCGCGTGTGAAGTTTCACAAAGAAATCATAACCATGGTAATCTAGGCAAAAATGACAAAATTGAAGCTATATTAAAAACCATTATTTGATGAATAGTATGGTCCTAGTTGTATTCTCTTCACTAAGAATATCATGGGTGTCAATACATCACGAAACTTCACACATGAGTAGAATGGTCGACTAAATTTCATACCTCAAAATTTCAGAATTTTTTATTTTTCTAGTATTTTTCGATTTTACTATTCATGTGGGTGCGTGTGGAACCATATTCATCTTCGTATTTTTGCAAACACCCTAGTAACTTCGACCCAAAGGGGAAAAGTTGTTGAAATCATACCACCTGCCCCAGATAATATCTATGTAAATAGCATGTTAAATTACACACCATAGAGCTGATAGCTCATATACAAACACCATGGTAACTTTTGACCCTGGGATTTTTTTTGTTGAAAACATACCACGGTAAGTTTGGTGTTAATAACTCAGTATTTTACGTGTCGTGGACCTAATAACTTATGTAGTTTGCGTAAAACTGAAATGACAAATTTCATGTACTATTTATACATAGTAAACAAGTGTCAAATTTGGTTAGTTTCTTATTGAGTTGGGCCGAGTGAGTTGTGGGGCGAATTTTTCTTCCAAAGTTGTATTCAAATTCTAAAGGGGTTAGATATTTTATTATTATGTCATGATCCAAATTCAAGTATAAAGATAAAGACTAACTTCTGACGAGCGAGCGGAGTGAGGCTCGTCGCCGGTAGGCTTGGGCCGAAGCGGAGCGAAGCGAACGCTCCGTTTTTAGGCGGCATTATTGAACGCTCCCCCTAAAAATCTGACGTTTAGAATGATTCCCCTAAAAATTCTAGACTTGTTTTCTAGCAGGTGGTGTGGCGGAATGGAGGTTCAAGCAGGTGCTAGGGCGGCCTTCGTCGTTCATTTTATCAGAAGGTGCAGACGCACACCGGGAACTAGAGAGCAACTAGTGGGATCTCAAGGACCACTACCTCCAGGTTAGTTCCTTTACTCCTCTCCATGTTTCTCTTGCCTATTTTTCTAGATAGAGATAGTGGATGTGTGTTGATTCTAAAAGGAGCCCATCACGTGGGTGCGGGTGTGTTTGAGGACAGAATGTTATTGTTCTTTTTGATTTTGTGTGCTCATGTTGCCTAGTTATTAATTTTCTCACCAGATCAGAGAAGTTCAATATTTGTGTGCATGGCAAATTTTTATGTCAAACTAAAATGCTTTTTTACCTTGGAAAACTAATAACTTTGCACATGGCAATATCACAACACCTTCTTAAAGAAATTTTTTAGATTGGCATGGCAACTTTTAGAATCCAATGACAATTTAATATACCATGGCAAATTGCTGTAGCACCACATGGCAATTTCTTATGCATTGATACAATGTTCAAATTAATATATCATGGCAATTTGTTGTAGCATCACTTGGTAAATTCATATGGGCTGAATATGCTACGGAATGGTTTTTGCCATGGCAAATTCCATGTATCATGCACACAATTGTTTTACAATTTCCATGATCTACACAATATCATTCTTTTTTTTCCATATGACCTTGCGACATTTTCGGAATTAGTGTAGTCTTTTCCATGATCCTTGTTTGTACTTGCCACACGTCAATTTTAAAGATGCTTTTTTTAGGCCATGGAAAATTAACAATATTAGCCATATTACAACTTAAGTTGTTTTGCCATGGCAACTTTTAGATTTCTTTTTTCTACACAACATTTTTTAAAAGATGAATTATTTTCTGGCCATGGAAATTTTACTCTTTTAATCACGGCAAAGTTATATTTTCTGACCATGGCATTTTTATTGTTACACCCATGGCAAATTCATACTTCTCACCATGGAAAATTTATATAACATACCATGAAAACTCTTTTCTTCAATATAGCATGACAACTCTTTGTAGACCATGGCAATTTTTCTTTCTTTGCAACATGGCAAAAAATTACTTTTGTATGGGACCATGGCAATTTAAATTCTTGGGGGCATGGCAAATGTAGTTTATGGACCATGGCAATTTTCTTTTCTTTGCAACATGGCCAAAAATTACTTTTTATTAGGACCATGACAATTTTCTTTAATGGATCATGGCAAATGTAGTTTATGGATCATGGCAATTGTATTATATGGACCATGGCAAATTTCTTCCATTTTTGCAACATGGCAAAAAAATTTGTACGGGACCATGGCAAATTTAGTGTATGTAACATGGAAATTACAGTGTATGGATCATGTCATTTTAGTCTACAGATCATGATATATAGAACATTTCCAACAAATTTGCAATGGCACATAACAAAAAAATTAGTTCTCATGTTTTCTCGTTTAATACCATGGCAATATTTTTACTGGACCATGAAAAATTAAGTTGTTCGATCATGGCAAATTTATTTTATGGATGATGCAGTTTACTTCTTTGCGACATGGCAAACAAATTGTTTTCTTTTTGGACCATGGAAATTTACTTTCATGGAGCATGGCAAATATAGTTTACGAATCATGGCAATTTTTATTTCTTTGCAACATGCTGAAAAATAACTTTTGTATCGGACCATGGCAATTTAAATTCTTGGGGGCATGGCAAATGTAGTTTATGGACCATGGCAATTTTCTTTTCTTCGCAACATGGCCAAATATTACTTTTTATTAGGACCATGGCAATTTTCTTTAATGTATCATGGCAAATGTAGTTTATCGAGCATGTCATTTGTATTATATGGACCATGGAAAATTTCTTTCATTTTTGCAACATGTCAATTTTCTTTTGTACGAAACCATGGCAAATTTAGTGTATGTATCATAGAAATTACAGTGTATGGATCATGGCATTGTAGTCTACAATATATATATATATATATATATATATATATATATATATATAAAACATTTCCAACAAAGCTGTTGTGGCACATGGCAAAAAAAAATAGTTATCATGTTTTCTCGTTTAATACCATGGCAATATTTTTATTGGACCATGGCAAATTAAGTTGTTCGAGCATGGCAAATGTATTTTATGGATCATGGAAATTTTCTTTTCTTTGCAACATGGCAAAAAATACTTTATTTTGTACCATGGCAATTTACTTTCATGGAGCATGGCAAATATAGTTTACAGATAATGGTAGTTTTCTTTTCTTTGTAGCATGGCAAAAATATACTTTATTTTTGGACCATGGCAATTACTTTCATGGAGCATGGCAAATATAGTTTACGGATCATGGCATTTTTTATTATATGTACCATAGCAAATTTATTCCTTTTTTGCAACATGGCAAAAAAAAATTGCATGGGACCATGGCAAATATAGTCTATGGATCATGATATATAGAACATTTCCAACAAAGTTGCCATGGCCCATGGCAAAAATATCTACTCCCATGTTTTCTCATTTTAATACCATGGCAAAAAAATCCTTGTGTATGTTGTTTGTCTCTATTTTTACCATTGGCAATCTTATTTTTATATTTGTATGGGAAATTCGTCGAGCATACCATGAAAATTTCTATATGCTTTTACATTTTTGGTTGCATAGACGAAACTTTTTAGGCAATTTTATGTTTTTGAAAGGTGGCAAATTGAATAAAAAGTTGATATGTTGATGTTGCAAAAATTTACTCATGTCCAATGGAAAATTGTGTAGGAATTCTCTTTGTTCTTTTTTGTTAATGCCCTTGTTTGTGGGTTTTTTATTTTTCATAATATCATGGCAACTAAAGATTTTGAACATATCTATTTCCACATACAACTGACGAATTCATTATATATATCCCGACATATCTTTTTTTAGATGACACGCATGTTTGTTTTTATTTTTGGATTTTGTGTTGACACAGGAATTTTTGGATTGTGTTTTTTTAGGTACAAGGAATTATACTGGGGGAAGCCCAGCAACCTATTGGGCCATGGTTCGCACTGAGAGGGTTGCCCCGCCAAACGAAAACGTTCGTTCCGTCTAACCTCCCAGACCACCCCTCAAAAAAAAAATCTAACCTTCCAGACCGAATGGAGCGTTCGGTGGAAGATTGCTAAAAATCTGCCATTTGACATATATCGATGTCCTTAATCTATACCTAATAATAAAGGGCTATTGCTTCTTACGATACGTCAAGGTAATTGCCCCCAATGTTGCAAAATATTACCCATCAATGCCCCATATAACTGTGAAAAAAACGCAGGGACCTCCTATACTGCGCTCTGTGCACTGGGAAAAGACACAACACATCTGTTTGGGCCGGCCTGTGTCCACATGGCCTAATTTTAAAATTTTGTTTTCAAATTTTTATTTTTATTTTCCATATTTTTTCGTACTTTGAATAACTTGGAACTTCAAAAGTGTTCTGAACTTTAAAAAATGAGAATTTTGAAATACAATATTTAGTAAATCATAAAATGTTTGTGGATTCAAACAATATTCGTGAGTTTATAAAAAATGTTGTTTATTCAGAAAATGCTCGAATTTTTTAAAACAAATATACGCAAAATCAAAAGATGTTCATGATTTTTTTAATTTCGTGTATTAAAAATGTTAACAAAATTGAACAAAATTTTGCCAATTCAAAAAATATTCATTAATGGGAAAATATCCAAAAAAATCAAACACTGTTCGTGACTTACAAAATAGTCTATTCATTCATAAAATGTTCTCTAATTAAAATTTATGCATTTCAAAAAATGTTCGTTAAATCAACAAATTATTCATGAATTTAAAAAAAATCAGGAAAACTGTTAAAAAATGTTCACATTTAAAAAAATTCAAATAGTATAAAATGTTCATGAATTCGAAAATGTTCTTGATTTTAGAAAATGTTCATAAATTTGTAGAAGTGTTCATGAATTGGAAAAATGTTCACTATTTCAAATATGTTCATAGTTTAAAAAAATGGTCATGATTTCACGAAATTGTGAGTGATAGTGTATCTCGGTAATGCAGCAAAATCTGATCATGGCCATTGGAGATTATGATTTATTTTTTCTCCCGTTGCAATGCACTGGCCCTTTTGCTAGTAATATACATATTTCTACTAAATCTTAGTTGTTTAGATTTCTCCTGTTTGACATTTGTTTGCGCCTTCATGGTATCGGGTGAACATACTACGTCGGCGGGCCATGGACCTGTTACTTGCCCTCTCCGCAGCAGCATCGACATTGTCGGTGTGCTGCTCAAGCCACGGTTACTCAGCCTCTAGCTCCGGAGAAATTTGGCCTCTTAGGTGTCTCGCCCTGGGTTGGGGAAGGGGTTTGTGGTTGGGCCGTGTAATCCCACTTCCTTGGCTTGAATTGGTGAAACGACAATGAGGATGCACCAATGCAGCAGCACAAGGACATGCTTCACGATTCACCAAGCAAAGAAAATTTTAAATTACTATAACTAGCAAGATGTCTATGTGTTGCACGTAACATCAAAATGCATTTATATGAGTAGTTTATCTTGTAAGAGAAAAAGATAAACGAGGGAAGGCTTTATTTGCAAATGTGAAGAGGGGTGTGGGTATCTTTTTGCAAAATTGTCATAGTTTTTCTTCCTATCCGTCGGATATAAATCAGACGGCCTATATTGCAGGATGGCAGACACACCATCATCACCAACTCTGTTTTTTTATAAGAGTAGAGTAAATATAATGTAAAAAGGCCTTATAATTATATTAAGTATTTTTGTTGTATTTTGTGTTTGATGTTCTCAGTAAAAGAGTGCATACATATTTTTGCTAACTAAGATTGCCTTTTTTTTCACCACCACGACGACGCAAACACACGAGCACATTCAGTAGAACAATAATCTTCATGCATCAAACCGGTGTGGATGGGCTCAAACAACTTCCCTTCACCACTAGCTACAAACGACGTAATGTCCAACACATCGAATTACACATATAAAAGTACCGAACCATTTTATCGACCCTCTATACCAGTAAGAGTTAACCTATTCACAGAATTCTGAATATTGTTTCTGAGCTGCTCCAGTTCAGTGCTCCATCCTGCAAAGTATGCAGGCCGGTCGGGAGCTGGCAGTGTAGTGCTCCCATTCTCTAGCGCCAACACAACTGATGACATGTGTGGCCTGTCTTTTGGGTTTTCTTGGACACACAAGAGGGCTACATGAATGCAAAGCAACACCTCATCTGGTAAGCATGTGTCCATGATAGATGGGTCGGCCAACTCCTCTGCCTTCCCGTCCTTCCACATATTCCATGACTGGAACAAACAAAAACATCATCTCTTTTGTGTTACATGACTATTTTCTTTCAAAAATATCGGGCAATTTTGTAGATAGTTGGGAACTTGAAAACATGCTGTACGTACGTAAGCTATGAGGCTAGGAAAGCCCATGGGACTGCTGGAGCTTCTCTTCATACCAGTTACAATCTCCAATAGCAACATGCCAAAACTATAGATGTCGGACTTGGTAGAGATGACGCCTTGCATTGCATACTCAGGAGCCATGTAGCCGCTGCTTGATTATTTGACTTGCAAGGGTTATTTGAAATGGGGTTTGGATATAATTGCAGATCAATTGGAGCTATTGGTTCAAACAGTTACTCACTATGTTCCGACGACACGTTGGGTGTTTGCATTTTCCTGGTTATCACCGAAGATCCTCGCCATACCAAAATCCGCTATCTTGGGCTTCATCTGTGCATCTAGCAAAACATTTCCGGCTTTGAGATCTTTGTGAATTATGGTCGGCCTTGAATCTTGGTGGAGATAAAGAAGCCCCCTGGCGACACATTTGATTATATTTAAACGTGTTCCCCAATCCAGCAGCAATTTCCTTGAATCATCTTTAGACAAAAGCAAATGTTAGAAAACAAAATTTTGACATGTTTTAAAAACTGGTGTGTTGCTAGAATATACCGAAAAGGGTGGCATCTAAGCTTCTATTAGGCAAATACTCATAAATCAACAACTTTTCATCTCCCTCGTCACAACATCCAAGAAGTCGAACCAAATTTCTGTGTTGAAGTTTGGCAATAAGTATTACTTCATTTCTGAATTCATTTGTTCCTTGTTGAGAATCCTTATTTAGCCGTTTGACAGCAATTTCCTGATCGCCTAGTGTTCCCTGTATGATTTTAAGGGAATATGTAGATCTGAATTTGTCATGTGAATATATCAGTTAGAATAAAAACAATGTAGTGCTGAATAATTACCTTGTAAACTTTGCCAAAGCCTCCCCGTCCAATCATACATGTTTCCGAGAAATTATGTGTTGCTAGGGCAATCTCCTCAAATCTTACAAATGGGAATTCAAGATCACTTGAGCCATCCAATAGCGCCTTCTTGTGCTTTCCCTGGGTCCTGTTCTTGCCTTCTTCAAACAAAATGGCATGATCATTTCTTCTCCAGTAAATATAACATAGTACTATGCAATTAGCCCCCCGAACTTGTCCCTTAGTTGAACACTCAAGTCATCACTCGTAGAACCCAACCAGCGCAGGATCAAGAGAAATAATGTGGTTCAGCCATGTCTTATCTATTGATGAATTGCCACCACCACATTGCCAGCATGGATTTGCATCTTCATGGGATTTATAAAGCTTTCGTGGTATGGGGGTACAATAGATACAGAAACTTGAATGTTTCGGGAATGTAAGGAATGTAGACTAAACGCACCTTTGGATTTCAACCATGCAAGGGAAATGCACATGAGTATCAGGACACTACTTCCTAAAACTGGCAGTACAATCTTCACTGCAGTGCTCCTTCTTGTCCTTTTAGCTGTGCAGCGCACATAAAAATAAAGTATTATGCATAGCCAAGGTCGTCCCCGAGTTGTGCTGTGTCTTGTCAATCTAAAACAAAAAGAGAGTTAGTGTAGACAAGTATATATAAGGTAATAAAGTGGTACCAGCTACTGCATCCAAGCCTGCAAGCCGCAGATAGAGTGTGTCGCTCACGGGGTCTGCGTGTAACTTCCCGGTGTCAACCAACTCACCGACCCACAACAAACACCTTGGCATACCTCCGCTGGCCATGCCACTGCTCAGGTTGGCATAGGCGTACGCCACGCATGAGCAGTTGCGGCGGCATGCCGCCGCACATTCCTCCAACAACGTGTCTCCGACAAACACGAACTTGTCCGGTGGTTTCATGCCCGGCAAGGCCAAGAAACCATCGCCGCAACGCAGTGCCTCTTTCCGTCGACACCCCTTTGAGAACTTGCCCTTGTTCCACTCCTCTGTGCTCGTCGGCTCAAAACCATCGAGGCACTTGCACGTCGGGACGGGCAACACCGTCTCGTCACAGTAGCCGTAGCGGTTGCATCCGTGGTGTGGCCACTGCCCAAAGACTACCCACGCAGAGGAGCTGTTGTTCCAGCCCTGGAACTGGAGCGCGCCGGAGTAGGCCAGCACAAGCCTGGTGCGCCAGCTAACGTCCGAGACGCTAAATATTGCGTAGGTTTCCTTGTCATTATTGACGACACTGAGATATATCATGATGGCGCTGGTGTTGGTCCTCAAGTATTGGTACTCATTCTTGACCTGGTACCCCGTCCATGGGGCGGTGCGGTATACCGGGCGTGACCCGTTCCAGAGGAACATCTGGATGATGGTGGCTGGGTCGCAGCCGTAGGAGAAGCTCCCTGGTGAGGGGTCTCCGGAGCCTTTCCAGGATACCAGGCGTCCACCCGCACGTGTCCTGTACCTGATCCGCATCTTCATGCCAGGTAGGAACGTGTCGGTTGGGTGGTCGAAGCTCTGCCAAACCGTGGTGCCGTTGGATGACCGGATGATGAGGTTACCGGTCTTCAGAAGAACTGCCTCTGATGAATTGTAGATCGAGGCAGCGGCCACGCCAGTCGTCCAAACAACACGACTGCCATCACCATCAGAGAGAACAAGATTGGAGGTGTTGGTGAGGGAGAGCATGGGCGTGGAGGAGGTAGTGTTCCTGACCGGGGTTTCCCGGTTGGCGACCCACAGCACGGTGAGCTCGGAGATGCCGTTGTACCAGATGCCAAGGTACAGGTTGGACGGCGTTGAGCCAGAAGAGGGGAAGAAGCCAAATGCGAAGTCACCGCCATCCGAGACGATGGTGGTGCCAGGGGAGAGCGGGTTGCTGGAGACAAGCCGGTCGTCGGACGCACACAGCGGCAGGAACAGAATGATCAGCACGGCGATGGAGCAGTTGAGAGCTGACCAATCCATTCGACGATGCTGCCAGAAGAATTGCAGTACAGGCACGAAATGTGATTCTGGTGGTCTTACATGACTCCTTGGCCAGACAAGCAACATTACGATTATAGTAGGCTAGTTTCAGAGTTGACATTCTGGCTGTCTACGTCGGTCCGCCTTCATTCTGTGCGTTTAGGATATAATTCATCACGATTGGCCTGACGTAAATGCAGATATTAAAAATCAAAGGATAATGTGTGTCCATTCTACTACCATTACGTGTACTTTGAACTGGGAAATAACCAGTCTCAACTGCCATTACGTGTACTTTGAACTGGGAAATAACCAGTCTCAACCGCCATTACGTGTACTTTGAACTGGGAAATAGCCAGTCAGGGAGCACCATCACTTCTAGTTGCTGTGTATTTCCTATTTTTCCTCCCCCTCCCCGCGTGCCCCCCGCGTCGCCCTCCCCGAGCGAGGCGACCAGGGCGGTTCCCCACTCCTCCCCCTCCCCGCGAGTCGCCGCCCCCCTTCCCCCTCGCCGCTGCCGCCGGCGGGCGCGGCCGGGCGTTGCCCGCGCGGTGCCCCGCAGTCCGGCGGTGGCGGCCCTCCTTCTTCCGCCGTCGCTGGACCCCGGCTCGGGCGAGCAGTCCTGGCGGCGGAGCCCTTCGGCCGGCGGCGTTCCGGCACGGATCTGGACGGCGGCGGTGCGGAGGCGTTGCCCCTTGGCGGCGGTGACGGCCCATGGCTTGCGGCGGCCGGCGGCGCCCGGCTGGCCCAGATCTAGGCCCTACGAGCCTGATCTGGGTCAGGGCGGGCCTGCTGGGTGGCCGCAGTGGGTTGTTCTCCGGTGGTTCCGGCGAGCTCCTCGCGACAGGGACGGCGGCTGTTGTGCCGTGACTGCTGAAGCACGGCGGCGGAGCTTCGCGGGCACGCGCTGGGCCCGGCCGAACATTTGGTCTGGTGTGCCTCTGCTGCTATGCCCGGTCTGCTACCGCCTAAGCCGGTGGAGGTTGTTCCCTCCCTCGTGGCTGCGGTGCTGCTGGTCCTTGTCTACGGGTGTCTCGTTTGGATCCGGCCGGCCTCGCTTCGTTGGCCGTGGTGAGACGATGGCGGTGTCCTCGTGACTGTGTTGGCGCATGTTGGTGGGCGGCGGGTGTGGTGGAGCCGAAGGTTGGTCCTGGATGGTGGGCGCGAGAGGTCGGGAGAAATCCATGTCGGGTCTTGCCGGCACCAACGCGGTGACGCCTGCGGGCGCCGCCATCCTTCTTGAAGGGCGTCGGGTGACCCTCTCCTCCCTCTACATCAGGCATCAACATCAAATTTTTAAAAGGTGGTGGTCTACTACCTCCGTTCCAAATTATATAATGTTTTGGACATTTCAATATAGACTACATACGGACTGAAATGAGTGAACAAACACACCAAAACACATCTATATACATACGATTCACAAAAAGTTAGAACATCTTATAATTCAGAACGGAGGGAGTACATCACTAAATGTGTGAGGACATGCCTAGTTTTGTTGGAACTCCTGTCAGTAATGTCAGGCTGGTGAAGGAGTTTATCACAAAAAAATAGGCTGGTGAAGGAGTACTGGTAGTAATAATATAGTTCAAAAAACAAGGTCGCTTGGGCAGTTGTAGTGCTTATAGATTAAAATAAAAAATACCACACTACCAACAATTGTAGATTTCTCTTTAGAAATCAAAATGGCTTTCTACAGATTCCGATATACTGGACATACAGAGTGTTCTCGAGTTCTGTAATCCACGCAGGTAGAATCCTGGTGCGCCTCATAGCTTAATTGCGTGAAAAGAGTTTGTAAAATTAACAGTTACAGTCTTACAGATGGGTTTATGTTTTTTTTATAACTGTGCATACCTTGAGCATGCCATATCATAGTTGGAAGCATACATTGGTTTGGCTGGTTTCATACCATTTCAGGATTTCCCCCAATAGGCATGTCCATTTATCAAAATTTAACTGGCCTACTCAATGTGGTCTTGTTCATCCTAAAACTGAACGAGTATACTACCTTCAAGTAAGGCGCGAGGTGGAAGAAATCGCCGACGACGAACTCGATCAAATGCTCCACGCCATAGATTCTGGCATTGTGCCTCACCAGATCCACCTTCCAGGGATCGATCTCCACCGTGACCACGTAGCAGCCCCTGCACGAGAACGAAACGCCAGTGTTAGCGGGGGAAAGCAGTGTCCTGGAAACGAGAAGGGGTCGGCCAGCGGCGCGTGCCTGGCGGCAAACTGGATGGAATTGCCACCGACCCTGGCGAACGTGTCGACAACGAGACCGACAGGCACTGAGAAGGTGTACTGCACGGTGGCGATGGCCTCCAGAGTGGCAGAGTACCAGCCCTCGGCGTCCATCACAAGTTCGTGAAAAAAGAAAAACTTCATGCACACTGACACTCGGCCATCCTCTATTATGAACATATTTCATGGGCACGAACAAGAATCATTCAGTAGAACAAAAACTTCATGGATCAAACCCGTGTAGATGGGATCAAACAACTTCCCTCCACCACTAGGCTACAAACAACGACCACTGGTGGACAAGCCTTTCTTTACACCATGTCCAACACATAAAAGTAATGAACTATTTCATCGACCCTCTATACCAGTAAGAGTTAAAGTATTCACGGAATTCTGAATATTATTTGTGAGTTGGTCCAATTCATTGCTCTGTCCCACGAAGTATGCAGGCCGACTGGGAGTTGGGAGTGTAGTGCTTCCATTCTCTAGGGTGAACACAACCGATGACATGTGTGGTCTGTCTTTTGGGTTTTCTTGGACACACAAGAGTGCTACATGAATGCAAAGCAACACCTCATCTAGTAGGCATGTATCTACAATAGATGAGTCAGCCAATTCCTCTGCCTTCCCATCTTTCCACATATTCCACGACTGAAACAAACAAAAACATCTCGGGTTAAAAAACTATTTTCCTTATTGAGAACTTCGGCGAAAGCATGTATATACTCACGTAGATTATGAGGCTTGGAAAGCCCATGGCGTGACTAGTGGAGCTTCTCTTCATACCAGTTACAATCTCCAGTAGTAACACGCCAAAACTATAGATGTCAGATTTGGTAGAGATGATGCCTTGCATTGCATACTCAGGGGCCATGTAGCCGCTGCTTGATTATTGGCATGCAATAGTTGCACAAATGGGAATTGAACATAATCATGGGGTAATATGAGCTATTGGTTCAAACAGTTACTTACAATGTTCCGACGACGTGTTGGGTGTTCGCATTTTCCTGGTTATCACTGAAGATCCTTGCCATACCAAAATCTGCTATTTTAGGTTTCATCTCTGCATCTAGCAAAACGTTCCCAGCTTTGAGATCTCGGTGAATTATGGTCATTCTTGAATCTTCATGAAGATAAAGAAGACCCTTTGCGACACCTTTAATTATGGTTAACCGTGTCCCCCAATCCAGCAAATGTTTTCTTGAATCATCTTAAGACAAAAGCAAATGTAAGAAAAAATATGTTGAGTTGTTCCATGAATACCTGGTGTGGTGCTAGAACATACCGAAAAGGGTGGCATCTAAACTTTTATTAGGCAAATACTCATAGATCAGTAGTTTTTCATCTCCCTTGTCACAACATCCAAGAAGTCGAACCAAGTTTTTGTGTTGCAATTTGGCAATAAGGATGACTTCATTCCTGAATTCATTTGTTCCTTGTTGAGAATCCCTACTTAGCCTTTTGACAGCAATCTCTTGACCACATAGTGTTCCCTGTATAATATTAAGCAATAAAAAAGATTTGAGTTTTTCATATGAATATATCAATTAGGTTACTGATTTTGGACTGAATAAGAGGAAACTAGTGCTGAATAACCACCTTATAAACTTTCCCAAAGCCTCCATGCCCAATCATACATGTTTCAGAGAAATTGTGTGTTGCTAGGGCAATTTCCTCAAATCTTACTAATGGAAATTCAAGATCACTCGAACCATCCGATGGCAACTTCCTGTGTGCCTTGTTTCTCTTCTTGCCTGCTCACCATACAGTTGCATAATAATTCTTGTCCAACCATCATAACAACAGCTAAGAAGAGCTCTATTTGACCCTAACTATTGGTTTTTAAAAAGGTAGAGCGGTCTCTACCTTATAAGTACTATATTTCAAACTGAATGGCCAATTTACATCAAATGACATACTTGATGTGGCGGCAACTCAGACATATAAAATGTAATTGACATATTAGAAAAATCAACCCATTCTCACTAGCTTTCTCCACCCCTTCTGACTTCTCCCTTAGTTTTGAACACTTATGTCCGCACTACTAGACCGCAACGAGTATACCTACAGCGGTGATTGGCAGCGGGAGCACAACCCTGATGATCCATGGGGCTCACCCTGGGTGGAGGATGTATAGAGACAATGTGGTTCCGTCATATCTTATTTACCGACAAATTGCCACAACTACATTACCAGACACTGTGATTAAACTACATAAGGATAAGGGGCTATTTCGCCTGGATTTGCATCTTCATGGGTTTCAGAGGATTCCATAGAATGAGGGTACAGTACGCAAACAACAATATTTCGGAAAGGTCAAATCAGTATATCTCCAAGCAATGTAAACTAAACGCACCTTCAAATTTCAACCATGCAATGGAAATGCACACGAGTATCAGAACAATACTTCCTACAACCGGCAACACAACTTTCATGGTGTTGCTCCTTGTCCTTTTACCTATGGGCGAACAGAATAACATAAAAACAAAGTATCATATATAGTGGAGCACATCCACGAGACAAAAAAGAGTTATTATAGATATAAAGGAGAGATTTGGTACCAATTGCTGCGTCCAAGCCTGCAAGTCACAGATAGAGCGTATCGCTGTCGGTGCTTGTGCCTAGCTTCCCGGTGTCAACTAATTCCCTAACCCACACCAAGCACCTTGTCATGTTTCCGTTGGCAATGCTTCTGCTCAGGTTGGTGTAAGCGTAGGCCATGCAGGAGCAGTTGCGGCCGCATGCCGTCGCACACTCCTTCGACGATGTGTTTCCAACGACCACGAACCTATCCAGTGGCTTCATGCCCGGCAAGGCGAAGAAACCATCACCGCAACGCAGCGCCTCTTTCCGTCGACACCCCTTTGAGAACTCACTGTTGTTCCACTCCTCCGTGCTCGTTGGCTCAAAACCATCGAGGCACTTGCACGTCGGGACGGGCAACACAGTCTCATCGCAGTAGCCATGCGTGCCGCAGTAGCCATGCGTGCCGCAGTAGCCATAGTGATTGCATTTGTGGCGTGGCCACTGCCCAAAGACTACCCAAGTCGAAGAGCTACTATTCCAGCTTTGGAACTGGAGCTTGCCAGAGTAGGTCAGCACGAACCTGGTGTGCCAGGCACCATCCGAGACGCTAAACATTGTGTAGCTCTCCTCGTCGTTGGTGACAAAGGCCAGGGATATGATGATGGCGCTGGTGTTGGTTATCAGGAACTCGCCCTCGCTCTTCACCTGGTACCCCGTCCATGGGGTGCTGCAGTACACCGGGCGCGACCCGTCCCAGAGGAACATCTGGATGGACGTGGCCGGATCACAGCCGTAGGAGAAGCTCCCAGGAGAGGGGTCTCTGGCGTCTTTCCAGGACACCAGGCGCTCACCGGCGCGTGTCCTGTACCTGATCCGCATCTTCATGCCAGGTAGGAACGTGTCGGTCGGGTGGTCAAAGCTCTGCCACACCCTGCTGCCATTAGGTGACTGGATGACGAGGTTACCAGTATTCAGAAGCACCGCCACTGGTGAAGACGAGCTTGAGGAAGCCACGTCAGTTGTCCAGACAACATGACTGTCAGCACCATCAGAGAGAACAAGATTGGAGGTGCTGGTGAGGGAGAGCGTCGACGCGGAGGAAGTGCTGTTCGTGACCGGGGTTTCCCGGTTGGCGACCCATACCATGGTGAGCTCGGGGATGCCGTTGTACCAGATGCTGAGGTACAGGTTGGACGGCATCGAGCCGGATGAGGAGAAGAAGCCCAAGGCAAAGTCACCGCCATCCGAGACAATGGTTGTGCCGGGGGAGAGCGGCTTGCCGGGGACAAGCCGGTCATCAGATGCACCCAACGGCAGGAACAGAATGATCAGTACGCAAGCGGAACAGCTGAGAGATGACCAATCCATTCGACGATGCTGCCAGAAGAATTGCAGTCCAGCCTCGGTATGTGATTCTGGGAATGTACTCGTACAAGCAACAATAATGCAAAGACTTCGCAAATATAGTAGGCTAGTTCTGAAGTTGACATTTCAGCTGTCTACTTCCATCTTCATTGCTGCCCTGGCCAGAAGCGTTAAACAATTGCTGTTTACTTTGAACTTTCTCTTCTTCATCTTGTCACAGGTTGGGAAAGAGCAAGTCAATGGCATGAAACTTCGAGGTGGAAATACCGTACCTTAAAAATCATATCCTCCAGGGAGTGGATGTCACATCCAGCTCCTCGGCTGGAGAGGCTCAACAAGAGGACTTCTGAGATTTCAGTTTGCGCCGAGGCAATACGATCCGACAGGAAACAACACTGCGCCGAGACAACACGATCAGACAGGAAACAACATGCTACCAATATGGGTTCCTTGGCTGACAACAAAATGGTGTGAAATATCCAGACATAAACAGGTTTCTTCATGTATTACGGGCCACATTTAATTAGTCAGCAGAGATGTTCCCACTGGTGCCTCTTCTTCCATTTGTACTATATTTCCTGTTCCTATTCCTATCCCTTTGTTCCCATTTTTATGTATCTACATTTAAGAAAATTCATACATCCCCAGGTGGTAACTATCCAACTAAAGATTTTGATTCCAGTTGGCACAGCTATGATCATGTCATAGCCACACATTATGAAACTTCTCCCGTCATTGCTGATTCAATGAGAGGACTTTTGAGATTTCAGTAGACATTTCCCATACCTGACTCCAGGGATGCGAATGGGAACCAAGAGATTTTCCAAACTGGATTTGGGGGTTAAACAATTAGAGTCGATCTTATGGAACCCAATTCGAGAAGCCTAAACTAAATCCTTGTTATTAGAATAATGATCTCTTGGCTATGACCAACTCATATATTTATTGAAATGGTCGAAATTCAGTTGATATGTACATGGATGTCACATCTGCAAGACTAATTCCTCCTGCACCAACTTAGGACTTAGGAGGAAAAAACATAAGTAGCTTAGGAAGAACTTCGCCTCACTGGGTCCTTGTTCTCAACTTCGATAATGAACTGGATCATCGTGCCACGTCTCCAAAGTAAGCAGTGATTCCTTTGAATCTGTGCTGTACGTAGCTCTCTTCACTCTATAGAAAACTTGAATATTAAGGTCTCGTCCTAGGATGATAGCTGTAAAATGCTCGGAGTCATGAAAAATGCGACCAAAAGGAGAGGAGAACAGTATCATACCTCAAAATCCAGGGGAGGAGAAGACAACCACGAAAGTTCCTCTACTTGGCTTATGTCCACATTCCGTGGCAAGAACATGATGATATTAGGAGCTATTTTCTGAGCAGCTTGAAATATTGCATGCCTGCGTGCAAAACCATATATCAATAATACAATTGTTTTACTGTATCAGAGTTAATTTTGTTCATTCTCACCCGCAAAAAAAAAATTGTTCATTCTGATTTTATCTGAATGTAACAATAGGGGCTGTTTGGATGAGGGGTATGTTTCTTCAAGAGCTCTGGTATTTAGTTTGGATCAACTAAATATGAAAACTATCTACAGAAATATCCCTCATCCAACACCCCTAAGTACCACAAATGTACAAGAGTAATAATTCACCAGTCCAGTTTCACTTGGAATGTGCAAAGCTTCCATGACTAACAGCTACAAGGCTACAATTGTAGGCCAACGACTACAAAGCACTCCATCAGTATGCTCGCTTCAAAGAAGCATAAACTGTTTCAAACCTGTCTGTGTTTTTTATTCTAATTCATCATCTGGTGTAAGGACAATTTGGAAGATGGTGAGCAGCATACCCATCCTTTGGCTTCAGCATATCGAGGGTGTACACTGGTGTTTGATTATATGATGGCCCTCCCCATGGTGGTGAAAGGAACACCAAATCTGCCTGGTAAAGTAGTAGCAATCAGCAAACCATTCATTAAATGGCTACTCAACAATATGAAAATTATAACTGTCACTCAATCTCACTAGTTCATCTCGGATGATGTAGTTATCCCTCATGATGTTTTATGCCAATCTCATCATACTAAAGAGGAAGTACCATTTTGAAAATAGACTTCAAGAAAACAATTGACAAATTTAATACGGGGTACCTTGAGCAGTGTTGCTTGCTACAGGCGTTCAATTAAAATGGTTTGACAGGATAATGGGCATAACAAAGGGCCGGGTCAATATTGCACTGTATGGTGAACAATAGGTGTTACTATGCTGTCCAAGGCCTGAGACAGGAAGACCCTTTATATATGATACTTTTTGATTCATTTGCAGATGGACTGACAACAATGTAGGATAAAGATAAAAGCAATAATCTGTTCAAAACTTCAAATAAATAACCGAATAAGCAGATAGTCCTAAATGAGGCACTTAACTAAATATTCTGGATGTACTATTCGGTTATTAGCCAATGGTGTTGACATGACAAGGAATCTAAAGTTTATCTTGTACTGTTTTCAGAATATATCTGGCCTCAACATCAAACTAAAATAAACAGTTAAGTGATTTACATCACAAAATGGGTAGGACGTGCCTAGTTTTATCGAAACTCCTGTCAGCAATGTCAGGCTGGTGAAGGAGTACAGGTAGTAATAATAAAGTTCAGAAAACAAGGGGACTTGGGCAGTTGAAGTGTTTATAGATGAAATTAAATTAACAAGTAACTCACTACCAACAATTGTAGATTTAGGGGGAAAAATGGCTTTCTACAGATTCCGATATTGAGATCCCTGAATTTTTGTTCCACATAGTTATCGACTTCTCATGTAATTCATGCAGGTAGAATCCTGGTGTGACTCATGGCTTAATTGCGCAAAGAGAATTGATAACATCAGAAGTTACAGATAGGTTTGTGAATCTTTTTATTAACTGAGCATGCCATATCATAGTTGGAAGCATACACTGGTTTGGCTGGTTTCATATCATTTCTGGATTTCCCCCAACAGACAAGATCAAGGTATGTCCATTGATAAAATATTCACTGAACTACTAAATGTGGTCTTGTTCATCGTAAAACTGAACAAGCATACCTTCAAGTAAGGCGCGAGGTGGAAGAAATCGCCGACAACGAACTCGATCATGTCCTCCACGCCGTAGATCCTGGCGTTGTGCCTCGCCAGCTCCACCTTCCGGGGATCCATCTCCACCGCGACCACGTAGCAGCCCCTGCACGAGTACAAGATGCCGGCGACGTCTCATGTTAATAGTGCGGGAGCAGAGCAGGCGAGCGACCCGGAAACGGAAAGGGGCGGCGGGCACGCGCCTGGCGGCGAACTGGATGGAGTTGCCGCCGACCCCGGCGAAGGCGTCGAGGACGAGGCCTGCGGGCGCAGCTCGGGCGGCCTGCGCGGCGGCGATGGCCTCCGGGGTGGCGGAGTACCAGCCCTCGGCGTCCATCCGCACGCCGCGGTCGTACAGGGAGAAGAGGCTGTGGCGGTGGGCCCAGTACTTGCCCGCGACGGCCTCCGCGGCGGCATCAGCGGCGTGCTCCTCCTCCTCCTCCGGGCGCTTCGACTCCTGCGGCGTCTCGGCCTCGTGGGGCGGCGGCGACGAGGGGGCTGGAGGTCGGGCCGCGCATTGCCGCCTGTCGGAGGTCGGGAGCGGCGGCGGCGAGGACGGGGAGACTGCGGCGAGGCCCCGGCGGCAGCGGCGGCGGCGGGTGGTTTTTCGGATGGTGGCGACCAGGCGGAGGAAGCGATGGGGCCCGTTCGGTAGGGCCCTCACGGCGTTGGCTCGCCGGCGAGCTACCTTCGGCGTGGCACTCGCTTTTGCCATCTCTCCGTTGGGCTTCTCGCGTGCTTGGCAGGTTAAGGGCATCTCCAGCCGTTGACCCTCCAGGGGCGTTTAAAAGCGCCGCCCGAGATGAGCCGGCGCAAAAAATGATCCTGGGGTGAGTCGGTCCCCAGCCGTCGGCTTCGAGGGCCGCCTCAGGCGCGTATTAAAAAAAAGAACCGTTCGGTGAAGTTATGGTAAAAATTAGTTAAATTTCGGTCAAACATGTCAAATTTCGGCGAAATTCGGCCAAACATTACATTAACCTAATAAAAAAAAGAAAGGGGCTAAAGTCGTCGCCATCGTCGTCGTTAGCCTTCTCCTCCTTGACGCGGGCGCCCCTGCTGGACCCCTGCCCGGCGTCGCCATGGCGGACTGGCGGCGGCGCGTCGTCGTCGTCGTCGCTGTCGCATAAGACGACGACCCCGCCTTTCTCGCGGCCGCGTCGGCGCTCCTCGAAGCGGCGTAGGATGGCGCACTGGCGCTCCTTCTCCTTCTCCTTCTCCCGGCGCGCCTTCTCCATCGCAATAGAGTCCTGGCGCGCTCATTCTAGGGCCGCGTCGTCGCCGTCGAACTCCGCCTTTACCGGCGCCAGTCCCAGCTCCGTCTTCACCAGCGCCAGCCCCGGCTCCGTCTTCACTGGCGGCAGCCCCGGCTCCGTCTTTGGCTTGACGAAGCGCGGAGGAGCCGACGAGGAGGAGGCGCGCCGACCGCCCTTATTGATGATGATGCCGGCGCTGTGAGTAGGGGTGGGCATATAAACCGAACAACCGAACCGATTTAACCTGAACCGAAGCCGAAGTGACCGAAACCGAATTGTTGGATACTATGCTCGGTTAGCAATTCTGAGAAACCGAATTTTGTTCGGTGAAATCGGTCTACACAGTCTGTCAACCGAATTGACCGAAGCACCGAGGCCTACCACTAACTGTCTGGCGCGTCTCCATAAATTAGCTCCCATTTATACGCTTTGTGCTACTAGCCAACGAACATCAATTATCCTTGCAAAAAAATCAAATGAATTGATGGCGCGTTAATGTGATTTAGTGGCGAACAGTGCCATAGGCTGGCCGGCTGGCCCGAGATTCCCTCCATGCTTCTCGTCACGTGTACTGGACGCCCGCCTGCCTTTCTTTTTTTATTGAACCTAGCCTAGGTGTTGTTTGTTGTTGCGTGTTGTCTCGCTCACAGCCTGTTTTTTTTTTCTTTGAGCATAACACGTGTTGTTATCTAGCCCACACAAACCATATCTCTTAGCCCAGCCGAGAAAATGAGTACAGCAGCCATCCCATCCGGCTAGCCCAACCCGCCAGCTGTCTGTTCGGTACAAAACCGAGTACCGAACCGATCGATGAGGGAACCGAAGCCTCGGTTTCGTTTATTGCTAGAGACCGATCGGTCCACGTTTTCAAGGAACCGAGAAAATTGAAACACTGAAGTACCGAACCGTTCGGTTCGGGGGAACCGAACGCCCAGGCCTAGCTGCGAGTGCGCCGGTCGAGTGGCGTCTCCGCCGCGGGCTTGGCCTTGACGCCGAGCAGGGCCAGAGTGTCGGAGGAGTGCGATGAGGATCGGGAGAAGGGAGAGGAGGAGGAGGACCCGAACCTCCTTGGCGCCCATGGCCCGGCGCGTCGGTGCTGCGCCGGGGCGGCCACCCTCGCCGGGGGGTACGCCAATGGCGGGTCGTTGCTGCCCTCGAGGTACGTGAGCACGCCCTCGAGTGTGCGGCCGGGGACGCCCCACCAAAGGTGGCGCCCCTCGCTGTTCTGCCAGCCGCCGACCACCAGCGCGCCGTTGGTGGACGTCAAGCGCTGCTGCTGGCGGCGCTCGAAATACGCCGCCCATGCCGCGTGGTTGTCGACAGCGTACTGGGGGAGGGAGAGTTGGGCGTCGGTGAGGGACACGCGCACGATCTCGACTTCCTCGGCGAAGTACTTCGGCTTCGCCACGGCGTCGGGCAACGGGGGAATGGGCACTCCCCCGGCGCTGAGTCTCCACCCCGTCGGCCCGGCACGCATGTCCGGCGGCGCCGGAATGTTCGCCTGGAACAGAAGCCAGGACTCCTGTTCGCGGAGCGAACGACGGCCGAAGCCGTTGGCCGCCGCCTCGTCTCCGGGGAAGCGTTCTGCCATGGCGACGGCGGGGCTGGGCGGGCTCGGGAGAGGTAGAGGGAGGGGCTGGGCGGCGGCGCTCGGGAGAGGTAGGGAGAGGGAGGGGCTGGACGGCGGCAAGGGGCGGGGCTGGTGTGGGCACAGGCGAGTGGAGGCCACCGGCTTTTATAGCCGCGTCGCGCCCGTGTGTATGCGTGCGAGGGAAGGGAGGCGTCGGCGTGCCGTCCCGTGACGCGCCGCCCGTGAGGAATCAATGGCAAGGCTGACCGGCGGCAGCCTTGCCATTGATTCTTCGCGGGAACCGAGGCCGTTGGGGGAAGACGAGGCGCCGAGTCGCTGACGCAGCTGGCCCGCGTCTTTTTCACGCCAAAACAGCTCGCCCTGGCGGCCCCCAGCGCGCCGGGTTCGGCCTGGGTCCGCCGACGCTGTTTTCGACCCAAACCGGCGAAAATCGGGCTCCTGGAGACGCGACTGAACCGTTTTTTCGGCGCCGGCGCAAAAAAATCGCCTGAGAAGGCCTTCTTGGAGGCGCGGCTGAAGATGCCCTAAAAGGGCCTTCCTGGAAGTGCGGCTAGAGATGCCTAAGATCCTTCTTCCGACGGAACTCCTTCAGCTATTTCGCACGAACGGGATGCAGTAAACACACGACGAAATACAGACGGACTTCCCACACTGTTAAGTACTGCTGCTTCTGCGTTTCTTCAGTTTTTATTTACACTATTATCGACAGCATCACTGTTAATTACTGTTCTACTTATAAAAAGTTACAGGGTAACATTGCGCTTTTCAACTGCAACCTTATCGACAGCATCACTGTGAACTACTTACTCCGTTACAGAATATCAGAAGTTCTAGGTTTAACCTTAAGTAAACATCTTTTAACTTTGATCGAGAATTTATAGAAAAATGTATTAACATCTACCACATCAACCATATAGTACATGTTTTTGACGTTGATATATTTTTCTAAAATCTTTGTCAAGCTGAAAGACGTTTTGAACAAACTGATTAGTGAACACACACAAACAAGTTAATGTTACAATTGACAGTAGCATGAGCTCAAATGAGAGTGCAACTGACAACATTACAGCACGGTCCCACACGAGTTCCACAAATGCGGCGAAAATCGAGAAATACAAGTTTTTTCACATCTTACAACTTCGACACACAACTGAAACTTTTTCTTTTTTTTCCCTGAAATGGAAACCAAGATGCATCTGATGCAATATATGGCTGAGTTCTTGGTTTACATGGCGACCGATATGGAATTGGTGCGGCAATCGGCTCCAGAGATCAACAACGGTGTTTTCGCTTTTCTTTTTCTAAGTTTCTACAGAAGATACACAGAGCTTCTTAGTTCGCAAGATAATAATGCTCATCACTGGAAACAAGATGGCCACAAACCACAAACTTCAGTGAAAGGTGAGAAACAGAGGGAGTGAACTCACTATACATGTAGACAGGGCTGTTGCTCCCCAAGAGAAGCAGGAATGCAATGCGAGCGCTGGGAAATTTGGCCACTGCAGGTATGAGATCTAGAGGTACTTGGACAGCCAAGGAAGATCTGGGGACTCCTTGAGTGCAAAGGTCACATCGTCGCTGCCAAACAACAAAATGAAAGGATTAGTATATGAGAAAAGAGGTTTAACCAGACAATAATACTAGCTTCCAACTGTCCTGTGGATCTAGGGTTTTGGTTCAGATGGGTAAAAGGGGAAAAGCCTCCTTATCCTTGTTCGATGCAAATTGGGTATCAAATTTTATCTGTGAATCAAAATTTTAACTAATCCCAGAACTATCAGAACCTGCTTCATTTCTTCGTATATCTGGCCGGTGGCCATAGCTTATGCATTGGGCTCTTGGCCCATCCGCGTAGCAAACTCATACTTATTAAAAATTAAATAGCTGCTGAGGAAGGATGTTGGTCTTCAGACTGTTCTGTAATGCCTGTTTGGAAGGGCAATGTAGTTTTTGCAAGCTAACCTTGGGTAGTTGAGCTGCAGCTTCTGCAACTTATGTTTGGTGCCTTCCTCGCAGAGAACGATCTTGCTCTCACCAAGCTTGCAACTGTAAGAGAAACTTAGAACAATTTGTTTCTAGACAACACTAAACTAGAACAGCATTTTGCATAGATAATAGAGAATTGAGCATTGGGGGCTAAGGGTTTTGCCTTTTTCAAATTGTAGATGAACCATAGGTAGGAAAATAATGAGAATGATGGAATGTATGCAGATAACATAGCTACGGTTAGGTAGTCTAATCCTACCATAGGATCATGGAAACATAATAAAAAAAATATGGCAACATTGATTCCTACCTATGCAACCTAAAAAGTATGTGATGAAAGCATTGTTTACTAAGTAGTTTCCATGTAACAAATTCTGTGCAAGTAACCTTTTTGTGTGGTGGAAATGAGTCCTACAACAAGCTAGGATCAGACAAGAGATGTAATCATTTCCCCAAAGAATTTGCAGCTGATTAAATTAAATGCGGTAATTGCCCAGCAGTAAGACCGACTAGACCGGCTTGTACTTCTTTACTAAAAAAACAGCAAAATCAAGATTGCCATTATAAATTACTAACCATGATTGTCTTTCTTCAATACCTACATAAAGGGCCAAACAAAGCAAGGTAGAAAAACTGAAGTGCTTGAACGAAACAGAGCACCAGTGTGATTTTGTAGTGTTCACATGACCTTTAGCACTTTTCTTTTGCATTGTACAATCAACCTATCATATATCTTTCGCTTACACGGAATTTGGTGGCATATATTAGTAAAAGGAAACAAGAGTAGTTAGGTTGGGGGAAACACAAACATGCACTATACCCACCAGTGTGTGCCTACAACAACGATATCCCTGAAGTTCAAAGGAAATGGCATTTACAATCATGGCATGACTTCTCATGGAACAAGAAAATGACAACGGGACTACATTTGTAACAGTGCACCTAAGCAAAGGTAACAGCAGCACTATCCACGTCATACATGATGGCACGTGCACATGAACTCAAGGTAACCGTATGTAAAAGCAACTTTAGCACAGTTTCATGCAATGTGAATACCAAATACAGATTAAATCAGAATCACTTACCAGATTTTCAGGAGAGTGTCGTATCCGGGCAATAGTTCTCTGTTGACGTGGCACCAAGAGAAAACAGTCGCTGCCAGCTACAGGATAAAAAGATATTCCATGAGAATTCTTCTGGAATTCTTCAAATGCACATATAGCGTAGGCACTCTTTCTAGTTTCCCGGTGGGAATAACTTCCATAAGAGCAAGATTGTTTTAATTCAGTACCAAATGGACAGTAATGCCTAATACAGTGAAGGAATGCTCACACAATGAAACTTCTGTAGCAAGCATGAGACAAAAAAATTAAAGCCTCTAATTCAGATGGAAACTCAACCAAAGAAGAGATTGGAGAGAACTATTGGTTATATGGAGGAATAGTTTAATGAGAGAATGAATGACTACGGAGTAATTACTCGCATGGTTTTTTGTTGCAGACCAATATACTGATCCAGAAAATAATCAGAACTTGGAAGTCATCAAAACAACACAAATTTACTGCATTCATGAAAGATAGAGCTAAGGCAAGCCAGTATCCTCATTTGAATACAGGTATAAATCAATTAGAATATTGGAAACCACATAATGGTAACAGTTCCAACTTAAGGTTGTGGCAGCTAGCAGACACGAATTCGGGGATAACTTAGTTAGTGGTAAGCAAGCTGAGTTGCCTAAAATAGGTCCACAAGGTACTCCGAATAATTTTTTATGCAGCAAATTAGGTTGGCTAAATTCATCAGAAAATTCGACCTAAGGAAAAGAGTGGATCAAAGAAAAGCAGTTATAACTGCAAATTTTCTGCATGACTGCAATGCTAAAGACAAACACACGAATTAAAAAAAGTTGTGCTCACCTTATCAAACAATACTTCACCTAGGCCACTTCTGTATAATTCGTGGACCATAGCAGCCAGTATAACTTTTCCAAATTTTGGGCAATTCTTCATTACCTGTAGTGTAAGTGAGGAGAAGTTGGTAATGTAAGGTTGGACGCGGCTAGTATTACTATTTGATCTGATTACATAAGTCAAGTACATGTGGTTACCGTAACTGAGCAAACTGTATACTACATAGCAAAGCTAACACAAAGTATGAGTTCAGATAAGAAGCAACCATTATCTCCACTTACTTGAATATGTGGTGCCTGAAAGACTTCTTGAATAGCGTCTTCTATGTCACCCATGCAAACAAAACCATTTCCTACAAGTATTGGACAAATGTTCAGTGGGCTATATATAGTTAAGAGCTTAGCATAAACCCCAAGTACCCTTGAATGAATAGGTTATTTACAATTGTAGTACAAATGTGGAGGGTTACCTGTATTTGCAGAAGAGGGAGTCTGTTCAACCTGTTGAAATTGTTTAACACGGTAGTCTGCAAACTCTGCTGCGCGTCTACAAATTTCTAAGGCCCGCCTAGCATCACCGGACATAGCAGCTACCTGCGGGAAAAAGTAATCTACTCAGATGAATGAACATGTATGTTAACAGAACACTTGCATGGTTTGACCTCATTTCACAGAACAGAAAAGCTAATTAGCTGGGAGATATGGATAAACAATTGTTTATTTTAATTCAATCTTTTTGCTCCAAAAAATCAACATCTTTCCTTGTGCTATGGAATGATGAAACTCAATGGTACAAGCAAATGTCATGCTGAATGCAGTAGCAATTGACAACTAATACTCAATGGCACCACACCGCACTGCTGAAACTCTGTTTATTCCACTGGCTCCCAGCTGTGTTGAACAGATTATGAGATGTTTCGTATCAAACTACTCAAGAAGGGAAGAGTGCAAAAATGATCAAAGCATGATTCACTCCACTGGTTCATGGGACTCTGTCTTACTTAAGTATTTATTATGAAACAACATGGAGGGTCTCCACGCAAGTAGGAGAAATTAACCTTTAAGTCAAGGACCTGGTGTTTAAATAGTTTCTGACCAAAACTCAGATTAGATGACAGAAGAACAATCATGGACAAGAAGATACAAGTATATAACAGTAAATGTGTACACATGATACTGTGATCCAAAGTTCCAAACCTTTCTAGAAGCAAACTCAATAGCTTGATCTTCAAAGGCATTGATACCCTTAAGACGGCTTGTTATGATTTCCTGCAGTTGCCGATAATTATAGGGGCCAAAACACAGCCGTTGAATACCCATCCTACTTGAGATACGAGGCAACAGTTTTTCTGGAAGATCCATTGTATTTGCTATACCTGCATTCAGTAACAACACACCAAAGAATAAATAATAGGCTAGAGATCAAAATCACAAACCAAGAAAGAGTTATAGGTACCTATAATAACTAGGTTTGAATTTGGCTTGGTGGGCCAATCAAGAATGTTATACAGCACCTGATAGAAAGATTAATCCAAATGTCAATGAACATGAATATATATCATACAGCAATCAGAAGACTAAATGATGGCAATGTTGGGCATTTTCTCAAAAATAAACTAAAAATTTGTACAGATATTTAATTACATTCAGTTAGATTAATTACCGACTGATTTCTTGTCAAAAGGAGATCAAGCTCGTCGATGAGCAAAACAATTGGCTGGTTTGCTTGCTTTCCAATTTTCTTGCCATCTGAAAAGTGCTCTGTTAAATAATGAAGAGCTTTTTTCCATCCCACCCTATGGCCACTCAATTGTTCATATATAACCTGCATATTCAATGAAGTGGACCTGTTATAAGTCTATGTTGACTGATAAGGGAATGCATATGCTATGCTTGAGTATGAATTTGCCATTTCTTAACCAACTTAGAAGTTTGTATTGTATACCTTGTAGATGTTCTCTGGAGAAGCTAATTTGAGACCATTGATTTCTATAAAACAATAGGGCCTCAGAGCTCCAGAATCAAATTCAGATCTCAACTTCCTCATGACTGCAAGTACACTCATAGTCTGCCAGTCAACAAAGCAGGTGCAGAAAATGCAGTTTAGCATTCAGCCACAGTAGAAGAAATCAATCCACCATGACGGCCATGAAATAAGGTAGGTTACCTTGCCAGTACCAGGCACACCATGAATGTAAAGGCAGCGTCCTAGACAATGGTCATTGCAAATTGCATCCTTCACAAATGTAGAGATCTCCTCCATTTCTCTGGCACAAGACTTCTACTCAGTAACAGTTTGCATAAGAAGCTGATGAAACATGCAACAAACATGAATAGACATACTTATCCCTGCAAGGCAATGACTTGGGAAGAGTAGCCAATAACAGGGTCGCCTTCGCCTTCTCCAGAGCAGTCTTTTGATGACACCGAACATGCTCAGGTATTTTTCGGATCCCAATCTTTTGCAGGCCATATATCCTCCCTTTCCATGAATTCTACAAACAAACAGGCATTTCAGTAAAGCGATGCAAAACTGTAGAGGGAAAGGGAGGAAGAGTTAGTACAGCAGCCAAAATTTTCTCATTAGATTGGTTCTTTCTGGCTGAGCAACGTGCAGCCGGTTCATCCTCCTCATCGTATTCTGAATCTTCATCGGTATCACTGTTATAATCATTAGCAGCATTGTAAGGCTCGTCACTGGGATCTTCTTTTGTCTACATAATAGAGCAAGGACAAGATTATTCACTATACCACAATGATGATCCAGATTTCTATGAAGAGAGCTTCACAGCTTTGAAGTTTCAGAAGATGTACCTCAGGTTCATCATCAATATCTGCCAGACGCTTAAAATTATGCCAATGTACATCATACTCGTATTCACAATAAAATACATCATCTCCGTCATTAGTGGCATCCCTATACTCTTTGGGGCTCATGACAAAACAATGTCTAACGATACTTTCCATCTGTAAAAGCCACAAGAAGAAAGCAAGTACAATCAATAAACATGGAAAATTTTGAGGAACCAAACATAGACAGGGAAAACACTAATCACCTCAATGTCTCCAAGAGCATTAGTACGATAGAGCTCTCTCCGCAAATTATGTGGCTGCCTTCCTGCTGCGGTCTCTTCAGGGATAGTGTACCACCTCACCTTTGCCCAGAATGCTCCATCTGGTTCCCTCCTTAAACTGTTACACGTTATTGCTATTTAGTAAATATCATTCTAACAAGAAGCATGTCTGAAAGCATATTCCCGCCTTCTTCTACCATCCCAAAACATCATTGTAGATTGAACTATTGTTTTGACGGAAGGAGGGGTCAGACCCATAACAAAACAATGTCTTACACCTAACTCGAATAAAAACTCCACAGCTAAAGTTAAGTCTATGCACCATCGCCTAGCACTTGGAAGGGATGTTCTACAGTTCCTATTCTCAGCAAATATACCAGTCAGACACACTATTCCACATCCATTTATCAGAAAACACATCAGTAGCCATCAGCCCATCACTACAGCAAACTGCCAACACGGTTCCAATTTCGCAAACTTTTCCAAATGTGACCAATTATAGCTAATTATCACGTGAATAAGGAAACCAATTCACAAAAGTTTCGCAACACAAACCTAAAAAAAAATTGGAGCGCCACTAACCTCTCAATGCGTGCAGCCCATAAATCGCTGTCGAGAAGCTTCTCCTTGGCAGTCCTCTTGATCTTCTTCCCGACAGGCGGCTTGGGCCTGTCGATCACCTTCCCTGCACGCTCTGCCTCGCAGTAGGGGCACGCCCAGTCCCCCTCCGGCACGCGGCGCAGCGGCGGGCGCACGCAGCGCAGGTGGAAGCCACCGAGGCAGGCGTCGCACTCCACCATGACCCCGCCGCCGGCGCGGAAGCAGACGCGGCAGTCCTCCGGCTCCTCGGGGTCCTCGGCGTCCGACTCGGCGCCCTCCAGCCGCTTGACGTACACGTCGTCCCCGGCAGCGAACTCCCCGCCGTCGTACACCACCTTGCGGTAGAAGGCCCGCTTCGCCGGCGCCCGCCGCTGCCGCTTGGGCTTGGGCTCGGCCCGGGCCGGGGTCTTGGGCGACGGCGACGGCGCGGCCCGCTTCCGCTTGAGGGTGGGCGCGGGCGCGGGCTTGGCGGGCGTCTCGAAGAGGGCGGCCTCGGAGAGGTCCTTGGTGGGGGTGTCGAGGAGGCGGCGCGACCTGCGGACGGCGGAGGGCGTCGCCGGAGACGCGGGCGGCGCGTAGGGCACGGGCTTGGACTTCCGCCGGGGCGTGGGCGTGGGCGCCGGCTTGGACGGGGTGGAGAAGTCCATCTGGGCGGCGGCGGCGGCGGCGGCCTTGGACGGGGAGGGTCCGGGCTTGGATTTGGATTTGGATTTGGTGGGGGTGGCGGAGAGATCCATTTCGCCGGAGGGGACGGGAGGGGAGGGGAGGCAACGGTAACACTGGCTATTTGTAGATTTGAAACAGAGGGGAGGGGGTTAGGGTTTGGCGGTGTTGGGGGGAATGAGATCGGCCTGATCGGGGTCTCTGTCTGTCAGAGGAGCCGCGGTGGTGAAGGGACCCGTGTACAGCAGAAACATTCGGTTCGGTCGATCACGAGTCGTGGGGGCGGAGGAGGGGCGCCGCCGTGCCTGGAACCTGGATCCTGGGAGGCAGCGAGGCTCTCGCGCTCGCGCTCGCGCAGACGGTCGGTCGGCAGCCGGTGAGAGGGCGAGGAAAGAGATGGCGAAGGTGCCAGGCGCCGGCGGCCGTCGGGGTGCGGGAGAAGATGCGGTGGGGGCAGCTGCGTTGCGTAGAGTTTTTTTTTAATGTTTCTTTATCACAAATTCCGAAAATATATGCCCTAATAATTTGGAAGAAAAATCAAAACTATGACCTTGTCGGCCTCGGCCGAAGAGCCCGTCTTCGGTCACGCTTAGGACGGGAGGGAGAGGAAGGGAGGCGGGACAACGGTAACACTGTATGTATTTCTCTACTCCTAATGTATTTCTCTACCCCGTCGGCCTCACTTCACTGTTCCTCACGCCAGCGTAGGCGTTCGCGCACCGTCAAAGACGCTCTTTCCAACCGTACCTGGACTCTTGACATCCACGGGGCCCTTGGACCGGCCGCCCTAGTTGAACATGTCGATGTATGGCGGCTTCTTCAGCACGTGACTCTTTCGGACCAGCCACACTCCCTTCTATGGCGTTGGACGAGCTCCGGCAATTATACCGCGGCTTCCTGTTAGAATGCCCTCTTTCTGGGCAGCACTACCTCATCCTTCTGGAGGATCATCTGGAAGAGCTGGGGCCCCCTAACCGTCAAGTTCTTTCTTTGGCTTGCAGTCCAATACCGATGTTGGACCGCCGACCCGCTTGCTCGCCATGGCCTCCCTCACAACCAGGTCTGCGTTATGTGCGATCAGGAGCCGGAAACTCTTGATCATCTCCTGGTCGGTTGTGTCTTCGCTCGTGTGATTTGGCATGAGGTGTTGTCTTGGTGCTGCATCACCACTCAACCCCCTGATGGCACCGTTGGCTTCTTTGACTGGCTCTTATCGGCGCGGGAATCCTCTCCCGTGGCCTTGCGCAAAGGCCTGGCCTCACTGGCTATTCTCACAGCATGGTTCATATGGAAGCACCGGAATGCTGCCATTTTTTGATGGCCTGCAGCCCTTCTCGACGCACTTACTAGTCACCATCCAGGATGAAGCGCGCTTGTGGTAGTTGCCGGCGCGAAGGGATTGTACTTGGGGCTGGGCACCCCCACTTCTCCTACCCTCCTTGTACTCCTCTACGCCTTAGTGTCTACGTAGTCGGGTACAATCCTTGTAACTCTCACTCTCTATCAATGAAAAGAGTTGCTGATTGCTTGACAAATTATAGTCATGTAGAGTGTACCACGGCTATGTGGATGCATCTAGGACTACCATGTGTCGCGGATCTTTTGCCTCTCAACTATAACTCTATCAATTTGGAATAAAACTCCTTTTTCATCGAAAAAAAAGATCTGACTGAACAACGTTAACTTTTTGATCGCCGGCACTCTCCAGCAACCGAAAATCAGCTGAAAGATGGAAGTGTGCACACAAAGTGCAATGACTCTATTTCGCAAAAAAAGAAGGTGCAACGACTCTTTGGTACTCTTGTTTTTAAAAAAGAACCAACAGTTGCTGGCTTATATATTGATAGATAGGTAGCAATATATACATGGCTCATTTGCACGAGGCAATGAAAGAGAAGGAAGAAAGGAGAAAGAAGAAGAAGAAAAAAACCCAGATAAACCCTATATTATAGTTACAATTTCACAAAGGATCCCCGAACGGCTGCTGCATGCATGTGCTCTAACAATGTGCCATGCCATGTCCACCCGCCAAAAAAAAAACACAATGTGCCATGTCTAGATCGATCTAAGGATAGAAAGGTTTATGTTGTCTATATTGGAGATTTTCTTTCCCAGAAAAGGCGGTTGTTTTTTTCCAACCATAGATCCCCCATAGTCAAGATCATCAGCGATATGATTCTTCTTGAGATAGCTATAGTCGGTGTCGCCGAGACGATCGCATCCCACTGTCCAACATCGATATCAAAACATATGTGTAGGTGTCTCCAAGTTTCTGGTGCATAAGAGCACCGACAGCCGGGCACCCCAAATCCGTCTTAAACGCCCAGACAGTCGGCTTGGTCATTAATCGGTGAAAAAAATCAACCCACCTGGGCGCCTCAAACTGGCATTAAACGCGCGGGATGTCTAGCGTCTCTCATATCCAGTCCAAATGTAGGACAAATATGGAGCGGCCCGGGCATGTCTGGCACGTCAGCTTGGCCGACCCCGGCCCCACTCCGCCCCTACAAAATTGCTAATCAAAAAACCCTAGCGCAATTCACTCTACTCTCGCTCCGTCTCTTCTTCTCCCACTACTCCGATTTCTCCAATTCTGATCCATTCTGACGACTCGAGCGACCATGTCGAGCGCCGGCATCCGCTTCGACTCCGACCTCGATGTCGACGAGGAGTTGGCCCTCCGCATTTCACGCGAAGGTTGTGTAGTCCGTGCCTCCCCCACGCCGTCCCCTGCCCCCGCTGGCCGCTGCTCCGCAATGGTAGCGGTGGGTACTTGTGCCCACCGCGCTGGCTCGTCGCAAGAGGCAGCAGGCATGGGAGAGGAACACGACGGAGCAATCCGTGTCGCCTCCGTGGGTTGCCAACGGAGCCCAACGAGGACGAGCGGCTCCTTGCTTGGGTCTACTGCCGGTCGCTTCTGACGGCGGAGACGAACACTCGGCGGCTCTGTCAGACGAACGCTAAGGCGCTCCAGCTTGCATTGAGCAGTCGAAGGGCAAGGTGGCGGAGGCAGCGGCTCGGGCGGCAAAGCTCAAGCGGTAGCAGGACGGGGCCATCCGGCGGCTCAAAGTGCTCATCGCCCTCTCTGACTCCTTGTCCAACGACCACAACGCCTCCGACGACGATTTGGATGATCCACCACCAGGCGCCGACGCCTACAGTTGCGTCGTCGACCGGAAGGGCAAAGGGCCGGCTAGGAAGTGGTGAAGATCCACCGTCTTCACATTAATTTCAAGTTTTTAGTAATGTAGTTTAAGCTTGTCCATCGTCTATGTGCATTATGTAAACTTTGGTGATCTTTTGCAGATCCGTTGGTGATCTTTTGATGAACGGATTGTGCATTTCTATGTCCGATTCTATGTACATTGCACGATCTGCATAGTTTTATCTATGTTGCATGGTTTAGTATGGATATAAGGGATCCAATATAAGATACACGGAAATGAACGACACGACTTAAGAATGGACCGGTCAGTGCCCATGGACTCGCCCGGACGCTTCGGCGGATGTTTAAGGGCCCCGATTTGGTGACCGCCTATATATAGATAGGTAGAAATATCCATTTGGCCATCCCCATCGAAGCAGCCAATTTGGCGCACTAGATGCGGTCTTCAAGCACTAGACAACTGAAGACTTGCATCATGCCAGCGCCCAGGCCTTCTAGAAAATTTTATGGAGGCTGCTGGACTGCGATAGGAAGTTGAAGCCGAAGCCGTAGTCTTCCAGATAATCTCATTGTCTTCGTCAGGTTTGAGTTTGATGTTTACAGCATGAAGCAGGTTCAAACACGGAGGTACTCAGATGTGTGTCTCATAGTGAGGATGCCTTCTAATGTCGGCAATCCACATGTTGTTCTGTAGTGCATCCTTCATGGACCCTTCCTCTTGGAGCATCTCCAGCCGTCGCCATTTGGAGGCAAACCGGCGTTAAAATCGGCCTGATGATGATCGGGTTCCTAGCCGACGCCCCCAAGGTCGGCCTAGACGTCTGTTTTAAACATTTTTTAACATTTATTTGACTAAAATTCAGCGAACGGAACAAATATTTGACAAAACAGTACATTACTTCGGCGAACTGAAATTGTTTTTTACATAGATAACAAAACACTTGGAAAAAAACAAAGAGGCCGCGATTACAGGCCGAATAACACGCTCACAGAGGCAAAGTCGCCGCCGCGCAGCTGCCGTTGCCCTCGTCGTCCTTCTCCTCCTTCACGCGGCCGTCCCTGCTGGACCCCTGGCCGGGGTCGCCCTGACGAACCGGTGGCGGCGCATCGTCGTCGCTGTCGTTGTTGAGGACGACGATGCCTCCCTCGTCGCGGCCACGGTGCCGAGCGGCGAACTGCTCAAAGGCGCGGCACTGGCGCTCCAGCTCCGTTCGCGCCCAATCTTCGCGCGCCCACTTCAAGGCCGCCGCGTCGTCGAGCCCTGGCTCCGTCTTCACACCGGCACGCCCTGGCTCCGTCTTCGGCTTGACGAAGCGGGGAGGAGCCGAGGAGGAGGCGCGCCCGCCTTTGTTGATGACGATGCCGGCGCTGCGGATGCGCCGGCCAAGCGGCGTGTCCGCGGCCTCCGCGGGCTCGGCCTTGACGTCGAACAACACCAACGGCCCGGGGGAGTGGGAGGAGGAGCGGGAGGAGGAAGAAGAGGAGCCGGCCCTCCTCGGCATCCATTGGGTGCCGCTCCGGCGGGGGACCGGGGCGGTAGGGTACGTCATCGGTGGGTGTCGTGGATTTAAGACTGATTGTAGAATGGGGGTAGGTATGAGGAGGCAAGATCCTAGCTATGACGAAGTTGTACACACGAGTTTTACGAGTTCAGGCCCTTCGCGGAGGAAGTAACAGCCCTACGTCTCGGTGTCCGGAGGCGGTCGACTGGATTATGTATGTGTGTGTTTTCAGGGGGTGCGAACCCTTGTGCCAGTGGAGGGGGTGGCTTATATAGAGTGCGTCAGGACCCCAGCCAGCCCACGTTACAAAGGGTTTAAAGTACATTAAGAAGGAGGCGTTACTGCTAACGCTAGCAATTAAGTGATATAAATGCCTATTAAGTCTATGAAGTAAACGTCCGACCGTTGCCGTGCAGAGTGACTTTAGGCCTTCTGCCGTCGAGTGATAATTGCTACGGTTGAGTGACTTTGGATCTTCCGAGTGGAACGACTTGTAGTCAAGTTGATGACGCTATCCCTTGAACGTTTCTGGTTTTAAGATGGTGTCCTAGGGGAGGGTGTCTAGGTCAGGCCTATGACCCTACCCTAGGTACATAGCTTCATCATTAGCCCCCGAATGGTTCAGGGTTTGAGTGGAGAAGGAGTTGAGAACACCTCCGATTCAATTTTCGCACTTCGGAAGCGCCTTATGGGGACCAAATGAACAACCATGATGACTTCAACTTCTTTTTCAGTCGCCTTGATCCATTCTTGGTTCTGCCGAGTGAACTTTACTGTGATGTTTTGAGTATTGATATGAAAGAAATCTTCCGTCTGACAGGTTGCCCTGCTGCTTGCGGATATCGTGGGATTCGTATTTTGGGGAAGCGTGTGGGACGGAGGAGGCCGCAGTAATCGGATGAGATTAGGCAAGGCTGCCTCGATCACCGCACCACCTTTTTTGCCACGTACCTCACGCGCGACTGTTACGGGATTTGATAGGATCGTCCAGACTTACAGGTCAGCCACTCGGAAGCGGCCTCATATAAGGTGCCAGATTGGGGTTTTGTGCACAGTGCGTCCCCATTCTCCTCCTTTCTCCTCCGCTCTCTCCGCCATACCCACCTCTACTCCCGGCGTCACTGCTCTGTTCGAGTTTCGCCCACGGCCATGGGGAAGGAGAAGACGGTGGCTCTGGAGAGCGCGGTGAAGGCGAAGGGGAAGAAGTCCAGCCGGGGCGGATCTTCGTCGAGGTCTGGCCTGCCGCGTGGCTGGATCCAGGGCGACTGGATTCGGTCGATGATAAGTCAGGACGACATCAACGATCTGGTCGAGGGGGGCTGATTCCCCACGAATCGGCGCGACTCTCGGAAGGCGAGACCGAACCGCATCCGCGAGAGGGTGAGTGCGTTCTCCTCGCCACCCATGTTGACCGTGGATTTTCTTTGCCTCCCCATCCTTTTTTCGGGGATTCTTGAACTTCTTTGGAGCACAACTCCACCACTTTACTCCCAACACCATCGTATATCTCACTGCCTATGTGTCCATGTGCGAGAACTTCTTAGGTTGTAGGCCACACTGGGGTCTTTTCAAGCACATTTTCACGTGTCGTTCCCAGTCGGTCAAGAAGGCCAACCCGAGTGACAAGAGGATGCACGTGATTCAGATGTGTGGGGGTCTTGGGATTCAAATGAGAGGTAAAAGCACTTTCCCAGCCATGATCCTTCCCGAGTCGGTCCGAGGATGGCAGTCGACCTGGTTTTATTGCAAAGACCAGCCGACTCCAGGTCAGTCGACCGAACTTCCTGCTTTCTCCATGGCTCGGGTCGAGAAGCCCTCCGCCTTGAAAGTGATCCCAGAGGAGAAGGCGCAGGTGAAGGTGTTGGTCGAGCGGGTGGTCTAGCTCGTCCGGGACGGCATGGCCGGTACGGATCTGTTGGAGGTCTTCATTAAACAACACATCCAGCCGCTCCAAGCCCGTGACCATCCGATGTGGATGTACTCAGGTATTTAGGATTCCACTTGGATCCACCCGGAGGAGGTCGACGAGGACACGGTGGAGAAGTGGCTGAAAGGCATCACTGGCAACAAGGATAACCCAAGGGGGTCCAGGAGAGTCCCTCCATTCGACAATTCGCGCCAGCCAGACTAGGTCCGACTCTGGATTGCCGAGTGTTCTCTTGATTCATCATGTAATCGCTTGTTGACAACCGACTGATTTTTTACTTCACTTGTTATCTTTCAGGCCCTTACTGAGATGTACTCGATGCCCAACGGGGAGCAGGATCCGGAGGGGGAGGCGAGCGGGGGCGAGAGCGGCGAGTGGCACTCTGACGAAGAGGAGGACGAGGAGAGTGACAATCCAAGTGATGAAGAAGAGGTCGACTCACCTCCTCGTAGGGAAAAAAGATCCAAGCACACTCACGACCCGACAAGCATCCATGACAAAGCGACCGCGCCGACTGGACAGTCGTCGAAGCGCCCTCAGACGTCTTCTCCAGTGCCGACTGAGAGGACACCGAAGCAACCGAAAGCTGCATCGTCTCCAGTGCCGACTGATAAGGTGCCGAAACAACTGAAGGCCGTGTCATCCAAACCGCCGAAGGCTTTGCCCAAGATCAAAGTGGCCATTCCTACTGTCTCTGGGTAATAATCAGACCCGATTCTTTGGTTGACTCGGTGCGATAGACGTGACTGACTGAATATTGAAATTTGCAGAGTTGCTACCTCCGGGACTTCCACCCACAAGTACGAAGATGAAGAGATGGAAGATGCAGTCACCTCCAACCCAGGTACAACTCTCGTAATCCTGTCCTTGGTTACTTGGTCGATTAAATTTTGACGACTGATCTGGGGTCGACTGATCTCTTTGCAGTCCATCCCAATATCATTGAGCTTCCAGATGATTACGAGGACATGCCGCTGAGGCCCAGGAGGAACAAGAAGATGTCAGCTGGCAAGACATCCCAATCGGAACCGGCGGCAGAGCCAGTAGTTCAACAGCTTGAAGATGTGAGCAGGGTTTCTATTACTTTTGCTGATCCAGTGTTGAGTGTACGCCCCACATCGTCGACTGTGCCAATGCTTGCTTCAACCGTGCAACTTCATACCTCAGAACTTCAAGCTGTTGTGTCTGGACTGTCAGTCCCATCCTTCACCACTCATCACGTTCCAGAAAGCCAGGCGGACGCAGCTGCGAAAGCCATTCACCAGGCTAGCATAATGATGGAGCTGGTGAAGGTGGTGCACAAAAATAGTTAGGCTGCTTACAACGTCAACGCGGCCCTTCGAGACAATGTCCAAGTAAGTTGGCTTCCGACTGAACTTGTTCTGTTAGGATATGCTACCTGAATACTTTTATCCATGTAATCTCTTGTTGTCCCGCACTTCGCATCTGCACACCCACTGGGTGTTTTGTCATCTTTGTTGTTTTCACTCTTCCACTCGGTCTAGGCGGACTGTGTCGAGTGGAATCTGAACCAGTGGGGGCACGCTAAGTGCACCCACCGGGTGTAGTCCCCGAGACCGCAGTCGACTGCTGGCAGTCGGTTGGGGTCTGAGTATTTCTTTATTTTTTTTATTCTTCTTCCACTCGGTCTAGGCGGACCGTGTCAAGTGGAGTCTGAACCAGTGGGGGCACGCTAAGTGCACCCACTGGGTGTAGTCCCCGAGACTGCTATAGAATGTTTGATTCTGCAGTAGTCTTTAAAGTTTTATTCACTCGGAAGTAAATAATCGTTGATCTTGTCCACTGACATGTCTTTTACTCATTGTAGAAATCATGTGCGCTTATCTCCAAATTCGCTAAATTCGAGGAAAAGCAAAGGCAACTCAACCTTGACTTGGAGCTGGCCCAACAGAACTTAAAAAAGGCTCAAGATGAAGTTGCTGGTACGGAAGGTAACGGCCTGTCGACTGCTTATCTCGACCATCCTTCAAGTTATCCCTTCGTTCTTCTGTTTGACCCAAATGTGTGTTTTGTAGAGAAAATGAGGCTGGCTCTAGCGAAGAAGGACATCGACCTTGCAGCTGCGCAAAAGGAGGCTCAGGAGAAGACTGCCCTTGCTGACAAAAAGCTGGCTTCAGTCGGAGCGCTAGAGGAGGAAATAAAGCTGAAGTCGTCTCTTACTGAATCCAACCGAGAGGCGACTCGTCTGAAGAAGGATAAGGTGACTCTGAATGAGCAGCTGGAAAGCATGTCTTGTAGGAGAAACGACTTGGAAGCTTATCTGAAAGCCCTCGCCAAGAAGCTCTTCCTTATGCTCAAAGGCACCCCTTTTTTTATCCGACTGTTTTACTGTTTGCAAGTCACTGCGGATCAGTCGGATCATTAACTCCTTGAATCTGCAGAATTTTGCCAAAATTTTGAAGAGGAAACTGGACGGATCGAGACGGTCTTGGATCCCATCCTTTCTCCAGTCGACGATGAGGCTGCCATGAATGTGCTTCGACTGGAATCTCGCGTTGCTAGCGTTACCAGTTATCTTGCTCGCTTGAAGGTGGAGACGTCGTGCATTGATACATCACTCTGGCCAAGGGCAACACTTCAGAATGATCTCGAGTCTCTGATGACTCGACTCAATGAGGTTCCTGGTCGAGTGCAGGAATGGAAGAAGTCTTCTGCCCGATGCGGTGCTAACGTGGCTCTGTCGCTGGTTAGGGTCCACTTCAAAGAAGCTCGAGAAGAGAAGCTGGCGGCGATCAAGGTTGCTAACACCAAAAGACACGACTTCCAATCCTTCATGGAGACTTTCATTGCTACTGTCACTCGGATCGCTGAGGGATCGATCTGGACGTGTTCGTCGAGCCTGCAAGCCCTCCTCCTGCGGAGTGAATAAACTTGATACCTTGCCTTAAATTTGCCTCGGAATGCCGAGTGATTTTGTAACCATTAAAATCCTTCGGGCCTGATGCCCGAGTACTTTTATCTTCGTCCTGAAACTTTTAATATTCTATTCGAACTTGGTTTATCTTCAGCATGTGCTTGTGTTTGCCTTCGAGTGAAACTTGTTCTTCACTCGGAATATTCTTTGAACTTGAGATGCAATTCTGAGGAAGATATCCCAATCGACCCGCACCTCGTCGTCCTTGCGGATGAGAATGGAGCGCACGTTGTACTTGTGGTGCAGCTCCGAAGAGAGGGTTGCAGTCGACCAGCACCTCGTCGTCCTTGCAGATAGGGATGGAGCGCACGTTGTACATGTGGCGCAGCTCCGAGGAGAGGGTTGTAGTCGACCTGCACCTCGTCGTCCTTGCGGATAGGGATGGAGCGCATGTTGTACTTGTGACGCAGCTCCGAAGAGAGGGTTATAGTCGACCAACTCCTCGTTGTCCTTGCGGATAGGGGTGTTTTTCAAACTTGGGTGAGTACTGGGCTGCAGTTAAGCCCCCCCCCCCCCGAGTGTGAGGGTTGCTCTCACTTGGTAGGAGTTTTTAAACTTAGGTGAGTACTGGACTGCAACTAAGTTCCCGGGTGTGAGGGTTGCTCACACTCGGTAGGATTTTTTACACTTAGGTGAGTACTGGACTGCGGCTAAGCTTCCGAGTGTGAGGTTTGCTCATCACTTGGTGGGATTTTTTGCACTTAGGCGAGTATTGGACTGCAGCTAAGCCCCCGAGTGTGAGGTTTGCTCATCACTCGGTGGGATTTTTTGAACTTAGGCGAGCATTGGACTGCAGCTAAGCCCCCGAGTGTGAGGTTTGCTCATCACTTGGTAGGAATTTTTTGAACTTAGGCGAGTATTGGACTGCAGCTAAGCCCCCGAGTGTGAGGTTTCCTCATCACTTGGTAGGATTTTTTTTTCAACTTAGGCGAGTACTGGACTGCAGCTAAGCCTCCGAGTGAGAGGCTTGCTCACCACTCGGTAGGGTTTGTTCAACTTAGGCGAGTACTGGACTGCAGCTAAGCCTCCGAGTGAGAGGCTTGCTCACCACTCGGTAGGGTTTGTTCAACTTAGGCGAGTACTGGACTGCTGCTAAGCCTCCGAGTGAGAGGCTTGCTCACCACTCGGTAGGATTTTTTCAACTTAGGCGAGTACTGGACTGCAGCTAAGCCTCCGAGTGAGAGGCTTGCTCACCACTCGGTAGGATTTTTTCAACTTAGGTGAGTACTGGACTGCAGCTACGAGTGAGAGTCTTGCTCACCACTCGGTAGGATTTTTTTAACTTAGGCGAGTACTGGACTGCAGCTAAGCTTCCGAGTGAGAGGCTTGCTCACCACTCGGTAGGATTTTTTCAACTTAGGCGAGTACTGGACTGCAGCTAAGCCTCCGAGTGAGAGGCTTGCTCACCAGTCGGTAGGATTTTTTCAACTTAGGCGAGTACTGGACTGCAGCTAAGCCTCCGAGTGAGAGGCTTGCTCACCACTCGGTAGGATTTTTCCAACTTAGGCGAGTACTGGACTGCATCTAAGCCTCCGAGTGAGAGGCTTGCTCACCACTCAGTAGGATTTTTTCAACTTAGGCGAGTACTGGACTGCAGCTAAGCCTCCGGGTGAGAGGCTTGCTCACCACTCGCTAGGATTTTTTCAACTTAGGCGAAACGGATTCGCAGCTAAGCCCCCAAGTGAGAGACTTGCTCGTCACTCGGTAGGATTTGTTAAACTTAGGCGAAACAGATTCGCACCTAAGGCACCCACTAGGGGATTTAGAACATACAAAAAAGGAACAACGATCATTTACAAGACTATAAAACCGTGTCTTCGATAATCAAACTAAAGGGTATTTCTTATTACATCTCAACAGTCTGAATGCGTAAGTGTAAAAGGGGCGGAGCAACTCCACGTTCCAAGCGTGTGGCTCGTCTTTCTTATGCTCGACGTTGTAGAGGTGGTACGCTTCGTTGTGAAGCACTCTGGTGATGATGAAAGGACCTTCCCAAGTAGGGGCGAGCTTGTGTGGCTTCTGTTGATCCACTCGAAGAACCAAATCTCCTTCCTGAAATGCTCGACCTGTCACGTTTCTGGCGTGGAATCGACGCAGGTCTTGCTGATAAATGGTCGATCAGATCAAAGTCATCTCTCTTTCCTCTTCCAGGAGATCAACTGCGTCTTGCCGAGCCTGTTCTACTTCAGCTTCTGAGAAGAGCTTGACTCTAGGTGCATTGTGAAGCAAGTCACTCAGAAGCACAGCTTCAGCTCCATAGACCAAGAAGAATGGAGTTCGACCAGTCGACCGATTCGGAGTCGTCCTCAAACCCCAAAGTACTGACGAAAGTTCATCGACCCAGGCGCCTGCCGCATGTTTGAGATCACGCACTAGTCGGGTTTTCAGTCCTTTGAGGATCAACCCGTTTGCTCTTTCAGCTTGTCCATTCGACCGGGGGTGGGCGACTGAAGCATAGTCGACTCGAGTGCCTTGGGAAGCACAGAAGGCTCTGAACTCATCCGAATCGAAGTTCGATCCGCTGTCAGTGATGATGTTGTGCGGAACACCATATCTGAATGTTAACTCTGTGATAAAACTGACCGCAGTACTGGCTTCAAGACTTTTGATAGGTTTGGCTTCAATCCATTTGGTGAATTTATCGACTGGCACGAGTACATGAGTGAAGCCGCTCCTACCTGTTCTCAGAGGTCCAACCATGTCCAAACCCCAAACAGCAAAGGGGCAGACGAGTGGAATGGTCTTCAGGGCTGACGCGGGCTTGTGAGACATGTTGGAGTAAAACTGGCAACCTTCGCATTTGTCGACTATTTTTTATGCCATCTCATTTGCCCGTGGCCAAAAAATCCTGCTCGGTATGCTTTGAAAACATTGGTCCGAGAGGACGCATGGTGACCACAGGTCCCCGAGTGGATGTCGTTGAGGATCACTCGACCTTCCTCTGGTGTTATGCATTTCTCGCTGACTCCAGTTACACTTTCTCTGAACAACTGCCCTCTTATCACAATAAAAGCTTTGGATCGGCGGACGATCTGTCGGGCCTCTTCTTCGTCCTCTGGGAGTTCCTTCCTAAGGATGTACGCAATGTACGCCACTGTCCAGTCGGGAGTGATGACCAAAACCTCCATGATCAAGTCGACCACGGCCGGGACTTCGACTTCAGTCGGATCAGTGGTGCTCTTTGGTTGCGGGGGCTCTTCAGTGAAAGGATCTTCTTGGACTGAAGGTGTATGAATATGCTCCAAAAACATCCGCTGCTTATCTTCGCCAAATCATCCGCTGCTTATCTTCGCCAAATTACTGGGAATGGCTTCCCTCTTGGAGCCTATCTTCGCCAAATCATCCGCTGCTTGATTTTTCAGTCGGGGTATATGATGGAGTTCTAAACCTTCAAACTTCTTCTCTAACTTTCTCACCGCATTGCAGTATCCAGTCATAGCTGGGCTTCTGACGTCCCACTCCTTCATCACTTGATTCACCACCAAATCTGAGTCGCCGTAGACCATGAGGCGACGGACGCCGAGTGAAATGGCCATACGCAAACCATACAATAGTGCCTCATATTCAGCTTCGTTGTTGGAGGAATCGAAATGAATTTGGAGAACATAGCAGAGCTTGTCGCCTCGGGGGGATACCAATACCACCCTAGCACCAGAACCATTCAACATCTTAGATCCATCAAAGAACATGGTCCAGTGGTCCGAGTGAATCTGAGTCGGCAGTTGCTGTTCGATCCACTCGGCGAGGAAATCTGCTATTGCTTGGGACTTGATAGCTTTCTTTGCCTCAAACTTGATATCTAAGGGAAGGAGTTCAATCGTCCATTTTGCCACTCGACCAGTTGCATCTCTGTTGTTCAGAATTTTTGATAATGGTGCGTCGCTGACGACTGTAATGGAGTGATCAGAGAAATAATGTGCAACCTTCTTCGTGGTCATGTAAATCCCATAAACCAGTTTCTGATAATGTGGATATCTCTGCTTGGATGGAGTTAAAACTTCAGAAACAGTATACTGGGCACTGAACTTTATAGGCTTTTCCTTCTTCTTCCCGCTCGATCGTCAGCACTGTACTGACAACTTGTCTAGTGGCTGCAATGTAAAGCAGTAAAGGCTCTTTGCTGATTGGGGCAGCGAGCACTGGCTGGGTGGAAAGCGGGGCTTTGAGATCTGCAAACGCTGCATAAGCTTCAGGAGTCCACTTGAACTTGTCATATTTCTTCATCAGTCGGTAAAGAGGCAATGCCTTTTCACCGAGGCGAGAAATGAATTGACACAAGGCGGCCAAACAACCAGTAAGCTTCTGGACATCATGCACGCACACAGGGCGCTTCATCCGGAGTATGGCCCCAACTTTCTCTGGGTTCGCATCGATCCCTCGTTCGGAAACAAGGAAGCCGAGTAACTTTCCGCCAGGAACTCCGAAAGTACACTTTGATGTGTTAAGCTTGATATCATATCTTCTCAGGTTGGCAAAGGTTTCAGCAAGGTCAGTCAGTAGTTCGGAACCTTTACACGACTTGACCACAATGTCATCCATGTATGCTTCCACATTCCAACTGATTTGATTGAGCAGACACTTCTGAATCATCCTCATGAATGTGGCCCCAGCTTTCTTGAGACCAAATGGCATGGTGACATAACAAAAGCACCCGAATGGAGTGATGAAAACTGTTTTTATCTCATCGGGTCCATACAGTCGGATCTGATGGTACCCGGAATAGGCGTCTAGGAAAGACAAATGCTCACATCCCGCAGTCGAATCGACAATTTGGTCGATGCGGGGGAGAGGAAAATGATCTTTCGGGCAGACCCGATTGATATGCTTGAAGTCAATGCACATGCGAAGTGAGTCGTCCTTCTTGGGGACCATAACAACATTGGTGATCCACTTTGAGTGGTAAATCTCGCGGATGAACTCAGCTGCCAGGAGCCGAGCCACTTCCTCACCAATTGCTTTTCTCTTCTGTACGGCGGACCGTCAAAGATGTTCTTTGACTGGTTTCACTTTCGGGTCGACTCGCAAATGATGCTCAGCCAGTCCCCTGGGTACACCCGGCATGTCAGAAGATTTCCATGCAAAGATGTCCCAGTTCTCACGGAGGAACTGGGTGAGCGCTTCTTCCTATTTGCTGTCGAGTGAAGTTGAAATATGAGTAGGAGCAGCATTAGGATCGGTCGGGTGAATATGAATCGGCTTGGTTTACCGGACGACTGAAATGCAGAATCAGTGGCAGGCTTCTTGGAGCGCAGCAAATCACTCGGATCTGCATTTTTTTTTGGTATTCTTGCATTTTCGACTGCCGCCATTTGTGCATCGGCAATTTTTGAGCCCTTCTGGAAGCACTCTTCCGCTTTCTGCCGATTGCCAGTGATAGTGATCACTCCTCTGGGACCAGGCATTTTCAATTTGAGGTACACGTAACACAGTCGAGCCATGAAACGTGCATAGGCAAGCCTACCCAGAATGACATGATAAGCACTCTTGAAATCCACTACTTTAAATGTCAACTTTTCTTTGCGGTAATTCTTGGAATCACCGAAAACCACGTCAAGGACGATCTGGCCGAGTGACTCAGCCTTCTTGCTGGGCATAACAACATGGAAACTCATATTACTTTCGCTGAGCTTGGACATCGGAATCCCCATTTCCTTCAAGGTTTCAGCATAACGGATATTCAGGCCGCTACCACCATCCATCAGCACTTTAGTCAGTCGAGTACCTTCAACAACTGGGTCGACCACTAACGCTTGCCTCTTAGGGGTGGCTATACGTGTTGGATGGTCGGACTGGTCGAATGTGATGGCAGTCTGGGACCATTTCAAATAACTTGGTGTCATCGGAGCAACCATGTTCACTTCCCTGTTGATAACTTTCAATCGACTTTTGCTCTCAACATCAGCAAAAAGCATCAGAGTGGAGTTGACGTTGGGAAAACCATCATCATCCTCTTCCTTGTCCTCATCCTTGTCCGACTCTTTTTCCTTCTCCTTGAGCTGTTTCTCTCGGAATTGCTGGATCAGGAGTCGACATTGCCGAGTGGTGTGTTTAGGATAAATCAAATTACCCTCTTCATCTTTCTTGGTGTGAATGTGACACGGCAAATCCAACACATCATTTCCATCTTGATCTTTCACTTTCTTGGGATTCCAGGGCCCCTTGGGCTTCCCCTTGAACTTCCCTTGAGCCACAACTAAGGCTTCACCAGGAGCAACTGGCTCGGCCTTATGTTTCTGTTTCCGATTGGAAGTACCTCCACCGATGTCTTGGGCGACTGCTTTGTGCTTGCCACTCCGGAGTCGGTCTTCCTCTTCGCCGTTAGCGTATTTTGTGGCGATCTCCATCATCCGAGTCAGAGTCATATCTCCTGTCCGACCGAATTTCAGATTCAACTCCTGATACTTAAGGCCTTCCTTGAAGGTACAAATTGCTTGGTGATCTAACACATTCTCCACCGTATGGTGTAACGTGATCCATCTCTGGATATAGTCTCTCAAGGTTTCATTCGGTTTCTGTACACAACACTGTAATTCTGTCAACCCTGCTGGTCGCTTGCAAGTACCTTCAAAAGTTTTAACAAACACTCTGGCGAGTTCTTCCCAACTGTATATGCTACCAGGTGCCAACTGGTTCAGCCACGCCCTGGCCGAGCCTTCCAACATGAGAGGGAGGTGCTTCATTGCCACTTCATCATTGCCACCACCAATTTGCACAGCCACTCGTTAATCTTCAAGACAAGTGTCAGGATTAGACTCACTGGTGAACTTGCTGACTCCAGTCGCCAGCCTGAAGTTGGGAGGAATCACTGCGGCCCTGATGGCTCTGCTGAAACACTCGGGACCGGAGACGTGCACTCTGCTGCCAGTCGGATAATCTCTGTCATAACCTTCTCTGTGCGCTCTGTTCCTGTCGACCAGACCTTGAACGAGAATCGATCTCGCATCGAAGCCTGGCTCCCTCGGGTCGACTGGTACTCTTCGCTCACCGCTGTGGGGGTGTCTGTCATCTTGCCGCCGAGGCATGTATGACCCACTCCTCGGAGGAGGCGTGGGCACTCGACGACGGTCATCGTGGTTGAGTCGATGATCATACTGCTCGCGGTTTCTGTACTGATCCTGCCGGTTCCCACGTCCTTCACGCTGCGGAGGCGATCTTGGGCTGTGAGCCGACTGGACCGTGTCTGCCACCACAGACCTCCTATGAATCCTATTCCGCGACTGAGATACTGTTGTATTCTGTTCTCCAGCTGCTCGAAGCAAGGCCCGGATCTGCATCAAACCTCTGCCTGCCTCTGACTGGGAGGGCTGGATTGACTCTGCTATTCGGGCTGCGGCTGTGAGATTTTGGATCGGAGTGCGGTATACCTGAGTTTGAGGTGGAAAAAGCTGTCGTCGACTGGATTCGGGGATCCGCTGCCGAGCACGCTCATCGAGTGCACACTGCAGGTTCTCCAGTCGAGTGAGCTCAGCCAAGTTGGCCAGGCGCGCTTCCTCCAAGGCCCGAGCCTTGGGGGTTTCTCCGACGATAGGAGTGTGAAGTGCATCCATGTTGCGGCGGCGAAGCTCCTCCCTCCGCGACGAAGAAAGGGGCTCAGGGTGGTACTCCTCGTGGACGCCCGACGGATCGCCGCCATCATCGCCACCATCGTTGCGGGGGAAGCCAGGGGGACTGGGTGGTCCGTCGACCATCAAGACTTCTGCCGTGGGATCGCTGCTGTCGCATTCGGATGCGGTCTCGACGGAGCCAGTCGAACAGGCAGTAAAGATTTTTGTCGGGCTCGATTGCCGCGACCTGTGAGGTGGCCGACTGGCGGGCCACCGCGTGCCTCACCCACCGCTGGAGCCGTGACCGACCGGAACGCTTGTGTTGGCGAGCAGCGGGGGATGAGGACACCATAGGGACCGACCAATACTGAGTCGACAGTTGCCGAAGGAGGACGCCGCGGACGCACGTGCGAAAGTGCGTCGACCCGCGGACGGGGAGCGCGTCGACATCGAGCGGAGCTTCTAGGAGCCATGCGGAATCGTCGGCGATGAACACAAGTGCGCCGAGACGGATCTCGTGGCCCTCAACCAGTCCACCGGCGGAAACCATGATGATGACAATCGGAAAATTGCAACTCCATCAGAAAGTCGCTAAGACACCTACCCCACGGTGGGCGCCAACTGTCGTGGATCTAAGACTGCCAGTAGAATGGGCGGTAGGTATAAGGAGGCAAGATCCTAGCTATGGCGAAGTTGTACACACGAGTTTTACGAGTTCAGGTCCTTCGCGGAGGAAGTAATAGCCCTACGTCTCAGTGCCCGGAGGCGGTCGACTGGATTATGTATGTGTGTGTTTTCAGGGGGTGCGAACCCTTGTGCCAGTGGAGGGGGGTGGCTTATATAGAGTGCGCCAGGACCCCAGCCAACCCATGTTACAAAGGGTTTAAAGTACATTAAGAAGGAAGCGTTATTGGTAACGCTAGCAATTAAGTGATATAAATGCCTATTAAGTCTATGAAGTAAACGTCGGACCGTTGCCATGCAGAGTGACTTTAGGCCTTCTGTCATCGAGTGATAATTGCTGCGGTCGAGTGACTTTGAATCTTCTGAGTGGAACAACTTGTAGTCGAGTGGATGACGCTATCCCTTGAATGTTTCTGGTTTTAAGATGGTGTCCTAGGGGAGGGTGCCTAGGTCAGGCCTATGACCCTACCCTAGGTACATAGCTTCATCAGCGGGTCGTTGCCACCCTCGAGGTGCTGGAGTACGGCGTGGAGAGTGCGGCCGGGGGGCGCCCCACCACAGGCGGCGGCCGTCGTTGTTCTTGGTCCCCCACACCACCGGCGCCCTGTTGGTGGAGGCCAGCGCTCCACCTGCCGCCGCTGGAAGTACGCCGCCCACGCCTCGTGGTTGCCGGTGACGTACTACGGGAGGGCCCGCTGCTCCAACGTCAGTGACGCCCGCACGCGGTCGACCTCGTCGGCGAAGTAGTCGGCGCGCGCGGTGACGTCTAGCAGCGGGGGAATGGGGACACCACCTGCGCTGAGCTTCCACCGCCCGGCGCGCGCATGTCGGGAGGCGCCGGGATGTTGGCCTCGAACAGCAGGTAGGCTTCCCACTTGTGCAATGAGCGGCAGCCGAAGCCATTGGCCGCCGCCCCATCGCCGGGGAACCTCTCGCCTATCGTCGCGGCTGGGCACGGGGAGAGAGAGAGCTGTGGGCAGCGGCAGCGGCGACGCATGGGGAGAGAGAGAGAGTTGTGGGCGGGGTGCGGTCACATTCGAGGGGAGGCGCTGCTTATATAGCGACCGGGGGGGGGTGTGGGCGCTGTGTGCACGCGTGGCGGGAGGTGGTGCGTCGCCGCGCCGCACCGCCCGCGCCACTCTGAGGAATCAATGGAAGGCTGACCGGTGGCAGCCTTGGCATTGATTCCCCGCGGGAAACCGAGGCGATGAGGATGACGAGGCGCGGGGGTCGCTGACTCGGCGGGCTCGCCGTTCTTTCGCGCCAAAAACGATTGCCCGGGCGCCCCCCAGCGCGCCGGGTTCGGCCTGGATCCGCCGGCGCCAGTTTCAACCCAAACCGGCGAAAAACAGGTTCCTGGGGCGCGGCTGGGCTGATTTTTGGACGCCGGCGCTAAAAAATCATCTGAGGAGGGGCATGTTGGAGGCGCGGCTGGAGATGCTCTTACTAGATATGTTATACAATGCCGGCGCAATGTTTCACAAGGGGAGGTTTTTTAAACAGGTGGACTACCCTGTTGATTTTTTCGATTTTCTGTAGATTTTTTTCAAGGTCTTTGAAGAAACCCACAGGGGCTCGGATCGCTGTCTATGCAAAAATGGTTGTATTGATTTGTAAATAAGATTGGCTCAAGAAGGTTTATGGGTCAGTTTAGTAGAAAAATGCGGAGGCTTGGAAAATGATGAAATGTTGCGTGCGAACCGAAAAAGGCCTACCACTTTTTGTGTTCGGTTGCGAACTATTTTCTACCGATAAATGGGACGACAGCCGGATTTTTTAGAACCACCTCGGATGGCTATGAGTAGATGAGGCATCGCCAAGTCTATAAACATAAGGTTCGGGCAGCAGCGGATGAAAGAAATAGTATGGGAACGGAAGAAATCTCGGAGAAATGTACCGTACTTTATTAGTAGGTATAAAATATAGATTTTAGTATTACAAACTTCAAAGAGGCAGTAGGGTCAAAAACTTCTTTGAGGGTTTCAAAAGTAATGTGCAATGAAGATGCCTCCCGCGCATTTGCCCGGAATACCGTGCGAGTTGAAAATAGAATTAAAACCCCAATCAACCGGTACACTGCTAGACATTGTCAATATTTCTTTATGCAAAATCACCTTGCATTGTACACTGCTACTCTGCTAGTGACATTTTCAATATTTCTTTATGCAAAATCTCTTTGTATTAGGAGTGTGATTTTGACTATCAACTTTACCAATAAAATAAGAATTACATGGCTTTGTAGACAGAAAAAGATGCAATAGAAGTTTCTCTTCAACCGAGCTAAGCCCATTTTCATTAATTGCTCAAGGAAAATTACATTTGTTCATTACACCAGACAGCCAAAAGAAAGGAGGAAGAAAGAGGGAAAGCGCGAGTTGGGTATATGAAGGAAACCCGCTGCAGATGCTCGGCATCGAAACATTTGCTACGGGGCAAAAACCTTCTAGTGGAAATGGTATTGGGAATTCTTATACTATATCGTATACACGCTTCAGATCTGCGTGCCTAATTGAGGTCTTACCGTCGGGGAGGCGGCTGATCGACTGCACGCCTCGCTCTGAGTTGCTGCCTATGCATGACGGCTCCTATCGCCAGCGCAAAGCCTGTCTCTACCGCAGGACGACGACGTGGCTGCGAGGAGGGAACAGCGCTACTCGAGGCTCCTCCTCCTCGTGGTTGCTGCTGCTGGAGCATCATGTTGCCATGGTTGTGTATGGTGTACAGTAGTAGTTGATGACCGGCGATACCGGCGCGACGGCAGTTTGAGGATGGCGGTCAGGAGCTTTAAGGGCGACTTCTAAGTCCTTGATGCGTCTGTCGATCGTCTCTTCGGCGTGGGCGAGCATGGCGAGGTTCCTCCTGCTTCTGTAAGGAAAAGAGATCAAGCCGCCGATGACGCCGCTCTGATTTTGGGGGCGGCAGGACCTGACAAGCCTGAGCGCGTCCTGGAGGGCGCCGCCGAAGCTGCCCAGTGTGCGGCGGCCATCGGCTTGTTGTATCTGGCCGCCTCGCAGTATGAACGAAGGATTGTTTCCAGGGCATTTGCGCGGCGGGCGAGGGCCCGGCGCTTGATCTTGATCTCTTTCGCCGTTCTCTTCAAACCGGCGAGGTAATCCGCCGCCTGCACGATCGCTCTCGCCGTGAGGAGGAACGCCTCGAACATGTTGACGGGCCTGTTGGCCGCCGAACTATCGACTAGCCGCCACACGCATATCGATCGGCTTCTTAGCTTTGGTTCTTTGGTAGTAGGAGTACTCCCTATGGCCACTTTAAATATACAAACATGCACTGCTGCGATGGTCTCGTGCACAACCGGCAGGCCGACATTATTGTAGGAGTATTTGACTTTGATCCCTGCGCGCTGTAAGAAGATTTGACGGAACACCGATAGTTGACCCTGCCGACGAGGTGAAACGCTGAAAGCCACTTAATTTCAAAGCCATTATCCCCTCCAAATAAATTTTCAGCGAGGCCAGTTGGCTGTGCACATATGGACAAGAAAAGATGCTCCTGCAAGTAGAGGCCGGTGAGTGAAGTGGAGTTCTGCCGTACCGTTTCCGCCAAACTGAGATAGGTACGCGGTAGACCAAACGCGAGGACGTCGGAGAAAAACACGGGTTTAAACGCACCGACTAGAATAGACTCCGCTGGAGCATCGTACGGGCATCTCTAACACAGATCCGCAAACCCCCCGCGTTCGTACTGTCCGGACCACCAAAATCATCCAGCATGAACATGTATAGATCCATGAGACGGTTTGGATACGTTTCTCTCGCGATCTGGAGATAAATGTGAAGAGGTTTGCAGGAGTCCAGACATCAAACACGTAAGAGTCCGACACCTCTGACCCACCCAAAACCCTTCTCCGGACCCACGCCTTCATCATTTTTATTTTCTTTTCTTCCTTCTTTCTCTCTTACCATCACCGCTACTCCACCACCTCGGTCACCATGCCACGTATTGGCCGGAACTCTGCGTCTCCGTCACCTCCAGCACTCTAGCAGGGCTCCAACCCGCTTCTCCTCTGTCGCAGTTCAACCCGCGTCCTCCGACCGTCCCGTCAGGTACCGTCCGCTACTGCTATACTCACCATGGCTGGCAAGTGTTCGATGAATTGTCGGAGCTAAAAAAGTTTTCCCTTTTCTTTCTAGCAATGGATTCCAATTTAGAGTACATATATGAGCAGTATGTTGAGTTATTTTTGAACCATTTAATGGAATATATCATATGATATCATGTTAGAGAGGGTTTGAATAGGAGAAACTTTTGCAAGTAGAGAGTTTTTTCAAAAATTTATCGCCATTTATGAGTTGTCTTTAAAACGCCCAAATTGACGTTGGTTTTTTGTTTTTGTTTTTAGACCTTGTAAATCCTAGGTTTTAATATACTTTCAACTTATGTGTTATTTTAATTTCAACTTCACATTTTTTTAGTAAAGAATTGCTTTTGATTTTTAAATAAGCATCGAATTTGATTATTTTTTCAATTTGAACTTGGTTGATTCCTTCATAACAACGAATATCTGATTGTTTTAAAAATGGTTAAATCCTAGATTTTTTAATGAACATCGAACCACTTCGTTGTTTTAGTATGAACTTCCAGTTTTTTAAAAAATGAGGAAATCTTTTTAAATTGTTTTAGTTGTTCCTTTATTTTAATTTGAATCTCTTCATTTTATTCTTTAGTAGAGAGAAATAATCTGAGTTTATTCCAAACTTCAAACTTCTCTGTTATTTTAATTTGAAATTTTTAGTATTATTCTTAGAAAAAATATGTTTTTAAATCAAAATCAAACACTTTTCTTAATATTGAACTTCATACTTTTATTTGTCCTAGAAACAAAAAGAATTATTGGGTGTTTCGAATACATCAAACTAATTCCATTGCTTTAATTTGAATTTATTGATTTTATTTCTTTGGTAACAAGGAAAATTTGAGTTTTTTTATAATATCGAACTGCTCTATTTTTGTAATTTGCACTTCTTGGTTTATTTCTCTTAGTAACGAAAAAATGTCTAATTTTGTAATAAATATTGAACCGGCAAGCCGTTTTTGATAAAATTTTTGAACTACTCTATTTTTAATTTGAACATCTTTGTTTTGTAATAAATTGTGAACTTCTCCATTTTTTTCATTTGAACTTGTAGTTTTTATTATAAATGGGAAAACCTGTTTTTATGAACTTTTTTGAACTACTATGTTTTTTACTTTGATCTTCTTTCTTCCATAATAAACATTGAACTTCTATGTTATTTTATATTTGAACCGTTGTGTTTTTCTATAAACAGGCAAAATCCTTTTTATAAATTTTAAACTGCTCTGTTTTTTTAATTTGAACTTCTTGGTCTATTCTTTAGTAATGGGGGAGAATCCTAGGTTTTATTAAACATTGAATTGCTCTGTTATTTGAATTTGAACTTCTAGGGTTTTTTTAGAATCGGGGAAAATTCGTTATTGTAAACTTTTTAAACTATCCTATTTTTTTAATTTGACCTTCTAGGGTTTGTAATAAATGTTGAACTTCTCCGTTCTTTAAATTTGAATCTCTATATTTTTTAGAAATGGGGAAAATCCACTCTTTCTATAAATTTTGAACCTTTTCTATATTATCATTTAACTTCTCGGTTTATTATTTAGTAATGGAGGAAATACTTGTGTTGTAGTAAACATCGAACCATCCATTATTTAAATTTGAACTTCTAGGTTTTTTTGGAAACAAGGAAAATCACAAAAAAAACATCAATAGTTTTGTGCTCTTATTCGCTCACGGTTTCTCTACATGAAAATAGAAATCAAAGGATTTTTTCCACCATAAAGAAACAATATTCTCATTTTACAAAGAGCATGTCATGCGCCCATGCAATGTGTAGACTAGTCTTTGTTTTGTTTTTTTTCTTTTACTCGAAACTTCCAATTTTTACAAACAGAGAAATTCCAATTTTTACAAACACTGAACCGCTCAGTTATTTTTATTTAAACTTCTTGGTTTTATTTTTTAGAAACGAGAAAAAACTGATTTTGTTTATAAATGTTTAACTTTTCTGTTATTTCAATTTGAACTTTCTTGTTTTTATTTTTTTCTGAAACTGCAAATTTCCTTTTTCTTTAAAAATGGAGTAATGAAGTTCCTTTTTTATTTAATTTTGGATATGAACTTCTGCAATTTTCATGTGAACTTAAGTAATTTCCAAGATTTAACATTTGGCAAGCCAACAATCTTTTATACTATGTATTGTATTTACTTGGATGACTAAATCTGTACTAGTATAGTTTTTTTAATAATACTTTTTTTATTAAATATTAGAAATATTACGCCGAATTTTATTATTTCAAAAATATGACATAGTCGGTGTGTAGTAGGCTGACTGGAACTTGTGAGCCCGTAGTAGGCCGACTGGACTCTGTCCGCCACCCGCTGGTGAGTGCATATGAAGGTGCGGGTGGCTACGATCCTGGCCAGAGCAGTGAAGGGATGCAGTTATCTATGTCAAATGCTGGACATGATGGTTACGAACCAGGGCAGAGCAATCAAGTAGAAGGAGGAAATGCCGGTGGTTATGAACCAGGGCAGAGCAGTCAGGTAGAAAGAGGAAATGACGGTGGTTACGAACTAGGGCAGAGAAGGCAGGCAGAAGGAGGAAATGCCGATGGTGATTACAATGGCGAGGTGGACGATGACGAGGTAGATGGGCACATGCAGAATGTGATGGAAGAAGAAGACACCGATTTTGATAGGGGTCATGCCGATGATTCCGGTGAGTCGGATGAAGAAGATGCAGAGGAGGTCCCGAATCCTGCATCATGGAATCATGACTTCTCATCTTCGATGATCGTGAACGATGGACATGATTCTTCCTGGCAATATCACCAGAACAATATTGCGACGGGTGTTATGTTTCCCAACAAGGAAGCTCTGAAGGATGCAATAATTAATTGGGAAATGTCCACGCAAAGAGTTTTCAGAGCTCAGGTGTCAAGTCAAAAATACTTGACAATGGTATGCAAGAACGCAGATTGTCCCTCCAGGGTGCACGACTATCTCCCTAAGTATGACACAAGTTGGGTGATCAGTGACTTAGTTCATGACACTTGTCTTATTCCCTTCCCTTAAGATCATGCCAACCTTTCGAGCATGCTTATTGCTCGGTTGTTTACAAGGAGATAGTGGAAGGCAAAGCTATGGAAGTGAAGGCAATCCAGACAAAAGTCTTCGCCAGGTTGAAGTATAGGATTTCTTATGGCAAGGCTTGGAGGGATAAGCAAATGGCGCTTGAGAGGAGATTTGGTTCTTATTTCGATGCATATGACTCTGTTGTCCGGCTCCTACAGACACTGCAGCAGCGGAATCATGGCACCTATGTCAATATCCAAGAACTCTTCATGCTAGAGTTCCCCATTGTGAGGGTGCTGCATTGTCTCTTCTTCTCTTTTGATGCATGCATCGAAGCTTTCAGGCATTGCCGACCGGTGATATGTGTATATGGTACATTTCTCACTCGCAAGTACAAGGGCCAAATCCTGACAACCACTGGTCAAGACGGCCAAAATCAAGTTGTCCCACTCGCATTTTCTTTTGTGGAGAGTGAGAACATTGAAAGTTGGACATGGTTCTTCAGGCAGCTGAAAATATCAGTGGTGAAGGAGAAGCCCAATGTGTGCATCCTTCATGACAGGCATGCACATATACTAAGTGCGATAAGCACATTGACAAACCCAAGCCCCGAGGAACAAACTCCATGGCAGGACTTGCAGAGTCATTGGTGCATGCAGCATCTTGGGGCTAATTTCTTCTCGCAGTTCAGAAATAAGAGCCTAATGAATCTGTTCAAAAAACTCTGCAAGCAGAACCTGCTATGAAAGTACAATTTGATATATAACAGACTAAATGTGTGCACGCAGAGACACATTAGGGACAGGAGAGCTGCAAGAGATGTAGTGGTAAGGGAACATGTTGAAGCAGTAGCTACACAGTTGGCAATAGGATCAACGGCTGTGGAGGAGGAGTCTGTTGGGTTGTGTGACTTTCTAGGATTTGACCCACCTGGTACTAGGAGAAGGATTGGGAGGTCGATTAAAACCTTCGAGCAGTGGATAGAGCATGAGTCTGTGGAGAGGTGGTCTTTTCTGCATGACACACATGCAGCAAGGTACGGTGTCATGACAACCAACCTCGCTGAAACATACAAATTTGTTCTCGGAGGAAACCGGGCATTGCCACTTACAGCCATCGTTGAGGGTATTTTCAATGGCACCGTCAAGTACTTTAGAGATAGACGTCAAAAAGCAGAGCAACATATCTTGAACAACCCGAACACACCTTACTGTGAAAGAGTGATGAAGTACATGGACGAAAAGATGCAAAAAGCTATGTCACACACTGTAGTCGCGATCAGTAATCAAGAAATAGATTTGAGGTCCGCTTAGCTAACAACAAATTCGGATGTGCAAATGAGTTGAGGACGCATGAGGTGAAAATTGGAAATGAAGCCTGGACAATGTGTGAGTGCACATGCAACAAACCGAAATTGCTTCACTTACCTTGCTTACATGTACTTGCTACTTGCGGGCAGCTTGGAATGGACGCAATATCTTTCGTGTCTACATTTTTTCAGAAAGAGTCTGTCCTCAATACGTGGACATGTAAGTTGTTTGGTTTTCGATCAATGTGAAATTTCAACACCGTCAACCCCGCTGAAAGGCGTTACATTCCAAACCTAGAGCATATGCGTACAAGTAGAGGCAGACAACAGTGTCAGCGCATCCAAAATGATATGGATGAATTTGAAGCAGGAGGTCCGACAATTCAATGCATTCTGTTGGGGATATAACTATTGGATATGACCCTCCCAGGAGGGGCCGGGTAATCATAATGGCGGTTCAAGCCCATGAATATGTTGAAGATGGCGGTTCATGTAGTAGGTTTGTTAAAGGGACCAAAGCTCAAGGGCGGCTTAAGGCCCGTAAGTGTAAACCGCCATGTATAAGTGACTTGTATTGTAAGGCATGTAAGATAAGTCATCGGGCCGGACATGTTTGTATGAGCCGGCTAGGACTCTGTAAGCTGCGGGGCATCAACCCGTGTATATAAGGGGACGACCCGGTAGCGGCTTAGGGCAAAAAACAACATATCGAAAGCCAGGCTAAGCGTATTCGCTCCCTGGTAATCGAAACCGTAGCAATACCACCTCAAACTGGTTTAGGCTTTTACCTTCACCGTAAGGGGCCGAACCAGTATAAACTCCTCGTGTCCTTTGTCCCGTTTTAACCCCTTTAAGCTAACTACGTCGCAATGGCTCCACAACTAAGTCCTTCCACTAGGACATCTGCCGTGACAATTCCACGACACATTCGTTGCAATGAATTTGGCCATAGGGACACTAATTGTCCCACATTCGTCAATGCCATTGGGCGTGTACGAGGCAACTGCAGACGGAGAGGGGGAGAGGAGGAAGAGGAGTAAGAGGGAGAGGAAGAAGCTAAGCTAGCAGTACTAAATTTGTAGTAAGTGTGGTACTATGTTCTAAATTAGTATTAAGACTATATTCCGAATTTGTATTGAGTGTGGCACTATGTTCTAAATTTGTATTAAGTGTGGCACTATATTCTATATTTATATTAAGTGTGGCACTATGTTCTCTAGAAATTTGTATGTGCAGGAGTAGCATGAATGTGGTTGTTAAATGGGGACATTGATAGGGGTCATCGTGCTACGATATGGTATGGGCGCAAGCTTGAGCCCCCGGTCACTCGCACTCCTAAGGAGAACTGGATGATACACCCAAGATGGGTTGAGCGGTATGTGCTTTATTTATTTGCACACTGACATGCATATTAATGGGAGACACTAACTGGATTGTTCTGTCATGCAGGTTGAAATGGGCCGACCTTTTACCTTTCACGCGTCTGGTTGAGTCCATCCCAGGCTCCAAACGCCTTGCCATCGACTCCTCCTTGCTGAGCTGCTTAGTGGACCGTTGGAGGCCAGAGACACACACGTTTCACTTCCGATGGGGAGAGATGTATCTACTCTAGAGGATGTGTCACTTTTGCTGGGACTACCATTGGCAGGTTGCTACCTCTTGAGCACTGCGTTGGATTTCCCCGAAGAGGAAGGGATGATGCAGCAAAGTAGCGTAAGTATTTCCCTTAGTTTTTGAGAACCAAGGTATCAATCCAGTAGGAGGCTATGCTCGAGTCCCTCGTACCTACACAAAAACAATAGCTCAACGCAACCAACGCGCTTAGGGGTTGTCAATCCCTTCACGGTCACTTACGAAAGTGAGATCCGATAGAGATAATAAATAATATTTTTTTGGTATAGAGATGCAAAATAAATAAAGTAAAAGCAAAGCAATAATAAAGCGATGGAGATTGATATGATGAGAGAGAGACCCGGGGGCCATAGGTTAACGTTTCACTAGTGGCTTCTCTCAAGAGCACAAGTATTCTACGGTGGGTGAACAAATTACTGTTGAGAAATTGACAGAATTGAGCATAGTTATGAGAATATCTAGGTATGATCATGTATATAGGCATCACGTCCGAGACAAGTAGACTGAAACGATTCTGCATCTACTACTATTACTCCACTCATCGACCGCTATCCAACATGCATCTAGAGTATTAAGTTAAAAACAGAGTAACACCTTAAGCAAGATGACATGATGTAGAGGGATAATTTCATGCAATATGATAAAAAACCCCATCTTGTTATCCTCGATGGCAAAAATACAGTACGTGCCTTGCTGCCCCTTCTGTCACTGGGAAGGACACCACAAGATTGAACCCAAAGCTAAGCACTTCTCCCATGGCAAGAACAACCAATCTAGTAGGCCAAACCAAACTGATAATTCGAAGAGACTTGCAAAGATAACCAATCATACATAAAAGAATTCAGAGAAGATTCAAATATTATTCATAGATAGACTTGATCATAAACCCATAATTCATCGGTCTCAACAAACACACTGCAAAAAGAAGATTACATCGAATAGATCTTCACGAGAGAGGGGGAGAACATTGTATTGAGATCCAAAAAGAGATAAGAAGCCATCTAGCTACTAGCTATGGACCCGTAGGTCTGAAGTAAACTACTCACACTTCATCGGAGGGGCTTGGATGATGATGTAGAAGCCCTCCGTGATCGATGCCTCCTCCGGCGGAGCTCCGGAACAGGCCCCAAGATGGGATCTCGTGGATACAGAAAGTTTCGGCGGTGGAATTAGGTTTTTGGCTCCATCCTCGATCGTTTGGGGGTACATGGATATATATAGGAGGAAGAAGTACGTCGTTGGAGCTTCGAGGGGCCCACGAGGCAGGGGGGCGTGCCCTAGGGGGGGGGCGCCCCTACCCTCGTGAGCACCTCGTGGCTTTCTTGACGGATGGTCCAAGTCTCCTGGATCTTATCTGATGAGAAAATCACGTTTCCGAAGGTTTCATTCCGTTTGGACTCCGTTTGATATTCCTTTTCTTCGAAACCCTAAAGCAGGCAAAAACAGCAATTCTGGGCTGGGCCTCCGGTTAATAGGTTAGTCCCAAAAATAATATAAAAGTGGAAAATAAAGCCCAATAATGTCTAAAACAGTAGATAATATAGCATGGAGCAATAAAAAATTATAGATACGTTGGAGACGTATCAAGCATCCCCAAACTTAATTCCTGCTCGTTCTCGAGTAGGTAAATGATAAAAACAGAATTTTTGATGCGGAGTGTTACTTGGCATAATTTTAATGTAATTCTTCTTAATTGTGGTATGAATATTCAGATCTGAAAGATTCAAGATAAAAGTTCATATTGACATAAAAATGACTAGCAAACATGCCTGTGCGTTGCAACGGGAGGAGAAAATCACATGCCCTAGTCCAGTAGGCATGTCTCAAGACCTCCCTTCCTTAGAGCCACACTCTTTATTTTAACACGGTGGCCCATTGTATCCCACTTTCCTGCTTCATTGTGTCAAGTTGAAACAAAAGATGCTTGAAACAAAAGGTCTCCCAAAGTAGGTGTTTACCTTTTTTGCAAAGCTTAGTATAGAAAATGCAATACGTGCTTGTCCTGCTTGTTCTTCTTTGTTGCATCTTTGCAAATATAACGTTTGATGCGTCTGCATTGTTACCTTGCGATGGATGTTATCCATTGTTGGGCCTTCTCTTCTCAAGTGTCAATTCCGCATCAAAATTCTTGGCCTCCTAGTTTCCGAGAATTTCATACTTCTGTGACCCCATATCATCAATAGACTGGCCACTTGTGTATTGTTTTCCTCTCTCTATCGATCTAAAGTTCAAAGTTTGGGACCTCACACAGTACCTGTCTCCTTCACATTGGAATTGACATAAAATTCAAATATAGAATAAGATAGTTGTAGGCACACCTTGTTCATATGAATGGGCATGTCGCAGTTCCAGCACTTCGTTGCGGAAGGCGGCAGATGGCAGGCGGGAACCCTAGGCATGATTTATTTCCTCTCAAGAGAAGGGAGGCGAGAGCAAATGCATGTAGTAGGAGTGACAGGAAGGAGGGAGCTATGAGTCGAAGTGATTAAATATGCTGGATGACTAACCAACATGGAAAAAAAGTAAGAAAATTCAAAAACGAAAGAAAGAAGAGTTGTCCCATGGCTGCTGGAATTACACCGCAAAGAAAATGTAGGAGATGGCCCGGCCGACCATGCCCCCCTAAAAAATGCCAACATGAAAGTGCACTCTTTAAAAAAGAACATGCAAGTGCACTCAAGAGAAGATGGATCGATCACACAGCTGTGTCGACAAAATTTGTTGGATTTCCGTCTTTTGAAAACGAAGATGTGTTTTATTATATTGTTATAAACTTTGTTTTGCCAGGCATCCTTGGTTAACCCCGGTCATCCTAGCCCACTTACATGGGCTGGGCTGCTACGATTGCAATTACAATTCCTTTTAATTATTATTTCTGTGAACTTTCCTTCTTATAATTGTTGATCCTTCTTTAATACACCCCACCAATTTCTTTTAACTGTTGATCCTTCCTTTATAATACACCCCACCAACACGTCCAATCCTTGCCATGTCCTTGAAATCCATCCATCCTTCCTAAGAGGCCACAATTCCTTTTAATTGTTCATGTTTCCTTTAATACACCCCCACCAAGACAACCCACATAATTTCTTTTAATTGCCGAAATGCATCCTTCCTTTAATGCCTCCGAGAGGATCCGCAATTTCTTTTCACCAGTTCTCGTCTTGCCGATATTTCATGGAACTTACAAAGTATATAAATTGATAGAAAACATTTTAAAGCAGCAAGGTGGGACAAATTAATATCCATATGTTAGCCTTGTTAGTTGCAGCTATTTGTACAACAGGGAAGATCGTGAGTTCGAGTCCCACACAACCATTTAATTTTTAGTGCTCAACCTGTGGCCCATAAACACCCCGTTCTGTCTGAAAAAAGGCCCATAAAACAAATCTATTTATCACTTGACAACGGACGGAAGAAAAAAATTGAACAAATCCCAACAAAAAAAGTTATCTTATATCAATTGATAGAAAGACGAAAAAATAATTTGATCGGGGGCTGGTGCGCACGTGGAGGCCCAACTGGGCTAGACAGATTGAACAAAAATAGAGAGGACAACTACTTTTTTACACTCAGAACAAAGCTAGCGCAGTTGGCCTGATTACTTTGTACGTATCCATTAGGTTGTGAGTTCGACACCAGTAACTGGCATTAATTTTTCCTTTTCCTTGGAAAGGCTGTGCGCAAGCGATGGGCCTGTGGCCCAAGCGATGAAATTTTAGACGAAAACTCTTTTTATTTTATTTTCTACCGGTCGAGCGCTTCAAAATTTAGTACCACCTTGAATAGAAAAAAAATCTAATATGTTTCGACGGTGAATGGATGAAAAATTTGTAGAAACGCACCTTGCTTTATTAGTAGGTATAGATAATACTTCAAGCATACTAACTAAGCAATTATGTCTTCTCAAAATAACATGGCCAAAGAAAGTTCATCCCTACAAAATCATATAATTTAGTCATGTTTCATTTTCGTCACATAAGAATGCTATCATCATGCACAACACCGATGACAAGCCAAGCAATTGTTTCATACTTTAGTAATCTCAAACCTATAAATTTTCACGCAATATATGAGCGCAAGCCATGGACATAGCACTATGGGTGGAATAGAATATAATGAAGGGGGTTATGTGGAGAAGACAAAAAGGGAGAAAGTCTCACATCAACGAGGCTAATCAATGGGCTATGGAGATGCCCACCGATTGATGTTAATGCAAGGAGTAGGGATTGCCATGCAACGGATGCACTAGAGCTATAAATGTATGAAAGCTCAACAAAATAAACTAGTGGGTGTGCATCCAACTTGCTTGCTCACGAAGACCTAGGGCACTTGAGGAGGCCCATTGTTGGAATATACAAGCCAAGTTTTATAATGAAAAATTCCCACTAGTATATGAAAGTGATAACATGAGAGACTCTCTATTATGAAGATCATGGTGCTACTTTGAAGCACAAGTGTGGTAAAAGGATAGTAACATTGTCCCTTCTCTCTTTTTCTCTCATTTTTTTGGCCTTCTCTTTTTTATGGCCTTTCTCTCTTTTTTTGGGACTTCTCTTTTTTTATGGCCTTTTATTTATTTATTTATTTATTTCTCACTTGGGACAATGCTCTAATAATGATGATCATCACACTTCTATTTATTTACAACTGAATGATTACAACTCGATACTAGAACAAAGATGACTCTATGTGAATGCCTCCGGCGGTGTACCGGGGTATGCAATGAACCAAGAGTGACATGTATGAAATAATTATGAACGGTGGCTTTGCCACAAATACTATGTCAACTACATGATCATGCTAAGCAATATGACAATGATGAATGTGTCATGTTGAACGGAATGATGGAAAGTTGCATGGCAATATATCTCGGAATGGCTATGGAAATGCCATAATAGGTAGGTATGGTGGCTGTTTTGAGTAAGATATAAGGAGGTTTATGTGTGAAAGAGTGTATCATTTCACGGGGTTTGGATGCACCGGCGAAGTTTGCTTCAACTCTCAATGTGAGAAAGGGCAATGCACGATACCGAAGAGGCTAGCAAGGGTGGAAGGGTGAGAGTGCGTATAATCCATGGACTCAACATTAGTCATAAATAACTCACATACTTATTGCAAAAATCTACAAGTCATCAAAAACCTCGGTACTACGCGCATGCTCCTAGGGGGATAGATTGGTAGGAAAAGACCATCGCTAACGTTTACCAGACGTGCATGCTACGGGACTTGCAAACCTCAACACAAGTATTTCTCAATTTCACAACTACTCAACTAGCATGACTTTGATATCATTACCTCCATATCTCAAAACAATCATCAAGCATCAAACTTTTCTTAGTATTCAACACACTCATAAGAAAGTTTTATTATTAATCTTGGATACCGAGCATATTAGGATTTTAAGCAAATTACCATGCTATTAAGACTCTCAAAATAATCTAAGTGAAGCATGAGAGAACAATAGTTTCTACAAAACAAATCCACCGCCGTGCTCTAAAAGATATAAGTGAAGCACTAGAGCAAAATTATAAAGCTCAAAAGATATAAGTGAAGCACATAGAGTATTCTATCAAATTCCAAATCATGTATGGCTCTCTCAAAAGGTGTGTACAGCAAGGATGATTGTGGTAGACTAAAAAGCAAAGACTCAAATCATAAAAGACGCTCCAAGCAAAACACATATCATGTGGTGAATAAAAATATAGCTCCAAGTAAAGTTACCGATAGAAGTAGACGAAAAAGGGGATGCCTTCCGGGGCATCCCCAAGATTTGGCTTTTAGGTGTCCTTATATTATCTTGGGGATGCCATGGGCATCCCCAAGCTTAGGCTCTTGCCACTCCTTGTTCCATAATCCATCAGATCTTTACCCACAACTTGAAAACTTCACAACACAAAACTTAAGGTAGAAAACTCGTGAGCTCCGTTAGCGAAAGAAAACAAAAGACCACTTCAAGGTACTGTAATGAACTCATTATTTATTTATATGGGTGTTAAACCTACTGTATTCCAACTTCTCTATGGATTATAAACTATTTTACTAGCCATAGATTCATCAAAATAAGCAAACAACACACGAAAAACAGAATCTGTCAAAAACAGAACAGTCTGTAGTAATCTGTAGCTAGCGCAAGATCTGGAACCCAAAAAATTCTAAAATAAATTTCTGGACGTGAGGAATTTATCTATTAATCATCTTCAAAAAGAATTAACTAAATAGCACTTTCCAATTAAAAATTACAGCAGTTCTCGTGAGCGCTAAAGTTTTTGTTTTTTACAGCAAGTTCAATCAAGACTTTCCCCAAGTCTTCCCAACGGTTCTACTTGGCACAAACACTAATTAAACACAAAAAACACAAACAAAAAAATAGGCTAGATAATTTATTTATTACTAAACAGGAGCAAAAAGCAAGGAATAAAAATAAAATTGGGTTGCCTCCCAACAAGCGCTATCGTTTAACGCCCCTAGCTAGGCATAATCAGCAAGAATAGATCTAGGTATTGCCATCTTTGGTAGGCAATTCTTCGATGAGGCATCTATTTCCCTTAGGAATTTCTTTCTTTATAATGATTATCAAACTCTTAGGCACAAGATCGAAAAATTCATTTGTAGCAATTGGTTCCTTAATGATAGCAAAAAGATTGGGATGAATACTTATAGATTTAAGATCCGCAGTTTCCTTACAAGATGATTCACCCTTATTTTTAGGAACATACATAAGCTTGGCAATTTTAGTAGGAGGACTTGGAGTATTCTTTACGGAAGAAAAAGCGGTTCCCAAGTTTGTAATGATACCCTCAAGTTTATCAATTCTAGTAGAATCTAAGTTTATCTTCTCATTAACTATGGGTTCCTTTTCCTTAAGTCATTCCTACCTTAGATCCATATTGAGTAATTTGATTGTGGATCTTTTTATCTAGATTTTCAATTAATTCAATAGTAGAAACTTTATTTTCAATAATTTCAAGTCTTTGCATAACATGCTCCAAAGTTAACATAGTTCCATTAACCAAAAGGGGTGGTGAGCCAAATAAATCTAACATAGCATTATAAGAATCAAAAGTATGGCTACCCAAGAAATTCCCTCCGGTAATGGTATCGAGGATATATCTATACCAAGGATTAACACCTACATAAAAATTGCGGAGAAGAACTGAAGTAGATTGCTTCCTGGTAGATCTATTTTGAGCATTGCAAATTCTATACCAAGCATCTTTTAGATTTCCTCCTTCCCTTTGTTTAAAATTTAGAACTTCATTCTCGGGAGACAACGGAGAAGATATGAAACTAGCCATGACGACAAGCAAACAAACTAACACACGAGCAAACAAGAGCAAACGGGCAAAAGAGGCAAATAGAGAGGGAGGATAGAGAGAGAGAGAGGGCAAATAAAACGGCAAGCGTGAATTGGGGGGAGAGGAAAACGAGAGGCAAATGGCAAATAATGTAATGCTGGAGATAGGGATTGTGATGGGTACTTGGTATGTTGACTTTTGCGCAGACTCCCCGGCAACGGCGCCAGAAATTCTTCTTGCTACCTCTTGAGCACTGCGTTGGATTTCCCCAAAGAGGAAGGGATGATGCAGCAAAGTAGCGTAAGTATTTCCCTCAAATTTTGAGAACCAAGGTATCAATCCAGTAGGAGGCTACGCTCGAGTCCCTCGTACCTACACAAAAACAATAGCTCAACGCAACCAACGCGCTTAGGGGTTGTCAATCCCTTCACGGTCACTTACGAAAGTGAGATCTGATAGAGATAATAAATAATATTGTTTTTGGTATTTTTGGTATAGAGATGCAAAATAAATAAAGTAAAAGAAAAGCAATAATAAAGTGATGGAGATTGATATGATGAGAAAGAGACCTGGGGGCCATAGGTTTCACTAGTGGCTTCTCTCAAGTGCATAAGTATTCTACGGTGGGTGAACAAATTACTATTGCGCGATTGACAGAATTGAGCATAGTTATGAGAGTATCTAGGCATGATCATGTATATAGGCATCACGTCCGAGACAAGTAGACCGAAACGATTTTGCATCTACTACTATTACTCCACTCATCGACCGCTATCCAGCATGCATCTAGAGTATTAAGTTAAAAACAGAGTAACGCCTTAAGCAAGATGACATGATGTAGAGGGATAATTTCATGCAATATGATAAAAAAAACCATCTTGTTATCCTCGATGGCAACAATACAATACGTGCCTTGCTGCCCCTTCTGTCACTGGGAAAGGCCACCACAAGATTGAACCCAAATCTAAGCACTTCTCCCATGGCAAGAACAACCAATCTAGTAGGCCAAACCAAACTGATAATTCGAAGAGACTTGCAAAGATAACCAATCATACATAAAAGAATTCAGAGAAGATTCAAATATTATTCATAGATAGACTTGATCATAAACCCACAATTCATCGGTCTCAACAAACACACCGCAAAAAGAAGATTACATCGAATAGATCTCCACGAGAGAGGGGGAGAACATTGTATTGAGATCCAAAAAGAGAGAAGAAGCCATCTAGCTACTAGCTATGGACCCGTAGGCCTGAAGTAAACTACTCACACTTCATCGGAGGGGCTTGGATGATGATGTAGAAGCCCTCTGTGATCGATGCCTCCTCCGGCGGAGCTCCGGAACAGGCCCCAAGATGGGATCTTGTGGATACAGAAAGTTGCGGCGGTGGAATTAGGTTTTTGGCTCCGTCCCCGATCGTTTGGGGGTACGTGGATATATATAGGAGGAAGAAGTACGTCGGTGGAGCTTTGAGGGGCCCACGAGGCAGGGGGGCGCGCCCTAGGGGGGTGGCCCTATTATACGTCTCCAACGTATCTATAATTTTTGATTGCTCCATGCTATATTATCTACGGTTTTGGACTATATTGGGCTTTATTTTCCACTTTTATATTATTTTTAGGACTAACCTATTAACCGGAGGCCCAGCCAGAATTGCTGTTTTTTGCCTATTTCAGTGTTTCAAAGAAACGGAATATCAAACGGAGTCCAAACGTAATAAAATCTTCAGGAACGTGATTTTCTCACTGAACGTGATCCAGGAAACTTGGACCCTACTCCCAGGAACAAAAGAGGCGGTCACGAGGGTGGGGGGCGCCCCCCTAGGGCGCTCCCCCTGCCTTGTGGGCCCCTCGTTGCTCCTCCGGCGTACTTGTTCCTCCTATATATACACACACGTACCCCCAAACGATCAGAACAGGAGCCAAAAACCTAATTCCACTGCCGCAACTTTCGTATCCACGAGATCCCATCTTGGGGCCTGTTCCGGAGCTCCGCCGGAAGAGGGCCATCATCACGGAGGGCTTCTACATCATCATAGCCCCTCTGATGAAGTGTGAGTAGTTTACCTCAGACCTTCGGGTCCATGGTTAGTAGCTAGATGACTTCTTCTCTCTCTTTGAATCTCAATACAAAGTTCTCCCCCTCTCTTGTGGAGATCTATTCAATGTAATCTTCTTTTTGCGGTGTGTTTGTTGAGACCGATGAATTGTGGGTTTATGACCAAGTCTATCTATGAATAATATTTGAATCTTCTCTGAATTCTTTTATGTATGATTGGTTATCTTTGCAAGTCTTCTCGAATTATCCGTTTGGTTTGGCCAACTAGATTGGTAGTTCTTGCTGTCGGTGTCAAAACCGGCGGATCTCGGGTAGGGGGTCCCGAACTGTGCGTCTAGGCGGATGGTAACATGAGGCAGGGGACACAATGTTTTTACCCAGGTTCGGGCTCTCTTGATGGAAGTAAAACCCTACGTCCTGCTTGATTAATATTGATGATATGGGTAGTACAAGAATAGATCTACCACGAGATCAGAGAGGCTAAACCCTAGAAGCTAGCCTATGGTATGATTGTATGGTCATACGGACTAAAACCCTCCGGTTTATATAGACACCGGAGAGGGCTAGGGTTACACAGAGTCGGTTACAAGGGTAGGAGATCTACATATCCGTATCGCCAAGCTTGCCTTCCACGCCAAGGAAAGTCCCTTCCGGACACAGGACGAAGTCTTCAATCTTGTATCTTTATAGTCCAGGAGTCCGGCCGAGGGTATAGTCCGGTTATCCGGACACCCCCTAATCCAAGACTCCCTCAGTAGCCCCTGAACCAGGCTTCAATGACGACGAGTCCGGCGCGCAGATTGTCTTCGGCATTGCAAGGCGGGTTCCTCCTGCAAGTACTTCATAGAAGATTTTGAACACAAAGGTAGTGTCCGGCTCTGCAAAATAAGTTTCCACATATTGCCATAGAGAGAATAATATTTACACAAATCTAATCTGTTGACGTATTCCATAGCATGACATCACACCACAGCCAAGTCTTTATTCGAATCATTTTACTGTCCCACCTCAGCGCGTTTAGCGAGGCAGTTTCCTTGGCACGTCTTGTCAAAGCAGAGACCGTGTCCCCTTATTCCGGGATTCTTATCAATACGGGCATGGGTAACCCAACCGTACCCGTTGGTATGTTTTCTCGATCAAAGGCGAGTCCCAAACGGTCACGGGGAGGGCCCTTGGTATTCAACCTCTTATAAAGAGACCAGGGCCTTACTCCTTTCTTTCAATCTCAAACGAGTCCGCCCTTCACCTCGAGTTCAAACACCCAAGGCTCCAGATTTCAGGCGCTTCGGACCTTCGACAATGTCCGGTTCCGACCTTCGAGGCCGATGGATGCCCTCCTCCGTCACGGAGGAGGACGTGCTGAAGTTGAGAGAGGCCAGGTTCTTGACCGGCGAAATCTGGCATAGGCTGCCTGCTCAAGGGCAGGTCATTCCCACTCCCAAGCCTGGTGAGAGTGTGGTGTTCATGTCTCACTTCCTTCGGGGGCTAGGCTTCCCGACGGATCCCTTCGTGAGGGGGATCATTATGGGATGGAATTTCACGACTTAGCTCCGGAGTCCATCCTCCATATTTCCTCATTCATCGTCGTGTGTGAAGCCTTCCTCCGTATTACTCCTCACTTCGGACTATGGCTCAAGACCTTCAAAGTAGAGCCGAAGATGATCGAGGGATGGCACGCGGAGTGCGGAGGTGCTTTTATAAGCAAGAATGCTGGTGCTCCATGGACCGAGGGCTCTTTTCAAGGGGAGTCCAGCTTATGGCAGCGAGAGTGGTTTTATATCACAGCTCCCAGGAGCACCAAGTGGGTGGCGCTGCCTGCTTTCCGCTCGGGTCCCCTGCCACGACTGGCGTCATGGGTCAATAAGGGGCTGGACTGGGGGTCGGCAAAGGACGTGCCCCTGTTGCAGGGCCGCATCTGAGATCTCCTACAAAGAGACATCAGTCTGGTCGTGGTGACGCAGGTTATGTTAATTCGCTGAGTTCTGCCCTGCAAACATCGCCCCCTCCGCCTGTGGGAGTTCAACCCGGAGGGGCCACGAGTTCTCCAACATTTTCTTGGCATGACGCCCGTGGAGATGTACAAATTGTTCTTTGGACCACAAGTAGTGTGTCCGGATTCTACGAAGGACGAAGGTCTGAGCTGCAATCGTCCGGATACTCAAGTAAGTAGCCTTGTGCCTATCCGTATATTTATCATAAAATTGCCCCTAAAAGAGATGTCCTTTAAACAGGAGTGGATAGAGAAAGCAAAGCTAATCAGGTGTCCGGCCCCCCTCCCCGAGACCACGCCGGATCCCGTGCTAGTCAGGCTGTTCGAGGTTGTGCCTTCGGAGGAAAGCGAGGGAGGGGACAAGGAAGCTACAGCCTCCTCGAAGAAGGTTGTCTGGAAGGGAGGAATCGAAAATTCCTCTCCTCAGGGGATGAAGAGGACCGCCTCTGACGACCCGGAGACCATGGCCTCAAAGCGGGGGAAGAAATCTTCGTCAGAGGGTCCTGCGCCAGGGGATACTTCGGCCGAATTATGCCCTCAAGGGGATCAGCCCTCCACCGAGCCGTAAGTAGAGAGGAGTTTTTCTTTTTAAGAAATGAGAGAAATCCTTGCCTTATATTTGAGAAGAGTAATCGAAAATTTACCTTGTAGATCGGACCTTAGCCCTTCTCAGCAGAGCTCGTCTTCGGGGGATCTTCTTCCGGAGATGATGGAGAGCGGAACGCCTCCCCCTACCGTATCGCCTTGCGAGGCGGGCGACCCTGAGGTATCATCGCGGAGGGTTTCTCCGAATCCGGCAGGGCCGGAAGGTAGTCATATGGCCCCCCAAAGCCCTCCGCGTCCGGCCTTCGAAAAGGGCCATCGGACGAGTCCGGCACCGTCTGGTGCGCGGTCGAAGGAGCTGAAGGATCTGCTAGGGTGAGCATCTATCTCGGAGGAGCACCGTGCATTGATGGGTACGGTGATTGAGAGGATTTCATCCGCGGAGAGCGGATTGCACGAGGCCGTCAGGAGTTTACTGACAGGTTTTGAGGTACGCGAAATAATGTACCCTTTTTGGACAGCTGCGCATAAATAAGATGCGCCCTGTGTAGATAGTAGCCCCTGAGACTCTGTGCGTTGTCAAAAGTGACGGCGCTGAGGATCATAATCCCAGGTCTAATATTCCGCCTTCACATGTAGGTGGCGAAGTGTCCAGTGGCAAGCCGGACTGATGAATTTGCCGAGCTAAAGTAGCAACTTGACGTGGCAGATGCTGATATCGCGCTTGTCAACAAGCGGCTTGACGAGGCACAAGGTATGTAATTCCTCCGGCGGCACCTGGTAAGAGGAGCTTTATGCCAGTATCTTACAATGTGTGCGCTTGATGCAGATGGTGCTGCTGCCATGGAGAATCTTCGGGCGGAACTTGCCCGAGCCAAGGAGCAAGCCAGGAAAATTGATGCGGCTGCCAGAAAGGCGATTGAAGAGCTGAAAGCCGAATAGGCTGCTCACTGCCGAAGCAAGAAGGAAATGGCCGAGATGGCCGTGAAGCTGAAGAACACTGCTGACCGTTGCAAGCTTCTTGAAAAAGAAGATCGGGCGGAATAGACGGACCTGGAGAAGGCCGTTGCCGATGCCAAGGATGCTCGCTCTGCGATGAGAGCTATGAAGGAGGAGCTGCGTCAGGCCGGAGAGATCGCGACTGGAAAGCCCTTTATGCTACGGAGGAAGTTCTGTGATCCTAAACATGCTCCGTTAGACCGGATGTGGAGTACGGCAAACACCTATCTGGATCTGGCAGCGAGTGCCGCAGACGCGGCCGAACACTTCCGAGATCAAGAAGATCACGAAGTGTAAAAGCTCTTTTGGTCGCAGTTCCACAATCCGGAGCGTCCGCTGTCATTAGCCGATCGTTTGGCCGAATGGGCCGAGCTAAATAGGTTGTCCGGACTCGCCATGAAGTATGTCATGAGTCATCTGTGGCCAGAGAGGCCAGAGCCGAAAAGTTATTTCAACTTGGTGCAGCAGTTCCTTGGTGTGGCGCCGCATATCAATGCGATGAAGAGGTCAGCGTGCATAGAGGGTGCGTGGATGGCTCTTGCCCGTGTCAAGACATACTGGGCGGAAATGGAGGCCATCGCTGTTGCATCCCCAGACTCGGATGGAAGCCGAGTACCTGCCGAGCACTATTTTCAGAAAGTTCTGCAAGGCGCTCGTTTAATAGAGACGCAGTGGTCGAAGGATACTATATTCGAATAGCATATGTTATTGTAAAACAATATTTTGATAAATTGTAGAAGCTTTTTATACTTGTGCCTGCAAGTATTATAATACCTCCTGTGCGGCCGTTTAACATATATGTATATATAATCTGAAAGATGGCAGTCGTCGGCTTCAGCCCCCACGCACATAATGCGGGGGTGTTCGCAGAAGGTGCATTTTCACACTTGATCCAACGTCTTGGTCCTACAAAGGAGGTGATAGCGCAACGAACTAGGCAATCGGACTATGATGCTTTATCACTTTCACTTAGCCATAGGAGTTTGACAGTGAGGCTACTTATATAGCCCCTGGTGGCGCCTGCGCTCGCCTGAACTCGGGGCGCGTATGTGCCTGGCCGGGAAGCGGCCCTTTGTTAATGCGGAGGAATCCTAAAGATTCCGGTAAGTCATCGAGTGGTTGACCAGTCTCACGCTATATCATGACAGTTAGTTTTCGGCTTTCTCTACTGAGGTGCTCGCCTGGCCGAACCGGGGCACAATCGCAGTAGTTCTCCTGGTGCCGCCTTAGCCGATAGAGCGGAACGTAAGGTAGCAAAACATAGGAGCCGGGCAAACCCAACATTTGACCAAAGACATGATTCGGAGCTGATGCATATAAGGCCAAACTCACGACGCCGAACACTCCCTAAGGTATTCGGTCTTTATGAGGGCGGGCGGGATAACGCCCTTAGTAATAAGCCCCTAGTGTCCAGGTACGCGCAAAACTCTGACGTGGCCACATGCCAAAACGCCAGCCTCCTCCTTGGTTATACCAAGAAACCAGGGGATGTGTATCAACAAGAGACAGTAAAAAGGTTTACGCAGGGTCTTAATCTGAAAAGAATCCTTGGAACGGGTCCCTGCTGCACGTCTGCGCCTGTGTCTCCGTTGTGTCATATCCTGGACGGGCGTAGCACGGTGTTCATCTGTAAAAGAGAGGAACTTAGTTAAAGAAAGATCGTGCCGAACATGAGTTATACTAAATAAACAAAGTATAAATCGAAATGGGTAAAATTATGCTTTATTGTCTCTTGTTTTATATGCGCGGAGCCCCTAGTACATGGGTATACGGCTATTAAGCCTTTATCAATTGTATGTTTATGCCGGACTCGTCTAGCTGTGTCCGTGGTCTTGACGACCCGTTTAGGTGCTTTGGCTGGTGAAGCCGCTTTATTGTGGGGCTGTCAAGGCAGCCACACTGTCTTCCGCACGGGAGGAACACTCAATGTTTTCCCTTTAATGAGATGATGCCTCGTGGACCGGGCATCTTAAGCGTAAGAGATGCATAATGCGGTATTGCGTTAAAGCGGGCAAAAGCTTCGCGCCCCAGCAGTGCTTGATAGCTACTTGAGAATGGGGCGATGTGGAAAGTTAGCTGTTCGCGACGGAAGTTAGGGGGGAGCCGAACATAACTTCTAGCCGGAGAGAACCCATACAACGGGCATCCGGGCCTGGCGTTACCCCTTGAAAGGAGGTTTTGCTATGGCGAATTTTTGTTGGGTCTATCCCCATGTTGCGGATTGTGTCCTCGTATAACAAGTTTAGACCACTGCCGCCGTCCATCAGGACATTTGTAAAGTGGAGTCCGTCGATTATTGGATCTAATACCAAGGCAGTCCAGCCTGCGTTCCGGATACTTCTAGAGTAATCCTAATGGTCAAAGGTGATCGGTTTTAACAACCATTGGCGAGACTCCTTTGGGATAGGTCGTATGGCGCGTGTCTCTGTTGGCGCCATTCTGTTTGTCACGTGAAGTAAGTTTACTGTTTTGACTTCTTGTGGGAAATCCTTTTGTTTCCTGGTGCTCTGCTTGTGGGGTTCGTCGCCGTCCTCACTTGGTGTGTTGAGCCCCTTGTGTTCGGCGTTGAGTTTGCCGAATTGCTTGAAAACCCAACAATCTCTGTGGGTATGGTTCGCAGACTTCCCGGGAGTACTGTGTATTTGACATATCTTGTCCAAGATTTTGTTTAAGTTGGATAGCTCGTCCCTGTTATCCTTGAGGGGCGGCTTTCTCTGATTCTGCCGCGAGCTTTTGAATCCGGCGTTGACCGCCGTGCTCTTTGGGCTGTTTCCCTTATTCCGGCGCTGGTCCTTGCTGCGTCGGGGTTTTCCGTTTCCATCCCTAACTTCGGATGTACTTGGGTCACTGGTGCTACATCTTGCCAGCCAACTGTCCTCTCCTGCGCAAAAGCGGGTCATGAGGATTGTTAATGCGGCCATTGTTCTTGGCTTTTCTTGGCCGAGGTGTCTGGCGAGCCATTCGTCTCGAACATTATGCTTAAAAGCTGCTAGGGCTTCGGCGTCCAGACAGTTGACTATCTGATTCTTTTTAGTAAGAAATCTGTTCTAGAATTTCTGGGCTGACTCTCCGGGCTATTGAGTTATGTGACTGAGATCGTCTGCATCCGGAGGGCGGACATAGGTCCCTTGAAAATTTGCCCGGAAAGCATCCTCAAGCACTTCCCAACTTCCAATGGTGTTTACGGGAAGGCTTTTGAGCCAATGCCGGGCTGGCCATTTAAGCTTGAGGGGTAAGTATTTTATGGCATGGAGGTCATCTCCTCTGGCCATGTGTATGTGGAGGATATAATCCTCGATCTAGACCCCAGGGTCTGTTGTTCCGTCGTAAGCCTCTATATTTACGGGCTTGAATCCCGCTGGGAATTCATGGTCCAGCACCTCATCGGTGAAACATAGGGGGTGTGCGGCACCCCTGTATTTGGGTGTGCCGTGATGTTCGGATATTTGTTGTGTTGCATTTCTTACTAGAGCTTGCTTTCTTGGCCCGTAGATAGATCTGGCTGGGCCATCTTTTTGATGCGGATCATTTGGTGGATCGCGTGCCGGCTTGTGTGCGGCGCCCCTTGCCGCTCCATGCTGGCCATGTGGTCGTCTATCCGACCGGGTGGCTTTCCTATTTTTTGACTGCAGGGGCTCTAAGGCCTCCTTGTTAAATTCAGGCAGTAGCTTTCGCTTTGGATAGCTTTTTGTGCGGCGAATGCTGCCATATTTGTCTGCGGTGCTGCGTACTTTACTCCATCTGATTCTGAGTGCATCTTCCGCAGTTTTGAGCTTCCGCTTCTGCTTTTTCAGGCTACGCGCAGTGGCGATGAGCCTTTTATGGAGGTTCTTTTGCTCCATGAGCTTATCCGGCGTAAGGTCATCCGGACTGTTGTTTTCGCCGGGGACGGGGTGTTCGGTTTGTTTATCCAAGTTGCCCTGTTCGGACGGTTGCTCGAAGGCATGTTCGTCGTCTGCTGGCTCATCCTGCTCTATGGCTGGGTCTGTATGGCTGCTGTCTCTGTCAAGGTGGGGCTTGGAGTGGCGCTTACGTCGCCGCTTTGATTGCTTTTCGAGTGAGAGATCCCTCGTTGCATCCCTGTGTTCCTCATTGTCGCTTCCTTTGGGCGTGTCCACCATGTATACATCATGAGATGAGGTGGCTGTCCAGTGCCTTATAGGCGTTGGTTCATGTTCATCTCCTACATCGTCGTCCATACCATCGATGTCTTCGGAGTCGAAGTCGAGCACGTCATTTAAATTATCGACAGTGGCTACGAAGTGGGCGGTGGGTGGGCATCGAATTTCTTCGTCGTCCACATCCCAATCCTCCCGATCATAGTCCGGCCAGGACTCTCCTGACAAAGGGAGAGACCTGAGTGAATTCAGAATGTCACCGAAGGGCGAGTGCTGAAAGATGTCTGCAGCGGTGAACTCCATGATCGGCGCCCAATTGGATTCGATCGGCAGGGGCGCGGAGGGCCCGGAGTCCGGAGAGGAGTCCGTCACCTTGGAGTCACGGGCTTCGCAGGGGACAAGGCCGGTGTTCGGCTTGATCGCCATAGCGATTGCAGCCCCCGAGGCGGTGTCTAACCACCCATCCTCGATTGGGGTGATCGGCTCCGAGCTAGGGGTTGGGGCGGACACAGGTGCGGCCTCCAAGGCACTGTTCGGCGGCAGAGCTAGATCATGCCCATCGTGACAGTGCGGCGCGCTCGGCTGTGGCTCGAATCTGTCGAAGATCAAGTCTCCGCGGATGTCGGCCCTGTAGTTCAAACTTCCAAATCTGACCTGATGGCCAGGGGCGTAGCTTTCGATCTGCTCCAGATGACCAAGCGAATTGGCCCGCAGTGCAAAGCCGCCGAATACGAAGATCTGTCCGGGGAGAAAGGTCTCACCCTGGATCGCATCGCTGTTGATGATCGGAGAAGCCATCGGGCCTAAAAGTGACGACACAGAGGAACTCTCAATGAAAGCACCAATGTCGGTGTCAAAACTGGCGGATCTTGGGTAGGGGGTCCCGAACTGTGCGTCTAGGCGGATGGTAACAGGAGGCAGGGGACACAATGTTTTTATCCAGGTTCGGGCCCTCTTGATGGAGGTAAAACCCTACGTCCTGCTTGATTAATATTGATGATATGGGTAGTACAAGAGTAGATCTACCATGAGATCAGAGAGGCTAAACCCTAGAAGCTAGCCTATGGTATGATTGTATGGTCCTACGGACTAAACCCTCCGGTTTATATAGACACCGGAGAGGGCTAGGGTTACACAGAGTCGGTTACAAGGGTAGGAGATCTACATATCCGTATCGCCAAGCTTGCCTTCCACGCCAAGGAAAGTCCCTTCCGGACACGGGACGAAGTCTTCAATCTTGTATCTTTATAGTCCAGGAGTCCGGCCGAAGGTATAGTCCGGCTAGCCGGACACCCCCTAATCCAGGACTCCCTCACTTGCCATGGGAGAAGTGCTTAGCTTTGTGTTCGATCTTGCGGTGTCCTTACCCAGTGACAGAAGGGGCAGCAAGGCACGTATTGTATCGTTGCCATCGAGGATAACAAGATGGGGTTTATTTCATATTGCATGAATTTATCTCTCTACATCATGTCATCTTGCTTAAGGTGTTACTCTGTTTTTAACTTAATACTCTAGATGCATGCTGGACAGCGGTCGATGAGTGGAGTAATAGTAGTAGATGTAGAATCGTTTCGATCTACTTGTCACAGATGTGATGCCTATATACATGATCATGCCTAGATATTCTCATAACTATGCTCAATTCTGTCAATTGCTCAATAGTAATTTGTTCACCCACCATAGAATACTTATGCTCTTGAGAGAAGCCACTAGTGAAACCTATGGCCCCCGGGTCTATTCTCATCATATCAATCTCCATCACTTTAATCTTGCTTTGCTTTTTACTTTGCTTTTACTTTTTACTTTGCATCTTTATACCAAAAGTACCAAAAATATTATATCTATCAGATCTCACTCTCGTAAGTGACCGTGAAGGGATTGACAACCCCTAATCGCGTTGGTTGTGAGTAGCTATCGCTTTGTGCAGGTACGAGGGACTTGAGCGTGGGCTCCTACTGGATTGATACCTTGGTTCTCAAAAACTGAGGGAAATACTTACGCTACTCTGCTGCACCATCCCTTCCTCTTCGGGAAAAACCAACGCAAACTCAACACGTAGCTAGAAGGATTTCTGGCGCCGTTGCCGGGGAGTCTACGCAAAAAGTCAACATAACAAGTACCCATCACAATCCCTATCTCTCGCATTACATTATTTGCCATTTGCCTCTCGTTTTCCTCTCCCCCCAATTCACCCTTGCCGTTTTATTCGCCCTCTCTCTCTATCCTCGCTCTCTATTTGCCTATTTTTTCCCACTTGCCTTTTTGTTTGCTCGTGTGTTAGATTGCTTGTTTGTCGCGATGGCTCAAGATACTACCAAATTGTGTGACTTCACCAATACCAATAATAATGATTTCCTTAGCACTCCGATTGCTCCTCTTACCGATGCTGAATCTTGTGAAATTAATACTGCTTTGTTGAATCTTGTTATGAAAGATCAATTCGCTGGCCTTCCTAGTGAAGATGCCGCTACTCATCTGAATAGCTTCGTTGATTTATGTGATATGCAAAAGAAAAAAGATGTCAATAATGATGTCGTTAAATTGAAGCTATTTCCTTTTTCGCTTAGAGATCGTGCTAAAGCTTGGTTTTCGTCTTTGCCTAAGAATAGTATTGATTCATGGAACAAGTGCAAAGATGCTTTTATCTCTAAGTATTTTCCTCCCGCTAAGATCATCTCTCTTAGAAACGATATTATGAACTTTAAACAACTTGATCATGAACATATTGCACAAGCTTGGGAGAGAATGAAATTAATGATACCTAATTGCCCTACTCATGGTTTGAATTTGTGGATGATTATACAAAAAATTTATGCCGGATTGAATTTTGCTTCTAGAAATCTTTTAGATTCGGCCGCGGGAGGCACTTTTATGGAAATCACTTTAGGAGATGCTACTAAACTCCTAGATAATATTATGGTTAATTATTCTCAATGGCATACTGAAAGATCTTCTAATAAAAAAGTGCATGCGATAGAAGAAATCAATGTGTTGAGTGGAAAGATGGATGAACTTATGAAATTATTTGCTACTAAGAGTGTTTCTTCTGATCCTAATGATATTCCTTTGTCTACTTTTATTGAGAATAACAATGAATCTATGGATGTGAATTTTGTTGGTAGGAATAATTTTGGTAACAACGCTTATAGAGGGAATTTTAATCCTAGGCCATATCCTAGTAATCCTTCTAATAATTATGGTAATTCCTACAACAACTCTTATGGAAATTATAATAAGATGCCCTCTGAATTTGAGAATAGTGTTAAAGAGTTTATGAATTCACAAAAGAATTTTAGTGCTTTGCTTGAGGAGAAATTGCTTAAAGTTGACGATTTGGATAGAAAAGTTGATAGAATTTCTCTTGAGGTTGATTATTTAAAGCTTATATCTATTCCTCCTAAACATGATATCAATGAGTCTCTCAAAGCCATGAGAATTTCCATTGATGAGTGCAAAGAAAGAACCACTAGGATGCGTGCTTCCAAAGATGCCTTTATTAAAGCGTGTTCCTCCAATTCCTATGAAAATCAAGATGAAGATCTAAAAGTTATTGATGTGTCCCCTATTAAATATTTATTTTGCAATATTAATCTTGATGAAACTGTATATGATCTTCCTTTACCTAGAAGGCGTTCTAAAAATTATGAGTATTTAGATCTTAATGATGAAATTGACGAAAGTGGGATTGAAAGAAATAAAAATCTAGATGTTGCTAAACCCACTATATTGGATTTCAAGGAATTTAATTATGAAAGTTGCTCTTTAATTGATTGTATTTCCTTGTTGCAATCCGTGCTAAATTCTCCACATGCTTATAGTCAAAATAAAGCCTTCACCGAACATATTGTTGATGCCTTGATGCAATCTTATGAAGAAAAACTTGAGTTGAAAGTTTCTATCCCTAGAAAACTCTATGATGAGTGGGAACCAACTATTAAAATTAAAATTAAAGATCATGAGTTTTATGCTTTGTGTGATTTGGGTGCTAGTGTCTCTACTATTCCCAAGACTTTGTGTGATTTACTAGATTTCCGTAATTTTGATGATTGCTCTCTAAACTTGCATCTTGCGGATTCCACTATTAAGAAACCTATGGGAAGGATTAATGATGTTCTTATTGTTGCAAATAGGAATTATGTGCCCGTAGATTTCATTGTTCTTGATATAGATTGCAATCCTTCTTGCCCTATTATTCTTGGTAGACCTTTCCTTAGAACGGTTGGTGCGATTATTGATATGAAGGAAGGGAATATTAGATTTCAATTTCCATTAAAAAAGGGCATGGAACACTTTCCAAGAAAGAAAATAAAATTACCATATGAAACTTGTCATGGTATTCTCACGGGGGGCTTGCGAGTCGACAGATGCCACTGTTGGGGAACGTAGTAATTTCAAAATTTTCCTACGCACACGCAAGATCATGGTGATGTATAGCAACGAGAGGGGAGAGTGTGATCTACGTACCCTTGTAGACCGACAGCGGAAGCGTTAGCACAACACGGTTGATGTAGTCGTACGTCTTCACGGCCCGACCGATCAAGCACCGAAACTACGGCACCTCTGAGCTTTAGCACACGTTCAGCTCGATGACGATCCCCGGACTCCGATCCAGCAAAGTGTCGGGGTAGAGTTCCATCAGCACGACGGCGTGGTGACGATCTTGATGTACTACCGTCGCATGGCTTCGCCTAAGCACCGCTACAATATTATCGAGGATTATGGTGGAAGGGGGCACCGCACATGGCTAAGAATATGATCACGTGGATCAACTTGTGTGTCTAGGGGTGCCCCCTGCCCCCGTATATAAAGGAGCAAGGGGAGGAGGCCGGCCGGCCCCTATTGGCGCGCCAGGAGGAGTCCTCCTCCTAGTAGGAGTAGGACTCCTACTAGGAGGGGGAAGGAAGTGGGGAGGGAGAAGGAAAGGGGGGCGCCGCCCCCCCTCTCCTAGTCCAATTCGGACCAGGGGGGAGGAGGCGCGCGACCCACCCTGGCTGCCCCTATCTCTCTCCACTAAGGCCCATATGGCCCATTACTTCTCCCGGTAGGGTTCCGGTAACCCTCCGGCTCTCCGGTTTTCTCCGAAATCACCCAGAACACTTCCGGTGTCCGAATATAGCCGTCTAATATATCAATATTTATGTCTCGACCATTTCGAGACTCCTTGTTATGTCCGTGATCACATCCGGGACTCCGAACTAACTTCGGTACATCAAAACTCATAAACTCATAATATAACTGTCATCGAAACCTTAAGCGTGCGGACCCTACGGGTTCGAGAACAATGTAGACATGACCGAGACACGTCTCCGGTCAATAACATCATTCTCCTAATAATGTGATCCCGTTAATGAAATGACAACACATGTCTATGGTTAGGAAGCATAACCATCTTTGATTAATGAGCTAGTCAAGTAGAGGCATACTAGTGACATTTGGTTTGTCTATGTATTCACACAAGTATTATGTTTCCGGATAATACAATTCTAGCATGAATAATAAACATTTATTATGATATAAGGAAATAAAATAATAACATTATTATTGCCTCTAGGGAATATTTCCTTCAGTCTCCCACTTGCACTAGAGTCAATAATCTAGATTACACAGTAATGATTCTAACACCCACGGAGCTTTGGTGCTGATCATGTTTTGCTCGTGGAAGAGGCTTAGTCAACAGGTCTGCTACATTCAAATCCGTATGTATCTTGCAAATCTCTATGTCTCCCACCTGGACTAGATCCTGGATGGAATTGAAGCGTCTCTTGATGTGCTTGGTTCTCTTGTGAAATCTGGATTCCTTTGCCAAGGCAATTGCACCAGTATTGTGACAAAAGATTTTCATTGGACCCGATGCACTAGGTATGACTCCTAGATCGGATATGAACTCCTTCATCCAGACTCCTTCGTTTGCTGCTTCCGAAGCAGCTATGTACTCCGCTTCACATGTAGATCCTGCCACAACACTTTTTTTAGAACTACACCAACTGACAGCTCCATCGTTTAATGTAAACACGTATCCGGTTTACAATTTAGAATCGTCCGGATCAGTGTCAAAGCTTGCATCAACGTAACCATTTACGATGAGCTCTTTGTCACCCCCATATATGAGAAACATATCCTTAGTCCTTTTCAGGTATTTCAGGATGTTCTTGACCGCTGTCCAGTGATCCACTCCTGGATTACTTTGGTACCTGCCTGCTAGACTTATAGCAAGACACACATCAGGTCTGGTACACAGCATTGCATACATGATAGAGCCTATGGCTGAAGCATAGGGAACATCTTTCATTTTCTCTCTATCTTATGCATTGGTCGGGCATTGAGTCTTACTCAATTTTATACCTTGGAACACAGGCAAGAATCCTTTCTTTGCTTGATCCATTTTGAACTTTTTCAAAACTTTGTCAAGGTATGTGCTTTGTGAAAGTCCAATTAAGCGTCTTGATCTGTCTCTATAGATCTTAATGCCCAATATGTAAGCAGCTTCACCGAGGTCTTTCATTGAAAAACTCTTATTCAAGTATCCCTTTATGCTATCCAGAAATTCTATATCATTTCCGATTAGTAATATGTCATCTACATATAATATCAGAAATGCTACAGAGCTTCCACTCACTTTCTTGTAAATACAGGCTTCTCCAAAAGTCTGTACAAAACCAAATGCTTTGATCACACTATTAAAGTGTTTATTCCAACTCCGAGAGGCTTGCACCAGTCCATAAATGGATCGCTGGAGCTTGCACACTTTGTTAGCTCCCTTTGGATCGACAAAACCTTCCGGTTGCATCATATAGAACTCTTCTTGCAGAAATCTATTCAGGAATGCAGTTTTGACATCCATTTGCCAAATTTCATAATCATAAAATGCGGCAATTGCTAACATGATTCGGACAGACTTAAGCATCGCTACGGGTGAGAAGGTCTCATCGTAGTCAATCCCTTGAACTTGTCGAAAACCTTTTGCGACAAGTCGAGCTTTGTAGACAGTAACATTACCGTCAGCGTCAGTCTTCTTCTTAAAGATCCATTTATTCTCAATTGCTTGCCGATCATTGGGCAAGTCAACCAAAGTCCGTACTTTGTTCTCATACATGGATCCCATCTCAGATTTCATCGATTCAAGCCATTTTGCGGAATCTGGGCTCACCATCGCTTCTCCATAGTTCATAGGTTCATCATGATCTAGTAGCATGACTTCCAGAACAGGATTACCGTACCACTCTGGTGCGGATCTTACTCTGGTTGATCTACGAGGTTCAGTAGTATCTTGTTCTGAAGCTTCATGATCATCATCATAAGCTTCCTCACTAATTGGTGTAGGTGTCACAGAAACTGGTTTCTGTGATGTACTACTTTCCAATAATGGAGCAGGTACAGTTACCTCATCAAGTTCTACTTTCCTCCCACTCACTTCTTTTGAGAGAAACTCCTTCTCTAGAAAGTTTCCGAATTTAGCAACAAAAGTTTTGCCTTCGGATCTGTGATAGAAGGTGTATCCAATAGTTTCCTTTGGATATCCTATGAAGACACATTTCTCCGATTTGGGTTCGAGCTTATCAGGTTGAAGCTTTTTCACATAAGCATCGCAACCCCAAACTTTCAGAAACGACAACTTTGGTTTCTTGCCAAACCATAGTTCATAAGGCGTCGTCTCAACGGATTTTGATGGTGCCCTATTTAACGTGAATGCGGCCGTCTCTAGAGCATAACCCCAAAACGATAGCGGCAAATCAGTAAGAGACATCATAGATCGCACCATATCTAGTAAAGTACGATTACGACATTCGGACACACCATTACGCTGTGGTGTTCCGGGTGGCGTGAGTTGCGAAACTATTCCGCGTTGTTTCAAATGTACACCAAACTTGTAACTCAAATATTCTCCTCCACGATCAGATCACAGGAATTTTATTTTCTTGTTACGATGATTTTCAACTTCACTCTGAAATTCTTTGAACTTTTCAAATGTTTCAGACTTATGTTTCATTAAGTAGATATACCCATATCTGCTTAAGTCATCTGTGAAGGTGAGAAAATAACGATATCTGCCACGAGCCTCAACATTCATCGGACCACATACATCTGTATGTATGATTTCCAACAAATCTGTTGCTCTCTCCATAGTACCGGAGAACGGTGTTTTTGTCATCTTACCCATAAGGCACGGTTCGCAAGTACCAAGTGATTCATAATCAAGTGGTTCCAAAAGCCCATCAGTATGGAGTTTCTTCATGCGCTTTACACCGATATGACCCAAACGGCAGTGCCACAAATAAGTTGCACTATCATTATCAACTCTGCATCTTTTGGTTTCAACATTATGAATATGTGTGTCACTACTATCGAGATTTAATAAGAATAGACCACTCTTTAAGGATGCATGACCATAAAAGATATTACTCATATAAATAGAACAACCATTATTCTCTGATTTAAATGAATAACCGTCTCGCATCAAAAAAGATCCAGATATAATGTTCATGCTTAACGCTGGCACCAAATAACAATTATTTAGGTCTAATACTAATCCCAATGGTAGATGTAGAGGTAGCATGCCGACCGCGATCACATCGACTTTGGAACCATTTCCCACGCGCGTCGTCACCTCGTCCTTAGCCAATCTTTGCTTAATCTATAGTCCCTGTTTCGAGTTGCAAATGTTAGCAACAGAACCAGTATCAAATACCCAGGTGCTACTGCGAGCATTAGTAAGGTACACATCAATAACATGTATATCACATATACCTTTGTTCACCCTAGGGCGCGCCCCCCTGCCTCGTGGGACCCTCGTTGCTCCTCCGGCGTACTTCTTCCTCCTATATATACACACGCACCCCCATACGATCAAAACAGGAGCCAAAAGCCTAATTCCACCGCCGCAACTTTCCGTACCCACGAGATCCCATCTTGGGGCCTGTTCTGGAGCTCCGCCGGAAGAGGGCCGTCATCACGGAGGGCTTCTACATCATCATAGCCCCTCGATGAAGTGTGAGTAGTTTACCTCAGACCTTCGGGTCCATAGTTAGCAGCTAGATGGCTTCTTCTCTCTCTTTGAATCTCAATACAAAGTTCTCCCTCTCTCTTGTGGAGATCTATTCGATGTAATCTTCTTTTTGCGGTGTGTTTGTTGAGACCGATGAATTGTGGGTTTATGATCAAGTATATCTATGAATAATATTTGAATCTTCTCTGAATTCTTTTATGTACGATTGGTTATCTTTGCAAGTCTCTTTGAATTATCCGTTTGGTTTGGCCAACTAGATTGGTAGTTCTTGCCATGGGAGAAGTGCTTAGCTTTGGGTTCGATCTTGCGGTGTCCTTACCCAGTGACAGAAGGGGCAGCAAGGCACGTATTGTATCGTTGCCATCGAGGATAACAAGATGGGGTTTATTTCATATTGCATGAATTTATCTCTCTACATCATGTCATCTTGCTTAAGGCATTACTCTGTTTTTAACTTAATACTCTAGGTGCATGCTAGATAGCGGTCGATGAGTGGAGTAATAGTAGTAGATGCAGAATCGTTTCGATCTACTTGTCATGGACGTGATGCCTATATACATGATCATGCCTAGATATTCTCATAACTATGCTCAATTCTGTCAATTGCTCAATAGTAATTTGTTCACCCACCATAGAATACTTATGCTTTTGAGAGAAGCCACTAGTGAAATCTAAGGCCCCCGGGTCTATTCTCATCATATCAATCTCCATCACTTTAATCTTGCTTTGCTTTTTTACTTTGCTTTTACTTTTTACTTTGCATCTTTATACCAAAAATACCAAATATATTATATCTATCAGATCTCACTCTCGTAAGTGACCATGAAGGGATTGACAACCCCTAATCGCGTTGGTTGCGAGTAGCTATCGCTTTGTGTAGGTACGAGGGACTTGAGCGTGGGCTCCTACTGGATTGATACCTTGGTTCTCAAAAACTGAGGGAAATACTTACGCTACTCTGCTGCATCATCCCTTCCTCTTCGGGCAAAACCAATGCAAGCTCAAGACGTAGCACCCTACCCTCGTGAGCACCTCGTGGCTTTCTTGACGGAGGGTCCAAGTCTCTGGATCTTATCTGATGAGAAAATCACGTTTCCGAAGGTTTCATTCTGTTTGGACTACGTTTGATATTCCTTTTCTTCAAAACCCTAAAACAGGCAAAAAACAGCAATTCTGGGCTGGGCCTCCGGTTAATAGGTTAGTCCCAAAAATAATATAAAAGTGGAAAATAAAGCCCAATAATGTCTAAAACAGTAAATAATATAGCATGGAGTAATCAAAAATTATAGATACGTTGGAGATGTATCACAGGTCATGACATAGGACGGTTGGACGCATCGGCTGGTTGGGAGCTAGGTCTTACACAACATTTTCATGGTGTTTTTCCTGATGCTCCGGCTCCGGTATGGGCACATCTCGGACCTAAGTATGATTGGTTGCTCAATTTCCAGGTTAGTTCCCATACCTCATATCTTCAAGTTATATTTCTCTTTGCGCGGCTTACTAAAACTTTCTCTTTGCTTAATGCAGATCCAGAAGTTCCCGGAGCCATTGAGTGCGGCATAGATCACTCGGAGCCTAGAGGCCTACTTAATGTGGCTTTTGGGCAAGGTGATGTTCACAGAGAACCATGTCACCACTATTAGCACGCGCTGGAAATTGCGAGCGCTGAGGCGGCGGATCAGATCACACATAGGAGTTGGGGTTCGGCGGTCTTAGCGGCTACATACTGAGGTATGTGCAATGGTTGCCAGCTTACATTGAGCAAGCCCGCCCTTCTTGGATGCCCTATATTCCTACAACTATGGTCGTGGGAGAGGTTCTCTATAGGGCGACCAGATGTACGTGTTCATGAGCCTATCGACGCCCTGTTTGATGTTGGCGGCATCGACATGCCTACTTTTGGTATGTGTTGGACACGTTGCCGGGTATGTATCATGTTATAATTTAATGCATCTTATTTGTGCACATGAGATAGTTCAATGCTAGTGGCTACTAACTTTTGTTTTCTGTCAAGACGATTTGCTAGTGATCATACTAGGAAGGCATACACGGCATTGAACGAGCAGTTCGACGCGTACACCAGTGTCATTTAGCAGCCCTGCACAGAAGCAGCCATAGATGCAAGCTACCCCGGTGGTATGTCTGTGCTATGCAAAAGAGATAGGGATTACTGGATGATGAAATCGAAGATCATCTTAGATGTCTTCGTCGAGGAGATGGCAGAACAGAGGGTTATGATGTAATTTGGTTGTCTGCGGTTGGAGCTGCCTCCCCATGCAGAGAACACGGTGCCAGCATACATCCACAGGTATTAACCAGTTTTTCAATGTTGCATTATCTTTGATAGTACTCCATTCGAAGAATTAGTTAATTGTTTAACACACACCACAATTTTAGGACGACGAGGAAGGGCATTACCAGGACAACTGCTGAGTGGCTAGTTAGACTACACCCGTATGTTACAGCATGGGAGACAGCTAACACACATCTATGGCATGAGAATCACAAGTTTGATCATGATGAATTCAATATCTATTTGTGGCGCTACATGACAGGAACATGGTTACGCATCATTGAGCACTCTCATCCTGATGAAATACCTAGCCCTGGTCCATCGGATATGTACCCGAGCTATGATACTTCGGGCTCTAGGCAGTACGCAGTAAGATAAATTCTCTTTAAGTAAAGTTGTCACATACTTTGACGTGCATACTTAATAATCGTCATGAAAATTTTCAGGCTCAATTGGCACTCGGACTGTACGACGACGTGACCACCTTTGGACAGTCACTGTCATCTGGACCTCTTCTTCAGCACCGGCCTGTGCTCCAGCCCTTCTTGACACGCATGTAGAACAAGATATGAGTTGTGTACGAGGCTATCACATGCACCCAGAGAAGCGGCGTTGTTCACCACCGGCAGCAGTAGCAGCAGTCGCGTCCCTCCACACACCGACATCAACCACGTCCACGTCTAGCACATCAGCCGACGACCAGGCCACGCCCTTCGGACCAACCTGGCAGCTTGACGTGGCAGCACCCACAACACTATGGTCCCACGTCAAGCTTCATCTTTCCTCCACAACCACAACAGCAGGGTCCCACGTCGAGCACATCAGTCGACGACCAGGCCACCCCCTCCGGACCAACCTGGCAGTTTGACGTGGCAGCACCCACAACACTATGGTCCCATGTCAAGCTTCATCTTTACTCCACAACCACAGCAGCAGGGTGCCACGTCGAGCTTTGTGTTTCAGCTAGAGCAGCAGTCACAACCACCAGGTATGTCTCTTCATATTTATTGTTTTCAATATCAATTGAGGCGACCTCAGTCTTCATGACTTAACGTTCCCTCCTGCAGGAGCCTACGGATATCAAGCTTCTATGTCGACATCCACATGGGGGAGTGATCAACATCCTGAGGAGAACATACAGGATCAGATGTCACAGCACACCCAGTGGATGAATATGTTTTTGACTCCTCCACCTGGCCCCACACAAGATACACAGTATGACCAGGGCGAGTCGGAGATTCCTCCTCGTAATATTAGGCCACCCCACAAGTTGGGGTGGTCGATGCCTCAAGCACCACCTGCGCACCATGGCAGATGTCGTCAGTGATGCTTCTATCTATCAGTAGAAGACATGACCATCTAGTTATATATGAGACTATTGTCTATTCTGTGTATGAGACAAATGACTATGTACTTATGTATGAGACATGTGCCTACTATGTTTTAGTACTCTGTTATCCAAACTACAACATCATATTTAGATAGAACATAATGCTCCTACAATAAGACAATACAAACAACTAGATACAACTACATCTAAACTAAACGGTAGGTAGGACTGAACTTACAACATACAACTTAAAAACTACATGAAGTCATCATCGTCATCCTCCATCGATGCAGAACTCTTGCCCTTCGACGATAAAAGAACTCTTGCCCTTCGAGATGAAGAACTCTTGCCACGAGGCATGAAGATATCGTCTTCATCCTCGCTGTCAGCACTCCATAAAAAAGTATGTTTTGCTGCAAACTTTAGGTTCCTTTCACCCTTTGATTGTTGATTCATCCATCTTCCATGCAACCTAAGAAGTTCTTTCATTATCTCCTCAAAGGTCCTGGAAGGCCACCCGCACCTACTTAATGCGTGAGCCAGCTCATTCAGTAGGGTGTCACTACTGATGAGTTCGTCCCACGGAACTAATATGATGTCAACCCTGAAATCGGCGGCTAAACACAAAAGACATTCGGACATACCAGTGTGAAAACTATGATCAAACGGATATCCAGACATCTTGACGAGACTATGAGACTACACTACAATGCTTACCCACGCTAGTGCCGAGGGTGATTTATAGGTAGAGAAAGGCGGGAACTCGGAAGCGGGAAAATATGATGGGAACTAGAGAGCGGGAAAATATGGCAGGAACTAACAAAGCGAGAAAATATGGCGGGAGATACTGATGGGAACTAGAGAGCGGGAAAATATGACGGGAACTATCGAGAAGGAAAATATGGCGGAAAATGGTGGTCCAAGATATAAGTGGGAAACGTATGAAGGAAGGAAATGGTAGCATGCACCTGTCGGCCTACAGGAAGTAGATTGGACCTAATCGGCCTACAGGTGGCCAATTAGCTCTAATCGGCATACAGGTAGCCAATTAGCCTAGTCGGCCAACAGGAGTCTGACAGGATCTACATCTACTGACCTATCGGCCTATCGGCCATCCCAAGGCTGATAGGAAACCAACCAGCCACCTCAAAGCTGACTGGGAGCCAATCGGCTTCCCACGGGCTGACTGGATCCTGTCAGCCAGCAGCAGGCTGATGATGTATTATTTTTAAGAAATATAAATCTGGCGTAATATTTTTGATATTTAATTAAAAATTATTATTTAAAAAAATTGTAAGAATATAGCAATCTGTGAAAGACAGATGACTCTGTTACAGTTTTCCTCTATTCCTCTGCTAAACTGAAGAGAAATTGATCCACAACACAACATTTTGTATAGCCTCTTTGTAACAGAACTCCATTTCATCTAGCCAACACTCATGCCTCACCAAGAAATCTGTGTGAATATACTAGTAGCCTGGTACTACATGGATGTCACCGATAATGGCTATTTTTTAAATTAATACATTTCTTATTAATTTTCAGAAATAATACACCGTTTTGATATTTTTCACAAATAATACGGCATCATCTTCCTCGAGGACAATTGGACCTAATCGTCTTCCTGGTGGACGATTAGGGTCTAGTCGTCCACCAGGAAGCCGACTGGGCAATCGTCTATAGGGTTGGGCACCAGTCGTCTTGCAAGAAGATGATAAGTTGCAGTCGTCTTGCAGGAAGATTATTAGTTGTAGTCGTCCACAAGAAAGATTATTATTACTAATCTGTTGGATGGACGAACATAAGTAATGATGAAATACATAGGCCCAATTGATATTCACAAGAATAGATATGAAGAAACATACCTGTAGGCGAAGGTCGTGGCCGAAACACGTAGGCAGACGTGGGATCCGGCTGGTGCTGCCACGCTGAACTACCGGCCTGGTCAGGAGGTGGTGGCCTGGCCGTCCACTGCTCTGCTAGACGTGGACGCGGATCATGTCGGTGATGCGTGGGTTCGAGCTGACCAGTCGAGTGACGCGGCGGCTGCTGGTGCATGGAGTGGCGGGGGGATGATGGTGAAGTACATCCGAAGTGCGTGTGCACGTAATAGACCGATACACAGATTGTACTTTCTCCTCAATGCGCGACATCCAGGTCTAGACCTGAGCCCGAGGAAGCATTAGAGGTGCAGACGACAGTGAACGCTGAAAGGTGGACACCTCCTCGCCAAGTCCGCGAGTCAACTCAGCCTGAAATTGTGAGGACAATTATTACGTGCGCACAGCAAAGTATGTATGGACTACTTGCATTATATAAATATAATATATCTTACCACTTGCTGCCTAGAGTCCAAAGTATCATAGCTCGGGTACATATCCGCCGTATTAGGGGCAGGTATCTCATCTAGGTGATTGTGATGAATGATCCATGGCCGTGTTCCGGTCATGTACCGCTACAAATACAGATTGAATTCGTCCATATCAAAGTTGTGATTCTCGTGACACAGATGTGTGCTCACAGTCTCCCATTGTGTAACGTACGGCCGAACCCTATCTAGCCACTCAGTAGCAGTCCTGTTGATCCCCTTCTTTGTGATCCTAAAATTTTGGTGTTCGTTGAACAATTAACTAACAGCTTAACTATGGACAATTTTGAAGGACAGTGCAATATTAATAACTAGACAGTACCTATGGATGTCTCTGTGCAGCGGGGCCTCTATAGGGGGAGGTGTCTCCAATTGCAGAAGACCAAATTGCCTCATAACCCTCTGTTGGGCCATCTCCTCGACGAAGACATCAAAGATTATCTTCGATTTTGTCATCCAATAATCGACATCTCTTGTGCACAGCACGGACAAACCGCCGGGGTATCTTGCATCTATGGCTTCTTGCGTGTACGGCTCCCAGATCACCCCAGTGTACACATCAAACTGCTCGTTTAATGCCGTGTAAGCTCGTCTGGTCTGATCAGCAGCAAAGCGTCTCTGCGGAAAACATGTTAGAGTTGTGTCGAATATTGTGTACAAGGTAGGTTACAGTTGGACTAGAAGTTGTATTGTGTTTACATAGGATGTGAAGTCGTGTCCTAATAGGACACTTGTATCCTAGGCCTCTCATATATAACGGGGGTAGACACACGATGTAACCTATGCCAACATAATAGCACCGGAACGTAGGAGATGCCGGCGGCATGTGCTGGTGTCCAGGGCAACCGGGTGCGGTATTGTAACGGTGTCACGGGGAGGAGCGCCCGTAGTCAGGCCCCGGGGATGTAGCCATATCGGTGAACCTTGTTAACAAATCTCAGTGTTGTGCTTGTGTGATTGCTTGGTCCTCGGATGATCAATGGTATGCCTCAGATTTATTCTAACAAGTGGTATCAGAGCAAGGTTCGATTTAAGGTGCGGATGTTTATTTAGAGGAAGGATTGAGTTGAGATGCAGCCGATGCGGCGTGATTCTTAGCGAAATCGGAAAAGGCCGAATATGTAAAAGAGATCAGTTGGATTTAAGCTACAGTTGAAGGATCGCGAGCAACGAAGCTCGGAAGAGGTTAAAGTCGACGGGAGGCATGTAAATCTACAAGAACTTCGAAAGCATATCGGATCGAACAAAAAGCAATCGAAGCTGACGGTGGCGTGTGTTCAGGAGGACTCGGCGAGATTGGATCACGTCCAGGTGTAGCGTGCGGCAAGAGGAGTCCCAAGCGTGGGCGTGTGCAGCCAGGTGTGGCCGGTGCAGCAGCAGGTTACAGGCAGCGGCCCAGGGGACCCTTAGTCAGGAGGCGGCCCATACAGCAGTGTCTTCGAGGCACACGTTGGGCTGATGTGCTACGCGAGCAGGGTTGACACAATTGGGGGCTGAAGTCTAGGAGCACAACATGAGATTTGTTTTGGTGAAAAAAAGGATGATGTTCCGCTACAGTCAAGGGTGTTGCTTTGGTGTTTGTCTTGTCACTGGAGCATTGACTTGACGGCTACCAAATTGGATTGATTAAGTACGTGTGCAAAGGAAGAAAAGAATAGTTCGGGAGAGCTAAGGTGGTTTGCTACAGGCAAATAAGAAGGCTCCGGTGCTATTTTTTTGGAGTTCTTTGCTTTGTATGTGGATCGTGTATGGTACGGATGCAGCGACGCGTTGTTTGGCATGATGGTCCAACAGAAATCAAGACAAATGATGTGCGCATAAGGGTTGTGGAGTCTGAAGCATGTCGTGCAGTCGGATTAGTTCGGCTGGGTCGGACTAGTCAGTCTGACGGATCGACGCAAGTCGGTTGGTACAGAAGACGGTAGTGGGATCGGCGACGACATAGGAGCGTGCTGCTGATGGTGACCGACTTCTGGGGCATGGAAACACGTGGCGCAGGCCCCGAGGGCTTGTGTGGCTTCAACAAGACTATGGCGCGGGGTTGATTCAAGGTGATGTACACAGAGAGCTTGAAGTCGACGGGGCGTGAGGGTGGACTGATCATCTACCATAGAGTCATGCTGAAGGTGGAGCTGGATTGAGGGGCTACGATGTAAGGATCCATGGAATCAAAGCCTATTCAGCAGGGGGAAAAGCGAGTGACACGTAGTTCAGAATGGAGCCCAGTGGTCTGATGGAAGCGTGAAACTTGTCATCGGTCGATGATGATCGGTGGTACTCTGTAGTGGGGTTGAGTGGTGTGGGTTCGCGACCCTTGAGAGTCGACCAGGACAGCTTGAGGCTCGACGCGGTAATAGCGGCGAGGCGTGCGGTACGCACGGGACATGGAGACGGGCCAGGGCTCTGGTGGTCATACATGTGGTGAGACAACTGCGAATTTGACTCGGGATGACTACAAGCAATGGTGAAATTCCTTCAAGTTTCAGACAGGCGGTCAAGAAAGGAGCGGTGATGTTGAGTTCAGGTAACTCTTATGTGTGACACCCAATATGTGAGTTTTTCACTTTCACGCAGGTCAGTGATCGGTGTGTGATGATGTTGACGGATACTCTGGAAGTTGGGAGCACAGACTAGAGTAAAGAGGAACTTAATTTTGCTCGAGTGTTGACTGTGGTCAGGAAAAGGAGGGACTACAAGTTGCAGGTGGAGTCACATGGAGTCTTTGAAGTAGCAGCGGTACTCATGGGATAAGCTCAAGTCCAATGTACATGGAAATTTGACACATTGACGAATTCAAGGCGGTGGAGAATATTCGCCAAGGTGGAGTTTGTTAGAGTTGCGTCGAATATTGTGTACAAGGTAAGTTACAATTGGACTAGAAGTTGTATTGTGTTTACATAGGATGTGAAGTCGTGTCCTAATAGGACACTTGTATCCTAGGCCTCTCATATATAACGGGGGTAGACACACGATGTAACTTATGCCAACATAATAGCACCGGAACACAGGGAAAGCCGGCGGCATGTGCCGGTGTCCAGGGCAACCGGGTGCGGTATTGTAACGGTGTCACGGGGAGGAGCGCCCGTAGTCAGGCCCCGGGGATGCAGCCATATCGGTGAACCTCGTTAACAAATCTCAGTGTTGTGCTCGTGTGATTGCTTGGTCCTCGGATGATCAACGGCATGCCTCGGATTTATTCTAACAAAACAAAAGTTAGATTGAACCCTAGTGTACAAAACGAACAAAAGTTAGATTGTGACATACCCTGCGGCGTGTCCAACTCAGACCGAAGGTAGGCATGTTGATGTCGTCAGCATCGAACATGATATCCATAGGCTCATCAACACGTACGTCTGGTCGTCCTACGGAGAACCTCTCCCACGACCACAGTTGCAGAAATAGAGGGCATCCAAGAAGGGCGGATGTGGGTGACGTAAGCTGGCAGGCGTTGCACATAGCTCGGTATGTATACGCTAAGACAGCTGAACCCCAACTCCTCTGTGTGATCTGATTCGGCATATCAGCGCTCATGATCTCAAGTGCAATAGGGATGTAGCTCACGCTAATAGTGTTGTCATGGTTCTCTGTGAACATCACCTTCTCGAGAAGCCACAGTATATATGCCTCCAGACTTCTAGTGATCTGTGTCGCATTCAACGCGACCCTTGGATACCCCGGGAACTTTTGGATTTGTTTTGAGCAAAGAGAGTATTAGTACATAGTGAAGGTATGTTCTGTAAGAACAATTGCAAGACAAATGAAACTTAAGCGGCAGGGGAACTAACCTGAAAATGGAGCAACCACTCGTACTTAGGTCCGTGATTATCCGATGTCAGCGCCGGAGCTCGGTCATAAATATCCACGAAACGTTGTGCAATACCAAGCTGCCCATCAGCCGGTGCCTCCAACGGTCCTATGGCATGACCTGCCAACGGTAGTCCCAATAAAAAGGACACATCCTGGAGAGTAGGATCCATCTCTCCCCAGCAGAAGTGAAACGTGTGGGTCTCAGGTCTCCACCGGCCCACTAAGCGTGTGAGCAAAGAGGCGTCGATGACGAGGCGTTTGGAGGTCTGCATGGACTCAACCAGACGCGTGAAACATAAAAGGCTAGCCCATTTCAACCTACATGTGAGGACAAATCAGTAGGTGTGTCTCATCCATATATTCTTGAAGGAAATAAGTAAAGCACGTACCGCTTAACCCATCCCTCGTGTATTTTCCAATCTTCCTTTTGAGTGCGAGTGACCAGCGCATCAAGCTTGCGCTCAGAATCTATCGCAGCACGATGCTTTCTATCAATGTCCACACTAAGAAACCCCATTCCCGTCATTCCTGCATATACAAATTTCAAACGTAGTGTCAGACTTAATACAAATTTCAAACGTAGTGCCAGACTTAATACAAATTTCAAACATAGTGCCAGACTTAAATTCAAACATAGTGCCAGACTTAATACAAATTTCAAACGTAGTGCCAGACTTAACACAAATTTCAAACATAGTGCCAGAATTAATACAAATTGCAAATATAGTGCCACACTTAATACAAATTTATAACTTAGTGCCTAGCTTCTGCCTCGACCTCTTCATCCTCTTGCTCTTGCTCCTCGTCCCCGGTTCCCTCGTCCACGCCTAGTGACGGAAGTGGGACAATTAGTGTCCCTATGGCCAAATTCATTGCACAATTAGTGTCCCTAGCTTCTTTCTTGATTACCAATGGGGACTATAGTGTGTGACCTAGGTTTTTGCATCTTTTCTTCCATGTACTTCATAATTCTTTCACAGTAACATGTGCTTGGGTTGTTCAAGATATGATGCTATGCTTTTTGACGTCTATCTCTGAAATACTTCACGGTGCCATAGAAAATACCCTCAACGATGGCCGTAAGTGGCAATGCCCTGTTTCCTCTGAGGACAAAGTTGTATGTTTCTGTGAGATTGGTAGTCATGACACCATACCTTGCTCCATGTGTGTCATGCAACAAAGACCACCTCTCCAGAGACTCATGCTCTATCCACTGCTCGAAGGTTTTAATGGACCTCTTGAGCCTTCTCCTAGTACCAGGTGGGTCAAATCCTGGCAAGTCACAAAGCCCAACAGGCTCCTCCTCCATAGCCGCTGTTCCAGTTGCTAACTGTGCTGCTACTGCTTCCACATGTGCTCTGACAGCTGCATCTTTTGCAGCTTTCCTGTCCCTAACGTGTCTCTACGTGCACACATTAAGTCTGTCACGTATCAAATTGTACTTCCATAGCTGGTTCTGTTTACAGAGTTTTTTGAACAAATTCATCAGGTTCTTATTTATGAACTACGAGAAGAAATTAGCCCCCAGATGGCGCATGCACCAACGGCTCTGCAAGTCCTGCCATGGAGTTTGTTCCTCAGGACTAGGGTTTGTCAGTGTCTTTATCGCACTGAGTATACTTGCATGCCTGTCATGAAGGATGCAGACATTGGGCTTATCCTTCACAACTGCTACTTTCAATTGCCTGAAGAACCATGTCCAACTTTCAATGTTCTCACTCTCCACAAATGCAAAAGCGGGTGGTACTACTTGATTTTGTCCGTCTTGACCAATGGATGTCAGGATCTGACCCTTGTACTTGCCAGTGAGAAAAGTGTCATCTACAAATATGACCGGTCGGCAATGCCTGAAGGCTTCGATGCATACACCGAAAGAGAAGAACAGTCGATGCAGCACCCTCACAGTTGGGAACTCTGGCATGAAGAGGTCTTGGATGTCGACATAGGTGCCAGGATTGCGGGCTTGTAGCGTCTGGAGGAGCCGGACAACAGAGTCATATGCATCGAAAAGGAACCAAATCTGGTCTCAAGCGCCCTATGCTTAGCCCTCCAAGCCTTGCCTTAGGAAATTATGTATTTGAACCTGACGAATACTTTTGTCTGGATAGCCTTAACTTCCATCGCTTTGCACTGCACTATCTCGCTGTAAAGCAACCAAGAAATAAGCATGGACGAAAGGTTGGCATGATCTTGAGGGATGCAGGGAATATGACATGTGTGATGAACTAGGTCACTGATCACCCAACTTGTGCCATACTTAGGGAGATAGCCATGCACCCTGGCGGGGCAATCTTCGTTATTGCATACCATTGTCAAGTATTTCTGACTTGACACCTCAGTTGTGAAAACCCTTTGTGTGGACATTGCCCATTCAATGATTGCGTCCTTCAGAGTGTTCTTGTTGGGATTCATAGCACCCGTCGCAATGTTATTCTAGTGATATTGCCAGGCAGAATCATGCCCATTGTTCACGATCATTGCTGATGAGAAGTCATGATTCCATGATGCAGGATTCAGCACATCCTCTAGGTTCTCTTCTTCATCAGACTCGTTGGAATCATCGGCATGACCAATGTCAACATCACTATTCTCATCTTCCATCTGGTTCTGCATGTGCACATCTACCTCGTCACCGTCCACCTCCCCACTGTAATAATCATCAGCATTTCCTCCGTGTACCTGACTACTCTGTCCTTGTTTGTAACCATCATCTCCAGCATTTGACATTGAGTGATGCATCACATCACTGCTTTGCCCAGGATTGTAACCACCCTCGCCTTCAGGTGAAATTATCTCCTTCACAACGGGAAGCACTAAGGCACAAGGATTGCATCCCCTGGTTTCGCAACCTTGTAACCACCACACCCACTAAGAGTCCCGCTCTATTGGCCTCAAATAGAATAAAACGTTTGTACTTGATCGGGTCCACAATGCATGAACACCCACGGTGTGCGTTTCAGTATTCAGCCCTAAACATGATGTCATCCATTCTTTCAACTGACTAAGAGACCAGGTTTGAGGTGCGGTCAGTGGCACCTCTATATTCTCAAATTCACTCAGATCAACCCCAATCTCATTTGTTTGGACAGTACCAGGACCATAGAAAAATATGAACGTCACTAGTGGAAAAAGGGCCTGTTGTCCCGGTTCGTAAGGGCCTTTTGTCCTGGTTCCTGAACCGGGACTAAAGGGTCGGTACTAATGCCCTGTCCCTTTAGTCCCGGTTCAATCTAGAACCGGGACAGATGGGCCTCCATGTGGCCTGTGCACGGAGCCCAGGCAGGAGACCCTTTGGTCCCGGTTGGTGGCACCAACCGGGACCAATAGGCATCCACGCGGCAGCATTTCTGTGGTTGGGTTTTTTGTTTTTTTAAAGGGGGGGTTTGGGGGTTTTGGGGGGTTAATTTAGGTGTTTCATATATTGTGTTAGCTAGCTATAATTAATAGAGAGAAGTGTCCTCTCTTATGTCCGTGCTTGGTCGACGCTACGTACTATACATACGTATAGAGAGGACTAGACACGCTAGCTAGCTAGTAAGCAAACGAAGGAAACAGAAGATCGTCATGAACATATATGCATATAGAGAGAAGTGATATCGACCACCTCTCCTTCTCCGAGAGATTGGTCGAACAACAAGTTCTCGTATATCTATCCGACACTACCGGCTACATATATACAATAATTATCTCTTACAAATGTAATCTCCTAACATACGAACTCATGGTCCACATAGTATTCTCCGTCTTCAGCAATCACGTGGTCAAGAAAGAATGCCGCCAATTCCTCTTGAATTGCTCGCATGCGAGCTGGTGCTAGGAGTTCATCCCGCTTCTGAAACATCTAATTTGAAGAAGGGGGTCAATACATTATATATATATGAATGAATGAAACTCAACACAAATGATGGTAATAAAATAAAATTGTGAATGTTGTTATTTACGCACTTCATATTGTTCGTCAGAGTAGCCCCGCTCACAGGTCGTGTGGCGGATGGACTCGCAAATGTAGTATCCACAGAAATTATTCCCTTGTTCCTGCCACAACCACTTTACAAGAAATAGAGGTCAATCAAACTGATAAGCAAGAATGCCAAATGGTATTGATGAAACTAGCACTTGAATCAATAGGAGATGCGCGGAACATGCTACTATAGTACTTACTTTTGGGTGTCTACATTGCAGCTTCTTCGGGAGTCCCGGAGCTTTTTTGGTGAATTTTTTCCAAACCCTGCCAGACAAAGAAAACAATTACTTGATATATCAGGAAATGAACAAAGTTGCTGATGTGGTGGATAATGATCGATTTAACTTACTTCTCGAGCATTTGAGTCATGTCCGCATAGTCCTGGGGATCTTTTCGTCTTGAGTCTAAGACGGTTACTAGTCCCTGCTCAAGCTTAATCTCTAGGAGAATATAGTGGAAACTGCACACGCATGCATAACTCATCAATTACATTACTATAACCTTGACTAATATATAAGGGAGACCGAATACGCACAAGACAGTAACACTCACTTGAAGTTGTAAGGAAAGAGTATTATATCTTTGTTTTCATTTATTACCAACGATCGTAGCAAGTTGGCCTCGGTATCTGCAGGATGAAATTTAACCTCAGTTTCATCTATGAGATATGTGTTAATGAACCCAATATCACCGACTTGTCTTTTCTTCAATTCGGCGATCTTCAACCTGCATAATATAGTGAGGATAATTATAAATACATGCAATGAAAGAGTTGAGCTATATAGAGAGACTTAATGATAGAAGTAGTACTACTTACAGACAGTAGCAGGTGACCGTTGCTTTATCGAGGGCCAATTGATTGAAAAACTGAAAGAACTCCTCAAATGGAACAGGCAACAGATCAATTCCAACGAGGTCATGCTCCTTTTTAACTCTCACATACAAGGTACTCCTCCCCCCAGACTCTCTGCAGATTTTCAAGTACCAATCATGCAATCTTCGCATCATCGTTGATAGAGATGTTTCATCTTTGACGAGAGGCTTCCCGTACTCGTATCTTTGTATCTTCACCTCCATGAAATCATAATGTACATCGTCGGGAAGGTAATCTCCAATATTGCTATAACCGGGCACCATCCTCGGATCATTAGCGACGATGTCGCTAGGCACCTTGAGCGGTTTGCACGATTGCTTCGCTTGTTCGTCGAGCTATGCAATTTGTTTCCCAGCTCGTCGTTCTTTCAGCCTTTGATCACTGACAGTACTTCCCGACCGCTCCGCTTCGACAAATTCCTTTCCAATAATGCGCTCATAGTTTCCTTTCGGCGGAGACTTGGGTGGTTTTGTCAGGGCAGCCAGAGTGCGCTTCGCTTTCACCGGATCTACCTTCTTCTCCGAAGGTGGATGTTTCTTTGCTTTCACCCCTTCAAAGTAGTTCCTCACTTCTTCTCGCGCGATCTCGGCATTCTCCTCCGGGGTCCTCTCGTATGGTAACTTCTCCGGAGTCTTCAGAGAAGGACCGAATCTGTATGTCCTCCCGCCTCTGGCTGTACTGCTAGACGCCGGCAGAGCAGACAGAGCGGTTGTCTCCTTTACTTGCTTACGAGGCGGAGGAGAAGGGCTACGACGCGCCGGAGCGGCGGCAGGTCTCTTCCGCCCTTGCTGACGAGGCGGAGAAGGAGGAGGCTGGCTGCTCGGGCGCGCTGGCGCAGGCGGAGAAGGAGGCGGAGTGCCGCCACGCGCCGGAGAAGGAGCCGGCCGAGTGCCCTGATCGTCACTCGCCGGAGGAGGAGGCGGAGTCCCTGACTCGCCGAAGGAGGAGGCGGTGGAGGAGGCGGAGTGCCCTGACTTGTCGAAGGAGGAGGAGGCGGAGGCGTCCAGTTCGGAAGGTTGATGAGCTCCTTCCGCCATAGGCATGGAGTCTTCAGAGCAGAACCCAGCCTAGTCTCCCCTTCACCGGTAGGGTGGTCAAGCTGGAGGTCCTCAAATCCCTTCGTTATCTCATCCACCATCACCCTAGCATATCCTTCTGGAATCGGCCGGCAGTGAAAAGTTGCGCTGGGTTTAGTAGGATAAACAGAGCCAACAGCCGCCTTGACCTTCAAATTCATCCATTGCGTCATAAGGTGGCAATTTTGAGACTCTGTGATAGCATCCACGGGATAGCTGGCAGGAGCCGTCAAGGCATGCTCCGGCTGAAGCAGGTTGGTGGAAGCCACGCTGCTTCTCCGCTGAGATGGCGGGGTAGCTTCGGGGGAAGCTTCGGTAGTTCGTTTGCTGCGATTTGCTTCTCGTTCCTCTATCGCTTGTACCCTTGCTTGCAGCGCCTGCATTTGGGTCTGCTGCACTTTTTTCCTCCTCTCCTGGCATTTGTAACCGCCTGCGTCCGGAAACCCAACCTTCCACGGAATGGAGCCTGGCGTGCCTCATGTCCGTCCAGGGTGCTCAGGACTCCCGAGGGCCATTGTGAGCTCGTCGTTCTCTCTGTCTGGAAAGAACGTCCCTTGCTGCGCTGCTTCGATATACTGCTGAAGCTTCTTGACTGGTATGTCCATTTGATCGTTCGTCCAAATGCACTTCCCTGTTACAGGGTCCAAGGTTCCGCCTGCCCCGAAGAACCAAGTCCGGCAACGGTCTGGCCAGTTTATTGTCTTTGGTTCGATCCCTTTATCAACCAGATCATTCTCAGTCTTGGCCCACTTAGGCCGGGCTACGTGGTAGCCACCTGACCCCGTGCGATGGTGATGCTTCTTCTTCACCGCATTTTGCTTATTTGTCGCCGACATCTTCTTACTCTTTTCCGATGTCTTGTGGCCCACAAATGCGGGCCAGTTGTAACGCCCCAGACACACCCGCCGGTGGTCGTTACTCCTGGCGGGATCTAGACTGGCCCCACGGATCAATACTAGTCTTTTCTGCACACTTTGTCCTCACCCGTGCGCACCCGGGAGCAACTTCCCGATCGGTCACCCATCCTGACACTACTCCAAGCTGAGCACGCTTAACTTTGGAGTTCTGTCCGAATGGGCTCCCGGAAAAGAAGGAATTCCTTATGGATATGAGTAGTCTATCATCCCTAATAAGCCAGGTCATCACATACACCCCCACTCAGAGGAACCGACGTCCTCGTCGGGCCACAGGAACGTTCCCTCTTGGCACATACGTCAGTGCTTCCAGTCTGGTACATGTACCATGCCATGTGCCACGACGGGTCACAGACGTCATGAACAACATGACCGCGCACCTGTCCGCAAACATCCATGTAACCGCGAGGATCGGCTCTGATACCAACTTGTAACGCCCTGGACACACCCGCCGGTGGTCGTTACTCCTAGCGGGATCTAGACTGGCCCCACAGATCAATACTAGTCTTTTCTGCACACTTTGTCCTCACTCGTGCGCACCCGGGAGCAACTTCCCGGTCGGTCACCCATCCTGACACTACTCCAAGCTGAGCACGCTTAACTTTGGAGTTCTGTCCGAATGGGCTCCCGGAAAAGAAGGAATTCCTTATGGATATGAGTAGTCTATCATCCCTAATAAGCCAGGTCATCACACCAGTGATCTCTGATCTTCTCATATCTGCCCTTGAATTCTGGTGTCTCTTTATTTTCGACAAACTTATTCAGCTCTTTCTTCCACCTCCTGAATAGTTCTGCCATCCTCTTAAGAGCAAAAGACTTGATTAATTGCTCTTTAACTGGCTTCTCTGGATCATCCTCTGGCGGTAGGGTGAAATTTGACTTCAGCTCAGTCCAAAGATCATTTTTCTGCATATCATTGACATAAGACACCTCAGGGTCTTCTGTAGCCGGCTTTAACCATTGCTGGATGCTGATCGGGATCTTGTCCCTAACCAAAACCCCGCACTGAGCAACAAATGCGCTCTTTGTCCGGAGGGGTTCAATCGGTTGGTCGTCGGGCGCGATTGCTATGATCTCAAACTTTTCATCCGAGCTCAACTTTTTCTTCGGGCCTCGTCTCTTTACCGAAGTTGTGCTCGATCCGGAGGGCTAGAAAAAAGAACAAAGACTTAATTAATATGTGTACATACCAAAACAATGAATGCATCAATTAGCTAGTCAGCAGAAGCTTAACTAATATATATACCTGGCCGGACTCGGTTCGGTCACCGGAGACGTCATCACAGTCTCCTTCTTGCACCGGCATTGGGTCACCGGAGCCGTCCTCTCGGTCTCCTTCTTGCACCGGCATTAGGTCACCGGAGCCATCATAATCATAGCCAGCTTTTTCCAGACCATCGGTGTCGTTGAGAAACAACAAGCAGACGGCATCACTTCCTCGTGCGATTATGTCCCCCAACAACTCTTCTTGTACTTCGTCTTGGGCGGTGTCCATAGTTTCTACAAATATTGACTACATGGCAATTATTATTCAAACATGACAGATGGATATATTAGTGGCAAACGTAGAACTAATATTAATTAGTGGCCTCGACGCTGCTTCTCTAGGGTTTGGGGTGGCCTCGATGCTGCTTCTATAGGGTTTGGGGTGGCCTCGACAACGCTTCAAGGATAAAAAAGAAGAGGAACAAGAAAAAAAGAGGAGAAGAAAGAATAGAGGAGTAAGAACTCCTCTATTCTTTCTTCTCCTCTTTTTTTTCTTCTTCTTCCTCTTTATTTTATCGGGAACGAGGGTCGTTCTTCTCCTCTTTTTTTCTTCTTCTTCCTCTTTTTTTAATCAAAAACGAGGGTCGCCGAGGGTCGCCGAACGGTAGAGGAAACTCTAAATAGCAAGTATCGTGGGTGTGAGATACATGTGGCCGTCGGTGTCGGACAGTACATCCACGTCCCACAAGTGACGCGGGCCCGCGTCACTTGTGGGACGTGGATGTAGTGTCCGACACCGACGGCCACATGTATCTCACACCGACTATACTTGCTATTTAGGGTTTCCTCTACCGCTCGGTGACCCTCGACGACCCTCGTTCCCGATAAAAAAAAGTGGAAGAAGAAGAAAAAAAGGAGGAGAAGAAAGAATAGAGGAGAAGAACTCCTCTATTCTTTCTTCTCCTCTTTTTTTTCTTCTTCCTCTTCTTTTTTTATCCTCTTCTTCCTCTCATGTTCGACGACCCTCGACCCCTCGGTGACCCTAGACCCCCTCTCGACCCCCTCATGTCGAAGTTATCGGGTAGGGGGTATATCAACAACGACATACCTGATACATACATACATACATACATACATATCACATGCATCCATACATATATGAACAAAATTAATATCTACTAATTAACAACCTAAATAAAAAAACTAATACATATAAGAAGAAGAAAAAAGAAGAGAAGAAAGAATAGAGGAGAAGACTTCCTCTTCTTCCTCTCCTCTTCTTCTCCCTCTTCTTCGCCTTCTTCCTCGCCTCTCTCATGAATGTCCGACGTTCTCGACCCTTGACCCCCTAAACTAGTTCTCAACCCTTGACCCCCTAAACTAGTTCTCGACCCCCCCCTCATGTCGAAGTTATCAGGGAGGGGGTATATCGACCCCCCCTCATGTCGAAGTTATCGGGGAGGGTTATATCGACCCCCCCTCCTGTCGAAGTTAACGGGGAGGGGGTATATCGACAATAACATGCATACATGGAAAAAAAATGCTATCCATCTATACATACATAGCCACATACATATATACATGGAAATAATGCTATGAAAAAAATATGAACAAAAAATGCTATGAACAAGAAAATAATACACATAAACAAAAAAATACATATATGAACAAAAAATGCTCTGAACAAAAAAAATAATACACATATATGAACATCTATACATACATATATACATTATATATACGAACAAAAAATGAAAAAAAATGATAAACCGGGGTGGCGGCGGCTCAAAGCAGTGAGGTTGACCGGCGAGGGCGACGGTGGGGGCGGCGAGGGCATCGGCGAGGGCATCGACGAGGGCGGCGGATGGCTCGGGGAGGAGGGCGGCGAGGGCGGCACGGCCTCGGGGAAAACGACGGGCTCGGGGGCGGCGCGGGCTTTGGGACGACGGTGAGCTCGAGGGGCGGCGTGAGCTCGGGGAGGAGGGCTCGGGGACGACGGCGAGCTCCGGGGCGGCGCGGGCTTGAGGGCGGCGCGGGCTCGAGGGCGGCAAGGGCTCGAGGGCGACGCGGGCTCGAGGAGCGGGCGGCGGCGACGACGAGGAGCGGGCGGTGACGGCGACGGCGACCTCGGGGCGGCGACGGCGAGCACGGGCAGCCTGGCGGCGTCGTCGGGGCGGGATCGAAGAACTGAACCAAAATTTTCACAAGGGTGGCTTATATAGACAGAGCATTGGTCACGGTTCATGGCACAAACCGTGACCAATGCCCCCCTTTAGTCCTGGTTGGTGCCACCAACCGGGACCAAAGGCCTCTTTTCAGCAGCCCAAAGGGCGGGAAGCGGCGGCCTTTGGTCCCGGTTGGTGGCACCAACCGGGACTAAAGGGGGGCATTGGTCACGGTTTGTGCCACGAACCGTGACCAATGCACCCTTTAGTCCCGGTCGGTGCCACCAACCGGGACCAAAGGCCCTGTGCGGCTACGGCATCGAAAGTTTAGTCCCACCTCGCTAGTTGAGAGGGGTGCGCAGTGGTTTATAAGCCCCACTGCCGCACCCCTCTCGACCTTCTCTCCATTGCAGGCTTACGGGCCTAATTGTCACTATTATGCCTGTGGGCCTACTGGGCCTCCTGCGGGCCTGAATCCTGGCCCTTGGATGGGTTTCTAGTCGTATTCAGGCCATGGGGGCCCAGTAGGTGGCACTTTTTTTGTTTTTTTGTTGCTTTATTTATTTTATTTTCTTTTGTTTTTTGCTTTATTTTTTAATTCTTTATGCTTTTAGTTTTAGAAAAATTATAAACTTTTTGTTAATGCCATTAGTTTTCAAATTTGAAAACACTTTTTTTGTTTTTTTGTTTTCTTTGTTGCTTTATTTATTTTGTTTTGTTTCTACTTACAACAAAATACTGATTGTTGCTATTTTTTCCAGTTTTTTTGTTTTGTTTTCTGCATTATTTATTTTCTTTTGTTTTTTGCTTTATTTTTTTTATTCTTTTTGCTTTTAGTTTTAGAAAAATTATAAACTTTCTGTTAGTGCCATTAGTTTTCAAATTTGAAAACACTTTTTTAGTTTTTTTGTTTTCTTTGTTGCTTTATTTATTTTATTTTGTTTCTATTTACAAAAAAATACTTATTGTTGCTATTTTTTGTTTTCCAGATTTTTTTTGTTTTCTACATTATTTATTTTCTTTTGTTTTTTGCTTTATTTTTTATTTCTTTTTGCTTTTAGGTCAGCAAAATTATAAACTTTCTGTTAGTGCCATTAGTTTTAGAAAAATTATAAACTTTTTGTTAGTGCCATTAGTTTTCAAATTTGAATAGTTAAAATTTGAATTCTTTGAAATTTGTGTGAATCACAAGTTTGTAATTAACTTTACTAAAAAATGAACATAGATGCACCTATATAGAAAATTCGACCTAAATTCATAGTTTTCAAATGAACTCTGAAAAAGTTGGCATAGCATACTCGTGTGTTACAAAGTTGGCATGGTATCATCATAATAGTTGCGGGAGAAAGTCTTCACTTTTTCTTCGCTTGTGTCATTTGCTTATTGCGCCGTAACCATGGATAATCTTTATCGTTTATCAGGATGCTTGGGTCAGCCTTGACATTAAAGGGAGGAATTTCATGAAACTTTTCATAATCTTCAGACATGTCTGTCTTGCCGTCCACTCCCAGGATGTCCCTTTTTACTGAAAGAACTATGTGGCGCTTTGGCTCATCGTATGATGTATTCGCTTCCTTATCTTTTCTTTTTCTCAGTTTGGTAGACATGTCCTTCACATAGATAACCTGTGCCACATCATTGGCTAGGACGAACGGTTCGTCAGTGTACCCAAGATTTTTCAGATCCACTGTTGTCATTCCATATTGTGGGCCTACCTGTACCCCGCCGCCTGACAGATTGATCCATTTGCACTTAAACAAAGGGACCTTAAAATCAGGTCCATAGTCAAGTTCCCATATGTCCACTATGTAACCATAATATGTGTCCTTTCCGCTCTCGGTTGCTGCATCAAAGCGGACACCACTGTTTTGGTTGGTGCTCTTTTGATCTTGGGAGATCGTGTAAAATGTATTCCCGTTTATCTCGTATCCTTTGTAAGTCAATACAATCAAAGATGGTCCCCTGGACAACAAGTACAACTCATCACAAACAGTGTTGTCACCTCTGAGACGTGTTTCCAACCAACTGCTGAAAGTCCTGATGTGTTCACATGTAATCCAGTCGTCGCACTGCTCCGGGTGTTTGGAGCGCAGACTGTTCTTGTGTTCATCGACATACGGGGTCACCAAGGTAGAGTTCTGTAGAACTATGTAGTGTGCTTGAGACCAAGAATATCCGTCCCTGCATATTATTGAGTCACTTCCAAGAGTGCCTTTTCCAGTCAGTCTCCCCTCATACCGCGATTTAGGGAGACCTATCTTTTTAAGGCCAAGAATGAAGTCAACACAAAACCCGATAACATCCTCTGTTTGATGGCCCATGGAGATGCTTCCTTCTGGCCTAGCGCGGTTATGGACATATTTCTTTAGGACTCCCATGAACCTATCAAAGGGGAACATATTGTGTAGAAATACGGGCCCCAGGATGACAATCTCATCGACTAGATGAATTAGGACGTGCGTCATGATATTGAAGAAGGATGGTGGGAACACCAGCTCGAAACTGACAAGACATTGCGCCACATCACTCCTTAGCCTTGGTACGATTTCTGGATCGATCACCTTCTGAGAGATTGCATTGAGGAATGCACATAGCTTCACAATGGCTAATCGGACGTTTTCCGGTAGAAGCCCCCTCAATGCAACTGGAAGCAGTTGCGTCATAATCACGTGACAGTCATGAGACTTTAGGTTCTGAAACTTTTTCCCTGGCATATTTATTATTCCCTTTATATTTGACGAGAAGCCAGTCGTGACCTTCATACTGAGCAGGCATTCAAAGAAGATTTCTTTCTCTTCTTTCGTAAGAGCGTAGCTGGCAGGACCTTTATACTGCTCCGGAGGCATGCCGTCTTTTTCGTGCAAACTTGCATGTCCTCCCGTGCCTCAGGTGTATCTTTTGTCTTCTCATACACGCCCAAGAAGCCTAGCAGGTTCACGCAAAGGTTCTTTGTCACGTGCATCACGTTGATTGAAGAGCGGACCTCTAGGTCTTTCCAGTAGGGTAGGTCCCAAAATATAGATTTCTTCTTCCACATGGGTGCGTGTCCCTCAGCGTCATTCGGAACAGCTAGTCCACCGGGACCCTTTCCAAAGATTACGTAGTGTAAATCATTGACCATAGCAAGTACGTGATCACCGGTACGCATGGCGGGCTTCTTCCGGTGATCTGCGTCGCCTTTGAAATGCTTGCCTTTCTTTCGACATTGATGGTTGGTTGGAAGAAATCGACGATGGCCCAGGTACACATTCTTCCTGCATTTGTCCAGGTATATACTTTCAGTGTCATCTAAACAGTGCGTGCATGCGTGGTATCCTTTGTTTGTCTGTCCTGAAAAGTTACTGAGAGCGGGCCAATCGTTGATGGTCACGAACAGCAACGCCTTAAGGTTAAATTCCTCCTGTCTGTGCTCATCCCACGTACGTACACCGTTTCCAATCCACAGCTGTAAAAGTTCTTCAACTAATGGCCTTAGGTACACATCAATGTCGTTGTCGGGTTGCTTAGGGCCTTGGATGAGAACTGGCATCATAATGAACTTCCGCTTCATGCACATCCAAGGAGGAAGGTTATACATACATAGAGTCACGGGCCAGGTGCTGTGATTGCTGCTCTGCTCCCCGAAAGGATTAATGCCATCCGCGCTTAAAGCAAACCATACATTCCTTGGGTCCTTTGCAAACTCATCCTAGTACTTTCTCTCGATTTTTCTCCACTGCGACCCATCAGCGGGTGCTCTCAACTTCCCATCTTTCTTTCGGTTCTCACTGTGCCATCGCATCAACTTGGCATGCTCTTCGTTTCTGAACAGACGTTTCAACCGTGGTATTATAGGAGCATACCACACCACCTTCGTAGGAACCCTCTTCCTGGGGGGCTCGCCGTCAACATCACCAGGGTCATCTCGTCTGATCTTATACCGTAATGCACCGCATACCGGGCATGCGTTCAGATCCTTGTATGCACCGCGGTAGAGGATGCAGTCATTACGGCATGCATGTATCTTCTCCACCTCCAATCCTAGAGGGCATACGACCTTCTTTGCTGCGTATGTACTGTCGGGCAATTCGTTATCCTTTGGAAGGTTCTTCTTCAATATTTTCAGTAGCTTCTCAAATCCTTTGTTAGCCACAGCATTTTCTGCCTTCCACTGCAGCAATTCCAGCACGGTACCGAGCTTTGTGTTGCCATCTTCGCAATTGGGGTACAACCCTTTTTTGTGATCCTCTAACATGCGATCGAACTTCAGCTTCTCCTTTTGACTTTCGCATTGCGTCCTTGCATCGACAATGACCCGGTGGAGATCATCATCATCGGGCACATCGTCTGGTTCCTCTTGATCTTCAACAGTTTCACCCGTTGCAGCATCATTGGGCACATCGCCTGGTTCCTCTTGATCTTCACCAGCTCCCCCCATTGCAGCATCACCGTATTCAGGGGGCACATAGTTGCCATCGTACTCTTCTTCTTTGCCATCTTCCATCATAACCCCTATTTCTCCGTGCCTCGTCCAAAAATTATAGTATGGCATGAAACCCTTGTAAAGCAGCTGGGAGTGAAGGATTTTCCGCTTAGAGCAAGACCTTGTATTCCCACATTCAGTGCATGAACAACACATGAAACCATTCTACTTGTTTGCCTCAGCCGCATCGAGAAACTCATGCACGCCCTTAATGTACTCGCAGGTGTGTCTGTCACCGTACATCCATTGCCGGTTCATCTGCGTGCATTATATATAATTAAGTGTCCAAATTAATAGAAGTTCATCATCACATTAAAACCAAAGTGCATACATAGTTCTCATCTAACAACATATAGCTCTCCAGAGCATCTAATTAATTAAATCATACATTGAAACTATGTAAAACATTTCAATGCGAAAACAAATGCGATCATAATCGCAACCAAGGTAACAATTGATCCAACGGCATAATGATACCAAGCCTCGGTATGAATGGCATATTTTCTAATCTTTCTAATCTTCAAGCGCATTGCATCCATCTTGATCTTGTGATCATCGACGACATCCGCAACATGCAACTCCAATATCATCTTCTCCTCCTCAATTTTTTTATTTTTTCCTTCAACAAATTGTTTTCTTCTTCAACTAAATTTAACCTCTCGACAATAGGGTCGGTTGGCATTTCCGATTCACATACATCCTACATAAATAAAATCTATGTCACGTTGGTCGGCATAATTTTCATAAATAATAAATGAACCAATAGTTATAAAGATAATATATATACCACATCCGAATCATAGACAGGACGAGGGCCGACGGGGGCGGATACCAAAACCATCGCACTATATAAGATGCAATAATAAAAGTAAGAAAATAATACAAGTATCTATGTAAACATACAAGTAAGAATATTTTTCCTTTCAGAAAGAAGATAAGAACAAGAGGCTCACCACGGTGGTGCCGGCGATGAGCTCGGCGCGGGTGATCGACGGCGGTGAAGACGGGAACGGGGCGTGACGGACCGCTAAACCTAGACAAATATTATGGAAAATGGAGCTTGGAGGTCGAGCTTGGAGAGGAGAAAGCTTAAGTAGTGTGGCTCGGGCATTCCATCGAACACCTTGTGTGCATAGGAGGTGAGCTAGAGCACCAGCAAGCCCTCTCCACCTCGGCCGAAAAAAACAGAGCAGTGTGCTCTGCTCTTACGCGAGGGGGTATATATAGGCACCTCATTGGTCCCGGTTGGTGGCGTGAACCGGGACTAAAGGGGAGCCTTTGGTCCCAATTCAAGCCACCAACCGGGACCAATGGTGGTGGGCCAGGAGCTAGGCCCATTGGTCCCGGTTCGTCCCACCAACCGGGACCAAAAGGTCCAGATGAACCGGGACCAATGGCCCACGTGGCCCGGCCGGCCCCCTGGGCTCACGAACCGCGACCAATGCCCCCATTGGTCCTGGTTCTGGACTGAACCGGGACTAATGGGCTGACCCGGCCTGGACCAAAGCCATGTTTTCTACTAGTGCGTCACTACATCAGACATCTCGGGTCACCTATAAAATTATTTAACATGGACAGACAACTGTTAAACATCATGACAAACTAAACATATTCACATTCCTAATTGACACACCTAAAATTATTACGTAATATTAATGGATCAACTAAAATTATTCACACACCTAAAAATATTTAAGTACTAAATATTTTCAGGATATTACCGGAACAACTTCAAAAATTGATACAACATGTTTGACATCTATATATAGTACATATAGTACTGCACCAACTAAAATAAACTGACATCCTTTTTTTGTGGGAAAACTGACATCCACATTCGCATATAATACGCCATATTATTGGAGCAACTGAATATATTCACACATCTAAATATTAGACATCCAAAAATATATCGGTTACTACCTGAGCAAATACCAATATTCGCACACCTAATACAAAATATTAGTGAAGCAAATAACATCTACAATATTCGCACAACATCTACCGGAGAAAATGTCTGTAAAATTATACCCTTGAAGCGTGCGAAGCAACGCCGACGGACAGCGGCCTTCAATCATCGGAGCCGGAGCTTCACGTCCACCACACTGCCGCAGCTTCATCAGTTCATCTCCACCTTCACAAAATTGCTCACCACTATCTCCACCACCTCCACAAAAATGTTCACCGCGACCACCACGAGCTACCCCATCAGTAGATCGAGGTCTCCCTTGCCTCCCCCAACTATCTACAATGTATTTACAGTGGCAAATCGGGAAGAAAATGGCTCACTTTGAAGTATAAATGGGTTAGTTTTAAGTTGGAAGAGAGAAGAAAGAAGAACAGAAAGAAGAACACAGAAGAGCAAGGGGATAAGGTCGCGCGAGGGAAGGAGTCGGGCGACCCAGGGCTGGGGACCCTGTCGTCCTCCTTGTGGACGATCATCCTGCAGCAGGACATCTGGGCCCTGTCGTCTGGGCCCCAGCCACCGACAACCCATGTAGGGACGAGTAGGTGCGCTGCGACGTGGCGGGGCCAATCGCCGGCCGCCACGTGGAGTACGGGCTACTTGTCGTCCTCCTATAGGCCGACTGGACTCAGTCGTCCAGCAGTAGGACGAGAGCCTGCAGTCGTCCTCTAGCGGGACAAGGCCGTATTATTTTTAGAAAATAAAATTTCGGTATATTATTTCTGAAAATTAATAATAAAAATGTATTATTTAAAAAAATAGCCTGATAATGATAGGAAGCGAGTAATCAGACATCAAGTATAGTACTAGTAATTCATTGATCGATCAAAGTACAGCAGGTTTTCCGGCTGAAAAAAGTACTGACTAGTTCAGTTGTACAGACGGAGCAAACAAGGTGGCACAAACAGACCGCTTTTACAGCTCTTGTGATGCGCAAGAAAGTCTGACGATGACGACAACGACAGACAAGCTCGCCGGGAGTAGTATGCGATGTAGACAACACACTGAGATTCAGAGATGGCGACGAACTCACGGCCGTCGTTAGAGTATCTCTAACAGACCCTGCATAACGCGCGAACCCGTATAATTTCAATGAGTATACGGGCTCGGTCTAATTTTCTGGTCAGAACAGAGTCCGTATACTTGCCTGGCCCGTAAATTTTTTTACCGCGGCCCACAAACGTTACCCCAAAGCTGTATAACTACGGGTTTGCGATGCAGATGCGGGTCAAAACCCTATCCCCGCAGCTGCCCGCCGCCGCGTTTTCCCTTGATTCCCCACCGCCCCGCTCGATTTCTCGCCGCCGGCGAGCCTGCGAAAGCCATGGACGGCTATGGTAGCTCCGGGGATGAGGCGGAGCGCCGATGCCGCGGCAGATCTGACGCCGCGTGCAAGCGGGGGTGCGTTGGTGGCTCAACCGCGGTGGCTGGCCACCGCCGATGTTCGACCGCCGCGAGCTAGACGAGTTCGATCGCGAGCTCGTCCGTCGCCGCCACGCCTCCTCCGGCTCCTGGTCCGCGGGGAGATCATCCGCGGGCGCATCGAGCTCGTGGCTCATTCCGGTGAAGAGGAAGCCGGAGGAGGAGCTCTCGCCTCGCGCCGCCGTGCCGAGGCGTCATCGGACCCGAGGACTACCTCCCCCCGGGGCACGAGGAACTCCTCGAGCGCGTCGTCCTCGAGCGGTCGGCAAGGGAGCAGGAGGAGATGGAAGAGTGCATCCGCCGCGAGCTCGAGTACGAGCAGCTCTTCCTCCAGACGGGCGTCGCCGCGTCGCAGGCGCACGCGTCCAAGGAGGCTGACTTGCGACCGATGAAGGCGGAGCAGGCGAAGTTCTACATCGACCTCAACTCTTCCGACTCCGATTGAGCGCCGCCGTTGGCCAGCTACTGCACGAGCTACGGTGAGCTCAATTTTGTGTAGTGGTACGGTAGCGTAGGCCCGTCAAAGAAGGCTCTGGCGTAGTTATATGTAATATATGCATGCTGTGTGAAGAAGAACTATCTACGTGAGCAAGCTCTGGCGAGATTTTGCTTAAATTTCTCATGCGAAACAAAATTTTTAATTGTTACAAGTTAGGGTACAATTTTTGTTTTGCCGCGCTATTTTGAGCCTGCATAAACGCTCCCGTACGAACTGTAAACACATAGTTTCACGGAATGAAGGGTCTGCTAGAGTTGCTCTTAACGCAGCAAGCAGAGAGCAACGCATCACAGCAGTTCCGTTAAAGAAAATTTGAATGCGAGGTTTCCAAAAAAAATGGGTGTGCATGCCATCGAAACGGAGCAGCGGGGGCGAGTTTGATTCCTGCACAGCAACGGCCAACCTCCCCTGTGGAGAATTAACCGCTACATTCCGTTTGAAATTGTGTTTTAATAACTGGTTGTGCGATTTCTGCTCCGGTGAGTTCAAGGCTGGGTGCACAAACCTTTTTTTAGAGAGTCTTGGTGAGAGGAGCATGCATCCGCCAGTCGTCATCACGCATTGGGCCCATCCATCAGCCGGTCGTCACCCAGACACACGGGCTGCTTTGTTTGCCTTGGTGCACGTGCCGGTCCGGTCCGGTCAACCACGAGAGTGGAGGCTGCAAACGTGGAGCATATGGCGCAAGGGACGTGGCATGTGATACTCATTCTTTCGTGGACTGGACTGAACCGAACCTCCTTGTGATTAGGCCACGAAAGGCAGGTTCATCCCACAGGTGAAAGCTAGTGATGCAATCCTATTTCTCGGTTAATTTCTCTTTCAAACACTATACAAGACGCCACACTCATTTCGAAAAACGGAGTAAATTGCAAAAAACCATCATAATTCAGGACCCTAATTCAGAAAACCGCCATCATTCAGTTTTTTTTTCAAAAAACCATCAACATTGTGGTGGCAGTTTTCAAAAAACACTAATAACATGATAAGCAACGTTTGATACAGAATCTAACGGATGGGTCCCACGTGTAAGTGATGACATGGACAAAAAATCGAGGCCGTTTTGCCTGGACCGTTAAGTTGGTATATGGCCCACCTGTCAGTATCTCCACTCCTCACTCTCTCGTGCATTTTATCAAGCACCCTATGCGCACAGCCACGCCCACGCCATGGCCGTCACTACCTCGCCGGCGCGACTCCTCCAGCGCCGCCACCTTTAGCTCCCCTGCGCGCTTCCCCTCCTCCTCCTCCTCCTCCCGTCACCAGCTCCACCCCGCGCTCGCCGCCAGCAGCAGAACGAGCAGCGCGCGCCGGACAACCGGCTGCTGACCAAGCCGCGCGTGCCCGAGTGCATCCTCGGCAAGGGAACAAGCACGCCGGCCAGCCGGCTGTGAACCGAACCGTGCGCCGCCACCTCCAGCTCCTCCCCGCGCGCTTGCCCTCTCCTCCTGTTTCCTGCCCCACGCCATGCTCGCCGCCCGCCGCGGACCGGCAAGCTGCAGCAGCAGATACTCCCGACCACGCCGGGCACGCATCCCCCTCTGGTTTAGCCCTGGCCCCATGCTCGCTTCCCTTTGCTCTGTGGCGGCCGCGAGTTCCGGGCGCATCTGAAGCTGGTCGGTGGCTGCCTGCGGGAGGCGAGTCGGGCACGGCGAAGGCGGAGCTCGCCGGGACGCGGCACTGCGAGGTAGGCCTGCCGGCGGCCAACTAGCGTGCGAGGCGACGGGCGGCAGTGCTTCGAGGCAGGCCTGCCGGCGGCCGGTGCGGGCGCGGGCTCGCTGGGCACGGCGATGGACTTTTTTTAAGAACGATGGATGCGAACTGGTCAAACCTAACAAAGTTAGCACTGTTAGTACATGCGTGACGGGCGGCGTCTTCACCCTCGCCACGTGGCACATTATACTGGGACTCATCCGTCAGATTTTGCATCAAGCTGCTATAATCAGTCAATTAGCGTTTTTTGAAAACTGTCACCGCAATATTGGTGGTTTTTTGAAAAAAAAAACTGAATGATGGTGGTTTTCTGAATTAGGGTCCCCAATTGTGGTGGTTTTTTGCAATTTACTCCGAGGAACTGAACCGTCATATCATCTTAGAGCATCTACAACCGAACCTCTCAAACCCGTCTTAAACGTCTGGACAGGCCGCCTGGTCACTGTCTGGTCACGATTTTTTGACTCAGACGGGCCTCTTAAACGGCTCGCAAACGCTCGGGCAGAGTGCCCCCCCACCCCCCCCCCCCCCCCAATCCAGCCTAAATATCCGCGGAAACAGTTTGAGATGTTCGGATGCAAGAAGTGAAATTTAAAGCGTGCCCGAACACTACCCGCGGACGCACCCGGGCGCGTCCGCGGACATTTGAGGGGCCATATTTGTAATATGTGGTCAACCAGGACGTCTTCTCCTGTTGAATGCACATCACCAAAAGAAATGAAATAAATCAAAAAATGAAAACACCAATGTCAAGTTTATAACTTAAACGCTGATGTACTGAACATATCACTATACACCTAACCATCCAACTATCGGTTGGTTCACTATTTCTCGGTTAATTGCTCGTAACAATAACCATTCCTCTGTTTTGAAATATAATATGGGCGAATTTTGGTTCATTAAAAATAATTTTAATCAATAATTACCAGATTGCTGATTTGTATTTTCTATGATATATTATCAAGTGGCGTATGAGGTGAGCAATCAAAACTTTAGTTCAAATAAAATAAAATAAAGAACCCTTCAGAAAGAAACTTATATAAAGAAATGTGATGATCTACTGAAGTGAATTTTAATATCGGTTCTCAGCACAGCGGAAGCTTCTCCAGCACCAGCAGATTATTATAATTCATTACTCCCTGCGGTCCTTTTTACTTTGCATATAAGAATTGTCTGAAGTCAAACTTCACAAAATTTGATCATATTTATAAGAAAAAAAATATCAACATCTACTATGCTAAAGTTATACAATATGAAACTTTAAGTCATGACGCATCTACTGGTATTGATTTCACATTGTGAATGTTGATATTCTTGTCTATAAAGTTGGTTAAAGTTTACGAGGCTTGACTTTAGACAAATCTTATATGCGAATTAAAAAAGATCGGAGGGAGTACATTATAGTACACGAACGGTACCTGCAAGGCTGCAAACATACTCCTGCATGCACACAGCAGGTTCGGTACGTCCATGTACAAAAATATCACTAAGCTTGCTAGTAACAAAGCCAGTTTTATACAGTACTCTATCATCACTAAGCTTGCTAGCACTCGTCGGCCCATGCCAAGCAGTCGTGGTGCAGCTGAGCCAGCGTCCGCTGCTCCACGCTGCTGCCAGCGCCACTCCTGCCCTTCGTCGCCTCCACCGCCATTGCCGCGCCCCGGTCCGCACCGCCGTTGCCGCCAGAATGCCCATGGACAGGCGGGGGAGCCTCGGCGCCGGTGAGCTGCTGCACGACGGCGCGGAACTGGTCGGGGTGGACGAGGTACACCGCCGTGGCCGACCGGTCCCGGTGCCTCCAGTGCGGCCTCCTCGGCGCCTCCGCCGCGCCGCCGCCACAGCCGTTCCCGACCTTCGCGTTGTTGCTGTTATTGCCGTTGCCGTTGCTCTCCATTGGTTGCTAGCTTGAGCTTGACTGGTCGAGGTAAGGAAAGAGGCGGCGAAAGGAGGCCGGAGGGAGAGGATGGGTGGATGGATGATGATGGTGGATTAGTCGTGGACGCGGCCGGCGGGTTTTTATACTCGGTCAAGCGCGTGGAAAAGCGTAAACGATTAAGTATTCGTGCCGAGCACGGCGAGCGGCGCGCAGGTAGGACTGACGACTACCTGGCGAGGTGGACGGGTGGTCAGCACGCCATCACACCTCCACCTTGTGGAAAAAGCAGGCTATGCTCGTACAGGACGAGCTGCTGATGCCTCCGCCTGCGTCACTGTCGAACCTTCTTGCTAGCGGAAATGCTTCCCTGAGGACGAATTGCTGGTGCCTACATGTGCGTCACTATCGCCTCACTGGCTCACGTTGTTAAATGTTAATTCTTCAAAATCCCGGGCCTCTCGCCTTAGGTCACACGCGTAAATACGCGTACGGTGGATCAGGAACATGTGCAGCGATGTAAAAAAAGGAACATGTGCTAACTCCCTCAAGCTTAGCTAATTTAATAGTGTCATCTGCACGCCCTCGTTGACGCCATCATTAGATCTCATTTTAATTATCTGATGGTGCATTTAGCGATGTGGGAGGATATGTGGAGGTGTGTCTCCGGTGAAGTTCGCCTGATTCGATGGGTGGTTCTCTTTGGTGGCGGATTTGCTCGGATCCGGTATTCGTTCGTATATACGTGTGTCTTCAGGTTGGATTGCGGTTGTTGTTATGATGCACTGGTGCTATGGGCCCTTGTCACAACCAAGATTTTTGGTTACAGGTCAAAATTTCAAGATTTTCTATGATTACCGCGTATTTTCGTGCCCCTCGGTAAATCGCCATGTCAAACAAAAAATACCATTTTTAAAATTTTTTGAATTTAAACACTCGATTGATAGTAAAGTACGTAGGATCTAATTAATGCCATGAGAGTTGGTTCTGGCGTGTTGGTAGCAACCTAGTTCCTATTCTGAGAGGTATTTGGTTCGAATATTCGTTCATTCACTTATTTGAATTCAAAATTCAACTATAAAATTCGCACGAAATATTCTCGGTATTTCTCGGTAACCATGATAACCACATTTATTAGTGCCCCTCGGTAAAATTGCCTCATTTGGTAACCAAAACCTTGGTCACAACGACATTCTGATTGTCTATTGTTTGACATGAAAAAGAAAAGATGATGCTCTCATACAAAAGGATAGGAGGGGGTTTCGTATAGGCGTCTCCCTTGACCCGGGGTACAAAGTGTTGCGGGCGTGCCAGTGTACACAGTACACAAATGCAAAGAAGAAGAAAGGAAAAAAGATGAGGCCTGCTGGCGCGGCCAAGGGATCAAGCGATCATGGTCTCCTAGTTCCCGGGGGCCTCAGAAAGCCCCCGGTTAATTACTCCCGCGGATAGTACCGCGGGACACCTCTAATTTAGCTGTGCAGTCGTTGTCTTCGGTCTTTGCTTCGCGTTCCTCATGCATGGTGGTGGTGTGTGTATGGCGGCGGCAGAGTCCGTGTACTAAGTCGTACACGCGCCATCGAAAACGTGGCCTTTGCTCTGGCCACGCTCGCCTACGCCGTCTTGCCTCGTCGGCCTTGAGCGGCGTCGGTGTGGTTGTTGAAGTAGCCACTAGTGCAGAACCGGGTTTTAGCGTCGGTTCGTAAGGGCCTTTAGTGTCGGTTCCACAGTGGGGACTAAAGGTTCCCCCTTTAGTACCGGTTCATCACGAACGGCACTAAAGTGCCACCACGTGGCACGAGCCAGGCCCGGGTGTGTGTATGACATTAGTACCGATTGGTAACACCAACCGGCACTAAATGTTTGGGGTGGTTTTGGTTTTATTTTTTATTTTTTCGTTAATTTTGTGTTTTTCATTTAATTCTTTTTTGTTTGCTGGTATTTTACGATACTACGTATTGTACACGTTATGCATATATATAAATAGATTTTCTCGTAGAACTGATCGTGTATATATATATATACACACACACACAATTTCTCCTATATGTTGCCTTGGTGTCTTTGGAGCACGATAACAAGTGGTCCATGGGGGCGGTAACTGGTAATAGTATTCTCCTTTGGGATCTATGACCTAGTCGAGCAAAAATCCCGCTATTTCCTCTTGAAGTGCTAGTATGCGCTCCGTTGTTAGGAGCTTCTCCCGCACCTCTTTGAACTGTTAAGAAGGAGATCAATATGCATGTGTATTACTTGTGTGACTACATATCGATAATGATGTAAATATTGTGAATAGTATTCTGGCAAACGTACCCATTCCTGTCTTTGAGATTTGCTCCTTTCAGACGCCATCATGCGAATGTTCTTGCAAACGTAGTATGCACACAGATTATTCCCCGGAGCCTGCCTCAGGGCCTTTACAAGAATGTAATTTAATCAGATAATAATTAATCAAGCATGATAATTAATTAATGGTATTGAAACAAGAATTAAAGAGATGGTAAGCTAGCTAGTAATACTTAATTACTTACCTTGGGTCGATACCAATGCAGCTTTTGTCGCCATTTGCCTGGAGTCACCTTGATAAACTTTGCCCAAGCCTTGCCCGGCAGCAAAGAAAATGAATAAAGGGGTTATTAATAATGATATCTGGAAATGACGACCTAATTAAATAGGCCGAGATATTGTTAATAATGATTGAAATTACCTGCCGACTATCCCCTTCACGATGGCGAAGTCACTTTCTGCCTTAAGTAGTGAGTCCAGTACTTCAACTGTTCCTTTATCAACTTTAATGATTAACAAGATCCAGTGGAAACTACATGCGCACACGTTTGCATGTCTTAATTAAGCGGGCATGTGCACAACACTAATCAACTAGCCTAAACCATATACACTTAATTATTAACATCTAGCTAGCTAGTAAGCAAAAACAGAATTTGTAGTACAAGACAGTGTGACTCACAGGAAGTTGTAAGGAAGTAGTATATCTTCATTTCTATTGAGGCGCTTGAAAAACTTTAGCATGATTTCCTCTAAACTTGCTCGACAACTTGGAATATTCCATGTGTACTCATTAACAGTATTAGGGTCAATGAACCCAATGCCATAGCGTATAGATTTTTTCATTTCATACTTCTTCATCCTGCATAATACCACAGAAAAGAATATAGTAAGGATAATTACAGGTAATGATTGATCAAAATGATCACTACAGCTAGCTTGAGACTTAAATTACAGAGAGAAATCGCTTACAGACAATAGCAACTGACGAGAGATTTGTCGAGTGCGTCTTGATTGTATAACTGAAATAGTTTTGAATACTCAACAGACAGAGCTTTCTCATTGTAGTAATGCTCCTCATTGACATTCATCATGAGGGACGCTCGATTGGAAATCTTGGTAATGTTCATGTACCACTGATGCAATTCATACATTCTCGTTGGGAGGTTCTTGACCTCCTCTGGCTTGACCAAAGGTTGGTCGCGGCCATATTGCTGTTTTATTTCCTCCTCTCTAAGAGGAGACATGGGCTCGATGTCGAGGAGTTGTCCAACACTGATACCGAGCATTTGAGCCTGGCTTATATGCTCCTCGGTTATTACTAGATTGTTTAACTGGGGAACGGTTTGCCCACAATAATATACGGCGTGCGTACTCTCATGTGTTGTTGGCACAACAAGCGGGGGGGGGGGGGGGGGGTCGATTGCGCCGCCTATTCTACCAGCTGGGGAACGCTTTTCCCACATTTTTTGGCAGCTTCTTGTTGGCTCGAGCTCGAGCTCGCTTCCCTCTGTAGTCGTGCTCGATGTGCCTTCCTGAGTTGGCACTCATAGTCAGAGTCAACAGGCTTGGAAGCTGGTTCTCTAGCCATATGAATGAAGTGGTCAATCTTTTCCTCAGGCACTTTCTCCCTTGGCGGCGGTGCCGGTTTCGGTCCAAAATGGGCGTCCACTTGGGCCTTCACTATGGCTTTGTTTTGCTCCTCGGTCATGTAGTAAGGCCTCTGAGGAAGAGGAGCGAGGCTGCTTGGACCATATTTATATCGCTTGCCTCCGCCTGTACCTCCTGTACTACCTCGACTCGTACCGCTACGCACCATAGTTGCGGCGTGTCTCTTCTGCGATTGCTGAGGCGGCGGAGACAGCTGATGTGCCTGAGTTGGAGCAGGAGTCTGCTCACGCATTGGTGGACTTGGAGGAGCGAGAGTCTGCTGACACGGTGGCGGACTTCGAGGAGGAGTCGGCTCAAGCGTTCGTGGACTTGGAGGAGCGGGAGTCTGCAGACACGGTGGCGGACTTCGAGGAGGAGTCTGCTCACGCGTTCGTGGACTTGGAGAAGCGGGAATCTGCTGACACGGTGGCGGACTTCGAGGAGGAGTCGGCAGACGCGGTGTCGGTGGACTTCAAAAGATGATGCAATCCTTTCTCCATAGGATGATACGATGTATGGCCTCTCCCAGTGTGTGCTCGTCGTCACCTCTAGGAATGTCAAGCTGTAGCCCCGAATATGGGTCCACCACCTCATCAACCAAGACACAAGTATAGCCCGCTGGAATCGGGGCGCAATGGAAGGTTGCTTCGGGGGTAATTGTAAAAGCAATGGCGTCCGCCACCTTCATGAATATGTTCTTCATTCTGAAGTGTAGCTCACAGTTAGTGTTCTCTATGATGTCATCCACAGGGTATGTATCCAGCAGTGCGTCGCCCGGGGTGGAACCAACGCTGCTTCTCGGCATGGATGGGACGGTGCTATCCAATACTGGACGATCATCCGCTTGCTGCTGCCGCTGCTGAGACCCCCTTTCCTAGCTAAGTGAGTCGATCTGCTGCTGCTGCTGGAATTTGAGTGCCAAGTCCGCGTGCCTTGCTTCTAGGCCTTGAAGGCGTTCTGCGTCCTGCTTCCTCTGCTCCTCCTCCAGCTTCCTCTTCTTCTCCTCCTCCCTTTTCTTTCTTGCACGGGTCCTGTAGTCGTCGTTCCATTCTGAAAAGCCCTCATACCAGGGAATAACGCCCTTGCCACGTGTTCTTCTCGGGTGTTCAGGATTTCCCAGGGCGCGCGTAAGCTCATCGTTCTCTCTGTTGGGCATGAACACGCCCTTTCGAGAATCTTCTATTGCGTCAAGTAACTTTTGTTCGGCTCCTTTTAGACTTGCCTTCTTCGAAACCTCGCCTGTCTTCGGGTCCAACTCCCACCATGCGCATAGAACCAAGTTCTGCATCTGGGGGGGGGGGAGCTCCTAGTAACCGGAGTGACCCCTGCACCCTTCATATCTTGCTCAGACTTATCCCACTTAGGCATTGCCACCGCGTAGCCACCTGGCCCCAGCTTATGGAACTGCGTTTTTTTGCGGCATTGGCCTTGTTTTTCCTCGATCGTTCCTTAGATAATTCTGATTCCTTGAATTCCATGAAAGCGGGCCAGTGTTCTCTTTGCTTCTCCAGTGTTCCCGTGAATTCAGGAGTCTTCCTGCTTGCAGCGAGGTAGTTGGCCCATACCGTTTTCTTGTGGGTGTTGAATGCAATTGCCATCTTCTTAAGAGCAGCGTCCTTGACTTTCTGCACATCTGCATCAGTGAAATAATCTGGTAGGGTGAAATGTTCCATCAGAGATTTCCAAAGATTGACTTTTACTCTGTCGTTGACCCAAGTAACATCTGGACGTTTAGTTTTTAGCTCTTTCCATTCTTGAATGGAGATTGGGAGTTGGTCCTTCACAAGAACTCCGCACTGACGAACAAACTTGTTCGCAATGTTCTTAGGCGTGAGGGGTTCGCCACCCGCTTTGATGGAATCGATGTTGTACTTTACACCCTCCTTCAACTTTTTGACTGGGCCTCGCTTTGTCCTGCTGTCTGTAGAAGCAGATTTTCTCGATCCGGAGGGCTGAAAGAAGAAAGATCGATTCGTTAATATATCTTCAAATCAAAAAACATGTGATGATCACTAGATGCCTGCTTATATAAATATACCTCATCGGTAGTCTTTGTTATTTCAAGATCAACATTGTCTGTGTCATCATAATCATAATCATAATCATAGTTCATGACTTCATCAGCTCGGTCGTCCTGATCGAATATCTAATCATCACCCTCCCCGGTATTGTTCAGATATTGGGAGCCGTCATCTGCTTCATTCAGATCACCTGGCCTGGTAGGGCTGCGTATGATCTCGAACATGGCCTCTTCTCCCTCTCTGCCGGTATTGTCCGCCATAGCTTTTATTTAACACTAATCCGAAAGAAATATAAAACAATTTAGTATTCAAATTACAATGCATGGATGCAATCAATAAGGAAAAACTGAATCATATAGTACATAATATGCATCGTCTCGAATAATATATAATCTCGAATACATCGTCTCGAATAATATATAATCTCGAATACATCACTGGCTATGTAGCTAATAAAGATAGAATACTACAAAAGAATCTAGGCCACTCGCGGTTCCTGGGGCGCGGGCGGTGGACACCCAAAGACAAGGAACCATCACAGGATCATATCTCCGGTCATCTGCCCAAAGAACGTGCCAGGTATTGGAGAACCTGACGTCCATAGCATCCATGTAGCGATGGACGTGCTCGTCCTCCTCCCTGACACGATGACGCACCACCTCCGGTGGGGCCGTCTCCCTCTGCACCGAATGTGGCCCACGCGAACGCCACCAAAGGAGATCAGGGTCGACGACGGGACCCGAGGCCGGGTTCCTCACCAAGCGGCGCGCCCCTCTAGGTAGAACCTCCCAATGCCAGCCCGGCGGAGCCCAGTCCCGGACATGGGTCAGCCGGACGTCGTGGCGAACGGGTCGACGACGAGGATGCGGGCCGGGCATCGTCGAGAACAAATACTATATGCCCGCAAAAAGTAACATTTTTTAAATGATTGGATTGTGATAACTAAAATTTTATATGCAAATTCTAACAATTTGACATTAATCTAATTCATCTAGCTAAAACTAACTCTAAAATTTCTAACATTTCTATATATATAACTAACATTTCTAATATTTCTATAACTAAAAAACAGAAAAATTGCTAACATTTCTATAACAATGTGTGTGTGTGTGTGTGGACATAGCGGCCGGGGCAGGAGCTCACCGGCGAGGCGCGGCGACGGGGGGCGGCGACGGGGACGGAGACGGGCGGTGACGATGGGGATGGGGATGGGGCAGCGACGACGGGGACGGGGACGGGTCGGGCGGGGACGACGGGAGGACGGGGCGGGGCGCGGCGACGGGGACGAGGACGGCGACGGGGACGGCGACGAGGGGCGGCGGCGATGGGGCAGAGGAGAAAGAAGCAGAGGGAGAGATGAGAAATTGATTTTTTTTGAGGTGTTTTCTTATATAGAACAACCTTTAGTACCGGTTGAAGCCACCAACCGGAACTAAAGGTCTGTTTTGGCTAGGCCAAGCGGCGGGAAGCGCACCCCCTTTAGTACCGGGTGGTGACTCCAATCGATACTAAAACCCCTCCTTTATTACCGGTTTGAGCCACCACCCGGTACTAAAGGGGGTGCGCTGGCGCAGGTGCGATGCGTCATGTTTAGTCCCACCTCGCTAGTCGGGGGGCGTCCGCACTGGTTTATAAGCCCTAGTACGGTAGCTCTCTCGAGCTCCTCTCCAAACCAGGCCTACTCGGCCTAAATGTTCTGTGCTGCCCTGTGGTCTTACTGGCCCAACAACACATTGGGTTTCTAGTCGTATGCAGGCCGCTGTGGCGCAGTAGGCGGGCTTTTTTTTCTTCTTTTTTTTGCTTTATTTATTTTTGTTTATTTATTTTTGAGTTGTTTTTTTGCTGTATTTAGAGTTTCTTTGTGAATATTTTTGCTTTAGGTACAAAAAATTACAAACTTTCTATTAGTGTCGGTAGTTTACAAATTTGAATAGTTTACATTTTGAATTATTTGAAATTTATGTGAATCACTAGTTTGTGAATAACTTAACTTTGAAAATAGATTTTTCAGTGATTCTTTTTTTTATGTTTAATATTAGTGTGTTTTATCATTATATTCAATTTGGTAATGCTTAGGTTATTTAAAAAATGAAATACCTTTGTAACGGATGAATTTACGTCCGAAACCCTGATACTTCGAAAGAGATTATCCATTTTGTACACGAAGTGCATCTAGTTTTTCACGGTAACCATCTCTACTTTTTTGCACATACTATGTGGGTGAAATTATGATACCATGCCAACTTTCAACCTTTTCTGAGTTCATTTGAAATGCTTTTCAATTTCAGGGTCATTTAGCTGAAAAAATCAGTAAATGCATGAAAGAATTTGTTTGCACATAAAATTTCTTCGTGTTTCAAATGCCAAATTACATAACTACCCTAACTATTACAGAGATTCCCTCCTGGGTATGAAACACAGAAGAAAGTGATGATAGTGAAGCCGATCACATCCCAGATCTTTGGGTGTGAAACTTTTTCTTCGCGTGTGTCCCTTTGTGCCGTAGCCATGGAAAATCTTCATCATTTAACCGGATGCTCGGGTCAATATTCACTATGAATGGAGCAATTTCATCAAACTTTTCATAATCTTCTGACATGTCTGCCTTGTCATCCACTCCCACGATGTTTCTCTTCCCAGAAAGAACTATGTGGCGCTTTGGCTCATCGTATGATGCATTTGCTTCCTTATCTTTTCTTTTTCCCGGCTTGGTAGACATCCTTCACATAGAAAATCTGTGCCACATCATTAGCTAGGACGAATGGTTCGTCTGCATACGCAAGATTGTTGAGATCCACTGTTCTCATTCCATATTGCGGGTCTTCCGTTACCCCGCCTCGTGTCATATTGACCCATTTGCACCAAAACAAAGGGACCTTCAAACCACGTCCATAGTCAAGTTCCCATATCTCCTCTATGTAACCATAATATGTTTCCTTTTCCGTCTTGATTGTTGCATCAAAGCGGACACCACTGTTTTGGTTGGTGCTCTTCTTATCTTGAGCGATCGTGTAAAATGTATTACCATTTATCTCGTACCCTTTGAAAGTCATTATATTCGAAGACGGTAACTGGGACAGCGAGTACATGTCATCTTCAATAGAGGCGTCATGCATGATACTTGTCTGCAACCAGCCAGCGAAACTCCTGGTTTGTTCACGTGTAATCCAGTTATCAGACCGCTCCGGGTGTTTGGAGCGTAGAAAATTCTTATGTTCGTCCATATATGAAGCCACCAAGGCGGAATTCTGTAGAACTGTGTAGTGTGCTTCAATGAGAGAATGTCCGTCCATACATATTTTTTGATTCCCTCCTAGCGTGCCTTTTCCATCCAGTCTGCCCTTATGCCGCGATTCAGGAACACCAATCGGCTTAAGGTCAGGAATAAAGTCAATACAAAACTCAATGACCTCCTCATTTTCATGGCCCTTAGAGATGCTTCCTTCTGGCCTAGCACGGTTATGAACATATTTCTTTAAGACTCCCATGAACCTCTCAAAGGGGAACATATTATGTAGAAATACAGGACCCAAAACGTTAATCTCTTCGCATAGGTGAACTAGGACGTGCGTCATGATGTTGAAGAAGGATGGTGGGAACACCAACTCGAAACTGACAAGACATTGACCAAATCATTCTCTAACCTTGGTATAATTTCTGGATCGATTACCTTCTGAGAGATTGCATTGAGGAATGCACATAGCTTCACAATGGCTAATCGAACGTTATCCGGTAGAAGTCCCCCTCAATGCAACCGGAAGAAGTCGGTATCATCCAAACAGTGTGTGCATGCACGATATCCCTTGTTTGTCTGTCCTGAAAGGTTACTGAGAGCAGGCCAATCATTGATGGTCACGAACAGCAAGTCCTTTAGGTCAAATTCTTCCCCCATGTGCTCATCCCACGCACGTACACATGTTCCATTTCACATTGCGGCTAAGGCAAACAAGCGGGCTCATCTGATGCCTCTTCTTCAGCTTCTTCCCACATTGCCGTCTCAGCTTCTTCCCCCATTGTTGTATCATCGTATTCAGAAAACCCATCATGGCCAGGATAGCTGTCGTCGTCCTCTTCTTCTTCATTGTCTTCCATCATAACCCCTCTTTCTCCATACTTGGTACAAACATTATAGCGGGGCATGAAACCGGACTCAAACAAGTGGACATGAATGGTTCTTGACTTAAGAGTAATTGTTATCATTCTTACAACCAACACATGGATAAGGCATAAAACTATCCGCCCGCTTGTTTGCCTCAGCTGCAAGCAGAAAAGTTTGCACGCCATTAATGAACTCGGGAGAGCATCGGTCATCGTACATCCATTGTCGGCTCATCTTCATTACACAACACCGAAAAGACCAAATTAATACAAGTTCATACAACACTTAAATGCAACAAACAAATAACTCTCTAGCTAAAGAATTTAAATGCAACAACAAATGTGATCAAGATCGCAACTAAGGTAACAATTGATCCAACAGCATAATGATACCAAGCCTCACTATGAATGATATATTTTCTAATCTTTCTAATCTTCAAGCGCATTTTCTCCATCTTAATCTTGTGATCATCGACGACATCGGCAACATGCAACTCCAATTCCATCTTCTCCCCCTCAATTCTTTTCAATTTTTTTTTTCAAATCCTCATTTTCTGTTTCAACTAAATTTAACCTCTCGATAATAGGGTCGGTTGGAATTTTCGGTTCACATACCTCCTACATACAAATATCTATGTCAGCTTGATGGGCATAATTTGTCAAAAACATGAAATGCAACAAATAGTTTTAAAAGAGAATATACCACATCCGAATCATAACCCGGACAAGGGCCGACGGGGACGGATATCAAAACCATGGCACTATGTATAACAAACAACGTACGGGTAAGATAATTATACGAGTAACTATATATCCAAATCACACAAACATCAATTTTTTATATAAACATTCATGAACAAGAGGCTTACCACAAGGTGGTGCCGGCGACGGGACGGTGCGGGCGATCGATGGTGGTTACGACGAAGATTTAGAAGGCACTAAGTAAACCACACCTACATATGCAAACTAAGTGTTATTTTTGACCTCAAATTGCATATAAATCAAATACTAGCACATATATATAATTCCTTCCAAATTACTAAACTCACAAATCAATCACTATATAAAGCATTGCAAGAGCTAATCTAGCAATGAGAGATGAAAGGACAAAGTTGCTAACCTTTGTGATCATTTGAATGGATGGGGGCCTTCAAATCTTGACAAATTTTGGGCAAAGTGTGTGATGAACTTGAGAGGAAGAGGGGAAAAACAAAGAGGAGAGGGGAAAGAGAAAGAATAGAGCGAGCCCGGGTGGACGAAGGGTGTATGTAGGACGACCTTTAGTACCGGTTCGTGATACGACCCGGTACTAAAGGTGCTGGAGGGGCCCCGGACTGACAACATCCTGCCACCACTCCCTTTAGTACCGGTTCATGACACGAACTGGTGCTAAAGGTTCGCCACGAACCGGTATTAATGAGAGCGGTCGGGTAGCCGTTGGAACCGGCACTAATGCACACATTAGTGCCGGCTCAAAACCAAACCGGCATTAATGTGCTTCACATTTGACCCTTTTTCTACTAGTGAGCATGCATATTTGGGTTTGCTTGGACGTCGTTGATGACATTGTAGATTCGTCAGGAGTGCGAGGGGTATGCCCCGTGGGAGTAGATGTCGAAAGGAGAAGAAGGAATGGATGGACGTGTGACACATGGTGTGCACACGTCCGTCGATGACCGCATACACCGCCGCCATTAGCAGAGGAAGTCGCCGCCTTGCACCGCTCGGCACGTGTGACACGTGTTCGTGCCGACAAAAAGAGAGGCCGCAAGATGCACCTAAGCGTGTCCCGGCCCAAACCGGGTGATGTCTCCGCCGCCATAGTTATGACGAATCATCGTGACTCGTCGAGAGCCGCGCCGCCTCCATAGTTGCGACAAGTCTTCATGACTCGTCGAGCGCCACGCCGCTGCCGCCGCGTCGAGCGAACAACGTCGCCGAGTCCTGGCCAGCCCATGGCGCCTCCATGGACCAGCGAGACAGCGGCGAAGGAGACCTCGTGATGCAACGGAGCCTCGCCCAGGCGCCGCCGATGGTGTATGTAGAAGGGGTGGCGCACTATATGGCGCCGAGTCGAATGATGCTTGTCGACGAGTCCCAACCAGCCCATGGCGCCTCCATGGACCGGCGAGACAACAGTAAGTGCGACGTTGTGATGCAGCGGGGCCTCACCCAGGCACCACCGATGGTGTAGGTAGAAGGGGGCGGCACTCTAGGTCGCACCGAGTCAAACGACGCATGTCGCCAGGGGTCGCTCATAGGCGGCAGCCCCGAGGCATCGCCATCTTGCATGGAGGGTGCGTCGAGGGTCGCTTATAGGCGGCAGCCCCGGCACGTCGCGGCCGATGGTGAATCCGGCATGAAGGAGTCATCGGGGGCTGCACACAAAGGGCAACCCCGGCACGTCGTCACCGGTGATGGATCCGGCGTGAAGGATCGTCGGGGCTGCACACAAAACTTCAACCCCGGTGCGTCGTCGCCGTCAGTGGGTAGTGCACCAGGGTCCGCGTACGGGCGGCAGCCCCGACACGTCATCATCTTGCGTGGAAGGTGCGCCGAGGGCGCCCAGCCCCAGAACGTCATTGTCGTGAGTGGCGGGCGTTCCGAAGGCCGTGCAAACACAATGGTCCCGGCTCGTCGGCGCCGGTGGAGATAGCGCCGGGGTCGCTTAGGCGGCAGCCCCGATGCCGCGTCACCGTCTTCAATGAGATGAGATGAGGGCGACGGCCCGCCCCGAGTCCGGCCGTCCGGACGCAACTCCGGTCACCGCCATCAAGAGAGATGCAGAGAGAAGAAAGAGATGGCACGAGAGGGAGAGATTAGTTCAGGTCCTCACCTTGAGAGAAGATGATCGGCATGATGACGACCTTCTCGCCGGTGCACACGCTCCTCGGTACGTTGTCTGCTGGATCCTCCCGGTTGCCCGCCCGGCAAGGCAGCCGAGCTCTTCTCCTGAAGCCTGGATGTATTGTGGTTTTAATGGATGGATGGCGTCTGGACCAAGGCCGGCCTCTCCTTCCATGCGTGCGTGAGTCGTGAGTTCCCCTTACGTTCTTCCGAGACCTGTATATTTATAGGCCACGGGAGGGGCTGGACCTGTGAAGCCTTGATCGTTTGGCTCCTCCGATCTTCACGTACAAGAACGTGTTTAAGTTATGCATATCCTCCTCTTGGCGCTTATCTCATCGATTCTTTTTCTTGACGCACACGGCTGCACACAAAAGAAGAAGAAAAAAAATCATCACGCACGTACCTGGGCGTATGGTTGCCTACGGGCCCAGCCAAGACATAGTGTACGGCGTATTTGGGTATATACGCTTTCCTGTCGGCTGGTATGCAAGTATCGGGTATGTAGACCACCAACGGCATGACGTACATGTATTTCTGCCATATACGGGTCCGGCCATGACTTGTACACGTATTGGCTGTATCAAGAGTTGATACATATGCATAGGCTAGTATTACGTAGCTTCACCAAGACCTTTATGCATACAAAAGTCTTTATTTTATGCATGTCATTGCTAGTACGTGGTTTTGCCACTTACAAAAAATATTTCGACATGCACAAAAACTTATCAAACATCTATTACAACAAGTTTTGTCCAACTCCAACATCGGAGGACGATGACAGCTGCTTGCGTTCGGCTCGCTTCAGTCCTCCTAATTGTCACTAGGTGGTCTACGGATCTGAATGCAATTTTGTTAGTACTTGTGTTCATTGAAATGCCATGATTAAACATATATAAATCAAAAGTTTCCAAAAAAAGGTATATTTATACAAGTATGCGAAGCATCAATACGACCTTTTTTTTGCATCGCATCAATACGACCTTGATTTACGACTTCATACATCTGATTTGTTAGTACTTTTAAATTGCTGGCCCATCAAGGTGAAGGTGGAGCTATAGGGACAAAGATTGAAAAAGACGTACGAGGCAGAAGACCCAGCCACCGCCCCCGCGTCGCCCGCATCCGGCGACTCGGGGGAAAACACCGGCCGCCTCCGCCCGTCCCCGCTTCCTCTGCCTCGCGCCACGTCGCAGCCGGAGAGCCGGCCGGCGAAGCCGCGCCGCGTTCCGAGATGGTGGCAGCGGGGCGGTTTTTCCCCTCACACCGTCATACCTTCATCCCGAGCAACGCCGGCGGCGGCTCATCGAGTGCTTTGGTCCGGTGGCCAGTCTCGCGCGAGTGGTCTCGTGGACGCGATAGGCACGTGCTACTCTCCACCATGGTGGATCTGGCCGGCGTGCTTTGATCCGTGCGCAGGCACCGCGTTGCGATGATGCCTTGGCCGGGCTCGGCTCCGGCGCATCGCACAGGCATCTGGCATGCCTGCTGCTCTCTGCCAGATGCGGGCGGAGGTGATGGCCATGGATCTCGATTATCGTCCAGATCTGACGTCGGCTACGGTGGCGCGGTTGGGGGCCTGACGGCGCCGGGTTGGCACCGTGGTGGTGCCGATGGTGGCCGGCCAGGTGGCGGCAGGCTGGTTCGGGGCGGCGTGGGGGCCCTGCCGTGAATAAAGGTGGTGGTCCTTGTACTCTACTCGCGTCACGACAACGTTTGGCACGATCGGCCCTCCTTAATTAGGTCATCGACGGGTTCCGGAACTACTGAAGATGGTCTTGCCCAGGAGATCTAGATCGGGCAGTATCCGGTTGTGCGCGTTCAGATCGGCCTACGAGGTTATGAGGGCGCGGCACGAAGCTATGGAGTTTGTTGATACCATGGGACATGTCGGCCTCTCAATTTCCATGAAATAGACAGCGATAGAGAAGGTCATGGTGGCTGAGATCGGAGGATCAGTTAGTCGAACGGGGCCTTGGTGGCTATGGAGTCAGCCCCGTCTTTGATAACTCTCGGAAGCAGCACTGATAAGTGGGGTGGCAGCATTGCAGGATTTCACTTTTGGGGGTGCTCTTTGGGTGCCGAGTTGTGACTTTCAGGGTAAAGACCTAAGGTCTAAGAGCATCTCTAGCCGTTCAGCCCCTCAGGGCGTCGAAAAAGAGCGGCCTGGGGGTGAACCGGCGCTAAGTTGGCCCCTGGGGGCGACCTAGCTCCCAGCCACGCCCCCAGCCGCCGCCCCTCAGCCGCGGCAAATTCAAACATAGATCATTCCCGCTCACAAAATAGACGCCACAAATCCAGCGATCACACGCAGCCACAAGTTCGGCGTACAAAAAACAGAAAGGACGCGCATGCGCATCAGACGGCGAGGTCGGCCTCCGGCGCCGGTGGAGTCGGCGTGCGCGGGCTTGGCGGGGTCTCTGCGCTGGACGGCGTCGGCGTGGCTTCTGTGTTGTGGGTGTTCTCGGTGGCCTCATCAGTCGGGCTTGGCGTCGGCGTGGGCGTTGGCGTCGGCGTGGGCGTCGTCGTCGATGGAAGCTGGTTCAGGATGAGGCCACGCTCCGCCAAGTACCACGCCTTGACCACCTCGTCGGTGCTCTGGAGCATGGCCGCCCCGCCCAGCAGGAAAGCCAGGTCGGTGTTTCTCTTCTTCGCGGCGACGTTGGTCCGGAGTAGGTCGAGCTTGATGGCGCTGCTCGACATCAACACCGACCACCGCGCCTCAATCTTCTCTTCACGAAGGATGGCCCGGGCTTGCGCGTCGGCGAGGCAGTGCTCGATGGACTCCTGCACTCGAGCGGTGGCCGAGTCGGCGTGTTTCCCCTTCTTGGCACCTTTATTGCCGTCCGGCCGCCCTTCTGACGCGCCCACAGTCGGCGCGTCTGGCTTGCAGGTCTCCTTGGCCTTGTCGAGGGTGCGTTGGACTTCCGCCCATTTCTCGCACATGTCTATGCGCTTGTAGACGTGGAGGTACTTGAATTCGGCGTTGTTATTGCCCTGCCGATACAAGGCGAACATGCGCAACAACTGCGTGGAGGAACAAACAGTTGGCGGTCGCACACGGCGAGGAGAGGCGGGAGACCGGCGTGGCATACCTGATCCTCAACGCTGGCGCCGCTCTCTGGGCGAGCGCGACCTCCTCGACGATCCCATGCCATTTGTTGCACGCCCCCTGGATAAGTCCCCAATGGTTCGCCATCGCCTTCGACCCGCGTTGCATGTAGACGCCTTTGAAGTAGGGGTCGCCGAGCTTGCGCTCGTCGAACTCGGCCTTGATGCGCTCCCAGTACGTCTCGATGCTCTGGTTCGTGCCGGTGGTCGGGTCGAGGCAGACGACTTTCCATGCTTTAGCGAGGCATTCCTCCTCCTTGGACGCCCACTTGATGCGCGGCTCGTCGGACCTGGCCGCCCGCTTCTTCTTCTTGCTCCTCCTCGCCGGAACAGTCGCCTCCTCCTCCTCTTCGTCCTCCTCCTCCTGCTCCTCCTCGCCGTAGACGTAGCCGAGCTCGCCTTCCATGCCGCCGCTCAGATCCACGGTGTCATCCGGGGTGGCGAACCCGGGAGACGAGGCGGCTGTGGCCGAGCCTGTCGCAATGATGTCATCCATGTTGGCCTCGGTCTCGTCGGTGTCGCCGAGGTGCGAGAAGGGCAGCGCGCTGTCGGGGAGGACGCGTAGGCGGGCTGCGAGTAGTTGTATGAAGGGTACTGCACGCTGGAGAAGGCGGACGAGGGCGTCCGCTGGGCCGGGTGTCCATGGGGGAAGGTGACGTTGGGGTTGAACCCACCGTGCGCGTCCCTGTCGGCGTAGCCCGGTGAGGGTGTGCATCCCCATGGCCGCGGCGACGGAGAACCAACGCCATGCTGGCCCCAGGGCGCGTACTGGGCGTGGTTGCTGGGTGGGTTCATCATCCCTGCGCGAGTCGCGTCGGCCTCGGCTTGGTCCGCTGAAGCCACCGCCGCCGCCCGCTCCGCATTGTCACGGGCCTTCTTGGCGATCGCCCGGTTCCGCCGGTCGGCGGTGACCGCCTCTCGTCGCTGAACTTCCACCCTCCACTCGGCGTTCGTCATGCTCGGTGGCTTGGACGGTGGCGCCCTCGCCTTCCTCTGCTTCGGTTGGGCGACGGGGGCGGTCGCGGTTGCCGCGGCGCGGGGGGTGACGTACTTCTTCGGTGGCATGGCGGCGGATGCGGGCGGGAGATTGGCAGGAGGAATGGAGAGAATGGGAGGGAAGTGGGGAAAAAGCGGGATGAAACTGCGGGAAGAGGCGCTCGACTCGCCGACAGGGCGGACCCACGCGACCTTTCGCTTGTGCCGGCGCCCCCAGGCGCCCCGCAGGGCGCCGGGTTCGGCCTGGGTCCGCCGACACCAGTTTCGGCCCGAGCCGGCGAAAAACGGGTTTCTGGGGACGCGACTGGGCCTTTTTTCGGTGCCGGTGCGGCAAAAACGCATGGGGAGGGCCTGTTGGGGGCGCTGCTGGAGATGCTCTAACCTTCATTGGTTGTGCCTGGCAATTGCCTTACTGAAGGAATTGTATTGAGAGCTCGGACGGTGCTTGTGTACTATTCCCTTCTTGAAGGCATTGCTTTTGGAGACCTCTTATGTTTTCTGGGTGTTTTATTTGGTGATGGTTGGTGTGCTACTCCTGAGAGGAGTTGATTGTTGTGGCGGGACCTTTACTTTTCCTTTCTTTTTTTGTTTTTCTTCTTTGGCTGTGTGCATCGTGGATGTCTTGTGACATCTTGTAGGTGCAGAGTGTGACGCCCGACTTAATCATGCATTAATTATACATGTAAATGCGCACGATCAAAATCAGAGACTCGGAAAAGATAACACAACACAACTCTAAACATAAATTTAAGTCATACAAGCTTTATATTACAAGCCAGAGGGTTCGAATACATAAGCTCGAATACAAACGAGTCAGCGAAAGCAACAATATCTGAATACAGACATAACTAAACAAGTCCGCTTTAAGAAGGTTAGCACAAACATCTACAATGATCGAAAAGGCAAGGCCTCCTGCTCGGGAGCCTCCTAACTACTCCTGCTCATCGGTGGCCTCCATGTATAGTAGTAGGCACCCTCAAGGTAGTAGTAGTAGTCGGTAGTGGCATCTGGCTTCTGGGATCGATCATCTGATCACGGCAATCAGGTATAGGGGAAAAGAAGTAGCAAATTAACAGTGAGTACTCATGCGAAGTACTCGCGAAATTTACATCAGAACTATGCTAAGTATGCATCAGTATCAAAGGAATGGAACTATATCTTTTGACTGGACTGCAAAAATGCCAAAGGAGAAGGAAAAGTCTAACCTATCGAAAGACTAGCATCTTGCAGCATTAGAAGAGTATAGATTATCATAATATAAATTAGGCCTTATACAGTGGGAGGTGCTTAGAAAAATAAACCGAGTTTTTCTGAAGCACCGGTGCCTATTTATATAGAAGAGACACTTAGTTAAGCGTCTACTCTATACAAATAAGCACCGGTGCTTAAAGAAAGTCTGATTTATTTTTCTAAGCACCTCCCCTAAGCACTTCCCATTGTATAAGGCCTTAGTAGCAAGTTATAGTAATACCCAGAGATCCTTTCTCGACTTCTTAAAAGAAAGAAATCCCGTGCTGCTCCACCTTGCGTCACACCTCCACCTTGGTGGGAAAAGCAGGCTATGCTCGTACAGGACGAACTGCTGATGCCTCCGCCTGCGTCACTGTCGAACCTTCTTGCTAGCGGAAATGCTTCCGTGAGGGCGAATTGCTGGTGCCTACATGTGCGTCACTATCGCCTCACTCGCTCACGTTGTTAATTCTCCAAAATTCCGGGGCTCTCGTCTCAGGTCACACGCGTAAATACGCGTACTATGGATCAGGAACATGTGCAGGCTTGATGTAAAAAAAAAAAAGAGGAACATATGCAAACTCCGTCAAGCTTAGCTAATTTAATAGTGTCATCTGCACACCCTGGTTGACGCCATCATTAGAGCTCATTTAAATATCCGATGATGCGTCTAGCAACATCGGAGGTTGTAGGATGTGTAGAGGTGGTCTTTGATGGACTCGTGAAATTCAATTGATCATTCTACTTTCTCGCGGAATTCGATCAGTGGTTTTTTTTGGTGGATCTGCTCGGATCCGATCTTCATTCGCATATGTTCGTGTGTGTTCGGGTTGGATCCTTTCAATCTAATCTTCTCTCCATTGGCAGCGGTTGCTATTTTGATGCATTTGTGCTATGAGCCCTTAACACGACGATTTTTCGATTGTCTACTACAACAAGTTTTGTCCAGCTTCAACAACAGAGGGGCGATGACAACGACGCACCTTCGGCTCACTTCGGTGTTTGTAGTCGTCTTTAGATGATCTATGAATCTGGATGCATTTTTATTAGTTCTTGTGTTCATTAAAATATCATGATTAAAGATGAATAAATCAAAAGTTTGCAAAAAAAAGAGAGAAATAGTTATACAGGTACGCAAAGCATCAATATGGCCTTGATTTACGTCTTCCTACATCCGATTACTATCAGTACTTTTGAACTGCTGGCCCACCAAGGTGAAGGTGGAGCTACGGGGACAAAAATCGTCTCACTGCTAAGAACATCTCCGGCAAAATCCTTATCCTATAACTTCTTTTCTTTTATAAAGAACACAAGAAATAACAAAAATTATATTCATATTCATAGATCACCTCATGATGACTACAAGTATTGGGACAAGCTAAAGGCACGCCGTCATCATACCTCTCGGAGCCAGACAAAATCTTGTTGTAATAAATAGTTGGAGAATCATCGTGCTAAGGCCCGAACGACCAGCGAACCAGAACAACAACCGGCCTCAATGAAAAAAATGTAGATCGGACGAATGCAACATGTGTATGCATGAACACAGATGACAGATGAATGATGACTCGAGACAAACATATCAACCGAAGACAAAAACCTACTGAATCCCGCGTGGTCCTCTGAGGCACACCTTCAAACACCCTCTGACAACACTAGATGCACCGCCCATACGGGGGCTAGGTGGGATGTATTACATCTTTAGGGAGTTGTCGTCACATTGCCTTCCTGAGCAGAACACAAGACCTAAATAAACTCAAAAACACCTAAAACGGAGTAGGTGCCCTCCCACCGGCAAGGCCCTTGATCCACCACGCCTCCATGACCCTAAGGCCATAGGAGTCGAGGCAGATCGGCGGCGTGAAATGTTAAAAGTTACAATTAAGCTCTTAAACCTTAATTCATCAATATGAGGAGTTAAGAGAGTGCTCGGGCCTAATCGAACCCTCAAATTTTACTCCTCAAACAAACTACACCCCACATGGAAGTCTCTCTTCCTCTTCTTCTTTTTTCTTCCTTCTCCCTCCTCCCTCCTACCGGCGCACCCAATAGGAGCAGCATCTCGGTCGCGCACAACTCTGGCATGTCACCCAACCCCGAACCCGTTGCCTCGCCGCCGGCCTCTGCCACCGACGCGAGGTCTGACACGACCGTGCCCAGGCTGCCTAGCTCCACGACATGAGGAATGGCTCATTGGACTACTGAAACAAACCCACATATAGACCAAGTGTCAGTGATTCCAGTGCGTTGCTGCACCGTCTCCTGTCAACAACGCCTGTCCCGAGATGTTTCTTGGGCGCCAAGGAGTTCCTCTATGATATGCGTGCAGTCAAGCTTGACGGAGATAGGGAGAGTCCCCGCCATGGCTATTGCGCTCTGCGCTCCGTGGTGAAGCGCTCATTGTTCCAACGACATCATGTGCCCAGTGGAGAGAAAGAAGCATGGGTGGCGTGCTCGTGCATGGATCAATGTGTGGTCCGACGAGCTCGGCCTGGCCGGCTAATGCATACTAGCCTCCTCGCCACGGATCCGAGCAATGTGAAGGACACGACCGAAGTGTTGAGCGTGTCGCACATCGGGGATGTTTCCTTCTCTCACCGATGAACCACAAGAAAACAAGTGAAAACTTCGTCGAAATCTTGTTGGTATTCAACCGAAGGCCAACGGAGTGCACAGGCATGGCCTAGGGAAGAGGGGCTTCCGGTGGCGACAACAGGAAGAGCAGGCGCTACGGAGTGGAGAAGAGCAAAGGGAATCTTTTGTTGAAATTTGTGAGGGCCTCCGAAAATTGGGAGTGTGGGAGGGGGTGAGGCTTAACTCCTCACATTTTTGAGGATTAACCATTAGAGGGTTTGATTAGCTATGACTTAACTCATCAAAACAAAAACTTATGAGTTAAGCATTTTAAGAGTACGGTTAGAGATGCTCTAAGTTAGCCAGCTAAAGTTAGGTGACGTAAGTCATAGGGTATTTGTTCGCACTATGAAACCTCACACAGACATGTGGAAGTGTTGGGTTTGATGTTTTCCTTTTCTTTTCCAAATAAAGGTTTCATGTGCACTAGATTGCGTCGAAATAATAAACACATATACAAATACTTTTTAGGTAAAACATACCTGTAAACAAAGACGTGCTTACAAATTTTCTTCGCAAGGATTCGTAGAAACCAAAATAAGCAATCAGGTCAACGTCGATGAGGGGAAGAAGACTTCCACATATCAAACTCCAAGACAACACATTTCGGACTGCGATGACATATACAATTTTGCAGGTGATAGTACACAAGGCACACTCCCGCAGTTGCCCAAGGCAGAGAAGGTGCATGAATAAACTAATTTGGTTTTTGGGGCTCCCGATTTTGCTGTCGATTTGGTTATCGGTGTGTGTGATTGGGAAGGTTGATCTTCTTCCATGGTGCATCGAATAGCAATTTCTTTGGCCTACACCTGTGATACTCCTCCTACACGGAGGCAGCCATGACTGATATAGCTCGTCAGAGACGGCCGGCCGACAATTGAACTTATACCACATGGGACAATGCCTTCCGAGGGGTAATGGAAAAATCTCGAAGTCCAAAACCACTATTGTGGTGTTGGAGGTGCGTGTGCCAGTGCTAGTCAGAGCCCCTAGACAATATTAGGCCGAATTCTCTCAGCCAATTGAAAGTTGTCGCTTTTAAGTTCAGTCGGATCCTGAGCTGATCATTCAGTTCCTCTAAATCGTATGAAAAAAGCATGTAAACAATCATACTTTTATCTTGCTTATATATTCGGCCACCTATCCCACCAACCGACCCGTGGATTCATTTAACATCCACCTAAGTCTAAGAGTTTCAAGTCTTGTGTTGAGTTGAAAGTGCAATCTACTTCAACATTTATGCTATACATTTGAATCAATCTTCTCCTCTTTGCTTTCAAGCCTATCATCCAAACACCATCAACTCCAATCCAAATATTCATCTTATGGGAGTTCGAGTGTGGAGACGATTCATCACCACACTACCTTACACAGTTAATTTTTAGGATTTGCATGGTTAGGTTGCTTGGGAGCCTTTGAGATGTGAAGGAATCAAGAAGTTTGTCAGAGCTTGGTGGTCAACAACTTCATGATGATCTACCCTGAGTGAGGCTAGACTTTTGTGGCTGTAAGCCATAGTTTAATAGGTTGGTTGCTCCTGCGTGAACCCTTCGTGGATTTTGTCCTCTGTGGACCTTGGAATTGGGACCATGGGATCCTAGAATCAATGTGATTTAAAGTGACCATCAACATGGGGCAGGGTAGCACCAACTATCAAACCACATGATTAACGAGCCTCCCGTATTTTGTAATCTCATAACCTTACTCCTTAAATGTGCAAGTTTTTTTCCTGCCCCTTACTTCCGTATACTTGCATCTGTAGGTTGTTTTGGTAAATCGCTAGCTAATTAAGATTACAATTTTCCAATAAATAAAATTTGGAAAACCTCATTAGGGTGTGCTAAGAAAAGTTTTAGTAGTGTATTCACCCTCCCTCTAGCCCCCATCGATCCTAAATTTAGGCAACAAAATGATTGGGCATGTGAAAGGATCGATATAGTTGACTAGAGGGGGGTGAATAGGCAACTAACAATTTTAGCTTTTCTTTACCAATTTAAACTTTGCATCAAAGTAGGTTTTCTAGATATGCAACTAGGTGAGCAACCTATATGATGCAACAAAAACAAGTACACAAGCAAGCAAGGGAATTAACACAAATAAGCTTGTATAAGTAAGTGCACGAGATAACCAAGAGTGGAGCCGGTAAAGACGAGGATGTGTTAACGAAGTTCCTTCCTTTTAAGGGGAAGTACGTCTCCGTTGGAACGGTGTGGAGGTACAATGCTCCCCAAGAAGCCACTAGGGCCACCGTATTCTCCTCACGCCCTCACACAATGCTAGATGTCGTGATTCCACTATTAATGCCCTTGGAGGCGACGACCGGACCTTTACAAACAAGGTTGGGGCTATCACCACAACTTAATTGGAGGCTCCCAATGATACCACAAAGCTTCACCACAATGGAATATGGCTCCGTGATGACCTCAACCGTCTAGGATGCTCAAACACCCAAGATTAATAAGATCCGCAAGGGATGAGTGAGGGGAATCAAATTTCTCTTGGTGGAAGTGTAGATCTAGGCCTTCTCAACCAATCCCTAGAGAATCAACAAGTTTGATTGTCTAGGGAGAGAGATTGGGCGAAAATGGACCTTGGAGCAACAATCAAGTTTGGGGATGGAAGAGATAGTCAACTCAGAGAAGAAGACACCCCTTATATAGTGAAAGAACAAATCCAACCGTTATCCACCAACTCAGCCTGTGTAGCACGGTACTACCGCGCCGGGGACGCGGTACTACCGCAAAGGAACACGGTACTACCGCAGGGCCCCGCGGTACTACCGCCCGAGCAGCAGAAAACAGAACAGCCCAGATGCAATGAAGCAGAGGGCGGTAAAACCGCTGGCGCGGTACTACCGCTCCCCCTTGCGGTACTACCGCAAGGCATGGATAGTCCAGATTTTGGGAAGGCATGGACATATAAAAATACATCCGTGGTAACTTCCGCTGAGTTGAGATCTATGCAAAAATCCGACACGGTGGTAGAGCAAGCCAGGAGCCGTACTACCGCGCAGGGTGTGGATGTAAAAGAATTACATCCGCTCCTACTTCCGCGCAAGCTGCTGAGCCTGGCCAGAGCGCACAGTACTACCGCGCACCTGGCGTGGTACTACCACGTAGGGCGCGGATGTAAAAAATTACATCCGCCCCTACTACCGCAATAGCGGCAGCGCCTGGCCTGAGGCCACAGTACTACCGCTCCAAGGAAGCGGTACTACTGTGGGCACTTGCGGTACTACCGCACCAGAGGCCGGTACTACCGCAAGGGCCTGCGGTACTACCGCTCCTAGGAGCAGTACTACCGCATGCCCCAGTTTAGCAAACACGACATTTTGCATAGACACGAAAAGATGGAGGATGCTCCAAAGTGACAAAGGAAAGGCGATGCAAAGGAGTAGACGTGTACGTGATGATTCCACCCAAACCTTTCCAAAGCGGACCCCCTCTTAATAGTACGGCTTTCCTACGACTCAAATCCACCGAAAAGAAACATAGAGAAATGTTGTCTTCAATAGTCTTCGAGGGGCACCAAATCGTCTTGTGCCTAGTGATGAAAAGTCAGAAACACTCAATGCACACGATTAGTCCGCAAAAGCATTGTCATCAATCACCAAAACAACTAAGGGATAAATATGCCCTTTCAATCTCCCCCTTTTGATGGATTGATGACAATACGAGATTTGCATAAAGGGAGATAACATAGAACATGGGAAAACCCCACACCTATAAAATATAGATGGGCTCCCCCTAGATGTGTGCTATCTAGATGAGTGCTTTGAACTGCACGACACACATACTAGGATCAACACTCCCCCTATATTTTATAGACAAGGCATATCTTGCAAAAAAAAAGGCTAACACTAAGCAAGATAGTACATATGAGCATAATGTAAATAGCACAAGATAGCATAAGCTCAATAAGGTATGATAGAGTGTATATGTGTCTTACACCATATGATAGAAAGGTCTCACAAGCGCAAACCAAACCAAAGCAAACGAGGTTCAACGACAAAGCAAATGAAACAAACAAGCAAACACGACACACGGCTCGCAAATCCTACACTCTCTCCCCCTTTGGCATCGAGACGCCAAAAAGGCAGAGAGGACACCTACGACACAAGTGGTGGCTCAAGCGGAGTAATCACTTGCATGCTCCTCGTCAGACTCGACAGCTGGGACGGTCTCCTCCTTGTCCTCCTCAGAATCGGTCCACTTGTAGCCCTACTTCGCCATTCAGGCTGCCTCTGGCGTGATGACCCTCTCAGATCTGCTGGATATCTTCTCGCCAAACATCCTCAAGATCCGCTTGTCGCGGCGACGACTCTCCTTCTGAGCAACATGAGACCGGTACTGCCCCTTGGCCTGCATGCAGAACAGAGCCTTCATCTTTTTCTTCAGCTTCTTAGCCCAAGAGGGCTCAGAAGATGAAGGCGAGTAGACAGCAGAGTTGTCCTCATCAGCATCCTCCTCCTCAATCTCATCTGCATCCACATCCATCTGAGCAGCCGCTGCCTCAGCACGGGTAGTAGTGTTGGCCCACTAGGGCTTGACACGGAGCTTGATGGGCTCATGACGAATCAGTCAAGGGCAAGAAACTCATCATTGGGATAGAGCTTCTCCAGAGTCCTCGAGATGAACAGAAATAGGTAAGGTCCATAGATGGGTACCTTACGGGTGAACACCGCAAACCGAAGCTCACACCACATGATATGTGAGACATCAAGTGGTTGAGTCTGAGAGAGACGCGCCTCCTCACAGATGAGCATCATATCAACAAGATAGGCATGCACTTTGTCCTTGTCACCAATGCGGGGAAAAAGAGAGTTGCGGAAGACGTGATACATGATGTAGAGGAAGGGGTTCAACACCCACGCCTTCTTGCCATTGGGAAGCAACTTCTCAACATAGTAGGGCTGAAGCTTGTTCTTGTTGGCTGACTCAGAATTGGCATGAGGGCGTACACCAATGGGTGTGTTGAGCCCCTCATCATGAACCTGAAGCAAATCCATGAAATCCTTCCATGTAGCAGTCATCCGCTGTTCGTTGGTCATCCAGGTCATGTTCCGTTCCTCATCAGTATGGAAGTGGACCGAGGTAAAGAACTGGGCCACAATCTCAGGGTCATAATCCAAATGGAATGAGATCATGTGCTCAATGCCAAACTGCTCCACGAGGTCCAGAGCCTCACCAAAGTAAGCACGGTGCCTATCATCCCTCATGTGATGCATGTCAATCCAGTGCACGTCCACATAGATGTTCTGCTTGGCCTTGATCACATCCACATAAATGAGATACTGCTGCTTGTCTAGAACATATCATTCCCTTTGAAGTTGGCACAAGGATTCACATAGGGGTTGATCTTCCTTCGAGTGGCAAACTCAGCAAGTGGTATATCATACATGCCCTTGGTGGGCTCCTTGAGCTTGGTGGCAGTGGTCTTGGTCCTGCGTTGGGGGGCATTGGAGCCCTCTGGAGCTTCATCTTGGTTGCGCAAACGCTTGGAGCCCGTGTCACGGTTGGGATTGGAACGGTGTGCATGGGCACCGGAGCCACCACCTAAGACACAAGACACAAAAACACACACGAGAAGCGAGAAGGATCAATGCAAAGACCACAGCAAAACAGGTGAAACAAGTAGAACTCGCAGTTGGTAATTGTCACTTGGGAGATTTGACTACAACGATAGTACCGCATGACTGCATGGTACTAAAATTTTAGTGCTGCTCCTAGCCACGGTAGTACCGTGTCTCAGAGCGGCAGTAAAATTTTAGTTCCGCGCCTCGCGCGGTAGTACCGCTCCTGAGGAGCGGTAGTACCGCACCAGAGATGCAGTAGTACTGCATGGTGTCAGATCCGAAACCTCAACTGGATCCGAGCACAACCATGACAACGAAGCGGTACTACGGTTGATCAAATCTACCATGGGGCAACATATCAAGTACCAAGTCTACGCATTACTACTCTCCTACATCCTACTCTTGCAAAGATTTGGCCTAAAATCTCAAGAACAACATGCATCTCCCCAAAAAACTAGAAACGAAAGAACGAACCAAGGAGAGAGGGATTTGGGGAGAAACCTTATTCCATGGCAAGAGAAAGTGGTGGGGAACAATCCCACCGGACGGAATCCGAGGAGAGCGGCCGGAGACGGAGATCCGGCGAGGGTCTTCGGCGTCGTTCTTGGGCAGGAGAGAGAGAGAGAGAGACGTGGGGAGAAAGAGTGAATGGGTATGGGGGAGTTGGAACTCCCCCTGCCCGCTCTTAACCCCCACGCGCTCTCGACTGCACGGTAGTACCGCGTGTCATCATGGTAGTACTGCCTGGGCGGAAGTACCACACCGAGGGCGATAGTACCGCTCCCCCAGGCGGCAGTAAAAAATTATTGTCGTGTTGGGTGCGGTAGTACAGTGCGCAGCTCCTGCGGTAGTACCGTGGCATTTCGCAGTAGTACCGTGTGCCCAAGAAAATGCAAGTTTCAAAATAGAGAAGACCAAAGGGCCTTTGCAAAGCAACCTTCAAGCGAACGGACGCACCAAAACACTGACATACGAGACAACACACACAAGCTTGGCACGAAGAAAGAGAGACAAGAGACAACAAGGACTAAACATGCTACACAACCTCTCCAAAGAGAGGGTGGTGGCCGGAGCCACCTATGTTTGAGTCAATTGGTATGGCACCGCGAAGAATTATCCTTGGGCCCATGTCCAAAACTCGTCTTTGAAGCACAAGTACCATCAACAATGGATAATGTGAAAGAGTTGATCAATTTATGCATAATGGGGGGAGTAAGAGTTCATTGAGAGACCAACACTCCCCTATGTCCATGCCTACACCTAAACAAGATAACAAGTTGAGTATGGTGGGGTGTGCAAGGGTTCAAGCAACATTGCTCGAATCAATGATATTTAGCTCATGCCTTAACTCGCGAAATCTTGCTTCATCCAAGGGATTCATGAAGATATCTGCAAGGTTATCAAGAGTGTTGACATAGTTAAGCTCAATCTCCCCTCGCCTAATGTGATCCCGGATGAAGTGATACCGAATCTCAATATGCTTCGTCTTGAAGTGTTGCACCGGGTTGAGAGAAATTTTGATGGCACTTTCATTGTCACACCAAAGAGGCACTTTGTCACAAATGACACCGTAATCCTTTAAAGTTTGCCTCATCCAATGAAGTTGAGCACAACAACTACCGGCAGCCACATACTCCGCTTCCATGGACGAGAGAGACACACAACTTTGCTTCTTGGAAGACCAACTCACCAAAGAGCAACCAAGAAATTGGCACCCTCCGGAAGTTGACTTCCTATCCACTTTGTCTCCCGCCCAATTGGAGTCCAAAAAGCCCACAAGGTTGAAGTTAGATCATCTTGGATACCATAAACCAAAGTTTGGGGTATGAGCCAAATATCGAAAGATTTGCTTGACCGCCACATAGTGGTTTTCCTTAGGTGTGACTTGAAACCGTGCACAAATTACCACACTCAACATGATATCCGGTCTAGATGCACAAAGGTAAAGCAAGGAGCCAATCATGGAGCGATATACATTTTGATCCACCGCTTTACCATTGGGATCTATGTCAAGTTGGCATTTGACAGACATTGGAGTGGAAGCCGGCTTGACATCACTTAGCTTGAATCTCTTGAGCATGTCTTGAGTGTATTTGGCTTGGTTGATGAAGGATCCTTCTCTTCGTTGCTTGACTTCGAACCCGAGAAAGAACTTCAACTCTCCCATCATGGACATCTTGAACTTGGAGGTCATGAGTGTGGCAAATTCCTCATTGAAAGCTTTGTTAGGGAACCAAAGATAATATCAACAACATATAGTTGGCACATAAACAACTCCCCTTTGACCTTCTTAGTAAAAAGAGTGGGGTCGATTTTCCCAATTTCGAAACCACGATCTTGCAACAACTCGGTAAGGTGGTCATAGCATGCACGTGGGGCTTGCTTAAGGCCATAGAGTTCCTTATCGAGTTGGTACACATGATCGGGAAAATAGGGATCCTCGAACCCGGGGGGTTGCTTGACATATACCAACTCATTAATAGGACCATTAAGAAAAGCACTCTTCACATCCATTTGTTGTAACTTAAAGTTACGATGAGAAGCATAAGCAATCAACATGCGAATGGATTCAAGGCGAGCAACGGGAGCAAAGGTTTCACCATAGTCGATACCCTAGACTTGGGAGTAGCCTTGAGCTACCAGACGAGCCTTGTTGCGAATGATAATCCCATGAGCATCTTGCTTATTCTTGAATATCCATTTGGTTCCAATGACAATATGGTTCCCCGTTGGCCTTGGCACCAATCTCCACACCTTGTTGTGCTTGAAGTTGTTGAGTTCTTCATGCATGGAATTAAGCCAATCCGGATCCTCGAGCGCCTCATAGACCTTTTGGAGTTCAACACAAGAGACAAACGCGTGATGTTCACAATAGTTTGATAATTGTCTACGAGTGCTTACCCCCTTTCTTAAGCTTCCAAGCACATTTGTCATGAGATGATCTTTGGTGGATAGCTTGGATGCGATCTTGGCGGCACGATGCTCTAATTCCTCCTCCGGAGAGAGTTAAGGAGCGGTTACTTGATCATATTGAGCGTCGTCTTGAGCTCGTTCTTGATCTTGAGCTTGCTCTTGATCTTGAACTTGCTTGGATGAGAGAACTTGACCTTGGGCATCACTTGGTGATTCAACACCATCTTGAGGTTGATCTTGCCCTTGGTCTTGTTCATGAGGTTGAGGGCCTTCACTTTGTTCTTCGGAAGCGTGTGGGCCTTGGGTTGGTGATGACTCCACGTGAGTGGAACATTGTCCTTCTCCTTCGGCCACAAGGGGATCCTCAATGGGTAGGATAAAACCAACACCCATTCTTCTTATGGCTTGGGGAGGAATTTCATCACCTACATCACAAGCGCCACTTTGCTCCACTTGGGAGCTGTTATTCCCATCAAACTCCACGTTACATGTCTATAAGTCCCGTGGACTTATTGAGGACACGGTAAGCATGAGAGTTTGTAGCATAACCAACAAATATGCTCTCATGAGCTCTAGCCTCAAATTTAGACAAATGAACACCTTTCTTGAGAATGAAGCACTTACACCCGAACACCCGGAAGTACTTGAGGTTGGGCTTGTTAACGGTGAGTATCTCATATGGAGTCTTGTTCAAGCCTTTGCGGAGGTAGAGCCGATTGGATGCATGACACACGATGTTGATGGCTTCAGCCCAAAAGCTGTATGGAGACTTGAACTCTGCCATCATGGTCCTTGCCGCATCCATCAACGTCCGGTTCTTCCTCTCCGCTACACCATTTTGTTAAGGGGTGTAAGGTGCGGAATATTGATGCTTGATCCCCTCATCACTAAGAAACTCATTCAAGGTGTATTTTTTGAACTCGGTGTCGTTGTGACTTCTTATTGTCAAGATCTTTGCATTGTGTTGACGTTGAGCTTCATTTGCAAAGTCAATGACGGTTTGTTGGGTCTCGCTCTTCCTCTTGAAGAAATATACCCAAGTGTATCTTGAATAATCATCCACAATCACCAAGCAATAATTTCTACCCCCAAGACTATCAAAGAATGGAGGCCCAAAGAGATCCATGTGAAGGAGCTCCAAAGGCCTCTTCGAGTAAATGATAGTCGTGGAGGGTGAGCCTTTTCATGTAGCTTTCCTTCGATACAAGCACTGCAAGCACGATCTTTAGCAAAACTAACATTTGTTAGTCCACAGACATGGTCCCCCTTGAGAAGACTTTGCAAAGATCTCATATTGACATGGGCTAAACGGCAATGCCAAAGCCATCCCACGTCAACTTTAGCCATTAGGCATATCGCGGTCTTAGTGGGTCGCTCCAAAAAGTTAATCACATAGAGACCATTCTCGACATGCCCAACAAAGGCTACTTTAAGAGTCTTGCTCCACAAGAGGGCCACGGTACCAACATCAAAGAAAGTGGCAAAGCCCATGAGTGCGAGTTGATGAACGGAAACTAAATTGTATGCAAGGGACCCAACAAGCATGACCTTCTCGATTGTGAGATCATGAGAAATGACAACCTTGCCAAGTCCCAGTACCTTAGAGGACGAGGCATGACCCCACTCGACATTGGTGGGCATAGATGGAATCTTGTGAACGTCCACCACCAAGTCCTTACTTCCAGTCATATGATTAGTGGCTCCACTATCGAGCAACCATGATCCCCCACCGGAAGCAAACATCTACAAGAGATCAATGCTTGGTTTTAGGTACGCATTTTGTAATGGGTCCTTTGAGGTTAGTAACAAGGGTCTTAGGAACCCCAATAGACCATTCAATGTACTCATAGGAGAAACCAACAAATTTGGCATAAACATGTCCATCACTAGCACGACATAACACATAAGAAGGGTTAAAGTCGCCGACTTTGTTGGGAGGGGTAGCATTGCCCTTCTTGGCATCACTACCCTTCACAATGTTCTTCTTCTTCTCCTTGGAAGCACCCTCTCCCTCCTTCACAAAAGTTTGCTTGAGAGGGGGAGGTTGTTTGGCCTTGTCTTCCTTCTTCTTGTTCTTGGACTTGGGTGTGAACCCAATTCCTTCCTTGCCCACAACCTCATTTTGATTGCTCAAAAGGTCGTTGAGGTTCTTCTCACCTTGTATGTATGACACAAGGCCTTTCTCAAGTTGCTTCTTAAACTTTGCATTCTCCTCAACAAGATGCACATGCTCACAACAAGGGTTAGTAGCATTTGCATTATCAATTAAAACCATGTGAGGAAAAGTGGCTTTCTCCTTGGTTAGCTTCACTTGGAGTTGATCATGAGACTCCTTGAGGCTAGCATGAACACCTTTCAAGGCCTTGTGAGCCTTGTCAAGTATATCAAACTCCTCCTTGAGTTTAGCAAGATCAACCCCAAGCTTGGCCTTCTCGGAGTTTAGCACATGAGATACAACAAGTGTATGATCAAGATCTTTCTTTAATTTAGCGTGGTTGTTGTTGTATGACTCCTCAAGAGCCAAACGAAAACCTCGCTCTTCCTCAAGAGCATTGGAAAGATCCGAAATCTCATCGGCATAGTCACGACTATGCCCCTCTATCTTAGAGATGGTATTTTCATGAGCCTCGATCATGTCATTGGCTTCACCAAGTTGTTCCAAGAGAGCAACGAAGTGCTTCTTGGATTTCCCTTTGAGTTTACTCATAAATGACTCAAATTCATTCTCCTCCACATTGGACCCCTCATGTTCATCAATGCAATCTGTCAACGAAGGATTATTAATGATGGTAGTTTTGATGTTGGGAGTTACCTTGTTGGTGGCTTTAGCCATGAGGCACTTGGCGGTGATGTTCTCATTGGGTGAGTCGAAGAGAGACACCCATGGAGTTGTCGCAATGGCAACGGAGGCCATGGCAACTGACTCACTATCTTCATCATCATCATCCTCATGGTACTCTTCTTGTGCCACCAACCCCTTGGGAGGAGTCTTCTTGATGAAGTTGCTCTTGTTGGGGAAAGACTTGGCCTTGTCTTTTCGGATGAGCTTGCCACCATTGTTTTCCCTTTTCTCATAAGGACATTCCGCAACAAAGTGGCTCACATTGCCACAATTATAGCAAGTCCTCATTTGTTGCTTGACCTTTGCGCCACTTGAGTTATTCTTGTTGAAGTTGGGCCTTGTGTTCTTCTTGCTCCAAAATTGCCTTGAAGTAAGAGCCATGTGTTCATGATAAGCATACTTTGTATCTTCGGGATTGCTCTCCTCTTCTTCCTCTTCTTCCACACTAACCTTGGCCTTCAAGGAAAGGTTGGGCTTCTTTGCTCTTTGAGAGCATAACACCGCATTGTCGGCGGTCTTGTCCAAGATGCTCATAGCTACAAACTCATCCAGCACTTCACTTGAGGACAAGGTGTGGAAGTCCAACCTTTGACGAATGACGAAGGACATGGCCTTGTGGTAAGGCATCATGGCCTTGAGGAATTTGCGCTTGATCCAATTGTCATCTGTATCCTTGCTCCCATGATCTCGGAGTGAGACCTCGAGAGTAGTTAATCTCCGATAGAGCTCACAGGGTTCTTCATCTTCTTTCATTGCAAACTCATCAGCTTCATCTTGCACCACTTCATAGTTGGAGCGTTGAATGCTTGCGCTTCCCCGGTAGAGGGACACAACATGGCGCCATGCATCCTTGGCCATGGTGAATGGCCAGAGGTGAGCAAGATCTTCGGGTGGAATTGCATCTTGGATGATGAAGAGAGCATTCTCATTGAATTGATTGTCCGCGGCTTCTCTAGGGGTGAAGTTGTTTCGGTCATGCGGATAAAAACCTTCTTCAATGATTCTCCAAAGGTTAGTATTAACATGGTTCAAATGACGCTTAAAGCAATAAACCCAAGAATCAAAGTCCTCATTTTTTACAATCTTAAGGGGAGGACCGACATGATTCAAATGAGTGGAAGGAATCGGTCCACCATAAGTAAGTGGACGTTCCACATGGGCAAAGATGTCGTTGCCAATTTTACCACTAGAAGAAGGAACCTTTTCACTAGTAGCTTCCCCCTTATCGGAGTTAGCATCCGTCACCTTGTTAGTGGGATCACCCATTTTCACCGGCGCGGTAGATAGCTTAGGCCCTTCTAAGAATTTATTAAACATGCTTTCAACCTCGGTCGTCATGGAGGTTTTCAATGTGTCCAAAGCCACATTGAATTCCTCACGAGAGACCGTGGTTCCCCCATCGGCCGTAGACGAGATCGGATTCGCATCGGAGTGCTCCTCCTCACCGTCTACGGTGTCAACCATACTCTTCGGACGGTAAAGTCCTTAAGAAAGAGACAATGATCTAATACCAATTGAAAGGATTGATATAGTTGACTAGAGGGGGGTGAATAGCCAACTAACAATTTTAGCTTTTTTACCAATTTAAACTTTGCATCAAAGTAGGTTGTCTAGATATGCAACTAGGTGAGCAACCTATATGATGCAACAAGAACAAGTACACAAGCAAGCAAGGGAATTAACACAAATAAGCTTGCACAAGTAAAGGCACGAGATAACCAAGAGTGGAGCCGGTGAAGACGAGTATGTGTTACCGAAGTTCCTTCCTTTTGAGGGGAAGTACGTCTCCGTTGGAGAGGTGTGGAGGCACAATGCTCCCCAAGAAGCCACTAGGGCCACCGTATTTTCCTCATGCCCTCACACAATGTGATATGCCGTGATTCCACTATTGGTGCCCTTGGAGGTGGCGACCGGACCTTTACAAACAAGGTTGGGGCTATCTCCACAACTTAATTGGAGGCTCCCAACGATACCACAAAGCTTCACCACAATGGAATATGGCTCCGTGGTGACCTCAACTATCTAGGGTGCTCAAACACCCAAGAGTAACAAGATCCGCAAGGGATGAGTGGGGGGAATCAAATTTCTCTTGGTGGAAGTGTAGATCTAGGCCTTCTCAACCAATCCGTAGAGAATCAACAAGTTTGATTGGCTAGGGAGAGAGATCGGGCTAAAATGGAGCTTGGAGCAACAATGGAGCTTGGGGGTGGAAGAGATAGTTAACTCGGAGAAGAAGACACCCCTTACATAGTGGAAGAACAAATCCAACCGTTATCCACCAACTCAGCATGCGTAGCACGGTACTACCGCACCGGGAACGCGGTACTACCGCAAGGAAACACGGTACTACCGCCCGAGCAGCAGAAAACAAAACAGCCCAGATGCAATGAAGCAGAGGGCGGTAGAACCGCTGGCGCGGTACTACCATTCCCCCTTGCGGTACTACCGCAAGGCAGAAATAGTCCAGATTTTGGAAAGGCACGGACATATAAAAATACATCCATGGTAACTTCCGCTGAGTTGGGATCTATGCAAAAATACGACACGGTAGTACAGCAAGCCATGAGCGGTATTACCGCGCGAGGTGCGGATGTAAAAAATTACATCCGCTCCTACTGTCGCGCAAACTTCTGAGCCTGGCCAGAGCGCACGGTACTACCACGCACCTGGCGCGGCACTACCGCGTAGGGCGCGGATGTAAAAAATTACATCCGCCCTACTACCGTAATAGCGGTAGCGCCTGGCCTGAGGCCACAGTACTACCGCTCCAAGGAAGCGGTACTACCGTGGGCACTTGCGGTACTACCGCACCAGAGGCCGGTACTACCGCATGCCCCTGTTCAGCAAACACGACATTTTGCATAGACATGAAAAGACGAGGATGCTCCAAAGTGCCAAAGGAAAGGCGGTGCAAAGGAGTAGACGTGTACGTGATGATTCCACCCAAACCTTTCCAAAGCGGACTCCCTCTTAATAGTATGGCTTTCCTATGACTCAAATCCACCGAAAAGAAATGTAGAGAAACGCCGTCTTCAATAGTCTTCGAGGGGCACCAAATCGTCTTGTGCCTAGTGATAAAAAGTCTGAAACACTCAATGCACACGATTAGTCCGCAAAAGCATTGTCATCAATCACCAAAACAACTAAGGGATAAATATGCCCTTACAGCGTGGCTGAGAAAACACTCAACCAGACAGGCAACACTCCACTTGGGTAACTATAGCAATCATGGGAGCACCATTGCAAGATCTGAAGCAGTGGAGCAATGGACGGATTTTGAAATTTGAGAATGGAAATGATGGATATTAGGGAGAAGGGGCGCTAGCAGGACGAGGTTGCGGAGGGGCAACAACCAAAGGATCGGTATTTGGGAGGTGCGGTGGTCAGACAAAAATCAATTGATGGATTAACTAATTGGTTATTGTTACAGTACAACAATTGCGAACACAAGTGATGTCATGGCTTGTTGATTTGATTGAGCTATACGTAGAGACGACTATGAAGATCAAGTCTCTACAGTTAGGTTTGATGAGTCATGAATGGATGATGGAGACAGGGATGGAGTAAGGGAGTGAACTCATACCATCACCACCAACTTCAATTTGTAACTCACTGGAAAAAATGTGGCATCCCTATCAAAAATAAAATGTTGCGTCTTTTCTGTGTGGGGATGACGCATGCCCGAGGAACCTTCACCGCGTTCCCCGAGGAGAGCCTAATTATTTGTTGTTTGCAAACTCATTGCGTAAGTCATATCACAGAGTACTCTCTTTTTCCCTTCTATCCCTGTTGAGAGTCGACTCCCACACCCCTACTTCGTCCCTCTTTTCTTTGGTGGTCTCGCTGCTCGAAGTGGGGATGGATGAGGAGATCAGATCTCAGTTGTAGATAGTATAGGTTAGATCCAGGTCTAGGTTGGGATTTTCCTTAAGGGCAATTATTGTTAATGCCATTTTGGAACTTCTCACCAACGCCCGCCATCCTCATCTCGTAGTCGTGCTTTTCTTCCTATAGTTGCCTTCCATGTGTAGTAGGCGTGCGGTAGGTTGCCAACGGTGAAGAACTAGGTGAGTCCTTCCTTAATAAGCTATTGGTGGAGTACCATAGTCTATTGAGAACATGTGCGGTTACACATGAGAATAAGTGCAACCAACACACCCCGCGTTTTGGGGGGCGCCTGATGAAAAACCGATGGATGTGGTTTGGCTTGAAATGGGTTCCTCCCGCATTTGCCAAAACATACCTTGTATTTTGACCAAAATCAACATGCGGTCCACCCATGTAGTACGGCATATTCACAATAAGTCCTCACATTTCATCCAAATAAAACCACCTGTGACGAAACCACGGTGGAAAACCGGAGTGCGGTTGAGTTTGATTATAAACACAAGGTTTGTTTTGCAACGCCTGTTCACATCTTCGTTTCTGTTTTAATCCTGTCCACCAATTCCTCATCCAACAGTCCAAAATCGTAAGGTGCATTAGGCGCACGTAATCTCCCGTTTCGCTGGATATGTTTTCCACGCCCTATCGCGCGCAAAACCGAGGAACACGCAGGCTCAATTAACTCCCTAACATGCACACCCACTGCCAAGTGGCCCCTCGTTGGCTGCCCCACCCTACAGCGACAGGGACCTAGCTTAGCGCTAGTCAGCAAGCATAATCAAATAATTAAAGACAAGAAAGAGGTCAAACGGCTATCCTCACGCCCCCCTCACAAATCCCAAAGGATTCCTCCATTTTCTAGGACTTCCGCTTCCGCCCACGATCCATTTCTTTTCTCAGCTCTTCTTGTTTTACTCACCAGTCTCCGATGTTCGCAGGCCACTAGCATTCGCATCTGGCTGCTCAATTCGGTATTTTTTCTTTGTTGTGTGAAAGCAATTGGCCACCACTCTGCTGCAATCCAATTTCTTGCCCGTCCCTGTGCACCAATTTCCTCATTTTTGTGCTTGTCCCTCCCTGAAAGGCTCAGGCGGCCTTCGATTTGATGTTCTTGTCCAAGCGCTGAATTTCTTGGGGTTTCTGAGGCTTTAGAAGCTTGTTAGATCGACGGAGATGCACCTAGCTCCCAGCTCCGATCATTCAGCTGTCTCGCCGGCGCTCAGGATTCAAGAAACCCCGCCGAATCTGCCGTTCTTGGGCGTCCAGGCTCCAGATCCAGCCCGGAGCTGCTCGTCGAGAGGCAGTGCGGGATCCAAGCTCTAGCGCGCGATCTCCGAGCGGCGGCACACCCATTGGAGATCTCGCGCGGGAGCAGCCAAGCCAAGAAGATGTCGCCTCAGCCGCCCCACGACTTCCCCGAGGACAAGGGGGAGGCCAATGTGCTCATCGAGGAGGCCCGGGGGTCGCCGCCGGCCAAGGAGGCAGGGGCGGGCGGCGCCGTGGGCTGGGTGCTGTCACCGGTGGCGTGGTTCCGGATGCTGGTCAGGGAGCTGCACTGGAGCTTCGTGCTCGGCGTGGTGGCCACCTACGGCATCAGCCAGGGGCTCGGGGGCGGCATCTCGCGCGTCGCCTCCGACTACTACTGGAAGGACGTGCAGAAGGTGCAGCCGTCGGCGGCGCAGGTGTACCACGGCGTCACGTCCATCCCCTGGCTGGTCAAGCCGGTCTGGGGCCTGCTCACCGACGTGCTCCCCGTCGCCGGCTACCGGCGCCGGCCCTACTTCGTCCTTGCAGGTGAGCAAGCATAGTGTTTTGGGCTTTTGGTTACACTTGTGTACTGACGAGCTGTAAACTGAAACTCTGGACTGAATTGTAGACTTGTGGTAGTTTTTGAACATTTGGTGCTGGTGAAGTATAGTGATTAGTGACTAGTGACGAACCAAATTGACGGCGTCGATTACGCCTGTGGCTCAGATAGGACTGCCATTCCTTTGCTGCTATGCACTACGGCGCTATGCATCCGAATGATGATGAGCCACAACAGGAAACAAATTTATTTTGCCATTGGGATATCCATATTTCACTTCTGAATAACTGAATTGCATATAGGGAAATGCTAAATGTGACCAACGATTAGGAAGGAACCAGTGGAGCTGTTTACTTGCATATATTCAAAGCAAAAATGTGGCATATGTGAAATACATCGGCTATTCCCCGTAGCAGTGTTATTTTTACTGCCGTTCTCTTGATTAAATGTAACTATTATATTTGGTAACAGGCTATGGATTTTCTTTATTAATTTTGCCCCCTCCCTGTTTTCCGAGGAATACACAGGCATAATGGGAGTGATTGCTATGCTTATAGTCTCTCTACACAGCAAGCTTCATGTGATGTTTGCATTATTGGCATTGATGTCTGGGAGTGCAAGTGTAGCAATAGCTGATGTAACTATAGATGCCTGTGTGGCCGAAAACAGTCTAATACACCCTCATCTCGCAGCTGACATGATGAGCTTAAATGGCTTCTGTTCATCTGTTGGAGGTCTTATTGGATTCTCAATAAGTGGTTTTCTTGTTCATGCAATTGGATCACAGGTGAGCATCACCAGCTCATAACACTCGATATTTTAGTGCTCTGTACTTCCCAATCATTGATCATCTCTAATCAAATGAGCTAGATAACTTCCTCATAAATCCAATCCAGAGTATTTTATCCACATACAGCAAGCTTGTGCTCCTCTATTTTGCCGTGTAGAATGTAAATTATCTATTATTACTACTTTGTATGGTACTGGTTTCTGGAATCTGATAGTAGATAAATCTTGTCTTTCTCAAGGGAACCCTTGGCATTTTAACTATACCTTCTGCCCTAGTAATTTTAGCTGGAATACTGCTAAAGGATGTCCATATCCCCAACTTCCCATACGGGCAGGTTAGTAGAATGTTTTCTTCGTGGTGTTTGAGATCAGATATAAGTAATTGTTTGCATGCACTGATTTTTCTGTCTGAAACCACACACTAGGCTCATAAGAAGTTTGTAGAAGCCAGTGGAAAAATGTTAAGGACCTTAAAATGCCCTGAAGTATGGCGGCCATGTTTTTACATGTACATGTCGCTTGCTCTCAGTGTGGATATTCAAGAAGGAATGTTCTACTGGTACACAGATCCAAGTGCAGGGCCATCTTTCTCTGAGGTACACCTTACATCTTTATGCATTTTTGTGCTATAATATAGTTCGTAATTTCTTTGGACCTTTGGCTCCTTTTTTCATGACACTACAGTTTGCTTGAAGTTAAATTCTATTATTCTTTTTTTCCCGGGGAAAATTCATCTGTACTTGACATATCTGAAATGACTCCCATGTGTTCCTTTTCACTTCATGTTATAGACTTTTCATAGTTTCGAAGATGCAATTTTGACTACAATATATTTTCAAGATGTTCCATATCTTCAAATTAACATGTTTTGTAAAATTATGATATCAATAAATTACTTTTGAAGAAAAATCCAATATATATATTTATATGCAATATATAGATAGTTTTGGATATATTCCCGAACAAATGTTAGAAAGTTTGCTTCTTATTCTAAAGCATCAAATAAAAAAGGGGCACTGTGGGTACATCTGATGCAAATATAACATTTCTTTTGGGAATTTAACAATCTTTGACGCATGACTGAAATAAGACTTTTTTTCTACTTTACCAGGGATTCATTGGGTTTATCTTCGCAATTGGTTCGGTGGGATCTCTTGTTGGAGTTATACTTTATCAAAATATTCTTAGGGATCACTCTTTTCGCAGTGTTCTTTGTTCAAGTCAGTTGCTACTAAGCCTGTCAGGAATGCTTGATCTGATTTTGGTACTTCGTCTAAATCTAAAACTTGGGATACCTGATTACTACTTCGCTGTGATCGACGAGGGGGTCGCCAAAATGATCAACCGCATCAAGTGGATGCCTCTTTTGGTGCTCAGCTCAAAGCTTTGCCCACCTGGCATCGAGGGCACATTCTTCGCGCTGCTCATGTCCATTGACAATATTGGCGTGCTGACAGCATCTTGGATCGGTGGGCTACTCCTTCATTTGTTAAGGATCACAAGGACAGAGTTCAAAAACCTCTGGGCCGCGATCTTGATCCGAAATGTGATGAGGCTACTACCGTTGGCACTGCTATTCTTGGTGCCAAGAAGTGACCCGAATTCTAACATCCTTCCTGCTGATCTGCTGGCTGAGTATGACTGTGCTGAGGCTCGACGAATAGAGAACGTCGAGCTAACCTCTCTTACCGTTGACAAGAATCCGAGCGCCGATGCCTCGCTCCAGGAATGCAAAACCCAGGAGCATCTTGATATAGGGCAAGATGACGACGAGGCTTCGTTACTCGCCAACAGGAGCTGATGGACCATACACATGTTTTTTTTCCCTCATTACACAGACATATAGTTGAAAAGGATCATAAAAATCACATTGTGTTGTTTTTAGTTGTTCACATGCTGTTGTATTCATTCATTTTACATTAGGTTAGCAAATCATCAAATGCCAGATAGTACTTTGAAATTTGATGCTCCCTCCTATCCATATTACTTGTCGCCGCTTTAGTAAAACATCAGTTTCTTCTTTTTAACTCTCACTGTGTTGTCTGATCTTGACTCAAAGTTGTATTATTTACCTTCCTTGCAAGTCTTGTATGCGACGTGTCTATTTTCCTTCTGCCCTGGCTTAACCTGGCCAGTTCACACTTCACAATCTACATGATTTGACCTTTCAAAGCCTGAATTGATGCCACGAAGGGCCATGTGCAGTGGACCAGATTCTCTGCAACTCATTTTCATCAGCAGATGGAGGAGAACGATATGGTAATAGCGATGTTGCTGTTAGGTGCACGCTAGCAGTGATGATTTCATTCTTGACAGCAACAAATTTAAATGATTGATTCCCAATTATTAGAGTGATCCCTTTGGCGAGACACAAGGCGAATTAGGGTGTCATGCCTCAGAAATCACAGGAGGTGGAAAAATTAGCATGAAAATCCCATTGAAAATAAATATGATATTTTTCTGGGGGGAAATGTTGCTCGAAGGGAGATCGTGGAGGTGGACATAGAGAGACCGTCTACCCTTCTCGAAAAATTCTCAAAGGGAGCTTGTGAGGGGTGTGCTCTTATGGATTTGGGTGACCGTTTTTCACGAAATTTGGGTGACCATATTTCATGAGTTCGCAATGTTTTTTTCCCAAGAAAAAGGCGTTTCAGGAACGATAATAGGGGTTCCCTCACCGATACAAGAACAACTAAATCTATGTCCCACCATAATAGGTGGGTTTTCAATGACCAATACTCTTAGGAGGTGGTTCAAGTTTGCGCATGATCTTTTTCTTTACTGAGAAAAGGCATTTTATTCATTCTTTAGGTGGACAATATCAGATTGCACTAAGGCAAACCATAAAGTCAAGGACTACATCAAGAGTAAGAGCACTAGAGACTACAAAAATACCTTCTTTTAGCGCACCGATGAGCAACTTCATTCGCATCTCTTCATTCAAATTGAACTTCAAAACCCTGAAAGCTTGAGAGATAGGAGTGAATCTCTCTGAGTATATGACATGCCACTAAGCGAAAATCATCACCCCGTCAGTCATCACGAAGAGATTGACAGGCAGTTTTTGGTGCGATGTTTTGCCACACCACCTCCATTGCAAGCAACATTGCATCCCTACGTGCTAGTAGCTCAATCGTGTAGGGGTTGACTATCATTGGATATTTAGAACACCTGGCCGCGACGAAGTTTCCCATGTGATCATGGGCCACAACTCCCACCACAAAACATCCCCTGGGCACATCTACAACCCATGCTTGTTGATCTTTGTCCATTCCATCTTTGGTGCCCTACACTTTGCCACAACCCCTTCCTCTACGTCGGCAGCACTAGACACTACTACACCGACGACCAAGGCCCATCCCAGACCGACTTAGGCTCACAAGGGAAGTGGGTGTTACCCGGCCCACGGCTGGATCACACACTGACAGAGAGAGTTAAGTAGCAGCCGGCGTGTGAGAGGGAGGGCAGGCTGGAACTAGACAAAAGCGGCGGTTGGCTCTCCTATCCCCGACCTGCTTTCTTCCTCCAAGAACCCTAGCTTGCATCTCCAATTCGGCTTGTAATCGACGAACCACCACTGATTCTTGCATCAGCGTAAAATTTGGTATCAGTAGCCTTTTCCACCTACCATCAAAGGCTGGCAAGCTAATTCCCCGCCATTATATAGTCCATGGCAAAGCCGCAACCATGGAAGAAATCAAAAAAGCCATGGTTGATCTGACGACAGCCATCAATGCCATGTCAGCTAAGATAAGTGAGATCCACCCCGTCGTCCTCAAACTCCAAGGGTGGTGACTGGAGATCGAGTGCTTGGTGGAGGATTTGCGCACCGAGGTAGGCAAGTTACGGTGTCAAGCGCGGTTGGGATGCCTAGGGAGATGCACCCCAGTATGTTCCACCACCTCAGCAACACTATGGCTATGGTGGTGATTATGTGTCTAGGATAGAGTTTCAGCAGCTGCAATAGCGGCTCGGAGGGATCCGCACGGACCTCCGGAGACTAATGCTAACATACACCTGCTCAATGGGAACAGGTTGTCCATGTTTGGTTTCTGGCAGCCTTGCACAGCCCCATCATCCTCCAATGGTCCATCATAGATGAAGTGGCCTCATACTGCACCTAGTGACTGCGATGGAGAAGACATGGACCAGAGAGAGTTAGGCCAAGAGTCTAAACTTGGGGGAGCTCATCCCCTAGTTATCCATGCATCCGTGCATATTTCATTCTCTTCTTTCTATTTGTTTTCTTTTACTTCTCATCATGATTATTTTTAGTTTTGCATAATAAATTTCCAAAGAGAACTTTGTTCTTGTTTGTTGGAATTTTCATATGTCCTTTGTTCGAGCCCATAGATTTGTTCACCACTAGCAACTTGGAAATGAAGATAACGAAGGGGGAAGTGACTCGAGGAAAGAGCAAACCAGTGCGAGAAGGTAAAATATATTCATGCTCACTTTTCTTGCAAGCTTAATTAAGTTAATGCCTTTATTTGGCTGGTTGCACTAAAGCTTCGTTCACCATGGTAGTTGAATATCATTTAGTCATAACTCTCAACTTTGAATCCTGCTAGTGAAACTTTGATGTAAATCATGGTTTTGCTCCTAAAGAAAAGAAAGAAAATTCAAAAAGAAACTTAGGGGCTCAGATTTTTGAAGAGAACTAGCACTTAAGTAGTTCAACCCCATAGCACTGAATTTGATTGTCTCGATGATACCTACCGATAGAGTTGTTTAGAGGAATGAATATTTGAGGTGATCGAGGTTATGACAAAACTTGTCTGCGATACAAAAATCATGGAGCTTCGGCTTCTCGCTAGTTTCATGTATTGTTGGTGTATGTTGTGATAATGCGCATAAATGCGTCTTTGTTAGCAATTTGGAGCTTGAGGTGAAATTGACCGGCTTTCTCCTAAGAGGTGTGTATGTGGTAAATGCGAACATTGATCATTGAGCTCGAAAGAGACAACCTTAATGATCCATAGTGAACAAAATTAAGCCATAGTGCAAACCCCATTGCAACTAGCAAATGTTGGCATAACCATGTCACCAAAGATTGAAGTTCCAACGAATAACGATTGAAGGAAGTATTTGAGAGTCATGACTTGGAGGTACTAGTGGGTGTTAATGAAATACTTGAGCACTATGTTTTCTTCTCTTCCGAAACTCCTTTGTGAAATTTGTTTTCAATAGAGCTTCAAAGAAAAACCCATTCTCTTAAGAGAACAAAAGTTTTTACTTACCTAGCACTTAGTTAACTATGGAAGATTTGACTTGAGAAATTCTAACTAGTGATATGACTATGAGACTAGACGTGGCTAAGCAGCGAGCTTAAGGTGCAACCATTCAAATGCAAGTATTCTCTTAACTAAGATGGTAGGATTTGTGAGAAGGGAAATATTACACCTTCACGAGCCGGTAAACTTCTTTCTACTCAATTTTCAAACTCCCTCTCATTCTCATAATTTCTTAGTTGCCCGAGGATGAGTAAGTCTTGAGCTTGGGGGAGTTGATGGCTCGAGAATTTATGAATTTTTACAAGGAGTTTTCATTTGGTTTTCATAGGGTTTCCGTTATTTCTCGGTTATTTCTAACACTAATCCTTTGAGAGAGAGAAGAAAAGCCGTTCTCCGTTGTTGGCAGGAAAAAGTATATATGGAAGGAAACCAAAGTGAATTACTGCAAATCAAACCAAATTAAGCAACTTTCATGTTGTGAGTTTGCTCACCAAGCGCGTCAGAGCGCAAGACTGCCTTTATACCAGCACACGCGCTCCTATGGCCGATTGCATGAAGTGCCAGGGGCACCCTCTCATCTACAGAAAACACTTTCGTGAAGGCACAACATACATTGGAGAAATCTAACCGCTGCCACACCATCTAGAACACAGAGAGAAGAGATCCGGAGAAGAAGAACCACCAGAGATCCTTGTAGTTTTGTTCCTCCATCTCCATATTCATATTCATTTCACCTTCACCATTGTAAGAGGAATTCCAAGATGTAAGATGAGGGTGTGTAAACCCTATTCATACTCAGCTGGAGATCAAGACTTGTTTAATCATTCATCTTATTATGGATCTCTAGGGTATTATCGTTATGATTTTCATAGATTTATTCTCCGAGATGATTGTCTATTCTCTTTCAATGTGTGAGTAATTCCCCTTAGGCGCGGAAGATGTAGAAGGGTGGTAAGATTCATTTGTGCTTATCCTATAGGTCGTTAGTTGTGTTTGTAGTCTTATGATATGTTTAGTAAGTTGTTATTCTGTGGCGAACTCTATGCGTGTTGTTCAATTTAAGGGCCCGGGCGACATGATCTCAAGACCTACACAGGTAATACATATTGTTTAAGAAATTCGCGACCTCGGAGCAACAGGTAGAGACATCTATAAGGACCGAACACAATACGAGATAACGATGATTCATTGAAATTAATGCATGATTCTAGTTTAATGACCTTAATTGTGGAGACGATCATAGTGTAGAATATAATCCCGTGAGGCGTTCCATAACCCTATGGTGATCCACCTACTGAATAAGCAAATCAAATACTAAATTCATGATACAAGGTGACTAGATGTATACCATGATCCGAAGTCTCTACGCACCTAACCTCTCCATTGCATAAAAACACTTTTATTTTTATTTATGTTATTTACCATCAAGCTATTATTATTCTCGCCGCAACCAACTCATCATATTCACTATTTTAGTTCATTTGACTCCTGGAGCACCAACAACTTTTGCAGAATCATAAGCAGTTACTTCACATAAGAACCACGACAACTTGCATGTGACAGAAACGTCACTCATAAATACTCTACTCCGCTCTTTGTTGGGATACTATTGGGATACTTACACGAAGGTGATACACTACCTTGTGTGTTTTGCAGGCCATCACACGCCGTCCGTCAGATGGCCAACATCATTTCCTCGTCCCACGACTCCGACGATGCCCCTCCTGCCATTGACGCCTACACGAATGGCTACGACCACAGGGGCAAGGGGCCAACGATGAAATGGTGATTTCCGACACCCCTATCCGTCTCATTTTAGTTTTTAGTCATTCTTAGTTTTAACCTATGACCGTTTACCGGCGATGAACTGCCTATTTTGATCCAACGGACGGAGTATGATGCTATGCCGTATGAAATTTGTTGGAAATATGCCCTAGAGGCAATAATAAAAGGATTATTATTATATTTCCTTGTTCATGATAATTGTCTTTTATTCATGCTATAATTGTGTTATCCGGAAATCGTAATACATGTGTGAATACTTAGACACCAACATGTCCCTAGTAAGCCTCTAGTTGACTAGCTCGTTGATCAACAGATAGTCATGGTTTCCTGACTATGGACATTGGATGTCATTGATAATGAGATCACATCATTAGGAGAATGATGTGATGGACAAGACCCAATCCTAAACATAGCACAAGATCGTATAGTTCGTTTGCTAGAGTTTTCCAATGTCAAGTATCTTTTCCTTAGACCATGAGATCGTGTAACTCCCGGATACCGTAGGAGTGCTTTGGGTGTACCAAACGTCACAACGTAACTGGGTGACTATAAAGGTATACTACGGGTATCTCCGAAAGTGTCTGTTGGGTTGACACGGATCAAGACTGGGATTTGTCACTCCGTATGACGGAGAGGTATCTCTTGGGCCCACTCGGTAATGCATCATCACAATGAGCTCAAAGTGACCAAGTGTCTGGTCACGGGATCATGCATTACGGTACGAGTAAAGTGACTTGCCGGTAACGAGATTGAATGAGGTATTGGGATACAGACGATCGAATCTCGGGCAAGTAATTTACCGATTGACAAAGGGAATTGTATACGGGGTTGCTTGAATCCTCGACATCGTGGTTCATCCGATGAGATCATCGAGGAGCATGTGGGATCCAACATGGGTATCCAGACCCCGCTGTTGGTTATTGACCGGAGAGCCATCTCGGTCATGTCTACATGTCTCCCGAACCCGTAGGGTCTACACACTTAAGGTTCGGTGACGCTAGGGTTGTAGGGATATGTATATGCAGTAACCCGAAAGTTGTTCGGAGTCCCGGATGAGATCCCGGACGTCACGAGGAGTACCGGAATGGTTCGGAGGTAAAGAATTATATATAGGAAGTGCTATTTCGGCCATCGGGACAAGTTTCGAGGTCACCGGTATTATACCGGGACCACCGGAAGGGTCCCGGGGGTCCACCGGGTGGGGCCACCTATCCCGGAGGGCCCCATGGGCTGAAGTGGGAAGGGATCCAGCCAAAAGTGGGCTGGGGCGCCACTTCCCCCTAGGGCCCATGCGCCTAGGGTGGGGAAACCCTAAAGGGGGCGCCCCCTTGCTTGGGGGGCAAGTCCCCCACCCCTTGGCCGCCGCCCCCCTAGGAGATTGCATCTCCTAGGGCCGCCGCCCCCCTAGGCCTCCCTATATATAGTGGGAGGATGGAGGACCTCTCACCTACGCCTTTGGTGCCTCCCTCTCCCTCTCCATCACCTCCTCCTCCTCCTCCATAGAGCTTGGCGAAGCCCTGCCGGAGTACTGCAGCTTCACCATCACCACGCCGTCGTGCTGCTGCTGGAGCCATCTTCCTCAACCTCTCCTTTCCCCTTGCTGGATCAAGAAGGAGGAGACGTCACGCTGACCGTACGTGTGTTGAACGCGGAGGTGCCGTCCGTCCGGCACTAGGATCTCCGGTGATTTGGATCACGTCGAGTACGACTTCCTCATCCCCGTTCTTTGAACGCTTCCGCGCGTGATCTAAAAAGGTATGTAGATGCAATCCGATCACTCGTTGCTAGATGAACTCCTAGATGGATCTTGGTGAAACCGTAGGAATTTTTTTGTTTTCTGCAACGTTCCCCAACAGTGGCATCATGAGCTAGGTCTTTGCGTAGTTCTCTATGCACGAGTAGAACACAATTTGTTGTGGGCATTGATGTTGTCAACTTTCTTGCCGCTACTAGTCTTATCTTGCTTCAACGGTATTGTGGGATGAAGCGGCCCGGACCAACCTTACACGTACGCTTACGTGAGACCGGTTCCATCGACTTGTTGGGGAACGTAGCAACAATTCAAAATTTTCCTACGTGTCACCAAGATCAATCTATGGAGTCATCTAGCAACGAGGGAGGAGTGGAACTACATACCCTTGTAGATCACGCGCGGAAGCGTTCAAGAGAACGGGGTTGATGGAGTCGTACTCGTCGTGATCCAAATCACCGATGATCCTAGCGCCGAACGGACGGCACCTCCGCGTTCAACACACGTACGGAGCAGCGACGTCTCCTCCTTCTTGATCCAGCAAGGGGGGAGGAGAGGTTGATGGAGATCCAGCAGCACGACGGCGTGGTGGTGGAAGTAGCGGGATTCCAACAGGGCTTCGCCAAGCGCTGCGGGAGGAGGGAGATGTGTCATGGGAGGGAGAGGGAGGCGCCAGGGCTTCGGTGAGGCTGCCCTCCCTTCCCCCCACTATATATAGGGCCAAGAGAGAGGGGGGCGCAGCCTTGGCCCTTCCTCCAAGGAAGGGTGCGGCCAGGGAGGAGTCCATCCTCCCCAAGGCACCTAGGAGGTGCCTTCCCCCTTTAGGACTCTTCCTTTCCCTTATCTCTTGGCGCATGGGCCTCTTGGGGCTGGTGCCCTTGGCCCATATAGGCCAAGGCGCACACCCCTACAGCCCATGTGGCCCCCCGGGGCAGGTGGACCCCCTTGGTGGACCCCCGGACCCCTTTCGGCACTCCCGGTACAATACCGATAATGCACGAAACTTTTCCGGCGACCAAAACAAGACTTCCCATATATAAATCTTTACCTCCGGAACTCCTCGTGACGTCCGGGATCTCATCCGGGACTCCGAACAACTTTCGGGTTACCGCATACTAATATCTCTATAACCCTAGCGTCACCGAACCTTAAGTGTGTAGACCCTACGGGTTCGGGAGACACGTAGACATGACCGAGATGACTCTTCGGCCAATAACCAACAGTGGGATCTGGATACCCATTTTGGCTCCCACATGCTCCTTGATGATCTCATCCGATGAACCACGATGTCGAGGATTCGATCAATCCCGTATTTAATTCCCTTTGTCTATCGGTATGTTACTTGCCCGAGATTCGATCGTCAGTATCCCGATACCTTGTTCAATCTCGTTACCGGCAAGTCTCTTTACTCGTTCCGTAACACATCATCCCGTGATCAACTCCTTGATCACATTGTGCACATTATGATGATGTCCTACCGAGTGGGCCCAGAGATACCTCTCCGTCACACGGAGTGACAAATCCCAGTCTCGATTCGTGCCAACCCACCAGACACTTTCGGAGATACCCGTAGTGCACCTTTATAGTCACCCAGTTACGTTGTGACGTTTGGCACACCCAAAGTATTCCTACGGTATCCGGGAGTTGCACAATCTCATGGTATAAGGAAATGATACTTGACATTAGAAAAGCTTTAGCAAACGAACTACATGATCTTGTGCTAGGCTTAGGATTGGGTCTTGTTCATCACATCATTCTTCTAATGATGTGATCCCGTTATCAATGACATTCAATGTCCATGGTCAGGAAACCGTAACCATCTATTGATCAACGAGCTAGTCAACTAGAGGCTTACTAGGGACATGGTGTTGTCTATGTATCCACACATGTATCTGAGTTTCCTATCAATACAATTCTAGCATGGATAATAAACGATTATCATGAACAAGGAAATATAATAATAACCAATTTATTATTGCCTCTAGGGCATATTTCCAACAGTCTCCCACTTGCACTAGAGTCAATAATCCAATTCACATCGCTATGTGACTAACACTCAAGGTCACATCCCCATGTGACTAACACCCAAAGAGTTTACTAGAGTCAATAATCTAGTTCACATTACCATGTGATTAACACTCGATGAGTTCTGGGTTTGATCATGTTATGCTTGTGAGAGATGTTATAGTCAACGGGTCTGAATCTTTCAGATCCGTATGTACTTCGCAAATTTCTATGTCATCTTGTAGATGCAACTACTACGCTGCATTTGGAGCTATTCCAAATAACTGTTCTACTATACGAATCCAGTTTACTACTCAGAATAATCTGGATTAGTGTCAAAGTTTGCATCGGCGTAACCCTTTACGACGAACTCTTTTACCACCTCCATAATCGAGAAAATTCCTTAGTCCACTAGTTACTAAGGATAACTTTGACCGCTGTCTTGTGATCCATTCTTGGATCACTCTTGTACCCCTTGAATGACTCATGGCAAGGCACATTTCAGGTGCGGTACATAGCATAGCATACTGTAGAGCCTACGTCTTAAGCATAGGGGACGACCTTCGTCCTTTCTCTCTATTCTGCCGTGGTCGAGCTTTAAGTCTTAACTTCATACCTTACAACTCAGGCAAGAACTCCTTCTTTGACTGATCCATCTTGAACACCTTCAAGATCATGTCAAGGTATGTGCTCATTTGAAAGTACCATTAAGCGTTTTGATCTATCCTTATAGATCTTGATGCTCAATGTTCAAGTGGCTTAATCCAGGCTTTCCATTGAAAAACACTTTCCAAATAACCCTATATGCTTTCCAGAAATTCTACGTCATTTCTGATCCACAATATGTCAACAATATATACTCATCAGAAATTCTATAGTGCTCCCACTTACTTCTTTGGAAATACAAGTTTCTCATAAACTTTGTATACACCAAAATCTTTGATCATCTCATCAAAGCATACATTCCAACTCCGAGATGCTTACTCCAGTCCTTAGAAGGATTGCTGGAGCTTTGCATACTTATTAGCATCTTTCAGGATTGACAAAACCTTCCGGTTGTATCACATACAACCTTTCCTCAAGAAAATCGTCGAGGAAACAATGTTTTGACATCCTATCTGCAAGATTTCATAAATAATGCAGTAATCGCTAATATAATTCCAACAGACTTTTAGCATCGCTACGTGTGAGAAAGTCTCATCGTAGTCAACTACTTGAACTTGTCGGGAAACATCTTAACGACAAGTCGAGCTTTCTTAATGGTGACATTTACCATCATTGTCCGTCTTCCTTTTAAAATCCATCTGTACTCAACAGCCTCACGACCATCGAGCTGTTCTGTCAAAGTCTACACTTTGTTTCCATACATGGATCCTCTCTCGGATTTTATGGCCTCGAGCCATTTATCGGAATCCGGGCCCACCATCGCTTCTCCATAGCTCGTAGGTTCATTGTTGTCTAGCAACATGATTTCCAAGACAGGATTACGTACCACTCTGAAGTAGTACGCATCCTTGTCATCCCACGAGGTTTGGTAGTGACTTGATCTGAAGTTTCATGATCACTATCATAAGGTTCCACTTCAATTGGTGTAGGTGCCACAGGAACAACTCTTTGTGCCCTGCTATACACTAGTTGAAGTGACGGTTCAATAACCTCATCAAGTCTCCACCATCCTCCCACTCAATTCTTTCGAGAGAAACTTTTCCTCGATAAAGGACCCGATTCTAGAAACAATCCCTTATTGCTTTCGGATCTGAGACAGGAGGTATACCCAACTGTTTTGGGTGTCCTATGAAGATGCATTTATCCGCTTTGGGTTCGAGCTTATCAGCCTGAAACTTTTTCACATAAGCGTCGCAGCCCCAAACTTTTAAGAAATGACAGCTTAGGTTTCTCTAAACCATAGTTCATACGGTGTCATCTCATCGGAATTACGTGGTGCCCTATTCAAAGTGAATGTGGTTGTCTCTAATGCCTAACCCATAAACTATCGTGGTAATTCGATAAGAGACATCATGGTATGCATCATATCCAATAGGGTGCAGTTATGATGTTCGGACACACCATCACACTATGGTGTTCCAGGCTGTATTAGTTGTGAAACAATTTCCACAATGTCTTAATTCTGTGCCAAACTCGTAATTCAGATATTCATCTCTATGATCATATCATAGATATTTTATCCTCTTGTCACGATGATCTTTCAACTTCACCCTGAAATTACTTGAACCTTTCAATAATTCAGACTCGTGATTTATCAAGTAAATATACTCAACATCTTACTCAAATCATCTGTGAAGTAAGAACATAACGATATCCACTACATGCCTCAGCACTCATTGGACTGCACACATCAAAATGTATTACTTCCAACAAGTTGCTTTCTAGTTCCATTTTACTGAAAACGAGGCATTCGGTCATCTTGCCCATGTGGTATGATTTGCATGTCGCAAGTGATTCAAAAATCAAGTGAGTCCAAACGGTCCATTTGCATGGAGTTTCTTCATGCATATACACCAATAGACATGGTTCGCATGTCTCAAACTTCTCAAAAATGAGTGAGTCCAAAGATCCATCAACATGGAGTCTCTTCATGCGTTTTATACCGATATGACTTAAGCGGCAGTGCCACAAGTAGGTGGTACTATCATTACTATCTTATATCTTTTGGCATGAACATGTGTATCACTATGATCGAGATTCAATGAACCATTCATTTTAGGTGCAAGACCATTGAAGGTATTATTCAAATAAACAGAGTAACCGTTATTCTCCTTAAATGAATAACCGTATTGCGATAGACATAATCCAATCATGTCTATGCTCAACGCAAACACCAATCTCGCTGGTAGAGGGAGCGTGCGATGCTTGATCACATCAAGCTTGGGAAAAACTTCCAACACATATCGCCAGCTCACCTTTAGCTAGTCTCCGTTTACTCCGCAGCCTTTTATTTCGAGTTTACTAACACTTAGCAACCGAACCGGTATCCAATACCATGGTGCTACTAGGAGTACTAGTAAAGTACACAATGTATATCCAATATACTTCTATCGACCTTGCCAACCTTCTCATCTACCAAGTATCTAGGGTAATTCTGCTCCAGTGGCTGTTCCCCTTATTACAGAAGCACTTAGTCTCGGGTTTGGGTTCAACCTTGGGTTTCTTCACTAGAGCAGCAGCTGATTTGCCGTTTCATGAAGTATCCCTTTTTGCCCTTGCCCTTCTTGAAACTAGTGGTTTCACCAACCATCAACAATTGATGCTCCTTCTTGATTTCTACTTTTGTGGTGTCAAACATCGTGAATATCTTAAGGATCATCATATATGTCCCTGATATATAATAGTTCATCACGAAGCTTTAGCAGCTTGGTGGTAATGACTTCGGAGAAACATCACTATCTCATCTGGAAGATCAACTCCCACTTGATTCAAATGATTGTTGTACTCAGACAATCTGAGCACAAGCTCAACAATTGAGCTTTTCTCCCTTAGTTTGCAGGCTAAGAAAATCGTCGGAGGTCTTATACCTCTTGACGTGGGTACGAGCCTGAAATCCCAATTTCAGCCCTCGAAACATCTCATATGTTTCGCGACGTTTCAAAACGTCTTCGGTACCTCAACTCTAAACCGTTTAACTGAACTATCACGTAGTTATCAAAATGTGTATGTCAGATGTTCGCAACATCCACAGACGACGTTTGAGGTTCAGCACACTGAGCGGTGCATTAAGGACATAAGCCTTCTACGAAGCAATGAGGACAATCCTCAGTTTACGGACCTAGTCCGCATAATTGCTACTATCAACTTTCAACTAAATTTTCTCTAGGAACATATCTAAACAGTAGAACTAAAGCGCGAGCTACGACATAATTTGCGAAGACCTTTTGACTATGTTCAGGATAATTAAGTTCATCTTATGAACTCCCACTCAGATAGACATCCCTCTAGTCATCTAAGTGATTACATGATCCGAGTCAACTAGGCCGTGTCCGATCATCACGTGAGACGGACTAGTCATCATCGGTGAACATCTTCATGTTGATCGTATCTACCATACGACTCATGCTCGACCTTTCGGTCTCTTGTGTTCCGTGGCCATGTCTGTACATGCTAGGCTCGTCAAGTCAACCTAAGTGTTTTGCATGTGTTCCGAGGCCATGTCTGTACATGCTAGGCTCGTCAACACCCGTTGTATTCGAACGTAAGAATCTATCACACCCGATCATCACGTGGTGCTTCGAAACGACGAACTTTCGCAATGGTGCATAGTTAGGGGGAACACTTTCTTGAAATTTTAATGAGGGATCATCTTATTTACTACCGTCGTTCTAAGCAAATAAGATGTATAAACATGATAAACATCACATGCAATCAAATAGTGACATGATATGGCCATCATCACTTTGCTCCTTTTGATCTCCATCTTCGGGGCTCCATGATCATCATCGTCACCGGCATGACACCATGATCTCCATCATCATGATCTCCATCATCGTGTCTTCATGAAGTTGTCTCGCCAACTATTACTTCTACTACTACAGCTAACGGTTAGCAATAAAGTAAAGTAATTACATGGCGTTGTTCAATGACACGCAGGTCATATAATAAATAAAGACAACTCCTATGGCTCCTGCCGGTTGTCATACTCATCGACATGCAAGTCGTGATTCCTATTACAAGAACATGATCAATCTCATACATCACATATCATTCATCACATTCTTCTTGGCCATATCACATCACATAGCATACCCTGCAAAAACAAGTTAGACGTCCTCTAATTTTTGTTTGCATGTTTTACGTGGCTGCTATGGGTTTCTAGCAAGAACGTTTCTTACCTACGCAAAAACCACAACGTGATATGCCAATTGTTATTTACCCTTCATAAGGACCCTTTTCATCGAATCCGATCCGACTAAAGTGGGAGAGACAAACACCCGCTAGCCACCTTATGCAACTAGTGCATGTCAGTCGGTGGAACCAGTCTCACGTAAGAGTACGTGTAAGGTCGGTCCGGGCCGCTTCATCCCACAATGCCGCCGAATCAAGATTGGACTAGTAACGGTAAGCATATTGAACAAAATCAACGCCCACAACTACTTTGTGTTCTACTCGTGCATAGAAACTACGCATAGACCTAGCTCATGATGCCACTGTTGGGGAACGTAGCAATAATTCAAAAAATTTCTACGTGTCACCAAGATCAATCTATGGAGTCATCTAGCAACGAGGGAGGAGTGGATCTACATACCCTTGTAGATCACGCGCGGAAGCGTTCAAGAGAACGGGGTTGATGGAGTCGTACTCGTCGTGATCCAAATCACCGATGATCCTAGCGCCGAACGGACGGCACCTCCGCGTTCAACACACGTACGGAGCAGCAACGTCTCCTCCTTCTTGATCCAGCAAGGGGGGAGGAGAGGTTGATGGAGATCCAGCAGCACGACGGCGTGGTGGTGGAAGTAGCGGGATTCCAACAGGGCTTCGCCAAGCGCTGCGGGAGGAGGGAGATGTGTCATGGGAGGGAGAGGGAGGCGCCAGGGCTTCGGTGAGGCTGCCCTCCCTTCCCCCCACTATATATAGGGCCAAGAGAGAGGGGGGGCGCAGCCTTGGCCCTTCCTCCAAGGAAGGGTGCGGCCAGGGAGGAGTCCATCCTCCCCAAGGCACCTAGGAGGTGCCTTCCCCCTTTAGGACTCTTCCTTTCCCTTATCTCTTGGCGCATGGGCCTCTTGGGGCTGGTGCCCTTGGCCCATATAGGCCAACGCGCACACCCCTACAGCCCATGTGGCCCCCCGGGGCAGGTGGACCCCCTTGGTGGACCCCCGGACCCCTTTCGGCACTCCCGGTACAATACCGATAATGCACGAAACTTTTCCGGCGACCAAAACAAGACTTCCCATATATAAATCTTTACCTCCGGAACTCCTCGTGACGTCCGGGATCTCATCCGGGACTCCGAACAACTTTCGGGTTACCGCATACTAATATCTCTATAACCCTAGCGTCACCGAACCTTAAGTGTGTAGACCCTACGGGTTCGGGAGACACGTAGACATGACCGAGATGACTCTTCGGCCAATAACCAACAGTGGGATCTGGATACCCATGTTGGCTCCCACATGCTCCTTGATGATCTCATCGGATGAACCACGATGTCGAGGATTCGATCAATCCCGTATTTAATTCCCTTTGTCTATCGGTATGTTACTTGCCCGAGATTCGATCGTCAGTATCCCGATACCTTGTTCAATCTCGTTACCGGCAAGTCTCTTTACTCGTTCCGTAACACATCATCCCGTGATCAACTCCTTGATCACATTGTGCACATTATGATGATGTCCTACCGAGTGGGCCCAGAGATACCTCTCCGTCACACGGAGTGACAAATCCCAGTCTCGATTCGTGCCAACCCAACAGACACTTTCGGAGATACCCGTAGTGCACCTTTATAGTCACCCAGTTACGTTGTGACGTTTGGCACACCCAAAGTATTCCTACGGTATTCGGGAGTTGCACAATCTCATGGTATAAGGAAATGATACTTGACATTAGAAAAGCTTTAGCATACGAACTACATGATCTTGTGCTAGGCTTAGGATTGGGTCTTGTTCATCACATCATTCTTCTAATGATGTGATCCCGTTATCAATGACATTCAATGTCCATGGTCAGGAAACCGTAACCATCTATTGATCAACGAGCTAGTCAACCAGAGGCTTACTAGGGACATGGTGTTGTCTATGTATCCACACATGTATCTGAGTTTCCTATCAATACAATTCTAGCATGGATAATAAACGATTATCATGAACAAGGAAATATAATAATAACCAATTTATTTATCGCCTCTAGGGCATATTTCCAACACGACTGACATGCACTAGTTGCATAAGGTGGCTGGCGGGTGTCTGTCTCTCCCAGTTTAGTTGGAGCGGATTCGATGAAAAGGGTCCTTATGAAGGGTAAATAGAAGTTGACAAATCACGTTGTGGCTTTCACGTAGGTAAGAAAACGTTCTTGCTAGAACCCTTTTGCAGCCACGTAAAACTTGCAACAACAATTAGAGGACGTCTAACTTGTTTTTGCAGCAAGTGTTTTGTGATGTGATATGGCCAAAGTTGTGATGAATGATGAATGATATATATGTGATGTATGAGATGTTCATGCTATTGTAATAGGAATCACGACTTGCATGTCGATGAGTATGACAACCGGCAGGAGCCATAGGAGTTGTCTTTATTTTTTGCATGACCTGCGTGTCATTGAGAAACGCCATGTAAATTACTTTACTTTATTGCTAAACGTGTTAGCCATAGTAGTAGAAGTAATAGTTGGCGAGAAACTTCATAGATATACAATGATGGAGATCATGATGATGGAGATCATGGTGTCAAGTCGGTGACAAGATGATCATGGAGCCCCAAGATGGAGATCAAAGGAGCTATGTGATATTGGCCATATCATGTCACTATTATTATTTGATTGCATATGATGTTTATCATGTTTTTGCATCTTGTTTACTTAGAACGACGGTAGTAAATAAGATGATCCCTCATAATAATTTCAAGAAAGTGTTCCCCCTAACTGTGCACCGTTGCGACAGTTCGTTGTTTCGAAGCACCACGTGATGATCAGGTGTGATAGATTCCAACGTTCACATACAACGGGTGTAAGACAAATTTACACATGCAAACACTTAGGTTGACTTGACGAGCCTAGCATGTACAGACATGGCCTCGGAACACAGAAGACCGAAAGGTCAAGCATGAGTCGTATAGAAGATACGATCAACATGAAGATGTTCACCGATGTTGACTAGTCCGTCTCACGTGATGATCGGACACGGCCTAGTTAACTCAGATCATGTTATACTTAGATGACTGGAGGGATGTCTATCTGAGTGGGAGTTCATTAAATAGATGAACTTAATTATTATGAACTTAGTCTAAAATCTTTACAATATGTCTTGTAGATCAAATGGCCCACGTTGTCCTCAACTTCAACGCGTTCCTAGAGAAAACCAAGCTGAAAGACGATGGCAGCAATTATACGGACTGGGTACGGAACCTGAGGATCATCCTCATAGCTGCCAAGAAAGATTATGTCCTACAAGCACCGCTAGGTGATGCACCCATCCCACAAAACCAAGACGTTATGAACGCTTGGCAGACACGTGCTGATGATTACTCCCTCGTTCAGTGTGGCATGCTTTACAGCTTAGAACCGGGGCTCCAAAAGCGTTTTGAGAGACACGGAGCATATGAGATGTTCGAAGAGCTGAAAATGGTTTTTCAAGCTCATGCCCGGGTCGAGAGATATGAAGTCTCCGACAAGTTCTTCAGCTGTAAGATGGAGAAAAATAGTTCTGTCAGTGAACGCATACTCACTATGTCTGGATTACATAACCGCTTGACTCAGCTGGGAGTTAATCTCCCGGATGACGCGGTCATTGACAGAATCCTTCAGTCGCTTCCACCGAGCTACAAGAGCTTTGTGATGAACTTCAATATGCAGGGGATGGAAAAGACCATCCCTGAAGTATTTGCAATGCTGAAATCAGCAGAGGTAGAAGTCAAAAAGGAACATCAAGTGTTGATGGTGAATAAAACCACTAAGTTCAAGAAAGGCAAGGGTAAGAAGAACTTCAAGAAGGACGGCAAGGGAGTTGCCGCGCCCAGCAAGCAAGCTGCCGGGAAGAAGCCAAAGAATGGACCCAAGCCCGAGACTGAGTGCTTTTATTGCAAGGGAAATGGTCACTGGAAGCGGAACTGCCCCAAATACTTAGCGGATAAGAAGGCCGGCAAAACGAAAGGTATATGTGATATACATGTAATTGATGTGTACCTTACCAGTACTCGTAGTAGCTCCTGGGTATTTGATATCGGTGCAGTTGCTCACATTTGTAACTCAAAGCAAGAGCTGCGGAATAAGCGGAGACTGGCGAAGGACGAGGTGACGATGCGCGTCGGGAATGGTTCCAAGGTCGATGTGATCGCCATCGGCACGCTACCTATACATTTACCTACGGGATTAGTTTTAAACCTCAATAATTGTTATTTAGTGCCAGCTTTGAGCATGAACATTGTATCAGGATCTCGTTTAATTCGAGATGGCTACTCATTTAAATCTGAGAATAATGGTTGTTCTATTTATATGAGAGATATGTTTTATGGTCATGCTCCGATGGTGAATGTTTTATTCTTAATGAATCTCGAGCGTAATGCTATACATATTCATAGTGTGAGTACCAAAAGATGTAAGGTTGATAATGATAGTCCCACATACTTGTGGCACTGCCGCCTTGGTCACATAGGTGTCAAACGCATGAGGAAGCTCCATGCAGATGGACTTTTAGAGTCTCTTGATTACGAATCATTTGACACGTGCGAACCATGCCTCATGGGTAAAATGACCAAGACTCCGTTCTCAGACTCAATGCCCGACCACTGCAGAAGATAGAGAGAATATGAAAGATGTTCCCTATGCATCAGCCATAGGATCTATCATGTATGCGATGCTGTGTACCAGACCTGATGTGTGCCTTGCTATAAGTTTAGTAGGGAGGTACCAAAGTAATCCAGGAGTGGATCACTGGACAGCGGTCAAGAACATCCTTAGATACCTGAAAAGGACTAAGGATATGTTTCTCGTATATGGAGGTGACAAAGAGCTCACCGTAAAAGGTTACGTTGATGCAAGCTTTGACACTGATCCGGACGATTCTAAATCACAAACCGGATACGTGTTTACATTAAACGGTGGAGCTGTCAGTTGGTGCAGTTCTAAACAAAGCGTCGTAGCGGGATCTACATGTGAAGCGGAGTACATAGCTGCTTCGGAAGCAGCAAACGAAGGAGTCTGGATGAAGGAGTTCATATCCGATCTAGGTGTCATACCTAATGCATCGGGTCCGATGAAAATCTTTTGTGACAATACTGGTGCAATTGCCTTGGCAAAGGAATCCAGATTTCACAAAAAAGGACCAAACACATCAAGAGACGCTTCAACTCCATCCGGGATCTAGTCCAGGTGGGAGACATAGAGATTTGCAAGATACATACGGATCTGAATGTTGCAGACCCGTTGACTAAGCCTCTTCCACGAGCAAAACATGATCAGCACCAAAGCTCCATGGGTGTTAGAATCATTACAGTGTAATCTAGATTATTGACTCTAGTGCAAGTGGGAGACTGAAGGAAATATGCCCTAGAGGCGATAATAAAGTTATTATTTATTTCCTTATAATCATGATAAATGTTTATTATTCATGCTAGAATTGTATTAACCGGAAACATAATACATGTGTGAATACATAGACAAACAAAGTGTCACTAGTATGCCTCTACTTGACTAGCTCGTTAATCAAAGATGGTTATGTTTCCTAACCATGAACAATGAGTTGTTATTTGATTAATGAGGTCACATCATTAGTTGAATGATCTGATTGACATGACCCATTCCATTAGCTTAGCACACGATCGTTTAGTATGTTGCTACTGCTTTCTTCATGACTTATACATGTTCCTATGACTATGAGATTATGCAACTCCCGTTTGCCTGAGGAACACTTTGGGTGCTACCAAACGTCACAACGTAACTGAGTGATTATAAAGGAGCATTACAGGTGTCTCCAAAGTTAAATGTTGGGTTGGCGTATTTCGAGATTAGGATTTGTCACTCCGATTGTCGGAGAGGTATCTCTGGGCCCTCTCGGTAATACACATCACATAAGCCTTGCAAGCATTGCAACTAATATGTTAGTTGTGAGATGATGTATTACAGAACGAGTAAAGAGACTTGCCGGTAACGAGATTGAACTAGGTATTGGATACCGACGATCGAATCTCGGGCAAGTAACATACCGATGACAAAGGGAACAACGTATGTTGTTATGCGGTCTGACCAATAAAGATCTTCGTAGAATATGTAGGAGCCAATATGGGCATCCAGGTCCCGCTATTGGTTATTGACCGGAGACGTGTCTCGGTCATGTCTACATTGTTCTCGAACCCGTAGGGTCCGCACGCTTAAGGTTACGATGACAGTTATATTATGAGTTTATGCATTTTGATGTACCGAAGGTTGTTCGGAGTCCCGGATGTGATCACGGACATGACGAGGAGTCTCGAAATGGTCGAGACGTAAATATTGATATATTGGAAGCCTATGTTTGGACATCGGAAGTGTTCCGGGTGAAGTCGGGATTTTACCGGGTTACCGGGAGGGTTACCGGAACCCCCCGGGAGCCATATGGGCCTTCATGGGCCTTAGTGGAAAGGAGAAAGGGGCAGCCCAAGGTGGCTGCGCCTCTTCCCCCTCCCCTAGTCCTATTAGGACTAGGAGAAGGTGGCCGGCCCCCCCTCTCTCCCTTCCCCTCCGAGGAATCCTAGTTGGACTAGGATTGGAGGGGGAATCCTACTCCCAGAGGGAGTAGGACTCTCCTGCGCCTCCTCCCTTGGCCGGCCAGCCTCCCCTCCTCTCCTCCTTTATATACGGAGGCAGGGGACACCTCTAGACACACAAGTTGATCCACGTGATCTATTCCTTAGCCGTGTGCGGTGCCCCCTGCCACCATATACCTCGATAATACTGTAGCGGAGTTTAGGCGAAGCCCTGCTGCTGTAGTTCATCAAGATCGTCACCACGCCATCGTGCTGACGGAACTCTTCCCCGACACTTTGCTGGATCGGAGTCCGGGGATCGTCATCGAGCTGAACGTGTGCTCGAACTCGGAGGTGCCGTAGTTTCGGTGCTTGATCGGTTGGATCGTGAAGACGTACGACTACTTCCTCTACGTCGTGTCATCGCTTCCGCAGTCGGTCTACGTTGGGTACGTAGACAACACTCTCCCCCTCGTTGCTATGCATCACATGATCTTGCGTGAGCGTAGGAAATTTTTGAAATTACTACGAAACCCAATAGTGGCATCCGAGCCTAGGTTATTTATGTTGATGTTATATGCACGAGTAGAACACAAGTGAGTTGTGGACGATACAAGTCATACTGCCTACCAGCATGTCATACTTTGGTTCGGCGGTATTGTTGGACGAGACGACCGGGACCAACCTTACGCGTACGCTTACGCGAGACCGGTTCCCTCGACGTGCTTTGCACATAGATGGCTTGCGGGCGACTGTCTCTCCAACTTTAATTGAACCAAGTATGGCTACGCCCGGTCCTTGAGAAGGTTAAAACGGAGTCTATTTGACAAACTATCGTTGTGGTTTTGATGCGTAGGTGAGATTGGTTCTTACTTAAGCCCGTAGCAGCCACGTAAAACATGCAACAACAAAGTAGAGGACGTCTAACTTGTTTTTGCAGGGCATGTTGTGATGTGATATGGTCAAGGCATGATGCTGAATTTTATTGTATGAGATGATCATGTTTTGTAACCAAATTATCGGCAACTGGCAGGAGCCATATGGTTGTCGTTTTATTGTATGCAATGCAATCGCGATGTAATATTACTAAACGGTAGTGATAGTCGTGGAAGCATAAGATTGGCAAGACGACAACGATGCTACGATGGAGATCAAGGTGTCGCGCCGGTGACGATGGTGATCATGACGGTGCTTCGGAGATGGAGATCACAAGCACAAGATGATGATGGCCATATCATATCACTTATATTGATTGCATGTGATGTTTATCTTTTTATGCATCTTATCTTGCTTTGTTTGACGGTAGCATTATAAGATGATCTCTCACTAAATTATCAAGAAGTGTTCTCCCTGAGTATGCACCGTTGCCAAAGTTCGTCGTGCCCAGACACCACGTGATGATCGGGTGTGATGAGCTCTACGTCCATCTACAACGGGTGCAAGCCAGGTTTTGCACACGCAGAATACTCAGGTTAAACTTGACGAGCCTAGCATATGCAGATATGGCCTCGGAACACGGAGACCGAAAGGTCGAGCGTGAATCATATAGTAGATATGATCAACATAAACGATGTTCACCATTGAAAACTACTCCATCTCACGTGATGATCGGTCATGGTTTAGTTGATTTGGATCACGTAATCACTTAGAAGATTAGAGGGATGTCTATCTAAGTGGGAGTTCTTAAGTAATATGATTAATTGAACTTAAATTTATCATGAACTTAGTACCTGATAGTATCTTGCTTGTTTATATTGATTGTAGATAGATGGCTCGTGCTGTTATTCCGTTGAATTTTAATGCGTTCCTTGAGAAAGCAAAGTTGAAAGATGATGGTAGCAATTACACGGACTGGGTCCGTAACTTGAGGATTATCCTCATTGCTGCTCAGAAGAATTACGTCCTGAAAGCACCGCTGGGTGCCAGGCCTGCTGCTGGAGCAACGCCAGATGTTATGAACGTCTGGCAGAGCAAAGCTGATGACTACTCGATAGTTCAGTGTGCCATGCTTTACGGCTTAGAATCGGGACTTCAACGACGTTTTGAACGTCGTGGAGCATATGAGATGTTCCAGGAGTTGAAGTTAATATTTCAAGCAAATGCCCGGATTGAGAGATATGAAGTCTCCAATAAGTTCTATAGCTGCAAGATGGAGGAGAACAGTTCTGTCAGTGAGCATATACTCAAAATGTCTGGGTATAATAATCACTTGATTCAATTGGGAGTTAATCTTCCGGATGATTGCGTCATCGACAGAATTCTCCAATCACTGCCACCAAGCTACAAGAGCTTCGTGATGAACTATAATATGCAAGGGATGAACAAGACTATTCCCGAGCTCTTCGCAATGCTGAAAGCTGCGGAGGTAGAAATCAAGAAGGAGCATCAAGTGTTGATGGTTAACAAAACCACTAGTTTCAAGAAAAAGGGCAAAGGGAAGAAGAAGGGGAACTTCAAGAAGAACGGCAAGCAAGTTGCTGCTCAAGAGAAGAAACCCAAGTCTAGACCTAAGCCTGAAACTGAGTGCTTCTACTGCAAGCAGACTGGTCACTGGAAGCGGAACTGCCCCAAGTATTTGGCGGATAAGAAGGATGGCAAGGTGAACAAAGGTATATGTGATATACATGTTATTGATGTGTACCTTACTAGAGCTCGCAGTAGCACCTGGGTATTTGATACTGGTTCTGTTGCTAATATTTGCAACTCGAAACAGGGACTACGGAATAAGCGGGCACTGGCAAAGGACGAGGTGACGATGCGCGTAGGAAACGGTTCCAAAGTCGATGTGATCGCAGTCGGCACGCTACCTCTACATCTACCTTCGGGATTAATATTAGACCTAAATAATTGTTATTTGGTGCCAGTGTTGAGCATGAACATTATATCTGGATCTTGTTTAATGCGAGACGGTTATTCATTTAAATCAGAGAATAATGGTTGTTCTATTTATATGAGTAATATCTTTTATGGTCATGCACCCTTGAAGAGTGGTCTATTCTTATTGGATCTCGATAGTAGTAATACACATATTCATAATGTTGAAACCAAAAGATGCAGAGTTGATAATGAAAGTGCAACTTATTTGTGGCACTGTCGTTTAGGTCATATCGGTGTAAAGCGCATGAAGAAACTCCATACTGATGGACTTTTGGAACCACTTGATTATGAATCGCTTGGTACTTGCGAACCGTGCCTCATGGGCAAGATGACCAAAACACCGTTCTCCGGGACTATGGAGAGAGCAACAGATTTGTTGGAAATCATACATACCGATGTGTGCGGTCCGATGAATATTGAGGCTCGTGGCGGATATCGTTATTTTCTCACCTTCACAGATGATTTAAGAAGATATGGGTATGTCTACTTAATGAAACATAAGTCTGAAACATTTGAAAAGTTCAAAGAATTTTAGAGTGAAGTTGAAAATCATCGTAACAAGAAAATAAAGTTTCTACGATCTGATCGTGGAGGAGAATATTTGAGTTACGAGTTTGGTGTACATTTAAAAAACTGTCGAATAGTTCCGCAACTCACGCCACCCGGAACACCACAGCGTAATGGTGTGTCCGAACGTCGTAATCGTACTTTACTAGATATGGTGCGATCTATGATGTCGCTTACTGATTTACCCTATCGTTTTGGGGTTATGCTCTAGAGACGGCCGCATTCACGTTAAATAGGGCACCATCAAAATCCGTTGAGACGACGCCTTATGAACTGTGGTTTGGCAAGAAACCAAAGTTGTCGTTTCTTAAAGTTTGGGGCTGCGATGCTTATGTGAAAAAGCTTCAACCTGATAAGCTCGAACCCAAATCGGAGAAATGTGTCTTCATAGGATACCCAAAGGAAACTGTTGGGTACACCTTCTATCACAGATCCGAAGGCAAGACATTCGTTGCTAAGAATGGATCCTTTCTAGAGAAGGAGTTTCTCTCGAAAGAAGTGAGTGGGAGGAAAGTAGAACTTGACGAGGTAACTGTACCTGCTCCCTTACAGGAAAGTAGTTCATCACAGAAAACTGTTTCGGTGACACCTACACCAGTCAGTGAGGAAGCCAGTGATAATGATCATGAAACTTCAGATCAAGAAACTACTGAACCTCGTAGATCAACCAGAGTAAGATCCGCACCAGAGTGGTACGGTAATCCTGTTCTGGAAGTCATGCTACTAGATCATGATGAACCTACGAACTATGAAGAAGCAATGGTGAGCCCAGATTCCGCAAAGTGGCTTGAAGCCATGAAATCTGAGATGGGATCCATGTATGAGAACAAAGTATGGACTTTGGTTGACTTGCCCGATGATCGGCAAGCAATTTAAAATAGATGGATCTTTAAGAAGAAGACTGACGCTGATGGTAATGTTACTGTCTACAAAGCTCGACTTGTCGCAAAAGGTTTTCGGCAAGTTCAAGGGATTGACTACGATGAGACCTTCTCACCCGTAGCGATGCTTAAGTCCGTCCGAATCATGTTAGCGATTGCCGCATTTTATGATTATGAAATTTGGCAGATGGATGTCAAAACTGCATTCCTGAATGGATTTCTGGAAGAAGAGTTGTATATGATGCAACCGGAAGGTTTTGTCGATCCAAAGGGAGCTAACAAAGTGTGCAAGCTCCAGCGATCCATTTATGGACTGGTGCAAGCCTCTCGGAGTTGGAATAAACGCTTTGATAGTGTGATCAAAGCATTTGGTTTTATACAGACTTTCGGAGAAGCCTGTATTTACAAGAAAGTGAGTGGGAGCTCTGTAGCATTTCTGATATTATATGTGGATGACATATTGCTGATTGGAAATGATATAGAATTTCTGGATAGCATAAAGGGATACTTGAATAAAAGTTTTTCAATGAAAGACCTCGGTGAAGCTGCTTACATATTAGGCATTAAGATCTATAGAGATAGATCAAGACGCTTAATTGGACTTTCACAAAGCAAATACCTTGACAAAATTTTGAAGAAGTTCAAAATGGATCAAGCAAAGAAAGGGTTCTTGCCTGTGTTACAAGGTGTGAAGTTGAGTAAGACTCAATGCCCGACCACTGCAGAAGATAGAGAGAATATGAAAGATGTTCCCTATGCATCAGCCATAGGATCTATCATGTATGCGATGCTGTGTACCAGACCTGATGTGTGCCTTGCTATAAGTTTAGCAGGGAGGTACCAAAGTAATCCAGGAGTGGATCACTGGACAGCGGTCAAGAACATCCTTAGATACCTAAAAAGGACTAAGGATATGTTTCTCGTATATGGAGGTGACAAAGAGCTCACCGTAAAAGGTTACGTTGATGCAAGCTTTGACACTGATCCGGACGATTCTAAATCACAAACCGGATACGTGTTTACATTAAACGGTGGAGCTGTCAGTTGGTGCAGTTCTAAACAAAGCGTCGTAGCGGGATCTACATGTGAAGCGGAGTACATAGCTGCTTCGGAAGCAGCAAACGAAGGAGTCTGGATGAAGGAGTTCATATCCGATCTAGGTGTCATACCTAATGCATCGGGTCCGATGAAAATCTTTTGTGACAATACTGGTGCAATTGCCTTGGCAAAGGAATCCAGATTTCACAAAAAAGGACCAAACACATCAAGAGACGCTTCAACTCCATCCGGGATCTAGTCCAGGTGGGAGACATAGAGATTTGCAAGATACATACGGATCTGAATGTTGCAGACCCGTTGACTAAGCCTCTTCCACGAGCAAAACATGATCAGCACCAAAGCTCCATGGGTGTTAGAATCATTACAGTGTAATCTAGATTATTGACTCTAGTGCAAGTGGGAGACTGAAGGAAATATGCCCTAGAGGCGATAATAAAGTTATTATTTATTTCCTTATAATCATGATAAATGTTTATTATTCATGCTAGAATTGTATTAACCGGAAACATAATACATGTGTGAATACATAGACAAACAAAGTGTCACTAGTATGCCTCTACTTGACTAGCTCGTTAATCAAAGATGGTTATGTTTCCTAACCATGAACAATGAGTTGTTATTTGATTAACGAGGTCACATCATTAGTTGAATGATCTGATTGACATGACCCATTCCATTAGCTTAGCACACGATCGTTTAGTATGTTGCTACTGCTTTCTTCATGACTTATACATGTTCCTATGACTATGAGATTATGCAACTCCCGTTTGCCTGAGGAACACTTTGGGTGCTACCAAACGTCACAACGTAACTGAGTGATTATAAAGGAGCATTACAGGTGTCTCCAAAGTTAAATGTTGGGTTGGCGTATTTCGAGATTAGGATTTGTCACTCCGATTGTCGGAGAGGTATCTCTGGGCCCTCTCGGTAATACACATCACATAAGCCTTGCAAGCATTGCAACTAATATGTTAGTTGTGAGATGATGTATTACAGAACGAGTAAAGAGACTTGCCGGTAACGAGATTGAACTAGGTATTGGATACCGACGATCGAATCTCGGGCAAGTAACATACCGATGACAAAGGGAACAACGTATGTTGTTATGCGGTCTGACCAATAAAGATCTTCGTAGAATATGTAGGAGCCAATATGGGCATCCAGGTCCCGCTATTGGTTATTGACCGGAGACGTGTCTCGGTCATGTCTACATTGTTCTCGAACCCGTAGGGTCCGCACGCTTAAGGTTACGATGACAGTTATATTATGAGTTTATGCATTTTGATGTACCGAAGGTTGTTCGGAGTCCCGGATGTGATCACGGACATGACGAGGAGTCTCGAAATGGTCGAGACGTAAAGATTGATATATTGGAAGCCTATGTTTGGACATCGGAAGTGTTCCGGGTGAAGTCAGGATTTTACCGGGTTACCGGGAGGGTTACCGGAACCCCCCGGGAGCCATATGGGCCTTCATGGGCCTTAGTGGAAAGGAGAAAGGGGCAGCCCAAGGTGGCTGCGCCTCTTCCCCCTCCCCTAGTCCTATTAGGACTAGGAGAAGGTGGCCGGCCCCCCCTCTCTCCCTTCCCCTCCGAGGAATCCTAGTTGGACTAGGATTGGAGGGGGAATCCTACTCCCAGAGGGAGTAGGACTCTCCTGCGCCTCCTCCCTTGGCCGGCCAGCCTCCCCTCCTCTCCTCCTTTATATACGGAGGCAGGGGACACCTCTAGACACACAAGTTGATCCACGTGATCTATTCCTTAGCCGTGTGCGGTGCCCCCTGCCACCATATACCTCGATAATACTGTAGCGGAGTTTAGGCGAAGCCCTGCTGCTGTAGTTCATCAAGATCGTCACCACGCCGTCGTGCTGACGGAACTCTTCCCCGACACTTTGCTGGATCGGAGTCCGGGGATCGTCATCGAGCTGAACGTGTGCTCGAACTCGGAGGTGCCGTAGTTTCGGTGCTTGATCGGTTGGATCGTGAAGACGTACGACTACTTCCTCTACGTCGTGTCATCGCTTCCGCAGTCGGTCTGCGTTGGGTACGTAGACAACACTCTCCCCCTCGTTGCTATGCATCACATGATCTTGCGTGAGCGTAGGAAATTTTTGAAATTACTACGAAACCCAACAGTGACGAAGAGCTCGTCGTAAAAGGTTATGTCGACGCTAGCTTCGACACAGATCTGGATGACTCTAAGTCACAAACCGGATACGTGTATATTTTGAATGGTGGGGCAGTAAGCTGGTGCAGTTGCAAGCAGAGCGTCGTGGCGAGATCTACATGTGAAGCGGAGTACATGGCAGCCTCGGAGGCAGCACATGAAGCAATTTGGCTGAAGGAGTTCATCACCGACCTAGGAGTCATACCCAATGCGTCGGGGCCGATCAAGCTCTTCTGTGACAACACTGGAGCTATTGCACTTGTCAAGGAGCCCAGATTTCACAAGAAGACAAGGCACATCAAGCGTCGCTTCAACTCCATCCGTGAAAATGTTCAAGATGGAGACATAGAAATTTGTAAAGTACATATGGACCTGAATGTAGCAGATCCGTTGACTAAACCTCTCCCTAGAGCAAAACATGATCAACACCAGAATTCCATGGGTGTTCGATTCATCACAATGTAACTAGATTATTGACTCTAGTGCAAGTGGGAGACTGTTGGAAATATGCCCTAGAGGCAATAATAAAAGGATTATTATTATATTTCCTTGTTCATGATAATTGTCTTTTATTCATGCTATAATTGTGTTATCCGGAAATCGTAATACATGTGTGAATACTTAGACACCAACATGTCCCTAGTAAGCCTCTAGTTGACTAGCTCGTTGATCAACAGATAGTCATGGTTTCCTGACTATGGACATTGGATGTCATTGATAACGAGATCACATCATTAGGAGAATGATGTGATGGACAAGACCCAATCCTAAACATAGCACAAGATTGTATAGTTCGTTTGCTAGAGTTTTCCAATGTCAAGTATCTTTTCCTTAGACCATGAGATCGTGTAACTCCCGGATACCGTAGGAGTGCTTTGGGTGTACCAAACGTCACAACGTAACTGGGTGACTATAAAGGTATACTACGGGTATCTCCGAAAGTGTCTGTTGGGTTGACACGGATCAAGACTGGGATTTGTCACTCCGTATGATGGAGAGGTATCTCTTGGGCCCACTCGGTAATGCATCATCACAATGAGCTCAAAGTGACCAAGTGTCTGGTCACGGGATCATGCATTACGGTACGAGTAAAGTGACTTGCCGGTAACGAGATTGAACGAGGTATTGGGATACCGACGATCGAATCTCGGGCAAGTAACGTACCGATTGACAAAGGGAATTGTATACGGGGTTGCTTGAATCCTCGACATCGTGGTTCATCCGATGAGATCATCGAGGAGCATGTGGGAGCCAACATGGGTATCCAGACCCCGCTGTTGGTTATTGACCGGAGAGCCATCTCGGTCATGTCTACATGTCTCCCGAACCCGTAGGGTCTACACACTTAAGGTTCGGTGACGCTAGGGTTGTAGGGATATGTATATGCAGTAACCCGAAAGTTGTTTGGAGTCCCGGATGAGATCCCGGACGTCACGAGGAGTTCCGGAATGGTCTGGAGATAAAGAATTATATATAGAAAGTGCTATTTCGGCCATCGGGACAAGTTTCGGGGTCACCGGTATTATACCGGGACCACCGGAAGGGTCCCGGGGGTCCACCGGGTGGGGCCACCTATCCCGGAGGGCCCCATGGGCCGAAGTGGGAAGGGATCCAGCCCAAAGTGGGCTGGGGCGCCACTTCCCCCTAGGGCCCATGCACCTAGGGTGAGGAAACCCTAAAGGGGGGCGCCCCCTTGCTTGGGGGGCAAGTCCCCCACCCCTTGGCCGCCGCTCCCCTAGGAGATTGCATCTCCTAGGGCCAGCGCCCCCCCTAGGCCCCCCTATATATAGTGGGAGGATGGAGGACCTCTCACCTACGCCTTTGGTGCCTCCCTGTCCCTCTCCAACACCTCCTCCTCCTCCATAGAGCTTGGCGAAGCCCTGCCGGAGTACTGCAGCTCCACCATCACCACGCCGTCGTGCTGCTGCTGGAGCCATCTTCCTCAACCTCTCCTTTCCCCTTACTGGATCAAGAAGGAGGAGACGTCACGCTGACCGTACGTATGTTGAACGCGGAGGTGCCGTCCGTTCGGCGCTAGGATCTCCGGTGATTTGGATCACGTCGAGTACGACTTCCTTATCCCCGTTCTTTGAACGCTTCCGCACGTGATCTACAAAGGTATGTAGATGCAATCCGATCACTCGTTGCTAGATGAACTCCTAGATGGATCTTGGTGAAACCGTAGAATTTTTTTTTGTTTTCTGCAACGTTCCCCAACAAAATTATCATGTTGATCTATGTCCGTTTGTTGCTTTGTTTGATAATGATCATCTATGTAGTTTCTCTTATGCTGGATTTGAGGGAGTGAAGTACATGGTTGTGGACGCGGGTATTTGAGAAGTCACCGGTCGCTGATTAGACTAGTCATAATGGGAGTAACTTAACTAGTAACATCACACATTTCAATACAAGATTGCTTATGTGGCAGCTAATTAATGAGGAAAGAGAGGTTTCTGGTAACTTAGATAGTTACTGTAACATCACATATTTCAAGGCATAATGAGTCTATATGCTAATAAATGAATTCTTTCATGATACCACTCATATGTTACTACCTAATATCGGCAAATTACTACTCTATGTTACTTCCCACTGTGAGCAGTCTTATAGATGGATGCGTCCGTGGATGCTTGTAGGGCCAAGCATTGGGTAGATCCCGCCGCTCTTAGAGCAACTCCAATGGGGCGACCCATTTCGTCCGCGGCCGTCCGTTTGGGTCGGCGCGGACAAAAAAGCCGGCCCAACGCGCCGACCCAAACGGACGTGCGTCCGCTTTTGTCCGCTTGCCGACCCATTCCTGACCCATTTTTGAGGCTGATTTGCATCGGCGCGGACACAAGACGGACGCGCGTGCGCTCGCCCTCTTTCCTCATCGGGCCCGCTGGTCGGTGGCACATTGGATTCACACACTCGCCCGCCTGCTATGTCGCCGATGCCGCCGGCCATTTTTTCAGATTAAAATGGATACATAGATAGTTCTAGTGTAAACAGATAAAAGAAAAAGACCACTTTTCGTCGCTTTCTGACCCCGACTCGGTAATGTCTTCCTCCGACGTTTGAAGGTAGGCGTCAGCAAGCTGCTCGTCTTCAAAGTCCCAACCCGACGTTTCTTGTAGCTTCAGTTTCAATTGAGCTGTCTGCTTCCGCGAACGCTTGTCCTCCCGATAGGCGGCTCGCTCCCTCCTCCTCGCGTCCCTCTCCGATCTCAATTGCTTATAGAACTGGCGCTCGTCGACGATGTCCTGCGGGTAGCCTCCTCGCCGCAGCACCAATGCTTCCACGTCCTTCTCTGTGATGGCGAAGCGACGCTGCCGCCTCCGATGGACACGACGATCCTCGTCGGTGAAGAGCCGTGGGAGAGACGTCAAATCCTGCGCCCGCTGACTCGACACGTTGGGAAAATTCATATCCCGACGAGGCCTCAGGAGGCGCCACGCCGCCGCGTCGTGCGCGCGGGCCGCCTCCTCTGCGGTGTCGAAGGTGCCGAGGACGAGACTTTCTCGCGAAACCAGATCTCGGCGGAGAAGGCGCTGGAGCGGCGCTCGCGGACTCCGCGAAAATCCGAAGCGCGTAGGCGGCGGATCGACATGGTGACGCAGAGGCGGCGAGAGTGGACGGCCGACAGAGTGTGGAGGGAGCGCCTGCCGCAGCGCGCGCGCGAACCTTTCCCGCGCGCTGAAGCGCCAAAACTAGCGCGCGCGAACCTTTCCCGCGTGCTGGAGCGTCAAAATCAGGGCGACGACACGATATTAAACGCGCACGGTCATGAAAATGGGTCGGCCCGTTGGGCACACTGCCGACCGGGCGGCTGATCCAAACAGACAAAAAGCGGACAAAAACGCCGTCCGATCGGCCCGTCGGAGTTGCTCTTACGGCGCGTGCGCGTTTGCAGTAGCACCGCCGGCGAAGGAAAACGTTTTCCACGTGAAGGCAGCGAGCAAACGGCAAACGGCAAACGGCAAACGCGACCACACACACGCCATCCATCGGCCACGCCGTAACCGTGCGCCCGAATGCGGCCAGGCTCCACCTGTCACGCGACCCGACGCGGCTGACAGCCGTGCTCCCGCGGCCCCGCCACTTTATCCACACCCGGGCGGCCCCCACCGCCCCCGCCGACGCGCGGGCCCCGTCCCCGGCCCCCACCCGTCATCGTCACGCTCCCGCTCGCGAGCCCGGCGACTATTTCTGGAAGGACCCTTCTCTCCCCCCAAAGGCCACCCAGAGCTCCCCCCTCTCCGTCTTCCTCATTCGCGCCGCCCCTCTCTCGAATCATTCGCCCCGCCGCGCCGCCCGCCGGCCGCCGATCCGATCCGATTCGACTCGACCAGCGCGCCGCCGTGGCAGGGCCGGGGTTCCGCCGATCGACCCCCATGGTGCAGCTCCCGGCCATGGGGAAGCGCCAGCACCCGGAGGCGGCCGAGCCGCCCTTGGCGTCGCCGGCCGCCGCTGTGAAGATGGAGGCGGACGAGCTCCGGGACTTCGACTACGGCCCGCTCGGCAAGCGCGCCCGCCCGGCCCAGCCCTCGCCGCCCCCGCCCCCGCCCCCGCACCAGGTAGATCCGCGCTCGCCGTGCTCCAGGTCTTCCCTTTCGCGCGCCCGCTCGCGGCCGTGCTGGATTCCGCGCTGGGGTTGCTCCTGCTGGGCGTCGAGGAGGAGAGCTTTCATGCGAGCTCGTGGCGGTTTTCTGTGCTATCGGGAGCTGTCGAGCCCTTTCGCGTGGCGTTACGCGTTTGATTTTGACCATCGCTGTTGATTCAGCAATAGAGGTGGCTGCAGTGGGGAGTGGTCTGCGTGGATTAACTCAGTGGTGTGGATTGCAGTGGCCAAGCTGCTGTTATAGAGGGATTTCCTTTTTGTGAGAACAATGGGCATTCACGTTAGTATTCATTCTCGAATCATCGGGGTTGATGGATGCAAGTTAGATCCTGTTGATGTCCCTATGGTTCGGTAGGTTCACAGTCTGCTTCTAGGTGGCGCAGCGCTTATTGAATGGCTGGACGTGTATCTCCATGGGATTCTATGTAGAGGCTGGTATTACCGTTTGACTTGGAGGCCACCTAGCAATCTCAAGGTTTACATAGGTTTGCTGTGGATGGCTGACGGGTTGAGTCGACTTTGTATGGTTGGTCGATTTGGTTTGGTTTTTTGGATGTTGGAAACTGCTTGGTTCCTTAGGAGATTGGGGAAATGTTTCAGAGACAATTAGAAATGTAATTAGGGAAAGAGGTGATACCTGTCGCCCCATTGGAAGTGGATGCTGCAGTTGCTGGTCAATTATCTGCTTAACATGCAAGGTGCTAAGCAAAATCCTTCATAGAGTTTCATGGGATACAGTAGGAGTTGCTACTGTTCAAGGTAGATGACGTCAGTGTGCAAGTCAAGAAAAAATGTGAATATCTATGAGCCAAAATAAATGGATCAATATTTGTTCTCTCGAAATTTACCGGGGTGCATTCTTGTTTGTTGTTACTATAGCTCTTTTGAGGTGTTTGTGATATCTAGTCTCGGTAGTTTACTGTTTAAAGTTTGTTAATAAAGTAGATTAATTAGGATTTTTTTTATGATCGACATATTTGGGATTCATAGTTTGTATGCGTACATGAATTGCAGGACATGTATCACAATGTACTTGATGAACCTAGCCCATTGGGTCTTCGGCTGAAAAAAAGTCCATCTCTGTTGGATCTCATTCAGATGAGGCTTTCTCAAGCAAATTCCGATGCAGGACAGTCCTCTACGGACAATGCTGAGCCTTCCAAGAAGAAAGACCTTAAATCTGGTACATCATCAGCTGGTGAACGGTTGAAAGCATCAAACTTTCCTGCAAGTGTATTGAAAATAGGCAAATGGGAGGTAAGGAAATCTATGTTAGCTGAAATATACTTATTTATGACAATTCTGCCAGCATCTGTCTTTTGGTACTTTGGTGTATTCTGTTTGGCCTTCTTTAGGTTTGATGCTGGTGATGCTTTATTGAGGTACAGTTGGTATATGAAACACTTATGGTCTTGTAAATTGTTGCTGTGACGATTCTATATATCTGTAAAACTTTTAAGCTCATACACAGAGAATTGAAATGTTGGTTCTTGTTTGTAGTGTCGAGTCTTAGTGGAACTTCGATGTATTCCTGTCCAATTTGCTAGTATTTTTGCTCGAGCAGTCAGTCAGTTGCCCAAAATTCAGTATCTGTATGTTAATGATTACTGCAGTACTCCCTCCGTTCGAAAAAACTTGTCCCAAGCTTGTCCCTCAAATGGATGTATCTAGCACTAACTTGGTGTTAGATACATCCATTTGAGGGACAAGCTTTTTCGGACGGAGGGAGTACATATTAACTAGTGTTCAGTTGCATATATAACAGCCTGCCTGGACAATCTTTGGCCTTAACTGTCTTAATTTGATTTTATCTCTGAGCAGTACACATCCAAATATGAAGGTGATTTGGTAGCAAAATGTTACTTCGCGAAGCATAAACTTGTATGGGAAGTTCTGGAAGGTGGTCTCAAGAGTAAAATTGAAATTCAGTGGTCAGATATAACTGCTTTGAAGGTAACTTTGCCTGAAATTGGAGATGGATCCTTGGATGTGATGGTAAGTTTATCCAGAAGATGCATATGCTTATTAGTCTTATTTTTTTAATTGTTCTCTTATTATTTTACTACCTCGTTTTCTGAGGAGTTCCCATTTTTTTATGCTTATACAGCTGGCTCGACCACCTCTCTTTTTCAAAGAGACGGATCCTCAACCAAGAAAGCATACATTGTGGCAGGCTACTTCAGATTTCACTTGTGGCCAAGCAAGTATGAACAGGTAAATGATTATTCAGTGTTTTGCATTATGTACTGAGAGTGAAGCTTCATGCAAAGTGTTCTTTTTTTGGGGGGGGGGGGGGGGGGGATGAAATCTGCATGTTACAGTATTGTAGTGATTATTACTAATTAGTTTTGACTTCAATCCACATTTTGGAAGCCTTGTTGCATTTGCAGGACATGCTTTATGCTTACCAGGACTGGACTTTTGTACCAGACGGCCTGATATTTGTTCAAGACCACCTCTGTAGTTTCGTACTCCCTCCGTCCGGAAATACTTGTCATCAAGATGAATAAAAGGGGATGTATCTAGATGTATTTTAGTTCTAGATACACCCATTTTTATCCATTTTGATGACAAGTATTTCCGGACGGAGGGGTTATCATTAGAGGAACAGAAGGAACTGTTCAGTTTTTTTAGATCTCTGAAAGGTTGATAGAATCTGTTTAATAGCCTGCAGCTACATAGCTTTAAAACCAACGTGGATATCATGATAGCTCTTTAAATATCAGCCAGCTAGATAGCCACAGTACTTGGGTTTATGAGCAAATTGCCAATACGTGGGTACGGATAATCACATGACACATCACATCGAGTTGTTGTCATGGGCTTGGCTTGCTTCATGCCCTTGGCTCAACTGTTATGCTTGGCTGAGACGCACTGGTTGCTGTCCTGCCTCCGTTGTCATTGGTCTTGGCCTGCTCTGTGCCCTTGTCTCCACTGTCGTGCTTGGCTGAGCTGTGCACCGGTCGGTGTCATGCCTCTGTTGTCATGCTCAGGCTTCACCATGCCCTGTACTCTGCCATTATGTAGATCATGCTTTTGTTGTGACATGCGTCATGAAAGATTTGTGAGGAAGTTGGGTAAGTTAATTCGTTAGTACTCCCTCCGTTCCTAAATATAGATCTTTCTAGTGATTTCAACAGGTGACTACATACGGAGTAAAATGAGTGAATCTATAATCTAAAATATGTCTATATACATCCGTATGTGGTAATCTATTTGAAATCTCTAAAAAGACTTATATTTAGGAACGGAGGGAGTAGATTAGTTGTGTTTTAAGTTGATTTGTTTGTTTGTTGGGAGGTGTTTTTTCCTACTTGTGTTTATTAAAGAAGTTTATTCATTGATGTGGAACAGGGGTGGGAGGGGTGAATGAATTGCTGCCACCAACTTCTTTTGTAGAAATATAAAGATAAACCAAAGTACTTTCTATTATTACTACTTGCTTAGCTCCTAGCTTTTGATGCCTTCATCTAATACCATGTCTCTTTAAAAAATTTCAGGCATCATTTCTTGCAGTGCCCTACAACCTCGTTAGGCAAGAATTTTGAAAAGCTTGTCCAGTGTGATCAGAGGCTACATCAGTTGAGTCAACAAACGGACGTCATCTTGGACTCTTCAGTTTTTGAACCCAGATATTCTATATTTGAGGATCCGGTGGAATCGAAGTGCCATGACTTTGCTAATTTAAAAGATGAACGTGAAGATCTGCCTGGGTTTTCAGGGTCCGTGTCACCATGTGCTGGTTCATCTATGTCTACCAGGAATGATACAAACGATTGTTTTGGGAAGCAACCAGAATTTGTCGCGCAGCCAATGCACCCAGGTACGTGAAAGCCAATGACCTCCCTCCTGCTCCTGCACCGCCTGGTGTTACATTGATGTACTGCTTGCAGAACAGAAGCATCAATAACTTGAATATATGTGGGCAATCATGTGCATAGTCTTAAAATTCCTCATGATTAGCACATGCTTTAGTTATTATTGATTAATGCATCTCAACCTCTTCCCGATTTAGTTGCAATATATAATAAGGGAGATACGCCAACTTGTACACATTTGCAACTTTCTATTGTTGCTCACTGGATCACTTGGCAGATACAAGGGCTTCACATGAAACATCCACCTGAATCTTTCTAATCCTTTTTGTGTTCAATTTTACCAGGGGCTAGTGCTGTAAATGCACAACCAGTCAGCAGAAACGTAAATGGTGTAGCTCAAGAATTCAATATCCCGAACTGGTGGAGTCAGCTGAAAGTGCCTGGGCTTAGACCATCAATGTCAGTCGATGATCTGGTCAGCCACCTAGGAAATTGCATCAGCGAGCAGATCACCTCAGGCAATCCTTCGATGGCCAACAATGAGGTGCCTACAAAAGAATCGCTGGAGGAGATTGCGCAGTACCTTCTTGGTGATGCGCAGGGCCCACAGGCGCCGGCCTCTGATGAGCGACTGATGGCACGGGTGGACTCACTTTGCTGCCTGCTTCAGAAAGACACAGCGCCGACAGCCCAGCCAAAGCCCGAGCCGAACGACAGCGGTAGCATCGGCGGGGTGGACTCCGAAGGATCAGACGATGAATTCAGCTCAGCATCAACGAGGAAAACTGCAGATGCTAACCAGCCGCCACCAGCTATGTCCCGAAAGGACTCATTCGGAGACCTGCTCATGAACCTCCCCCGCATCGCCTCGATACCGCAGTTCCTGTTCAAGATACCAGAGGATTCCGAGAACTGAAGCTGCACCCCAGATGAACCAAGTCAGTCGCTGTAAAAATTGTACCTGAGCAATAAGTAAGCCCCCCTCGCTTGTTCCGATTCAGCAAGCCGATTCCCCGCCCTGTAAATGTGACCCATTTAGGTTCCTTCTTCAGCCGTGTGATGATTCGGATGGGTAGTCGAAGATTGTTCCTTGGTTCTTTTTAACTCGAGACTTGTGATTTCGTTGTGCAAGATCAAGTGCCAAATTGTTTATAATAACGTTGTCAAAAGTGTCTGTGATGCAACCGTATTGGTTTCCAGTAATGATATCAGATCGAAGTTTGTTTTGTCGGGGTCGTTGCGAACTTGTGGCTTCTGGTCTGCTGAGTCAGACTAGGCCACCTCACCTTCTCAGCGGTCGAACTGCTTTATCTTTCCCTCGATGAACTTACTGATGTCCTCCGACAACTCATCAAAGTTATATCGTTTTAGGTGTAGCAATACGGGTCATCTGGGATTATTTCCATCTACAAACAATACAAACTTCAGTTAAGAAAAACACACGTGCTTAGGTCATCTGATTACATGATCACCGAGGGCAAGTTGGTGCACAGTGCACCGATGGCCCAGGAGCTGTTGGATTGAAAAGGGAGGGACAGGATGATGCAACCGAGAGAGGGGCTCATGGTACATTTGGCAAAACGGACCTCGAGCTGTAGCAAAATCAACTGAATCGACCTAATGGATGTGCGCGTCGTCAATTACGACCGCCGTCGGAAGAATGAGAAGGAGCGGGCGCGGCGGCGATGGGCCGCACGGGCAGAAATGCACGAGGGAGATAGGCAACGGTGGCGGTGAGCAGCTGACGAGCATAATGGGGGAAAATGAAAATGACAGAGCTCGTCCCACCCTCCTGACTGGAGCCACACAAAAGAGGGGATGTGCAGGATGTAAAAACGCATCAAGATTCATGCGGGGATCAAGCGGCCGATTCAAGCGGGCCCATCCAATTTCTGCGCGAACGTTGGCTCTATCACAACATGGCAAAACCAGAAGTAAAATTTTCATAGAAAAGAAAGAGGTAAGTTTTTTTTTGCCATGTTGTTATAGCTAAAATTGCCATGGTAAAATAAAAGAAATTTTTGCCATCTTCTTTTTTGCATTACTAATAATTTGCCATGGCAAATCTGACGGCGTTTTCGTTATAATTTGCCATGGTTTGCATGAGCTAGTATGTGCAAAATAAAAAGATGGCTCCCCTGAGCTGTGCACATATTTAAACTTTGCCATGGTTTAAAAGAGTAAATTTTCCATGGAAACATTGGCCATGGGAGTATGAATTTGCCATGATCATGATTGTGCAGTGAAAAAATGCCGTGTTTTCATGACAAAAATATATGTGAAGGTGCCCATGGCAAAAAAGAAGACTATATTGCCATTGCAATTTATAGATTGTAAATTAGGGTGGTGGTCTAAAAATATTTTATGTAAAATTGCCATGATTAATAGAAATGTATTCTGCAATAGATCAAGACCTAAGATTGCCATGGTCCATGCACTAAGTTTGCCATGATATGTTGACTAGATTTGCCATGTTGGATTTTTTTTGCCATGCTTATGACAAAAATACATAGTGAATTGCCATGTCAATTTTGGAGAATGTGAAAAATGGGTGAAATTTGCCATCACAGCACACAAATCATCACTATATTGCCACCACAGTACACAAATCCATCACAACACACAAATCAACATGGCCAACAAAAAAAAATGTCAAAGGTACCCATGGCAAAAAAGAAGACTATATTGCCATGGTGATACGTCCATTTTGCATCATGCTTTTATATCGATATTTATTGCATTATGGGCTGTTATTACACATTATGTCACAATACTTATGCCTTTTCTCTCTTATTTTACAAGGTTTATATAAAGAGGGAGAATGCCGACAGCTGGGATTCTGGTCTAGAAAAGGAGCAAATATTAGAGACCCATTCTGCACAGCTCCATAAGTCCTGAAACTTCACGGAAGACGTTTTCAGAATATATAAAAAATACTCCGCGGAAGAAATTCACCAGGGGGGCCACACCCTGCCCACGAGGGTGGGGGCCCGCCCTACCCCCCTGGGCGCGCCCCCTACCTCGTGGGCCCCTGGTGGCCCTCCGGTGGCCATCTTCTTCTATATGAAGTCTTTCGATGGGAAAAAATCATAAGCCATCTTCTCGGACGAAACTCCGCCGCCACGAGGCAGAACCTTGGCGGAACCAATCTAGGGCTTTGGCGGGGCTGTTCTGCCGGGGAAACTTTCCTCCGGGAGGGGGAAATCATCGCCATCGTCATCACCAATGCTCCTCTCATCGGGAGAGGGCAATCTCCATCAACATCTTCATCAGCACCATCTCCTCTCAAAACCCTAGTTCATCTCTTGTATTCAATTCTTGTCTTCAAGTCCAGGATTGGTGCTAGTAGGTTGCTAGTAGTGTTAATTACTCCTTGTAGTTGATGCTAGTTGGTTTATTTGGTGGAAGATCATATGTTCAGATCCTATATGCATATTAATACCTCTCTGACTATGAACATGTTTATGCTTTATGAGTAGTTACGTTTGTTCCTGAGGACATGGGAGAAGTCTTGCTATTAGTAGTCATGTGAATTTGGTATTCGTTTGATATTTTGATGAGATGTATGTTGTCTCTCCTCTAGTGGTGTTATGTGAACGTCGACTACATGACACTTCACCATTATTTGGGCCTAGAGGAAGGCATTGGGGGGTAATAAGTAGATGATGGGTTGCTAGAGTGACAGAAGCTTAAACCCTAGTTTATGCGTTGCTTCGTAAGGAGCTGATTTGGATCCATATATTGCATGCTATGGTTAGGTTTACCTTAATACTTTTGTTGTAGTTGGGAATGCTTGCAATAGAGGTTAATCATAAGTGGGATGCTTGTCCAAGTAAGGACAACACCCAAGCACCGGTCCACCCACATACCAAATTATCAAAGTATCGAACGCGAATCATTGGATCGTGATGAAAACTAGCTTGACGATATTCCCATATGTCCTCGGGAGCGCTTTTCTCTATATAAGAGTTTGTCCAGGCTTGTCCTTTGCTACAAAAAGGATTGGGCCACCTTGCCGCACTTTATTTACTTTTGTCACTTGTTGCTCGTTACAAATTATCCTATCACAAAACTATCTGTTACCACTTATTTCAGTACTTGCAGAGAATACCTTGCTGGAAACCGCTTATCATTTCCTTCTGCTCCTCGTTGGGTTTGACACTCTTACTTATTGAAAGGACTATGATAGATCCCCTATACTTGTGGGTCATCAAGACTCTTTTCTGGCGGCGTTGCTGGGGAGTGAAGCTGTAACGCCCCAGATACACTTTCCATATTTGTATCCAACTCTTGCCGTTTCCGGCGCTAACTTATATTTATTTCTCGGGTTCGGGTCTTTGTCTCCGTGTGTTGTTTTCGTTTTTGTGCATCTCATATCATGTCATCTCGTGCATTGCATTTGCATACATGTTCATCTCATGCATCCGAGCATTTTCCCCGTTGTCCGTTTTGCATTCCGGCGCTTCGTTCTCCTCCGGTGGCCATTTCTAGCTTTCTTTTGTGTGTGGGGTTCAAACATTTCCGGATTGGACCGGGACTTGCCATGCGGCCTTGGTTTACTACCGGTAGACCGCCTGTCAAGTTTCGGATCATTTGGACTTCGTTTGATACTCCAACGGTTAACCGAGGGACCGAAAAGGCCTCGTGTGTGTTGCAGCCCAACACCCCTCCAATTTGGCCCAAAACCCACCAAACTCTGCTCCATCGTCTCGGTCGTTCGATCACGATCGTGTGGGCGAAAACCGCACCTCATTTGGACTCTCCTAGCTCCCTCTATGCCTATATATAGACCCCCTCCTTCAAATCCCGGATCCCCTCGTCTCAAACCCTAGCTAAAAAAAAACAGCTCCCAGCCACCGACGGACATGTCCGCCGCCTGACCGGACACGTCCGCCGGCGCCCCCGACCACTTCGGTGCCGCCACATGGCAGGCGCACCTCCTCGCCGCCGCCGGCCCGCAAGGCCCGCCGCGGGCCCTCCGCGCCGCCTCCCGGCCCACGTCGCCCGCCGCCCGCGTCCCGGCGCCCGCCGCTTCCTTCTCCGGCTCCGGCAGCCCGCGCCACCGCGAGCGCCATCGCCGGAGCTCGCCGCTCCACCGCGCCCGACCTCGCCTCCGGCCGCATCGCCGCCCCGCGCCACGCCGCGACTCCGCCGGGGCTCCTCATCGCCGGCCGCGCCGCCCCGACGTCCTCCCCGCGCCGCCCCGGCGTCCTTCTCCGGTCTCCTTCCTCCACGCCGGCCGCCGCCGCGGCCATTTCCGGCGACCTCGGACCAGACTGCTACAGTAACCGCGCCCGGTGAACAGTTTTTGCTACAGTAGCCGGATCTAGATCTGGGTTGACCCCTCTCCCCCGAAACCCTAATTCCCAGTTTTTTTTGCATTCTTTGTCGCATCATAACTTTGCATCCGTGGCTCCGTTTTGGGCATATGATATATCAAAATCTTCGTCTCGACATGTACATCATTTCATTCCATTTCATCATTTGCATTTGAGGTCATCTTGTTGCCCAAAATGCTGTTAGAAGGAGGCTTCGTGAGTTAAATTGCAGATCCGTTAGTTCATCATGCACTTTTGTCGTTTTTGCCATGTTTAATTCGTGCATGATATGCCTGTGCCCCTTTGGGATGAATTGTCAAGCATTTTGTCTTCTTTCCAGAGGTGCCACCCATGCATTTTTAGGATGTGTGTGTTGTCTTGTGCAAGCTTGCGAAGAGAGGTACCTGAGATTGCTGATTTCAGGGACTTAGTGATTTTCACTAAGTCTGGGATATTTTAGTTCATGGTGCTATATGTCCAGCTTGTTTCCTAGTGATCCGTGCCTCTTTTGAGGATGATCAGTAGGGGAGTTTTGATATTTATGTTATGCTCTATCCATCCATGTCTTTGTTTGCATATGTGGAGTGCTCTAGGTTGACTCAATCGAGCTCAACTTTTGCTTCGTTGTTAATCTGGGCAGATCGTCAACTTGTTTGCGATTTTGCCGATGCTATTGTTAGTGATCCATGCATGCTATGCCATTGTTCTTGCCATGTGTAGCTAGAATATTGTGCCTTCTTGCTGGATATATGCTTGCCTTGCCATGACTTGCACCGTAGTGAGTGCATCGAGCTCGTTTACATGCCTTCGTGAGTTAAATTTCTGCATGTCTCAGTTTTCACTAAGTCTGAAAACTGATTGTGTTCGAGCTATGTTCGTGAGCTCGGTAGAGTATTTTGTGAACCCTTTTGGCCCCAGGTCACTTTGGGTGTTTTGTTAAGATTGTTGAGTAGCTCCATGCCATGTTCTTACTTGTCATGTTCAGGTTTCGTTTCATGTTGTTTTGCTGCTCCGAAGAGGGCTTCGTGATCTGAAATTTCAGGCTAGTGTTAATTTCACTAAGTCTGGAATCTGTTTTGCGTTTGCGTTTTTGCCATGCTTGTTTGAACCTCTTAATGGATGAATTTGCCTATGGCTCAGTGCTAGTGTTTTGTTAACCATCTTGTGTACATCACTTCCAATTATTTTGTTTTCATGATTGGTGGCCGTAGCATGTTCATTTCGTTGCATTTAGGAGCCTACTTGCTGTATATCGCAGATCGGTTCGTTTCGTAAAACGCTCGCCATTTCCAAACCGTAGCTCCGATTCCTATGATCTTTATATCGTTTTCAGGTGATTTCTTCCCCTCCATCCAGTGGCACACTTGGTTTTCCAAGTTGAGTCCAAATTCATGCATTTTCTGTAACGTCTTGCATTTTGCATCCCGCATCGCATCCCGCATAGCATACCGTCTTTGCATATTATTGTTGCCCTTGCACGTGGTTGATTGTATTCTTGTTGCTTGTTTGTGTTGTTGGGTAGAGCCGGGAGACGAGTTTGCTAACGAGGAGCCCGTTGAGTGTGCTTTTGAGGATCCAGTCAACACTGACAGCTTTGCAGGCAAGATGATCATACCCTCGAAATCACTACTATCTTTGCTATGCTAGTTTGCTCGCTCTTTTGCTTTGCCACTGCTATGATGCCTACCACTTGCTTGTCAGCCTCCCAATTGCATGATTGAACCTCTAACCTACCATTGTCCTAGCAAACCGTTGATTGGCTATGTTACCGCTTTGCTCAGCCCTTCTTATAGCGTTGTTAGTTGCAGGTGAAGATTGGAGCCGTTCCTTGTTGGAACATTTATTTACTTGTTGGGATATCATTATATTGCTATGTTATCTTAATGTATCTATATACTTGGTAAAGGGTGGAAGGCTCGGCCTCTCGCCTAGTGTTTTTTTCCACTCTTGCCGCCCTAATTTCCGTCATATCGGTGTTATGATCCCGGATTGTTGCGTCCCTTACGTGGTTAGGCTATAATGGGAACCCCTTGATAGTTCGCCTTGATTAAAGCTTTTCCAGCAATGCCCAACATTGATTTTATCATTTGCCGCCTACCCCCTTTTCCCTTGGGTTTCCGGAGCCCGAGGGTCATCTTTATTTTAGCCCCCACGGGCCAGTGCTTCTTTGAGTGTTGGTCCGAACTAGAGCCCTGTGCAGCGCCACCTCGGGGAAACTCAAGGGCTGGTTTTAGTTGTACGGATTGCTCATCTGAGTGTGCTCTGAGAAAGAGATATGTGCAGCTCCTATCGGGATTTGTCGGCACATTCGGGCGGTGTTGTTGGACTTGTTTTAACCTGTCGAATCATCTTGTTGTACCGAGATACCGAGTCTGATCGGTGTGTCTTGGGTGGAGGTCTATTCCTTCGTTGACCGTGAGAGCTTGTTATGGGCTAAGTTGGGACTCCCCTGCAGGGATTGATCTTTCGAAAGCCGTGCCCGCGGTTATGGGCAGATGGGAATTTGTTAATGTCCGGTTGTAGATAACTTTAACTAAACTTAATTAAAATGAATCAACCGTGTGTGTTACCGTGATGGCCCCTTCTCGGCGGAGTCCGGGAAGTGGACACGGTGTTGGAGTTATGCTTGCGCAGGATGTTCCTTTAGCTTCTCGCTCGTGCTACGCCTTCTCTTCTCGCTCTCATTTGCGTATAAGTTAGCCACCATATATGCTAGTCGCTTGCTGCAGCTCCACTTATATTGCCGTACCTGTCCTATAAGCTTAAATAGTCTTGATCGCGTGGGTGTGAGATTGCTGAGTCCCTGTGGCTCACAGATACTACAACTCCAGATGCAGGTCCAGGTGTTTCTGCTCCGGTTGACGATTACGAGCTCAAGTGGGAGTTCGACGAGGACTCTCAGCGATACTACGTGTCTTTTCCGGATGATCAGTAGTGGTGCCTAGTTGGGGTTATCGATTCAGGGCCTTGTCGCATGTTGGGGGTCTTTTCTATTTTGGCACCGTAGTCGGGCCATGAGTGATTTGTATGATGGATGTTATTTATGTACTTTGATGTGACGTGGCGAGTGTAAGCCAACTACGTTTCTCCCCTTTATATTATTTATGTACATGGGATGTGTAATGATTTCCCGACTTGCGACATTGCTTTCAATGCGGTTATGCCTCTAAGTCGTGCCTCGACACGTGGGAGATATAGCCGCATCGAGGGCGTTATAGAAGCGCCTTTGGTAGGTGGAATTTGGTAAGGAAAAATTTATATAGTGTGCTGAAATTTACTGTCACTTGTTACTATGGAAAGTAATCCTCTGAGGAGCTTGTTCGGGGTATCTTCACCCCGACCAGTAGAGCAAAGAGTTGCTCCTCAACCTACTGAACCTATTGAAAATGAAAATGTCTACTTTGAAATTCCTTCGGGTATGATAGAAAAACTGCTAGCTAATCCTTTTTTTAGGAGATGGAACAAAGCATCCTGATGAGCATCTAATATATGTGGATGAAGTTTGTGGATTATTTAAGCTTGCAGGTGTACCCGGAGATGTTGTTAAGAAGAAGGTCTTCCCTTTATCTTTGAAGGGAGATGCATCGACATGGTATAGACTATGTGATGATATGGGGTCTTGGAATTACAAATGATTGAAATTGGAATTTCATTAGAAGTTTTATCCTATGCATCTTGTTCATCATGATCGCAATTATATATATAATTTTTGGCCTCGCAAAGGAGAAAGCATCGCTCAAGCTTGGGGGAGGCTTAAATCAATGTTATATTCATGCCCCAATCATGAGCTCTCAAGAGGAATGATTATTCAAAAAATTTATGCTCGACTTTCTGATAGCAATCGCACCATGCTTGATACTTCTTGTGCTGGCTCTTTTATGATCAAGACTATTGAATTCAAATGGGATTTATTGGAAAGAATTAAACACAACTCTGAAGATTGGGACCTCGACAAAGGTAAGGAGTCAGGTATGACACCTAGGTTTGATTGTGTTAAATATTTTATGGATACCGATGTTTTCCGTAAATTTAGCACTAAATATGGACTTGACTCTGAGATAGTAGCTTCTTTCTGTGAATCTTTTGTTACTCATGTTGATCTCCCGAAGGAGAAGTGGTTTAAATATCATCCTCCCATAGAAGTAAAAGTAGCTGCACCTATTAAAGTTGAAGAAAAGTCTATCACTTATAATGATTCTATTGTTCCTACTTCTTATGTTGAGAAACCACCCTTCCCTGTCAGGATAAAGGATCATGCTAAAGCTTCAACTGTGGTTCGTAAAAGCAATATTAAAACTTATACACCTCCTGAGCAAATTAAAGTTGAAACTAATACTGCTCTTGTTAAAGATCTCTTGTCTGATAATATTGATGGGCATGTTATTTATTTCTGTGATGAAACTGCTAGAATTGCTAAACCTTGTGCTAAAGATAAACCTAGACCCGTGGTAGGCATGCCTGTTATTTCTATTAAAATAGGAGATCATTGTTATCATGACTTATGTGATATGGGTGCCAGTGCTAGTGCAATACCTATTAGCCTATATAGAGAAATTATGCATGATATCGCACCTGTTGAGTTAGAAGATATTGATGTCACAATTAAACTTGCCAATAGAGATACTATTTCACCAATGGGAATTGTTAGAGATGTTGAAGTCTTGTGTGGGAAAACTAAATATCTTGCTGATTTTCTTGTTCTTGGTTCCCCACAAGATAGCTTTTGTCCCATTATATTTGCTAGACCCTTCTTAAACACTGTTAATGCTACCATAGATTGCCAAAGGGATGTTGTTACTATCGGTTTAGATGATATGTCTCATGAATTTAATTTCTCTAAATTTAGTAGACAACACCGTGAAGAAGAATTACCTAGTAAGGATGAAATTATTGGTCTTGCTTCTATTGCCGTACCTCCTAGTGATCCTTTAGAACAATATTTGCTAGACCATGAGAATGATATGTTTATGAATGAAAGAAGGGAAATAGATGAAGTATTCTTTAAACAGGAACCTATTCTGAAACACAATTTGCCTGTTGAAATCCTAGGGGATCCTCCTCCACCCAAGGGTGATCCTGTGTTTGAGCTTAAACCGTTGCCTGATACTCTTAAATATGCTTATCTTGATGAGAAAAAGATATGTCCTGTTATTATTAGTGCTAACCTTTCAGAGCGTGAGGAAGAGAGATTATTGAAAACTCTGAAGAAGCACCATGCTGCTATTGGGTATACTCTTGATGATCTTAAGGGCATTAATCCCACTCTATGTCAACATAAAATAAATTTGGAAGAAGATGCTAAACCAGTTCGTGATCATCAACGACGGCTGAATCCTAAAATGAAAGAAGTGGTAAGAAAGGAAATACTAAAGCTCCTTGAGGCAGGTATAATCTATCCCGTTGCTGATAGTCAGTGGGTAAGTCCTGTCCATTGTGTCCCTAAGAAGGGAGGTATTACTGTCGTCCCTAATGATAAAGATGAATTGATTCCTCAAAGAATTATTACAGGTTATAGGATGGTAATTGATTTCCGCAAATTAAATAAGGCCACTAAAAAGGATCATACCCCTTACCTTTTATCGATCAAATGCTAGAAAGATTATCCAAACATACTCATTTTTTCTTTATAGATGGTTATTCTGGTTTCTCTCAAATACCTGTGTCAGCCAAAGATCAATCGAAGACTACTTTTACTTGCCCTTTTGGTACTTTTGCTTATAGACGTATGCCTTTTAGTTTATGTAATGCACCTGCTACCTTTCAAAGATGCATGATGACTATATTCTCTGACTTTTGTGAAAAGATTTATGAGGTTTTCATGGACGATTTCTCCGTCTATGGATCTTCTTTTGATGATTGCTTGAGCAACCTTGATCGAGTTTTGCAGATATGTGAAGAAACTAATCTTGTCTTGAATTGGGAAAAGTGCCACTTTATGGTTAATGAAGGTATTGTCTTGGGGCACAAAGTTTCTGAAAGAGGTATTGAGGTTGATAAAGCCAAGGTTGATGCTATTGAGAAGATGCCATGTCCCAAGGACATCAAAGGTATAAGAAGTTTCCTTGGTCATGTCGGGTTTTATAGGAGGTTCATTAAGGACTTCTCAAAAATTTCTCGGCCTCTGACTAATTTATTGCAAAAAGCTATACTATTTGTCTTTGATGATGATTGTGTAGAAGCATTTGAAATACTTAAGAAAGAATTAATCTCTGCACCTATTGTTCATCCACCTGATTGGAATTTTCCCTTTGAAATTATGTGTGATGCTAGTGATTATGCTGTAGGTGCTGTTCTAGGGCAAAGAGTTGATAAGAAATTAAATGTTATTCAATATGCTAGTAAAACCCTAGACAATGCTCAAAGAAATTATGCTACTACTGAAAAAGAATTCTTAGCAGTTGTATTTGCTTGTGATAAGTTCAGACCTTATATTGTTGATTCTAAAGTAACTATTCACTCTGATCATGCTGCTATTAAATATCTTATGGAAAAGAAAGATGCTAAACCTAGACTTATTAGATGGATTCTCTTGCTACAAGAATTTGACTTACATATTGTTGATAGAAAGGGAGCTAAGAACCCCGTTGCAGACAACTTGTCTAGGTTAGAAAATGTGCTTGATGACCCACTACCTATTGACGATAGCTTTCCTGATGAGCAATTAAATGTTATAAATGCTTCTCATACTGCTCCATGGTATGCTGATTATGCTAATTACATTGTTGCTAAGTTTATACCACCTAGTTTCACATACCAACAAAAGAAAAAGTTCTTCTATGATTTGAGACATTACTTTTGGGATGACCCACATCTTTATAAAGAAGGAGTAGATGGTGTTATTAGACGTTGTGTACCTGAGCATGAACAGGAACAGATCCTACGCAAGTGTCACTCCGAAGCTTATGGAGGACACCATGCTGGAGATAAAACTGCACATAAGGTATTGCAATCTGGTTTTATTGGCCTACTCTCTTCAAGGATGCCCGTAAGTTTGTCTTATCTTGTGATGAATGTCAAAGAATTGGCAATATTAGTAGACGTCAAGAAATGCCTATGAACTATTCACTCGTTATTGAACCATTTGATGTTTGGGGCTTTGACTATATGGGGCCTTTTCCTTCCTCTAATGGATATACACATATTTTAGTTGCTGTTGATTACGTTACTAAGTGGGTAGAAGCTATTCCAACTAGTAGTGCTGATCATAACACTTCTATTAAAATGCTTACAGAAGTTATTTTTCCAAGGTTTGGAGTCCCTAGATATTTAATGGCTGATGGTGGTTCACATTTTATTCATGGTGCTTTCCATAAAATGCTTGCTAAGTATGATGTTAATCATAGAATTGCATCCCCTTATCACCCTCAGTCTAGTGGTCAAGTAGAATTGAGTAATAGAGAGCTCAAATTAATTTTGCGAAAGACTGTCAATAGGTCTAGAAAGAATTGGTCCAAGAAACTTGATGATGCATTATGGGCCTATAGAATTGCATATAAAAATCCTATGGGTATGTCTCCGTATAAAATGGTTTATGGAAAAAGCATGTCACTTACCTCTTGAACTAGAACACAAGGCATATTGGGCTATTAAAGAGCTCAATTATGATTTTAAACTTGCCGGTGAGAAGAGGTTATTCGATATTAGCTTACTCGATGAATGGAGAACCCAAGCCTACGAAAATGCCAAGTTGTTTAAAGAAAAAGTTAAAAGATGGCATGATAAAAGGATACAAAAGCGTGAGTTTAAGGTAGGTGATTATGTATTGTTATACAACTCTCGTTTAAGATTTTTTGCAGGAAAACTTCTCTCTAAATGCGAAGGTCCTTACGTTATCGAGGAGGTCTATCGTTCCGGTGCCATAAAAATCAACAACTTCGAAGGCACAAATCCGAAGGTGGTGAACGATCAAAGAATCAAACATTATATCTCAGGTAATCCCATAAAATGTTGAAACCAATGTTATTGAAACCGTAACCCTGGAGGAATACATAAGGGACACTTTCAGGAACGTTTCAGACTCCGAAAAGGAATAGGTATGTGGCACGGTAAGTAAACCGACTCCAAAACAGTTTTTAAGGCAATATTTCTCCGTTTTGGAATATTTAGAAAAATAGAAAAATAAGAAGCAGTCCGGGAAGGGCACGAGGGCTCCACGAGGGTGGAGGGCGCGCCCTACCCCGCTAGGCGCGCCCCCTACCTCGTGGGCACCTCGTGTGCTCTCCGGACTCTGTTTTCGTACACGACACATATTTTGGTCGGTAAAAATTAATTATATAATCTCCCGGGGGTTTTGACTCCCGTATCACATAATTATCTTCTGTTTGTGTTTCGAGCTGTTTCTGCTGCAGATTGGAGTAAGATGTCTTCGCAAGAGTCAGTCGGGGAGAGTCGGGTGTCTCAGCCAGCACCGAGATCAATGAAAAACAACAATGTTGACCCCTTTGGGCCGGCAACAGAGGAAGAGATGGAGGCTGAATTGAAGAGGATAGATGCCATGGAAGAGGATCAAGAAGTCACTTCCCGCTTCCGAGCTGGATTCACAATGGGAGAACTTCAGAGCTCGACTATTCCAAATTCGGTTATCCCTTCCAATGTTAGATTTCTTTCTTATGAGAATATGAAAAAGAGTGTCACTGGTTCTCCCGCAGCTATGCAGCACCCTTGGGTGCAGGGAGCTTTGGCTGTTACAGGAAAACTCCGAAAGGAAATAATGGACCTCAAGTAGCAAGTCAATAAGGTCGAGGAGGAGAATCGTATCCCGAGGGGCATCATCGCCAAGAATATCACATCACCATCCCCAAAAAGAGAAAAATAATCACATGGGTATGGGCAATCCCTTTGGCAACTGCCAAGCTTGGGGGAGTGCCCCGGTATCGTATCACCATCACTTTTATCTTTACCGTTTTTCTTAGTTTGATCCTTTTGGTAATATCTTGATCTAGTAGAATAAAAGTCTTAGTATGATCTAGTTGTGAGTTTTGCTTTATAATTCTTCTATGTAATCAAGTCCGTGAGCTATATAATAAAGATTAGTGTTGAGTCAAGGGCTCGATTATTTTGCCATGATCCTAAGGGAATAAAAGAAAAGAGAAAGAAATAAAAAGAAACAGAAAGATCATGTGAGTCTTATGGAGAGTAATGAGCTCACATAGAAAAAGTATGATGAATAAAAGTTGTTGAGAGTTGACAAGCATAGTTTTGGTCATCGTTGTAATTAATAGGAAGTAATAAAGAAAGAGAGGTCTTCACATATAAATATACTATCTTGGACATCTTTTATGATTGTGAGCACTCATTAAAATATGACATGCTAAAGAGTTGATGTTGGACAAGGAAGACAATGTAATGGGTTATGTTTTCTTACATCTGAGATAAATTATAATGTCATAGATCATCCAACATGGTTGAGCTTGCCTTTCCCCCTCATGCTAGCCAAATTCATCGCACCAAGTAGAAATACTACTTGTGCTTCCAAATACCCTTAAAACCAGTTTTATCATGAGAGTCCACTATACCTACCTATGGATTGAGTAAGATCCTCCAAGTAAGTTGTCATCGGTGCAAGCAATAAAAATTGCTTTCTAAATATGTATGACTTATTAGTGTGGGAGAAAATAAGCTTTATATGATCGTGTGATATGGAAGAAATAAAAGCGACAGACTGCATAATAAAGGTCCATATCACAAGTGGCAATATAAAGTGACGTTCTTTCACATTAAGATTTTGTGCATCCAACCATAAAAGCACATGGAAACCTCTGCTTCCCTCTGCGAAGGGCCTATCTTTTACTTTTATGTCTTACCTTGCATAAGAGTCAGATCTTCACCCTTCCTTTTTATATTTTATCTTTTGGCAAGCACAGTATGTTGGAAAGATCCTGGTATATATATGGTTAATTGGATGTGAGTTTTCATGAACTATAATTGTTGACATTACCCTTGAGGTAAAACATTGGGAGGCAAAACTATAAGCCCCTATCTTTCTTTGTGTCTGATTAAAACTCCATACCCATAAGTATTGCGTGAGTGTCAGCAGTTGTGAAAGACTATATGATAGTTGAGTATGTGGACTTGCTGAAAAGCTCTTATACATTGACTCTTTCCTATGTTATGATAAATTGCAATTGCTCCAATGACCGAGATTATAGTTTGTTAGTTTTCAATGAAGTTTATGATTCATACTTGAAATTGTGATTGAATTGTTACTCTAGCATAAGAAATTATATGACAGGGATTATATAAGTTGTTGTTCTAAGAATGATCATGATGCCCTCATGTCCGTATTTTATTTTTATCGACACCTCTATCTCCAAACATGTGGACATATTTTTCTATTCCGGCTTTCGCTTGACGACAAGCGAGGTGTAAGCTTGGGGGAGTTGATACGTCCATTTTGCATCATGCTTTTATATCGATATTTTTTGCATTATGGGCTGTTATTACACATTATGTCACAATACTTATGCCTTTTCTCTTATTTTACAAGCTTTATATAAAGAGGGAGAATGCCGGCAGCTGGGATTCTGGTCTGGAAAAGGAGCAAATATTAGAGACCCATTCTGCACAGCTCCAAAAGTCCTGAAACTTCACGGAAGACGTTTTCAGAATATATAAAAAATACACAGCGGAAGAAATTCACTGGGGGCCACACCCTGCCCACGAGGGTGGGGGGTGCGCCCTACCCCCCTGGGCGCGCCCCCTACCTCGTGGGCCCCCTGGTGGCCCTCCGGTGGCCATCTTATGCTATATGAAGTCTTTCGATGGAAAAAAATCATAAGCCATCTTCTCGGACGAAACTCCGCCGCCACGAGGCGGAACCTTGGTGGAACCACCTAGGGCTCTGGCGGAGCTGTTCTGCCGGGGACACTTCCCTCCGGGAGGGGGGAATCATCGCCATCGTCATCACCAACGCTCCTCTCATCGAGAGAGGGCAATCTCCATCAACATCTTCATCAGCACCATCTCCTCTCAAAACCCTAGGTCATCTCTTGTATTCAATTCTTGTCTTCAAGTCCGGGATTGGTGCTAGTAGGTTGCTAGTAGTGTTAATTACTCCTTGTAGTTGATGCTAGTTGGTTTATTTGGTGGAAGAACATATGTTCAGATCCTATATGGATGTTAATACCCATCTGATTATGAACATGTTTATGCTTTGTGAGTAGTTACATTTGTTCCTGAGGACATGGGAGAAGTCTTGCTATTAGTAGTCATGTGAATTTGGTATTCGTTCGATATTTTGATGAGATGTATGTTGTCTCTCCTCTAGTGGTGTTATGTGAACGTCGACTACATGACACTTCACCATTATTTGGGCCTAGAGGAAGGCATTGGGGGGTAATAAGTAGATGATGGGTTGCTAGAGTGACAGAAGCTTAAACCCTAGTTTATGCATTGCTTCGTAAGGGGCTAATTTGGATCCATATGTTTCATGCTATGGTTAGGTTTACCTTAATACTTTTGTTGTAGTTGCGAATGCTTGCAATAGAGGTTAATCATAAGTGGGATGCTTGTCCAAGTAAGGACAGCACCCAAGCACCGGTCTACCCACATACCAAATTATCAAAGTACCGAACACGAATCATTGGGTCGTGATGAAAACTAGTTTGACGATATTCCCATGTGCCCTCGGGAGTGCTTTTCTCTATATAAGAGTTTGTCCAGGCTTGTCCTTTGCTACAAAAAGGATTGAGCCACCTTGATGTACTTTATTTACTTTTGTCACTTGTTGCTCGTTACAAATTATCCTATCACAAAACTATCGGTTACCACTTATTTCAGTACTTGCAGAGAATACCTTGCTGGAAACCGCTTATCATTTCCTTCTGCTCCTTGTTGGGTTCGACACTCTTATTTATCGAAAGGACTACGATAGATCCCCTATACTTGTGGGTCATCACATGGCAATTTTACAAATTGTAAATTAGGTGGTGGTCCAAAAAACATTTTATGTAAATTGCCATGATCAATAAAAATGTATTTTGCTATAGATGAAGACCTAAGATTGCCATGGTCCATGCGCTAAGTTTGCCATCATATGTTGACTAGATTTGCCATGGTTACAAAGAAAGGAAATTTTGCCATGTTGGAAAAGAAGAAGAATTTTTTCCATGCTCATGGCAAAAAATCATTCTAATTGGCCATGGCAATTTACAAATTGTAAATTAGGGTGGTGCCCTAAAAACATTTTATGCAAAATTGCCATGATCAAATAAAAATGCATTTAGCAAGAGATATGACCTAAGATTGCATGGTGCATGCACTAAGTTTGTGTGACGCCCCGATTTGACCGTACACTAATTATACACGCAAATGTGTACGACCAAGATCAGGGGCTCACAGGGAGATATCACAACACAACTCTAGACACAAATTAAAATAATACAAGCTTTATATTTCAAGCCAGGGCCTCGAGGGCTCGAATACATAAGCTCGAAAACACAAGAGTCAGCGGAAGCAAAAATATCTGAGTGCAGACATAAGTTAAACAAGTTTGCCTTAAGAAGGATAGCACAAAAGTAGCAACGATCAAAAAGGCAAGGCCTCCTGCCTGAGACCTCCTAACTACTCCTCGAAGTCGAACTCCACCTAGAATCATCCTTGGGATCCTCTAGCTCCTGGACTCCATCATATGATCGCAATAACTGGGAAAGAGGGAAAAAGAAGTAGCAAAACAACCGTGAGTACTCATCCAAAATACTCGCAAGCAAGGATCTACACTACATATGCATTGGTATCAATGAAATGGGTAATATCTGTGGACTGAACTGCAGAATGCCAGAATAAGAGGGGGATAGCTAGTCCTATCGAGGACTATGCTTCTGGCAGCCTCCGTCTTGAAGCAGTAGAAGAGAGTAGATGGTAAGTTAACCAAGTATCATCGCATAGCATAAATCCTACCCAATGATCCTCCCCTCGTCGCCCTGTGAGAGAGCGATCACCGGGTTGTATCTGGCACTTGGAAGGGTGTACTTTATTAAGTATCCGGTTCTAGTTGTCATAAGGTCAAGGTAAAACTCCGGGTCATCCTTTTACCGAGGGACACGGTTATTCAAATAGATAAACTTCCCTGCAGGGGTGCACCACATTTCCCAACACGCTCGATATCATTTGGCCGGACACACTTTCCTGGGTCATGCCCGGCCTCGGAAGATCAATACGTCGCAGCCCTACCTAGGCACAACAGAGAGGTGAGCACGCCGGTCTAAATCCTATGGTGCAGGGGTCTTGGCCCATCGCCCATTACACACCTGCACATTGCATACGCGGCCGGTAAGCAGACCTAGCTGTTGGAAATATGCCCTAGAGGCAATAATAAAAGGATTATTATTATATTTCCTTGTTCATGATAATTGTCTTTTATTCATGCTATAATTGTGTTATCCGGAAATCATAATACATGTGTGAATACATAGACACCAACATGTCCCTAGTAAGCCTCTAGTTGACTACCTCGTTGATCAATAGATAGTCATGGTTTCCTGACTATGGACATTGGATGTCATTGATAACGAGATCACATCATTAGGAGAATGATGTGATGGATAAGACCCAATCCTAAACATAGCACAAGATCGTATAGTTCGTTTGCTAGAGTTTTTCCAATGTCAAGTATCTTTTCCTTAGACCATGAGATCGTGTAACTCCCGGATGCCGTAGGAGTGCTTTGGGTGTACCAAACGTCACAATGTAACTGGGTGACTATAAAGGTATACTACGGGTATCTCCGAAAGTGTCTGTTGGGTTGACACGGATCAAGACTGGGATTTGTCACTCCGTATAACGGAGAGGTATCTCTGGGCCCACTCGGTAATGCATCATCATAATGAGCTCAAAGTGACCAAGTGTCTGGTCACGGGATCATGCATTACGGTACGAGTAAAGTGACTTGCCAGTAACGAGATTGAACGAGGTATTGGGATACCAACGATCGAATCTCGGGCAAGTAACGTACCGATTGACAAAGGGAATTGTATACGGGGTTGCTTGAATCCTCGACATCGTGGTTCATCCGATGAGATCATCGAGGAGCATGTGGGAGCCAACATGGGTATCCAGATCCCGCTGTTGGTTATTGACCGGAGAGCCGTCTCGGTCATGTCTACATGTCTCCCGAACCTGTAGGGTCTACACACTTAAGGTTCGGTGACGCTAGGGTTGTAGAGATATGAATATGCAGTAACCCAAAAGTTGTTCGGAGTCCCAGATGAGATCCCGGACGTCACGAGGAGTTCCGGAATGGTCCGGAGGTGAAGAATTATATATAGGAAGTGCAGTTTCGGCCATCGGGAGAGTTTCGGGGGTCACCGGTATTGTACCGGGACCACCGGAAGGATCCCGGGGGTCCACCGGGTGGGGCCACCCATCCCGGAGGGCCCCATGGGCTAAAGTGGGGAGGGGAACCAGCCCATAGTGTGCTGGTGCGCCCCCCTTGGCCCACCCCATGCGCCTAGGGTTGGGAACCCTAGGGTGGGGGGGCGCCCCACCTGGCTTGGGGGGCACTCCACCCCTTGGCCGCCCCCCTAGGAGATCCCATATCCTAGGGCCGGCGCACCCCCTAGGGGGCCTATATAAAGGGGGGGAGGGAGGGGCAGCTGCACCCTTGAGTCTTGGCGCCTCCCTCTCCCCTGCTACACCTCTCCCTCTCGTAGTAGAACGGCGAAGCCCTGCTGCGGTGACCCCTGCATCCACCACCACACCGTCGTGTTGCTGGATCTTCATCAACCTCTCCTTCCCCTTGCTGGATCAAGAAGGAGGAGACGTCACGCTGACCGTACGTGTGTTGAACGCGGAGGTGCCGTCCGTTCGGCGCTAGGATCTCCGGTGATTTGGATCACGTCGAGTACGACTTCCTCATCCCCGTTCTTTGAACGCTTCCGCGCATGATCTACAAAGGTATGTAGATGCAATCCGATCACTCGTTGCTAGATGAACTCATAGATGGATCTTGGTGAAACCGTAGGAAATTTTTTGTTTTCTGCAACGTTCCCCAACAGTGGCATCATGAGCTAGGTCTATGCGTAGTTCTCTTTGCACGAGTAGAACACAATTTGTTGTGGGCGTAGATGTTGTCAACTTTCTTGCCGCTACTAGTCTTATTTTGCTTCAGCAGTATTGTGGGATGAAGCGGCCCGGACCAACCTTACACGTACGCTTATGTGAGACCGGTTCCACCGACTGACATGCACTTGTTGCATAAGGTGGCTGGCGGGTGTCTGTCTCTCCCACTTTAGTTGGAGCGGATTCGATGAAAAGGGTCCTTATGAAGGGTAAATAGAAGTTGACAAATCACGTTGTGGCTTTCACGTAGGTAAGAAAACGTTCTTGCTAGAACCCTATTGCAGCCACGTAAAACTTGCAACAACAATTAGAGGACGTCTAACTTGTTTTTGCAGCAAGTGTTTTTGTGATGTGATATGGCCAAAGTTGTGATGAATGATGAATGATATATATGTGATGTATGAGATGTTCATGCTATTGTAATAGGAATCACGACTTGCATGTCGATGAGTATGACAACCGGCAGGAGCCATAGGAGTTGTCTTTATTTTTTGTATGACCTGCGTGTCATTGAGAAACGCCATGTAAATTACTTTACTTTATTGCTAAACGTGTTAGCCATAGTAGTAGAAGTAATAGTTGGCGAGCAACTTCATGGAGACACGATGATGGAGATCATGGTGTCATGCCGGTGACAAGATGATCATGGAGCCCCAAGGTGGAGATCAAAGGAGCTATGTGATATTGGCCATATCATGTCACTATTATTATTTGATTGCATGTGATGTTTATCATGTTTTTGCATCTTGTTTACTTAGAATGACGGTAGTAAATAAGATGATCCCTCATAATAATTTCAAGAAAGTGTTCCCCCTAATTGTGCACCGTTGTGACAGTTCGTTGTTTCGAAGCACCACGTGATGATCGGGTGTGATAGATTCCAACGTTCACATACAACGGGTGTAAGACAGATTTACACATGCAAACACTTAGGTTGACTTGACGAGCCTAGCATGTACAGACATGGCCTCGGAACACAGAAGACCGAAAGGTCGGGCATGAGTCGTATAGAAGATACGATCAACATGAAGATGTTCACCGATGTTGACTAGTCCGTCTCACGTGATGACCGGACACGGCCTAGTTAACTCGGATCATGTTATACTTAGATGACTGGAGGGATGTCTATCTGAGTTGGAGTTCATTGAATAATTTGATTTAGATGAACTTAATTATCATGAACTTAGTCTAAAATCTTTACAACATGTATTGTAGATCAAATGGCCAACGTTGTCCTCAACTTCAACGCGTTCCTAGAGAAAACCAAGCTGAAAGACGATGGCAGCAACTATACGGACTGGGTCCGGAACCTGAGGATCATCCTCATAGCTGCCAAGAAAGATTATGTCCTACAAGCACCGCTAGGTGAAGCACCTGTTCTCCCTGCAGAACAAGACGTTATGAATGCTTGGCAGACACATACCGATGATTACTCCCTCGTTCAGTGCGGCATGCTTTACAGCTTAGAACCGGGGCTCCAAAAGCGTTTTGAGAGACACGGAGCATATGAGATGTTCGAAGAGCTGAAAATGGTTTTTCAAGCTCATGCCCGGGTCGAGAGATATGAAGTCTCCGACAAGTTCTTCAGCTATAAGATGGAGGAAAATAGTTCTGTCAGTGAGCACATACTCACTATGTCAGGGTTACATAACCGCTTGACTCAGCTGGGAGTTAATCTCCCGGATGACGCGGTCATTGACAGAATCCTTCAGTCGCTTCCACCGAACTACAAGAGCTTTGTGATGAACTTCAACATGTAGGGGATGGAAAAGACCATTCCTGAAGTATTTGCAATGCTGAAATCAGCAGAGGTAGAAGTCAAAAAGGAACATCAAGTGTTGATGGTGAATAAAACCACTAAGTTCAAGAAAGGCAAGGGTAAGAAAAACTTCAAGAAGGACGGCAAGGGAGTTGCCGCGCCCGGCAAGCAAGCTGCCGGGAAGAAGCCAAAGAATGGACCCAAGCCCGAGACTGAGTGCTTTTATTGCAAGGAAAGTGGTCACTGGAAGCGGAACTGCGCCAAATACTTAGCGGACAAGAAGGCCGGCAAAACGAAAGGTATATGTGATATACATGTAATTGATGTGTACCTTACCAGTACTCGTAGTAGCTCCTGGGTATTTGATACCGGTGCAGTTGCTCACATTTGTAACTCAAAGCAGGACCTGCGGAATAAGCGGAGACTGGCGAAGGACGAGGTGACGATGCGCGTCGGGAATGGTTCCAAGGTCGATGTGATCGCCGTCGGCACGCTACCTCTACATTTACCTACGGGATTAGTTTTGAACCTCAATAATTGTTATTTAGTGCCAAGTTTGAGCATGAACATTGTATCAGGATCTCGTTTAATACGAGATGGCTACTCATTTAAATCCAAGAATAATGGTTGTTCTATTTATATGAGAGATATGTTTTATGGTCATGCTCCGATGGTGAATGGTTTATTCTTAATGAATCTCGAGCGTAATGCTCCACATATTCATAGTGTGAGTACCAAAAGATGTAAGGTTGATAATGATAGTCCCACATACTTGTGGCACTGCCGCCTTGGTCACATATGTGTCAAACGCATGAAGAAGCTCCTGTTGGGTAACGTAGTAATTTCAAAAAAATTCCTACGCACACGCAAGATCATGGTGATGCATAGCAACGAGAGGGGAGAGTGTGATCTACGTACCCTTGTAGATCGACAACAGAAGCGTTTAGCACAACGTGGTTGATGTAGTCGTACGTCCTCACGGCCCGACCGATCAAGCACCAAAACTACGGCACCTCCGAGTTCTAGCACACGTTTAGCTCGATGACGATCCCCGGACTCCGATCCAGCAAAGTGTCGGGGAAGAGTTCCGTCAACACGATGGCGTGGTGACGATCTTGATGTACTACCGTCGCAGGGCTTCACCTAAGCACCGCTACAATATTATCGAGGACTATGGTGGAAGGGGGCACCGCACACGGCTAAGAATATGATCACGTGGATCAACTTGTGTCTCTAGGGGTGCCCCCTGTCTCCGTATATAAAGGATCAAACGGGGGGGGGGGGTGCGGCCGGCCAGGAGAGGGCACGCCAGGAGGAGTCCTACTCCCTCCGGGAGTAGGATTCCCCCCATTCCTAGTTGGAATAGGATTCGGGAGGGGGGAAAGAGGAGAGAGAGAAGGAAGGGGGGCGCCCCCCCTCTCCTTGTCCTATTCGGACTAGGGGGGGAGGGGCACGCGGCCCAGCCCTGGCCACCTCTCCTCTCTTCCACTAAGGCCCACTAAGGCCCATATACCTCCCGGGGGGTTCCGGTAACCTCCCGGTACTCCGGTAAAATCCCGATTTCACCCGGAACACTTCCGATATCCAAATATAGGCTTCCAATATATCAATCTTTATGTCTCGACCATTTCGAAACTCCTCGTCATGTCCCCGATCCCATCCGGGACTCCGAACTCCTTCGGTACATCAAAACTCATAAACTCATAATATAACTGTCATCGAAACCTTAAGCGTGCGGACCCTACGGGTTCGAGAACAATGTAGACATGACCGAGACACGTCTCCGGTCAATAACCGATAGCGGAACCTGGATGCTCATATTGGCTCCTACATATTCTACGAAGATCTTTATCGGTCAGACCGCATAACAACATACGTTGTTCCCTTTGTCATCGGTATGTTACTTGCCCGAGATTCGATCATCGGTATCTTAATACCTAGTTCAATCTCATTACCGGCAAGTCTCTTTACTCGTTCCGTAATACATCATCTCACAACTAACTCATTAGTTGCAATGCTTGCAAGGCTTATGTGATGTATATTACCGAGAGGGCCCAGAGATACCTCTCTGACAATTGGAGTGACAAATCCTAATCTCGAAATACGCCAGCCAACATGTACCTTTGGAGACACCTGTAGAGCACCTTTATAATCACCCAGTTACGTTGTGACGTTTGGTAGCACACAAAGTGTTCCTCCGATAAACGGGAGTTGCATAATCTCATAGTCATAGGAACATGTATAAGTCATGAAGAAAGCAATAGCAACATACTAAACGATCGGGTGCTAAGCTAATGGAATGGGTCATGCCAATCAGATCATTCACCTAATGATGTGATCCCGTTAATCAAATAACAACTCTTTGTCCATGGTTAGGAAACATAACCATCTTTGATTAACGAGCTAGTCTAGTAGAGGCATACTAGTGACACTCTGTTTGTCTATGTATTCACACATGTATTATGTTTCCAGTTAATACAATTCTAGCATGAATAATAAACATTTATCATGATATAAGGAAATAAATAATAACTTTATTATTGCCTCTAGGGCATATTTCCTTCAGCTCCATGCTGATGGACTTTTAGAGTCTCTTGATTACGAATCATTTGACACATGCGAACCATGCCTCATGGGTAAAATGACCAAGACTCTGTTCTCAGGAACAATGGAGCGAGCAACCAACTTATTGGAAATCATACATACTGATGTGTGCGGTCCAATGAGTGTTGAGGCTCGCGGTGGTTATCATTATGTTCTCACCCTCACTGATGACTTGAGTACATATGGGTATGTCTACTTAATGAAACACAAGTCTGAGACCTTTGAAAGGTTCAAGGAATTTCAGAGTGAGGTTGAGAATCAACGTGACAGGAAAATCAAGTTCCTGCGATCAGATCGTGGAGGAGAATACTTGAGTCACGAATTTGGCACACACTTAAGAAAATGTGGAATAGTTTCACAACTCACGCCGCCTAGAACACCTCAGCGTAATGGTGTGTCCGAACGTCGTAATCGCACTCTATTAGATATGGTGCGATCTATGATGTCTCTTACCGATTTACCGCTATCTTTTTGGGGCTATGCTTTAGAGACTGCCGCATTCACTTTAAATAGGGCTCCGTCAAAATCCGTTGAGACGACACCGTATGAGTTATGGTTTGGGAAGAAACCTAAGCTGTCGTTTCTAAAAGTTTGGGGATGCGATGCTTATGTCAAGAAACTTCAACCTGAAAAGCTCGAACCCAAGTCGGAAAAATGCGTCTTCATAGGATACCCTAAAGAAACTATTGGGTATACCTTCTACCTCAGATCCGAAGGCAAGATCTTTGTTGCCAAGAATGGATCCTTTCTAGAGAAGGAGTTTCTCTCGAAAGAAGTAAGTGGGAGGAAAGTAGAACTTGATGAAGTATTACCTCTTGAACCGGAAAATGGCGCAACTCAAGAAATGTTCCTGAGGTGCCTGCACCGACTAGAGAGGAAGTTAATGATGATGATCATGAAACTTTAGATCAAGTTGCTACTGAACTTCGTAGGTCCACAAGGACATGTTCCGCACCAGAGTGGTATGGCAACCCTGTCTTGGAAATCATGTTGCTAGACAACGATGAACCTTCGAACTATGAAGAAGCGATGGCGGGCCCGGATTCCGACAAATGGTTGGAAGCCATGAAATTTGAGATAGGATCCATGTATGAAAACAAAGTATGGACTTTGACTGACTTGCCCGTTGAGCGGCGAGCCATAGAAAATAAATGGATCTTTAAGAAGAAGACAGATGCGGATGGTAAAGTGACCATCTATAAAGCTCGGCTTGTCGCTAAGGGTTATCGACAAGTTCAAGGGGTTGACTACGATGAGACTTTCTCACCGGTAGCGAAGCTGAAGTCCGTCCGAATCATGTTAGCAATTGCCGCATTCTATGATTATGAAATATGGCAAATGGACGTCAAAACGGCATTCCTTAATTGTTTCCTTAAGGAAGAATTGTATATGATGCAGCCGGAAGGTTTTGTCGATCCTAAGAATGCTAACAAGGTGTGCAAGCTCCAACGCTCGATTTATGGGCTGGTGCAAGCATCTCGGAGTTGGAACATTCGCTTTGGTGAGATGATCAAAGCGTTTGGGTTTATGCAGACTTATGGAGAAGCCTGCGTTTACAAGAAAGTGAGTGGGAGCTCTGTAGCATTTCTCATATTATATGTAGATGACATACTTTTGATGGGAAATGATATAGAGCTTTTGGACAGCATTAAGGCCTACTTGAATAAGAGTTTTTCAATGAAGGACCTTGGAGAAGCTGCTTATATATTAGGCATCAAGATCTATAGAGATAGATCAAGACGCCTCATAGGTCTTTCACAAAGCACATACCTTGATAAGATATTGAAGAAGTTCAATATGGATCAGTCTAAGAAGGGGTTCTTGCCTGTGTTGCAAGGTGTGAAATTGAGCTCAGCTCAATGTCCGACCACGGCAGAAGATATAGAAGAGATGAGTGTCATCCCCTATGCCTCAGCCATAGGTTCTATTATGTATGCCATGCTTTGTACCAGACCTGATGTAAACCTTGTCGTAAGTTTGGTAGGTAGGTACCAAAGTAATCCCGGCAAGGAACACTGGACAGCGGTCAAGAATATCCTGAAGTACCTGAAAAGGACTAAGGAAATGTTTCTCGTTTATGGAGGTGACGAAGAGCTCGTCGTAAAGGGTTACGTCGACGCTAGCTTCGACACAGATCTAGATGACTCTAAGTCACAAACCGGATACGTGTATATTTTGAATGGTGGGGCAGTAAGCTAGTGCAGTTGCAACCAGAGCGTCGTGGCGGGATCTACATGTGAAGCGGAGTACATGGCAGCCTCGGAGGCAGCGCATGAAGCAATTTGGGTGAAGGAGTTCATCACCGACCTAGGAGTCATACCCAATGCGTCGGGGCCGATCAAACTCTTCTGTGACAACACTGGAGCTATTGCACTTGCCAAGGAGCCCAGGTTTCACAAGAAGACAAGGCACATCAAGCGTCGCTTCAACTCCATTCGTGAAAATGTTCAAGATGGAGACATAGATATTTGTAAAGTACATACGGACCTGAATGTAGCAGATCCGTTGGCTAAACCTCTCCCTAGAGCAAAACATGATCAACACCAGAATTCCATGGGTGTTCGATTCATCACAATGTAACTAGATTATTGACTCTAGTGCAAGTGGGAGACTGTTGGAAATATGCCCTAGAGGCAATAATAAACGGATTATTATTATATTTCCTTGTTCATGATAATTGTCTTTTATTCATGCTATAATTGTGTTATCCGGAAATCGTAATACATGTGTGAATACATAGACACCAACATGTCCCTAGTAAGCCTCTAGTTGACTAGCTCGTTGATCAATAGATAGTCATGGTTTCCTGACTATGGACATTGGATGTCATTGATAACGAGATCACATCATTAGGAGAATGATGTGATGGATAAGACCCAATCCTAAACATAGCATAAGATCGTATAGTTCGTTTGCTAGAGTTTTTCCAATGTCAAGTATCTTTTCCTTAGACCATGAGATCGTGTAACTCCCGGATGCCGTAGGAGTGCTTTGGGTGTACCAAACGTCACAACGTAACTGGGTGACTATAAAGGTATACTACGGGTATCTCCGAAAGTGTCTGTTGGGTTGACACGGATCAAGACTGGGATTTGTCACTCCGTATAACGGAGAGGTATCTCTGGGCCCACTCGGTAATGCATCATCATAATGAGCTCAAAGTGACCAAGTGTCTGGTCACGGGATCATGCATTACGGTACGAGTAAAGTGACTTGCCGGTAACGATATTGAACGAGGTATTGGGATACTGACGATCGAATCTCGGGCAAGTAACGTACCGATTGACAAAGGGAATTGTATACGGGGTTGCTTGAATCCTCGACATCGTGGTTCATCCGATGAGATCATCGAGGAGCATGTGGGAGCCAACATGGGTATCCAGATCCCGCTGTTGGTTATTGACCGGAGAGCCGTCTCGGTCATGTCTACATGTCTCCCGAACCTGTAGGGTCTACACACTTAAGGTTCGGTGATGCTAGGGTTGTAGAGATATGAATATGCAGTAACCCGAAAGTTGTTCAGAGTCCCGGATGAGATCCCGAACGTCACGAGGAGTTCCGGAATGGTCCGGAGGTGAAGAATTATATATAGGAAGTGCAGTTTCGGCCATCGGGAGAGTTTCGGGGGTCACCGGTATTGTACCGGGACCACCGGAAGGATCCCGGGGGTCCACCGGGTGGGGCCACCCATCCCGGAGGGCCCCATGGGCTAAAGTGGGGAGGGGAACCAGCCCATAGTAGGCTGGTGCGCCCCCCTTGGCCCACCCCATGCGCCTAGGGTTGGGAACCCTAGGGTGGGGGGCGCCCCACCTGGCTTGGGGGGCACTCCACCCCTTGGCCGCCCCCCTAGGAGATCCCATCTCCTAGGGCCGGCGCACCCCCTAGGGGGCCTATATAAAGGGGGGGAGGGATGGGCAGCCGCACCCTTGAGTCTTGACGCCTCCCTCTCCCCTGCTACACCTCTCCCTCTCGTAGTAGAACGGCGAAGCCCTGCTGCGGTGACCCCTGCATCCACCACCACGCCGTCGTGCTGCTGAATCTTCATCAACCTCTCCTTCCCCTTGCTGGATCAAGAAGGAGGAGACGTCACGCTGACCGTACGTGTGTTGAACGCGGAGGTGCTGTCCGTTCGGCGCTAGGATCTCCAGTGATTTGGATCACGTCGAGTACGACTTCCTCATCCCCGTTCTTTGAACGCTTCCGCGCGTGATCTACAAAGGCAATCCGATCACTCGTTGCTAGATGAACTCATAGATGGATCTTCGTGAAACCGTAGGAAATTTTTTGTTTTCTGCAACGTTCCCCAACACTAGCCTCCCTAATACAAAAGCAGGCATTCCAGTCACTTCCATTTTCCTTCATTCTTACTGATGGTCACTGGATGGTGCTTATTGGCTTATGTGGTCATAGATGATGAGTATTAGTGTATTATGAAAGCTTGTAGCAACATTATTTTGAGTAAGAGCTCAATCCATGTATGTTGTTTGCCATCTAATTTTAAATTCTTAACTGCATGGAAGTTGTAGTGTACATCTTGAATAATGTTTGTGCTTACGTGTGTCCTTCCATTTGTTTTTATGTTGGTTGATCAAAGTGTAGATCTGATCCAGTGACAACAACAATAGTGCAGGGTGCATGAGCAGGCCAACATATGGCTTGATCTATTATTTTTGAGGTTGCTTCTTGCGGTTGGTTGCAAGGATAGGTGTTGCGGTGGTCGATTTCTCTTAGGAAGGTTTGTCTTCAACCTATGGACCATTGGTTGGTCCCCAACAATTTATGCAACGATACTAACTCTTGTGTCTCGCGCCTGCAGTGTTTGACTGGTTTCTTATTGTGAAAGCTGGGACAATCATTTGGACTCTTGGACTATGCTCTTAGAGGTGTCACGGTCTGAGAGGATACAGTGGGATGGCTCCATCTACTAGAGTGCTAGGTAGCCTATTGTTAACTCCTGCTCATACCTCCTCAGTTTGTTTTTTATGTGTGCACATGGACAAATTAGTTGGTATGATAGTGACTGTTTTTGTGTGTGTAGGTGTTGTGGTTCAGTCATTTCTTGGTTACTTCATCCTCACCACATGATGTTTGCTGTTTATTCTTCTTGCCCGCATCATACATCCGGTTAATGTTGCTATATTAGCCAATCTATTTTGGCATATGCAGTGCATCTCTACCTATGTGTTACGTGTCATCCTTGCCTTACTAAGTTACCATGGAAACACTCAGGTGTTGTTTTCTCCCATGTATATATGTATATGTAGATGCCCTCTAATTTGGCACCATCATTTGGGAGGGGTTTGTACTAACGATGGCCGTATAAAGCACACCGACTTTGTTTTTCTTGATGCACAAGTGCCTTTCTGGCCTTTCCTCTTTATCCTCCTTGGCGAGTCTCACTTTTGTGTCTTTAACTGGGCCTTTAAACATGTGGTTACAATCGTATTTGTATGTTTTGGTGGTTCGGAATAGTAGTATCTAGCACCGTGATAATCCTGCATACTGATTATCCCTTTTTTGATAATTGTCTTTAGCTTTGTATATCAAACGATTCAACATTTTCGTTTGTATTCTAGGCAATTTACTAATTATAAAAACAAATCTTACAATTGCAGTCTTACAAACAGTTCATGAGGCTTCATGCAATATTTCTTTTTTGCACGTATCTATGAAACTATAGCAGTTCCGTTGTTTTCCCCATGTTAGGCCAAGCGGACCAATGGCATTCTTAACCTCATAGGTTAGTCTTATTCCTTAATTTATTTCTTCAATTTTCTGATTTAGATACTATAAATTAGTCATGCATTCTTAAAGATTGAAATGTTGGTCCAGGGTAAACATCTGGTTAGTCGACATGAACCTCATGTTTGATTGAGTTTCAAATCTAATGGAACAGAAACTAGCGATGTATATAGCTGAATTAAAGTATGGAGAACCCCATTCAGTTTGAGGCAATAAATAAGCTCCCATATTTGATAAATTTGCTTGCTTTGTCATGTTACTTCATGTAGCTCTTAAATAAGATCTTGAGATGTAATTTTAGAAAATAGTTGGTACTCACATGTTTGCTTTCCCTTCTACCGTCTTGCTTTCCCTGCTACTCACTTTCTTTCTTAATAGTGTAATTGTCTTTGTGTTGACGCTCAAAAGTGGCACGAACATAAAGCAGCATGCCGGGGTGAAAACCTTGCCTGGATAAAATCTTGCCGGTGTGAAAGCTTGCCGGTGTGAAGGCTTGCCGGCGTGGAAAGCTTGCCGGCACAGAAAGATCGCCGGTGTGGAAGCTTACCGGTGTGAAATCTTGCCGGGTGAGAAACTTGCCAGGGAGGAACCCTTGCCGGAGTACAAACCTTGCCGGAGTGAAACCTTGCCGGTGTGAAAGCTTGCCGGGTAAAAACATTGCCGGTGTGGAAAGCTTACTCGGATGGAAAACTTACCGGGTTGGAGGGTGTGATAGTCAATTGAATGAGAAGTTGAAGATGGGCTCAAAAGGTTATTCAGATGATTTGGGATGGAAAAATATTCTACACGGAAGTTGTGCGTCTCGTCGAAACGGTCGATTTTGATATAAAAATCGTCCCAATCCAAGTTCATATGCAAAAGTTAGAGTTATCGAAGTGCAGCCCTGTCACGAGGCGACATGTGGCGTGCCCCACCAAACATAAGTCTGATGGGTAGCGCGAGCGAACAGGTGTTCTGCGTGACCATTTTGGTCTAGAAGATGGCCTCAAATCAAAAAACGATCAACATGAAAGTTGTTCGTCTCGTCGAAATGGTCAAGATTGCTTTTGGGCTCGTTTCCATCCGAGATTATTTACCACCACAAAAAAGACCCGCAAGGTGCAGCCAGTTTAAACCTAACAGTTTTGGAAAGTTCGGACAAAACCAATCCGAATTTGACTAGGGTTTTGGACGTGAATCCAAGCCTTTTCCTTGCGCGGGAAGTCCAGCCGCCTCTTATATACCTAAGGGGTGACGGCCGATTAAACAACACACAATCGAACAAACACATCTACTACTTTTTCGTGTTCATCTACTTTTTATCTCTCCTTTGTATCTTTCTTCTCGTTCTTCGCTAGTTCTTCATGCTGGAGGGCTGCGGATCCACGAGGCTCTAGGGGCGAGCGAATCGACCTGGAGCAGCCCAAGCCGCCGCGAGCCCTGATGGGGTCCCTCCCGGGCAAACGGGGCTTCGGGTCTACAAAAGCATCTGCCGGCTGTCCTGCGTATCGTGCTGCCGGTCAGATCTCCTTCGACGCGAGCTGCGGTGCATCACCCCCGGCGTCGAGGGTACACGGTGACGTGTTCGTGTGCGAACACACTTTTTGGCGACTCCGCTGGGGAAGAAGTTTCGAACGGTCTCTGGCCCGTTCTTGCTACAAAGAGATCGTCATCAAGTTGTTGAAATCTACAAAGGTAATATGAATACCGAATTCCCCTTTGTAGATGCAAATAATTCATATGTTGTTGCTGGATCACCTAATGAGCATAATGTATCGGCTAGCCCTAGTTTTATCAATCATGCATCTAATTATGCGCAAGGGCCGATGCAAAACAATTTTCATGCTTCAAATTCTTATGATTTTAGCAACGTACAACATATGTATCCAAACTCTCATGCATCGGCAACCCCACAAATCCATATGCCGATGAACAACATGATGGGTTTGGTTAATCAATTTGAAACACCTCATGTTAAAATTTCCAATAGCATACAAGAAAGTGTTTCACCTTTTTATTCATCGGCAACTGATTTGCAATATGTGAATCCAACCTTGCCAATGGATGGGAGAATTGGCCATTCTACTACTAGCTATTCGGCTAGTTACTCTCAACCATCATATGCTGCACCTCATGTTAGTAATTTTTCAGCACCGTATGCAACTGTAGATGTTCATAATTCGGCCCCGCATCTTCATGGTCACAGACGAATAAGTGAAAATTTTACAGGAACACATGTGCCGTCATCAAATACTGTAGCATATAATGCATACTCTACGCAATTCAAGAATTTCGACAACACTCACGAATCATTGCCGAAAGAATCTAAAAGCGTTGTGGAGCAATCCCTTCCAGAAGCGGTTGTGGCTACACTAAAAAAGTGCTTGGCACAAAACAAGAGGATTAGTGCTCTTTGCCTTAAACAATATGAAAAGGGGTTGTTTCCTGATTATGCTGCAATAAAAGCTAGAGTTTTACAAGAAGATGAATCTTTGCCAATTGATAAAATTGGCGAGCAAAAATATGGTTTCACAAAAATGCATATGCCTTCACCTAATACTACATCATATTATACAGCCCCTACACAATTGCAAAGTTTCGGCAACACCCATATGCCATTGCCGAAAGAATCTAAAAGCATTGGGGGGCAATCGTATCCGAAGTGGGCTGAAATTGAGAAAAAGATTAAAGCCAATTTCGCCGCTCGCCGCCAGAAACAAAAAGAAACAGAATTGGCTCAAGTGAAAGAAGCATTGCCAATTGGTAGAAGCAATGTAAAGAAAGATGATTCAGAACATGAAAGTGCTCCGGTTAAAAGAGCCGAATCAAGAAGTATATATATTCTGAATCCATCAAATGCAAAGAGGCAAGCATTATTGAGAAAGGGCATGGCAAGCATAGCAAAGCGACCATACTTAATTTTTCCAAAGTTAATGGAACCTACTTCCTGCCCTATGAGTTTCGTGCCAGAGAAATTGATGAACTTCAAGGACAAGAACAAGTAGCCGAACAAAGTTCGGCCGACAAAAAATTTCAATGTAATGATGCACGGAATCAAGAAAAAGATGATGAAGAGGCGTTTGGGAGCCATCCAAAGGCGGAACAAGATATTGTTCAAGTCACACCACCATCGTGCTCTCCCAACATATTTGAAGAGGTATGTTTAGCAAGTAATTTACCTATTTTCAGATTTGGTCAGGACTTTATTGTTGATGCATCTATTAGAAAAATCCTCATAAGTAATTTTGAAAGACCAATGAAGTAGGGTAATTTACTTGCTAGCAATAAAGTTGTTATTGAGCATATCGGTCAACCCATTACGACATTTATAAAGACCGATAGTGACTTATTATTAGAGCCAAAGCTTTCCCCGTTGCTTTATCTAAAGTTCATATCTATTTGGGTAGCTTTGCTTATTTCATACTTGGCTTGCACTTGGTATCAATTGAGACATGTATGTTCTAACTATTTTCGTTCTAGAAATTTAAAGCCAAGGTTAAATTCTGTTGAGAAAACCAATGCTAGTATAACATCTTACCCAAAGACATCAGAAATAGAGTGGAAAACACAATGCATAGCCGAATGGTGTGGTGCAAAATCTGAACCGTTCGTTTGCTTAATTCCAAAGCCGTTCTCGCATCAAGATCAGCTAGAACATAAAAGTTTTACCTTTAATTCAAACATGTGTGATAAAGTCTTTGATTTGTTGTTGAGGAATAATTATATTAGAATTCTTGATCACCATGTTGAGCCATCTGTCCAGGGACGAATGTATTGTAAGTTGCATGATTCGTCCAAGCATAATTTTGAGAATTGTAACATGTTTCGTCAAATAGTTAAATCGGCCATTGATAAAGGACGATTGAAATTTGTTGAGACACCAAGAGATGGCCAGTCTATTCCGATTGGTCCCGATGGTAGAAAGTTTTTGCATCGGCTGCTTCAAGCTGATCCATTTGAAGAGAAGGTAAAAACTGCAGGTGATGGGATCAAGCTTTCAAGTAAAGAAGTTGTCGAAGAGCATAATGAACATAATCTTGAGGGCAAGAATTCCATCGAAGCTACAATGGAGACACCAAGGACTGGGGGGCAGCAAGCAAATCCAATGATCGGTGAAAGCAAACCAAAAGGAAACAAAGGCCGAAATAAGCGCAAGTGTAAGAGATCAAAAATCACCTTCGCTGAACTATTGGATAAATATCAAAAGAAGAGTGAAGAGAAGAATGCTTATCGGTCCAATCATGCAAAGAAACCAAGATCACCCCCAAGGCGCAAATATGAGGATCGGTACTGGCAAAGTGAGAATTTTAATGCAACATATTCATATCCTTATTTTGGGCAGCCAATGCCAATGCCGTGGATGCCTCCCTATGCTCATATAGATCCATATCCATCATGGGACAGGTATGATACAAGGGCACATTCTCCATCTTATTTTAGACCATCCCACCAATATTATGCAGCTCCGAGAAGATCAATATCTGAACAATCACATGTTAAAGACCGTTTCAATCATAAGGAATCGGTCCAGAGCTCAAGGATGAAGAAAGAGGTGGTCAAGCAAGTTTACCGTGTTAAAAGAGATGGTCGTAAGGGTGCAACTTCACATTTGATCTCAAATAAAAAGAGCCAATTAAAGCGTTAACATTGGCTACTAAAGGCAATGAGACAAAGCAACCAATTATTGAGAGTCAAAGTGCCAAATCTGAAGAAAAGAAGTTGAGAGTGCATAAGGCCAAAAAGGAACTGTCATTGGTCAAAACAGAATTACAGCCGAGATGCCCACTCGGCTTAACATATTGGCAAAAGAAGGAACTACAAAATCTTAGTGCACAAGAGCTGAGACAGAAGAACATGGCATGGGTTCCCAAGAGGATCATTCATAACAAAAATGATGTGCATGCTTCTATTGCAACAAGTACAATAAAAGTGAAGAAAGAGAAGAATGGAAGCAACAAACAATTAAGCCGAAGGTGTGGATCACAACATCAAAATCTTCGGTTAGCACATCATCCATTTTCTTCAACAATGCCATTGATGCCTTTGCCATGGAATTCATCCACAGGTATGATCAGTTACCCTCCATGAACTTATTTTGATCCATGGATGCAACATAATTTTCTATATCATGACAAAGTATTACCAAATCACTACACATTTGGTTGGTTACATTTTTGTTGCTAATACAAAGGGGCCAAAATATCTTATTGCTATTTCATTTGTTTATTTCGGCTATACATACCTTGGTGGGTGAATACTACATGGACCTCATTGTAATGGCCGATATTTATCTATCGCCCTAAGAATATATCTAAGAATGGCCGGTGTGGTATTCTAACATTGTCCTTAGTTTGAGATAAGTGCTTGCAAAGGAATTTGTCAAATTGATGCCATTGAAGATATTATGCATAGACCAATTCACCAAAATTGCAAAGTGAACTTATGTTTTGATTGGGTGTGCTTTGGCTTATTAGTATTCAGAATTTATGTAAGGCCAAATCATGGTTGATTTTATTATTGAGCATCATATTGACATCATGCATAATATTGATTTCAGCTTGATCTCTCTAGAACCATGGAGATTATATATTGATGGTTAAATTTGTAGCAATGGCCAAGGTGTTGGTGTTGTTTATATATATCCTTATGGTGCTATTTTGTGAAGCCTCATGCCGCTTAAAATATTTTTGCACAATGATCAAAGCCGAATATGCATTGTCATTCGGATTGGAGCTTTGCCTTGCTATAGGTGCTATACATATTGAGGCTTCCGGTGATTCGTTACTAGTAGTGCAACAAATATCCAATGGTTATCAATGTTTTGACGAATCACTTTTAGTTTATCTTGAGGTATGTCTAGATGTAAAATTTACCATGGGTTGTTTTAAGATTCTTCATATATCTAGACATGATAATTGGAGAGAGTTGGCATAGCAAGCAGTTGGCTACCATGTTGGTCATGGTGTGTTGCACATCTATCAATAGCCGATGCTTATTCTTGCCAACATAGGTAAGGCCGAATTGGAGTCCACAGCTTCGGCCACTAATGAAATTTTTATGCAGGCGAAAGTAAGGATTGGAGAAAGTTTATTGTTGATTGTCTACAAAATCCTAGCAAAAGGGTGAACAATATGGTTCGAAGGATGACATTGAGATACATATCTATGGAACTTTATCACCGGATTGTTAATGAAGCTGAGAAGGTTTCACCCAAGTTTGCATCAGAAAGTTCACACAAGACATGGCCGATATATACTTATGGTCCTAAGAACATATAAATGGCTGATGGAGTGTTGACATCATCCTTAGAACAAACTTGGTACAAGTATTTTTTGGCACGCTAGCTTTACCGAAAAACAGGGGGGCATGTGTTGATGCTCAAAAGTGGCACGAACATAAAGCAGCATGCCGGGGCGAAAACCTTGCCGGGATAAAATCTTGCCGGTGTGAAAGCTTGCCGGTGTGAAGGCTTGCCGGCGTGGAAAGCTTGCCGGCACAGAAAGATTGCCGGTGTGGAAGCTTACCGGTGTGAAATCTTGCCGGGTGAGAAACTTGCCAGGGAGGAACCCTTACCGGAGTACAAACCTTGCCGGAGTGAAACCTTGCCGGTGTGAAAGCTTGCCGAGTAGAAACATTGCCGGTGTGGAAAGCTTACTCGGATGGAAAACTTGCCGGGTTGGAGGCTGTGATAGTCAATCGGACGAGAAGTTGAAGATGGGCTCAAAAGGTTATTCAGATGATTTGGGATGGAAAAATATTCTACACGGAAGTTGTGCTTCTCATCGAAACGGTCGATTTTGATATAAAAATCGTCCCAATCCAAGTTCGTATGCAAAAGTTAGAGCTATCGGAGTGCAGTCCTATCACGAGGCGACATGTGGTGCGCCCCACCAGACATAGGTTTGATGGGTAGAGCGAGCGAACAGGTGTTCTGCGTGACCGTTTTGGCCTAGAAGATGGCCTCAAATCAAAAAACGATCAACATGAAAGTTGTTCGTCTCGTCGAAATGGTCAAGATTGCTTTTGGGCTCGTTTCCATCCGAGATTATTTACCACCACAAAAAAGACCCGCAAGGTGCAGCCAGTTTAAACCTAACAGTTTTGGAAAGTTCGGACAAAACCAATCCGAATTTGACTAGGGTTTTGGACGTGAATCCAAGCCTTTTCCTTGCGCGGGAAGTCCAGCCGCCTCTTATATACCTAAGGGGTGACGGCCGATTAAACAACACACAATCGAACAAACACATCTACTACTTTTTCGTGTTCATCTACTTTTTATCTCTCCTTTGTATCTTTCTTCTCGTTCTTCGCTAGTTCTTCATGCTGGAGGGCTGCGGATCCACGAGGCTCTAGGGGCGAGCGAATCGACCTGGAGCAGCCCAAGCCGCCGCGAGCCCTGATGGGGTCCCTCCCGGGCAAACGGGGCTTCGGGTCTACAAAAGCATCTGCCGGCTGTCCTGCGTATCGTGCTGCCGGTCAGATCTCCTTCGACGCGAGCTGCGGTGCATCACCCCCGGCGTCGAGGGTACACGGTGACGTGTTCGTTTGCGAACACTTTGCTTCATCTGTATAGATGCTAGCTATTTTGTTATGAGCTGCTACTACAAGAGAACTAATGGTTGATTGCTATATTCACCCTTTCTCACTTTCATCTATATATGTCATTGCTTTTTCATTCTTGCTGAGTGGGTCAATTACATTTGATGAACAAGCTGCATATTCCTTTTTATACCATTGTGCTCTGTTTAGTTTTGCTTCCATCAACCAATAACTGATTGGGAGGCATGCCATGAAAATGGCAAAGAAAAGCAGTGTGTTAAATATTAGAAAGAAAAGGAAAAAGGTCCATGGAAAATATTAAACTTCTCCCTGTTTTATTTATATCGGCAAGAACTTGGGCATGATTCCTTCTTCCCCTAAATACTAAGCTTATTTATTTTCTTGGTGTTAGATTACTAATGTGGAGAAATATAATTCTTATCGATGGTTGCTCGATGGCGCTGAGCATCATGTAAGGTCATTAGAAGTCATAGATGGATCAACATATTCTTCCGCTGCTAATTAGCATGTTTGGTCTATTTTATTTCAAACATATGTATTATTTACCAAGGCGCCTGCCTACTTTCATAATGATGTTATAACGTTAGGCGTTAGGTCATTAAAAGTCATAGATGAATCAACATATTCTTCCGCTGCTAATTAGCATGTTTGGTCCATTTATTTCAAACATATCTATGACTCACAAAGGCTCCTGCCTACTTTCATGATGATGTTATCCCATAGTTACATTGGTGTCTGAAAGTGAGCCTTCTCTTAACTCCCTTTATCTGCAGTAAATGAAACCTAGAGGTGGAGGGTTTTGGATGATCTGTAGTGAAAGGATACCATCGAGCAAGTGAACGCGCAACGGCGCAAGGAGGGTCTCCCCGGCGCGGAGGTAGAGGACGTTGCCGGTTGCATCTCTCTCTGACCTGAAGCCCACCTTGGCATGGATGTGACCAGCGTTGATCCCCAACATTGGCAAGCACTGTAAGGTCCCTCTTCTTATGTTTCTGGTACACATATACCACATATGTTCATATATACAGTGCTAAAATGCTTTTATTAACCAATTACTTATGCAGCCTTTTCGTCAGGACTGTACTCATTCAGGGGAAACTTTAATTAGGACTTCGAAACATCTTTTGTATCCTTAGACCCAGGTAGATTGTAGACAAAAAGAGAAATTTAAATAATGGCCCCTTGCACACTAATTCTTAGATCCAGGTTGATTGTTATCTCTTCATTATATCATTACTCGCTCCTTCCTACTTATTTTTCAGTGAAGAGTTAAATCTGTCCTATTCTTGCACTATTTATTTTTATTTTAGCACCAAAGATATTGTATGGAGTTGCTACTCCTCTAAAGCTTTGTTTTTTCATCATATGCATCTATCCATATGATGCGGAGTCCGACTGCTCTGAGTTTGATGAGTTCCCTGGTTTCTGCCCATCTGATGATACCGATGGCAAGTGCGGTGCAAGCTGTTTTGATGAAGATTTCCTCTTCGACGAGAATGACTGAACTTCAGGCACAAGAAAAGAACTGAGGCCCTTTTAGTTTATCAGCAAGCTTTGCCTAAGTGTCATGCTTAGCTTTGGTGCCACTATGAAAGTGTTCTGAATTAGTGCAGTATGCACCTGTCCAACCTTAGTGTAAATTGTTTGTAATCAGTACTCTCAACCAGTGTTCTAGATGGATGATAGTAGGCAATGTATGTCTGCATAAGACTACTACCCCTTGGCTATTGTAATTTATTCACTTGTCAAATGTTGGATTGAGTATTATGTATCTATCTACTCTGCCACTTCTGCTACTCTATAGCACTGAGCTTTATGCCCTGCTTCTCTTAATCAAGATACATGCTTCTGCTTTGTGATCAACTCGTGTTGTTTTTAATCAGAATAAATACTATTGATTTGTCACAGCGTTTGGACCCGGCACCGCGAGCCAGGCTGCTGGTCTAGTACATACTAGATCGGAAGTGCGCCCTGGCGCACCGGTGCCTGGCTCAGCACAATGACCCAATGTATAAAACTCAAATATAACAAAGCATTTTGTGCATCCAAAGGAAATCAGAGCAATCACTCAAGCTAAATTTATTTTGTACAGATCACAAACAGTAAGTAATATAGTTGCTGCCCAGATAACTGAGTTTAGCATAGAGCATACAAATTAATGATATACCAGAAGCATGTTATAGTTGTTCCCAAGACAACTGGCCTTGAACTTTACTACAAAGCATAAAGGCACAAAGTGTATCAAAAGCAAGACATAGTGCTTGCTCAGGACAACTGACTTGAATTGGACTGCATCAAGTTCAGTACAAAGCGTCAAGACATAAGTTCTATAAAATATAGCCAAGAAATTCATACTGGCAAGCATAAGTGTCAGATTTTGGAGCTGCTCATAAACATAATGAGATAACAGACAAATTGAGAACGAAGCTCTGGAAACATCGATAATAGTAGGACATTTGTCTTTGTTAATCAAAGAACATCTACTGTAGCTTGTAGTTAACCATTACTGAGAACTCCTACTTCCTCCTTCCAAGTGAAAAGGTTATTTTCTGAGGCGAAGCTAATGCAGATAGTAGTGGCCAATACTTGAATGACTTCACCTTGCTAATGATAATATGGAAGATCTACAAAAACAATATAATTAGCTAATGAACCTAAGCACTATGCAAACTATACAAAATTTAGATAAATGGAATACTGAGATTGAACACAAATTAGTAACACTGTGCCTGTAGAGCAAAGTGCAGAAGATTGTACTTCACAATTCAGACATCAATGGTAGCCACCATGGGCTCTATCCTCTGAACTACGTTGATTGAGGCTTTATTTCTTTCTAATTGCTTTGAAGAGTACCTACATCTTTATAACGCCTTTATAAAGAACCAGTGTTCGCACTGTTCATGTAGGCCAGTAAAAGAAAGGTTCATGTGACACTATAATAAGTAGTTAAGAAAACAGATTGAATCTAAAATGCAGCTAAATGAATGCAATAGAAAAGGTTACCATAGCTATTTCTAAATAACTGGATATGAAAGAGAAGTAGCACAAAGCAACACATATGGCCTTTTGAAGGAGGCAAGTGCATCAATGCTACCTCTGAATATAAAATTAGGCATATTGGGGCAACATATTTCTGTAGAAAATTGAGGGATTATAAAAAACTAAAAGGTGGTGTTCTATATAGAACAATAATTAGATCGTGTGAGCCTAGAGCAAGAGCTTTACACCAATAGTAGGCAACAAAACTACTCCCTCTGATCCAAAATGTTCAAAACTGCGACACCTATTATGGATCAGAGGTATTATAAATCAGCATGATCAACTTATAATGTAGGGTTCTGCATCCATTTTAAATGACTCAACAACATACAGCTAAGATATACCGACTTGTCATTGTAGAAGTACACAATTCGCATAAATGACAAAAAAGGAATGCACATATGTGCATTAGAATCAAAGTGGCCAAAAGTGAAGCACGGAGACACTTTATTTTCAAAGGAGGTGAAATTACCTTGTGAATCACTGGCACCACCCTAATTCAAGCTATAGGAGCATAGGGCCCTGAGCAAAAGAAGAAAACACAAAAGATTTAGTTAGTGGCCACAAGAGGACAAAGAAAGTAAACTGCACTATATATTGCTAGCTATGACAACGTCCAAAATATAATTAAAATCTAACGATCAGATCCACTTGTACATGTTTGGGCTCAACGGATCAGAGAACATATAGCGCAGTACATCTCCGTGTTTTTTATAGGAGTCCAGTAATTATATGAATAAAAACAGACTAACCGCTACATGGATTATCCGGGCAAACCGGCACATACATTGACTCTGCGAAAACTATGTTTGGGATAGAAAGGAGAACAAAATGAAAGCTCAAGAAATCATCACCATTCCCCATGAGAAGCCTGCTCCCTCACAACAACATAGCTGGAATAAAAAATATATCTAAACGAAGAGTAGACATGTTATAGAGATAAAAGTCGCAAAGAAGTGAATATATCTTTTGAAACTAACAATACAAATAGAACCAAGATAGAAAGTTCAAGACATGTGAATGTATCTTTCATGACAATGTTAAACAGAAGCCACTTTCCCAGATTTCATTGCGTACTGAACCAAGGCACACACATGGACATACACTGGATCCAACTTGTCTATTTATCAAAAAAGAAAGTAGTAGGAACGTCTTTAAAGAGAAAATACCACATCACCAAACATCAAATGCTTAAGCTTGAAAAGGTATGCATTCATCCACTGTTTACAATCGATCCTACCAGGAAGAAACATTTAAACAAAGTACATCACGCTGACAAAAATATAGGAGCATCTATTCTAAAAAAATCTGAATGCTAACTAAGATTTTTTAAAGGAGTGAAAATCTAGTATGATACATCACATCTTAAGTTCAAGTGTAGATAATTTGATATCCAATATAACAGAAGCTTTAGTTAACAAAGATCAAAGGCATGAGCTTGAGTTAGATGGTTCTAAAATAAAATCAAGATGCGTTAGAAATAACTCACATAATATATACCATACAGAAAATATACACCTACGATTTTTTTAATTGGCCAACAATACAATAAAACAAAGAGGAATAATCATTACTGGTCAGAATGATTAATCAACAAAAAGTGCGACTCTAGAATTTGAATTGTGATATAAAGCACAACATCATCATCTTTCTCCCTACTATTACATTTGGATTGTGTGACTGCAAAATAGGCATCGTAATACAACAAACTGAAACAATGCAAAATAATTACACAGGAACAGAACCTTGGGTGTTGGCTAAGACTTCACGCAAAAAACACAGGGAAGAGATAACTCACTGATGCCGAAAACAATAGGATAATCACCACATGAACAAACAGAGATGCACAATCTAGGTTTTTTGGTGCCCAGTTAACGATGCATGTAGTAGGTAATACAACCAGGTCCCTCATGTAGATAAACACCAGTTTTCCTATCAAATCAATAATGAAATTGCAATAAGTGGCACAACAGGAAAACCTATGCTAGTAACCAGGCCAATACCTCAATGTGAAGTGCAAACCTGAAGCATCATCTGACCATGGCGACTAACGGAGCGACAAACTAATTAATTGAGGCATTTTCCTGCACTCAAGAGGCAGTTAGGAGATAAGAGAAAGCAACACAAGAACAAACATATGCTCGAAGAGCATGTAAAGCATGCATCCATGAATAAGATGCATTGAAATAACAGCTGGAACCTGAGTACAAGCAAGGAAAATATTAGAATGCAATGAGGCATGAATATTAGAAGGTAGCACATGCGCACATCAAGACAGCAAAGAGGTATACCTAACAAAGGCTAAACATAAGCGGAGAAACCTGATCTATAGAAGTATAGAAGAGAGACAGCCACCCCGTGTAAATTTGAGCACAACCAGGATCTATAGAAGTGACCAAAATGCTAGGTACTACCAGGATCTATAGAAGTGACCAAAATGCCCAATTCCAAATGCCAAGCAAGCACAAAAATAAAGGCAGGGGATAATAGTTTTACGTGCTAGGCTTCTACCAATAAGAGAACAAAAAGCAGATACATCCATTGTCCAAACAAAATCTAACAGCCGCTTCATACAGGAAGAAATGTAAGCCTAGGCCTGGAAAGCATAGAAGAGAGGGGGAGAAGGGGACAACCTGCAAAGAGGTGGTCGAAGATAGAGCACGAAAAACTGGCCAGAATAACGAGCACCTGTAGACAGCGGACCAACCTGCAAGGGGAAAAAGAGGAAAAGGTACAACCATGGATGAGCTGCAGTTAACCAGAATTTAGACGGTCCAAAACAAAACCATGGATGAGCTGCAGTTAACCAGAATGAGAGGGGGGCTCACCACAATTGTGTTGGGTGGGAGTTGAAGAGGGAGGTAGGGATGTTGGCCTGCTCCTCTCAATGATATCAGATATAACCTTTCATCTCAATGTATTATTTAGTTATGTTACATGCAGAATGAGATACAAAAAGAACATGTAATATACAAAAAAGGGAATGCAACAACAGCAGAAAGAAATGCTAAAAGGGAACATAGAGCAGAAAACCAACCCAAAATGCAAGCAAGAATCTTTAAAAGGGAACATAGAGCAGCATGAGCATGAGGCATAGAAAAATGGGGTCACCTTAAGATCAAGAATCAGTGGCCCTCTCCCAGTTCAAATCAGATGGATAGAACCACTATATAAATGGGGTCACCTTAAGATGAAGAATCAGTAACCAGCAAAGGAAGAATGCACCTTTTTGGAATTTTAAAGTAGCAAGACATTAAAAGTTCTCTTTTGCCTTCAATACTACACACATTAGGGGAGGTAGCTGCAGTTTTATTGCATAGTGGGCTCAGATTCGCCTTTTCTCGATCATATAACCTATCCCCATCATCTCTTATCACCAGATCAATCTGTTTACACAATGGAGCTGCCCTGGTTATCACTCAACAAGAATGACCATCCAAGGACAGATCAATAGGTATCACAGGATCAGAAAGGATTCTAGAGACAACAGGGAGGATCCAACTTGATACCCACAGGTGCCTTGATTGCTCAAAGGCACACTTATTCCAGCCACAGTTAATCATCATCGCCCTAGCACGAACGCCAGCCACAGACAAAGCGAAATGGCGAGAATGCCCCCGGTGGGGCAGGCTATTTACGCGCGGTGGCACGGTCGAGGTGAAACTGTTCATTCCAGCAGTAACTATTTTTTATCCGATGGACAAGGTCGTTCCAGGGCTCGATCCGACGGCTCGGATCGCATCAAGCGCGCAGCCGGCGTAGTGCGAGGGAGAGGAGGAGAGAGGAGGATCTGATCTATGGCGCCATCGGTAGGGTTCCGGGCGGCGGTTGAGGTTGCAGGGGTGGAAGGAGGAGGAGGAGGACTCATCAGCACGGCCCTGGCGGCGTTGTACGCCGCTCCCTGCCACCACCGCCGCCGTGCTCCTCGTCCTCCCTCCGCTGCCTGCTGCGCCGCCTTGGCCTGCCGCTGCTGCTCCCCGCCGCCGCCACCGTCGTGCTCCTCGTCCTCCCTCCACTGCTGCTCGTCGTCGTTGGAAGGGGGGCTCTGTTGCTGCGGATCTGGCCGCGGACGGCGCGGTTCGAGGCGGTAGGTGGCGGCAGCGGCGATGTGGGTGGGAGGAGGGGAGAGGAGGCGTGCGGGAGGGGAAAGGAGGCGCGCGCGAGGGGAGCAGGGGTTTTTCCCACGGGAGCCACCCCTTTTATACCACCCCTCCGCGAAATGACCAAAATGCCCCGGTGGGGGCACTGTATTTACGCTCTGTTGCAATTGGAATTTTATCCAACAGCTAATGTTGATCGGGTAAATATCCAACGACCCACAAAGATTTGGATCAAGATCCGACGGTCTGTGTTGTGAGGAACTTTCAATCCGACGCGCAAGGGTGCCGGTCCCAACATTTGGTTAGGCAGGTAATGCCAAGTTAATATGAATTCAGTTTTAGTATATGCATTCATACAACATAACAAAATAGTGAAGAAGAAACGTTCAGTTGTGATAGGAGCAAGACACAATGATGATAAACATCGGCATGAGACTAAGACAAAATCAATTTCAGTGTGTTTGTTAACATAGGGAATTAAAGCAATTGCTCAGAATGGATTAGACCAATACAGTAAATTTACATAAAAAACAGGGCATTGCCAAACGGCAAGACAACATATATACCAAAAGTATGACAAACATGACACATTTTGTCATTACAAAAATATGTCTAAAGTAGTGATACAATAATCCAGCGCCTGGTATTTATCAGGGGAGTATGTAAACCAATACAAATCATATAAGTGCAGTACAAAGTAAGATATGGTTCAATAAAAACCATCAAAATTCTTGATAGATCAGGATTACAGCAAGTCATTTATATAGAAATGAATGCATCCCACAAGTTGAATTACCATTATTAATAATTAGTGTAAGTTGGTTACATAGCAAGGACCGAAAACTAAGTAGCACATTACAGGACAGCCGAACATCACAAAATACTAAAAGCAAGGCGTTTATACAAAGGCTGGTGACAGTTAGATGGCAGTCTTGATAAGTACACAAAGTTAGAACCAATGGTGGAGCTCATCATGGCGAGTGATACCGCTGGAAGCATATGATTGCCAATTCCAACCAGTCGGGTATCGCTTCGTCGAGAATCTCATCGGAGTCCATGACGACTATAACTATCGCTTGTCCAGAGAAGGGGTTGCATGGAGCAAATGGATTAAAGGGAAAGAATCACAGGTGATAAGTTTAGCTTGAGGCACCAACCTTTGGATATTTTCAACCGAGAGCAGTCTCGCACAAAGGTATCTCCTCTGGTGTCTCTGCTGAAAGCCCGACCCTGGGTGGCCTGAAGTGCACTTATCCTGTCCAAAAAACCAGTGGGCCTTCTTTGTGTGGCCTGGGTGGCCTGAAATTAATCACCGAAGGAATAAACCAATACAGAATATATGTTTGATCGTTCTGTAGCATGGCATGGTACATATTGGAATGACACGGAAGATCTTCGAACAGTATATGCAACACTTAACACACATGCCTCTTAACTCCTGTTCATCCGTAAAGGATACCATGTTGGATCTGTCATCTTCATCGCATTGAAACTGATGAAAGCATGCCGCCACAAGAATTAGGTAGAGAAATTAAGGGAATCAGAAAGTAAACTTGGGTCAGTGTCATCTAAACATGGGCATAATGTGATCTCATTACAGAATATAACGGCACGGATTTACTAACTATGACATTGGCTAATTCAACAATTCATTGGAAGTTGTTTCAGGCAGAACCACTCTAATCCATCAGGAGTACCTATTTTTTAGGTTCCAACAAAGTTTGTAGGGTTACCTAACAGTAATACCATACCGAAATTGTTTGAAAATTAAGAGAGGGAGAAGGAGAGGGGAGGCAAGATATCAGCAATTAGGCCGTTTTCAGAGAGGAAGGGACCCCGTGGATGGGTCCTTGCGGTCGCCGGCCAAGTTCACGCTGTCGCTGGAGTTCACCTCCGGGCCGTCGCCTAAGAGAGGAGGGGATTAGGTGGAGGATGTCTCAGAACGGAAAGGAGAAGAGGACGATGCAAGGCGTCGGAAGGGGGTTCTCGCCTCACCTCGACGACTTCGTCAGTCGCTGTTGAGGCGTCTTATGTTTCAGCCTGGCGGCTACGGCGACGGTTCGTCCTGCTACTGCCGGTGACCAATGGTGGACGGAGTGCGTGTTTCTCACCGTCTCTAGCGGTGTCGTGCCCAGGAGGTCGTCGTAGATCACCCCCCCTGCGTGCACCGAGGGTGCGCCTGGATCTGCCGGTCAGCAGCGGCGCCGATGAGCGCACCTTGACCCGCCACTCCCCCCTGCGCGCACTCCTGTAGCGACATGAGTGGCGGCAATTTCATCCAACTTGTCTATTTTTAAAAATAAGAAAGCAGAAGGTCATCTGTAAGGAGAGAACACCATATCGCCAAAAATCAAATGCTTAAGCTTGAAAAGGCATGCTTACATCCACTATTTAGAACTGATCCTACCAAGAAACATTTAAACTAAGTACAGCAAGCACTGACAAAAATATAGGAGCAGCTATTTCAAATAAATCTGAGTGCTAAAAACTCCATTAAAGAAATGAAAATCTGGTTAGATACCTTATATCTTAGTACAAGTATAGATAATTTGATATCTGATATAAAAGATGCTTTACTTAACTAAGCTCAAAGGACCAAGACTCTAGTCAGATGATTCTAAGATAATATCAAGATGCATTAGAAATAACTCGCATAATATATACCATACAAAAAAATACACCTACAACAAAACCTTTTTAATTGGCTAACAATACAATAAAATAAAGAGAAGTAATCAGTATCTGTTGGAAATATCAATCAACAAAAAGTGTTGCTCTAGATTTTGATGTGTTAGGCAAAAGAGAAAATAAACAACTGCCAGCTTAATATTGGTTGGGAAGTGACATCAATGATGTAATCCTGCTAGACTAGTAGGAAAATGAATAAGCATCTACCATATCCAAGCAGGAGCTAGAACCCAAATACTTGAACCTTCATAATATAATACAGTAATAAAAACAGAGTTTCAGAGTATCAGCTCTATAGACAAAATACTCTTATGGCTAAAATAAGGATAAGCTGTGTAAGTTCATCCTTATTTAACTCCTCTTTATGTAGGTAACATATTTTAAACTCTATAGTTGGAAGAGTGTTCAAACTGCAGGATCCAAACAAATGCACTGGTGACGTACAGAATTGGGGAAAGCTTCAGAACAAACTAAAGAAAACGAAAGGAAATGTCTGCTCAATGGCTCGGATTAACCCAGCAACCTAATCACAGCAGTCAAAAAAATGTTTATGGATACAAAATGGGACATGCTACCTCGGTCACTCTTTACATGAAGAATCCAGCATTATCTCAAGAAAAATCTCAAAAAATCCTATAGTATTATTTTCTGTAGCATGAACAAATAGCTACAGCTGGTAACTTGCAAAAAAATAGAAGTAATAGTATCACAACGAATTAAAACAAGTCATTCAACCGATAACTTGTTGGGAGTGAGTCTTTCTAGTATAACAAAGTGCAACTTACTCTTAACCAGATTAAATCAAAGACCAACAAGAAACAATAAAGGATCAAGAACAACTTATATGCAATAAAGGTATGAGAGAGAAGAAAACTTTACTTAAAACGGCTATAAACACTGGAGCATAAATAAGCAACAACTTTAAATACAAATGAAAAAGGGTTTAGGGTTAATTGCATAGTGGGCTCAGATTCGCCTTTCCTCGATCATATAACCTACCCCCGTCATCTCTTACCACCAGATCAATCTGTTTACATAGTGGAGCTGCCCTGGTTATCACTCAACAAGAATGACCATCCAAGGACAGAACCATAAGTATCACATGACCAAAAATGATTTTAGGGACGAGAGGGAGGATCCAACTTGATACCCACAGGTGCCTCGATTGCTCAAAGGCACACTTATTTCAGCCACAGTTAATCATCATCGCCCTAGCAAGAATAGCCTCTGACACGAGCATCGGCGGCGAGAGGAGAGGAGACCCAGAGAGAAGGGGGCGAATGGGAGCACGAAGAGGCAAGCCGCTGCCCTCCCCCACTCCATAGCCGCACGGGCCAACCACCGCCCACCACGCACGAGGCCTGGACGCGAAAAGACCGAAATACCCTCGGTGGGGGCAAGATATTACGTGCAGTGGCGCGGGATATTTACCCGTCGGTGCGCGCGACGGGACGAACATGCCACACCCGCGGCCACGGTCACTGACAAACGCAGCCCACCCGCGAGGGGCCCCACACGTCAGCTAGTCCCGGTCGAACAGACAGAGTAAGCGACAGCGCGAGGAGGCAGTAACTATTCATTCCTATAGTGCTACTCCAGATCCGACGGCAGAGTACGTCCGATGGCTTGATCCGACGACCCAAACTCCATCAAGCGAACGCATCCGACGGCCGAAAGTCGCTGAGCTCTGAGGAGGCTCGGTGAGACCCTCTTCTCTTGTTTCTGGAAGTGAAACTGCCCTGGTTATCACTCATCAGAAATGACCATCCAAGGACAGAGCCACTAAAATAAGCACATGATCAGAAGGTCTCAAAGAAACGAGGGGGGATCCAACTTAATACCCTGCTCCAGTTTCCTAATTAATTAAAACTGAAGCAATAAAGGAGATATCTGGCACTACATCTAGTGGCATTATATGGCTATAATGATCACCTAACACAGAGTAGCAACATGCGATAAAACAGGAAATAATCCCTACAGAATAATCTGCACTACTTATGCATATAATGAAAAGGAGATAGTTCTCCTAGCCTCTACATCGTGATCATATGGAAAATAATAAATTACCCGAGTGTCCCGAGATCTTCGCCAAGGAAATCTCTGTAGCTGTGATTTGATTAGAAGACCACCATAAGTAGTGTGTATCAGTTAATCAATATTTAAACTAAGGTACATGTACCACAAAAGAAACCAAGTTACATGAATATCCGGTAGTTCTAACAGAAAATACACCAGCTTAATAGCTTATAATTGCAAAGGCGGAATTAGGTGTCCCAGCTAGCCACTATAATTTTGCAATCACCAGAGCAAAATTTCCTGGCCAATTAACCAACTGATGTACGTACATTTTAACAAAACAGAGCAAGTAATAGGAAGTGCATTATTATTTTGAGCTAAAGTGTATGCATATAGTACAAACACTACAGGTATATTCTGATTATTCGTGCTTTAAGCCGAAAAGAATGAACAAGAAGAAATATATATCTGAGAAAAATAGGATTATACATTTGAAAAAAATAATCTTGTCTGATAAAAAATCCATGCATGACAGGAGTACAGGCACACATATAGAGGTTTTGGTGGATACAACCCGTTCTAGCTTACAACATATACACACTGACTCTGCTCATACACAGATAGGTTCTGGTGTGTATAAATTGTTCTAGCTTACAACATATACACACAGACTCTGCTCGTACATGAGAAATACAAAACAGAGCACAAGCCTGGATTCATGTGTGTTCTTTATCTATTTGGGTTGACCAAGATATCTATGACCACCTCTAAATTCCCGTAGTAGCTTACAAATATTGTGTGTATCTATATTTCATTTAAATTGGGGTTGTTGGTTCTGAGTCAAAAAAAATCTAGTACTGGACCTGACAGACATAGGAGACTATCTCATCAAAGAACATGTACACAAAAATTTAAATCAAGCCATGTAAAAAATGAAGTTACTTTTATATTCTTCTTCTTTTTTAATTTCTTTGCTATTAGCAATCAACGATGCTCACACCCAAAAGGAAGAGGAAATTAAGGGGCCCCTGACATCATGGTTGACATATTTGTGGCGTGCACCCTGGTCTCAAATCTCAAAGATATGGATGGGTGAAAGACTATCTAAATGTAATTAAAGTCGAACATTCCAAAAAAAATTGATTTGCTAACTACAAGACCAAGGTAAAACCAAGAGCGGACCTCATGTATACCTGATAGTGCATCGGACACCAACGATGTGCAGCCAACTCTTCAGAAACCCATTGGATCCTTGGCGAGCACACACTTCTCTAAATGCCCATCTTTTAACATGGTGATCTGCTCAACATTGCAAGCCGACCTGCAATCACAAAAGCAAAGCATCAGCATTAGAATAGGAGGAGGAAGTAACTAAATCAGAGGAGACCCAAACTTTAAATCCTAATACAATGGCACACGCACACACGCGCGCGCACGCACACACACACAGACACACACACATGTCCACACACATACACATCTTTGTCATGAACAGGATATGGGAAAATCTGATATATTACTAAAGAGTGGCAAAGGATAACCATCTACATTTAAGTGTTGCTTGTTAATTAGGCAATTTAAGAATCAGCCTCCATAAGGCAATAAGTGCCACTGAGCTACAAAAAGAACAATATTTTCCTTTTTATTAAACCAGAGAAATGATGGACCAGTTGGCTGGAGATGAAAAGAAGCACGCCAACACTTCTATGTTACAGAACTGAACGCAGAATGCAGACATTTATTCAATAATTACAGAATCAAGGATACATTGGATTTGAGGCCACAAAACAAGCCTGAAATAAACATGAAATAAAGACATAATAAACCATAGCATATCTCAACACGGGTATAACCCGCAAGACTCTGGGCATGCTTGTCACATGAGAGCAAATAAAACGACATTTTTCTGTCACAACTCCTATTTGTTAGCACCTCAAATACCAAATAAATCACAGCCAAGAAAGAAATCATTAAGTAGCTAGAGAATATACAGAACCCTCTAATAGGACAAAATTAGTGTAATCAGCAAGGTACTACCACTCTCTCCAATATGAAAGAAGAATAAATAAATCATATATGTGCACTGCCCTAGTTCTATTCTCAAGAAATGTTAGTACACATTTTAGTGTAAAAGGAAGGGAAAACTAAATATAGGCTTAAGAAATACTATTATCTTATTATCATCACTTCTGTCCCATTCTTCAGATGATTTAAAGTCAATAGGTGCTTCAGCAGTATGCACACAACAGGACCAATTCGGCCATTATAGCAAGAATCACACACAAAAAGAGAAGTGGAAACTCCCTCAAGCAATCGCCCAAAGTCAGGTTTGGAATCTAATAGGATAAAATCAAGAAACTTCAATCTCAGACTGAAGCAAGAACCAGTATATAGGAATGATTCTTAAAATGGTGATTAATAGAAAGCACTGGCAATACAGAATGATGCCCAGTATATAGGAATATGATTACAAAAAAAGACTGAAGCAAGAACACAGGTAACAAGTGAGGTGCAGATGTGAATGAAGATTCCAAACCTGTGTGACGCCCTTGAACATAGCTTCATATACCACATTAGTATATCAACTTCAAGTCTTCACCATATTTGCCCATCAAGGTTACACGTGCCTACATCACAAGCCAAACAAACCACAAACATGAACATCTAGCTCACAATCGCATACACCTGAACAAATAATGCCTTGCTAACCTTCCAATGAAGTGGTCAACGGCTAGGAGGTGGATCCATGCGGAAGCGACAGCCATCTCGCTCACAAACACTCACCAGCTAAAGTAAAACCCCTACAGTACCAAGAAGTAGAATCATGTCACATCTAAAAACAACAGCTGCAACAATCTGCAAGTAAAACAAAGAATTACACACACTTTGGTAGAAATGCAACATATGTTGTTTGCCTTGAAGTGAAGAAAGTTTAATTTATTAAAATAACAACATGTTTCACTTAGCCCAGAGTAAGAACTATGAATTATATCACATTGTCCAAAACACCACATTTGGTATAGGTAAATTTCAAAACATCATCGCATATAGTATTAATTAGCAATGAACGATTTCTTCATATAATCTGTAAGAAAATGTGAAAAGAGCACATAGATAGAAACAATGAAGTTGAGATGAAGGTACCAAAAAAGGCATACCTAATGTGCGTAGGTAAGTTCCATTGAACCAGAAAGAGTATAACAAGTTCACTGCACGACAGAAAACACATGTGTTACGAATACTTCAATCTCCTTTGTATTGCCATATAAAAAGAGTAACAGTAGTGTGCCCACATAAAGCCAAAGCTAAGATATCTGGAAAAGGCCGAGTTGAGTAGAACAAAATGTGAAACTTGATTGCAGTTAGTATCACAAAGAATGCTTCAAGCGACCATACTTAATTTTGAACTGCTTGTCAAAATTGAGTCAAGCAAACCATGATACCGCCACAACAGATAGGGCGACAACTCAAGCTCTTGTTATACAAAGAAATCAAATAACTGGATTCAATGATCCTTGATGATACATTGCACTTAAATTTCTGCAGAAGTCTGGGAAGGCAACTAAGTTCTGCTATGTATGGTTAGAACAAAGTCGCTCTGAGGAATTTGAATGGCCATATTTATGAATGTTCCCAAGATAAGTTTTTACATCAGTTTATTATGTCGAAAGAGAGGTGGGGCGCCGGCCAGCATCCTCTTCCAGCTCAGTGCAATACCCACAAACAGTGTACCCCTTTGGAAATAATGAACCATTACAAATGCAGCCCCAATAAAAACAGAACCATCTTCTGATAACTAAATGTGCACCTTGGCACACCCTAGTCAGGCCAGTGGAAGGTTGTGGCGATAAAAATACACGTATGAACAAACATTAAATACTGAAGATGACAAAAACAGGGAAAGATAGAACGAACAAACATAGAATGCATTTTTTTTCATTTCCTAAAACAACCAATCTAAATGAAATATTAAGCAAATCTCTGGAATGAAATTTAGAACCAAGATTTCCTGATATAACAGAAGGTCAAACTTAGGCCTTCTATGAAATAATAACTACATGCAAATATCAAACAGACAATATATCATTACCCTCCTCTATATCTTAAGAAGAAAGAGCAGATTGTATGCTTAAATTGGAACTGAAACTGTATGCTCAATATTTCTGAAATGGCACACTCAATATGTGCCTAATCATATCTATCAAATGCCTTTGTCAAAGAAACAGGGTAAGTACTAAGTACTCGAACAGAATAGGAAAAAGGCAAGGTATCGTGATGGTACTACTCCATAAAGCAAGTTTCAATACCCTAATATCACTTTCGTAGCGGCGTGGACCAAAAAGGAAGAGGGGCCTCTTCCTCCTCGACACCTCCTCCTGTCTTCTTGCTCAACTCCGACGTGCTCAGGAGTTGGGTTCTGTAGCAGCAACGGATCTGGCAGAGGTGTCCACGGGAAAGGGTATCAGCAACATCAAAAATAATAATTATGCATCACGAAGTGGCTTAACTCTGGAGGAGCATGGTATTGGTGGTTGGCGCCATAGAATGATTGTGCAAGTTTTGCAATAAACACACCCATGGGTGACTTATAAACTGCATAACCAACTAACCAAATTGAATCATCCAACCACTCAAAGTTCTTCCAATAAATCACACTAAAAATTTTGTTGCCTTATCATCTTGTCAGTCTGAAACTTATATTTTTTTTCATTAGGTGAAATTTTAACATCCTATAATCCTTCACTAAATTGCTCTTCAATAAATACTAAAACTAATTCCATAAAATTCCTAAGCAGTAGAAATACTACTTGTATGTGCTCTGAATAAATGTCAACAACTCCTCTCTCAGGCTCAATCAACTCATATGCATGTTTTTTTCTTCTCATAGTCAGATGAATACTTTCCAAATACAATATTGCCAAATTAATAGCAATCTTGATAATTAGCACACAAATATATGATACAAGATGATAAAAATTAAGAACACAACTAGTTAAATAAAAAAAGTTTAGGAAAGGCATGAAACAAATGCTCCTGGTTGGCTAGGAAATTAGAAATTGCAAGCTTTTGCTGCAGCTTACAAGTCATGAGCAGAAAATTTAGTTTCCCTTTCCTAATCCAGCCCAATCAATACAAGAAACTGAAGTGTAAGAAAGAGATACGTAATGAGGATTAACTTCACGAAGCGAAACATCTAACAAGACTACAAACAGATGGGATTTGAGTTCACGAGGAGGTTCATGGAATCGAGAAAATCCCATTACCTTCCTGCACTAATCACACCCAACAGCCGGAAATCGCAATTAGACGGTGTGGACAAGGCGCCGTTGACCTTGGCATGGCTGGTTCGTTGCCAATTGGGGAAGAGAAACCAGAGAAGATCACGCGCATGCAGCAAGCCAAGAATTAGTCGATCTGTTACCATTTTTTTCCTTTCTCAGAATCAGTCGATCTGCTACATGGGCTAACCATCAAGTACGTATAGAGGAAACAAGCCATCGGCCGGCCCTGGTCCCTCTGCTCCATACGCTCAACCTCGCCACAATCTGCGCCATCAACAACACCAAGTGGTCAGTGCACGAAGATTAACCAAAGAAATTGAGCAGTGAACCAAAACAAAATTTGCCTGAGAAGGAAAAGGAGAAGAGGACGATGCAAGGCTGCACCTCATGGCCAGCGGGAAGCGGAGCCGCGCGTGGGGGCGAGAGAGGAGACGGAGAGGAGCCGCCTGAATCCACCGGAGCCGCGCCGGCGACGAAGCCGATGCCCAGCCTGAAACCCTTGCCACGGCTCAGGGTCGCGAGCGAGCGCGAGAGGCCGTGCACCGTGGATCTGGCCGAACGAGAGTAAGAGGCGGAGCACCTGCCGTGTGCACGCGAGGACGACGGCGTGGATCCGGCAGGCAGGGCGAAGGAGACGGCGGAGCCAAAGCAGCGGCGCTTCTCGGCGTCCGGCCACCGAGCGGCAGGCGGCTGCCCTTGGGCTGCTTCTCGGAGGACTTGCCACGGGAGAGGAACAGGGAGGGGATGGTAGCGCGGCGGTTGCGGCTGGTCGGTGGCGGCGGAGGACGGGGAGGATGGCCGGCAGGGCGAGGGGAGGCGGGGAAGAGAGGAGTTTGGAATGGGAGGGGGCGGCGGCGGCTCCCTCGAGTGAAAAGGAAGAGGGGACGAAGCCGATTGGGGAGGAACCCTATGGGTGTTGCACTTTTATACAACATAGTGAAATTACGAAAATGCCCTCGGCGGGGCACGAGAATTACGCGCGGTGGCACGAGATCTTTACCAGCAGCAGTTTTTTCGATCCGACGGGCAGATCCCTCCACCTATCGATCCAACGGACGAAAACGCATCAAGGGAGAGATCCAACGGCCGAGAGTGCCTGATCGCTGAGGAGCCTCCGGCATCCCTCCGGTTCATATCTCTTGATATATAGGTGATCGAGCCGATGTACCTGCTTCAACTTCAATATTAATAACACCACCATCCAAAGTTCCAAACCCTAATGGCAGGACCGCCGCCGGCATGGGGGGCTGCAGGCGGGAGGGACCTCATAAGTGGACTCCCCGACGACCTGCTCCACGAAATCCTCGGCCGCCTCCTATCCACCACCGCCGCCGCGCGCACCAGCGTCCTCGCCCGTCGCTGGCGCCGCGTCTGGGCGGACCTCCCCGAGCTCGTCCTCGGCGACGACCTGATCGGTCACGATTCCTTGTCCCTCGACGCCGTCGACGGCGCGCTTGCCGCCCACCCCGCCGCCCACGTCCACAGCCTCAAGATCACAGTGCTCTACGACACCCCCGCCCACTGCGTCGCGTCGTGGCTGCGCTTCGCCTCACGGCGCCTCGCGGGCGCGCTCTACCTCCACGTGCGCGCACCTCGTTCACCTTATCAGTGGGAGCAATGGCGTGCTCGCAAGACCGCGGTTCTCGAGCTGCCACCGTGCGAGGGAGCGACGAGCATAAAGTTTCTCCTCCACGGAGTACCGCACCTCCTCCTCCGGCCACAACCACCGCCGCCGGGCGGGGCCATGTTCCCGGCGCTGACGGACCTGGAGATCAGCGGGGCCACCATGGAAAGCAGTGCCCTAGGAGCCCTCGTGTCCACGCAGTGCCCGTGCCTGCGGAAGCTCAGGCTGGCGTTGCTCACGCTGGTCGCAGGAGTCTGGAGCACGTGCCCTCGTTTCGTCTTCGCCGACTACGGGCGACATCTCCGGCGGCTGGAAGTCATGCGGTGCTCTGCCATGGCACCTCTGATGCGGTGGTTCGACTCGGTCGACGAGCTGCGACTCGCCTACATTGTGCGTCGCATTCGCATGCATGCATTGACTATTATCGGCTTCTGTCGTCCGGTCGTCGAATCCTTCTAGTAGCAATTAATTCGTTGAGCTATTGGTTCATTTGTCAGGTACCAGAAGACGGATGGAACTGGAAGAGATTCTTGGATGACGCGACCAATACTCTTCCCAAGTGCTCAACCTTGTGGGTATCCTCAACCGGGAATAACCATGGCTTTGTACCAATCGTGCTGCGTCTCCTCAGGAGAGGGAATGACATAAAGAAGCTGTGTATGTCATACACATACATACCCTCTACGGTAAATTTCGAAGTTTACTTAGTTGTTAAGTTTAGCTGGAACTAAGTTGCTTGATTTTTGATAGTTTACAAAGAAATTTGACCAGATTATAAGGAAAATCGGGCCAAAATAATTTTCGAAATTTGATCCATTTTTTGAATTTGGATCAGTCGATTTCTTTGGGAAGGAAGAAGGAGGCAAGGCCTCATCGAAGAACGAGTTGTAGCCGGCGGAGGCGAGTCCGAAGGTTGGTTCGGGTGCGGGTGGGTGGGAGGTGGGGTGGGGGGCTTGTCAAGAAATTATGATGGTGTGCCGGTTTAGAGAGATGGCCATGGGTGGGCAACATGGTGGTAAGGGAAGGGTGGGGTGGTGGAGGCAGGCGGATCGGTCTGGGATGGATCGTTGGCGGTCAGATGAAGAAGATAACGATCTATTGGATCTTGATCCAGTGCTTGATATAGAGGGGAAGAAATTGATTGGTCCTCTGGAAAAATTCAGGCAATAGGTCGCTCCTTTATTTGTTCAAGTTCTCCATCTCTCAGGTGGCGACTGAGAAATTGTTAGTCGATTAAGTTTGAGGACGGGGTGTCGACCCGTTGGCTGGGCAGCCCACCCAAGTTCGAGTCCCGGCGACGCGCGGTGCTCACGGAGTTTCTCCTATAAAGAAAAGCCAACAAGGGTTAGCCCTTGAGTTGGTCTCATTTTTTTTAAAGTCGATTAAGTTGCATGTAAGAAAGTTTTTCTTTTTTTGCTGAAAACATCCGTTCCATTAACAAGTGTGTACAAGAACCAGTAGTCACCAAATCTCAATACAAAATCAGGAGCAAGCATCCAAACACCCCAAATAAGTACTTGAGAACTCGCGATATAGGAGTCTGACTGCAACCCGTGTTCCACAACGAGTGAAGAGCTCCTGAAACAGGGATACCGCGACAACGTGAAGAACGAAGATCACTAAGCGAATGGGCAAAACGAAATACTAAAACAAGGAAAATTCAAGCGAATGAAGGCCTTGATCTTCCGGAAGATACCCCATTTGACGCCATGTCATGTTCATTGCCTTTTATAGCTTGTACGAGGAGTTGCATGTCCGTTTCAACGTGAACCTTTGGCATGCGTTGCACAAAAGAGTATCATATAATGCTATTGATTTGGTATTCTAAATGTTGATATATTTTTCTGTAAACTTGGTCGAAGTAATAAAGTTTGACTTTGAAAAATCTAATATGCCCCGTACTTTAGAACGGAGCGAATATTTCGCATTCTACCTAGGAACAAAGACTACCTTATTTATTAGTTCTTGCAGTAACACATATTATAGTGACTGTCTTAATTCTTGAAACCGTTCATGTTTAACCACCCCCGCTCTATCTGATTTGGTGGAGGCATTTTTGTGTCAATTTCAAGGATGGTACGGTACACAAAGTATATTGTATTTTACTTCTCTGTATCAAAATATAAGATGTTTTTGCAGTTCAAATTGAACTGAGAGTAGTTACTAAAAACTGGGATTATATATACAAGTAATGGTTTGTTATTATAAATTCCCACTTTTGGAATGACTTCTCTGTTGTCTTATTTCTGATCTATATTTTCCTTGCTCTTTTGGATTCCCCTGTTTTCCCAAATGTTTCATATTCCTTTCCATTTTCCGTTTTTATTTGTATAGTTACCTTGTTTTATGTGTTTTTATTGGATTTGATCCAATTCCCCCCAAAATCTGGATGTCGCTGATGCTGTTGCTTTTGCCCGCATGGATAATGCGCACAAAAACAATGTTTGAGACTTGAGGATTGTCTTGTAACTATATTGGTGTTCAATGTGTTACGTCCATATAGCCTGCGATAATATGCTTAACCTCAGTTATGTTTTGTCCATGAATAATATATACTCCTCTCTAATAATAGAGTTATTATTTATTTTCCAGATTTTTGGATCGCCAATGCGTCCTTGTCACGCACCAAAGAGTTCCATGGCGGACAACACCATCCTTGATTCACTTGAAGAGATAGAGATTGATTATATGAAAGGATCAGAAGATGTATTTGTGGAATTCCTAAAGCAGCTGATATCCAATATATGGAGCATGCCAAAGCTGAAAAGTGTGGAAATCAACATGTTGCACTCCCCTTCTTCCCTGAACGACGTGGTACACGAGAGGATCAGCGCCATGTTCCCTCCGAATATCAGCGTCAGATCAAATGCGTTTCCCAATGGAAGACCGCACCAGATTATTTGAAGCTATTATTTCTACATAACCTGCGTTTTTCATTTTTCAATTTTTTGTTGAGAAACTACCTGATATATACGTATCTGAGATTGGACCATGTGTAGAAAATTGAGAACATAAATACTCCCTCCGCCCAGATTAGTTGTCTTAGATTTATCTAGATACGAATATATATATAGACATTTTTTAGTAGACGGGGTACTAATTTGAGGCGGAGGTATTGAACATATAAACCACGCTAGAGTACCCGCCATTCTAGGGGCACTCCTCGCGCGAGACGTTTTTGACCGCAGGATGAATTCACCACAGTACATTTTTGGCTCTGGCAGATGGTCAACCGTTGGCCTTTTCTCACATTAGTGTAAGCTTATAGAGAGGATGATGGGTGGGGCTCGTTGGTTGTGGGGTCATGCGACTGATGTGAGTTTCCTCCAGTTTTTGGTACGCGAGAGCCCCCCGCAGCCGCATCCCTCTTCTCGCGCTTCTTCCTCCCCACGACCCCACCTCGCCCCGCGCCGCCATCTCCGCCTCCTCTCTCACGTCCTCCCTGCCGCCATGGCCTAGCCCACCCTCGTCATCGACCTTCCCAAGCCCACTCTCTCTCGAGGGTGCTGCTGGTTGCAATCTGGACGAAGAAAAAGAGACCCTGGAGAAGTTAGAGCGTCCTGGTGGTGGCTAGATCGATGCGGTCGACGACGAGTGCCAGTGAGCGACGGGGAGGCCCCTACCTCTCCGCACCTTCTCCCAGGTTCCCGATCTGGAGCGGGTGGGACGGACACCGGCGAGGCCAGCCTCCCCTTGACACGAAGGTACTCCCCCTCTCCCCTTTGTGCCCACTCTTTCTTCCCCGACCCCTCTTTCTTGTTACACACAGCCATTGGGGCAGCACACCATATGAATCCGAAGTTAATCACGTGCTTCTTGCCCCCCCTCGCTCTCCCCCTCTTCACACGTACTCTCCTGGATTTAGACAGATTTGATTTATTCTTGTTTCCTTTCCAGATTTAATTTCATCCTTGTTTCCAAGCTCTTCCTATTCATAATCTATTAATTAATGACTTGTACATACGTATTTTATCATGTCTACTGATAATCTCATCACATTACAATTCATACATGAGTTTATTTTATCTTGTCTCCTTCAAGTTTGTATTTAGGCTGTTCATTTTTCCTTTTTCAGATGTATGCCATGTATGTGTAGCCATGGTTCTGAAACACCCCCATTCCTTCTCTTCCTATCAATTTTCTTTGATTCAGTTATTTGACTAAATGATAATGTATGCCCCAGGGTTAATTAGTACCTAAAATGCTACCTTTGGTTTGTGAAAAAGATCTAGAGTGGCTTCTGCAGCTCCTGTTATGTTTCATTGATTCAGTCATGTAGTAGGATAGTTCCACTGGATTTTACTAAATGGTTTTGTAGCTTTACTTAGTGAAAATGCCTCAGTTGGTTTCTGCAACATTGCTTGTCTGTTGGCAGCTGGAGCATACTTGGTACATGAGCCTTGCCGTGAGTGGTCGTGCAACGGTGACCTCGACGAGCAGGGCAATGTCCAGACACGAGTAAGGCACCAAAGATGACTGGAAGCACTCAAAAAAGTTTACCACGCTGGAGCTATGTCAGGTACCTACTGTTCTTTTATGTTGTGCGTTTTCTATTTCCCATCAGAAACTCATACCATAATCAATTTGCAGGTTGTATGAGGGCAGTTAATGAATATACTTGCGACCCTTTTACTCTCAGGTAAATCACTAATTATTACATGCTCTTTCGACCCTTTGTGAAGATAGAACGGAAATATCAGCTTCACTCTGCATTTCTTATAGATGTACCTAGGAGAAATGCAGAATTAAGAAGAGCTATTTTCAGAACACCACTATCTGTATCTCTCTATATATGCGGAACTCAGAACTCTTTTTGAAGATGGATGGATGAACTCCCTTTCCATCTCTGCTTTTTGTCAGTACATGATTGTGCACCTCCTATGCCTGCTTAATTGTGTGTTCATTTTGTTAATCAAGAAGCATATGATTTTATGGCTGGGTACGTTGAAAATATATAAAACCTTTCTTCTTTTGGATAATCTGTTTCCCTTTCGCTAATCTTTGTTACTTGCCTACACATCTATGCATACTATTCACTACTGCTACCAATCCCATGCTTGTTTGTTCAGATACTTGAATGGTGGAACATGGCTTTTGTTCGATGGCGATTTTCCATTCTTTGTATGTGTTGCATTCTTTTGTCCAAAAATAGAGATGTACTTTCTGCAAGAAGAAAATGCTAAGTCTTTTACTAGCAAAGATGTCGATCTTGCACATTTATCTTTCTACGCACAGTCTCACTATCATCTTGTGTAGTTTATTTATAGCGGTTGAGTACAGAATTTTAGCCCTCCTATTTTAGAGTATGAATCGGAATCTAAATCAGCAATTGTAAAAATGATCAGTAATTGTGCTTACTTTTCAGACTCTCCTCCTTTTTCTTGCTGCTGAACCCCTGCCACCATCATGTCCAGACTGGCTGTCTCCATGGTTGTAGCGCCAAGGTCACCGCATCTTACATCCTGATGCATGCAAGACAATATGATTAAGCTCCCTGTATTTTGTTAATTTCTGGTCTTACTAGCGTATATATTCATTTCTATTTTGTGCTCATGGGGCCTTGATGTATTACGTACATGTGTTAGGTTGAAGCATGAGGCTGGAAGGGGTCTTGTGCGAGGACTAGCGTTTGCTTCAGTCAAACCAAAATACTTCTAAAATTGCAGCTGCACTTGTTGGTCTGATGTACATGAGAAGCCCCAATTTTGTTGGCAATAGATGCATGGTTTCCCAGTAATTAAAATAACTTAATTTTTTTATATGATGTATGGTAGTCATGTGTCTGATGTTCTTCGTGTATCGGATTCCAAGAGTTTTAGGATGGGCGGTACGGTTCCCATGTTTGATGTTTTTTACTTTCGCAAAATTGGTCGATGCTGATGATAATGGCAACGGTGGTCTTTGACACTTATATTTTTAATGTATATAATGTTCCCAGTTTTATTGTTTTACTCTCTTTGGTTCAATAAGATTAAGATACATACTTTGCCTTGTGCTGAATCTGATGTCGTTCAAATTCTAGAATTTTTAGGATGGGTTGCAAGTTTCTCTTGTAGGACGTTTTCTTGGTTTCTTAATTTTTTTTGTGATAACATAGGTGATTCTGTTTGTACCTCAAACTTGCCTTTCTATGTTTAAGTTTCAAGAAGACATTATTTGATGTTAGATGGCCATTATGTTCGTTTCATGTGGCAGAGGACTAATGGTACTCTTCCATGAAGAGAAGCAAGTGGATCAGTATGTAGTAGCAGGTATCAATGTTTTCTCATACTGATGATTCTGAAGTAATTAGATTGAGAAAATTGCTTTATTCCCCAATTTCTCTCTGAAACCTTTGCCTTGTCCATAGTCATACCTAAATGAGTTACTTTATTTCCTATAGCTCTATTACTTTTTCCCCTAGAACCTGTCTCTTTAGTCCCCTTTACAATACCATGATCAGGAGGCAAGAAATATGTGTGAATGGAATAAGAACTGTATATAGTTATTGATAAGCATCTTCCAGTATTGATATTAAATGACACCAATATCTGAAAGTTACATGTGTCTACTTTAACATTTTGTTTTGATTTTTCGGTACTTCAGTAAGGTCACTCATCAAGGAAGTGTCTTCTCGGTACTTGCATGATGAAGGACAAAATTGGTTTTCTAACCTTTCATTGTTGGTGCTTTGGAAAGTACAACTGTACAAGTATGCGACATAATAATGCCTGGAAATTGGCCTATGGCTGCATCATTTGAGCTATTTTGGCGTCTCTGCCATCCAATGGTTGTTCAGCTTCTCTTTTGAAACGAGGCTATCTAGAGGATTTCAAGTTATGTTTTAGGAAGGCAATTGTTGGTTATAGTGAATGACCTGGTCGGACTATTTGTTCATTTGGCTATCTTAATGCAGTCCCATGTGCATGCTTTTTGCAGGCATTGGTGAAGATTTGAGAGGCAGGGAGGGATTGCTCAAGTGGAAACAGAGCAAGAACCAAAAGGAGCTTAAGATTTTGCTACTACCTTGCTAATAGCTTTGTGAGGTAATTAAGCTAGCTACACGCGCATTTGTTTTCTGCTGTACAGAGGTCACTATTCTAATTTAGGAAATAGAAACATTAAGTGTGATTTAAGAGTATAATAGCAAATATTGTTAGCATGAATAGACTGTGTCTTGTACGTACTAACTAGCAACAGAGTCTAATTCTTCCCACATAGCGGTTGTCACTGGAGACTTGACCAGCCTGGACTTTACGTACTTCCTGCGTTATTTCTTCTTTGATTTAGGGAACATCAAATGCATGAGATAAGTGTCAAAATTAGTACTCAGCGACACTTATTTTGGGACAATTATAAATAGGTGTGCAGTTAGAATTATCTGACTCTGGGTTTTCACACCTGGTTCGAGGTCTTGAGCCCTCTTCATTCATTTGAACATGTGATTTATTTTATTTCTACTATAAATTGAGCTAATTAGAAATTCTATAAATGTGTTTTTCTTGATAAATTAAAGCTTATGATGATGTGTATTGGATTTTCATTTCTTTTTCTTTCCTCATAGATTAGTTAGGTATTATCCAGGCCTAGGTACCCGTCCTTGATGATGGCTTCCACAAGCTAAGGTACAGGGGTGAACTAAGTTGGGATTTTGCAGCAGCGACGGTCACAACTATCGGTGGAGATCGAGCTAACGACCTCACAAAAAATTCTACAGATTCATCAAACACCGAAGGAGGTTAGTGTGTACCTGAGCGGGAACGGTGGCCGTTGTGGTCTTGCTGGAGCCTCCCTTGCCGTGGAAAGTCACCAGCTTCAGGGAGCGACAGTGGCAACTGCAAGGATTTGGCTTGCCGCTACGAGCAACGGCGACCCCATTTGCTGATTCCGCAGCTCCGAGCTGCAGCAGGAGCTACTGGGCGGCCGAGATGCAGATGGAGCTGCTGCACCTCCGAGCTGTTGAGCTGCAGTGGGAGCCGCTCTGCCGCCAAGCTGCAGCATGAGCCGCCCACGAAGATGGAGCCCAAGGTGCCCTCGTCGGCCTCCTCCTGGTGCTTTCTTACTTCACTTCAGTACGAGTAAGGGGGAGGGGAACGGGACGAAGATCTGGTTGATGGAACCAAGGGTGCCAGACACGTGGTTGGTGTTCTGTGTCCTGGTGGCAGTCCGTGAGGCAACTATTGACGTGTGTTTTTGTCCCTCAGCACATGTATCTTGAGGGCAAGGTTGTAATTTTCTTTATCTTTGAGGCCCGTGATGTTACTCAAATTGTAATCTTGGTGGAGCCTTTTGGTTCTGGTTTTAATGAAAGCAGGGAGGCCCCCTCCTTCGGAGGGCAGGGCCCAAAGTTTGCCAAAAAAAAAAGACCAGCAGTCAACCATGGAGGAGAAGATTTGAACAGAATTGCAAATTCGCCAAGGGGCAGTAGAGTCATTTTGCATGGCATTGTGCAAATCAATAATATTTTTCACTTCTTATGCATGTATTATCATGAACAACTTTGTTGCGGCACAAACCGTGAAAAAGACATAATGTCTTCGGATCAAAGAGAGATTGTATGCTGTACTTTTTTCAGAGGCAAATAAGTGGGCAAGTTCCATCTTAGTCAAAAGAAGTAGTTGATGCCTTAGTGCTTATGCACATTTATCTTTTCTTTGATCTATGTGATGATGTGCTTACTCTTATCTTCTTTAGATCCATGCATGCTTATATCGTGCCATGTAATATATGGTCCATAAACATTATCTTAGAATATCCGAGGACTATCTAAAAAGCTATTTACCTCTCATCCTATTATGCTATAGAAATGAGGTTTGGAATCGTGCTTACTCTTTCATTCTAAAATATTATATGGCTCAAAGTACATTACTCGGTCCCAATAGGCTTCTTGGGAATGGATGCAACGAGTCATCTACCATGGAAACATCTATATGATGCATCTGTACCTATGTACCCTGCTTCATAAAAGCAATGTAAATAAGCTACTGTAAAATGATCTTGTGCCTCTCTTATAACGCTATGTATCGACTGCATCTAAATGTTATGTTGTGCATGGTTTGAATGCTCATTCTACATAATACCATCGCTTCCATGTCCCAGTCTTCCCAGTTGGCAGCCATGCAATGCATCTTTGCTACTGTAGCTTGCTTTATAAAACCAATGTATGCTATTGCAGCTATACAATGCATCTTTGCCGCTGTAGCTTGCTTTATAAGACCAATGTATGCTATTGTCAGGTGATCTCATTACTTCCTTTTAGTCCATCATGGTACCATGTAATGAGATATAAGTATACCATGTAATGAGATATAAGTATCTATTAAGTTGGTTCTAAATCAGTCACGTATGTATGCTTTCAATACTTGGCTCGCTCTCACTTTTTGCGCCATGGGCGCAACGGGTCATCTGGTATTGGAGTAGACGAGCCATGACGCTGTCTAGCATGAGTCTCTTACTGTGGCAGGCACACTGATATGTTTTATTATCACAGCCATCCATCGATCCACTTGGACTTGCATTCATAGATGCATTATACACAGGCAGAGAGCACCACACAGAACTGGTGGCTGCAGAGTTGATAGATGTTACAGATAATACTACCAGTTGTTTCAGATTGCTGCAGCAGATTCAGGTGTTGGTGGCGGCGTGGGGACTGCCACTGTCACTGGGAGTCCGTTGTGCAGCCAAGCAGCGTAGCCGCCTCCCACGTTCTTCACATTCATGAACCCCTGCATATATCACTCATCATACACACGCTGAAATGGATGTATCTGAACTATTTCTGTTAGCTATATCCTATTTCTGTTAGCTATATCCATTTGAGCAACAACTAATATGAGATGAAGGGAGTATCGGTAAGTGTTTTTTTACACTGGTAGGTAAGATGAACTGATCGATCGTCAATAAGAATTTCGTTTTACTTGCACTTACTGCTGCTAGGAGATCAACGCATGCCAGCTCTGACCTCTTGCCGCTCTGGCACCCCTGCTCCATCCATCCATGGATGATTAGTAGTACTATTACAACTAAGGAAATTTTACAAAAAATGTACGTATAGCTAGTATAAAAGGACGTACGACAAGTATGTGTTGCTCTGTGGTGTAGAGCGAGGCGACCTGCTCCACGAACCGTGGGTTCTTCTCCCGGGTCCCTGCTGACAGACAACCACCCACCAAATCAGTTCACATAATTAAACTAATCCATCTTTTTTTGCAAATAATTAAGTAACCCATTCATCTTCAGCGGCTAGCGAGAAGCTGCACGTGGACGGCTAAACGTCCACATACATGCGTGGTTTGCATGTAGACGGAGGTTAATTGATGCGGAGGAATGGGATAGAGCCGAATCTATGATGGCGTCAGTGTCAGGGATGAATAGGAGAGGAGATTGGTAAGCATGGCATGCCTTGTGGTGTGACGAAGAAGTAGGGGACGTTGAGGGAGCCGCCGATGTGGCCCTTCCCCATCTCCTCCTCCGTCCTCACGTCCAGGTACATCATGCCGTCCTGCTGCTCCTGAAGCTCCCTCGCCGCCGTCTGCACGTCCACCGTCGTCACCCTCACGGCCGGTGTCGCCGCCGTCTGCACGTCCACCGGCGTCACCCCCACGGCTGGTGTCGCCGCCGTTTGCACGTCCACCGTCTTCACCGCCGTGGCCGGTGCCGACTCCGACCTGCAGTTCGAAATCCAGTCAAACCAAATCGAAGGACCGAGTACGTTAATTCACGGTAAGGTGCCAAGGAAGGAACCGATTCATGTCGGATGAACTAATGGCGACGGACCTGGTCATCTCGTTCTCGTGGGGAGGAGGTGCCATCGATCACCAACACTTGCTAGCAGAGCTGGAACAGTCCCTCAGGTGTTTCTTGTGTGTGTTTGTGTGCGCTGCTTCTGGAGAACCCGCTCAGTAGCTGCACCTTTTATGCTTGCTGATAGACGGGTCGCGCGATCACTGCTTCACCCTCTCCCAGCGAGTAGGAGTTTGGCACGTAGACACATAGTACATTGTGCGCGCACTTGATTGTGTGACATGTACAATGTACACTAGCAAAACAGAAAAAAAAGGCAAGGCAGGCACTAGTGGCACCAACAAATCGAAGCTTGTCTGCATGCGCTCGCCGCCCGTCACAACGTGTAAAGCGCACGTCTCTTGCTCCATCGACGGACCACGGATGATCATCAATCACGTCAATGCCTTCTATGCGAGCGAATGGATCAGGAATGATATCATGCCTTGCGTACATACTCCTCCCAGAACCAGAATAATGCCTGACCTAACTCATGGATGGGATGGGATGGGACGGGATGGGATGAGACGTGACAACTGCTGCGTGCCTTTTAAAATAAAGAAAAAAAAATCTATCCAGAAGATAAAGGAAGAACTGAGTAGAGTATGGGCCATGCTAGCGCTTCAAGACAAGCGATCAGAAGGGCTTTCGTCCACGTTCCATTTCCACTGAAATTGGAACGAGTGTTTTTTTTTACAAATGTAAAGGGCACCTTTTACTAACTAATCTTAGTTATTCACAGATCATGTGTGTTTATTTATTGTGTTTTGTATTTCCTTAGATGCACACAACCAACACCAACACATACACGCAAAGGATCACACCGGCAAAAAGCAAAGCCAAAAAAGGCCGAAGCTTTGCTGTTCGGGTCGCACTACTATTCCCCTCAATTCATCATTCATTCACTGACTACAACTTCGAATTACGGAGGAATCCCAAGAGAGAGGGGATTAGAGGAAGGAGATGATAAACAGCGCCTCGGCCGAAGCTGCCAGTCCATTCCAAGTCGCCTCATTCTTAGGGATGGCAATGGGTACCCATTACCCGCGTACCCTGTGGGTAAAAACCCTATTAGGGTAAGGGTATGGGACAAAAAATTATCAATGGGTACTTAAATGGGAAAATATCATACCCATCGGGTAGAGAGGGTACGGGTATGAGATCGTATAACCCATGCCCGCATACCCATGTACCCAACTAAAATGTTGATAGGTGGTGCCGGGGTTTCTGATCCACGGACACCTATGGGACCGGCGGACCGGGTCCCTTTCGGTTCGGCGGGGGGCGGAGGTTGCGCAAAGAGCAGATCGAGGCGAAACACGCGAGCGGTTGGTCGTGCAAAGGGCAAATCGAGGCGAAGCACGCGAGCGATTTACCCAGGTTCGGGCCGCACGGATGCGTAAAACCCTACTCCTACTTTGTGGTTTGGTATTGATTTCTAGCTCGGGAGCGCGGAGCGCTACAGTACTCTCCAGCTGCTAGCGAGACCGAGCGTGTGTGCCTGGAATGGCCGTCCCCTCTCCCGTTGCACTCGGGCCTCCTTTTATATGCTCAAGGGGTTACCGACATAGAGCAACGGGGGTCAAGGGCAAAAATGGAAAGGTGCTGTAGTAGGGGCAGCTAGGTGCTGTAGCAGGCACAGCTACCTGCTACAGTGCTATCGTACCTAACCCTGACGGCAGGGGACAAGGGCATTAAATGCCCGTCTGTGTCGCCTAAACAGTACCGAAAGAGGCTTGCTAGGGACGCCACCGTTAGCCACGGTGGTTATCTTGTCAGCGCCTGCTTGCCACTGCGCACCCCTCGCTGCGCGGTCTCCCGCCACGTGCGCTTGGGAGGGGCCCCAGAGCGACACGTGGGCGGGTGTGCTGGAGCGTGGGCACGAAGTGGGGGCTTCCCGCGGCAAGCTCCTTCCCGCGGCAAGCTCATTGCCGCGGTCGTCGTCTTGTCGTGTCCGGGAGCTTGTCGCTCACCGGGCCTTGCCGGGGCGCATGGGGCGCCGCGGCAAGTTTTCCTGGTACGCCTTGGTTGGCCTTCCCGGCAAGCGCCTCTTGCCGGGGCCTTGGGACGCTTCTGATAGCCTTCCCGGCAAGCTCCTCTTGTCGGGATCTTGTCTTCTTCCCGGCAAGCTCCTCTTGCCGGGGCCTTGGTTTGAGTACTTTGCTCTTGAATGGTCTTTAAGGTAGCCGCGGAGGGTCTTGGCGGTCACCCGGCAAGCCCTGCCGCGGGAGTGCTGCGACTGCCCGTGCACAAGTTCGGGGTACTGGGGTACCCCTACTCTAGTACACCGACAGGAGCCCCCGGGCCTGGGCCAGACACGGTGCCGAGCGCTGTTGGGCCAGGCCCAAAAGCAGTGCGCGGGCACGCGTGGCCTGGGTCGCGCCGCATATCTCTCCGCTTCCACCGCGCACGCCCAGAACGGCACGCGTCAAACGCGGCGTCGTGGGTGACGTGGGCCAGCCACAAGGGGAAGAGGGAGGGGGCGAGGCCGTGGACGAGGTCGAGGACGGGGCCGAGGCGCTCGGGGAAGAGGCGGACGGAGCGGCGCGCCAGCTTCGCCTCCGCCGGCGGTCCCTCTCCCCACGGCGGTCCATATAGGGGACAACCCTTGCGATTTCTTCGTCAGGCTGCGCCGGGCGCCTCGTCGTCGCCTCCGGCTTCCAGCTCCGTTTGCGAGCGCAATGGAGTTGGACCCGCCCGAGACATTGAGACTGCACATGAGGGGCTGTGGGATCAGCGGCACGCGAGTCCGCGTTGTGTTCCCAGCCCCTAATGTGATGTATCTTGATCGAGGGTGGAAGACGTTCGCCCGTATCCACAGCCTGATGAAGGGGTTCACCCTCCATTTCAAGTTAATGGAGGGCGATCTCCTCTCCGTCAAGGCCTTCGGGTGCTTCGGCACTCGGGCGAAGTGCTGCGTGGACAGCTCCTCCGATAGTGAAGGCTCCCCCTCGAGCGAGAGTGACGAGGAGGAGAGCGACAACGATGATGAGGGTAGCGGGCGGCGGGATGGTGGGTCCGACTAGGTGTCGGGCGCCGCTCCGCGCGGCACCGGCGACCCCGTCATCTGCGTCGCCGGCTCCTTGAACTCCCCGGGGGCGTCTCCTTGGGCGGCTGGCGTAGGGAGGCTGCGGAAGGGGAAGAGGGCTGGCGACAGGGCCGTCAGGTCGGAGTACGAGGGCGTGGTGCCCTCGACAGCGTGCTGACGTCCTGCCGCCCCGTCTTCGAGCCCCGCTTCTGGCGTCGCCATCACTGTCAAGCCCTCGGTCGGCTCCCCCCGGATGTTCTCTTGGTGTCTTCTGGCACCCGTAGTTCGCCTAGGCGCCTCTTTTGCCCTTCCCGCCTCCTTGACCTACCTCCTGAAGAGAGGGACAGGAAAGGGATTACGGGCATCTTATCTTTTTAATTTGTAAGCCCTCGGGCCTTAGCTGCATCTAAAACTTGTAATCCTCTCTTTCATGTTTTTCATCCTCTACGGACTGTACCTGTACGGGATGTTTTTTAATGAAAAGGGGATGCTTGCCGGGTTACTTGTCTCGCGGGTCGAACCCACGCCAAGGAGCAAATCCTTGGTGTCCTTCGGACAGACGTTTCATCTCCCGGCAACAGGCCCTGCCGCCTTCCCACGTCGCTCGACCTTTCTCACGCCTTTGACGGAGGTGGGAACGAGGTGGGTGCGGCCCCTTCGTTTCATCCCTTTGCTGCCGCGACTGCGACCCAACTTGGCCCCGGGAACGCGCTCCAGGGCCTAGAGTTGAGGGAGCACGGCAGTTTTCGGGAAGAAACGCGGTTTTGCACTCCCCAGTCCATAAGAGGGTGCATGATGAGGGATGAAAGACTTATCTGATATCGCAGCCCCCGGCAACTCTGGCTTGCCGGGGATGACCCTTGGCACTCGCAGCCCCCAGCAACGCTGACTTGCCGGGGCCCAGGTGCCGACGCGCCCTTCTTCTCCTTTTCGTCCTTAAGCGGTCTGGCCAGGATATGCGAGCCCTGCGAACGAAGGAAAAGCGAAGGGACGGACACTCGACCTCTAAGTCAGGGGTTAGCCGCTGTTAGGCACTATCAACCCTAACCAAGGACGAGACTCGACCTAGCATGCATGCTATAACCCCGGGGTGGCAGCGCTTCATTTCTGGTGCTCAGGGTCTGCGCCTGGCTCTATACAAAGGATTACATGCAACAGCGGCAAGACTTGTACAGAAGGGTGGTTGCCGGGCAGGGCCCGACAACCGCGCCTTACGGGTAAAACTTACGAAGATGCTCGATGTTCCAGGAGTTGCTCACTGGTACGCCATCTTCGGTCTCAAGGCGGACAGCGCCAGGCCTTGTGACTCGCTTCACCCGGTAAGGGCCTTCCCACTTCGGCGTCAACTTGTTGGAATTCTTGGCCGACTGAACGCGCCGAAGAATAAGGTCGCCTTCCTCGAGGCTTCTGGCGTTAACTTTGCGGCTATGGTAGCGGCGCAAAGCTTGCTGGTAGCGAGCAGCTCGCGCAGCAGCCAGAAGACGATCTTCCTCAAGGAGCAGCGCGTCATCTTGCCGCAGCCGCTCTTGCTCAAGCTCATCGTAAGCGAGCACTCGAGGTGACCCGTATACGAGTTCCGTGGGGATAACTGCCTCTGCTCCATAGACTAGAGCAAAGGGTGTCTGTCCAGTGGCTCGATTTGGCGTCGTTCTGATCGACCAAAGAACCACCGGTAGCTCCTCGATCCAGTTTCTTCCGCACTCGTGCAGTCTGTCGAAAGTTCTGGTCTTGAGCCCACGCAGCACTTCAGCGTTCGCCCTCTCCGCTTGACCGTTGCTCCTTGGGTGAGCAACAGAAGCGAAGCAGACCTTGGCGCCGAGATCTTGGACGTACTGCATGAAGGCGTGGCTCGTGAATTGTGTACCGTTGTCGGTGATTATCCTGTTGGGGGTCCCGAAGCGGCAAACAATCGACCTGAAGAACTTGACGGCTGACTGTGCGGTCACCTTCCTCACTGGTTCCACTTCCGGCCACTTTGTGAACTTGTCGATTGCGACGTACAAGTACTCAAAGCCCCCGACAGCTCGGGGGAAGGGGCCGAGGATGTCGAGCCCCCAGACCGAAAATGGCCAGGATAAAGGGATCGTCTGGAGAGCTTGAGCTGGCTGGTGTATCTGCTTGGAATGGAATTGGCACGCTTCACACTTGGTTACTTGTGCAGTTGCATCCTGGAGGGCTGTTGGCCAGAAGAAACCTTGCCGGAATGCTTTGCCGACGAGTCCTCTCGCGCCAATGTGGTGTCCACATATGCCTCCATGTATCTCTGCCAATAGCTTTTGTCCGTCTTCCCGGGGAATACACCTCAATTTCACACCGTTGAGTCTTCTTCTGTACAGTGTCTTGTCGACGAACTGGTACATACTTGACTGCCGGGCTACTCTTTCGGCTTCTTCTGGCTCTTCGGGAAGTTCTCCTGTCTGAAGGAAACGGACAATCTGCTGCGCCCATGTTGGAGCCCGTGGCTCGACAACAAGGACTAAAGGCAAATCTGCTGCTGCGGGAACATCCGCTTCTACGGCAAGAAGCTGTGTCTCTGCCGGAGCTTGACGTTCCCCGACAAGCTCGTTGGGGCAAGACTTGTCGGGAGCTTCTGCTTCAACGGAACAAACCCTGGGGCTTGCCGGAGCATCTCGCTCCTCAGCGCTCTTGGTGTTGGTCTCAGCTGCTGCGGGAACGTCCGCTTCTACGGCGAGAAGCTGCGTCTCTGCCGGAGCGTGACGTTCCGCGACAAGCTTGCCGGGAGCCTCTGCGTCAACGGAACAAGCCCTAAGGCTTGCCGGAGCAGACTGCTCCTCAGCGCCTTCGACGTTGATCTTAGGGACCTTCTTGGCGGCGGCTTCGGGGAGCTCTGCCGGCAGATGGTCACCAGGAATCAACTTCCTCTTCTTGCTCTGTCCAGTTGATGGTGTTACGGACGGTTGAGTCAGCTTGAGCACAAAGGTCCCTGGTTCCACAGGTAACTTAAGTGCGGCGCACTTCGACAGACCATCTGCAATGGCGTTCTGAGTTCTTGGAACGTGCTCCATTTGCAGGCCGTCAAAGCGCTCTTCCAGCTTTCTCACTTCATCAACGTAAGCTTCCATCAACGGACTCTGATAATTCTTGTTTACTTGGCGGACGACAAGCTGTGAGTCACCCCTGACAATGAGCTTCTTGATCCCAAGGTCTGCCGCGATCCGGAGACCGGCAAGCAATCCCTCATACTCTGCAGTATTGTTTGTTGCTTGCTCCTTGGGAAAGTGCATCTAGACTATGTACTTGAGGTGCTCTCCGGTGGGTGCGATAAGCAGCACACCAGCGCCGGTGCCTTGCAGCGAAAAGGCACCATCAAAGTACATCTGCCACTCTTTGCTCGTTTCCTTGTCGGGGATGCCCGTTTCTGGAATTTCTTCATCTGGTGTTGGCGTCCACTCTGCTACGAATTCTGCCAATGCCCGGCTCTGGATAGTTGAAGTGCTTTCAAACTTGAGGCCAAAGCTTGACAGTTCCAGTGCCCACTCAACAATCCTGCCTGTCGCTTCGGGATTCTGCAGTATCCTCTTCAGCGGAAAGCGAGTGACGACTGTGATCTTATGTGCTTGGAAGTAATGGCGCAGCTTTCTCGAGGCCATGAGAAGGCCGAAAAGCAATTTCTGCACACCGGAATACCTTGACCTAGCCCCCTGCAGGAGGGAACTGACAAAGTAAACTGGGCGCTGCACCATTCTCTTCCGTGTCTCCTCATGCATCTGCGCAGATCCATCTTTGTCGGGACTAGAGCTTGCCGGGGAAGCCCCCTGCTTGTCGCCGGAGGCGCTTGCCGCGGTTGCCGGCTCATCATCTGCCTCCCTCTCTGCTACTAGCGCAGCACTAACCACTTGATTGGTCGCCGCTATGTACAGCAGCAACTTCTCTTGTGGCTTAGGTGCGACAAGTATTGGAGGGGAGGACAGGTATCTCTTCAGGTCTTGCAGCGCAGCCTCCGCTTCCGGAGTCCATTTCATTGGACCTGCCTTTTTCAATAGTTTGAAAAACGGCAGGGCGCGCTCAGCAGACCGAGAGATAAACCTGCTGAGAGCAGCCACGCAACCGGCAAGTTTCTGTACATCCTTGACGCACCTTGGTGCCTCAATCTGCTCGATGGCCTTGATCTTGTCGGGATTGGCTTCAATTCCCCGCTGAGACACGAAGAACCCGAGAAGCTTGCCGGAGGGAACTCCAAACACGCACTTCTCTGGGTTGAGCTTGAGGCTGATCTTGCGCAGATTTGCAAAGGTCTCGTCTAGATCTTGAATCAGGGTTGCTCTGTCCTTGCTCTTGACCACTATATCATCCATGTAGGCTTCCACATTTCTGTGTATTTGCGGCTCAAGAGCAATATGGACTACTCTTGCAAATGTCGAACCCGCATTTTTTAATCCGAAAGGCATCCGTACGAAACAGTACGTGCCACATGGAGTAATAAATGCGGTCTTTTCCTCATCATCTTCTGCCATGAAGATCTGATGATATCCTGAGTATGTGTCAAGAAACGAAAGCAAATCACATCCGGCCGTGGAGTCAACAATCTGGTCGATGCGCGGTAAAGGAAATGGGTCTTTGGGACAAGCTTTGTTAACATCGGTAAAATCGATACAAAGCCTCCATTTCCCGTTTGCCTTGCGCACGACTACAGGATTGGCCAACCACGTGGGATGGAGCACTCCTCTGACGAGGCTTGCTGCTTCCAGTTTCTTGATCTCCTCTGCAATGAATTCTTGGCGCTCCATTGCCTGCTTCCTGACTTTCTGCTTGATGGGCCACGCATGGGGACAAACGGCAAGGTGGTGCTCAATCACTTTCCTGGGAACACCGGGGACGTCAGACGGCTGCCATGCAAACACGTCGACATTCGCCCGCAGGAAAGTAACGAGCGCGCTTTTCTATTTAGGGTCAAGCGTGGCACTGATGGTGAAGGTACCACCAGCGCCGTCCACCTCAGCGGATACCCTCTTCGTCTCTGGCGGAGCTGCCATAGTCTTCTTGCCCTTGCCGGTGGAGCTCGATGGTGCGTCCTCGACGGCAGCGCAGCACTCCGAAGAGGTGCGCTTGCCGGAGTGGGCATCAGAGCTCTTGCTGGGCTTGGTCTTGCCGGCGGAGCTCGATGGTGCGTCCTCGACGGCGGCGCAGCACTCTGAAGAGGTGCGCTTGCCGGAGTGGGCACCAGAACTCTTGCCGGACTTGGTCTTGCCGGCGGAGCTCGATGGTGCGTCCTCGACGGCGGCGCAGCACTCTGAAGAGGTGCGCTTGCCGGAGTGGGCACCAGAACTCTTGCCAGACTTGGTCTTCTTCCCCCCGGGAGCTTCAGCGGCAAGTTGATCACGATCTGCCGTGGCTGCTGCTTCCCGGTAGATCTTGTCGGCACAGATAAGAGCATCTTTCTTGTCGCCAGGGACAGAAATGACACTTATCGGGCCTGGCATCTTCAGGACGTTATATGCATAGTGAGAGGCCGCCATGAATTTGGCGAGTGCTGGACGGCCAAGTATCCCATTGTAAGGCAATGGAATGTCGGCAACGTCAAACGTGACCTTCTCAGTCTTGAAGTTTAGCTCGCTGCCGAATGTTACCGGCAGCGTGACCTTCCCCTTCGGCTTGCTCTTTCCCGGATTGATTCCTTGGAATGTACCGGTCTCTTCGAGCTCGCTGTCAGGGATCTGGAGTTTTCGGAGTACAGCGGAGGAGATCAGGTTTAAGCCGGCCCCGCCGTCAACTAGCATCTTGGTGACCTTGAGGTTGCGGATAGTTGGTGAAACCAACATCGGCAGACACCCGACCGCAGTTGTGCGATCAGGGTGGTCCTCAATGTCAAAGATGATAGGCGTGCTGGACCACTTCAGAAGCTTGCGCGATTCGATGGGTGGTTCTGCTGCATTGACTTCCCGCACCCACTGTTTGAGTTGGCGGTGCGAGGTATGCAGAGAAGCACCACCGTCAACGCACAAGACCTCTGTGGCTTTCTGAAACTCCTGCTCACTGGTCTCAACGTCATCCATGTCTTCGTCGTCGTCGTCGTCTTCATTGTTGTCGCGGCCGCGGGGAGGTCTGTCTCCTTGCCGCTGCTTGGCCTTGCCGCGACGTCCTTCCTGTCCGGTGCGCTTCTGGCCAGATTTCTCGGCGCCCCCTTGGGCTCTCTCCTTGTCGCACCACTCGTACTCGGCCTTCTGTTGCCGGATGAGCAGCTCGACCTTCTTGCAGCTTTGGAGGTCATGGCCCTTGGTGCGGTGAATCTTACAATATTGCTTGCCGGAGCCGTCCCGCTTGTCGGCGACTGCCACAGCCTGGCAGTTGGTGCACGCGGCAACTTCCTTGCCAGAGCTACCAACCGCAACCTTCTTGGCATCACCTTCATCGCCGGACTGCTCAACGACCAGCACCTCTTTGCCTCTCTTCTTCCTGTTGCGCCGCCGGCCTTTCTTTGCCAGGGCAGCATCCTCACTGTCAGATCCTTCTGCACCAGTGCTTTCTCCGGGGAATTTCCTCCCTTCCTCAGCGCGTGCACACTTGTCGGCCAGGGCATATAGCTCGTTGACGTCCCGAATCTTGCACATCGCCATCTCCTCCCGCATCCTGCGGTTACGCACGTTCTGATGGAACGCGCTGATTACCGCGGCAGGGTGGATATTTGGGATGTTGTGGTGTACACGGCTGAACCTCTGGATGTACTGGCGCAGTGGCTCTCCTTCCTTCTGGATGAGCAGATGAAAATCGCTCTCTTGGCCATGAGGTTTGTGGCCGCCTGTGAAGGCGCCGACAAACTGATGGCACAGATCAGCCCAGGAGGATATGGAGTTGTCCGGCAAGTGCATGAGCTAGGACCTGACGTTGGGCTTGAGCACCAGTGGGAAGTAGTTGGCAAGGATCTTGTCGTCCCGTCCCCCGGCAGCCTGCACCGCGATGGTGTAGATGCTGAGGAACTCCGACGGATGCAACTTGCCGTCGTACTTCTCTGGTACGTCCGGTTTGAGGTTCTTCGTACTGGGCCACTGGACTTGCCACAGCTCACGAGTGAACGCAGGGCAACCTACCGTGTACGGCAAGTCACCTGGTTCCCCCGGCGCATGCATGTCAACACAGGGCCCAGCGCGCTGGTCTGACTGACGCCGCGCTTCCCTCCGACGCTCGATGCGAGTACGAGCGTCTTCCCGCTGTCGTTCTTGAAGAACTTGGCGTTGATCGCGACGAGCTCGCGGATCTGACGACGCGGTGGAGTCGCTGTCGAGGTGGATCCGGCGAGTCGGCGATCTTGGCCTTCGGGGCGGAGAGTGCACGGTGGTCGTACCCTCGCCAGCCTCGTCGCCACCGGCTCGCGCATGGCTGACTCGCTGCGGCTGCGATGTGCCCGGCTGCCGAGGAGTGTCGTCGTTGGCGAAGCCGATGAGACTCTGGATAGTGGCCCTCCAGTCGTCGATCTTGTCCGCCGCTGGAGGGTAGTCTAGGAGCAGCTGAGCTCGCGCCAAAGCTTCGGCTGCGGTGGCGGGCGGCGGTAGCGAACGGTGCGAGGAGCGGGATATGCTCGGACTTCTAACCACGTTAGAAGGAGCAGTAGCCCGTCCAGGCGACCGTGTGTCGCTCGCGCCGGCCTGTTGACATGCATGGTGGTCTTGAGCGCTCCGGGATCCACCAGCTCGGTCTTGGTCTAGCGAGCGCATGGCACCGTGAGTACCATGACGCTGCCGGTCCCGCGCCTCCTGAGACAGGCGCGGTGCATGCACGGACGCCGAGGTCTTGGAGTGCGCCCGGCCGTCGTGGGAGCCGGCTACGCCGCCGATGGGCAGTGCAGCCTTGTCCTTGGACCTGGCAGCACCGCGAGCTCCCTCGTCGACGCCCGTCCTTCCGCCGGCGCCCGCCCCACCAACCGCTTGCTCTGGGGGTGGCTGGCTCGGCGCGGACGGAGCAGCTGCCTCCGAAACCTTCTTCTTCGGCGGCATGTTGATGAAGACGATGTAGATTTAGTACGCGAGAACGCCGGATCTGGTTCGCACAACTTCGACGCCCCCTACCTGGCGCGCCAAAGATGCCGGGGTTTCTGATCCACGGACACCTATGGGACCGGCGGACTGGGTCCCTTTCGGTTCGGCGGGGGGCGGAGGTTGCGCAAAGAGCAGATCGAGGCGAAACACGCGAGCGGTTGGTCGTGCAAAGGGCAAATCGAGGCGAAGCACGCGAGCGATTTACCCAGGTTCGGGCTGCACGGATGCGTAAAACCCTACTCCTGCTTTGTGGTTTGGTATTGATTTCTAGCTCGGGAGCGCGGAGCGCTACAGTACTCTCCAGCTGCTAGCGAGACCGAGCGTGTGTGCCTGGAATGGCCGTCCCCTCTCCCGTTGCACTCGGGCCTCCTTTTATATGCTCAAGGGGTTACCGACATAGAGCAACGGGGGTCAAGGGCAAAAATGGAAAGGTGCCGTAGTAGGGGCAGCTAGGTGCTGTAGCAGGCACAGCTACCTGCTACAGTGCTATCGTACCTAACCCTGACGGCAGGGGACAAGGGCATTAAATGCCCGTCTGTGTCGCCTAAACAGTACCGAAAGAGGCTTGCTAGGGACGCCACCGTTAGCCACGGTGGTTATCTTGTCAGCGCCTGCTTGCCACTGCGCACCCCTCGCTGCGCGGTCTCCCGCCACGTGCGCTTGGGAGGGGCCCCAGAGCGACACGTGGGCGGGTGTGCTGGAGCGTGGGCACGAAGTGGGGGCTTCCCGCGGCAAGCTCCTTCCCGCGGCAAGCTCATTGCCGCGGTCGTCGTCTTGTCGTGTCCGGGAGCTTGTCGCTCACCGGGCCTTGCCGGGGCGCATGGGGCGCCGCGGCAAGTTTTCCTGGTACGCCTTGGTTGGCCTTCCCGGCAAGCGCCTCTTGCCGGGGCCTTGGGACGCTTCTGATAGCCTTCCCGGCAAGCTCCTCTTGCCGGGATCTTGTCTTCTTCCCGGCAAGCTCCTCTTGCCGGGGGCTTGGTTTGAGTACTTTGCTCTTGAATGGTCTTTAAGGTAGCCGCGGAGGGTCTTGGCGGTCACCCGGCAAGCCCTGCCGCGGGAGTGCTGCGACTGCCCGTGCACAAGTTCGGGATACTGGGGTACCCCTACTCTAGTACACCGACAGGTGGGTTTCCGTTAATATCCCAATGTATTCATTCCCCTCCTAATCACGCTAGGTAAAAACTCTAATGTATATTCAAATTATCTCTATAATTTATCATGATTTCATGAACTTAAAGTGTATACATATGTGTTGTTATTTATGATTATGTGTTCTTGTTTAATATTTTTATATGTCACTTTATAGGCAAGTATTTTTGTTTATGAGAATATGTTGTTGTTACAATATGTTGTTGTACATTGTTGTTTAAAATGTGTTGCTATTAATAATTTATGATTATATCCTATTTTTTACAACTATTTTCTACTCAATTGATGTGTTGTAAACGCGGCTATTTTTACCGGCGGGTATCCATATACCCTGTCGGGTGACGGGTATGGGGAAAAATTGTACCCTTGACAGATATGGGTATGGGTGATGGGTAAACTCAAGACGGACGGGTAAGGGTATGGGGTAGCTCCACCCATACCCATACCCCGCGGGTGCCATCCCTACTCATTCTTGGCATCTCCTCCCATGTTTATTGTTTGACGTGTATTTTATTTATGCAAAGACCAGGGTGTTACTCATAATGTTTTGTATTTGCTTGATGCTACATTTTAAGATAATAAAAGCGCCTTTTGTCAAAAAAGTTTACAGAGGGAGTAATGTATTATTCATTGTATTTTGTTAAATATTTGTATCGTTCTTTCGTTTAGATGAACGAGTGCAGCCACACACTTTTATGTTCTAATTAATAAACCATAGGACATGTGTTTAGGGTCCCCTTGATGGATGGTCTACATGTGGTCATGTGTCTAGGAAGAGACAAAAACTTACTTCTCACGGAGGCACAAATTTGCTCTGTGAGTAGCCCGGGAAAAATGCATTTTCTTTTTTTTTTCTTACGCGAGAGGCACATATTTACTTCTTCTGGAGACACATATTTTCTTCTGCAAGAGGCACGCCTCTCAAAAAAATAAAAAAAAGTTCTCTTTTTTTCTGTGAGAGGCACATATTTACTTCTCGTGAAGTGCACAATTGTGCCTCTTGGAAAAGGAGAAAAAAACATATTTTCTTTTTTTTTGAGAGGCATGGATTTGCTTCTCGTGAACGCGCAGATTTGCTTCGACGAGGGGCATGGATGTGCCTCTTCGGAAAGGAAAAAAATGTGTTTTCATTTTTTTCTTCCGTGATAGGCATAGATTTGCTATCGTGAGAGGAGGCACGGCTATGCCTCTTCAGACAGGGAAACCAGTGGGAGAAAACGTGCTTCCAATTCAGGTTTTTCATCGGGTTTTTTAGTGAAGAAAGTTCGTCGAAATCTATCAACATGAGATTTAGTTTCGCAGATCTCGACGCGAGAATACAACACTGAAAACAGTTTGAGATTTGGATGGACGGTTTAAGAGATAAAATGATTTGGAAAGCAGTAGTATCTGATCTTCCCATTTATGTTATGTGTTGTATCAGGGTACCATTTACTATTTTTGACCATTTTGAAAAATCTGGAAGAGGATTTCTATCGCACGGTTATAGTATTAACAAACAAAGGAAATGCTTGGTAAAACGGGAAAATGTTTGCTTACCCAGAAAGGCAGGAGGACTGGGTGTACTAGACCTGAGAGTGCAAAACAGGGCTCTACTAACAAAATTCTTATATGAATTCTTCAATAACCATGACATACCATGGGTGGAAATGATACGGGAGACATATTAAAATGATGGCACCGTTCCCAATTTTCCTACTAAAGTAGGCTGCTTTTGGTGGAGAGATTGTTGCTTAATCCTGTTAGATTTCAAAAATATGTCCACATGCAAACCTTCTCCTGGTAATACTGTGAAACTATGGCATAATAAGTGGAATGAGGATTCATTATAGAACATCTTCCATCGTTATACTCCTATGCCAAAGATGTCAACAACACTATTGCCACTGTGATTGAACAAGCAAATACATATTACTATGAAATGTTCCACCTTCCAGTGTCAGTTGTTATTGTCCAACAAAGCCACACAATGCTCAACCTTATCAATAGTTAGGACTATAGCAGTAACATCAAGGACTGTTGGCGGTTCCAATGGCAGATCTATACATACTCCAACAGAAGGGTTTACGTACAACTTATTGGCAATCCACCTGATGTTGCTAATAAACCCTTCCAATAGATCTGGAAATCATGCAACCTACCAAAACAAAAAATATTTTTCTGGCTTCTACTACTAGACAGACTCAACACAAGGGATCTTATATCAAGGAAACACTAGATGAGAATAGGAACTGTGTATTGTGTGAAGATGACCCAAATGAATATCTACTACACTTATTTTTTGGCTGTGACTTCAGTCAAAACTTCTGGATGGCTATAGGAATGGAATGGAACATTGACCTTGACATCATTGAAATGCTTATGGATGGGAAAAGAAGATACACTATGGGTTTCAAAGAAAGCCTTATTACTGGCTGTTGGAGCATTTGGAAACACTGAAACATTATCATATTTGACAACAAAGGTGATCCTCAAAAAAAATTGACAACAAAGGCAGATATTTGGATTTTGGAGTACTGCATAACATGCTTCAAAGAACATTATAGCACTATCATAAAAAAAGCAAAACCTAGTTTGAAGGATGGTACACAATCATGGTTAGATACCTTGTGAATCTCTTGATGTACTAATGGCTATATGCTTGTACAGCCATATGTGTATTATCCCATATTAATGAAAATCAGAGTTAATGTTGGGTGGGGGGGGGGTGTTCCCTGCTGTGTTTGCTAAATAATAAATCTACGGAAAAACTCTTAGGTTGCGACAAGGAGGGGGGAGTGACCTTAGCAAAGAGTACTCCTTAAATAGTGATTTCGCTATTTTCTTTCACGGTACAATTGAAGTCGCTCACATACACGAGCATACATTCATCCCTATGAACGCACGGCACACCCTACCCCTGTGAGCACCTCCGAGAGACTAAGCCAGCATAGCATCTTGAGATTTTACGAAGTCACCACAGGCATCTCGCAGTCGATGGGAACGTCTGCTCACACTGAACGAACACAAATCCAGAAATAATACGAGCACCAATGTCAAGTCTATGACTTAAACCCTCATGGGATGGGATACTACTGTCCTCCTAACCAAGGTAGTCAGAGTCGGGATTCGGAGTCGGATCGATTTTCCTTAGACAGAATCGAGTCGTAGTATCGAGTCGTGGAATCGAGGGTTCTACTAGATTTACTCAAATAAGATATTTTGTATCCATGGAAGAAATTTATATGGGTTCTATAGAGTTTTGACACTAAATATAGAGCAAAGACGTACACATCAATGCTAGTTCTATTCCACTTCTTTTTATGGCTAACCTACTATTAGCTTGGATGTATGTAACATATATGAGAGGCAAATATATAGAACATTGAAATCTTCGACGCACGAAATTTACTTACGAGTTTTTTAGAATACGTGAATAGCCGATCACTTGTGTATCCACCCTGTAGTGCTTAACCTTGAAGGGTCTTGCTCTCCTTCTCCGATTAATCTTGATGCATCCTCCTTCCCACGCCAATTCCATTTGTCGACAAGTCTGATCCTCAATTGTGATCTAGGTTTTGAGAGCCAGATCAAAGGTGTCGGTGCCTGAGCATTTGGGATTGGGAGGGTATAAAGGGCCATGAGGCATGTGAAAATGGTTTGGATGATGGCATACTATTCTGCTACAACTAAACGAACAGCTTAGATAAATTAGAAGAATCGGACATAGTCCATACCATAGTCTGGATTCTACAGTTTTGTACATGATTCTATGATTTGGATCGTGACTCAACATGGATTCTACCTAATCCGGATTCATAGTGGGACTTGGATCGACATGGTTCCGTAGGGTCGTGAAGCCATAGGATTCTAGGAGTCGAGTCGGGCTTGCTCCTAACCATCCAACCACATATTGGTTCACAGTGATTTCGCTATTGTTGTGTGTGGTTTTCACAGAATATAAATCAGTTTTCACAGTGATTCATAGCGGATAATTTTCAGAAAGAAAAAACTGAAAACCCGAGGCCCAACGCCCAAGCCAGATGAAATCAGAGGGACGATGAGATCGCTCGATCCCGAGGGACGGAGCTTGACGAAAAAGAGGAGGAACAGAAACCTTACTCTTTTCTATAAAAAAATAGGAAACCTTATTCTTTGTTTTAGATAGGAGAGAAGAGAGGAGAGATAGATCTCATCTTCGGTGCGAGGTTTATCCAGTATCTCAAGATTTAATCAGCCTCGTCTTCGATCTCTGAATCCTCGATATGGCCTCGCCCCCTCTTCAGTGCGGAAAGAAACCCAACGCCGCATCAAAAGATGTTGCGCATGAAAAGATGTGTGTGGCCGCATGCCGGGGCTAGGCAGGACTGCGGTGTCCTCATCATCCGTGACGGCTTAGGTGGAGGAAGATCCAGAGCCCCCCCAATGTGCGTCCTGACATGGGTCAGCGAAGTTGCCCTTGTCCTGGGCGTCATCTACTTCCTTGTGCCGGACAGACAAAACATCGTGGTGTTTGATCTTGTGAAGGAGCAATGTGTTGGGGAACGTAGCAGAATTTTAAAATTTTCTACGCATCACCAAGATCAATCTATGGAGTCATCTAGCAATGAGGGAGAGGGTAGTGCATCTACATACCCTTGTAGATCGCGAGCGGAAGCGTTCAAGAGAACGGGGTTGATGGAGTCGTACTCGTCGTGATCCAAATCACCGATGACCTAGTGCCGAACGGACGGCACCTCCGCGTTCAACACACGTACGGTTGGGATGACGTCTCCTCCAACTTGATCCAGCAAGGGGGAAGGAGAGGTTGATGGAGATCCAGCAGCACGACGGCGTGGTGGTGGAAGCAACGGTGATCTCGGCAGGGCTTCGCCAAGCTCAGCGAGAGGGAGAGGTGTCACGGGAGGGAGAGGGAGGCACCAGGGGCTAGGGTACGGCTGCCCTCCCCCCCCCACTATATATAGGACCCCTAGGGGGGGCGCCAGCCCTAGGAGATGGGATCTCCAAGGGGGGCGGCGGCCAAGGGGGGTGGCTTGCCCCCCCAAGCCAAGTGGGGCGCCCCCACCCCTAGGGTTTCCAACCCTAGGCGCAGGGGGAGGCCCATGGGGGCGCACCAGCCCACCAGGGGCTGGTTCCCCTCCCACTTCAGCCCATGGGGCCCTCCGGGATAGGTGGCCCCACCCGGTGGACCCCTGGGACCCTTCCGGTGGTCCCCGTACAATACCGATTACCCCCGAAACTTTCCCGATGACCGAAACTTGACTTCCTATATATAAATCTTCACCTCCGGACCATTCCAGAACTCCTCGTGACGTCCGGGATCTCATCCGGGACTCCGAACAACTTTCGGGTTACCGTATACTAATATCTCAACAACCCTAGCGTCACCGAACCTTAAGTGTGTAGACCCTACGGGTTCGGGAGACACGCAGACATGACCGAGACGACTCTCCGGTCAATAACCAACAATGGGATCTGGATACCCATGTTGGCTCCCACATGATCCTCGGTGATCTCATCGGATGAACCACGATGTCGAGGATTCAATCAATCCCGTATACAATTCCCTTTGCCAATCGGTACGTTACTTGCCCGAGACTCGATCGTCGGTATCCCAATACCTCGTTCAATCTCGTCACCGGCAAGTCACTTTACTCGTACCGTAATGCATGATCCCGTGATCAACCACTTGGTCACATTGAGTCATTATGCTGATGCATTACCGAGTGGGTCCAGAGATACCTCTCCGTCATACGGAGTGACAAATCCCAGTCTCGATTCGTGCCAAACCAACAGACACTTTCGGGGATACCCGTAGTGCACCTTTATAGTCACCCAGTTACGTTGTGACGTTTGGCACACCCAAAGCACCCCTACGGTATCCGGGAGTTGCACAATCTCATGGTCTAAGGAAATGATACTTGACATTCGGAAAAGCTATAGCAAACGAACTACACGATCTTTGAGCTATGCTTAGGATTGGGTCTTGTCCATCACATCATTCTCCTAATGATGTGATCCCGTTATCAATGACATCCAATGTCCATAGTCATGAAACCATGACTATCTTTTGATCAACGAGCTAGTCAACTAGAGGCTCACTAGGGACGTGTTGTGGTCTATGTATTCACACATGTATTACGATTTCCGGATAACACAATTATAGCATGAACAATAGACAATTATCATTAACAAGGAAATATAATAATAACCATTTTATTATTGCCTTTAGGGCATATTTCCAACACAATGGCACTCTCCAGTAAAAATGACAGCAAATCTCGTGAGCGCTAAAGTTTCTGTTTTTTACAGCAAGATCGCAAAGACTTTCCCCAAGTATTCCCAAAGGTTCTACTTGGCACAAACACTAATTAAAAGCATAAAACCACATCTAAACAGAGGCTAGATGAATTATTTATTACTAAACAGAATCAAAAAGCAAGAAACAAAAATAAAATCGGGTTGCCTCCCAACAAGCGCTATCGTTTAAAGCCCCTAGCTAGGCATAAGATTTCAACGATGCTCACATGAAAGACAAGAATTGAAGCACAAATAGAGCATCATAAAACACGTGACAAACACATCTAAGTATAACATACTTCCTATGCATAGGCATCTTATAGGCAAACAAATTATCATAGCAAGCAAAAACTAGCATATGCAAGAAAGCGGAAAGAAACAATAACAATCTCAACATGACGAGAGGTAATTTAGTAACGTGAAAATTTCTACAATCATATTTTCCTATCTCATAATAATTACATGTGGAATCATAAGAAAATTCAACAAAATAGCTATCACATAGAATATTTTCAACACGATCCACATGCATGCAAAGTTGACACTCTTCCAAAATAGTGGGATTAGCATTAACTAAATTCATGACCTCTTCAAACCCACTTTAATAAAAAATTTCATAAGATTGAACATTCTCCAAATATGTGGGATATAACGTTGACACTCTTTCAAGCCCACTTTCAATAATATTGCAAACATTATTATCAATCTCATATTCATCACGGGGCTTAAATAAAATTTCAAGATCATAAGAGAATCACCCCAATCATGATCATTGCAACAAGTAGTAGACATAGCAAAACTAGCGTCCCCAAGTTTAGGGTTTTGCATATTATAAGCACAATTGACATTAATAGAATTTATAGTAACATCTTTGCAATCACGCTTTTCATCGAAAGAACTATCAAGTATGGGTGCAATAGCAACGATCTCATGTTTAACATAAGGAACTATAGCAAACTCATCTTCACAAATATTGGCATCATGGCCACAAGAATAGCAAGAGTCATGTTCATCAAGGGATATTTCAATCAAATCATTGGAATCATAATTATCTATAGATTCATGCATATCATTATTTTCTTTCGAAGCAATGGTCATTTTTTTAATAAATTCTTTGACATAGACATTATGAGCATAGTTTTCATGGCAATATTTAAGTATGTCAAAATTTTCAGATTCATAGAGAGTAACATCATACTTTTCAATCAAAGAAGCAACTTCATAAGCACCCTTAAAAGCAACAAATTCTTCAATTTGTTCGATATCATAATAACTATAAACACCCTTTGCATAAGAAGATAAGATTTCATTATCATTAAACTCACATAGGTAGGGGAGGTGTTTTTTAGGGTTCTTAGAGCAACAAGTAAGATCACAAATTTCATAAAGATTCCAACCATAACTTAGCAATATGTTTATTTGATCCCATAAGAGTATCCCTTTTTCAGACAAACGGTGACGCACAAAATGAGCATGCTCATCTAAAGATTTCCCATCAACTAGGCTAGTTGGGGTTTCAGCACGAGCGCATAAGGATCGAAGATGATCCAAGTAGAACACTTTAAGTGGATCCATATCAATAGATTTTTAGCAAGCAAAGATGCAAGCAAATAGAAGGCACATGGAAACACAAACAAAGATACATACGGGAAGAAGGTGAATAAAAGGCAAAGGTGAAGTGGGGGAGAGGAAAACGAGAGGCAAATGGCAAATAATGTAATGCGAGGGATAAGAGTTTGTGATGGGTACTTGGTATGTCTTGACTTGTGCATAGACTCCCCGGCAATGGCGCCAGAAATCCTTCTTGCTACCTCTTGAGCACTGCGTTGGTTTTCCCTTGAAGAGGAAAGGGCGATGCAGCAAAGTAGCATAAGTATTTCCCTCAGTTTTGAGAACCATGGTATCAATCCAGTAGGAGGCCACACGCATGTCCCTCGTACCTACACAAAAAAATAAGAACCTCACAAACAACACGATAAAGGGGTTGTCAATCCCTTCACAGTCACTTACGAGAGTGAGATCTGGTAGAGATAATAATGATAAGATAAATTTTTGGGTATTTTTATGATATAGACTAAAAGTAAAGATTGCAAAGTAAAAATAGATTGGAAACTTATATGATGGAAAATAGACCCGGGGGCCATAGGTTTCACTAGTGGCTTCTCTCAAGATAGCATAAGTATTACGGTGGGTGAACGAATTACTGTCGAGCAATTGATAGAAAAGCGAATAATTATGAGAATATCTAGGCATGATCATGTATATAGGCATCACGTCCGTGACAAGTAGACCGACTCCTGCGTGCATATACTACTATTATTCCACACATCGACCGCTATCCAGCATGCATCTAGGGTATTAAGTTCATAAGAACAGAGTAACGCCTTAGGTAAGATGACATGATGTAGAGGGATAAACTCAAGCAATATGATATAAACCCCATCTTTTTATCCTCGATGGTAACAATACAATATGTGTCGTTTCCCTTTCTGTCACTGGGATTGAGCACCGCAAGATTGAACCCAAAGCTAAGCACTTCTCCTACAGCAAGAAAGATCAATCTAGTAGGCCAAACCAAACTGATAATTCGAAGAGACTTGCAAAGATAACCAATCATGCATAAAAGATTTCAGAGAAGAATCAAATATTGTTCATAGATAGACTTGATCATAAACCCACAATTCATCGGATCTCAACAAACACGCCGCAAAAAGAGTTACATCGAATAGATCTCCAAGAAGATCGAGGAGAACTTTGTATTGAGATTCAAAGAGAGAGAAGAAGGCATCTAGCTACTAACTATGGACCCGAAGGTCTGAAGTAAACTACTCACACATAATCAGAGGGGCCATGGAGTTGATGTAGAGGCCCTCCGTGATCAATGCCCCCTCCAACGGAGCTCCTGAAAAGGCCCCAAGATGGGATCTCTTGGGTACAGAAGGTTGCGGCGGTGGAAATAGGGTTTCGTGGTGCTCCTGGATGTTTTGGGGGTATGTGAACATATATAGGAGGAAGAAGTAGGTCGGTTGAGCCACGAGGGGGAGGGCGCGCCCTGGGGGGTAGGCGCGCCCCCCTGCCTCGTGGACACCTCGTCCGTTTCTTGACGTCCACTCCAAGTCCTCTGGATCACGTTTGTTCCAAAAATCACGCTCCCGAAGGTTTCATTCCGTTTGGACTCCGTTTGATATTCCTTTTCGGCGAAACACTGAAATAGGCAAAAAACATCAATTTACACTGGGCCTTGGGTTAATAGGTTAGTCCCAAAAATAATATAAAATTGCAAAATAAAGCCCATTAACATCCAAAACAGGTAATATAATAGCATGGAACAATAAAAAATTATAGATACGTTGGGAAGAGGACGGGTAGTCTGCTAGTTCAATGTAATTATAAGTCTCCGACAAACGGGATACAATCAAAGGAAGAGGACGGGTAGTCTGCTAGTTTGGTGTTCGGTATAAATTTTGTTGTTGGTCGCTTTGTGCCTTGGTTTATTTTTGTTTGTTAAATGGAGTTCCTTGTCAAAGCTATATAGTGAAATTAAGTGATGTCAAAGCTATATAGCGTGCGCATATATGTCCCACAAACTTTAGTAAAACGCAAGTGTATTAGGGTTGCTAATTCAACTTTTGTGATGTCGCTTGACATCATATACATCACGTAGCGCTGTCACTGCCTTGTTTTCTTCCTGTTGTATTGGCTGCTATTTTTCTTTATCATTAAGGTTAGATATAAGAAGCCCTTTGATATTATTTTTCTAAAGATGTGAAGTTGTTCTCACTTTTTATAAAAGAAACATGCATCTTGTCACGTCAAACCTTTCATTTCTACATAAAATAGAAACATTTCTGGCAAATTTGCGGCAGTCTGCAGGCCCATAACCATATTGGGCGATGAAGATAGGGTTTCATTCAATTTGCAACCAAATAACAACATGAGGAGCATCCGTCTAACCTTAGTGGGTTGGCCTATCAAAGCAGTTCTAGTAAGGTTCTATGGACCGGTTCATAAAGGGTTTAGAACCTTCCGGGTTTTTTTTTTCTTTTGTTTCTATGTGATTTCCTGTCCGTTTTCGTCTAGGGGGTTCTCGTCTAGGGTGTTTTCCTTTTTACAAAGAGCGACGCTACGCATCCGCTGGCGGATTATTTTCAAAGATCCGCCACCTTCACAGCCGTTTGATCTGACGCATCCATCGGCCCGGCTCTTTCCTCACAATTGCAACAAAGACGGTGCTGCGGAACTGTTTGCACATATCTTTTGTTGCAGAAACTTTTGCAACAGAGATTTTGTTGTAGATTTTATTTTCGCCTTAACTTTTTTGAAACATGAGTGTCGTTGCGGATGGACTTCTGCAACACAGATGATGTTGCAGAATTTTTTCCTCATCTTAATGTTTTTGTAACATGGACATTGTTGCAGGATGACTTCTGCAACCTAGATGATGTTGCGGAAAAATGGCAGAGGCACGCGTGCAGTGATGTAGGTCTTGGGCGGCTTATAGAGGTTGCATGTCGTCCGATTAAACTTGTATCTGACGGATGCGTGTGTGGCCCAACTATAGTCGTGATCAGTCGGATGATTCTAATCGTTGTTCCTCTTGCAACAAGGCCTTTGTTGCAAAACGTTCTATTCTCTAATTTTCTGCAACAAAACCCTTGTTGCAAAACATTTTCTTCTCTAATCTCCTGCGGCAAGACCCATGCTGCATAACCTTTCCTATTTTTCTGCAATAAGACCTTTGTTGCAAAAATTGCAACAACATCTCTGCCTCAGCTAACTTTCTGCAACAAGGCACATGTTGCAAAAATTGCAAACACATCTCCAGCCTCGTCGCGCACTCGTGAAGTCATCATTCACTGCCACCGTTCTGCAACAACGATGTTGTTGCAAGAAAAGATGAGGGAGAGAGACGTGTGTGGTCAAGCAGGACACGTGTCAAGCAGGGGGGCGACAGATGCCTCGTGCTACATCAGCCAGCTGATTAGAATCATTTCCCTTTTACAAATACATGTCTAATTTTCAATACACGTTGTACATTTTTCATATACACGCATAACAGTTTTTTGATACACGTTGACATGATGAACATTTTTACAAATACATGTATGAACATTTTTTTTTGAATAAATGTTAAACATATTCAGATACACATTGAGTTTTTTTAAAGGTAAGTAATATTTTTTTATATTATATGAACATTTATTACATTATATTATCATTCTTTTGAAGTCACCAACATTTCTTAAAACTGTGTGAACATTCATTTGAAATATCCCATACATTGTTTTTTGAATGGTATGAAACATTTTAATTTTTAAAATGTTATTTACGTTGTACTCCCTCCGTTCCTAAATATTGGTCTTTTTAGAGATTTCAACAAGTGACAACATACGGAGCAAAATGAGTGAATCTATACTCTAAAATATGTCTATATACATCTGCATATGGTAGTCCATTTCAAATCTTTAGAAAGACTAATATTTAGGAACGGAGGGAATATAAGATATTGTAACAATGTCAAACATTTTTTTAAACACATGAACACTTTTCTAATGGTATGAAACATTTTTTTATAAATGACATGAACATTTCATTGAGTGTATTAACCAAAAAAAATGAAATGTCATCAACATTTACTTGGATCATGCGGACATTTTTTACATGTCACAAAAAAATATGCTATCAGCTTTTCAAAAGTTGTATGAGCATTATTTTTATACTTCATGAATATTTTTTATATGTGCGACAAATGCTTTAATAGGTTTAAGTAAATTAATTTCTAATATATATATATATAATATTGTGAAAATATAAACAAAAACAAAAAACAAAATAAAATCAACCAATTTACGAAACAATAAATCCTACTAGGCCGATCCACTAGAGATTGCATTGAGGCGACCACATGATCTCTCTAGCAGGAGACCTCGTGTTGCACGAGATCACTAATTAAAGAGAACCCTTTGCAATGATCACTCTCACTTTCTTAGGCGCCGACAATTAGTGCAGTGCATATGCTCCATTGTTGCATCTTGGGAGTTTTTTTATATAAGATTTATTTTATTCAAAATGTTTTATCTCTTGAATCGTGCGTCCAAATCATGAACCATTTTTATCGCTGGGTTTCTCGCGTTGAGATCTTCAAAACTAGATCCGATGTTAATAGGTTTAGACGAACTTTTTTTCATAAAAAAACCGGAATAGCAAAGAAAAAACAAGTCGGAAGCACTTTTTTCCCCTTTCGGAGTGCCTCTGGCGAAAGCAAATCTATGCCACCACGAGAAGCAAAGAAAATGTTTTTTTTTTATTTCAAAGAGACACAGTTGTGCATCATGGGAAGAAAAAAACATGTTTTTTTTTCTTTCCGAAAGGCATAGTTATGCCTCTCGCGAAACGAAATATGTGCCTGCACAAGAAGCAAATACGTGCTTCACGTGGAATTTCATGATACGCAAAGGTATTCTGTAAATCTGCACAGCTACCATCTCTGTAAAACGAGTCTGTTTCACAGAACTAGGATCTCCACTACTTTAGTTCTAAAAAAACGGATCTCCGCTACTTTGTCTCTGATCACCAGAGATAATGCTGCACTGGAAGGAGCAAAAATAGCTGCAGTTGAAAGATTACTGCTTGCAGCAAATCTGAACCATCCATGTCTGCTCCTGATGAGTGTTGGATCTTCATGAAGCACCACTTCTTCCTGAACAATAGGAGGACAACAAAATGATGGGTTCCAGTTTGGTGAATCGCCAGCCTTTGCACTTCCTCTGCTAAAAGCAAGCAGGTGGGTATATATGCTTTCAACTGCAGGGGCTTAAGAGAAATTCAATTATAAAAGGCACTACTGGCATCTTTTGCCAAGTACTGAACTCACCAAAGGAACCCTTTACCGAGTGCAGCTCTCGGAGGCTGCGGCTCCTCGATTCCCCTGTCAACATCCAACATGTGGTTTGCCGAGCTTGCAAGTACATGAACTCGGGAAATGCTTGTCGAGAGCCGTAAAACTGGGCAAAACGGGCCATGTGCCGGAACCTAGAAACACCTTTACAACTATACCGAGTTCTTTGTCACAACCCTCGGCACACCTTCTCCGCACGCAGAAAAAGAATTTCAACAAATCTTTGCCGAGTCATGTGTATGTGGCACTCAACAAACGTGTCCTCAACGTTATAGAGCCCTCAACCCCGAACGGTCGTGTCATGTGGCACCTAGTTGCCGAGTTGCCTGGTTCAAGCCCCTGCTCTTGGCAAAGATACTACAGGCCGAGTGTTTTCAATGTCTGCGGCTCTCGGCAAACTAACGTCTCTACCGAGTTCTTAAGACTCGGCAAACTATGTGTTTTCTGTGATCCCGTGAAACGAAACTCGGCAAAGAGCCTAGAACTCACAACGAGAAATTTTCCAGTAGTGTTGGAAGAAACGAAACAAATCTAAGAACTGTCGCAAATTGTATTTCGAAATTAAGCATGAAGCACTCGGTGGCGCCATATCAGTGACGCTCTATGGCTTGCTTATATACTTGGACTTTCACCGCCACTACATAAATTAGGGGCGTGTGCATGCAGATGAACTTAATTTTCTAAGTGCAGGAAGTGAAACTTTATGTTAGTAAAGCGATGCTTGCGGTGTCGGCACACTATGAGACACAGTTGGCACAGTACGTGAGACAATTGAAGTCGGAGATCGACAGGTTTGAGACACTACAAAGGTTGTTTAATCAGGCAGCAGAGTCATATAACTCCCATGCCGCAAAACTCCTGGACATGGCCGATCAGATGCAGGCTCGGATCAAGGCCTTGGAAGCTGAGCTGTTGGTGGAGAAACAGCTGAATTTCCAAGCCGTCGCCGCCTCCTCTGAAGCCAACATATATAGTTGTAGAAGGAAAAGGCAGGGGGTCAGAAGAACCGGGGGTGGCGAATCACCAATCCCAATAAGGGCTTATACTCTAGTTAATGGGCCCACTAATCGTGGTGCCGAGGCCCATGGCCTGCTGCTACCTAGCTCCTTTTTCCAGATAAAATTACAACTACAGTACTCTAAGTTAAAAAAAAAGGCTTCCTCAGAAACTCCATGCAAGTGCTAAAATGACAACTGTACAAAATTATAAAGAATATTTGTATCCGGTTTTGACTTTCTTATTCTTTTTCTATATGTAGATTGAATTTGTATCTGAAATTTTGTGAGTTTGTAGACTTATATCTGTAAATGCGCTCAAGTTTTTTAACAAAAAAATAAAACCTTTTTAGGGGTGCTATCGTGCATTGGTAGCATGGTTGTACGGTGTGCTTCTATAAAACCTTTCTCGTTGAGTTTGTAGATTGTAACCACCATTTGGACTAGAGGGTGACATGGGCTTTGCCGCCCCGTTCTTCAAATTATGAAATTAATTTCATCTTTCTCGCAAGGCTTCACATTTCATACAAATCACAGAAGTAGTTGTGCAACATGGAACCCCACAGACATTGTTGGGTTGGTCGTGTAGGCTAAGTATTTCCGGTTTTAGGAAGGTTTAGCTTTTTATTTAGTTTTTCTCTATTGGTTTTTATGCTTTAGTTTCCTGTTTTTTTATTTAAAAATCATTATTTTTTCAAATTTATGAATATTTTAAAATCCAAGAACATATTTTAAGTTCTTAAACATTTTTCAAATTCATAAATATGTTATTTAAAATTGTGAACATTTTTTTAATCCGTGAAGGTTATTTCATATTCATGAATATTTTTATAATTCAAAAAAAATTAATACATGAAGATTATTAAAAAATCATGCCATTTTTAAAAACAATGAACAATTTTAAAGCTCATGAACATTTCTAAAAATGCATGACTATTTAAATTTATGAACAATTTTTAAATTTGTGAATGTGTTTTTTACAATTTGTGAGCATTTTAGGAAATTCAAAAAAATGAATGTTTTTCAATTTCTTGAAAAGTGTTTTGATAGAATTTTCGTTCTGAAACTGCCATGCAAGACCCGCGACCTAGCTAGACCCTAATAGGCGGGGCCCACTTTGAAAAAAATTGGTGCTCTCATAGGCCTCTATTCCTATGGAGCTTAGTATGGGTGCGCCCTGATGGCTTGTGGGGCCCCTGGCCAGCCTCCGATGCCCATCTTTTGATATATAAGCCCATTTTCTTTAGAAAAAAATAAGAAGAGAACTTTCGGGACGGAGCGACGTCGTCTCGAGGTGGAACTTGGGCAGGAGAACTTTTGCTCTCCGGCGGAGCGATTCCGCCGGGGACACTTTCCTCCGGGGGGAGGGGGAAATCGAAGCCATCATCATTACCAACAACCCTCTCATCATGGGAGGACCAATCTTTATCAACATCTTCACCAGCACTATCTCATCTCAAACCCTAGTTCATCTTTTGTATTCAATCTTATTATCAAAACCTCATATTGATATTTGTGGGTTGCCAGTAGTGTTGATTACATCTTGTAGTTGATGCTAATTGGTTTATTTGGTGGAAGATTATATGTTCGGATCCTTAATGATATTCAATACCCCTCTGATCTTGGACATGAACATGATGTGTGAGTAGTTACTTTTGTTCTTAAGAACATGGGAGAAGTCTTGTCATAAGTAATCATATGGATTTGGTATTCGTTTGATATTTTGATGATATGTATGTTATTTGATTTCCTTAGTGGTGTTATGTGAACGTCGACTACATGACACGTCACCACCTTTGGGCCTAAGAGAATGCATTGTGGAGTAGTAATTAGATGATGGGTTGTTACACTGACAGAAGCTTAAACCCTAGTTTATGCATTATCCCATAAGGGACTGATTTTGATCCATATGTTTAATGCTATGGTTAGATTTATCTTAATTCTTTGTTCGTTGTTGCGGATGCTTATGAGAGAAGTTAATCATAAGTGAGAGGCCTGTTCAAGTAAGAACGGCACCCAGGTACCAATCCACTCACATATCAAATTATCAAAGTAGTGAACGCGAATAAAACAAACATGATGAAAGTGACTAGATGAAACTCCCGTGTGTCCTCAAGAACCCCTAGCTTATTGTAAGTGATTTTTCCGGCTTGTCCTTTGCAACAAAAAGGATTGAGCTACCTTGTTGCACTTAGTTACTATTGCTACTTGTCACTTGTTGTAAATTATCTTTCTATCAGACTACTCATTACCGATAATTTCAGTGCTTGCAGAAAATACCTTGCTAAAAACCGCTTGTCATTTCCTTCTGCTCCTCAGCTACTGTTAAGGCCGCCAATGATGGCGCTATTAAGTGTCGTTCCCTTTTTAAAGGCATCGCTGTTGAGAAGTTCCAGGCCACTATCTGCAACCGCTGGGGGAAACCCTAGATCAGTAGATCGGGTGATGACGACATTCTTGTGTCGTTTCCTCCTTGGGGGCGTCATTCTTGAAGGTGTACACAGACTCGAGGGACCAGTGGACGACATCTTTGATGGAGCGGTGCTTCATCCTACACATTGATGGTGGCATATCTCGGCGGCATGGCACAAGTGGAGACTCGGGGTCCGATATGTGGCGACAGACTCACGTAGGAGGGCGACACTGTTCGGCGTCGTGGTGGCGTCGATGACAGAGAGGCTTGGCAAGGTCAATGTATCAGTTCTGCTCTGAGGATGGATCGCTGAAAGATGGAGGTGAAGGCCCTTGCAGCGTGCGCATGTGGTGCTCACTGGGAGTGCGTCGGATCGGTGTGTGACCCAGTCCAGGTAGTGCTTTGGATGGGGCATCCGGCTTTAGATGTTAGATTTTGGTGCGATGTTTGTTTGGTATTAGGCTCGACATTCGGCACCCCTTCATGAAGGGAACAAGAGTAGCAACAAGCGTTGCCAAGATGATGGCTTCAGATTTATTGATGTATTACCTTTGTAAGATCTTTATGAATAATTAATAAAATGGATACATGCATCGTTCACTCTTTTAAAAAAACTTATGATAGATTTTACTGAGTAAACTCAGTAAAGGAACCGTTTAGTGAGTACACTCTTTCCGGCTGCGGCGCCTGGATGCCCCTGCCAACATCCAACATGTGGTTTGCCGAGCTTGCAAGTACATGAACTCGGCATATGTTTGTCAAGAGCCGTAAAACTCGGCAAAATAGGCCATGTGCCAGAACTTGGAAGTACCTTTACAACTACTAGTAGAATGCCTATGCGTTGTCATGGATCTTTAATTTGTTTTATTACATCCATAAATACAAATGCATATCCCTCTCGCTTTCCCCACTCTATATACCACCCTCCATATCTCTCCCTCCCCTTCTCTCTCCCACCCATGATCTCTCTCTCTCTCACACACACACACCCTCTTCCTCTTCCACGACTCAATTTAATTTAGGCTCAACTTAATTAACTTTTACACATAATCTAGTTATATTGCCCGTGCGTCGCAACGGGAGCACACATATTTTGACGGTTCAACACCAATCGTGTCTAATATATAATTTTTACAAGCTCCATGCACATATGTGTCGTTGTATACATACTTTAACATTACATCACTCTGACAATGACACATCAAACAAATAATTAATGTCGCCTCCAAGTTCGAAGTTCATTTGTCTCTCATATGTTCAGACATCAAATGAGTGCCTAGCAGGCTCCCCAAAATCCAAGCATCTAGATGGTCCGGGCTCCCCTAAATTCAGCCCACATGTGGGTGAGAAATGTGGAAGTCCGAACCTGATGACACCCGGCTCACCTTCATCATGGCACCCTCTATTCTTCACACTGTACTTCCACCACGGACCGCCAAGGTGGAGTCCCCGGCCACGGTTATTAGGCGAGGAGGCGTGCGCCGCCCGTGACACCCTCCGAGCCAAGAAGGCATATCCAATGTCTTCCGAGTCATTGTCATGTTGTAATATATAATTGAATGTCATGCATTACCACAAAATAAAAATATGATGTCCATGCAACTGATACGCCATGATGTCCATTATTAACTCTTGAATCAACCTACCTATGCATTTACCTTTCTATCCAAAGAAAAAAAATTGTACAGACTTGATGAAAAATATATAAAAACCTCTCGATCATGCAATTTACAGCAAAGCCATCTCTGATGAAATGCAATTTGCCACATTTTCTAAAATAGAAAAATTATTCTGCTCAGAACTATAACTGAACAGACAAACTCTAACCTTCTCCCCACTCACTCTCAACCCTTACTCTTATCACAACAATCGACTAACTCGTGTTCTAAGTGAGCCAGTGGTTCTAGGTCCAGGTCTAGTGTTGCTCAAAGATCACTTTCCTTCTCATCCTGAGCAACAACTTCAGCTTTGTTAGCTTTGTTTTCACATGCTCTCTTTATAGCGTAGGTCAGGGCACTTTGGTTCTCTACAAACATACAATTTGAATTAGACATCACCGATGCATGTAAAACATTATTGGGAGAAGACTATTCCGTGCTTGCAACAAATAAAGGTTAGTAGTTGTGTTGCTAGAACAACTCTCGCTGCTAGCATGAATAGTAGAAGAATGGAATGGTTATATGGCTCTATGTAAATCCACCTATGGAAACAGGACAACAAAGCAAACCATGGAGAGCTAAGAATGACATGTACATCAAATAACATTTATAAATTAGCTGTGGAACATAGTACGTTTTGTCGGTTTGTTCTGTCAAACTACTCAATATGACATTTCAGACAATGCATTTAAGAAATTTTAAACATGAGTAACAAAGACAACTACCAAAGAACAATTAATGCGTGCAAAAAGGAAGATAATATCACAAGTGTTTAGAAATCACTACCCCACAAATTTCACAAGGCCATTAAGAGGAAAGTTGAAAAAAAAGGAAAAAGATCAGTTTGATTTACTACATTTACCAATAACTACAGATATTCTATAACATTTCAGGCTACAACTATGAATTTAGGCACTTAGTTTCTTCTAATACTGGAAAGCAAACTATAACGTTCTCAATTATGCTTTCCATCTATATTTCATAGCATTTACAAGCACTTAATGATATGGAATTCCCATCAACTCCAAATTGCAATAAGCTAATATTAGTTTTTAATCTTGGTCTACCATATTTTTGTATTCTCTCAAGTTAAAAAAACATGGGTTGATGCTCACAAGTTTTTGAATTAAAAAAAAGCATGTAAGAGATCAGTTAGCCCCCTCCTCTGGTGAATGCAGAATAGGTCTTCCTTCTGATCTCTAGTCAAAAGAACAAAAATAAATATCTAGAGGAGGATTTCAGAAAGTGGACTAACTCAAAAAAATAAGCAAACCATTCAATTATTAACATAGATTTGTGTAACCAGCTTATTGACAAGGCCAATTACCATGCAGACTGAATATCAGGACATACATGTACTGATTCTTCATTCTTGTATACACAAATATGCAAATAGTAATTAGTACTGCTCATGCACGACCAAACTAAAAAAGCATACAAGATTGTCTTCATACTTGAAGACCACTTAGGTGAGCTCATTTCAATTCTGATAGGGAGAGTAGATAAGTTCCAAAATAATGGGAAGACAATATTACCCCTATCGTAAAATATCGGAATTATCTAAAATTATGTGTGAGATTCATAGGAAAGCATCATTCATGAAGTGCGATATTTCTCTTGCTTTTATTCTTCTCAAGGGATAGCTCAACATAAGTGGAAAAGAAGCGACTAATGCCATTGAGTATTTTAATCAAACACAATGCGCCCAACTATATACGCCATCAAGTCTAATAAAACTAAACATGGTAAAACATATTTATATTGGTATCATCCCTAGTAGAAGCTCTATATAATTTAATGAGAAATGAAATTAGCATGAAAAATGATCATATCCAAATCAATTCTCTTTAATGAGAAATGAAAACGACCCTGTGCATGTCCCAAAAGAACAATTGCCTATGGCGACTTGCAAAATAACATGCGCCACAGAATAATTTACTTAATAATTAAGCATACAAGTCGTCATGGCATCAAACAGAAGACAAGGAAGATTAGTAGCTGATCTGCTCAGTACAATTACACTAACAAACATGTAGCAACATCGAGGTGTTTTAGCATTATTCCATTGGTACCTGTACAATACAGTGGTAAATGTGTGGAGAGGTGTCATTTTGGTTGGCACCTTGAAGAAGGCATTGCTCTTGACCTGGGGCTGTAGGCGTGGAACTCATGGACTAAAAGAAACAAGAAGCCCATTTTGAAAACACAATTATTAAAAGGCCAATTGATTGATTCATAGACGCAAATGCCAGCCCTACCTTGTCAAACTGTAGGAGGATGCTGAAGGCGAACTCAGGTTGAGCACACCATCTCCTCCAGTGTCTCCGTGAGGGACCTGCCAAATCGAAATTCTTGCTGTATCTCTAACCACCAGAATTCAACAGAAGTTGTGATTCAGATTCATCAGCATCAAACTGAATGGTCGATTATTTGACAGAAGCTATGTACAATTATTATTGTACAGTAAACAATCCCTGGTCCAATACGATCATGCCAGTCATAAAATGACTATTGACCAAATAACAATCGCGCGGTGCCTCTAAACGGAGGTGCTAAGCAGATGTCGAACATGAGAAGATATCAAGAAACATGTGAGCCTCTAGACGGAAATGCCAAGTAGCATCCTTGGACATCATGTATGCATTTTCTATGGAAGCTACTTCCTATGTATCAAAATATAAGATGTTTTTGTAGTTCAATTTGAACTGCAAAAACATCTTATATTTGGTAAGGAGGAAGTACTAAACTCAGTTGGCCATTTATGACAAAAGATCAGAGAAGGATTGTTACCAGATCAACATTCCCTTCATTTGGGCGAGCAACTATGTGCCGTACCATCTTGGCCAGAACACTGCTATGCGACTGGGGCAGCTCATGTTACCAACTATAATTGCTGCCTTGACACACTTTTCTCCGAAGGTTGCACCTACCCATTGTCACTGAATGCAAAAACAAAGAGTAGCTCGCTAAAGTGCTCAAATAAATCATTTCACAATAAATGAGAATTAAACATAGAAATGGTTGATGACAAATAAAATACTGTAGGCGACTGGTGGAGGATGAAAAGGCCGTCCTTCCATGTCATATGTTGTAATGCCAAAAAAGGTCTGATTCCAAATTTCATTCTTGGTCACCAAAGATTATCGTGTTGATGAGTACAAAAAATAGATCTCGGATCTCAGGGTCAGCTGTATCAGTTGCTTAACAAGTTAGTGAAACATTATAGTTGAATAGAAATGGCTACTTAGTACGTATTGTGCAAGTATATTCAGGCAAACTAACATATATATGTTCAATAATGATGATTAAAAGATACTACCTGCCAATTGGATAAAGATCCAAGGCACCAGAAAAAGTTGACCAACCTATGAGCGGAAAACCAGACAAATATTTTTACCTTTATTAAGCATACGATCGATCCACCATTACATGGATGTATCAGGAAAACTTCCTTTTTACATCCATAAGTAGTACACTCCGCACATTCTTATATATGTCAGAAGGTAGAGCACTGAGTCTATCGATATGGAGAGCAGCGATTTGGCTCCCGGGCTCAGATGAGCCCGGGCCTGAACAGTACGGCAATTTTAAATAGAAAGAAGTTTTAAAAATTCCAAAACAATTTTGTGGTGTAAGATGCTCCTGTATGTGAACACTGTGCAAAATTTTGTGAAGTTTGGATATTCGAGGAGCTCGTGGCAAAAAAATAATCAGGCATGAACAATGCGATTTTCAAAAGTTTCTCGGACATCCGAAATTTGTCTTTTTTGAAAACCACACTGTTCACGCCTCGAATGTCTGAGAAACTTTTGAAAATCACATTGTTCACGCCTGATTTTGTCTTTTTTTCCATGACCTCCTCAAATATCCAAACTTCACAAAAAAAATCATGGAGTTCGCGCACATGAGCATCTTGCACCACAAAAATATTTAGAATTTTGTGAACTTTGTTTCTATTTTAAATTGTGGTACTGTTCACCGGGTTCATCTGAGCCCGGGTTCCGGGTTGAATTATTGATATGCCCTTACTCACTTTACAAACTCATCATTCTATCATTCCTTTGCATATAGCAACACTACTCACTGGACCACTCAATAATCACACAACTATACTGTCCATGTAAAATTTGACACACCAATTAGCAAGATGGGTGCCTCTCAACAACATATATTGGCGCAAAGAGGACAAGACTTCAAATTCAGTCGCAATCGTCCGCTTCACGCCCACTACGGCTTGGGGGGAATGTTAGAAGTATAATGTGCTTGAGTTAGAGATAGAATTAGTAATTGTCTTGTCTTGTACTCCAAGTCTCTATCCCACCATGTACTCTATATAATCCCTCACGAGGGTCAGATCAAAACAACACAGTATTATCATCCTACAATTTCCACAATCCAATCAACACTATGATCCAACATCATGCTCTTACTTGCATACAAGAAGCCCCCACGACAACAAAAGTTGGACATCGAGCTCGATAGAGATAAAAATAAAGATAGAACAAATGAGCAAATGAAAGTTTGACAAATCATACAACTAAACGTCAGACGAATTGAAAATTCTCCACAAAATAAGAGGGGATTGGACTCTTACCTGTGCTGTCCATTCCTCCCAGCTTATTCACCCATGTTCGTCAGTCTTCCATACCAGAGCTACTGCGCTAAGAAATGAAACGAACATTATATGCACCATGGCTTTCATATAGCTAATCTTATGAATTCGAAACATATGACCATCAGGAATGGAGAATACATTGATCAACGCATTATTTTTCCCGCAAAAAAAGAACAGGTTAATGCATTGTTTTGCATATGGAAGCAGAGCGATACAACAAGATAGTTGCAGCAGTAGTAGTATTACTATCTCCTTCGATAGATGAACTGGAGGTCGGACCATCTTCAAGGAGGATCGGTTTCGATTCTTGGCAAGCACGGCCCTGCATGTAACAACAGCTCAAGGACCATGAAAACCTCACGTACACAAACCTGGGACTACATTGTCATGTTTCTTCACTAACAATAAAAGAACAAGAATAACCAAACTATAACTTGCTGGGACTGATACACAACAAATAGCAAACCTTGCCTTGAAGAAACACACGGTTGGAAGCATGCCTACCCCCTGACTGTACTGAACTGGATGTAGTTTCATCAGGGTGTCCGGATCCCATCATCGTCAGAGATTCAGAGCTTGGAGAATTTCAGCCGTTACAGAACCTTAATGGTTTGGGACTAAGCACTTCTCCAAAGGTGATGATTTATGCGGGGGCTTATGCTGAAACTGAAGGAGCTCGATCTCACAATTCATCTTGTTGAGGCTATATATATCTGCATGCAGTCTGGGCGCTATTGATTTTGGCTCCCAGCATCTCTCCTGCCTTGCTCTTGTCAATTCCATGATATTTTCCTCGTGGCGCCAGGGATGCGCTAAAACTAAGGATGCAGTACAAATTCTGTTGTATATAGATTACAACAAACAGTCAGTGTTGCTCAAATTCTGTTTCTGTGTCTGTTTCTGGCACAATTTCAAAGCCCGAATCCTCCACCGAACGCATATGTACTTGGCACAATTTCAAAGCCCGAATCCTCCAACAACCGGAACTGCAGCTTCGGCAGGTAGTCGCGCACGCACCCGATCCGCGGCCCGACGCCGGTCGACCACCGCAACGACAGCTGCTGCCCCAGCTGGTACGACTTGTGCGCCATCTTGGAGTTGATCCGGTGCATGATCCTCTCCTGCGCCACCGCCGGCTCCTCGCACTCCTCCCCGCCCCGTGAACAGGTTCGCCTTGCAGAAGTCCAGCCGGTCACCGAACGTGCCGGCGTCCTGCTCTGCCGCGCCCTTGACCAGATGAGGGCGGGGCACGCTAGCGGCGGCGCTGCGCAGGGTGCGGGAGCAGCTCTGCCTTTCGTGCTCCTCCCTCGACGTGAGGGATTGGTTTTTTGGTGGGTGTGGCAGGGAACGGCGGCGGCGCTGGTGAGATGCGCTAGGGTATCGAGGAGAAGACTCGATGATTTTGGACCGGAGGATTTTTTTTGCGTGCGTGGGGGTGGGGGAGGGGATGGAAAAAATACTTTCAAAAAAAAAGGGGATGGAAAAAATCAGTGAAAAAAACCGTGACGAAAAAAAACCAGAGGAGGTGGGACGAAAAAAACCTGAAAGCGAGACTACCAACTGCTCCATTAGAAGTAGAGATACCGAGTTCTTTGTCACCGCCCTTGACAAACTTTTTGACAGAAGAAGAATTTGAAAAAATCTTTGTCAAGTCATGTGTATGTGGCACTCGACAAACGTGTTCTTGATGTTACGGAGTCGTTAACCCCGAATGGTTCATGTCACGTGGCACCTAGTTGGCAAGTTGCCCGGTTCAATCTCTAGTTCTCGGAAATGGTACTATAGGACGAGTGTTTTCAATGTGCCGAGTTCAGTCCGTGCGGCTCTCGGCAAACTAAAGTCTATACCGAGTTCTTATGTATGTCAAGTTTAAGACTTGGCAAACTGTGTGTTTCTCATGATCCCGGGTTTGGCAAAGAGCCTAGAACTCGGCAACGACTGATTTTCTAGTAGTGTTGGAAGAAACAAAAAAAAACTAAGAATTTCATATTGTATATGATATATTTGCTACCTTTTGTGCTTTTTTTTATAATCCACCTATCATCGGCTATTTATCGAACTTTTTTGTTTGACATTGTATAATGTTGAAGTAATACTAGGGCTACAATCTATATATTGTACTTCCTCTATTCCTTTGTCTAAGGTGCATTATTTTTGGCACGGTGACAAAGACACATAATTGTAAACTATTTGGGATGAAATTACCCTCGTCTAATTCATTGATTAGCGACAAGTAAATCATTTAAGCTAGGAAAGGAAGAGATACACGCAATCGGAAGAGGGATGGTTCCTTTTTCTTTCTCTGCAAGGAGATATACATGCAATCAGACGAGAGATACTTTTCATTTTCTGAAGGGCCAAGATCGAAATTACGAGGAATTAGAACAAATGCACTTTATATTTTGAAATTTTATCAAAAAAACAAATACGCAGAGTGTATAAGACAAGCGTGTGTTATCAAGACTAATCAATGATTTCCAATCTAACGGCCGTCGTTGCCTTGTTCCGTCGGGGCTCCATAAGGATCTGTTTCCCGATCCCTAGTCCTGCTGGATTAAATTCATCCAGGTACGTAGAAGGCATGCGGAGAAGCTTACATAAGGCGTCGTTTTTCTTTCCGCGGAAATCTCCTACCGTCCTAGCTCAATCCCGAAACCCTCGCTCCCGGATTCCATGTCGTCCTCGCCGCCAGCGCCCGTTATGGAGGACATGGAGGTGGAGGCGGAGACGGTGCACGGCGAGGCGACGCGTCCACCACCCACCGCCACCGTGGAGACCGGCACCGGGGCTGTCGTTGGAAGTCCAGCGGCGAACCACACCGAGATGTCGCCGTCTACCCACGACCACGAGGAGGAAGGTGATGATGGCGTCGATTACTCCAGCGAGGCGGGAGGTGCACAGAGCGCAGAGTTTGAGGCTGCAGTAAAGGCTTTGTGGCACGAGGTTATCAACGTCGAGGAGAAGCCGTCGGCGGGGAACACATGTTCAGTCTGTATGGAACCCTGGACCTGCGAAGGTCTTCACCGCATCTGGTGAGGCTTCTCTTATACTCTCTCCATCTACACTTAGTATAAAGTTAAGACACTTATTTTAAGAGGGATGGAGTATCTTTGTACGTGCTATACTACTACGTTTGCGCCACAAGTAATTTCGGACAGAAGGAGTACGAATTAGTTTCTATGTATTTCTCGTATCTGAATAGAATAGATGTAGGTAATTTTAGCTATGGAACCAGCGACACTTTGATAAAACAAACAAGTAATCATCGATCTCCTGTATATCTCTAATCTGCTACCCAACACGCAGTTGCATTCCTTGTGGACATGTGTACGGCAGATCTTGTCTGGAGAAGTGGCTGCACGAGAACGCCAAGGTACATACAACCACATGATTCTCAACTTTTTCAGCTGGTACGTACCAGCATGATTCTAAACTTGTCCATGTACATTGTCACTATAAAATATTTTTTCAGTACAATGTACTTTATGTCAAGAGCACTGATCTATTTACTAAATCGTTTGATCATATCAAATCTTTGTTCCCAGTGCCCTCAATGTAAGCTGCAGTTTGAGGACAAGCTTATTATCAACCTGTATACGCCAGCAAATTTTGGGGACGGTTGCGGCACCATACAGGTTATGTTTCTTTCTCTGTCTTCTGTGCCCAATAATTTTGTCGCACACGTTCAAACTAATTTTCTCGTGATAAAATTAATTTATACTACACTCATATCAAAATATAAAATGTTTTGTAGGCTAACGTCTTACATTTTGATATGGAGGTAATAAGAATCATCAAATGAACCAATTTCTCAATTTTTAGATGGCCTTTGCGATCAACATCATATGCTTGCTGAACAAGCCTACCCACTCGGTTGTTCATAGTGCATCCCGGTTATCATGGTGTAAACCAATGTGGAGGGACACTTTTTTCCCATCACTTCTTTAATATAAAATATGCACACTCGTACGTATTCGAGAAAAAAAAACTATCGCAATTGCGTCTCTAAATTAAACACGAAGCACTAGGTGCCACTGTATGGCTTGCTTAGGGCATCTACAATGAGGGCGCTTAGCCCAAGCACCAGGTTCCTTGCCGTTTCAATCAAATCCCGCCCGATCCCTGGTTTTTGGCTGCACTACCGGAATCGCACCCTATGCCGACGGCCAGGGCCGTCGGCATAGCCCTGAATGGCCGTCGGGACAGGCCTATGCCGACGGCCCTCGTCGGCATAGGGCCGTCGGCAACATATCCGTCGGCGTAGCCAGGAAGGCCGTCGGCATAGGACCTATCCCGACGGTGTCCGTACATCTATGCCGACGGCCAGGGCCGTCGGCAACGTTATCGCCTAACGGCGGCCGCCGTCAAGTGTTGACCAACGCGTGCTCGACACGTGGCAAACTAAGCTGACGGCTAGGCCGTCGGTATAGACGTCGGCATAGTTTCAAACTAAGCCGACGGCTAGGCCGTCGGCATAGACGTGCCACGTGGCGAGCAGGCGTCACCCCCTGGGGCGGGTCTATGCCGACGGCCTAGCTGTCGGCTTAGTTTGAAACTATGCCGACGGTTAGGCCGTCGGCATAGACCTGCCACGTGGCAGCCACTGGGAGCTCACGGCAGCTCTATGCCGACGGCCTAGCCGTCGGCATAGTTTCTGTCTGTTTTTTTTCTTTTTTCTGTTTTGTTTCAGCTCAATTCATTTGAATATATACAGCATCACACAACAAATATATGCATCACATAACAGCTGGCCCAGCAGCATCACACAACAAATTCATTATCACACATCATAAGAAGCATCGCAAAGCATAAACATATAAGTATCATCACCACCAAGCATATAAGAATCTCACAAACAACAATAAGAAACATCACAAGCATATAAGTATCATCACCACCAAGACCGCCATAATGTGACCCAAAGGCTTAAGCGCCAGGACGTCGAGCACCACAGAGGTCGTCACCGCCAAGACCGCCGAAGCCCAGGTCGTCACTGCCAGCGGCAGCGCTACCGCCAAGACCGCCTCCACCTCCGCCTCCGCCTCCGTGGATCGGAGTGGTCGGGCTCCGTGTCTCTAGAGTGCTGCGAAGACCACCGCCAACGGTAGATCCACCTGTTCCCTGGATGTTGAAAAGACATATGCACGGGATATATGACTGTGTTGAAAGGCATGACATGCTTTGGGTGAATAGATTGGGGATGAACTAACCGGCGAGGGGCCAGCGTTCTGTGCCACAAACTCCTCAAAGCTCATCAGCACTGGTTGTGCTGGAGGGCATTATGCTGGAGGGAACTGAGGACACCTGCCGGCCGCCATATCCTGAAAAGCATGCTGCATCTGGCTATCCCTCTGCACTTGGTGTTCATAAAGCCTCTGATGCCACGCCATGGTCTCCTGGCGTGTGTACTCCAGGTAGGCCTACGGTATGACATGATGGAACTCATAAAACTACTAAATGCGGAAAATGAAGTGAGCAATGAAGATAAGAGGGAAAATACTTACAGATTGTTGCTCCTGAAAGAGGGACTGTGTACTGGTCACTGGCTGGCTCATGCGCTGGCTCAGGCTTGGGTCAATCCGACGAAGCTGTGTATAGGAGATACTAGGAGTGATCACAGCATCGAGAACCGCCTCCCGACCGTGCTCCTTGGGCCCCATCCTCACCACCGCCATGTCGTCCAGAGGCGCCACAATGGGGTCAGGTGTGTCAGGATGTAACTCCAGATACGCTTCGGAGTAGGCCTTCTTCCTCCCTGCGGTCTTCTTGTTGTAGTACTTGGGCTCGCCAGGCTTGGGGTCCTTCCGCGTAAGGGCGATCTCCCACGCCTGCATGTGTGAGAGCGGCCGCTTCAGTTTCTCCTCCTGCACCACCAAACAGAGGTTAGTCATACATAAGAAAGTGATGGTAAATAGAAGAAGAAGAATGTTTAATGGAGTTAGTCATACATTAACTGCCTTGTGGAGATAGTGGTTTCGGTTTCCCTGAGCATGTACTCCCTCCGTCCCTCGGTTAGCCTTATTTTTGGTTCTCATAGCCGCCCAGGCTCCAGCCTCATCACACCAAAGATCCACCAATGCCGCCCAGGACTCGTCTTTTCCATAACACCAATTTGGACACACCTACATAATAAAAGCATAATGGCATGTAGGTGTGTCCAAATTGGTGTTATGGAAGCATAAAGCATAAAGCATAATGTACCACAAGGTAATGAAAGCATAATATATGAAAGCATAATGAAAAATCTTTTATACTTACCGCCAAGAACTCGGGCCTCTCCAAGGTAATGCCCATCCTCCGCACTTCTTCCTTGGTCATCTTCACACCAAGATAGTCGTGGTAGTATGTGGAGATGGCCACATAGCGCACCTCGTACTGCATCTGGCGGGCCTTCTTCTTGCATTGGCGCAGCACGATCTGGTCTGCTCTAGCCCTGTGCTCCGGAAGAACTCGATAGAATTTCTACAATCATGCATGAAACAAGAATGGAAGAAGCCATGAGTTAAATCATTTTCATGAAACTAGAATGGACTTATTCTTCTGAAGAGAACTCACCCAGAAAGTATTGATCACGGCCTTGGCATGGGTCTCATGGTCCGCGTGGCGGGCCGCTTCCCAGTGGTCCTAGCTCATGGCCAAAACCCGACGAGCCGGCTGCCTGACTGGATCCGGACAGTACAACCCCGGTCAGTATAACTTCAGCAAGACGGTGATGAGACCGTTGGGAATACGGACCCCTTTAGAATATATCCAGTTGCTGCAAAAGAATGAACTATTAGCGTGTGATAAGCAAAATAAATAACAACCGGAATAAGCATGTGACAAGCAAAATAATGAACCACTTACTCTTTTCCCGTGGGCTCAATGAGCCACTTCTGTTCCTCAGGAGCCGGAACCTGCTTTGATAGCTTTGCGTTACCACGCAGCCACCCCTTCTTGTCAACCCCCTTCCCGTCACCACCATCATCCCCGCCACCACCCTCCTCCTCGCCTGCCTCCCCCTCCCCAACCTCCTCCTCCTCCTCCTCCTCCTCCTCCTCCTCGCCTGCCTCCTCCGCGCTGGCACCGATGCCAAGCCAGGCACCGGGCGCCTCATCCCTTTTTTTCATGCACGAGCCTTTTAACCAGCGTTGGAGATATTGTTTTGGTAGAAATTAATTTTGTTAGCGCCCCTACAAACGCACCTGCCTTGGAGGAATGGACTCCTTCACCGGCGCCAGTTCCTTAAATAATTATTTTTATTTTCTAAGCGTCCAATGAAACGACTCTTCATTGAACATGCCCTTATATACTTGGAATTTCACCGCCACTAAAAAAATTAGGGACGTATGCATGCAGATGAACTTAATTTTCGAATTTGCAGGAAGTGAAAGTTTATGTTAGTAAGGCGATGGCTGAAGTGGCGGCATACTATGACAGACGGTTGGAGTCAGAGATCGCCAGGCTCGAGGCAGAACAGAGGTTGTTTAATCAGGCAACGCGCCAGCAATTGGAGTCAACTAACTCTTATGTGGAACAGATGCATGCTCAGATCAAGGCCTTGCAAGCTGGGTTGTTGGTGAAGGGGCAGCTGAGCTGCCAAGCCGTTGCCGCCGCCTCTGAAGCCAGCAGAGTTGTGGAAGGAAGAGGCACGGGGTTAGCAGAACCGGGGGATGCGGATCATCAATCCGAATAAGCGCTTATATATACTCCAGTGAATGTGCCCATGGCCTGCCGCTACCTGGCTCCTTCAGATAAGAGCAAACCGCCCTCTCCTCTTCTTTCGTGATAGATGGCTTTCTCTCCCACGTGTAGAAACTAGAAACAACTACAGTACTAAGTTAAAAAGAGGGTCTCCCTCAGAAACTTCATGCAAGTGTTAAAAGGACGAAAGTACAAATTTATAAAGAATATATGTACCCGGTTTTGACTTCCTTCTGTTTTCTATATGTAGATTGAATTTGAATCTGAAATTTTGTGAGTTTGTAGACTTAATATATCTGTAAATGCGCTCGATGTTTTTTTAACAAAAAAAAAAATAGGGGTGTTATCATGCATTGGTACCATGGTTGTACGATGTGCTTCTAGCACCTTGAACCTTTCTAGTTGAGTTTGTAGACTCTAACCACCATTTGGACTAGAGGGTGACACGGGCTTTGCCACGCTGAATTCCATTGTTATCTCAAGGCTTCACATTCCATGCAAACCACGGAAGCGGTTGAGCATCGCGGAACCCACATACGTTGTTGGGTTTGCCATGTAGGCTAGTCTTTCTGATTTTGGGAAGGTTTAGTTTTTTTTCTTTTTTCTCTACCTTTTTTTATATTTCATTTTCATGTTTGTTTTATATCTGTTTTATTTTAAAATTCATTAAAAAATCAAATTTATGAATTTTTAAAATCGAGGAACATAATTTAAATTCCTAAATATTTTTTAAAATTCATAAATATGTTCTTCAAAATCGTGGTCCTTTTTAAATCCATGGAGGTTTTTTCATATTCATGAATATTTTTTAAATATTAAAAATCATGAATATTATTTAAAATTCATGGCATTTTAAAATAATGAAAAAATAATACTCATGAATTTTTTTAATTCATTCATGAATATTTAAATTATGATTTTTTTCAATTTTTTTATATTTAAAAATTCTTGAATTTTTAAATTTGTGAATGTTCTACAATTTGTGAACATTTTTGGAAATTCAAAAAATCCTAAATGTTTTAAAAAATGAAAAGTGTTTTAATAGAATGTTGGTTCCGAAACTATCATGCGGGACCCACGACCTAGCTAGACCCTTATAGGCGGGGTCCACTTTGGGGGGGGGGGGGGATTAGAGTTCTCCTTGGCCTCTATTCCTAGAGATCTTGTTTCGAGCGAAGGGTCAGTCTACATCCCCTTTTCTTTCTCTAGCCCTCCGTTGATCTAGTGGGTAATTTGTTGGTCAGTGTGTTGATGTCACTAGTGAGGTTGTTCTCGTGCTCAAAGTTTTAAATAACGTTTAAAGCCTCTTAGCGGCGGCTCAGCCAAAAGCTATGAAACCTATAGCACAACTAAAGTGTGTTTTGAATTTTAGCCGAGAAAATTCAATTTCGGCTGAAATTCGGCCATCTCGCCTCGACCCAATACATGACTTTGTCAATCAAATATTTTTGGCACATTATATTTGTACTCCCGAGGGTTATTTTGATCTCTTACCTTTTGTTTCGCTTGATTTCAATTTTTGGCCATTTTTTTGTTAAATGTTGGCCATTCTTATTTATATTTAAAATTCAAATTTTGGTTTTACAATTTCGTCCGAGATTTTCCCAAAAAATTTGAAATAGCCGCGCATCTCAGTGAGAGCCAAAAAAAATAGATAAATGCATTTGTAGTTCTACATCATTGAGCTAATTATATAGAAATATTAATCATGCATAAATTCATACATTAGTTCAGTTCATCTTCATCATACGTACATCAATCTAGCTCATACAATGCATCAGGCATGCATACTGCAGACATCAATCATGCTTTAGCTGATATCGTGCAAGCTTCTACTCAACATGCTTCAGGCAGAGTGTGCATCTGGTATTTGGACATGAGAGAGGATAGAGGAGCTTACCATGCCATGGATCTTGGGCAATGGTCGGCATGCAGGATGCCGCGAGGCCGAGCTCGTCGCCGGGAGTGACGGCCGGGAGCAGCATGGAGCATGAGCTGACGACAGTGAAGGTGATGGCACTAGCTAGCATTGAAGCATGGCCGGGAGCGCCCGCCATTGTCGTCTGCAGCTGCCATGTTCTTCATTGGGCGTGCCTATAATGGCCTAACAGCTGGTTTTGATGGGCCTGCGTATAGAGCCTATAATGGGTATGCTGATGCACCTCCGCAGAGTTAAATCTTCGAAAAGTCGTGTCCGTGGTTATAAATGACTTGAAGCTTTGTAACAGTTCATAGAATAAGTTCAACCGAATAATTAAAACTTGTTAACGTGTGAGTGACTTGATTGTCTCTTATTCGTTGGGTTTTGCAAAGGGGGTGACATGGTAGTGTTATGTTTGCGTAGGTAGGTGAATAGGATGTTTATAGTTAACGAGTTACCTCTTCGATCGGTCTGCTCATCTTATTATATTAGACGTAAGTTGTAGTGTTTTGCTTAGATGCTTGCAGCTTCACTAGTTATCCCTTTCGTACTTATTGTATTTTTAGTGCTAGTACCCTTGGTAATGAGATTTGCAGAGTACACCATGTACTCATCTTGTTGTAGCAAACACTTACAGGTATGATAATGGACAACTTTAGCCGGTTATCCAATAGATAGCAGTCTGGGGAAGGGTTGTGGATATAATTCGCTTTACTTTGAGCCTTCTGTTAAGGCATATCTTTCTCGATGTAGTTTTGGTGATTGATGATAACATGTTTGCGGACTAACCGTGTGTTTTGAGCATTTCAGAGATTCATCCTTTGGCTCGAGACGATTTCTTTTCCCTCGGAGTGTTTTTCAACACGGTGTAGCTCTTTCGTTTTTTGTTGGTGGACTAGTTTCGTAGGAGTCACCATACTATCAAGAGGGGGTCCGCTTTGGTAAGGCTAGGATGGAATCATCACGTACACTTCCGTTTCACACCCTCTGGGCCTTCCCGCGTCGTTGGAGGTTTGATTCCCTGCGGTAGTACCGCGGTGCCCAGCGGTAGTACCGCTTGAGGGTCCTCAACGGCAGTACCGCCGCGGTACCGGGCCACTACCGCCTCGACTCGAGGGGGGCGCATCTCATGTCGGGTTGAGCGGCACTTGCAGCGGTAGTAGGGGCGGTAGTACCGCTCGAGAGTGGTAGTACCACCCTACCACCGCGGCAGTACCGCGCTGGGCACGGTCCCTCCTCTATCTTCAAGCCCTCCCAGGCTGGGAGGTAGTACCGCAAGGGGGAGCGGTAGTACCGCTGCCCCCTGCGGTAGTACTGCCCTCTGCGGGGCTGTTTTGGGGGTAATGGTTGGATGGGGTCCTTTAGTATAAAAGGGTGTCCCCTTCTTCCTCATTGATTTACCTCTTCCCCCACAAGCTTCATTAATGCTCCAAGCTCCATTTTTGCCTGATCTCTCTCCCTAGCCAATCATACTTGTTGATTTGCTCGGGAGTGGTTGAGAAGGCCCCGATCTACACTTTCACCAAGAGAAATTTGATTCCACCACCAATCCCTAGCGGATCTTGTTACTCTTGGGTGTTTGAGCACCCTAGACGGTTGAGGTCACCACGGAGCCATAATCCATTGTGGTGAAGCTTCATGGTGTTGTTGGGAGCCTCCAATTGAGTTGTGGAGATTGCCCCAACCTTGTTTGTAAAGGTTCGATCACCGCCTCCAAGGGCACCAATAGTGGAATCACGGCATCTCGCATTTTGTGAGGGTGTGAGGAGAATACGGTGGCCCTAGTGGCTTCTTGGGGAGCATTGTGCCTCCACACCGCTCTAACGGAGACGTACTTCCCCTCAAAAGAAAGGAACTTCGGTAACACATCCTCGTCTTCACCGGGTCCACTCTTGGTTATCTCTTACCTTTACTTGTGCAAACTTATTAGTGTTACTTCTCTTGCTTGATTGTATGTTCGTTGTTGTTGCATCATATAGGTTGCTCACCTAGTTGCACATCTAGACAACCTACTTTGATGCAAAGTTTAATTTGGTAAATAAAAGCTAAAAATTGTTAGTTGCCTATTCACCCCCCCCCTTCTAGTCAACCCTATCGGTCCTTTCAATTGGTAGCAAAGCCTCGTCTCTTTACTAGGGACTTTACCGTCCGAAGAGTATGGTTGATACCATAGACGGTGTGGAGGAACACTCCAGTGTGAATCCGATCTCGTCTACGGGCGATGGGGGAACCTCGGTCTCTCGTGAGGAATTCAATGTGGCCTTGGAGACATTGAAAACCTCCATGACGACCGAGGTTGAAAGCATGTTTACTAAATTCATTGAAGGGCTTAAACTATCCACCGCACCGTTGAAAGTGGGTGATCCCACCGACAAGGTGACGGATGCTAACTCCGACAAGGGGGAAGCTAGTAGTGAAAAGTCTCCTTCTTCTAGAGGTAAAAATGGCACCGGCATCTTTGCCCATGTGGAACCACCACTTGTTTATGGAGGACCGATTCCTTCCACTCATTTGAATCATGCCGGTCCTCCCCCTAAGATTGTGAAAAATGAGGACTTTGATTCTTGGGTTTATCGCTTTAAGCGTCATTTAAATCATGTGAATACTAATCTTTGGAGAATCATTGAAGAAGGTTTCTATCCGCATGACCCAAGCAACTTCACTCCTTGAGAAGCCACGGATAATCAATTCAATGAGAATGCTCTCTTCATCATCCAAGATACAATTCCACCCGAAGATCTACCTCATCTTCGGCCATTTGCCTTGGCCAAAGATGCATGGCTTTGTGTTGTCTCTCTCTATCGGGGAAGCGCAAGCATTCAACGCTCCAACTATGAAGTAGTGCAAGATGAAGCCGATGAGTTTGCTATGAAAGAAGATGAAGAACCTCGTGAGCTTTATCGGAGAGTAACCAAACTCGCGGTCTCACTCCGAGATCATGGGAGCAAGGACACGGATGACAATTGGATCAAGCGCAAATTCCTCAAAGCAATGATGCCTTACCACAAGGCCATGTCCTCCGTCATTCGTCAAAGGCCCGACTTCCACACCTTGACCTCAAGTGAAGTGTTGGATGAGTTTGTGGCTATGAACATCTTGGACAAGACCGCCAACAATGCGGTGCTTCGCTCTCAAAGGGCAAAGAAGCCCAACCTTGCATTGAAGGCCAAGGTTTGTGTTGAAGAAGAAGAAGAAGAGGAAGAAGAGGAAAGCAACCCCGAAGATACAAAGTATGCCTATCATGAACACATGGCACTTGCTTCAAGGCAATTTTGAAGCAAGAAGAACCCAAGGCCAAACTTCAACAAGAACAACTCAAGTGGCACGAAGAGCAAGCAACGTGTGAGGACTTGCTACAATTGTGGCAATGTGAGCCATTTTGTTGCGGAATGTCCGTATGAGAAGAGGGAAGACAATGGTGGCAAGCTCATCCGAAAGGACAAAGCCAAGTCTTTCCCCAACAAGAGCAACTTCCCCAAGAAGACCCCTCACAAGGCGTGGGTGGTTCAAGAAGAGTACCATGAGGATGATGATGATGATGATGAAGATGGTGAGTCGGTTGCCATGGCCTCCGTTGCCATTGCAAAAACTCCATGAGTGTCTCTCTTCAACTCACCCAATGAGAACATCACCGCCAAGTGCCTCATGGCTAAAGCCACCAACAAGGTAACCCCCAACATCAAAACTACCATCATTAATAATCCTTCCTTGATGGATTGCATTGATGAACATGAGGGATCCAATGTGGAGGAAAATGAGTTTGAGTCCTTTATGGGTAAACTCAAGGGTAAATCCAAGAAGCATTTTGTTGCTCTCTTGGAACAACTTGGTGAAGCCAATGACATGATCGAGGCTCATGAAGATACTATCTCCAAGATGGAGGGGCATAGTCGTGACTATGCCGATGAGATTTCGGATCTTTCCAATGCTCTTGAGGAAGAGCGTGGTCTTCGTTTGGCTCTTGAGGAGTCACACAACGTTGATCACGCTAAGTTAAAGAAAGATTTTGATCATGCTCTTGTTGTCTCTCGTGTGCTAAACTCCGAGAAAGCCAAGCTTGGGGTTGATCTTGCTAGACTCAGAGAGGAGTTTGATCTACTTGACAACGCTCACAAGGTCTTGAAGGGTGCTCATGCTAGCCTCAAAGAGTCTCATGATCAACTTCAAGTAAAGCTAACCAAGGAGAAAGCCACTTTTCCACATATGATGTTAATTGATAATGCAAATGCTACTAACCCATGTTGTGAGCATGTGCATCTTGTCGAGGAAAACGCTAAGCTAAAGGTACAACTTGAGAAAGGTCTTGTGTCTTGCATACAAGGCGAGAAGAACCTCAACGACCTTTTGACCAACCAAAAGGGAGTTGTGGCGAAGGAAGGGATTGGGTACGTGCCCAATGTTGGAAATATGCCCTAGAGGCAATAATAAATTGGTTATTATTATATTTCCTTGTTCATGATAATCGTTTATTATCCATGCTATAATTGTATTGATAGGAAACTCAGATACATGTGTGGATACATAGACAACACCATGTCCCTAGTGAGCCTCTAGTTGACTAGCTCGTTGATCAATAGATGGTTACGGTTTCCTGACCATGGACATTGGATGTCGTTGATAACGGGATCACATCATTAGGACAAGACCCAATCCTAAGCCTAGCACAAAGATCGTGTAGTTCGTATGCTAAAGCTTTTCTAATGTCAAGTATCATTTCCTTAGACCATGAGATTGTGCAACTCCCGGATACCGTAGGAGTGCTTTGGGTGTATCAAACGTCACAACATAACTGGGTGACTATAAAGGTGCATTACAGGTATCTCCGAAAGTATCTGTTGGGTTGGCACGAATCGAGACTGGGATTTGTCACTCCGTGTAAGCGGAGAGGTATCTCTGGGCCCACTCGGTAGGACATCATCATATGCGCAATGTGACCAAGGAATTGATCACGGGATGATGTGTTACGGAACGAGTAAAGAGACTTGCCGGTAACGAGATTGAACAAGGTATAAGGATACCGACGATCGAATCTCGGGCAAGTAACATACCGATAGACAAAGGGAATTGTATACGGGATTGATTAAGTCCTTGACATCGTGGTTCATCCGATGAGATCATCGTGGAACATGTGGGAGCCATCATGGGTATCCAGATCCCGCTGTTGGTTATTGACCGGAGAACGTCTCGGTCATGTCTGCATGTCTCCCGAACCCGTAGGGTCTACACACTTAAGGTTCGGTGACGCTAGGGTTATAGAGATATTAGTATGCGGTAACCCGAAAGTTGTTCGGAGTCCCGGATGAGATCCCGGACGTCACGAGGAGTTCCGGAATGGTCCGGAGGTAAAGATTTATATATAGGAAGTCCTGTTTTGGCCATCGGGACAAGTTTCGGGGTCATCGGTATTGTACCGGGACCACCGGAAGGGTCCCGGGGGTCCACCGGGTGGGGCCACCTGCCCCGGGGGGCCACATGGGCTGTAGGGGGTGTGCCTTGGCCTATATGGGCCAAGGGCACCAGCCCCAAGAGGCCCATGCGCCAAGAGATAGGAAAAAGAGGAGAGTCCTAAAAGGGGAAGGCACCTCCGAGGTGCCTTGGGGAGGATGGACTCCTCCCCACCCTTGGCCGCACCCTTCCTTGGAGGAAGGGGCAAGGGCTGCACCTCCCCCTCTCCCTTGGCCCTATATATAGTGGGGAAAAAGGAGGAGCAAACGAATCTAAGGCCTGGCGCCTCCCTCTCCCTCCCGTGACACATCTTCCTCCTCCCGCAGCGCTTAGCGAAGCCCTGTTGGAATCCCGCTACTTCCACCACGCCGTCGTGCTGCTGGATCTCCATCAACCTCTCCCTCCTCCTTGCTGGATCAAGGCGTGGGAGACGTCTCCATTCCGTACGTGTGTTGAACGCGGAGGTGCCGTCCGTTCGGCGCTAGGATCATCGGTGATTTGAATCATGACGAGTACGACTCCATCAACCCCGTTCACTTGAACGCTTCCGCTTAGCGATCTACAAGGGTATGTAGATGCACTCTCCTTCCCCTCGTTGCTGGTTTCTCCATAGATAGATCTTGGTGACACGTAGGAAAATTTTGAATTTATGCTACGTTCCCTAACACCCAAGTCCAAGAACAAGAAGAAGAATGACAAGGCCAAAAGACCTTCTCCTCTCAAGCAAACCTTTGTGAAGGAGGGAGAGGGTGCTACTAAGGAGAAGGAGAATAACTCCGTGAGGGGTAGTGGTGCCAAGAAGGGCAACGCTTCCATTCCCAACAATCGGCGACTTTAACCCTTCTTATGTGTTGTGTCGTGCTAGAGATGGGCATGTTTATGCCAAATTTGTTGGTTCTCCTTATGAGTACATTGAATGGTATATTTGGGTTCCTAAGACCCTTGTTACTAATATCAAAGGACCCATTACAAAATGGGTACCTAAAACCAAGCATTGATCTCTTGTAGGTGTTTGCTTCCGGTGGGGGATCATGGTTGCTCGATAGTGGAGCTACTAATCATATGAACGGAAGCAAGGACTTGGTGGTGGACATGCAAAATATTCCATCCATGCCCACCAACGTCGAGTGGGGTGACGCCTCGTCCTCTAAGGTATTGGGACTCGGCAAAGTTTTCATTTCTCATGATCTTACGATCGAGAAGGTCATGCTTGTTGAGTCCCTTGCATACAATTTACTTTCCGTTTGTCAACTAGCACTCATGGGCTTTGCCACTTTCTTTGATATTGATACCGTGGCCCTCTTGTGGAGAAAGACTCTTAAAGTAGCCTTTGTTGGGCATGTCGAGAATGGTCTCTATGTGATTAACTTTTCGGAGCGACCCACTAAGACCGCGACATGCCTAATGGCTAAAGTTGACGTGGGATGGCTTTGGCATTGCCGTCTAGCCCACGTCAATGTGAGATCTTTGCAAAGTCTTCTCGAGGGGGACTATGTCCGTGGACTAACAAATGTTAGTTTTGCCAAAGATCGTGCTTGCAGTGCTTGCATCGAAGGAAAGCTACATGAGAAGGCTCACCCTCCCACGACTATCATCTACTCAAGGAGGCCTTTGGAGCTCCTTCATTTGGATCTCTTTGGACCTCCATCCTTTGATAGTCTTGGGGGTAGAAAGTATTGCTTGGTGATTGTAGATGACTATTCAAGATACATTGGGGTATATTTCTTCAAGAGGAAGAGCGAGACCCAACAAATCGTCATCGACTTTGCAAATGAAGCTCAACGACAACACAATGCAAAGATCTTGACAATAAGAAGTGACAACGGCTCTGAGTTCAAGAACTACACCTTGGATGAGTTTTTGAGTGATGAGGGAATCAAGCATCAATATTCCGCACCTTATACCCCTCTACAAAATGGTGTAGCGGAGAGGAAGAACCAGACGTTGATGGATGCGGCAAGGACCATGATGGCGGAGTTCAAGTCTTCCTTCAACTTTTGGGCCGAAGCCATCAACACCGCGTGCCATGCATCTAATCGGCTCTACCTCCGCAAGGGCTTGAACAAGACTCCATATGAGGTACTCACCGGTAATAAGCCCAACCTCAAGTACTTTCGGGTGTTCGGGTGTAAGTGTTTCATTCTCAAGAAAGGTGTTCGTTTGTCAAAATTTGAGGCTAGAGCTTATGAGGGCATATTTGTTGGTTATGCTACAAACTCTCATGCTTAGCGTGTTCTCAATAAGTCCACAGGACTTATTGAGGAAACGTGTAACGTGGAGTTTGATGAGAATAACGGCTCCCAAGGGGAGCAAAGTGGTACTTGTGATGTAGGTGATGAAATTCCTCCCCAAGCCATAAGAAGAATGGGTGTTGGTCATATCCTACCCATTGAGGAACCCCTTGTGGCCGAAGGAGAAGGACAATGTTCTACTCAAGTGGAACCTTCACCAACCCAAGACCCACACGCTTCCGAAGAACAAAGTGAGGGCCCTCAACCTCAAGAACAAGACCAAGGGCAAGATCAATCTCAAGATGGTGTTGTAACATCAAGTGATGCCTATTGGAAATATGCCCTAGAGGCAATAATAAAAGGATTATTATTATATTTCCTTGTTCATGATAATTGTCTTTTATTCATGCTATAATTGTGTTATCCGGAAATCGTAATACATGTGTGAATAATAGACACCAACATGTCCCTAGTAAGCCTCTAGTTGACTAGCTCGTTGATCAACAGATAGTCATGGTTTCCTGACTATGGACATTGGATGTCATTGATAACGAGATCACATCATTAGGAGAATGATGTGATGGACAAGACCCAATCCTAAACATAGCATAAGATCGTATAGTTCGTTTGCTAGAGTTTTCCAATGTCAAGTATCTTTTCCTTAGACCATGAGATCGTGTAACTCCCGGATACCGTAGGAGTGCTTTGGGTGTACCAAACGTCACAACGTAACTGGGTGACTATAAAGGTATACTACGGGTATCTCCGAAAGTGTCTGTTGGGTTGACACGGATCAAGACTGGGATTTGTCACTCCGTATGACGGAGAGGTATCACTGGGCCCACTCGGTAATGCATCATCATAATGAGCTCAAAGTGACCAAGTGTCTGGTCAAGGGATCATGCATTACGGTACGAGTAAAGTGACTTGCCGGTAACAAGATTGAACGAGGTATTGGGATACCGACGATCGAATCTCGGGCAAGTAACATACCGATTGACGAAGGGAATTGTATGCGGGATTGATTGAATCCTCGACATCGTGGTTCATCCGATGAGATCATCGAGGAGCATGTGGGAGCCAACATGGGTATCCAGATCCCGCTATTGGTTATTGGCCGGAGAGTCGTCTCGGTCATGTCTACGTGTCTCCCGAACCCGTAGGGTCTACACACTTAAGGTTCGGTGACACTAGGGTTGTAGGGATATGTATATGCAGTAACCCGAATGTTGTTCGGAGTCCCGGATGAGATCCCGGACGTCACGAGGAGTTCCGAAATGGTCCGGAGGTAAAGAATTATATATATGAAGTGCTATTTCGGGCATCGGGACAAGTTTCGGGGTCACTGGTATTGTACCGGGACCACCGGAAGGGTCCCGGGGGTCCACCGGGTGGGGCCACCTGCCCCGGGGGGGCACATGGGCTATAGGGGGTGAGCCTTGGCCTATATGGGCCAAGGGAACCAGCCCCAAGAGGCCCATGCGCCTAGGGTTCAAGGAAGGGAAGAGTCCCAAAAGGGGAAGGCACCTCCTAGGTGCCTTGGGGAGGAGGGATTCCTCCCTTGGCCGCACCCCCCCTAGGAGATTGGATCTCCTAGGGCCGGCGCCCCCCCCCCCCCTTGGACTCCCTATATATAGTGGGGAAGGAGGGCCTCTCACAACACGCCTTTGGTGCCTCCCTCTCCCTCTCCAACACATCCTCCTCCTCCATAGTGCTTAGCGAAGCCCTGCCGGAGTACTGTAGCTCCATCACCACCACGCCGTTGTGCTGCTGCTGGAGCCATCTCCCTCAACCTATCCTTCCCCCTTGCTGGATCAAGAAGAAGGAGACGTTACGCTGACCGTACGTGTGTTGAACGCGGAGGTGCCGTCCGTTCGGCGCTAGGATCTCCGGTGATTTGGATCACGTCGAGTACGACTTCCTCATCCCCGTTCTTTGAATGCTTCCACGCGTGATCTACAAAGGTATGTAGATGCAATCCAATCACTCGTTTCTAGATGAACTCATAGATGGATCTTGGTGAAACCGTAGGAAATTTTTTGTTTTCTGCAACGTTCCCCAACAGTGGCATCATGAGCTAGGTCTATGCGTAGTTCTCTTGCACGAGTAGAACACAATTTGTTGTGGGCGTTGATGTTGTCAACTTTCTTACCGCTACTAGTCTTATCTTGCTTCAACGGTATTGTGGGATGAAGCGGCCCGGACCAACCTTACACGTACGCTTACGTGAGACCGGTTCCACCGACTAACATGCACTAGTTGCATAAGGTGGCTGGCGGGTGTCTGTCTCTCCCACTTTAGTTGGAGCGGATTCGATGAAAAGGGTCCTTATGAAGGGTAAATAGAAGTTGAAAAATCACGTTGTGGCTTTCACGTAGGTAAGAAAACGTTCTTGCTAGAACCGTACTTCAGCCACGTAAAACTTGCAACAACAATTAGAGGACGTCTAACTTGTTTTTGCAGCAAGTGCTTTGTGATATGATATGGCCAAAGTTGTGATGAATGATGAATGATATATATGTGATGTATGAGATGTTCATGCTATTGTAATAGGAATCACGACTTGCATGTCGATGAGTATGACAACTGGCAGGAGCCATAGGAGTTGTCTTTATTTTTTGTATGACCTGCGTGTCATTGAGAAACGCCATGTAAATTACTTTACTTTATTGCTAAACGCCTTAGCCATAGTAGTAGAAGTAATAGTTGGCGAGCAACTTCATGGAGACACGATGATGGAGATCATGATGATGGAGATCATGGTGTCATGCCGGTGACAAGATGATCATGGAGCCCCAAGATGGAGATCAAAGGAGCTATGTGATATTGGCCATATCATGTCACTATTATTATTTGATTGCATGTGATGTTTATCATGTTTTTGCATCTTGTTTGCTTAGAACGACGGTAGTAAATAAGATGATCCCTCATAATAATTTCAAGAAAGTGTTCCCCCTAACTGTGCACCGTTGCGACAGTTCGTTGTTTCGAAGCACCACGTGATGATCGGGTGTGATAGATTCCAACGTTCACATACAACGGGTGTAAGACAGATTTACACATGCAAACACTTAGGTTGACTTGACGAGCCTAGCATGTACAGACATGGCCTCGGAACACAGAAGACCGAAAGGTCGAGCATGAGTCGTATAGAAGATACGATCAACATGAAGATGTTCACCGATGTTGACTAGTCCGTCTCACGTGATGATCGGACACGGCCTAGTTAACTCGGATCATGTTATACTTAGATTACAGGAGGGATGTCTATCTAAGTGGGAGTTCATTGAATAATTTGATTAGATGAACTTAATTATCTTGAACTTAGTCTAAATTTTTTTACAATATGTCTTGTAGATCAAATGGCCAACGTAGTCCTCAATTTCAACGCGTTCCTAGAGAAAACCAAGATGAAAGACGATGGCAGCAACTACACGGACTGGGTCCGGAACCTGAGGATTATCCTCATAGCTGCCAAGAAAGATTATGTCCTACAAGCACCGCTGGGTGACGCACCTGTTCTCCCTGCAGAACAAGACGTTATGAACGCTTGGCAGGCACGTACCGATGACTACTCCCTCGTTCAGTGCGGCATGCTTTACAGCTTAGAGCCGGGGCTCCAAAAGCGTTTTGAGAGACACGGAGCATATGAGATGTTCGAAGAGCTGAAAATGGTTTTCCAAGCTCATGCTCGGGTCGAGAGATATGAAGTCTCCGACAAATTCTTCAGCTGTAAGATGGAGGAAAATAGTTCTGTCAGTGAGCACATACTCACAATGTCTGGGTTACATAACCGCTTGACTCAGCTGGGAGTTAATCTCCCGGATGACGCGGTAATTGACAGAATCCTTCAGTCGCTTCCACCGAGCTACAAGAGCTTTGTGATGAACTTCAATATGCAGGGGATGGAAAAGACCATTCCTGAAGTATTTGCAATGCTGAAATCAGCAGAGGTAGAAGTCAAAAAGGAACATCAAGTGTTGATGGTGAATAAAACCACTAAGTTCAAGAAAGGCAAGGGTAAGAAAACCTTCAAGAAGGACGGCAAGGGAGTTGCCGCGCCCGGCAAGCAAGCTGCCGGGAAGAAGCCAAAGAATGGACCCAAGCCCGAGATTGAGTGCTTTTATTGCAAGGAAAGTGGTCACTGGAAGCGGAACTGCCCCAAATACTTAGCAGACAAGAAGGCCGGCAAAACGAAAGGTATATGTGATATACATGTAATTGATGTGTACCTTACCAGTACTCGTAGTAGCTCCTGGGTATTTGATACCGGTGCAGTTGCTCACATTTGTAACTCAAAGCAGGAGCTGCGGAATAAGCGGAGACTGGCGAAGGACGAGGTGACGATGCACGTCGGGAATGGTTCCAAGGTCGATGTGATCGCCGTCGGCACGCTACCTCTACATTTACCTACGGGATTAGTTTTGAACCTCAATAGTTGTTATTTAGTGCCAAATTTGAGCATGAACATTGTATCAGGATCTCGTTTAATACGAGATGGCTACTCATTTAAATCCGAGAATAATGGTTGTTCTATTTATATGAGAGATATGTTTTATGGTCATGCTCCGATGGTGAATGGTTTATTCTTAATGAATCTCGAGCGTAATGCTACACATGTTCATAGTGTGAGTACCAAAAGATGTAAGATTGATAATGATAGTCCCACATACTTGTGGCACTGCCGCCTTGGTCACATAGGTGTCAAACGCATGAAGAAGCTCCATGCTAATGGACTTTTAGAGTCTCTTGATTACGAATCATTTGACACGTGCGAACCATGCCTCATGGGTAAAATGACCAAGACTCCATTCTCAGGAACAATGGAGCGAGCAACCAACTTATTGGAAATCATACATACTGATGTGTGCGGTCCAATGAGCGTTGAGGCTCGCGGTGGCTATCGTTATGTTCTCACCCTCACTGATGACTTGAGTAGATATGGGTATGTCTACTTAATGAAACACAAGTCTGAGACCTTTGAAAAGTTCAAGGAATTTCAGAGTGAGGTTGAGAATCAACGTAACAGGAAAATCAAGTTCCTGCGATCAGATCGTGGAGGAGAATACTTGAGTCACGAGTTTGGCACACACTTAAGAAAATGTGGAATAGTTTCACAGCTCACGCCGCCTGGAACACCTCAGCGTAATGGTGTGTCCGAACGTCGTAATCGCACTCTATTAGATATGGTGTGATCTATGATGTCTCTTACCGATTTACCGCTATCTTTTTGGGGGTATGCTTTAGAGACTGCCGCATTCACTTTAAATAGGGCTCCGTCGAAGTCCGTTGAGACGACACCGTATGAATTATGGTTTGGGAAGAAACCTAAGCTGTCGTTTCTAAAAGTTTGGGGATGCGATGCTTATGTCAAGGAACTTCAACCTGAAAAGCTCGAACCCAAATCGGAAAAATGCGTCTTCATAGGATACCCTAAAGAAACTATTGGGTATACCTTCTACCTCAGATCCGAAGGCAAGATCTTTGTTGCCAAGAATGGGTCCTTTCTAGAGAAAGAGTTTCTCTCGAAAGAAGTAAGTGGGAGGAAAGTAGACCTTGATGAAGTATTACCTCTTGAACCGGAAAATGGCGCAACTCAAGAAAATGTTTCTGAGGTGCCTGCACCGACAAGAGAGGAAGTTAATGATGATGATCAAGATACTTCTGATCAAGCTCCTACTGAAATTCGAAGGTCCACAAGGACACGTTCCGCACCAGAGTGGTACGGCAACCCTGTCTTGGAAATCATGTTGTTAGACAACGGTGAACCTTCGAACTATGAAGAAGCGATGGCAGGCCCGGATTCCGACAAATGGCTAGAAGCCATGAAATCCGAGATAGGATCCATGTATGAAAACGAAGTATGGACTTTGACTACTTGCCCGTTGAGCGGCGAGCCATAGAAAATAAATGGATCTTTAAGAAGAAGACAGACGCGGATGGTAATGTGACCATCTATAAAGCTCGGCTTGTCGCTAAGGGTTATCGACAAGTTCAAGGGGTTGACTACGATGAGACTTTCTCACCGGTAGCGAAGCTAAAGTCCGTCCGAATCATGTTAGCAATTGCCGCATTCTATGATTATGAAATATGGCAAATGGACGTCAAAACGGCATTCCTTAATGGTTTCCTTAAGGAAGAATTGTATATGATGCAGCCGGAAGGTTTTGTCGATCCTAAGAATGCTGACAAGGTGTGCAAGCTCCAACGCTCGATTTATGGGCTGGTGCAAGCATCTCGGAGTTGGAACATTCGCTTTGATGAGATGATCAAAGCGTTTGGGTTTACGCAGACTTATGGAGAAGCCTGCGTTTACAAGAAAGTGAGTGGGAGCTCTGTAGCATTTCTCATATTATATGTAGATGACATACTTTTGATGGGAAATGATATAGAACTCTTGGACAGCATTAAGGCCTACTTGAATAAAAGTTTTTCAATGAAGGACCTTGGAGAAGCTGCTTATATATTAGGCATCAAGATCTACAGAGATAGATCAAGACGCCTCATAGGTCTTTCACAAAGCACATACCTTGATAAGATATTGAAGAAGTTCAATATGGATCAGTCTAAGAAGGGATTCTTGCCTGTGTTGCAAGGTGTGAAATTGAGCTCAGCTCAATGTCCGACCACGGCAGAAGATATAGAAGAGATGAGTGTCATCCCCTATGCCTCAGCCATAGGTTCTATTATGTATGCCATGCTGTGTACCAGACCTGATGTAAACCTTGCCGTAAGTTTGGTAGGAAGGTACCAAAGTAATCCCGGCAAGGAACACTGGACAGCGGTCAAGAATATCCTGAAGTACCTGAAAAGGACTAAGGAAATGTTTCTCGTCTATGGAGGTGACGAAGAGCTCGTCGTAAAGGGTTACGTCGACGCTAGCTTCGACACAGATCTGGATGACTCATAGTCACAAAACGGATACGTGTATATTTTGAATGGTGGGGCAGTAAGCTGGTGCAGTTGCAAGCAGAGCGTCGTGGCGGGATCTACATGTGAAGCGGAGTACATGGCAGCCTCGGAGGCAGCACATGAAGCAATTTGGGTGAAGGAGTTCATCACCGACCTAGGAGTCATACCCAATGCGTCGGGGCCAATCAAACTCTTCTGTGACAACACTGGAGCTATTGCACTTGCCAAGGAGCCCAGGTTTCACAAGAAGACCAGGCACATCAAGCGTCGCTTCAACTCCATTCGTGAAAATGTTCAAGATGGAGACATAGATATTTGTAAAGTACATACGGACCTGAACGTAGCAGATCCGTTGACTAAACCTCTCCCTAGAGCAAAACATGATCAACACCAGAATTCCATGGGTGTTTGATTCATCACAATGTAACTAGATTATTGACTCTAGTGCAAGTGGGAGACTGTTGGAAATATGCCCTAGAGGCAATAATAAAAGGATTATTATTATATTTCCTTGTTCATGATAATTGTCTTTTATTCATGCTATAATTGTGTTATCCGGAAATCGTAATACATGTGTGAATAATAGACACCAACATGTCCCTAGTAAGCCTCTAGTTGACTAGCTCGTTGATCAACAGATAGTCATGGTTTCCTGACTATGGACATTGGATGTCATTGATAACGAGATCACATCATTAGAAGAATGATGTGATGGACAAGACCCAATCCTAAACATAGCATAAGATCGTATAGTTCGTTTGCTAGAGTTTTCCAATGTCAAGTATCTTTTCCTTAGACCATGAGATCGTGTAACTCCCGGATACCGTAGGAGTGCTTTGGGTGTACCAAACGTCACAACGTAACTGGGTGACTATAAAGGTATACTACGGGTATCTCCGAAAGTGTCTGTTGGGTTGACACGGATCAAGACTGGGATTTGTCACTCCGTATGACGGAGAGGTATCACTGGGCCCACTCGGTAATGCATCATCATAATGAGCTCAAAGTGACCAAGTGTCTGGTCACGGGATCATGCATTACGGTACGAGTAAAGTGACTTGCCGGTAACGAGATTGAACGAGGTATTGGGATACCGACGATCGAATCTCGGGCAAGTAACATACCGATTGACGAAGGGAATTGTATGCGGGATTGATTGAATCCTCGACATCGTGGTTCATCCGATGAGATCATCGAGGAGCATGTGGGAGCCAACATGGGTATCCAGATCCCGCTGTTGGTTATTGTCCGGAGAGTCGTCTCGGTCATGTCTACGTGTCTCCCGAACCCGTAGGGTCTACACACTTAAGGTTCGGTGACGCTGGGGTTGTAGGGATATGTATATGCAGTAACCCGAATGTTGTTCGGAGTCCCGGATGAGATCTCGGACGTCACGAGGAGTTCCGAAATGGTCCGGAGGTAAAGAATTATATATAGGAAGTGCTATTTCGGGCATCGGGACAGGTTTCGGGGTCACCGGTATTGTACCGGGACCACCGGAAGGGTCCCGGGGGTCCACCGGGTGGGGCCACCTGCCCCGGGGGGGCACATGGGCTGTAGGGGGTGCGCCTTGGCCTATATGGGCCAAGGGAACCAGCCCCAAGAGGCCCATGCGCCTAGGGTTCAAGGAAGGGAAGAGTCCCAAAAGGGGAAGGCACCTCCTAGGTGCCTTGGGGAGGAGGGATTCCTCCCTTGGCCGCACCCCCCCTAGGAGATTGGATCTCCTAGGGCCGGCGCCCCCCCCCCTTGGACTCCCTATATATAGTGGGGAAAGGAGGGCCTCTCACAACACGCCTTTGGTGCCTCCCTCTCCCTCTCCAACACATCCTCCTCCTCCATAGTGCTTAGTGAAGCCCTGCCGGAGTACTGCAGCTCCATCACCACCACGCCGTCGTGCTGCTGCTGGAGCCATCTCCCTCAACCTCTCCTTCCCCCTTGCTGGATCAAGAAGAAGGAGACGTTACGCTGAACGTACGTGTGTTGAACGCGGAGGTGCCGTCCGTTCGGCGCTAGGATCTCCGGTGATTTGGATCACGTCGAGTACGACTTCCTCATCCCCGTTCTTTGAACGCTTCCGCGCGTGATCTACAAAGGTATGTAGATGCAATCCAATCACTCGTTGCTAGATGAACTCATAGATGGATCTTGGTGAAACCGTAGGAAATTTTTTGTTTTCTGCAATGTTCCCCAACAATGCCCAAGGTCAAGCTCCCTCCTCCGAGAAAGTTCAAGATCAAGAGCTTCCACGAGATCAAGAACAAGCTCAAGACGACGCTCAAGATGATCAAGTGACCACTCCTCGTCTCACCCCTGAGGAGGAATTGGTGCGTCGTGCCACCAAGGTTGCTTCCAAGCTCTCCACCAAGGATCATCTCATGACAAATGTGCTTGGAAGCTTAAGAAAGGGGGTAAGAACTCGTAGACAATTAGCAAAACTATTGTGAACATCACGCGTTTGTCTCTTGTGTTGAACCCCAAAAGGTCTATGAGGCGCTGGAAGATCCGTATTGGCTCAATGCCATGCATGAAGAACTCAACAACTTCGAGCACAACAAAGTGTGGAGATTGGTGCCAAGGCCAACAGTGAACCACAATGTCATTGGAACCAAGTGGATATTCAAGAACAAGCAAGATGCTCATGGGATTATCATTCGCAACAAGGCTTGTTTGGTAGCACAAGGCTACTCCCAAGTCGAGGGTATCGACTACGGTGAAACCTTTGCCCCCGTTGCTCATCTTGAATCCATTCGCATGTTGATTGCATATGCTTCTCATCATAACTTTAAGTTACAACAAATGGATATGAAGAGTGCTTTCCTTAATTGTCCAATTAATGAATTGGTATATGTCAAGCAACCCCCCGGGTTCGAGGATCCCTACTTTCCCGATCATGTGTATCAACTCGATAAGGCACTCTATGGCCTTAAACAAGCCCCACGTGCATGGTATGACCACCTTACCGAGTTGTTACAAGACCGTGGTTTTGAAGTTGGGCTAATCGACCCCACTCTTTTTACTAAGAAGGTCAAAGGGGAGTTGTTTGCGTGCCAATTATATGTTGATGATATTATCTTTGGTTCCCCTAACAAAGCTTTCAATGAGGAATTTGCCGTTCTCATGACCTCAAAGCTCGAGATGTCTTCCATGGGAGAGTTGAAGTTCTTTCTCGGGTTCGAAGTGAAGCAAACGAGAGAAGGAACCTTCATCAATCAAGCCAAGTACACGCAAGATATGCTAAAGAGATTCAAGATAAGTGATGTCAAGCCGGCTTCCACTCCCATGCCCACCAAGTGCCAACTTGACATTGATCCCAATGGTAAAGCGGTGGATCAAAAGGTATATCGCTGCATGATTGGCTCCTTGCTTTACCTTTGTGCATCTAGACCGAATACCATGTTGAGTGTGGGAATTTGTGCACGGTTTCAAGCCGCACCTAAGGAAAGTCACTTTGTGGCGGTCAAGTGAATCTTTCGATATTTGGCTCATACCCCAAACTTTGGCTTATGGTACCCAAGAGGAGCAAACTTCAAGCTTGTAGGTTTTTGGAGTCGGATTGGGCGGGAGACAAAGTGGATAGGAAGTCCACTTCCGGAGGGTGCCAATTTCTTGGTTGCTCTTTGGTAAGTTGGTCTTCCAAGAAGCAAAGTTGTGTGTCTCTCTCGTCCACGGAAGCGGAGTATGTGGCTGCCGGTAGTTGTTGTGCACAACTTTTATGGATGAGTCAAACTTTAAAGGATTACGATGTCACTTGTGACAAAGTGCCTCTTTGGTGTGACAATGAAAGTGCCATCAAGATTTCTCTCAACCCGGTGCAACACTTCAAGACAAAGCATATTGAGATTAGGTATCACTTCATCCGGGATCACATTAGGCGAGAGGAGATCGAGCTCAACTATGTCAACACTCATGATAACCTGGCAGATATTTTCACGAAGCCTTTGGATGAAGCAAGATTTCGCGAGTTAAGGCATGAGCTAAATATCATTGATTCGAGCAATATGACTTGAACCCTTGCACACCCCACCACACTCAACCTGTCGTCTAGTTTAGGTGTAGGCATGGACATAGGGGGAGTGTTGTTCTCTCAATGAACTTTCCCTAGCCCCATAGTGCATAAACTAACCAAACTCTTTCACAATAGCCATTTTTGATGGTACTTGTGCTTCAAAGATGAGTGTTGATCATGGGCCCAAGGTTAAAATCTTCGCGGCGCCATACCTCTGAACTCAAACATAGGTGGCCTCGGCCACCGCCCTCTCTTGGAGAGGTGTGTGTCTTCGTTCCTTTTGTCGGTTCTGTGTGTGTGTGTGTGTGTGTGTGTGTTTTCATGTTTGTCTCGTTTTTTTCTTTTCCTTGAGCATAGCCCTTTTTGGTCAATCCTTTTTGCGGCAGAGCGGTACTACCGCTGCGTGCGCGGTACTACCGCTGACAAGGGTCAAGCGGTACTACCGCCCACCCTAGCGGTACTACCGCTGCGGGGCGGGCGATGGGGGGTTATGTCGGGGCAGGGGGAGTTGTTTCTTCCCCATACCCATTCGCCCCCACTCGTCTTCCTCGTCGCTCCAGCGACCTCTCGCCGCAGGAGGGGCCCGGCCGGCCGCCGTTTTCGTGTCGTCCCACTCCATTTCCTCCGGTGGAGTCGATCCCCACCACATCCTCTAGCCATGGATGCCGGTATTGCCCCCGTTCCCGTTCTCTCGTTGCCTAGATCTTGCATCTAATTTTTAGGGGCAATAGGCATTGTTCTTCTCGTCTTTTGGCTAAGGCGAGGCTTGAGTAGGATGGAGATGGATTCTAGGCCCTGTGGATTGAAATTTGGTAGGTTTATTTTTGAATTTGGCATCTCCGGTAGTGCCGGATTCGTCCACGGCAGTAGGGAACCGCCGTTCCCCATCTGGTGCGGTACTACCGCCCTCCTCGAGCGGTACTACCGTGCAAGCGGTACTACCGCTTATGGGTCGCGGTACTACCATTCCCCATCTGGCGCGGTACTACCGCCCTCTTCGAGCGGTACTACCGCACAAGCTAGATGCCTAATTCCATCTTTTCCTACCAAGCTTTGATCCGTGTTGTGTTCTTTGGTGGCTTATGCTCTTTTCTTTCGTGTGTTTCTTCTGCTCGTGTGGTTGGTTCCAGGTGGTGATCATCCTGAGCAGCAGGTCCGCCGTGTCAACCCCAGTCGTGCCACGTCAAAGTGCTACCGCACTTCTCAGTCAGTCGGTGGTTCATCTAGTGCTCAACCGCCGCCAGCAGGCGCAACCTCAAGTGCTCCACCGCCACCTCAGCACACGAAGAGATCTGCAAGCAAGCCAAATGGCAAGACTGTGACTGAGATAACTACCAAGGAATTTTGGGCAAAGCATCGCCGCAACCCCTATGAGGAAGACCAAGATCCCACTTTGGTCAACCACCCGTTCTGGAACCGCTTTCAGTTCGCCATCTTTTTGATGTGATCAAGGCTAAGAAGAATCACTTTGTTGATGTCCATTCCATCGACACCGATCCAATGGAAAAGGACCCTGAGTACTTTGGCGAAGCCCTTCAGATGTGCACTCAGTTGAACATTCTCAGAATCATGCAGTTCAACAAGGACTTTGATGCCGACATCATATGCCAATTCTATGCCACTGTCCATCTTGGAACTGATGCAGAAAGGACTTTGACTTGGATGACAGATGGCAAGTTGCTCTCTATCACGTGGAAGGCCTTCATGGAGTTACTTGGGGTGGAAGATCATGGGCTTGAGCATCCAGTCGGCTTCCGTCCTCACCGCAATGTCACCTCCACTCACAAGCAAGCTCTCTGGCCCTACTGCTCTCAGAAGGTTAACCCTAAGACAAAGAAGGTAACCTATGAGCTGTCTATCTATCTGGACATCCTTCACCATGTCTTCCGCGAGACTCTTTTCCCGCGCATTGGGAATCTGGATATGGTCCACTCCTATCTTGTGGACATGCTTCTCTTCTGCCAGCATGAGAAGGAAGAAACCACTGGAGAGACCCTGGACATTTCTCATGTTATGTGGTCTGAACTTCTGTCTGCCATTTCTGAGCGCAAGTGCCCGATCTATGGTCCTTTCATCATGCTGCTCATTGAGAAGGCCTGGGCACATCACTATCCCAGGGCTGCTCTGGAAACTGGAGAGTTGATTTCTCATGATATCAAACGTTTGAGGAAGAAGGGCAACTGGGGCACCCAGGCCCCTCGATCTGATGCTCCACCTTCTGAGGCTGACATGGAGTCCGAGGACGATGCTGAGGCCGACAAGGATGAGGACTATGAGCCCTCCGGTGTGGAGCCCTCATGGGCTAAGAGGATTAAGCGCAAGATGAAGAAACTTTTCTGCATGGAGTCTCATGGCCAGTACATGTCTCATGTCTCTGAGAAGAAGGCCCGCAGACGTCACAAGGAGCTCATGCGCCAGTTGGGTGCCACTGTTAACAGCGGATCTGAGGAGAGGATCACTGACGAGGAGGAGTGGGTTCAGCAGCATTGCCCATGGACCGATTCAGACGCCGAGCAGTTTCCAACCGACGACGGCGGTGCAGACGATCCCGCTGAGATGTGATATTCGAGATCCTCAGCTTGCTATCACCTGGAGCCGTAGCAATGCTCTTTGCCCTTTTGGTGTCTCGCTGCCAAAGGGGGAGAGAGTTTAGGGATTTGTGTTGTTGTCGTGTTGCGAGTGTGTCTTTGTGGTTTGTGGTGTCTTGTGTTTTCTCGTTTGTTTTGCTTGGTTTGGTTTGGTGCCAGTGAGACCTAAGCTCTTTGCCCTTTTGGTGTCTCGCTGCCAAAGGGGGAGAGAGTTTAGGGATTTGTGTTGTTGTCGTGTTGCGAGTGTGTCTTTGTGGTTTGTGGTGTCTTGTGTTTTCTTGTTGTTTTGCTTGGTTTGGTTTGGTGCCAGTGAGACCTAAGCTCTGACATATGGTGTGAGACATATGCTACCTTATCTTTACCTTTATTATCTATGCTTAGAATTGTTGGACTATAAAATATAGGGGGAGTGTTGATCCTAATGTGTGTGTCTTGCATTCCAAAGGCACTACTAACTAGGTGCACACATTTAGGGGGAGCCCGTCTATATTTTGTAGTTCTAAGTATCTTTACTTTCATGTCTTATCCCTGTGCAAATCCCTGGTTGTCATCAATCCACCAAAGGGGGAGATTGTTAAGGCATATCTCTCTCGATGTAGTTTTGGTGATTGATGACAACATGTTTGCGGACTAACCGTGTGCTTTGAGCATTTCAGAGATTCATCCTTTGGCTCGAGACGATTTCTTTCCCCTCGGAGTGTTTTTCAAGACGGTGTAGCTCTTTCGTTTCTTGTTGGTGGACTAGTTTCGTAGGAGTCACCATACTATCAAGAGGGGTCCGCTTTGGTAAGGCTAGGGTGGAATCATCACGTACACTTCCGTTTCACACCCTCTGGGCCTTCCCGCGTCGTTGCAGGTTTGATTCCCTGCTATTTGGCGGTCTTTGGCCCCAGCGGTAGTACCGCGGTGCCCAGCGGTAGTACCGCTTGAGGGTCCTCAGCGGCAGTACCGCTGCGGTACCGGGCCACTACCGCCTCAACTCGAGGGGGTGCATCTCGTGTCGGGTTGAGCGGCACTTGTAGCGGTAGTAGGTGCGGTAGTACCGCCCTACCACCGCGGCAGTACCGCGCTGGGCACGGTCCCTCCTCTATCTTCAAGCCCTCCCAGACTGGACGGTAGTACCGCTGCCCCCTGCGGTAGTACCGCCCTCTGCGGGGCTGTTTTGGGGGAAACGGTTGGATGGGATCCTTTAGTATAAAAGGGGGTCCCCTTCTTCCTCATTGACTTACTTCTTCCCCCACAAGCTCCATTAATGCTCCAAGCTCCATTTTCGCCCGATCTCTCTCCCTAGCCAATCATACTTGTTGATTTGCTCGGGAGTGGTTGAGAAGGCCCCGATCTACACTTCCACCAAGACAAATTTGATTCCACCACCAATCCCTAGCGGATCTTGTTACTCTTGCGTGTTTGAGCACCCTAGACGGTTGAGGTCACCACGGAGCCATAGTCCATTGTGGTGAAGCTTCGTGGTGTTGTTGGGAGCCTCCAATTGAGTTGTGGAGATTGCCCCAACCTTGTTTGTAAAGGTTCGGTCGCCGCCTCCAAGGGCACCAATAGTGGAATCACGGCATCTCGCACTGTGTGAGGGCGTGAGGAGAATACGGTGGCCCTAGTGGCTTCTTGGGGAGCATTGTGCCTCCACACCGCTCTAACGAAGATGTACTTCCCCTCAAAAGGAAGGAACTTTGGTAACACATCCTCGTCTTCACCGGGTCCACTCTTGGTTATCTCTTACCTTTACTTGTGCAAGCTTATTAGTGTTACTTCTCTTGCTTGCTTGTATGTTCGTTGTTGTTGCATCATATAGGTTGCTCACCTAGTTGCACATGTAGACAACCTACTTTGATGCAAAGTTTAACTTGGTAAAAAAGCTAAAAATTGTTAGTTGCCTATTCAACCCCCCCCCCTCTAGTCAGCCCTATCGATCCTTTCACCTTCTTAAGGCAATTTGGATTCTTGCCCTTCTAAGGTTTATTCGCTTATGTTGTATCAGTTCGATCTTGGTCGGAAGATCCTTGTTGTATGAGTTGTTGTATATATGTTGTTATAATCTCAGATTATTTCGTTGTTTGTATTGTGATATTGAAAGGATCGGGATGGACCTAGAGGGGAGGGGTGAATAGGTACATTTACAAATTTTAGTTATTACTTAGCAATTTTAGGCAATTTGCGGAATATGAAAGTGAACCTAAATTGCGAAGGTGATTCTAGTATTAGCACTATGATCAAACAAGAACTAGTATCAAGGTAAGCAACCACGATCTGACATAACATGTAAGACAAAGCACAAGTAACCACACAAGTAAGGAGTTAGGGTTTGGGATATTTCGGACGGGGATGTGACCTGATGTTCACTTCCTTGGAGGGAAGCTAGTCATCGTTGGAGGGATGGGTGTTACCACTAAGGCACGCCAACACCACGAAGTTTCACCGTATTCTCCTTAAGATATCACAAAGAATGTGATTCTCAACCACTAGGGGTAGATATTGAGGCGGCCTCCAAACCTTCACAAACTATTCAGGGTGAATCGCAACAACCAATTCCTCACCGGTGCACTCCTACTGCCTAGGAGTCTCCAACCTCCAAGGGAACAATATCAATGGGGAAAAGCTCAAGACTTGCTCAAATCACGTATTCCTTTGGTCAAGAGAGGGGGAAGGAGTAGATCTATCACTTGGTGGAAAATCTCTCAGTAACTCTCATAAATATCTCCGGGGTCTGATTTGGTGAAGGGGGGAGTGAGAGGGGGCACTTGTGTTCTTAGGGGCGATTTGAAGTGAAGTGGTCAACCCTCTACCGGATTGGTAGAGGGGTATATATAGAATGGCCCAAAAGTAGCCATTTTTTAGTAAGTGACAGCGCCAGGCCAGACGTCCGGCATAGGAAGGATTGGTCGGGCATCCGATGGAATGCCAGACACCCGACATATATTGGTACTCTGAATTGGAGGGTCCCGGACGTCCGACGGGAGGCCACACATCTGGGGAAATTGTTGGAATGCTATTGGACGCCTTGTCGGATTTCTGGCAAGGGTCTACACATCTGAAGCATGGACATTGGCTCGGACATCCGGCTAGGGGCAGTATATGTGAGATGACTTGCCATGATAAAATGTAAGTTGTGGAGTATATGGCAAGGGGTATTTTGGGGAATATTAGGAGTGGAATATTTGGCTATCTAAGTAAATGGATAGTGGAATATTTGCAAAGAAATCATGAGCTGGACCAAATCTTTTACTGACCCTATTGATCCCCTTTTAATAGTGTGGGATCCATTTGTTTCTTCTTTCTTGAATCATATCATTTCATCAGTCCATAATCCACACACATTGTTTCACACGGACTAAAACTCGAGATATACTTATGATTAGTCCCCAATATGTATATTGTCATCAGCATCAAAACATGATGTAAGGGCATGATTGCGCTTTCAGATATCAACGGTTCATATGGCGGGCACGTTTCGACTTGTTTGTTGTGTGAAGTTTTATTGTCCTTGGGGGGATTCTATGCAAAGACTAGTGGGACATGGCTAGATCTGCATAATGTCGGTCCTGGGGTGCTACAGTGTGTCAGAGCTTAGGCAGCAGTTGGTCGAAATCGAATTGCTCGCGGCCGGTGCCATGGTGACGAGGAGGAGCAAGGCGACGACTGAGGCAGCACAAATGAGAGGTGAAGGAGGCGGCATGGGTGGGGGAGATGTGTCGTTGCGTCGGCTTCGACTAGTGGGTGTAGGGGAACTTCCTACGAAAGAGATGGAAGTTTTAGGGGCAAGAGTTAGAACATGGCTAGTTACCATGTCATTTAAAGCTATTATTTATAATCACTCGTATAATAAGGTTGACTATAAGATTAGTATTTTTGCATTTTTTTTCTCTCTTTCTTTATACTCCCTCCGTCCCAAAATTCTTGTCTTAAATTTGTCTAGATACGGATGTATCAACCGTATCTAAACAAATCTAAGACAAGAATTTTTGGACAGAGAGAGTATTTATTATATTTATCTAGGAGCACATGTAGAGGCACACTCTTTCATGAGAGCTCACTTCTCTACTTTTTCATGTCTCTCTTCATATAGTTTGCATATCTCTCTTCTTCACATAGGTACAAGTACCACTTAAGAGGATTATAAGCTTATTATTATACTTGCTCTTAGTAGTCCCCAAATGTGGAGATGAGTATGGGCATTTTTGGAGTGCTACACAGAATTTGCTAGTGGTGTTTTCCCCTAGATTGGCAGTTTTTAGGTGTTACGACTCTTTTAAAAGATGCTGCTATAGTAGAGTAGCTCTTATTTGATTTATGTAATTTACCCCAACATTTGGATGACACTTACTCAGCTATCTTAGTTAATGTGGCCATTGTGTAAAAAAGGATTAACACATTGGCACTAATTACCACAACCAGAACTACACAGGTGAATGGTTTCGAGACCTCAGGGGTGTCTTCTAACAAGAAGACGACTTAATGCAAGCTTGGAAACATTCAATTCAGACCATAACTAGCAGACAATAATACGCATTCACCATATTCACCGTACGTATAGCAGGGTGCCATTCCACCACTGACATGTCGCTCAGAACGGGTGGAAACTCTTGATAGTTTTTCTTACTGTACATACATGCATGCAAGCATACAGAAAAATACATGCATGAACGTTATGTGACATGTTAGCTGACTAAACGATTTCATCTACTCCCTCCATTCCTAAATACCCCCTCCGTTCCGAATTACTTGTCGCAGGTATGAATATATCTAGATGTATTTTAGTTCTAGATACATCCATTTCTGCGACGAGTAATTTGGAACGGAGGGAGTATAAGTCTTTTTAGAGATTTCGATATGGACTACATACGGATGTATATAGACATAGTTTAAAGTGTAGATTCACTCATAACCATAGCAGCAGATTAAACTCAGGGCTCCACTGTAAACGGGTCGATTTTACTGAACCTGTTTCCATCTATGAAGTATGAACCATAGCAAAAGACTTAACCAGCCGCAGAGATGCAATCTACACACTGATTACATGGTGAGGAAGTTGCTTTGAGCAAGCCCAGGATACAGCAGTGTCGTAATCTGAGCGAGTGACCTAACCAATGGTTTCAAACTGGAATGTTTCTCCAAAGCTGACAAGAAAACAGGAGAAAGGATGAGATGAACTGTATAGGAAGCACTGCTGAATAAATAAATAAATAAAGTACCCCCTCCGTTCCGAAATATAAGTCTTTCTAGAGATTTTAATATAGACTACATACGGATGTATATAGACATATTTTAGAGTGTTGATTCACTCATTTTGCTCCGTATGTAGTCCATATTGGAATCTCCAAAAAGACTTATATTTAGGAACGGAGGGAGTAAGCCACTAAGGATGGTTGTTGCCAGAATCCACACTTTAAAATAGTACAGTACAAGAAGCGTTACCGTGAAGCATCGCCTTAATTCCCTTGGAGAAATCTTCGAACCGGCCCAGCACTGGCCTGATGCTGCATGACTGGGACACACACAGTTCCATGTAGAGCGATGCCTCAAGGGTCACCAACAGAAGACGGCATACCCTATCGGTCTCCCCGCTGAGGGCGCTCGATCCATTTGCCCCCAGTACTTCCGTAACGATAGAAACCACTTGATCCTGGAAAGAGTACCGCAAACTGTGATCAGGAAAAGGTGCACTCAGGCAAAAAGAAAAGGTTTTCACATTCCTTGTATCATGGCATGTAGAATTTTCAATCACTCATATCTGAGCTAGATTTTAAGCAATGATGATGATCCATCCATCACTGTTTGTCATCAGACCCAGAGATGTCTGGCAGGATCGTGCCTTTGGGATTGAGTTCCAGGTTATGGATTATACAATTATTACCAAAAATATATTATTTTCTATTTTTCACATACTCCAGAGCAGTACTAGTGTTTGCTTTATCACTCAGCACTAAATTTGTTTAACTAATCTGGTTAGTGGTTTTAATAGCACTTTATTAGATGCCATTTGAAGCTAAGACTAGAGCGACGATTAGTTATCAAATTAACTTTGATTCTTCCATGCCTCAAAATCATAATGTCTACACCTCAAATTAATAAGATTGAAGTCAATACTGCAACAAGCTCTATGAAATTCATTAGCTACATGTTTATAAATGAAGTGTACCCCGTTAATCATTCCCTGCAACTTCTACAAATCTTTTGCCATAGCACTGAGGAAGGTTTGGTGAATTTGCAATGAGATGCACGGATGGCATGAGGCAAAACACATAGTGACTTTGAAAGACTTAAAGTCTAAGCTAGAATAGTGGAATGCGGTTATCACCAGATTTCATGATACCAGGTTTAGATGTACTCCCTCCGTTCCTAAATATAAGATGTTTTAGATAATTTCAATGTAGACTACATACGGATTGAAATGGGTGAACATACACATTAAAATGGGTCTAGATACATGCGAATCAGAAAAATGCTAAAACATCTTATATTTAGGAACAGATGGAGTACATCTTATACAGCTTTTTTTCCCTTCATGGTCTAGATGTATCTTATACAACTACTCCCTCCGTTCCTAAATATAAGTCTTTGTAGAGATTTCACTATGGACCACATATGGAGCAAAATGAGTGAATCTACACTCTAAAACGCATCTATATACATCCGTATGTGGTTCATAGTGGAATCTCTACAAAGACTTATATTTAGGAACGGAGGGAGTATATGCTAACAAAAACATGCATGCTACAAATATGCACCATAGTTTTAATTCGAACAGTAAGGGCCTAGAGCAATATCAATAGTTACCTGCAGACCATGAAGAATATCTGGCATGGGAAGTTCAGGAAAATGTGCAAGATCGACAAATTCTAATTCTCCTGCCCTTTTTACTGCCTCTTTGGCTTGACTGCAGAGGAATTTCATAATAAGAAAGGCTACTCTGTAAATCTGCACAGCTACCATCTCGGTAAAACGAGTCTGTTTCACAGAACCAGAATCTCCACTACTTTTGTCTCTGATCACCAGAGATAATGCTGCATTGGAAGGAGCAGAAATAGCTGCAGTTGAATGAGTACTGCTTGCAGCAAATCTGAACCATCCATGTTTGCTCCTGATGAGTGGTGGATCTTCATGAAGCACGACTTCTTCCTTAGCAATAGGAGGACAACAAAATGATGGCTTCCAGTTTGGTGAATCGCCAGTCCTTGCACTTCCTCTGCTAATAAAAGCAAGCAGGTGGATAATAATCTCTCTTAATTCTGAATCTACTTGCATCATACCAGTGTCCCGTGGAAAATGATATTTTGCTAAAACACACAGAAGTGAGAGGATATTCTCAGTTAAACTCAGAGCTGAAAGTGATGTCTGCGACTGTTGCAACACCGCCCTTTTCTTGTTCTGATGTGTATTAACACTTTGTGCAGATAGATAAGAGGACATCAGCGGAACTTGTCCTGAAAGGATGCTGACAGTACCGTTCGCAACACTGCTACGAGAAACATCATCATCCATACAATGGTTGAGAGAGGCAACTATAGCAAGAGCCAAACTCCACATATGCACATCCTTCGCTTGGCTGCTCAAAGAATTTCTGAAACAGGAGTCATCCAGAGATAACTTACTTAGAAGTACCTTCAAGAAAGCAAAAATGTTTGCAGACTGAAGCATTTTAGCACCATCCTTTGTCCGCCCCAAGGTCAAGAGGAAATTCAAAATTACTTGAGTAGACAATATTGCACCATTCTGACATTTATGCAGTATAGCCTGGAGACGGAAATGCTTTTGTAGAATTGGCAACCACATATTAGGGGGTATAAAGCCCTTCAATAGTAAGTCCATTGATCCAACAGCGAGATCAGAATATTCCCTATTCTCAGCCAATTTGCATAGTACAGGTAACAACCTCATACTTATAATGGATGATTCACCAAACAGATTAGCATCACCTGATCCATCTTTCATGTCATCCTTGCCATAAATGAATTCAAATAAAGACAGAATCAGAACAAGGAGGGACTTCACTGGTTTCTTAAGAGCAGGACTTGATGGCACGAGATCAACTAAAAATGATGTGCTGGCACCTGAGGTTCTCATAAGAAGTACAATAACTGGATAGAGATGAACATAGCTCTTGGTTTGCTTAGCTTGGTGAAATAAGAACCTGGTAAGAGTAAGCAGTAAGTCCACTTGCCCAGACAATAGGGGAAACAAAACCTCATTCGTACCAACTTCAGGAAATAGAGAATCAACAGTTGACTGCAAATATTTGCATGCACATCTAATTGCTGATTCCATAGCTGTAGCAGAAATCCCTCCATCAGGTAAGGTGGGTTCATTACTGGAACTTGTTCCAGTGTAGACAGATAGAAATGTTATGAAGGACCTTAATGTACAAAGCTTTGCATCAGCATGACGCTTCATCAGATTTGCTTTATGCATAATATCCAGCATTTTTTCAGCCACTTCTTTGCAGGGTTTCCAATCTGAATGATTCCAAAGTTTAACTCCAAGATCATCACGAGTGTGTGCAACATCAAACAAAACATTGCCACTGACTGCTGGGAAGGCGCTATGTGGTTGCTCTGTAGCATTGCATTCAAAAAACTTAAACTCCAGAAGGAAACACAAGAGCTCCTGAAAGGGACCAGGAGTAATCTGACGACCTTCGAGTTCTCCATGTATATGATAGTAAAGATCATTGATTACCAAACTGGTAAGTTCTTGCTCACCACTGTAGCCATGCAGGGCATACTGTGATAGCAGAGCTATGAATGCACGGTGTTGTAACAATTTGCTAGAGATTAGCTGAATCTTCTTCACTGCCGAGAAAGACAAGCTGGCAGTATCACCAGTGGACAACTTCGTTATTAGACGGATGATGCAAACACATGAAGCTACCTTGGCACGATGAAAAAGCTCCTTCTGGTATCCGTTGCTTGACAAATGATTGATAAAATCTTCCAAGAGAGCACTATCAAACCATTTGCACACTAAGTTGCTTGGAGAAGATGCAGAAGGTTCTTTTTGCCCCGTTGTACCATCTGCTACAGGATTAGAAGTTTTTGGTTCCACAAGTAATCTCCCTTTCAAGAACAACTCATGTGACATGATCTTGAAAATTTTAGCCTGGCAATTATACCTCGAAGAAACTTTCTCATCAACAGTGTCAACACTGTCAACAGGGCAATGATCAAAGGTGGCACGAATACAACGTGACAAGCTCTCCCAGAACGTTCTAGAGCTTCGCAGCTTATCTAATATGCATATGAATTGCACACCACTTTCCCATAATGCCTCGAGTAGGTCAAGGATGCTAAGTAACAGAGAAGGAGAACTATTCATAAACTCGGTCGAATTTTCAATGTATCCCAACATTTGCTCAACAAGTCTCGAATTACTTCTTGAACTGTTGAGGGTAGAAGAACCATTGGTCTGAGAATTTGCAGAATTGCTATGATCAGCTTGTATCATTGCATTCTCCTCTGTCAGTGAAACAAAAAGAGCAGGCTGATAGCGAGCAACAGAAGTCAGAAGGCTGAATATAGCCACGATCAAACAATTATTAGTATCATCTTCCTTGTCAAGAATTTGGGAAATACTTGCTTGCAGTCTACATATCTCTGAACCATCAACAAGAAAGCTACCATTTTCCATGAGTTGAGGTTGGACTCTGTGGGCAGTGAAGCACAATACTGATAATGCTCTAGCTGCACTAATCTGTAAGGCAGAATTCTGAAAGGACATAGACGATATTGTAGCTGTGATGAAAGGTAAGGGCTTCAATGAAGATGACAAAACCAAAGTAACAAAAGGTGCAACTGGCATCAAGTCCTCTGGTAAGTTGGACAGCATGAAAAATATAATATCAAGTCCACAGCAAAGAACAAGTTGTATATCTTCAATATCTTCAACACCATTACTGAAGCTGCCACGCGATTCCAATAATTGCATGGACGTGCACACAGCATGCCAAAGAACACTGTGAATAGAAGAATCATATAGTAGCATTTGCCAAATGATGCCACCAAGCTTTGACAAGAATGGTTTGACTTGAATACAGCTCTTCACCAATTCAAACACCTTCAAGGTTGTCTTCCAGCGACTATACTTCTTGTGTTTCCAGTTCATATGATTGACCATGATGTATTGAATTGAAAAAACAATGAACGGTGATATCATGTCATCAGCGGCGGCTCCTTTCCGCAAAACCTGAATGGCAAAATCAAGCAATGAAGTGGTAAGTGATGAACAGTCTCCATTTTCCTCAGAGGCGGCAAAAAGCATTCTAGCTAGTGCACCAGAAAGTAGCCAATCACTTGAGGGGTCATTTAATTGTGAGCTGAAGATGCCGCATTCTAACGCCACGTCGAACACACGGTATGGAACACACTTCAGAAATTCTGATAACACGCTGAAGGTTTTTGACATTATGCTGGTATTATTACCATCTTGCTCATATTTGAAAATTGATGAGCAAATGATTTTAACAACATCAATCCTGATATATTCTCCAATTTGGCCCAAACTCTTTGATTTTTGAACAGCAAGTGACTTGTCAGCATGCAGCAAAGCAGAGCACAGATCCTGATTTGATGATACCATCTGATACAGTAAGTCCATTATATCGCAGGCTTCCACATAATTGCATGAATATAGATCTTGTGCCAAAGTGAGGAGCAAAATGAAAACGCCTGAATGTGGGAACTCCCAACGGACTAATGCAGCATTGTCTTCAAGAATTTTCAAAATGTAACCACGTGTTCCACGGGGTAATGTAATGCCTTCCATACCAGGAATGCTGATTGGGTGATGAATTTCAATTTGGTCACAGTAGTTCACACTATCAGGGACACTACCAGGGGTTGCATACAGTGTTGTTAGCCCATTCATCCTCTCTAGGTAATTATATACACATTGAGCAGGCCATGTCCCATAAGAAACAGCTGATAAGAAGCGAAGCAGATCCGTTATTTGGAAAGGATACTCTTTCTCCACCATTTGGAGAACAGATCTGATTGGACCATCAACACAACTATCTTTGTCCCAGAATTGCATACATAGTGATTCCTCTCCACCATAAACTTCGCATATAATATTCAGTATCACACCAAGAGAACTGTCTTCTGTCTGATAAGATATCTCATATGAAGCAGTGAAAGCTGAAATGAAAGATCTCAGTACAGCACGAAAACCAGAAACAGGACCATCTGACTCCATGAAGATGCTTGAGCAAAGAACGCCAAGTAAATAATTGAACGGTGCAAGCTCAAAAGCCCGCTGGGCATAAGATGCATGATCAATTTCCAAGTTGGCATTATTTCCTGGAAGAGACAGGAGCAGGCAGTGAAAAACTGCCCAAGCAAGAAGTAGTGGTCCCGATTCCACTTCAAATTCAGGCAATCTTGATACTTCAATATCCATCTCAAGAATATCAGCAACAGAATACTGGGAATACCCTCCACTGAAAGAGACTTCGTCGTGAACCATTCGGAGGAGATTTTCGAGGTCCAAAGTCTCAATGAGAATAAGGAGTAGCTGAGCTTTAGCATAATGAAATGATCTCCTTGCTTCAGCAGACACAGCAAATTTTCCAACATCATAAGAGCCAGAGAGCATATCCCTAAACAGGGAGCACAGAGCTATCCACAGCCCACCATTGCACCTTGAGAAGTTATCACAGATAGCAAGAAACAGAATGTCCAGAATCAGGTTAATCTCAATCAAGCTTTCTTCCAGCCAAGAAACCGTCAAATCAGCTGCTGATTTCACCGAAAATGCAGCCGTGAGGGAATCTTTAATGATGGATAGTAACCTCTGTTCCATCTCATCGCTGCCTAACAGCGATGCCTCTTGTTTTATGGCGTCGGTTGAATCAGAATCATCATCTGTGCATGTGGCATGAACAAAGATTCTCCTAATGCACTTGAGCAGGCACTGACGCTCAAGGTAGTATTGCAGAGACACCAACCGAAGGAGCTCCTGAGGGTCAGCGTCACGGGTCGTCGGGGCGCTCTCTGAAGACCGTTTCACCAGGATGTACGACTGCACCTCGTCCAGGTCGAGGGACTTGCTCGCGCGGAGCGCGGCCTCCTTGAGGTCGGGCTTGACGACCAGGCGGTGCTCCCCGACGGCGACCTGGCCGGCGTCGAGCGCGGACCTCGAGGCGCCGTTCGGCTTCCCGAACATCGAGACCGCCCCGCGGAGCCACGCGTGGTGGCCCTTGATCCGCTCCGCCTGCAGCACGGGTGAGAGCCAGCGAGTTAGTCGCGACCGCGAGTGTTTGCGAGGCGAGGAGGATGGGACGGGGACGGGGACGGGGGAAATGGGTACGGGGGGCTTACGAGGGCGTCGGAGACGGCGGCGGAGGGGGAGGCGGCGGCGCGGTCGAGGTCGTCGCAGAGGGCGACGAAGGGGTCCCACCACAGCGAGGCGGACACGGTCTTGGTGCTAGCGCCGCCGCCGCCTGAGGTCGAGGCGGGGGCGCCGCCGCTCGCCATGGCCGGTGGGCGGTGGTGGCGCGGAAACCCTAGGTTCGAGATCCCGACCTCGCCGTTGCGTTTCGAGTGGGAAGAGCAAAAACCCAAAACCCTATTAACGACTCACCGTGTGTCCAAAACAAATGGAGCATATTACGAAAATTAAGTGCAGCCGCTTCAGGGAGGTTTTTCGTTCAGATATTGTATACACGAGTAGTACAAACAGATGCACGAGCAGTACATGGAATTTAGAAAAGAGCCACTCCCGAATGCAATGTAAGATTACAAGTGTATGATAGACACTGTGATTGGCATCCCCATGACTTCAAGATTTCGACCATACCGGCTGAAATCGGTACTCAGTTCTTGCACGATGCTTGTCGTCGTTGTTTGACTAGGCGTGAAGGTAGACATCTCATATATGTTGGATTAGACATACTTCATACGCAACACCCTCTTTAATAACTAGAATCTGATTTCTTGATGCATCCTATTCCTAAACGATATCATCTTCGTTGTTCACTGAGTGTGTGATGGCATTCGACTTCATAATGGTCTTCAATCTCATTTTTTGTTGTTCTCATGGATAATAGATAGTGTATGTGAGTCGGTGATTTTGTTATACTGAATCGTATATTTATAGACGGTTGCTGTGTACATGGATGTGGTGCCTTAAGATTTTATTGTCTCATCAACCATCCGTACAATTATTTTACCATGCGAGCGATAAACATATATAAGGGCTAGAAAGGCTTCATAACATGTCCAAACATACATTGTATTTTGTAGTCTAACATATGCATCATATTTCATATATGTTGTATTTGGCCTCACTTTGGCTAGCTAGATTAGCTATTCAAACATCAAACATGTGTGACATATGAATGTTTGTATTTATATTTACATATTATTGTCCATTCAACTTTTGTTGCTATAAAATATATGTATATCCATGAACACGAACAAGATTACTATGTCGAGATAAAACATATATGATGACATACAATGCAACTTGTGCTATCGTCAATTCCATATGTCTCCTTGTAACCATGTATACACTTCTGGTTAATATGAAAACATGTAAAATTTTGGAACAATGTTGTTTTATTATGCATCAAATTGACGATGCGGTTCAAGTTTTCTTATTCACACATAAATGAAAAGAGCCATGTTCGCAGTTATTCTTTCTCCCATGGCTAAGACAAGTATTCTATCTAAAATCATATTCTATGAAGAACGAACTGATTTTTTTAGAGTTGCGTGAATTCCTTCCTGTATTTATATCAAAGTTCAGGCCAATCGAATTACTTCTACCATTTTTATGGCACATTCCTGAAGATATGGTTGATGGAATAATTGGTGAGTTCAAGGAATTCCTAGTGCTTGCTCAAGAGGCCAGTTGTTTTGTTTTAAAGTTTGATTCAGTTGCAACTAAAGCCAAACACACAACAAGAATATAAAAGGATATGTTGGTCTATTCATCGAAGGTCCCTTCTAAATTAAAAATGGACCTGACTTTGTCCCCATGCAGTTCGGTATTGCTCTACATTTTGGAACCATAGTGGGAAATGAGGGTGAAGGAGCTTCTTTGGGTCAGCATCACGGGGCGTTGGGGTGCTCTCTGAAGATCGTTTCACGAGGATGTACGACTGTACCTCGTCTAGGTCGAGGGACTTGCTTGCGTGAAGCGTGGCCTCCTTGAGGTCGGGCTTGATGGCCAGGCGGTGCTCCCCCACGGCGACCTGGCCCGCGTCCAGCACGGCCCTCGAGGCACCGTTTGACTTCCCAAACATCGAGACCGCCCCGCGGAGCCACGCGTGGTGGCCCTTGATACGCTCTTCCTACAGCACGGATGGGAGCCAGCGAGTTAGTTACGGTCATGAGTGTTTGCGAGGAGGGACTGGGGGAAATGGCGACGGGGGGCTTACAAGGGCGTCGCAGACGGCAGTGGAGGGGGAGGCGGCGGCGCGACCGAGGTCGTCGCGGATGGAGACGAAGGGGTCCCACCACAGCGAGGCGGACACGGTCTTGGTGCTAGCGCCGCCGCCTGAGGTCGAGGCGGGGGCGCCGCAACTCGCGATGGCCGGTGGGCGGTGGTGGCGCGGAAACCCTAGGTTCGAGATCCCGACCTCGCCATTGCGTTTCGAGTAGGAAGAGCAAAAACCCAAAACCCTATTAACGACTCACCGTGTGTCCAAAACAAATGGAGCATATTACGAAAATTAAGTGCAGCCGCTTCACAGAGGGTTTTTGTTCAGATATTGTATATACGAGTAGTACAAACAGATGCACGAGCAATACATGGAATTTAGAAAAGAGCCACTCCCGAATGCAATGTAAGATTACAAGTGTATGATAGACACTGTGATTGGCATCCCCGTGACTTCAAGATTTCGGCCATACCGGCTGAAATCGGTACTCAGTTCTTGCACGATGCTTGTCGTCGTTGTTTGACTAGGCGTGAAGGTAGACATCTCATATATGTTGGATTAGACATACTTCATACGCAACACCCTCTTTAATAACTAGAATCTGATTTCTTGATGCATCCTATTCCTAGACGATATCATCTTCGTTGTTCACTGAGTGTGTGATGGCATTCGACTTCATAATGGTCTTCAATCTCATTTATTGTTGTTCTCATGGATAATAGATAGTGTATGTGAGTCGGTGATTTTGTTATACTGAATCGTATATTTATAGACGGTTGCTATGTACATGGATGTGGTGCCTTAAGATTTTATTGTCTCATCAACCATCCGTACAATTATTTTACCATGCGAGCGATAAACATATATAAAGGCTAGAAAGGCTTCATAACATGTCCAAACATACATTGTATTTTGTAGTCTAACATATGCATCATATTTCATATATGTTGTATTTGGCCTCACTTTGGCTAGCTAGATTAGCTATTCAAACATCAAACATGTGTGACATATGAATGTTTGTATTTATATTTACATATTATTGTCCATTCAATTTTTGTTGCTATAAAATATATGTATATCCACGAACACGAACAAGATTACTATGTCGAGATAAAACATATATGATGACATACAATGCAACTTGTGCTATCGTCAATTCCATATGTCTCCTTGTAACCATGTATACACTTCTGGTTAATATGAAAACATGTAAAATTTTGGAACAATGTTGTTTTATTATGCATCAAATTGACGATGCGGTTCAAGTTTTCTTATTCACACACAAATGAAAAGAGCCATGTTTGCAGTTATTCTTTCTCCCATGGCTAAGACAAGTATTCTATCTAAAATCATATTCTATGAAGAACGAACTGATTTTTTTAGAGTTGCGTGAATTCCTTCCTGTATTTATATCAAAGTTCAGGCCAATCGAATTACTTCTACCATTTTTATGGCACATTCCTGAAGATATGGTTGATGGAATAATTGGTGAGTTCAAGGAATTCCTAGTGCTTGCTCAAGAGGCCAGTTGTTTTGTTTTAAAGTTTGATTCAGTTGCAACTAAAGCCAAACACACAACAAGAATATAAAAGGATATGTTGGTCTATTCATCGAAGGTCCCTTCTAAATTGAAAATGGACCCGACTTTGTCCCAGTGCAGTTCGGTATTGCTCTACATTTTGGAACCATAGTGGGAAATGAGGGTGAAGGAGCTTCTTTGGGTCAGCATCACGGGTCGTTGGGGTGCTCTCTGAAGATCGTTTCACGAGGATGTACGACTGTACCTCGTCTAGGTCGAGGGACTTGCTTGCGTGAAGCGTGGCCTCCTTGAGGTCGGGCTTGATGGCCAGGCGGTGCTCCCCCACGGCGACCTGGCCCGCGTCCAGCACGGCCCTCGAGGCACCGTTTGACTTCCCAAACATCGAGACCGCCCCGCGGAGCCACGCGTGGTGGCCCTTGATACGCTCTGCCTACAGCACGGATGGGAGCCAGCGAGTTAGTTACGGTCACGAGTGTTTGCGAGGAGGGACTGGGGAAATGGCGACGGGGGGCTTACAAGGGCCTCGGAGACGGCAGTGGAGGGGGAGGCGGCGGCGTGACCGAGGTCGTCGCAGAGGGCGACGAAGGTGTCCCACCACAGCGAGGCGGACACGGTCTTGGTGCCAGCGTAGTAGTACAAATCAGATATAGGAGTAGTAGTAGAACTTAGAGAGAGCTGTCCAGAAATACATAGTAAAATTACAAGTGTGTGATGGACATCACGGTTGGCATCCCCATGACTTCGAGATTGCGGCTGTACATGCTGAAATCAGTATTCGATTCTTGCACGGTGCTTGCCGTTGTTGTTTGACTAGGTGTGAAGGATAACATTGCAATCATGTTGGATTAAACATACTCCATGCGCGACACCCTGTATAACAGATAGAATCTGATTTCTTGATGTATCCTATTCCTATCTTCGTTCTTCATTGAGTGCGTCATGGCATTCAACTTTGCAATCGTCTTCAATTCTATGTGTTGTTGTTGTCATGGATAATAGATAGTGTGTGTGAGTTGGTGGTTTTGTTACACCAAAGTCGTATATTTATAGATAGGTTATTGTGTGCATGGATGAGGTGTCTTAAGATTTTATTGTCTCACCAATCATACATACAATTTTTTTACCATGCGAGAAATAAACATATACAAGAGCTAGAAAGACTTCAAAACATGTCCAAACGTACATTTTTTTGTAGTCTAACATATGTATCATATTTCATATATGTCGTATCTGGCCTCACTTTGGCAAGCTAGATTAGCTATTCAAACATCAAACAACATGTGTGACATATCAATGTTTGTATTTTTATTTTCATATTCTTGTCCATTCAACTTTTGTTGCTATAAAATATATGTATATCCACGAACACGAACAAGATTACTCTGTTGAGATAAAACATATATGATAACATACAATGCAACTTGTGCTATCGTCAATTCCATATGCCTCCTTGTAACCATGTATATACTTCTGGTTAATACGAAAACATGCAAAATTTTGTAACAATGTTGTTTTACTATGCATCAAATTGGCGATGCGGGTCAAGTTTTCTTATTCACACACAAATAGAAAGAGCCATGTTCGCAGTTATGCTTTCTCCCATGGCTAAGACAAGCATCCTACCTAAAATCATATTCTGTTCCATCTCGTAACTGCCTAACGGTGAGGCCTCTTGTTTTATGGCGTCGGCTGAATCAGAATCATCATCTGTGCATGTGGCATGAACAAAGATTCTCCTAATGCACTTGAGCAGGCACTGACGCTCAAGGTAGTATTGCAGAGACACCCGCCGAAGGGGCTCCTACGGGTCAGCATCACGGGTCGTTGGGGCGCTCTCTGAAGACCGTTTCACCAGGATGTACGACTGCACCTCGTCCAGGTCGAGGGACTTGCTCGCGCGGAGCGCGACCTCCTTGAGGTCAGACTTGACGGCCAGGCGGTGCTCCCCAACGGCGACCTGGCCGGCGTCCAGCGCAGCCCTCGAGGCACTGTTCGGCTTCCCGAACATCGAGACCGCCCGCGGAGCCACGCGTGGTGGCCCTTGATCCACTCCGCCTGCAACACGGGAGCCAGCGAATTAGTTATGGCCTCGAGGGTTTGCGGGCGAGGAGGATGGGGGGCCGGGACTGGGGAAATGGGTACGGGGGGCTTATGAGGGCGTCAGAGACGGCGGCGGCGCGGTCGAGGTCGTCGCAGAGGGCGACGAAGGGGTCCCACCACAGCGAGGCGGACATGGTCTTGGTGCCAGCGCCGCCGCCGCCAGAGGTCGAGGCGGGGGCGCCGCCGCTCGCCATGGCCGGTGAGCAGTGGTGGCGCGGAAACCCTAGGATCGAGATCCCGCCGTTGGCGGTGCGTTTTGAGCGTGGATGGGGTGGGAAGGGCAAAAACCCTCGCTTGGTACCACCGGCTGAATTTTGCAGCCCAAAACCCTCTTAACAACTCACCGTGTGTCCAAAAACAAATGGAGTATTGCGAAAAATAAGCGCAGCCACTTCAGAGAGGGTTTTTTCAGATACTGGATACACTAGTACAAACAGATGTGGGCGCATTGCATAGAATTTAGAAGGGAGTTGTCCATAGATATATCGTGCGATTATAAGTGTGTGATGCACTCAGTGGTTAGCATCGCCGTGACTCCAAAATTACGGTCGTACATGCAGAAATCAGTACTCGATTCTTGCACGATGCTCGCCGTCATTGTTTGACTAGGTGTGAAGGATATCAATCCAATCATGTTGGATTAAACATACTCCATGTGCGACACCCTGTCTAACAGATAGAATTTGATTTCTTGATGCATCCTATTCCTAAACGATGTCATCTACGTTGCTCACTGAGTGTGTCATGGCATTCGACTTTGTAATCGTCTTTCAATTCCATGCATTGCTGTTGTCATGAATAATAGATAGTGTATGTGAGTTGGCGGTTTTGTTAACACCGAAGTCATATATTTATAGATAAGTTATTGTGTACATGGATGAGGTGCCTTAAGATTTTATTGTCTCACCAACCATCCGTACAATTATTTTACCCTGCGAGCAATAAACATATACAAGAGCTAGAAAGACTTCACAACATGTCCAAACATACATTGTTTTTGTAGTCTAACATATGCATCATATTTCATATATGTTGTATTTGGCCTCACTTTGGCAAGCTGGATTAGCTATTCAAATATCAAACATGTGTAACATATGAATGTTTGTATTTCTATTTACATATTCTTGTCCATTCAACTTTTGTTGCTATAAAATATATGTATATCCACGGACACGAACAAGATTACTCTGTTGAGATAAAACATATGTGATGACATACAATGCAACTTGTGATATCGTCAATTTCATATGTCTCCTTGTAACCATGTATATACTTCTGGTTAATATGAAAAACATGCAAAATTTTGTAACAATGTTGTTTTATTATGCATCAAATTGGTGATGTGGTTCAAGTTTTCTTATTCACACACAAATAAAATAGCCATGTTCGCAGTTACGCTGTCTCTCATGGCTAAGACAAGTCTTCTACCTAAAATCATATTCTATGAAGAATGAACTAGGTTTTCAGAGTTGCACGATTCCTTTCCTGTATTTCTTTCAAAGTTTAGGCCAATTGAATTACTTCTACCATTTTTAGGGCACATTCCTGAAGATGTGGTTGATAGAATAATTGGCAACTTCAAGGAATTCCTAGAGCTTGCTCAAGAGGCCAGTTGTTTCGTTTCAAAGTTTGATTCAGTTGCAACTAAAGCCAAACACACAACAGAAATATTGAAGGATATGTTGGTCTATTCACTGAAAATCCTTTCTAAATTGAAAATGGAGCCGACTTTGTCCCATGTTGTTTGGTATTGCTCTACATTTTGGAGCCATACTGGAAATCGAAGGCGAAGGGGATTTGAGGTGGACACTGCCCTTGCCTCAAAGTCTAGAATTTGGTTCCTCGGTGCATCCTATTTCTAGATGGTCTTGTTCAGTGGCAGAGCTACGGTAACATCCTTAGGTGGGCCAAACAAGCTAGATTAAAGCTGATCTTAATTACTTTCCTATTAAGGGCCCCTCAATCTTCACTATTTGGTGCCACCCTGGGCGGGCCACGGCCGGGTTTTGCCCCAACGTAGCTCCACCCCTGGTCTTGTTGTATTTGATTTCATTCGACTTTGTAGTTAACCATCCGCAATCTCCTATGTTGTTCTTCTTGCAGATAAATAGTGTATGTGAATCGGTGGCTTTGTTACACTAAAGTGATGTATTTATAGATGGGTTGTTGTATACATGGTTGGAGTTCCTTAGACTTTATTGTCTCACCAACAACTTGTACAATTATTTTATCGCATGAGCAATCAACGTATATAAGAGCTAGCAAAGGCTTGACAACATTTGTGAACATACATGTGATTTTGTAGTCCTAACCCATACATGGGAATGAATGTTTGCATTCATAGCTATATTCTTGATGGGATCTCCGAACATACATGTGACTTTATATGTACCATATTTTGACCTGACTTTACAAGGCTATATTAGCGTTCTGGACATCAAAACCCATGTGATGGCTAAATATTCATATTTCATGTATGTTCGGAGATTAGAAAGCTAGAACTAAGAATACGGTTGTTAGAAGCGATGTGGTCGGAAGTAAGTTGGGGTTTAGATGAGTCAAGTGGCCTATGCTCAAGCAACCAACCAGCATACAATTATTTTATAGCCCAAGCAACCAACATAACATATATAAGAGCTAACAAAGTCTTCACAACATCTCTGAACATACATGTGATTCCGTAGTCTAACATATGTATAGGATTTTATACATGTTGTAGTTGTCCTTACTTTAGTAGGCTCGTGTGACGTGTGAATGCTTGAATGTTCTTATTTATATCTACATATTATTGTCCGTTCAACTTGTTTTGCTATAATTGTTTGTCTATCCTGACATGACCATTATAACTCTATGAGAGAAGTCCATATTACAGTGCCAAACCATTCCATTTGTTAAGATTCAACCTTGAAATCTCAAGGCGTCTAAGAATCCACCCTAAACAATCAAAACCGGCTAGGAATAAACCCTCCACTCCCTTGAAAACCGGTTATCGCTGAGTACACCCGGTTTTGACCTGTTGACCAACAAGTCAACATCCCAATCAGTAGCCACACCAACCTAGTCACTTAACCCATTTTATCGAAAAACTAAAAATGTCCAGAAATTTTTGACAACCCATTTTTTGACAAATTTTAAACAAAAGTTCACAATAATACATTAAAATTTATTAGGCCAAATTGTGTGTAACTTTCCCAGAGTGATCATTACAATAGTTTTAATTGTACATAATTTTTTCAAACTTTTCTGAACAATTTAATTTTTGGACAATATTTAACAAAAAATGTGCTGAAATTGTAATTTTAGATTATTTTTCAATATGATCCACCAAAGAGCGTGAAACTTTCTCCGAATGATCAGTATATTAGTGTTGATAATTTTTTTAAAATCTGGAAACATCCAATTTTTGACAATTTTGTCCAGAATGGAATGAAGTGGTAATTTTAGGGTATTTTTAAATTTGTTCGGAGGAATTATGTGAAACTTCCCTAGAACGATCACTATATTGGTGTTGATTTTATAGATATGTTTCAGTTTTTTCCAGACACTTAGATTTTTTTGACAGAATTTGACCAAAAACGGTTAAGTGACTGCGGTTACATGTCTGCTAACTGGCAGGTCAATGGGTCAAAACTGGGTCTACTCAGCAAAAACCGAATTCAGGGGAGAGCGGGGTTGATTCCTAGCCAATTTTGATAGTCCAGGGTTGATTCTTAGACAGTTCTAGAGTTCATGATTGAATCTAAGACAAATGAAAGAGTTCAAGGTTGTAATATGGACTTTTCTCTAACTCCGTGGAGATCAAGCATATGGCAACATAGAAGGCAACATGTGCTATCATCAATTCCATATGCCTCCTTGCAATCATGCAGCCTATACTTCTGGTTAATATGGAAACATGTATAATTTGCTAACAATGTTGCTTTACAATGCATCAAATTGAAGCAATTCAAGTTTTCTTATTGGCACACAAATTAAACAGACATATTCACATTTATGCTTTCTCACATGGCTATGAAAAGTCTTCTCTGTAAAACCCTAAAAATGTGAAGAATGCATTGTTATTTTTTTTTTTCTAGTGTTGCATGAGTTCCTTCCTTGTATTTTGTTTTAGAGTTCTGGATGCACAAATTATTCCCGTATGTGCTATTTTTCCAGAGTTGTGGCACTAACAGCTAAATGTTGATGACTATGATATATATCTAGCAATCCATCTAAGTAAGAGCAACATTCAATATCAAAACTGGTACCAAACGACGCTTTTGGTGATGTGATTGGTGAATTGGCGAGTTCAAAGCATTCCTAGTGCTTGCTCAAGAGGCCAATGTGTTCCGTTTTTAATGTTTGGTTCAGTAGCAATTAAAGGCAAACACACGGCAACCAAAACACGAATGTTTTGGTCTATTCACCAAAAGTCCTTTTTTAAATTAATACTAGAGTCGACTTTGTCCCAATCAGTTTGGTATTGCTCTACATTTCGTAGCTACAATGGGGTCTGAAGGTGAAGGAGTCGAGGTGGAGGCCACTTTTCCTTCGAACCCAAGGACTTGATTTCTTGACGCATCCTATTTCTAGACAACCTTTGTTGTGTCTGATGCCATTCGACTTCATAATTAATTTTCTTCATCTCATATGTTGTTCTTCTCCAAGATAAAGATAGCGCATGTGAGTTGGTGTTTTTTTACATCAAACATGCGTATTTGGGTTGTTGTATACATGGATGTAGTGCTTTCGACTTTATTGTCTCACCAACAATATGTACCATTTTTTCATGGTGCACGCAATATATAAGGGCTAGCAAAGGCTTGACAACATCTCCGAACATACATGTGACTTCATATGTGCCGAATTTTGATGTCACGTAGGCTAGATTGGTGGTTGAAACATCAAAACATGTTACTATAAACATTTTTCTATCCACTGACACATCCAGTAAAACCAAACATGTGATAACATACAAGGCATCATGTAGTATCATCAATTCCATATGGCTCCTTGGAGTCATGTCATATATGTTTCTAGTTAATATGGTAGTGTGCAAAATTTCATAATGATGTTGCTTTATTATGCATCAAATTGGGAATACAGTTCAAGTACACTTATTCACACACAATGCAAAGATCATGTTCACAGTTGTGCTTCCCCAGATGGTCATGTTTTCTCCCAATGGAGATGTTGCCCTCGCGGCCAGGGGCAGGCCATCTTGTGGATACAGGTCTAATCTAGCCCCCCCCCCCCCCCCTCCTCTAGTACAGGTTGCTGTGTACATGAATGTAGTGCCTTAGATTTTTAATAGGGCTGACGTAGGAAGACACGCTGGTAATTTTGAGCTGATCGGCGTAGTTTCAGCCCCAGTTAGGTTTATAGTGATTCTGAATTTAAAGTAACTTTCAATATTTGACACATGAGATGTTAGCTCAACTAGACCAGCCACCAAACTAAAAAAACTAAATCAACCACCTAATACAAACTAACTCAATTGTATTTTACACACCACCCCCACAACCTAGTCCAAGATTGCTCGTGATCTCTAGCATAGTTTACAACATACAAAGAAGCATAAATACAACAATGACGCCAACCATTCAGGTGGCCACTGGCATATACTCCTATGTCCTGAATATCCATCTAAATCACTCGATGTTGCATACCGGCACCACACACATGCCGAATTTTGCACTGGAGCTCTCTACAAGAAATAGAATTGCCACACAGGAGATGTGAGCTTTGGGCCATTGCTTCTGATTTTTCTTAAGACCTGGCACGAGAGGTTAGAACTGAGAGTGCAGTTCTGAGAAGCAATGTGATCGGAAGTAAGTTGTGGGCAAGATAAGTTAAGTATCCTGTGCTTACCGCCCGGGAGAAAACGGCTTCATTCCTGGAGAGCTTTCACGCGGGAGGTCAGCTCTCTGACTTGATTCTTGAGACGCTCGTGGTTGCTGAAAAAATCAACAAACACCTGCCTTTCCCTCCCCACCTCATGTGCGCGATTTTCAAAGATCTGCAAATTTGTTTGTAACATCAGGTCTACAGGTACATATGCACAGGAGAGACAAATAATACTATTATTCAAAGCTCTTTATACTAGTGTTTTTTTAAGTCCTCTCTTCTGCTAAAGTAATACTGGATGAAAACAGAGAATTTCCCCATTTGTCTTACTCAACTTGAAGAAGCTTCAAGATTTACAGAAGATAACAGCACACATAATGATTCCAGTATATAACAAGCAACACATGTTGATTCCAATAATCTTAAGGATGACAGCGAGTCTACTACCTTTATCTTTTGAGTGCGAGCCTTGGTTACTTCTTCAACAGCAACTTCAACTTGAGCATTTGCATTTTCCATATCATCAAGTGCTCGCATCAGTGGCTGCAACAAGAAAACGGATGTGATGAAATACAGGATACACAATAAATAACACAATCTGATGGCTCAAAGAGTGTACCCAGGGCGTCAATACTGGTTCTGCAGTTGTTGACGATGCAAATAGAAGCTGTTCAACTGTTTGAATCAGAGTGCATCTGCAGAATTGAGACGTGTGAAATGACTCCAATTGGACACGTATTGGCACACTAAAAAGTGAATATGCAGGATACAACAGATTGAATAACTTTGCATATCACAAATCTTGCATAAAATAAGTCAAGCCGGCACACCAAGCACCATGCTCATTGCCAGCTTGGCTTCATGCAAGGAAAATAGCATCGAAGCCAGTGGTTTGTTTGATCTTTTTGGAGGTCAGCCTTATTGTTTACTGTACAGGATACGCCAAATTAAGAATGTGTCGGTTCATACAAGGAGCACTAAAAGTCTAAAAGCAATCATATTTCAGACATGAAATAAGGTAGTGCCTTTGTGGTAACTTACAGCTCATTGATACATCTTTTCCTGTCAGCTGGAAGAGTATTTTCAAGTTCAGACTGAAGAGAAAGCAAGTCAGATTGAAGTGCCGATATCTGCTGAACTAAAGCATGTGCTGACATGTATGTTGGTACTGCTGCTTGGGAATCTGTAGAAAAGAGTAGGCAACATGAAGGATAGGAGAATAAAAAAAATGTAACTGCATACTGATTGGAGTTATCTGCTTACTTGAGTGAATACATAGTAGATCTCGCACTGCATGGAGGAAAGTGTCACGATCATCAATTGCTCCTTGTTCACGTACCTCAGACGCAGCTTGAATTAATGAATTGCAATGGCCCTAAAAGATAAAGTAAACATGATTTTTTTTTTCAGAATTCTCTATGAAGACAATAAGAATGAAGAAACATGAATAAACACTAACGAAGTGAGGACATGAATACACACAAAATAAGTGAAGACATGAATAAACACTGAAGAAGCAATTACACAGAAGTCAGCAACATCAGAGATTACTTACCAGACGGGTGTTGACTGCCGATAGGTAGCTATGTAGCTCAGATTCTATGACTCTAAGCAATGCGTGGGCACTGGCTATGTGCTTCCTTTCAAGTTGGCAAGCAATCTTCAGAAATTGGTGTCTAGCAAGCTGATTAACCAAGTGATTGATGAACTGTAAAATAAATAAAATGCCAAGACTATGAGAAGAGAAGTGTGGGAGAGTATAAATGTAATAGGAAGTCTAGCCAACACAAGAACGTATAAAAAATAGTTTGTTGAAGACCAAAATTCAGTAAACAAGTAAACATCACTACTTCTACTGGCTGTAAAACACCATCTGCTGAAGGTGATTGGCATCTATCGGTGCACAGCACCAAACAATCAAACACACTGGCATTTCATTGACCAGTAGACCACCTTCTAAATGCAATGAAAAACCCAACAGTAGTACAAAACCAGTTTTTCCAATGCACACCACCAATTAAATCTAAAAGAAAGCATCAAAATATTGCGTGATTGCCGCTCCATCGTTTTATTTCATGCAATTGCTTTCGAATCACTCCAGAGTTTATAACCAAAAGCAAAGTAATTTTTACACAGCTTGAGTGAAATCATACTCCTGAATAAAAATCTAAGTCACATCTTAGTTTCATGACAATAGAGGGTATACCACCAATAAGAACATACAAAAACAGGACACATCAAAGATTGTAGAAATGGCATATATTGTGAGGACGTGCTTACAGTTTTCTGCCTGTTGATATAGTATTCCTGGCGCATGACCTTTAAATCGTAATCACCTAAATATTTGGGTGTTCAGAAGCATGTTAGAGAAAAAAAATCATACAAAACAACAATAAAAATAGAAATACTTTGTGCAAACCTTGCAAAATATATGTGCCTTGAAGTTGAGCAAGTTCCGAACAAAGGCATGGTATGGTCTGGAGGAGAGAAGTAGATAGATCAAAACAGGCTTATGCCATGAAAGATTTATCATATGCTAAGAGAAGAATTGGGGCATGGTCGATGCACTGCAGTAAGAATTCTTATTGTCAATGCCCTCTAAAATGCTAAAAATGTATTTTGGTGGGATGGTGCTCTGGATAAGAACTAATCGCACATTCACACTCCAACATATTTCCTAAACAACAGTAGGTAGCGATGAGCACATAGATTACTCCAAGGGAATAGTCAATTTCACAATACCACCATATGTCTTTGGAACGGAAGTTAGAATACATTTTGTAGTTTCTAGTCCTGCAAGAGGTAACTCAACTCTGTACACGGATTTGGGAAAATTGCAAAAATACCACCAGTTGTCAGTCTGGGTTTGAAACCACTACAAAACCAGTCTGTTGTCGGACACTTAGTTGAACTCCAATACATGTTGATATTCAACAAACAAACCTATACATACTGCTGTTAAATTTGTGCTATTCCTCTAAGGAACAAAATATTCTGCATGGGTGTAGCATTAAAGGTTCAGAATTTCAGTTTATCAGATCAAGACTTAAACTTAACTTAGTAACAAAATGCATTTCTAAAGATGGAACTGTGTTTGTTCACATACCTCAGATATGAAAGGCTGCACCTTTTGAGTAAGTGTTGAGAGTTCTCCAGCAAGCTCAGAACTTTTTCTCCTGAAGAAGAAAGGCGATGATAAGAGGTAACCGAGATCAGAAAGATCCTTCTTATTCTTCAGATATTATGTCACAGTTAAATACTCCCTCCGTTCGGAATTACTTGTCTCGAATATGGATGTATCTAGAACTAAAATATGTCTAGATACATCCATTTCTGCGACAAGTAATTCCGAACGGAGGGAGTAAAAGGAACACATCTGAAAAACAGATAGAATCACAATCAAGATGAGTAACATAACATATACCTAAGAGAATGTATATCCCGATGTATGTGAGCCTCGTCGGAGGACACTTGAGATTTTAAAATTTGGAGTATGGCCTGTTGTTTAGCATTCTCAACTTGTGCTTCAATCCATTGTCGTTCACTTGTAGCAAATCTGTTGATAAATTAGAGTAAGCCCACAGGCCACATCAAACGACTGCTGAAAATAAATCAAAGCCCGAAATGGACACTTTTAAGCATTGACGAGCTTAACACTGAAGAACACACAATGGCAATGCAATTCCACAAACACATGGCAATGCAATTCCACAAACACACATATACCAACGAACCGATAGCAAATACAAAATGCAGCATACAAATGGAGAAATTGCAGCTTTTTATTTGTTGGATCTCAAGATACGACTAATGCCTACCCATTGCAATTGGTCATGAAATCTGGTCTGGTAGAGACACCAACGAATGTTACCTTGTTTGGGTACCTGCTTTTCAGTGGAGAGTTTCTAGATAACAGAAGAATAGATCGTAGTAGTTACCAAAGAAAATTAGAATTTTAAACTTCAATACGATTATCAGCAATTGTTTTCCCGCATCAGTTTTGGACATTTGGCCTGAAGGGGAGGTATCAGGTGCAAACGTGAAAGCAATTACATGCACCATTGGACAAATGATGGATGTAAGAGATTTAGTGGACCATGAGGTGGTGAGAGCTCTGGTAAACGTTTCCACGGGCCATTCACAAATTTCACATCAATATGACCACAAAATTTCATGGATCTTCTCAATCCATCGCTCATACAACAATACACATCAAAGCACACATGTTTGCACCTAAAGAAAAGTTTTCACTTCATACATCATGAGATTATAGGAATCATACATCAAGATAGAGATTTTTCCACCTAAACATGAGTTTTCACTTGATATCATGGTGCTAACAGAAAGATTAAGAAAAGTTATGAAGCGAAAGACACTTACATCGAACGGAGTCGTTGCAACTCAGCCACACGTTGGTGATGATGAGATTTTTCAGAATCTCCTGCATACAAGAACATGGCTGTTATAAGCTGTTCATCTCTCAGCACAATCATGTTGTTACAGTATTACAGTATCTATGACCTTTACAGAAGTTCGAGTAATGCCTTTATGGGAGATCAACTACAAACAATTTACTGCAGAAGGTTCTTACCTCTTGTCAGGCCATTTGTGATGTCATCAAGACTCACCCAGGAACATTTCGATTTTCCCTCCTCCGCAACAAGTCGAAATGGCCCCTGGCAACAGGACAGAACAAAACTAAACAACTAAACAGTTTGAAGTGGTTACGTGGTACTAAAGCAAGACATAAGGTATGGCTGGAACAGAGATGCACAATTATGCATAAGAAGATAATAGATAAGTCCCCAAAATCTGGTGATGAAAATTATGCATAAGGAGTGCAAACATATTATTCAGCATAAAAAGCTTCATGCAACATTGAAAACAGGGAAATATCCAACTTCACAGGCACATGCTGTATTTTTTTATAATGAATATGATATTTTTGCACCTAAAAGGCTAAAATAAAAGATAGTACCTTGTAAAATACTCCCTCCGTCCGGAAATACTTGTCATCAAAATGAATAAAAGGGGATGTATCTAGACATATATTAGTTTTAGATACATCTCTTTTTATCCATTTTGATGACAAGTATTTTCGGACGGAGGGAGTACTAAATAAAACTGAGTATAGGTAAAAGTGTACACCAGATCTTTTTTAACTGTCTTGTATTATTTACCTATGTTGGATTTGCAAGAGGCAGCAAGATAGTAGGAGTTTGAAAAGTGAGATAATTAGTGATGAACATGGCTCACTGCTTGCCCACTCTGGAACAAACAGAAGTTATCTCGTTTGTTGCAAACAATGACAACCACAAAGAATGTACCTTCTCAAATTGCTTCGAGAACCACCGGTTTAGCTCCTTTGTACAAGCCAAATCCCCAATAACATACGGATGGAAGTCTGAATATGCCAAGTATATACTGTCCTCTGCATATGCATATCAGAATATTAATCAAACTATAAAGAACTACTCGATACAATGTTATGTATAATTGTATGCAGTATGCACAAGTTTGAGTGTATACCATCTCCCGAATGATAATGTGCCAATTCTTGGGTTGTAGCAGTAATTCTTCCAAGAACTGCATTCATCTGAAAGTTAGCAAAAACATCAAATCAAAATTGTTGGAAAATTATATAACAGGATAGAGATCCACAGCAGCAAATTAAAGTTATTTATACGAACCAAATAAAGGGCACACATCAACTACCTAGCTCCGTTTCAAAACATTTAGGCAAGGGCACACATTGGAAATAGAACTATAACCACACTCTTGATTTCTTCAACAGACAGTTCTTTTGAAACAGATTCTCCTTACGCTACGGAAGGTGTACGAGATTAATCATGGTGTGTTTAAAAAGAGGAGATACATTTTCATGGCACTTTAGGAAACATGCTATGTATGCATGTTATTAGTTAAGCCTTATCATGGAATAACACTCAGTTTTGAAGGTGCGGTGTGTTTTGGGTGTTTATCCTCTCGGTGTCCACTTGGAAGGGTGTTGTTGTACGAACATAACAATGAAACGAAGTTCCTACCATCAGAATCAAAAAGAAGTTCTACACCAGAAGCCAAGGTGAAAGAAGCATGATCAAGAGTAAATAACAAGGAAGAAGACAACATGCCTTTTATCCTTTTGTTGCATACCAATTCAATCAAAAGTAAAAACATGAATAAAATCGTTAAGGACGCAAGACAATGAAAATTACCTCCAAGTTTCTGGATGAAAGTATCTCATCTAGTGATATAAGTTGCACGCTAACTGCAGACATAGCTGATACACGTGCTCGTCTGCCTTGAATAAGCGAAGATGCTTGCCCTGCAAGCATATCAAATTGTGCTTGCTGCCGTGCAAGCTGCCTCTGCAACTCAAAAACTTCAGCTCTATATGCTAGTTTTGCTTCTCTGCAAGTAAGCAAACAAAATAACCCTGTCAGTAAAAGCACATAAGAGTAGGAAGAAATATTTTATTCTGCAATCAGTAGTTCCACCTAACTAGTACTTCCTCCGTCCGGAATTACTTGACGCTCAAACGGTTGTACAACCGTTTGAGCGTCAAGTAATTCCGGACGGAGGGAGTATTTGACAGCAACTTGACACAGCAGAGGAAGGTTCAAAAGCAGATAGGACTGATGTTCTGATGTGGTTATAAACAGATGTTATGGCTTATGGCTGAGGGCCTAAATGCAGCAGACACATATGACATGAGGCAGTCAGCACCCTTCGGCATTAGGAAGGAAGCAATTACTTGCCCTTTCAGTCATAAAAGATTTGGCCAGTCCTAATTGTTAGGGATAAGAACATTTCTTAGTTCTTTGAGTTGTTTGGTTAGTCCTTTACAAGGATGTGTCCCTTGTGTTCCTTGTGTATCAGGACAGCAGGCAGATAGAAAGATTAATCTTTGAATAGAATAAATAGTATCGTTGCCTCTTTTTCAATCAGGCATCAAAAGCCTAAGCAAGCCTCTTTTTCAATCAGTCAAGGGCTTGTGCACTACCCTAGGTCCTCACCCCCACCCAATCCAAGTGTCCTATTAAGCTTCATGTTTAATAGTATATGTTAGTGATCCACTTGTCACCCTCATAGTCCTGGCCTGGATTCTCAGGAGTCAGTTTCCCACTAGAATTTGGTGTGGAACATTCCTACAAGTATAAGTGCATCAAAATAAATGCAGCAACAATTCAAGCATGGCATGGCTTTCACTAATCACTATTAGTTTATAAAAACTGAAAGTTGGAGCATACCGAATGTCAAGAATAGTTTCTTCTGCTTCAAAGACAGCCTCTTGATTGTCTTTCTTGCTTGAAAAGGCTGAAATACTATCAAAAGCAGAGTCCAAATCCTCACCCTGAGCAAATAATACAGGGCATTGCAAGAGTTAAATGTTTGACCAATGGAGAAATAGGTGTTTACAATGCATAGAAGAGCTGTTGCGTTTAGACAATATTTCAGGAGACTGCTAACGACTCACTTACATGATATATGGGTGCAAACTCCAAAGATTTGCAAGAATTTAATTAATGTTTTTAGCTCAAATGTTTGCGAGCAGGGTTTCAGATCATGGATGGGATAAATTCATCGATGGTTTGTATTTTCCAACAAACGCTGAGAATTGACCTTTGCCTAGTTTATTTCCAAGAAATAGTAAAAGTTCTTTTACTACTTTATTTGATTAAAGACTCGTTATACTGCGCCATCTGGCATCTTGAACTCACTCCTAAGGTCGCAGCACATCCTATATTCTTAGAGATTACAGAAATACTAAAAGTAGGCAGCACAAAAATGCCCCAGTTGGTGGATGTACCTCTAGCAGTCTTCCCTCTTCCACGAGTTGCTCATACCTGTCAGTCATTAAAGATGTTGTCATGCACATATAATTCAGGCGAGAGCAAGGCCAAAAATCCATCAATGCAAGTGTAATTCTATTTGGTAACTGAACATTATAAACACATCCGGCTATTTATAACCACAAAGTGCGAACAAAATCATAAATTTTGAGGCACCCAAATGCCCCCAGGTATGATACAGCAAAAAACTTACAGAAGACCGGCATATAGTTAACACAACTTCCCTTAATTAATTTGTAAGAAGCCCATTGTTGAGTGGTTAAAGGTCAATTACTGAAGTGCGATTATCAAACCACAAGAAAGCCTATGACACATGACCCATGCTTAGTCAAATTGCGGTCAGAACTGTAGAGCAGTCCCTCGCGGGGATCAGAAAATTCTGGCATTTCCAGGCAGCTAATCTCCAAAATTCACCCTGAGAGGTACACGACACGAAGCCGCCACTAGAACCCTAATGCACCGTAGCTCCCCGAGCAAACCGCAGAAATTCGGGTGCAGATCAGCACCCAAGCTCCCCGAATCTCACGGGCGCCGAGTCCACCAAGACTCTGCAATCCCAAGCATCAAACCGCAGCTCGAGTAGTAGAATCACAATCCGAAAAAGCGCGCTCTAGTGTCAGCAGCGCAATCGCCCTCGCCAGCAGCAGAAACCAAATGAAACCAAGAAAGTCGTTGCGGTAGTAGAGAGAGGAAAGAAGCAGGCTGGGGGGAGGAGAGGGGGGCGGAGGGGATTTGGGACTCACTGCGAGAGGTGGGACGGGGAGAGGACGTTGGAGGGGCGGAGGCAGGAGCAGATCCAGGCGAGCAGCGGGCGCGCCTCCTCGTACTGGAAGGGCCACTCGAGCGCGTCCGCGTCCAGCGGGTCCTCCCCGTCGAACCCCAGCTCCGTCAGCGCCGCGCACAGCGCCGCCCCGCTCATCCTCGCTTCCCCCTCCTCCGGGCGTCTGTGCCCGCCGGAGGCCCCGAGGTTGTTGCGCTCCGCAGTGCTGGTTGCGGTGGTGGTGGTGGTGGGTGGGGACGGCCGCGGCCGGCAGCGGAAGCCGGTAGAGGAGGAGTGGAGTGCGTTCGAAACAACAACCAAATGGTGAGATCTGCCTGCCGGCCGGCGCGTCCCTCCCAATTCTCTCGAGCTGCCGTTGAAGGCCCAGATGGTTGGGCCTGATGAAGGTCCAGAAAGGCCCAACTATTCGCCGGGCCGTCCACGGACCATGTACTTTATTTTTTCATGGTAATACGCATTTCATCCATATCATAAAAAACAAAATACAAGTCACATAAGAACCCATAGCACAAAACTGAAAAGATAGTAGAACATCTCTGAGCTTGACGTCAACGCCCGTCATCTGTTTCCGGCACCACTACAGCAACCACCATAGAAAAGAATGACGAATCATCGTTGTAACACCCCAGTGTAATGATGCTACAGTAACCTCTAGGGTTAAGTTAATCATTTTGCTAAACAAGTGTTTGATCATCATTGTCTCCTATCTATTTCAAATTTCAGTTGATTTCAATTTCAAATTCTAAGTGAAATTCAAAATTGCTCAAACATGAAAACTAAAATGTCATCATGTGCCAAATAATTCATAACTAATATTGGTGATGAACCAACATTTTTGCAAAGTGTTTAAGTGGCCTAAACTATTTAAAATAGTGGTTTAAACAATTAATTAAATGTTTTTTAATTTATAAAAATTCTAACTATTTTATTCAAGTGCTAAAACCTAATCCGGTTGGCCTAAATTTATTAAGCTAAATTAATTACAAGTCTTATATTTTATTAAAATTTTTTGTTTTGAAAAAGAAATAAGAAAACAGAAAAGTCTTAAAAAACCCTCCCCTATTCCCCCCACTGGGCCTTGGCCTAATAGGCCGGCCCAGCCAGCCCACTCCCCCTCCTCGATCACCTTCCTGTTCGAGCGACCGCGGGCGCGGTCGCCGCCGACGACGGCAGATAAGGCCCCCACGCCTCCCCGCCTCCTCGATCCTCTCTCCCACTTCCCCTCGCCCACTCCACCTCTCCATCTCGGCCGCTCTCTCCTCCTCGCTCTCTCCCTCGTTCCCCACTGCCCGAGCGCGCCCGCCGCCGTCCTCCGTCGTCACCGTGGCCACCGTCGACCCCAAGCTTAGCCTGCACGTCCACGAGCTCCGCCATCCTCCGCTCCTTCGACCTCGACCTCAAGCAGGAGCTGAGGGGCTCTGTAGACACCGCTCTCCTCTGCCCCATTTCGTCCCTACCACCGGCGAACCTCTCCGATTCCCGCGCCGCTGCTGCTACTAATCCATCAACATGGCTCCTTACGCCTTCTCGGTGAGCCTCTCCCCCTTTTCCCTCTCTCGGCGAAGCTTTTCGTCACCCGTAGCCGCCGCTCCGCTAGCACCCGCATGCGTCACCACCGACGAGCTCGTTGTCGTCGTTGTGGCCGTTGACACGCTCGCCCGAGCTCACCGTTGTGCTCCTGGGGATCCCAGGAGACCAACGCGCATGCGCCTTCCCGTGCCCCCTAAGCACCTAGCTTGACGAGCTCCCGAGAACGCCGCCGCCTCCGCTCGTCGCCAGCGCCGATTCCGGCGAAACCACCACCACCAGCAACTGCGCCGCTCACTCCCTGTTCGAACGTGCCTAGCCCCAGCCTTGGAGACCCCCTGTAGACGAATCCCGACGAGGCCGAGTGCCCTCCGCCACGTTTTCGTGCTCACCGGCGTTCAGCCATCGGCCCGCCAACGTGGCTGGCCTGGGGCCACCCCAGGGTTACTGCCAGCAGGCCCCACGGGCCCCAGTTGACCCTGTTGACTGGGTCAACTACTGACTTGGCACTCTAACCCATTGACATGCGGGCCCCACTAGCTTAAACGTTTTTATAAATAAATAAAACTGCTAGTTAAAATCTGTTAATTAATTAGTAGTTAGTTAGTCACTGACACTTGGGGCCCATCCCTCTAATTAGTCTATTAGATTAGTTTAACCCACTGTTTAACCCAGAGAGGCTGACAGGTGGGCCTCACCTGTCAGTTTGACCAGTCAGCAGGTCAGCCGAATGCTGACATAATGCTGATGTCATAATTCCATTTCAGTTAATTTAGATAATTCCAGAAACTGATTAAATCTTCAGAAAATCACATAAATTAATCCTTAACTCGGATGAAAATGTTTTCTACACAGGTCCGGACCCGGGAAAACATTCCCAGTTGAATTCCCCCTTTACCTATATCGTGTAGCCATACGTTAGGTCACACCCGGCACAACATATTGCCATGTTATGCTTTGTGATGCTTTGTTTGTTTTATATTTATTGTTTCTTCCCCCTCTTCTCTCCGGTAGACCCCGAGACCGATGCCGCCCCTGTGATCGACTACGTCGACGACACTTCTTCCTTTTCAGCAGAGCTTCCAGGCAAGCAAACCCCCCTTGAGCATTCCGATATCGCCCATTTCTTTCCCTCTCATGATTGCATTAGAACTGCTACTGCTTTCGGTATGATCCTACTCTGATGCATAGCTTGTTTTTGTTACTTGCTTATTGTTACCTACCTGCTTATCCTAAACTGCATAGTATAGTTTGGTTAGTGATCCATCAATGACCCCCACCTTGTCCTTGTTGCCCCGCTTTATGTTTGATGACTCGATCAACGTGATTGACGTCCAGGCCCCGACACCGCACATGACCCCCCTAGTTGTACGACTCTGCAGAGTTACTATCGAGTGCCGAGGGTGACACCTCATACATCACTCCTGATGAGATCTCTGTAGTGTAGCTATTCGGTCGTGGTCATCGAGGGTGATTTCCTCCTTAACCACTTCCGATACGACTCTGTCGTGCAACCCCTCAAGTGTGAACCTCGAGGGTGGTTCCTCTTATGTTCACCTTGATTATTACATCGAGTGGAATCCACCGAGGGTGGTTCCTCAGGGTTTCCCTTGGTGTTAGACTCACAGTTACTATGGTTACTATGACTTCACACTGAACCATGTTACTAAAGATGGGTCGGCCCTGAGGGGTACCCGCGCGAGCTTAATTGCGAGTGATGTGGAGTCGGGTTGACCTGGAAGGTGCCCGCGAGATACTTATGAGGCGTGGCCGGGCATTCTTAGCCCTTGCCGCAAGTACTCAGGACGAGGCGACGGGTCACATCTTTCGTGAGTCTCTACTCGTGACCCCACTACCAACACACTAACGGTTTGGATATTTGATCTGAGGGGCCTCTGGCCTGATAGCACTAGCCATCACGTGGGCATAGTATGGGCGTTCTGCATTGTATGCATCAGCCGAAGCTTAATAGACGTCATGCGACTGAGTGGCACGCGCCAGGTTGGACTGCGTAAGCACCTGCCTTTTTAAGGAGGTAGCTCCGTCTACTCACCGGCCGCCCACGCAACATTCAGGAGTTCTCGGGGTGATGGCCCAAGACCCCTGAGGGCATAGGTTTAGTCCCGCGTGCTGACCTTTCTATTAAGCCTAGGTCGGGTTGCGGCGTATTGTTTGGACGAGGCCGGGCATGACCCAGAAAAGTGTGTCCGATCGGAGTTAATCGAGCGTGGTGGGTAAGTTGGTGCACCCCTGCAGGGAAGAAAACATCTATCGATAGCCTGTCCTACGGTAACGGACACTTGGACTTGTATCCCGATCGATTCAACTAGAACTGGATACTTGAGGTGATAACTGGATAGTATGGCTCTGGGATTGCTTTCTCGTAGGGAGTAGAGAAAGGATCTCTGGCCGAGGTTGATCACATTGCTACTACTTTACTTTATGCCACTCTTATCTCTTCTGATGCTGCAAGACGCTTGAAGATGCTAGTCTTCGATAGGCTAGGCTTTCCCCTTCTCTTGTGGCATTCTGCAGTTTAGTCCACAGATACAACCCATTCCTTTGATACAGATGCATACTTAGTTTAGATCTGATGTAAGTCTTGCGAGTACTTTGGATGAGTACTCATAGTTGCTTTGCTACCTCTTTTTCTCCCATACCCGATTGTTGCGACCAGATGACGGATCCCAAGAGCCAGACGACCCCACCGATGACTACTACTACTACCCTGAGGGTGCCCACTACTACATGACGGCCGCTGACGACCTGGATTAGTTAGGAGGCTCCCAGGCAGGAGGCCTTGCCTTTTCGATCGATGTGCTTCTGTGCTAGCCTTCTTAAGGCAAACTTGTCTAACTTATGTCTGTACTCAGATATTGTTGCTTCCGCTGACTCTTGTGTATTCGAGCTTATGTATTTGAGCCCTCGAGGCCCATGGCTTGTAATATAAAGCTTGTATTATTTATTTTGTGTCTAGAGTTGTGTTGTGATATCTTCCCATGAGTCCTTTATCTTGATCGTACACATTTGCGTGTATGATTAGTGTACGATTGAATCGAGGGCGTCACAAGTTGGTATCAGAACCGACTACCTGTAGGATCCCCCTTTCCAACTCCTTGGCCGAAGTTGAGTCTAGTCGTTGAAAACCTGATTTACTAACATGGTTGTGTGTCTTATGGTCCCACATCGCCATTGGGTGGTATTAGGATCTTTTACTCCTCGTCTATACTCTGGGATTCTGATCTCTCTTCCATTCGGGTTAAACGAATTTACTAACCCTAACATTAGGATCCCGTGACTACATTCACCCTAAAGTTGGATAAGCCATAGTTATTCCTTAAAAATAGTATTCTGAATAGTACACACTCTGTCGTGTTGACTACTATGTGGTATCCATCGTACCCCTTTCATTATGCTTGTTTCATCATGAATGATCCTTTGTATTTACAAATGCTCGATGCTGAAATACCCCCCTGTTACATGTTAGCAGGATGGTTAGACCCGCTAGTCGTGGCCGTGGTGGAAACGCTCCACCACCGCCTGAATTCATGGCCGGAATGATGCAACAGTTTGAGCTGAATCGCCAATTCATGGAAGGAATGATGGCTCAGTTTCCTCGTCCGAACATGAATCAAAAGCCAACCCCAGTAACTCTGCAGGACTTCATGCGCCTCAACCCAACTATCTACCGCAGCTCAACTCAACCCCTTGATGCTGATGACTGGCTCCGCGACATCACATATGAATGGAGTCTGCTAGTGTGGCCCCTACTAGCTACGTCACCTTTGCATCTTTCTTTCTAAAGGGTCCCTCTGCTCAATGGTGGGACAGCCACAGGCGTACCCTACCCGCTGGAACGGTCATCACTTGGCCGGATTTCCAAGTCGCTTTCCATGCCCGCTTCATTCCTCAGGGAATCATGGACAAGAAGAAGCGAGATTTCCGCAACCTCACCCAAGGCAACAAGACTGTAGATGCTTATCAGCGGGAATTTCTGGACTTGTCACGTTATGCTGAAGGAGACATTGCAACTGATGCTCGTAAGCAAGAGAAGTTTCGTGATGGACTTCACCCTGATATCAAGCTAGCATTGCTCGTTCTTGACTTTGCCGACTTCGCCACCTTGGTGAACAAGGCTATTCATGTTGAGACTGGTTTTCAGGAGCATCAGGGATCTCTCAGACGCAATCGTGACGGTGGCTCATTTTCGGGCCCGTCAGCGCATAAGCGTCGGATATGGATTCCCCACAGCATGTATCGTCCAACTGCACCTACACAAAGACAGTCCTATGCTGCTCCGCGTCTGCCTCCTCCACCAACGAGGCAGCCTCTTCGAATTGCACCACCCCAAGCTCCTACTCACAATCCCAATGATGGTCTGTGTTTCAAGTGTGGCCTTCCAGGTCACTGTTCCAGGAATTGTCCTCAGAATCAGAATCACTGGCTCTTCCTGCTGCTGGTCGTGGAAACAATCAGCCCCACAACAACAATGCTCGACCTTATGGTCGTGGCCAGGCTAATCATGTTGATCTGAATGAAGCTCAAGACCAACCTTCTACTGTGATGGGTACTCTTCTCGTTAACTCAGTATCGGCTTATGTTTTATTCGATTCAGGAGCATAGCATTCATTCATGTTAGAAAATTTTGCATATGCACACGACATTCGATGCGAGCCCATGAACACTCTGATTGTGGTACGCACCCCTGCGGGTCAGTGTCGAACTACCATGATTGGTCGCGACGTCCCCATTGAAATCGAAGGGTTGGAATTTCATGTTTCTCCCATTATTCTGGAGTCTTCCAACATTGACCTCATTCTGGGAATGGAATGATTGAAAGCACATACTGCCTCTATCGTTTGCGCCACCAAGGTCGTTCACCTCCTACATCCTTCTGATGAGATAGTAAGCTACCATGCTCAGCTTGTTCAAAATGTTGAAGCACGACTGTATGTCTTGAATGCGTTGAACGCAGCACCTCTTGAGGGAATTGAAAAGATTCCAGTTGTTCACGACTTTCTAGATGTCTTTCCAGAAGAACTTCCATGAATACCTCCTACTCGAGCTGTCGAGTTCGTCATTGACTTGAAACCAGGCACTGTTCCGATCGCCAAAAGACCCTACAAGATGCCGCCTCATGAGCTCCTTGAACTTAAGGAGGAAATCAACAAATCACTTCGCAAGGGTTTCATTCGTCCAAGTTCCTCTGCTTGGGGAGCACCTTCTCTCTTCGTCAAGAAGAAGGACGGAACGAACCGTTTGGTCCAAGACTACCGTCCTATCAACCAAGCTACAATTCAGAACAAATATCCCCTTCCTCGGATCAATGATCTGTATGATCAACTGGCTGGTTCATCGATATTCTCTAAACTCGACTTGAGGTTGGGTTACCACCAGATCCGTGTTCGTGAAGAGGATATTCCTAAGACCGCATTCGTCACTCGTTATGGTTCTTACGAGTACACCGTCATGTCTTTTGGCTTGACCAATGCTCCAGCCACATTCTCTCGACCGATGAACTACATATTCATGGATTACCTCGACAAGTTCATCGTAGTCTATCTGGATGATATTCTGGTATATTCGAAGAACAAAGAAGAACATGCCGAACATCTTCGTCTTGTTCTAGAGAAGCTTCGAGAACATCAACTTTATGCCAAGTATTCCAAGTGCGAATTCTGGCTTCCCAAAGTAACCTACCTTGGGCATGTCATCTCCAAGGATGGTATTGCCGTCAACCCAGAGCGCGTTCAGGCTATTCTTGACTGGACCCCTCCGAAGACTGTCAAGCAAGTCAGAAGCTTTCTCGGACTTGCCAATTATTGCCGGCGTTTCATCGAGAACTTCTCCAAGATTGCCAAGCACCTGACTAATCTGCTTCACAAGGGCATTAAGTTCGATTGGACTGAAAAATGTCAGGAAAGTTTCCAGGCACTCAAGGATAAGCTGACATCTGCCCCAGTGCTTGCTCCCCCTGATTCTCGCAAGGACTTCGTCATCTATTGCGACGCTTCACGACAAGGATTAGGCTGTGTCCTAATGCAAGAGCGCAGAGTGATTGCTTATGCCTCCCGTCAAGTGCATCCTCATGAAGAGAACTAACCAGTTCACGACCTCAAGCTTGCTGCGGTTATCTATGCACTAAAGCTATGGCGACAGTACCTTCTTAGTAATCATTGCTAGATCTTCACTGATCATCAGAGTATGAAGTATTTGTTTACTCAGCCAGATCTGAACCTCCGTCAGCAGCGATGGATGGAAGCTATTGCTGACTACAACTGTGGTATATCCTATACCCCTGGTAAGGCTAATGTAATGGCCGATGCCTTGAGCCGTAAGTCTTATTGCAATAATCACATGGTCTACAAAGCTCAACCCCGCCTTTATGAAGAGCTATGCAAGCTGAACCTTCAACTGGTTCTTTGAATAACCTTGTCTTGGAACCAACTCTTCTGAAAGCAATCAAGTCTGCTCAAGCCAAAGATGCTCATGTTGATCTGATGAAAAAGGATCTTGGCTTAGAGAAATCCAGAGATTTCTCACTTGGTGAAGATGGAACCTTATACTTCAGAGATCGTATTGTAGTACCCCTGTTCGAGCTTATGACAGAGAAGGTAATGAAAGAAGCACATGACACCCCTCTCTCTATTCATCTGGGAAGTACTAAAATGTATCTAGACATCCGTCAGAAGTATTGGTGGTCCAAGACGAAGCAAGATATTGCTTGATAAATCGAAGAATGTGACGTTTGTCGTCGCGTCAAAGCAGAACATTAGAAACCAGCTGGACTTCTACAACCTCTCCCTATTCCTGAATGGAAATGGGATAAGATGCAGATGGACTTTGTCACTGGCCTTCCCAAGTCTCAGAAAGGTAACGATGCTAACTTTGTCGTCATCGACCAATTCTCAAAAGTCGCGCACTTTCTGGCAGTCAAGGAGACTATCACTGCTAGTCAATTAGCAAACTTATATATCTCTAGAATTGTGTCACTCCACGACATTCCAAAGGAGATCAGTTCAGACCGCGGCAGTATTTTCACTTCGAAGTTCTGGGATAATTTCCAAGAGGCAATGGGAACTCATATTACATGGAGCACTGCTTATCATCCCCAATCCCAAGGCCAAGTCGAGCGAGTCAATCAAATTCTTGAAGACATGCTTCGGGCTTGTGTTATTTCTTTCAGCAAGAAGTGGGAAGAATCTCTCTCTCCCTTATGCGGAGTTCTCTTATAACAATAGTTATCAAGCCATCTTGAAGATGGCACCCTTTGAAGTGCTCTATGGACGTAAGTGCCGAACCCCTCTGAATTGGTCAGAAACTAGGGAACGGACGCTCATTGGTCCGGACATTATTCAACAAGCTGAAGAGCGGGTTTGCATTGTCCGGGATAATCTCAAGGTGGCCCAGTACCGCCAGAAGAGCAACTATGACCGGAAACACTGGGGATCAACTTATCAACCTGGTGAACAAGCTTATATGCGTGTCACTCCTTTGAGAGGCACTCATCGGTTCGGAGTCAAGGGCAAGCTAGCTCCGCGCTACATTGGTCCCTTCCGCATTCTCGCCCATCGTGGACTGGTGGCTTATCAACTGGAGTTGCCACCTCAGTTCTCTCACGTCCATGACGTCTTCCACGTGTCGCAACTTCGTCGTTGCTTCAAGGATCCGGAATGTGAAGTGGATCCGGAACTGATTGAAGTTCAAGATGATCTCACATATAAAGAGCATCCAATCTGCATTCTTGAAGAAGCTGAACGTCAAACCCGCCATAAGGTTACCAAGTTCCTCAAGGTGCAATGCTTGAATCATTCTAAAGCTGAAGCCACTTGGGAACACGAGGATAACCTTCGTGCTGAATACCCTGATCTTTTCCCTTCTACCTCTTAATTCTCAGGACGAGAATTTCTTTTAGAGGAGGAGAGTTGTAACACCCCGGTGTAATGATGCTATAGTAACCCCTGGGGTTAAGTTAATCATTTTGCTAAATAAGTGTTTGATCATCATTGTCTCCTATCTCTTTCAAATTCCAGTTGATTTCAGTTTCAAATGTTGAGTGAAATTCAAAATTGCTAAATAATGCTCATCATGTGCCAAATAATCCATAACTAATATTGGTGGTGAACCAACATTTTTGCAAAGTGTCTAAGTGGCCTAAACTATTTAAAATAGTGGTTTATACAATTAATTAAATGCTTTTTAATTTATAAAAATTCTAACTATTTTATTCAAGTGCTAAAACCTAATGTGGTAGTGGCCTAAATTTATTAAGCTAAATTAATTACAAGTCTTATATTTTATTAAACTATTTTGTTTTGAAAAAGAAATAAGAAAACAGAAAAGTCTTAAAAGAAAAAAAAACCTCCCCTGTTACCCCTGCTGGGCCTTGGCTTAACAGGCCGGCCCAACCAGCCCACTCCCCCTCCCCGGTCGCCTTCTTGTTCGAGCGACCGCGGGTGCGGTCGCCGCCGAACCACCTCATCGGCGACGACGGCAGATATGGCCCCCACGCCTCCCCGCCTCCTCAATCCCCTCTCCCACTTCCCTTTGCCCACTCCGCCTCTCCATCTCGGCCGCTCTCTCCTCCTCGCTCTCCCCCTCGTTCCCCAGTGCCCGAGCGCGCCCGCCGCCAGCCTCCGTCATCACCGTGGCCACCGTCGACCCCGAGCTTAGCCTGCACGTCCATGAGCTATGCCATCCCCCGCTCCTTCGACCTTGAGCAGGAGCTGAGGGGCTCTGTAGAGGCCGCTCTCCTCTACCCCCTTTCGTCCCTGCCGTTGGCGAACCTCTCCGATTCCGGCACCACTGCTGCTACTAATCTATCAATGGGCCTCCTTGCACCTTCTCGGTGAGCCTCTCCCCCTTTTCCCTCTTTCCGCGAAGCTTTTCGCCGCCCGTAGCCGCCGCTCCGCTAGCACCCGCATGCGTCGCCGTCTACGAGCTCGTTGCCGTCGTTATGGCCGTTGACACGCTTGCCCGAGCTCACCGTTGTTCTCCTGGGGTTCCCAGGAGACCAACACGCACGCGCCTTCCCGTGCCCCCTAAGTGTCGTGGTTCTAACTCTGACAGTGATGTAGGGGGGTATGTATGGAGAGGCTAGATCTTAGCTATGGAGGAGTTGTAAGCACACGAGGATTACGAGTTCAGGCCCTTCTTGGAGGAAGTAACAGCCCTACGTCTCGGTGCCCGGAGGCGGTCGACTGAATTATGTGTGTATGAATAACAGGGGTGCCAACCCTTGATACTGAGGAGGGGGTGGCTTATATAGAGTTCGCCAGGCCCCTCCAGCCCTCAGTAATGCAAGGTTTAAAGTACATTAAGACTGGGGGTTACTGGTAACGCCCCTAATAAAGTGCTATGATGACCATAAAATCTACTTAATGACCGACCGTTTGCGTGCAGGGTGACTTTAGATCTCCTGGCAGTCGAGTGGTTTGATCTTGGTCGAGTGATCGCTTCGTGGTCGAGTGTCTTGAATCCGTCGAGTGGGATACCTCCAAGTCGATTGAAAGGTGACTTCTTCTAGGGATGTCCTTGGGTAGGGTACTTAGGACAGGTCCATGCCCCTACCCTAGGTACATAACTTCATCATTAGCCCCCGAATGGATCGAGGTTCGAGTGGGGAAGGAGTTGGGGATCTTTCCGACTGGTTCTTCATGTTATATGAACGTCTTGTTTTGGATCAATTGTCACGGATGACGTCGTCAACTTCTTTCAGTCGCCTTGATCCATTCTTGGCCTCTTGTCGAGTGAATTTCTTTACTTGTGAAGTTCCGAGTGACGGTGTGAAAGGGATCTTCTGTTTGACGAGTTGTTCTACGGCCCGCGGATTTTACGGGATTTGAATTTCAGGAAGCGCACGGGACGGGGGCGGCCACAGTAATCGGATGGGATAGGGCGGAAGCTCCTCGATCCTCGTGCCACCTTTTTCGCCACGTACCGCACGCGCGCCCATTGCGGGATTTGACGGGATTGCCTGGGCCTACCAGTCAGCCACTCAGAAGCGACCTCTTATAAGCTGCCGGCTCGGGACCCCCGAACAGTGTGCCTTCACTTTTCCCCCTTCCTTCACAAGACCATCTCTGCTCCCACCTTGGTGCCGTAGGTCTGTTCGAGCTTCGCCGGCGACGATGGTGAAGGAGAAGACGTCGGCTCTGGAGCGCGCGAAGAAGGCGGTGGTGCAGGGGAAGGGGAAGAAGTCCGCTCAAGGCAGATCTTCCTCGAGGACTGCTCTGCCCAAGGATTGGATCCAGGGCGACTGGATGCCGTCGGTGATTCGGCAGGATGATCTCGATGATCTGGTCGAGGGAGGATTCATTCCCCACGAATCTGCGCGCCTCCCGGGGAAAGAAGTCGAACCCCAGCCTCTTGATGGTGAGTGCGTCCTCCTCGCCACCCATATCGATCGTGGATTCTCTCTACCTCCTCATCTTTTTTTCCGGAGCTTCTTGAACTTCTTCGGAGTGCAGCTTCATCACTTTACTCCCAATTCTATTGTGTATCTTGCTGCTTTCGTTTTCTTGTGTGAAAACTTCTTGGGTTGCCGCCCCCATTGGGGACTCTTCAAGCACATGTTCACTTGCCGCTCTTAGTCGGTCAAGAAGGCCAAGTCGAGTGATGAACGGACGCAGGTGATCCAGCTGTGCGGGGGTCTGGCGATCCAGATGAGGGGAAAAAGTTCCTTTCCGTCTATCACTTTTCCCGAGTCAGTCCGTGGGTGGCAGTCGACTTGGTTTTACTGTAAAGACCAGGCGACCCCAGGACAGTCGATTGGGCTTCCCCCTTTTTCTCTGAATCGGGCACAAAAACCTGCCTCTCTGAAAGTGACGCCGGAGGAAAAGGCGCAAGTCAAGGTGCTGGTCGGTCGAGTGGTTTAGCTTGTCTGCGAGGGTGTGACTGGCATGGACTTGTTGGAAGTCTTCCTTCGGAGGCGCATCCAACCGCTTCAGGCTCGTGACCACCCGATGTGGCTGTACTCGGGTCTCAAAGACACCACTCAGATTCACCTAGAGGAGGTCACTGACAAGATGCTGGAAGGGTGGCTGTCGAGTATCACAGGGAACAAGGACAACCCCCAAGGAGCCAGGAGGATTCCTCCACTCGATCAAACATACGAAGTGGACAAGGTCTGACCTTGCGTTTCCGACTGTGATCTTTGCTTTCTTTATTTGTTCTTTTTGGATCAGTCGATTGACTTTTGTCTTGTTTGTTGTCCTCTAGGCCACTACTGAGATGTACTCGACGCCCAATGGAGCACAGGAGCAGGCCGAGGAAGGAGAGGCGAGTGGAGGCGAAAGTGGAGACGGGGGAGAAGAGTGGGAATCTGACGGCGAAGGAGAGGGGGATGACGACGACGACTCCAGTGAAGAGGAGGAGGAAGAAGTCGAACCTCCCCGCTCGGAACGGCGATCCAAGCTTACACACGACCCTGTGCGAGAACGTGGTAAGGCGACTGTCCCTGTTGGGCAGTCGTCGAAGCACCCTCGGACCTCATCTCCAGCGCCGACAGAAAAAGCTCCCAAGCACCCACGCGTGACGCCGTCTAAGCCGCCCAAGGCTCTGCCCAAGATGAGGATGACTGTCCCCACCATTTCTGGGTAATAGTAGAATTTGTTTTCCTTTGTCGAACGTGACGGACTCTTGGTCGACTCATTGAATAAGCTGACTGACTTTCAAAATTTGCAGTGCTGCCACCTCGAAGATCTCCGCCAAGGACGATGATCAAGAGATGGAAGACGCTGTTACCTCCAACCCCGGTACGATTACTGATGCTCTGCTTTTAGTCGACTGACGATTTCTTATAATTCCGGTTGATTGGAATTTTCTTGTAGCTCCTCCTCATGTCATTGACCTCCCCGATGATGACGACGAAGCGCCGCTGATGGCGCGAAGGAACAGGAGGGCGCCGGCTGGCAAGACCCCACAAACTACTCCGGCGCCTGAGGCCGCAGTCCGGGAGGGTGGTGATACCACTCGGGTTTCTGTGACCTTCGCTGAACCTCTGACGAGTGTCCGGCCTTCGACGTCGACTGCAAATCCGCCTTCGCTTTTTGCCACACACCACGTCCCTGAGGACCAAGTGGGTGCCGCTAAAGAGGCTATACGCCAGGCGGGGATCATGATGGAGCAAGTGAAGGTGGTTCGGGAAGCCAGCCAAGCAGCTTATGACGCGAGCTCAGCTCTTCAGAGCAACGTCCAGGTCAGTCGATTCACCGCTTGTTCTGTTAGGATATGCTATCTGAAGAATCTCTTTTCCGAAGATCTTTATATCTGTACACCCACTGGGTGTGTCTATTAATCTTTTTGACGAGTGGGGGCACGCTAAGTGCACCCACTGGGTGTAGTCCCCGAGACTACGGTGGACTGCTGGCAGTCGACTGTAGTCTCTATATTGTGTTGCTTTAGCTGAACTTCTTCACTCGGCTGGTCAGGCCATGTCGAATGGAACTGTACACGGTTGACTGCGGGCAGTCGATTTTTTTGGTCGAACCAGTGGGGGCACGCTAAGTGCACCCACTGGGTGTAGTCCCCGAGACTACTATCGAATGTTTTTTGATTCAGTTGTAGTCTTAGAAACGCCATCATTGTCTCTAGGTTACTCGGAAGCAACTTATCTTGGATGTCTGTCGACTGATTTTTTGCAGAAATCCTGCGAACTTGTGGCTCGCTTCACTGAGTTGGAGAACAAACAGATCCAGCTGAACCTCGACTTGAAGCTTGCTCAGGAGAACTTGCAGAAGGCGGGGGACGAAGCAAAAGGTATGGCTGGTGAGCTTTTGTCGACTGTCTTTTCTTTCTGGCCGTCCTCGATGTTGATCTCACTTGCTGTTTCACAGACAAAATGGAGGAGGCTCTGAAGAAGAAGGATCAAGACCTTGTCGAAGCGCAAAAGGAGGCCCTGAACAAAACGAAGCTTGCTGAAGAAAAACTGGCTTCAGTCGGTACTCTTGAAAAGGAAAACTCCAGGCTAAAAACTGCTCTCGATGCGGCTAATCGAGAGGTCAGCCGTCTGAAGAATGGCAATATAGCTCTGAGTGACAAGGCAAGTGAACTGGCGGGGAAGAGGAACGATCTGGAGGCTTATCTCGGTGGACTCGCCAAGAAGCTGTTCGTCATGCTCGAGTGTAATTATTCCGACCCGACTGACTTGCAGTTACCAAACCTGCATAGAGCCACTGACTTATCCTTGAATTGTGTTTACAGAGTTCTGCCAGAACTTCGAAGAGGAGACCAGTTGAGTGGAGACAGACTTGGACCCCATCAATTCTCCAGTGAAGGACGAGGATGCTACGAACGTGCTCCGACTGGAATCTCGTGTTGCCGGCGTTGTTGACTATCTTGCTCGGTTGAAGGTTGCGATGTCACGGATCGACACGTCGCTCTGGCCTAGGACGACGCTTCAGAATGACCTCGAGTCCCTGATGACCCGACTGAATGAAGTCCCAGGTCGAGTGGCAGAATGGAAGAAATCTTCTGCTAGATGTGGCACTGACGTCGCTCTGTCTCTGGTCCGCGTCCACTGCAAGGAGGCGCGAGAAGAAAAGTTGGCCACCATCCAAGTTGCCAATACCAGGAAGCACAACTTTCAAGACTTCATGGAGATTTTCATTGCTGCTGCCACTCGCATTACAGACGGGATCGACTTGGACGAGTTCGTCGCCCCTTCCAGTCCTCCGCATGAGGAATAAAAACTTTTATGCTCCACTCTAAATTTGCCTCGGAATGCCGAGTGGATTTTGTAACCGTTAAACTCTATTGAGCTGGAGGCTCGAGTACTTTGATCTGCGGTCTAGAACCTTTGGATCTTATCTGAACTTGATTTATCGTTGAATATCTTCATGAATTATCTGTCGAGTGGAACTTGTTCTTCACTCGAAATAACTTTGTATTTGTGGTGCAACTCCGAAGGAGAAGGTAGCAGTCGATTTGCACCTCGTCGTCCTTGCGGATTGGGATGTGTTCCGTACTTAGGCGAGCACTGGGCTGCAGCTAAGCCTCCGAGTGGAAGGTCTGCTCTCCACCCGGTAGGATTTTAGAAACTTAGGCGAGTACTGGACTTCAGCTAAGCCCCCGAGTGGGAGGTCTGCTCTCCACTCGGTAGGATTTTTTCAAACTTAGGCGAGTACTGGACTGCAGCTAAGCCCTCGAGTGGGAGGTTTGCTATCCACTCGGTAGGATTTTTTAAAACTTAGGCGAGTACTGGACTGCAGCTAAGCCCCCGAGTGGGAGGTCTGCTCTCCACTCGGTAGGATTTTTTCAAACTTAGGCGAGCACTGGACTGCAGCTAAGCCCCCGAGTGGGAGGTCTGCTCTCCACTCGGTAGGATTTTTTCAAACTTAGGCGAGTACTGGACTGCAGCTAAGCCCCCGAGTGGGAGGTCTGCTATCCACTCGGTAGGATTTTTTGAAACTTAGGCGAGTACTGGACTGCAGCTAAGCCCCCGAGTGGGAGGTCTGCTCTCCACTCGGTAGGATTTTTTCAAACTTAGGCGAGTACTGGACTGCAGCTAAGACCCCGAGTGGGAGGTCTGCTATCCACTCGGTAGGATTTTTTGAAACTTAGGTGAGTACTGGACTGCAGCTAAGCCCCCGAGTGGGAGGTCTGCTCTCCACTCGGTAGGATTTTTAAACACTTAGGCAAGCACTGGACTGCAGCTAAGCCCCCGAGTGGGAGGTCTGCTCTCCACTCGGTAGGATTTTTTCAAACTTAGGCGAGTACTGGACTGCAGCTAAGCCCCCGAGTGGGAGGTCTGCTATCCACTCGGTAGGATTTTTTTGAAACTTATGCGAGCACTGGGCTGCAGCTAAGCCTCTGAGTGGGAGTCTGGCTCACCACTCGGTAGGATTTTTAAACACTTAGGCGAGCACTGGGCTGCAGGTAAGCCTCCGAGTGGGAGGCTGGCTCACCACTCGGTAGGATTTTTAAACACTTAGGCGAGCACTGGGCTGCAGCTAAGCCTCTGAGTGGGAGTCTGGCTCGCTACTTGGTAGGATTTTTAAACACTTAGGCAAGCACTGGGCTGCAGCTAAGCCTCCGAGTGGGAGTCTGGCTCGCCACTCGGTAGGATTTTTAAACACTTAGGCGAGCACTGAGCTGCAGCTAAGCCTCCGAGTGGGAGTCTGGCTCGCCACTCGGTAGGATTTTTAAACACTTAGGTGAGCACTGAGCTGCAGCTAAGCCTCCGAGTGGGAGTCTGGCTCGCCACTCGGTAGGATTTTCTTTACAAACTTAGGCGAAACGGATTCGCAGCTAAGCCACCCACTGGGGGATTTCACACGCAAACAAAAGCAACAACAATTATAGGAAAATTTGTAACACTCTTGTCTTTGATAAATAGACTACAGAAGTTTTTCTTATTACATCTCATCCGAGTGAGAATTCAAGTGTGAAAGGGGCGGAGCAGTTCTGCATTCCAAGCTCGTGGCTCATTGATCTGGCGATCGACATTGTAAAGGTGATACGCCCCATTGTGGAGGACTCTGGTGACGATGAAGGGACCTTCCCAAGTAGGAGCGAGCTTGTGTGGTTTCTGTTGATCCACTCGGAGGACCAAATCTCCTTCTTGGAAGGCTCGACTCTTCACATTTCTGGCATGGAATCGACGTAAGTCTTGCTGATAAATGGTCGATCGGATCATAGCCATTTCTCTTTCTTCTTCCAGGAGGTCGACTGCGTCTTGCCGGGCTTGTTCTGCTTCATCTTCGGTATAAAGCTCGACTCGGGGTGCATTGTGAAGTAGATCACTCGGCAGGACTGCTTCCGCTCCGTAAACCAGAAAGAACGGAGTTCTTCCAGTCGACCGATTCGGGGTAGTCCTCAATCCCCATAGAACCGATGGAAGCTCGTCGACCCAAGCGCCTGCTGCGTGCTTGAGATCACGCATCAGCCGAGGCTTTAGTCCTCTGAGAATCAGACATTTGCCCTTTCTGCTTGTCCATTCGACTGGGGGTGGGCGACCGATGCGTAGTCGACTCGTGTGCCTTGAGAGGCGCAAAAAGCTCTGAACTTGTCTGAATCAAAGTTTGACTCATTGTCGGTGATGATGCTATGTGGGACTCCATATCTGAATGTTAACTCTCTGACGAAACTGATAGCAGTGCAAGCATCAAGATTCTTGATAGGCTTAGCTTCAATCCATTTGGTAAACTTGTCGACTGCCACAAGCACATGTGTGAAACCGCTCCTGCCTGTTCTCAATGGGCCAACCATGTCCAGTCCCCAAACAGCAAAGGGCCAGACGAGTGGAATGGTCTTCAGGGCTGATGCAGGCTTGTGCGACATGTTGGAGTAGAACTGGCACCCTTCACACTTGTCGACTATCTCTTTTGCCATTTCATTCGCTCTTGGCCAGTAAAATCCCGCTCGGTATGCTTTAGCCACAATGGTCCGAGAGGACGCATGATGACCACAGGTCCCCGAGTGGATATCATCAAGGATTATCTGACCTTCTTCTGGTGTTATACACTTCTGACCGACTCCAGTCGCGCTTTCTCTATACAACTGTCCCTTTATGACTGTAAAGGCCTTGGATCGACGGACGATCTGTCGAGCCTCTTCTTCGTCCTCCGGGAGTTCCTTTCTCAGGATATACGCGATGTACGGTATCGTCCAGTGAGGGGTGATTGCCAAAACTTCCATGATTAGGTCGACCACTGCCGGAATTTCAACTTTAGTTGGATCTGTGGCACTCTTTGGCTGCGGGGCTTCATCTGTAAAAGGATCTTCTTGGACTGATGGCGAGTGGATGTGTTCCAAAAACACATCGCTGGGGATGGCTTCTCTCTTGGAGCCTATCTTTGCCAAATCATCAGCCGCTTGATTTTTCAGTCGGGGGATGTGATGAAGCTCTAACCCCTCGAATTTCTTCTCTAACTTTCTCACTGCATTGCAATAACCGGTCATAGCTAGAATTCTGACGTCCCATTCTTTCATCACCTGATTAACCACCAAATATGAGTCGCCATAGACCATGAGGCGACGGACGCCGAGTGAAATGGCCATGTGCAATCCATACAAAAGTGCTTCATATTCTGCTTCGTTATTGGAGGAATCGAAGTGAATCTGGAGAACATATCTGAGCTTATCTCCTCGGGGGGAAACCAATACTACCCCAGCACCGGAACCATTCAGCATCTTAGATCCATCGAAGAACATGGTCCAGTGCTCCGAGTGAACTTGAGTCGGAAGTTGCTATTCGATCCACTCGGCGACGAAATCTGCAATTGCTTGGGACTTGATAGCTTTCTTTGCCTCAAACTTGATATCTAGGGGAAGAAGTTCAATCACCCATTTGGCCACTCGACCAGTTGCATCTCTGTTGTGCAAAATCTCTGATAGTGGAGCGTCACTGATGACTGTAATGGAATGATCAGAGAAGTAATGTGCAACCTTCTTCGTGGTCATATAAATCCCATATACAAGCTTCTGGTAATGAGGATATCTTTACTTTGAAGGAGTCAAAACTTCAGAAACATAATATACTGGGCGCTGAACTTTGAAGGCCTTTCCTTCTTCTTCCCGCTCGACCATAAGTACTGTACTGACAACTTGTCCTGTGGCTGCAATGTAAATCAGCAAAGGCTCCTTGCTGATTGGGGCAGCAAGCACCGGCTGGGTGGAGAGCAGAGCTTTGAGCTCTGTAAACGCTGCATCAGCTTCTGGAGTCCACTCGAACTTGTCGGACTTCTTCATCAGTCGGTAAAGAGGCAATGCCTTTTCACCGAGGCGAGAGATGAATCGACTTAAAGCGGCCAAGCATCCTGTAAGCTTCTGGACGTCATGCACACGCACAGGACGTTTCATCCGGAGTATAGTACCAATTTTTTCAGGATTGGCATCGATTCCCCGTTCGGAAACGAGAAAACCGAGTAACTTCCCACCTGGAACTCCGAACGTGCACTTTGATGGATTGAGCTTGATATCATACCTCCTGAGGTTGGCAAAGGTTTCAGCAAGGTCAGTCAGCAGGTCGGAACCCTTCCGTGACTTGACCACAATATCATCCATGTATGCCTCCACATTCCGACTGATTTGAGTGAGCAAACACTTTTGAATCATCCTCATGAACATGGCTCCGGCATTCTTGAGGCCGAACGGCATGGTGACATAACAGAAGCACCCGAATGGAGTGATGAAAGCTGTTTTGATCTCGTCGGGCCCGTACAGACGGATCTGATGGTACCCAGAATAGGCGTCTAGGAAAGACAAACGCTCACATCCCGCAGTCGAGTCGACTATCTGGTCGATGCGGGGGAGAGGAAAATGATCTTTCAGGCAGGCCCGATCGACGAGCTTGAAATCAATGCACATGCGAAGTGACTTGTCCTTCTTGGGGACCATGACAACATTGGCGAGCCACTCGGAGTGGTAAATTTCTCGGATGAACTCCGCTGCTAAGAGCCGAGCCACCTCCTCGCCAATGGCCTTCCTCTTCTGGACGGCGGACCATCAAAGATGTTCTTTCACAGGTTTAAATTTTGGGTCGACTCATAGACGGTCCTCAGCCAGCCCCCTGGGAACTCCAGGCATGTCAGCAGGCTTCCATGCGAAGATGTCCCAGTTCTCACGGAGGAACTGGATGAGCGCTTCTTCCTATTTGGAGTCGACCGTCGTTGAGATGTGAGTCGGAGCAGCGTTTGGATCGGTCGGGTGAATGTGAACTGCCTTCGTTTCACCGGACGACTGAAAAGCTGATTCTGAAGCAGGCTTCTTAGCTCGTACCAACTCACTCGGATCTGCAGTCTTCTGATACTCTTGCAGCTCGACCACCGCCATCTGAGCGTCAGCAATCTTTGAGCCTTTCTGAAAACACTCTTCTGCTTTCTTCCGATTGCCTGTAACAGTGATCACACCTTCGGGACCAGGCATCTTTAGTTTGAGATACACATAACATGGTCGAGCCATGAAGCGTGCATAAGCTGGCCTGCCCAAAATAGCGTGATAAGCACTTTGGAAATCCACAACTTCGAATGTTAGCTTTTCCTTGCGGTAATTCTTGGAATCACCGAAAACCACATCAAGAGCAATTTGGCCGAGTGACTCGGCTTTCTTCCCAGGAATGACTCCATGGAAACTCATGTTACTGGTGCTGAGCCTGGACATCGGAATGCCCATCCCTTTCAATGTTTCTGCATATAGTATGTTCAAACCGCTACCTCCATCCATCAGGACTTTGGTCAGTCGAGTGCCTTCGACAACTGGGTTGACCACCAGAGCTTTCCTCCCAGGGGTGGCAACGTGCGTAGGGTGATCAGACTGGTCGAATGTGATGGCAGTCTGGGACCACTTCAGATAATTGGGTGTTGCCGGAGCAACCATATTTACTTCACGGTTAATAACCTTCAATCGACTTTTGCTCTCAACATCAGCAAAAATCATCAGGGTGGAATTGACCTGGGGGTACCCATCGTCACTATCTTCCTTGTCCTCAACTTTGTCCGACTCCTTTTCCTTATCTTTGGACTGCTTGCCCTGAAACTGCTGGATCAGAAGCCGACACTGTCGAGTGGTATGCTTTGGGTAAATGAGTTTACCCTCTTCATCTTTCTTGGTGCGGATGTGACACGGTAGATCCAAAACATCATTTCCATCTTGGTCTTTAACTTTCTTGGGGTTCCAAGGTCCTTTGGGTTTTCCCTTAAATTTTCCCTGGGTTATGGCCAGGGCCTCCCCAGGAGCGGCTGGCTCGGCTTTCCGCTTCTGTTTCCGACTGGAATTTCCTCCGGTTTCCTGGGCGACTGCTTTATGCTTGCCACTCCGGAGTCGATCCTCATCTTCACCATTAGCGTATTTGGTGGCAATCTCCATCATCCGATTCAGAGACATCTCTCCGGTTCGACCGAACTTCAGATTCAATTCTCTGTACTTAACGCCTTCTTTAAAGGCACAAACTGCTTGATGATCTGGTACATTTTCAACTGTGTGATGCAATGTGATCCACCTCTGGATGTAATCCCTCAGAGTTTCATTCGGTTTCTACACGCAAGACCGCAATTCCGTAAGGCCTGCAGGTCACTTGCATGTTCCTTCAAATGTGGTGACAAACACTCGGGAGAGATCCTCCCAAGTGTAAATGCTGCTGGGTGCTAACTGATTCAGCCACGCTCTGGCCGAGCCTTCTAACATGAGAGGCAGGTGCTTCATGGCTACCTCATCGTTCCCACCGCCAATCTGGACAGCCACTCGGTAATCTTCGAGCCAAGTATTGGGCTTGGACTCACCGGTGAACTTACTAACTCTAGTCGCCAACCTGAAGTTGGGAGGAATTACAGCGGCTCTGATGGCTCGACTGAAACACTCCGACCCTGAAACATGTACTCTGCTACTGGTAGGCGCATCTTTGTCGTGGCCTTCTCGGTGAGCTCTATTCCTGTCGACCAAACCTTGAACGAGAATGGATCTCGCATCAAAGCCTGGTTCCCTGGGGTCGACTGGAATTCTCCGCCCAACACTATGAGGGCGTCTGTCCACCTGCTGTCGAGGCATATATGATCCACTCCTCGGGGAGGGGTTGGCACTCGACGTCGATCATCACGATCGAATCGATGATCATACTGCTCATTCCTTCTGTACTGATCACGCCGGTCTCCACGTCCCTCACGCCTCGGAGGCGATCTTGGGCTATGAGCCGACTGGACTGTATCCGCTGCAACGGATCGACTGTGGATCCTGTTCCGCGACTGAGAAACAGCGGAATTCTGGTCTCCCGCTGCCCGGAGCAACGCTCTGATTTGCAACAAGCCTCTGCCAGCCTCTGACTGGGAGGGCTGAATCGACTCTGCTATACGGGCCGCAGCCGCCAAATTCTGAATCGGAGTACGATATACCTGCGGGGGCAGAAAGAGTTGACGTCGACTGGATTCTGGAGCCCGTTGACACGCTTGCCCGTCGAGTATTCGCTGGAGATTCTCTAGTCGAGTGCGCTCGACCAAGTTAGCCAAGCGTGCGTCCTCCAAGGCTCGGGCCTCGGGGGTTTCTCCAACGATAGGAGTGTGGAGTGCATCCATGTTCCGGCGGCGAAGTTCCTCCCGCTGCAACGACATGAGAGGCTCGGGGAGATACTCCTCATGAGGACGCGACGGGTCGCCCCCATCCGCGCCTCCGTCAGCGCGGGGGAAACCGGGAGGACTGTGTGGCCCATCGATCACCAGAACCTCTGCAGCTGGGTCACTGCTGTCGCATTCGGATGCGGTCTCTGCGGAGCCAGTCGACAGGTCGAACAGGCCGTAGAGGGATTCGTCGGGCTCGATTGCTGCGACTTGTGGGGTGGCCGACTGGCGGGCCACCGCATGCCTCACCCACCTCTGAAGCCTCGACCGACCGGAGCGCTTGCACCGGCGAGAAACAGGGCGGGGAGATGCCACGGGAGCCGACCGATACTGGGTCGACGGCTGCCGCAGGAGGACACCACGGACGCATGCACGAAAGTGCGTCGCCCCGCGGACGGGGAGCGCGTCGACGTCGAGTGGAGCCTCCTGAAGCCAAGCGGAGTCATCGGCGATGAACGTGAGCGCGCCGAGACGGATCTCGCGGCCCTCCACCAAAGCTCCGCTCGAAACCATGATCAAGGAGATCGGAAAAAATCGCAACTTCTCAAACTAGGTGCTAAGACTCCTAGCCCCAAGGTGGGCGCCAACTGTCGTGGTTCTAACTCTGACAGTGATGTAGGGGGGTATGTATGGAGAGGCTAGATCTTAGCTATGGAGGAGTTGTAAGCACACGAGGATTACGAGTTCAGGCCCTTCTCGGAGGAAGTAACAGCCCTACGTCTCGGTGCCCGGAAGCGGTCGACTGAATTATGTGTGTATGAATAACAGGGGTGCCAACCCTTGATACTGAGGAGGGGGGTGGCTTATATAGAGTTCGCCAGGCCCCTCCAGCCCTCAGTAATGCAAGGTTTAAAGTACATTAAGACTAGGGGTTACTGGTAACGCCCCTAATAAAGTGCTATGATGACCATAAAAGCTACTTAATGACCGACCGTTTGCGTGCAGGGTGACTTTAGATCTCCTGGCAGTCGAGTGGTTGGATCTTGGTCGAGTGATTGCTTCGTGGTTGAGTGTCTTGAATCCGTCGAGTGGGATACCTCCAAGTCGATTGAAAGGTGACTTCTTCTAGGGATGTCCTTGGGTAGGGTACTTAGGACAGGTCCATGCCCCTACCCTAGGTACATAGCTTCATCACTAAGCACCTAGCTCGACGAGCGCCCGAGAACACCGCCGCCTCCGCTCGTCGCCAGCGTCGATTCCGGCGAAACCACCACCACCAGCAACTGCGCTGCTCACTCCCCATTCGAACGTGCCTAGCCCCAGCCCCGGAGACCCCCTGTAGACGAATCCCGACGAGGCCGAGTGCCCTTCGCCGCACTTTCGTGCTCACCGGTGTCCAGCCGCTGGCCCGCCGACATGGTTGGCCTGGGGCCACCCCAGGGTCACTGCCAGCAGGCCCCACGGGCCCAGTTGACCCTGTTGACCGGGTCAACTGCTGATTGGGCACTCTGACCCACTGACATGCGGGCCCTACTAGCTTAAATGTTTTTATAAATAAATAAAACTCCTAGTTAAAATCTGTTAATTAATCAGTAGTTAGTTAGTCACTTACACTTGGGGCCCACCCCTTTAATTAGTCTATTAGATTAGTTTAACCCACTGTTTAACCCAGAGAGGCTGACATGTGGGCCTCACCTGTCAGTTTGACCAGTCAGCAGGTCAGCCGAATGCTGATGCAATGTTGACGTCATAATTCCATTTCAGTTAATTTAGATAATTCCAGAAAATGATTAAATCTTTAGAAAATCATAGAAATTAATCCGTAACTCGGATGAAAATGTTTTCTACATGAAAGTTGCTCAGAAAAACGAGACGAACCCGAATACGCTACCCACATACTTGTCAGATGCCTCTAACTATCTGAACATGGAACTTTTCCCCTCCGGTCATCTGTCTGACACAGGTCCGAAACTGGGAAAACATTCCCGGTTGAATTCCCCCTTTACCTATATCGTGTAGCCATATGTTAGGTCATAGCCGACACAACATATTGCCATGTTATACTTTGTGATGCTTTGTTTGTTTTATATTTATTGTTTATTCCCCGTCTTCTCTCCAGTAGACCCTGAGACCGATGCCGCCCCTGTGATCGACTACGTCGACGACACTTCTTCCTTTTCAGCAGAGCTTCCAGGCAAGCAAACCCCCCTTGAGCATTCCGATATCGCCTATTTCTTTTCCTCTCATGATTGCATTAGAACTGCTACTGCTTTCGGTATGATCCTACTCTGATGCATAGCTTGTTTTTGTTACCTGCTTATTGTTACCTACCTGCTTATCCTAAACTGCTTAGTATAGGTTGGTTAGTGATCCATCAGTGACACCCACCTTGTCCTTGTTGCCCCGCTTTATGTTCGATGACTCAATCACCGTGATTGACGTCTAGGCCCCAACACCGCACATCACCCCCCTAGTTGTACGACTCTGCGGAGTTACTATCGAGTGCCGAGGGTGACACCTCATACATCACTCCTTATGAGATCTCTGTAGTGTAGCTATTCGGTCGTGGTCATCGAGGGTGATTTCCTCCTTAACCACTTCTGATACGACTCTGTCGTGCAACCCCTCAAGTGTGAACCTCGAGGGCGGTTCCTCTTATGTTCACCTTGATGATTACATCGAGTGGAATCCACCGAGGCTGATTCCTCAGGGTTTCCCTTGGTGTTAGACTTGTTGGGGAACGTAGTAATTTCAAAATTTTCCTACACAGATGCAAGATCATGGTGATGCATAGCAACAAGAGGGAGAGTGTCGTCCATGTACCCTCGTAGACCGTTAAGCGGAAGCGTTATGACAACGCGGTTGATGTAGTCGTACATCTTCACGATCGACCGATCCTCAGTACCGAATGTATGGCACCTCCGCGTTCAGCACACGTTCAGCTCGGTGACGTCCCGCAAACTCACGATCCAGTAGAGCTTGGGGAAGAGTTTCGTCAGCATGACGGCGTGGTGACGATGTTGATGAAGCTACCGTTGCAGGGCTTAGCCTAAGCACCGCTACAGTATGACCGAGGTGGATTATGGTGGAGGGGGGCACTGCACACGGCTGGGAGAGATCAATGATCAACTTGTGTGTCTAGAGGTGCCCCCTGCCCCCGTATATAAAAGAGCAAGGGGGAGGCCGGCCGGCCCTAGAGGGCGCGCCAGGAGGAGGAATCCTCCTCCTAGTAGGAGTAGGATTCCCCTCTTCCCTACTCCTACTAAGAGGGGGAAAGGAAGGGGGAGAAGGAGAAGGAAAGGGGGGCGCCCCCTCTCCTAGTCCAATTCAGACCAGAGGGGGAGGGGGCGTGCGGCCTACCCTGGCCGGCCCCTCTCTCTCTCCACTAGGGCCCAATAAGGCCCATTAACCCCGGGGGGTTCCGGTAACCCCTCCGGCACTCCGGTAAAATCCCGATTTCACCCGGAACTCTTCTGATGTCCAAATGTAGGCTTCCAATATATCAATCTTTATGTCTCGACCATTTCGAGACTCCTCGTCATGTCTGTGATCATATCCGGGACTCCGAACTACCTTCGGTACATCAAAACATATAAACTCATAATACTGATCGTCATAGAATTTAAGCGTGCGGACCCTACGGGTTCGAGAATTATGTAGACATGACCGAGACATGTCTCCAGTCAATAACCAATAGCGGAACCTGGATGTTCATATTGGCTCCTACATATTATACGAAGATCTTTATCGGTCAAACCACATAACAACATACGTTGTTCCCTTTGTTATCGGTATGTTACTTGCCCGAGATTCGATCGTCGGTATCTCAATACCTAGTTCAATCTCATTACCGGCAAGTCTCTTTACTCGTTCCGTAATGCACTATCCCACAACTAACTCATTAGTTGCATTGCTTGCAAGGCTTATAGTGATGTGCATTACCGAGAGGGCCCAGAGATACCTCTCCGACAATCGGAGTGACAAATCCTAATCTCGATCTATGCCAACTCAACAAGTACCATCGGAGACACCTGTAGAGCACCTTTATAATCACCCAGTTACGTTGTGACGTTTGGTAGCACACAAAGTGTTCTTCTGGTAATCGGGAGTTGCATAATCTCATAGTCATAGGAACATGTATAAGTCATGAAGAAAGCAATAGCAGTAAACTAAAACGATCAAGTGCTAAGCTAACGGAATGGGTCAAGTCAATCACATCATTCTCCAATGATGTGATCCCATTAATCAAATGACAACTCATGTCTATGGTTAGGAAATATAACCATCATTGATTCAACGAGCTAGTCAAGTAGAGGAAAACTAGTGACACTCTGTTTGTCTATGTATTCACACATGTACTAAGTTTCTGGTTAATACAATTCTAGCATGAATAATAAACATTTATCATGATACAAGGAAATAAATAATAATCTTATTATTGCCTCTAGGGCATATTTCCTTCAGTCTCCCACTTGCACTAGAGTCAATAATCTAGTTCACATCTTTATGTGATTAGTTCACATCTCCATGTGACTAATACCCAAAGGGTTTACTAGAGTCAGTAATCTAGTTCACATCGCTATGTGATTAACACCCAGAGAGTGATCATGTTTTGCTTGTGAGAGAAGTTTAGTCTACGGTCTGCAACATTCAGTTTTGTATGTATTTCACAAATTTCTATATCTACAATGCTCAACACGTAGTTATTCTAGCTAATTGCTCCCACTTTCAATATGTATCTAGATTGAGACTTAGAGTCATCTAGATCAATGTAAAAAGCTTGCATTGACGTAACTCTTTACGACGAACTCATTTTATCACCTCCATAACCGACAAATATTTCCTTAGTCCTCTTAGGATAATTTTGACCGTTGTCCAGTGATCTACTCCTAGATCACTATTGTACTCCCTTGCCAGAATCATGCTAAGGTATACAATAGGACTGGTAAACAGCATAGCATACTTTATAGAACCTATGACTGAGGCATAGGGAATGACTTTTCATTCTCTTTCTATTTTCTACCGTGGTCGGGTTTTGAGTCTTTACTCAACTTCACACCTTGCAACACAGGCAAGAACTCCTTCTTTGACTGTTCCATTTTGAACTATTTCAAAATCTTGTCAGGTTATGTACTCATTGAAAAAACTTATCAAGCGTCTTGATCTATCTCTATATATCTTGATGCTCAATGTGTAAGCAGCTTCATCGAGGTCTTTCTTTGAAAAACTCTTTTCAAACACTCCTTTATGCTTTCCAGAAAATTCTACATTATTTCCGATCAACAATATGTCATTCACATATACTTATCAGAAATGTTGTAGTGCTCCCGCTCACTTTCTTGTAAATACAAGCTTCACTGCAAGTCTGTATAAAACCATACACTACTGGAATCAGCAGATTTGTCGTCTGCTGACACTTTGCCGTCAGCTAGCGGACGACAAAGAAAGGCTTTGCCATCAGCCACTGGAAAATGGACGGCAAAGAGGCAGCGGACGACAACGGAAGGCTTTGCCATCAGCATATCTTTATCGTCCGCTAGCGGATGGCAAAGGTGCTTTGCCATCTGCTAGCTGACGGCAAAGAGGATGGGTGGTGGGCTTACAAGGACGACCTAACGGCCATTTTCTTTGCCGTCTGCTGGCGGACAACAAAACTTCTTTGCCGTCAGCCAGCAGACGGCAAAGAAAATGGCCGTTAGGTTGTCTGTTTTCCCCCGGCCCCACCCCACTAGGTATGCTCTTTGCCATATGCTAGCTGACGGCAAAGAGTTGTGACCTACTAGCAGAAAAGGGGCCACGCCCGCGCCCGTGCCCCCTCTCTGATCTGTCCGTCCCCTACCCGAGCCGCCGCCACCCCTCACCCCTGCCGTCGCCCCTAACCCGCGCCTCCACCCCCATCGCCGGCCACCCCGCGCCACCCCGTCGCCGGCCACCCCGCACCGCCCCGCCCCGACCCCGTGCCTGAGCCGCCGCCGCCCTGCGCCACCCCCGTCGCGGGCCGCCCCGCACCGCCCCGACCCCGTCCCCGTCCCTAGCCGTCGCCGCCCGGTCGCGCCGCCGCCCGCCCCGCCCTCCCAGCCGAGCCGCCGCCGCCGCCCGCGCCGCCCCCGTCCCGAGTCGCCGGCCGCCCCACACTGCCCCGCCCCCATCCCGAGCCGCCGCCGCCCGGCCCCTCATCGTGGTGCGTTTTTTTCTTCTATTTTTTAAGATTTAGTTTATGTTTGTTCAGTATAGGTTAATTAGGTTAGTTTAGTTTAGGTTAGTTTAGGTTATTTAGGTTAGTTTAGGTTAATTTAGTTTATTTTAGGTTACATTTAGTTTATAGTTTTGTTGAGGTTTTTTTTACTGTTTTTAAGAATAATCAAGAAAGATGAAAGAAAAAGAAAAAGAAGAAGAGGAAGAAGAAGAAGAGGAAGAAAGAACAATAAGTAGTAGAAGTTGAAGATGAAAAAAAGAAGTAGGAAAAGGGGCGCCCGGGGACGAGCGGGTTAATTAGGGGGTTCCTCGGTGTCGATGGAACCCTAAATAGCAAGTATACCGTCGGTGCGAGATACATGTGGCTGTCAGTGTCGAACACTACATCCATGTCCCACAAGTGACACCGACGTCCGGCGTCCCAAAGAAACTATTCTCGGCGTCGATGGTGGTCGAACACCATCACGAATTTGTCTGGCAGCCTCTGCGATGATGATTAAAAGGCAAGTGTTGAAACTTGAAACACCCAAACTGACTCAAGTCGGTTTGGTTGTTTGAAATTTCAAAACTTGGCTTTAATCCTCATCGCAGAGGCTTCTAGACAAATTCGCGATGGTGTTCAACCATCATCGGCCACCAGAACTATTATTGCGGGACGCCGGGCGCCGGCTTCACTTGTGGAATGTGGATCTAGTGTTCAACGCCGAGCGCCACATGTATCTCGCATCGATGATACTTGCTATTTAGGGTTCCATCGACGCCAAGGACCCCCTAACCCACTCGTCCTATTGTCAATATTTAGTTAGGTCGACAGAAGAAACAAAATTGCTATGTTACTCATCTTTGGATTTAAATGTGCAGTTATTTCGCCGCTGCGAGGGTCTAGTGTTCGACGAGCTCCGCCCCTGCGTTCGTTGGTGAGCACAAATGACATCTCCCAATGAAACTTGCTAGCTATAGGTGTCAATCATTAGTATGCGTAACCACTATGCGTCTCCCGTTTGAAAGGGTTACATCTATAAATATGCATGCATTTGCATATTTATAATTGTGATTCTTTCGAATTGTCCAATGTTATCCATGGACAGCCCGAGTATGTGTAGATTTGGGTTCGTTTTCCCATATGCTCTGCTCCAGATCCGATGCAGAATTTCGTCAGTGCCTCCCTGTTGTGAAGGAAATATGCCCTAGAGGCAATAATAAAGTTATTATTTATTTCCTTATATCATGATAAATGTTTATTATTCATGCTAGAATTGCATTAATCGGAAACTTAGTACATGTCTGAATACATAGACAAACAGAATGTCACTAGTATGCCTCTACTTGACTAGCTCGTTGATCAAAGATGGTTATGTTTCCTTGCCATAGACATGAGTCGTCATTTGATTAACGGGATCACATCATTTGGAGAATGATGTGATTGACTTGACCCATTCCGTTAGCTTAGCACTTGATCGTTTAGTATGTTGCTATTGCTTTCTTCATGACTTATACATGTTCCTATGACTATGAGATTATGCAACTCCCGTTTACCAAAGGAACACTTTGTGTGCTACTGATACGTCCATTTTGCATCATGCTTTTATATCGATATTTATTGCATTATGGACTGTTATTTCACTTTATGTCACAATACTTATGGCTATTCTCTCTTATTTTACAAGGTTTACATAAGGAGGGAGAATGCCGGCAGCTGGAATTCTGGGCTGAAAAAGGAGCAAATATTATAGACCTATTCTGCGCAACTCCAAAAGTCCTGAAACTCCACGGAACATCTTAAAATAAATAAAGAAAAATCCTCGCCAAAGATGAAGGCCAGGGGGCCCACACCCTGCTCACGGGGGTGGGGGGCGCGCCCCCTACCTCGTGGGCCCCTGGTGGGTCTCCGACGTCCATCTTCTGCTGTATGAAGTCTTTCGGTGAGAAAAAAATCAGAAGGAACTTTTCGGGACGAGACTCCGCCGCCACGAGGCGGAACCTTGGTGGAACCAATCTAGAGCTCTGGCAGAGCTGTTCTGCCGGGGATACTTCCCTCCGGGAGGGGGAAATCATCACCATCGTCATCACCAACGCTCCTCTCATCGGGAGAGAGCAATCTCCATCAACATCTTCACCAGCACCATCTCATCTCCAAACCCTAGTTCATCTCTTGTATCCAATTCTTGTCTCAAAGTCCGGGATTGGTGCTACTAGGTTGCTAGTAGTGTTGATTACTCCTTGTAGTGGATGCTAGTTGGTTTATTTGGTGGAAGATCATATGTTCAGATCCTATATGCATATTATTACCCCTCTGATTATGAACATGAATATGCTTTGTGAGTAATTACGTTTGTTCCTGAGGACAAGGGAGAAGTCTTGCTATCAGTAGTCATGTGAATTTGGTATTCGTTTGATATTTTGATAAGATGTATGTTGTCTAGCCTCTAGTGGTGTTATGTGAACGTCGACTACATAACACTTCACCATTATTTGGGCCTAGAGGAAGGCATTGGGAAGTAATAAGTAGATGATGGGTTGCTAGAGTGACAGAAGCTTAAACCCTAGTTTATGCGTTGCTTCGTAAGGGGCTAATTTGGATCCACATGTTTCATGCTATGGTTAGGTTTACCTTAATACTTTTGTTGTAGTTGCGGATGCTTGCAATAGAGGTTAATCATAAGTGGGATGCTTGTTCAAGTAAGAACAGCACCCAAGCACCGGTCCACCCACATATCAAATTATCAAAGTATCGAACGCGAATCATATGAACGTGATGAAAACTAGCTTGACGATATTCCCATGTGTCCTCGGGAGGGCTTTTCCTATTATAAGAGTTTGTTCCGGCTTGTCCTTTGCTACAAAAAGGATTGGGCCACCTTGCTGCACTTTATTTACTTTTGTTACTTGTTGCTCGTTACAATTTACCTTATCACAAAACTATCTGTTACCACTTATTTCAGTACTTGCAGAGAATACCTTGCTGAAAACCGCTTATCATTTCCTTCTGCTCCTCGTTCGGTTCGACACTCTTACTTATCGAAAGGACTACGATAGATCCCCTATACTTGTGGGTCATCAAGACTCTTTTCTGGCGCCGTTGCCGGGGAGTCTAGCGCCTTTGGTAGGTGGAATTTGGTAAGGAAAAATTTATATAATGTGCTGAAATTTACTGTCACTTGCTACTATGGAAAGTAATTCTCTGAGGGGCTTGTTTGGGGTATCTTCACCCCATCCTGTAGAGCAAAGAGTTGCTCCTCAACCTACTGAACCTATTGAAAATGAAACTCCTTTTGAATTTCCTTCGGGTATGATGGAAAAACTGCTAGCTAACCCTTTTACAGGAGATGGAACAAAGCATCCTGATGAGCACTTAATATATGTGGATGAAGTTTGTGGATTATTTAAGCTTGCAGGTATACCCGATGGTGTTGCTAAGAAGAAGGTCTTCCCTTTATCTTTGAAGGGAGACGCATTGATATGGTATAGGCTATGTGATGATATGAGATCATGGAACTATAAAAGATTGAAGTTGGAATTTCATCAAAAGTATTACCCTATGCATCTTGTTCATCTTGATCGCAATTATATATATAATTTCTAGCCTCGCGAAGGAGAAAGCATCGCTCAAGCTTGAGGGAGGCTTAAATCAATGTTATATTCATGCCCCAATCATGAGCTGTTGAGAGAAATAATTATGCAAAGTTTTTATGCTCAGTTTTCTCATAATAATCAAACCTTGCTCGATACTTCTTGTGCTGGCTCTTTTATGATGAAGACTATTGAATCCAGATGGAATTTATTGGATAGAATTAAACGCAACTCTGAAGATTGGGACCTCGACGAAGGTAAAGAGTCAGGTATGACACCTAAGTTTGATTGTGTTAAATCTTTTATGGACACCGATATTTTCCGTAAGTTTAGCAGTAAATATGGACTTGACTCTGAGATAGTAGCTTCTTTCTGTGAATCTTTTGCTACTTATGTTGATCTCCCTAAGGAGAAGTGGTTTAAATATCATCCTCCCATAGAAGTAAAAGTAGCTGCACCTATTAAAGTTGAAGAAAAGACTGTCACTTATAATGATCCTATTGTTCCTACTTCTTATGTTGAGAAACCACCTTTCCCTGTTAGAGTAAAGGATCATGCTAAAGCTTCAACTGTTGTTCGTAAAAGCAATATTAGAACTTATACACCTCCTGAGCAAGTTAAAGTAGAACCTAATATTGCTATTGTTAAAGATCTCTTGTCTGATAATATTGATGGGCATGTTATTCAGTTCGAAGGTGAAACTGCTAGAATTGCTAAACCTTGTGCTAAAGATAAACATAGACCTGTGGTAGGCGTGCCTGTTATTTCTGTTAAAATAGGAGATCATTGTTATCATGGCTTATGTGATATGGGTGCTAGTGCTAGTGTTATAACTTATGACTTGTATAAAGAAAGCAAGCATGAAATTGCACCTGCTGAATTAGAAGATATTGATGTCACAATTAAAGTTGCCAATAGAGATACTATTTCAGCGATGGGAATTGTTAGAGATGCTGAAGTCTTGTGTGGGAAAACTAAATATCCTGCTGATTTTCTTGTTCTTACTTCTCCGCAAGATAGTTTTTGTCCCATTATATTTGGTAGACCCTTCTTGAACACTGTTAATGCTAGGATAGATTGCGAAAAGAATGTTGTTACTATTGGCTTGGATGATATGATTCATGAGTTTAATTTCTCTAAATTTAGTAAACAACATCATGAGGAAGAATTGCCTAGTAAGTATGAAATTATTGGTCTTGCTTCTATTGCCGTACCTCCTAGTGATCCTTTAGAACACTATTTGCTAGACCATGAAAATGATATGTTCATGAATGAAAGAAGGGAAATAGATGAAGTATTCTTTAAACAGGAACCTATTCTGCAACACAACTTGCCTGTTGAAATTTTAGGGGATCCTCCTCCACCCAAGGGTGATCCCGTGTTTGAGCTTAAACCGTTGCCTGATAATCTTAAATATGCTTATCTTGATGAAAAGAACATATATCCTATTATTATTAGTGCTAATCTAAGAAAGATTATTGAAAACTCTGAAGAAGCATCGTGCTGCTATTGGTTATACTCTTGATGATCTTAAGGGCATTAGTCCCACTCTATGTCAACATAAAATAAATTTGGAAGCGGATGCCAAACCAGTTCATGATCCTCAACGACGTCTGAATCCTAAAATGAAAGAAGTGGTAAGAAAAGAAATACTCAAGCTTCTGGAGGCAGGTATAATTTATCCCGTTGCTGATAGTCAGTGGGTAAGTCCTGTCCATTGTGTCCCTAAGAAGGGAGGTATTACTGTTGTTCCTAATGATAAAGATGAATTGATTCCACAAAGAATTATTACAGGTTATAGGATGGTAATTGATTTTCGTAAATTAAATAAAGCTACTAAGAAAGATCATTACCCCTTTACCTTTTATTGATCAAATGCTAGAAAGATTATGCAAACATACACACTATTGCTTTCTAGATGGTTATTATGGTTTCTCTCAAATACCTGTGTCGGCTAGAGATCAATCAAAGACTACTTTTACATGCCCTTTTGGTACTTTTGCTTATAGACGTATGCCTTTTGGTTTATGTAATGCACCTGCTACCTTTCAAAGATGCATGATGGCTATATTCTATGACTTTTGTGAAAAGATTTGTGAGGTTTTCATGGACGATTTTTTCGTCTGTGGTTCCTCTTTTGATGATTGCTTGAGCAATCTTGATCGAGTTTTGCAGAGATGTGAAGAAACTAATATTGTCTTGAATTGGGAAAAATGCCACTTTATGGTTAATGAAGGTATTGTCTTCGAGCATAAAGTTTCTGAAAGAGGTATTGAAGTTGATAAAGCCAAGGTTGATGCGATTGAAAAGATGCCATGTCCCGAGGACATCAAAGGTATAATAAGTTTCCTTGGTCACACCGGATTTTACAGGAGGTTCATTAAGGACTTCTCAAAAATTTCTCGGCCTCTGACTAATTTATTGCAAAAAGATATACCATTTGTCTTTGATGATGATTGTGTAGAAGCATTTGAAATATTTAAGAAAGCATTAGTCTCTGCACCTGTTGTTCAGCCACCTGATTGGAATTTACCCTTTGAAATTATGTGTGATGCTAGTGATTATGCTGTAGGTGCTGTTCTAGGGCAAAGAGTTTGTAACGCCCCGAGACCGATGTGCCAGGTGTCCTCCAGTTATTCGCTGTTGTTGCCTTGTCATTGCTTGCGTGTCATGCATTGCATATCATGTCATCATGTGCATTTCATTCGCATACATGTTGGATCTCATGCATCCGAGCTTTTCCCCGTTGTCCGTTTTGCAATCCGACGCTCCTATGTCACCCGGTGTCCCTTTCTACCTCTTTTAGTGTGCGGGTGTTAAACGTTTCCGGATTGGACCGAGACTTGCCATGCGGCCTTGGTTTACTACCGGTAGACAGCCTGTCAAGTTTCGTGCCATTTGGACTTCGTTTGATACTCCAACGGTTAACCGAGGGACCGAAAAGGCCTCGTGTGTGTTGCAGCCCAACACCCTTCCAAAGTGGCCCAAAACCCACCTAAACCTCCTCCATCATCTCGGTCGTTCGATCACGATCGCGTGGCCGAAAACCGCACCTCATTTGGAGCTTCCTAGCTCCCTCCACGTATAAATATGTGTTCTCCTCCGAAATTCTCGCGCAGATGAAACCCTAGATCCACTCCCTCCGCGCCGCCGGACATTTCTTCCCGCGCCGGACATGTCCGCTCCCCGCCGCCACCTCACTCCATCCAATCGGAGTGTGCCACATCAGCTACGCCGCTGCTCCTCTCCACTCGTGGCGCGCCACCTGGCCACCTGGCCTCCTCCCCGCCGCCGCGGCCCGCCGGGCCCAGGCACGGCCCGCCGAGGCCCGCGCGGCCGCCCATCGCCGCCCCCGAGCGCAGCTGCCCATCGCCGCCGCCCGCGCTCGCCTCCTTCCCCGCCGCTTCTTCGTCGCCCCGCCGCGCCGTCTCCCCGCCGACGATCGCCGCCAGCGAGCACGCCCGCCGCCCGGACTCGCGCCGTCCCCTCATCCTTCGTCCCATCGCCGCCTCCTCCGACCTCGCCCGCCGCCTCCGGCGATTCCCGCCGCCCAGGCCGAGCTCCATCGCCACCCCGGCTCCCGTGCGCTGCGCCGGCGCCCTCCGGCGACCTCGCCACCGCCGGTCGCCGCCATGTCCCAGATCCGGCCAGGTGGGATTAGATCCACCCGGCCCGCCAACCAAACGGCTCCCCTCGTCCTGATCCGCTCCATCCCGGGATCTCCCCGTCCAACTTCCGTGAGGTCAAAATATCTCTAAGTCCCAGATCTGCATACTTTTCATGCCATCTTCATCATGTCGTAACTCATCATCCATGGCTCCGTTTTGAGCGTGTAGCATGTCAAAATGTTCGTCTCGACGAGTACATCATTTCATCTCATTGTATCATTTTCTTTTGAGCTCATCTTGATGCCTGAAATGCTGTTGGAAGAGGGCTATGTGATGAATTTGTTAGATCTGTTTCAGCAAATGCCATTTTGTCATTTTTGCCATGTTTAATGTGTGCATGATATGATCCTGAGCTCTACATGTGTTTTGTACTTTTGTTATATGCCATGCCATCTTTACAGAGGTGCTTGCCATGTATTTTTGTGATATTTTTGGTGACTAGCACAAGCTTGCAAAGTAGCGTACTCGGTAATGCTGATTTCAGGGACTTAGAATTTCACTAAGTCCTTGTCCTGTTTTTGTCTTTATGCCATATGTTTATGTTGTTTCCTAGTGATCCGTGCCTCTTTCGAGGATGATCAGTAAGGATGTTTTGTTAACATTGTGGTGCTCTATACATCCATGTCTTTGTTTGCATTTAGGGAGAACCCTAGCTTGAGTCAATCGAGCTCTACTTTTGCTATAAAGTGATCCTGGCAGATTGTTGACATGTTTAGCGATTTTGCCGAGGATGTTGCTATTGATCCGTGCATGCTATGATGTTGTTCTTGCCATGTCTAGCTTCTATGCCATGTATTCTTGATGGGTGCATGCTTAGTTTGTCATGCCATGCTCTGTAGTGAGTGCATCGAGCTTGTAAACATGCCTACTCGTTAACTGTTTTGCATGCTCCAGTTTTTTCACTAAGTCTAAATCTGTTTATGTTTTTGCCATGTTCACATGCTTGCAATTGTATTTTCTGATCCCTTTTGGCTCAAGGTCACTAAGGGATTTTTGTTAAGTGCTTTGAGTAGCTTCATGCCATGCCTTTCTTTGCCATGATATGTTCCTGTAGCATGTAGTTTTCATGCTCTAAATTGTTCTTCCTGATGATAAATTCCAGACTTGTGTTAATTTCACTAAGTCTGAAACCTGTTATCATTTGCACTTTTGCCATGCTTGTTTGACCCTGTTAATGAATGAATTAGCCGTAGCTCAGTGTTCATCTTTTGTCAATCATCTTTAGTGGACTCCTGCCATGTATTTTGTTACCATGTTTGAGTGCTGTAGAATATTTAACTTGATGCATTTAGATGGCTACTTGTTGTTTATCGCAAACCGATGCCATATTTGTTTTGCTTGCCATTTCCAAACCGTGCATCCGATTCTGGTGATCTTTATATCGATTTCAACCGAAATCACCTCACCTTTCCAGTGTCACTCGTGGATTTCCAAGTTTAGGCCAGGTTCAATCATTCCTTTCCAAATCATGCATATGCATCACATACCGCATCCCGCATATCATGCCATGTTCGTGTGTGGTTTGTTTACTATGTTGTGTGCTTCTTTCCGGTGTTGCTTCTCCGGGTTGGTTCCGATAACTTCATGTTTGTGAGGACCCGTTCGTCTACGTCCGTTTGTCTTCTTCATGGACTCGCTCTTCTTCCATGCGGATTTCAGGCAAGATAACCATACCCTCGAAATCACTTCTATCTTTGCTTGCTAGTTGCTCGCTCTTTTGCTATGCCTATGCTATGATGCCTACCACTTGCTTATCATGCCTCCTATATTGTTGAGCCAAGCCTCTAACCCACCTTGTCCTAGCAAACCGTTGTTTGGCTATGTTACCGCTTTGCTCAGCCCCTCTTATAGCGTTGTTAGTTGCAGGTGAAGATTGGAGTTTGTTCCATGTTGGAACATGGATATTTTGTTGGGATATCACAATATATCTTATTTAATTAATGCATCTATATACTTGATAAAGGGTGGAAGGCTCGGCCTTATGCCTGGTGTTTTGTTCCACTCTTGCCGCCCTAGTTTCCGTCATATCAGTGTTATGTTCCCGGATTTTGCGTTCCTTACGCGGTTGGGTTATAATGGGAACCCCTTGATAGTTCGCCTTGAATAAAAATCCTCCAGCAATGCCCAACATTGGTTTTACCATTCACCACCTAGCCTTTTCTTTTCCCTTGGGAGTCGTGCTCCTGAGGGTCATCATTATTTTACCACCGGGGCCAGTGCTCCTCTGAGTGTTGGTCCAAACTAGAGCCCTGTGCAGCGCCCCCTCGGGGAAACTCGAGGTTTGGTTTTAGTTGTATGGAGAGCTCATCTGAGTGTGCCCTGAGAACGAGATATGTGCAGCTCCTATCGGGATTTGTCGGCACATTCGGGCGGTGTTGCTGGATGTGTTTTACATTGTCGAAATGTCTTGTAACCGGGATTCCGAGTCTGATCGGGTCTTCCCGCTAGAAGGAATATCCTTCGTTGACCGTGAGAGCTTGTGATGGGCTAAGTTGGGACACCCCTGCAGGGATTTGAACTTTCGAAGCCGTGCTCGCGGTTATGGGCAGATGGGAATTTGTTAATGTCCGGTTGTAGAAGACCTGAAGTTGACCTTAATTAAAATACATCAACCGCATGTGTAACCGTGATGGTCTCTTTCTGGCGGAGTCCGGGAAGTGAACACAGTGTTGGAGTTATGTTTGACGTAGGTTGTTCTAGGATCACTTCTTGATCATAGTTGTTCGACCGTGCTTTTGCCTTCTCTTCTCGCTCTCATTTGCGTATGTTAGCCACCATATATGCTAGTCGCTTGCTGCAGCTCCACCTCATACCTTTTACCCTTCCTATAAGCTTAAACAGTCTTGATCGCGAGGGTGTGAGATTGCTGAGTCCCCGTGACTCACAGATACTTCAAAAACCAGTTTACAGGTGCCGATGTTACCGAGCAGGTGACGCAACCAATGCTCAAGGAGGAGCTCGTTGAAGATCTTGTCCTTTGTGTTGTTTCATTCTAGTCGATCAGTAGTGGAGCCCGGTTGGGTCGATCGGGGATCTGTGTAGCATTTGGGGTAGTCTTCTTTATTTTGGTTCCGTAGTCAGACCTTGATTGTATTTGGATGTTGTATTGCTTTATTCATGTATTGTGTGAAGTGGCGATTGTAAGCCATCTATGTATCTCTTTCCCTTATGTATTACACGGGTTGTGTGAAGATTACCTCACTTCCGACATTGCTTTCAATGCGGTTATGCCTCTAAGTCGTGCTTCGACACGTGGGAGATATAGCCGCATCAAGGGCGTTACAAGTTGGTATCAGAGCCTTCCCCGACCTTAGGAGCCCCCTGCTTGATCGAATTGTTGGCGTTATTGAGTCTAGAAAAATGTTTTGAGTCATTTAGGAATTATATATCGGAGAGTTTAGGAATTGTTTTTACTCCCCAGTCCCTTTGTCGCTCTGGTGAGGCATCCTGACGTAGAGTTTTGACTCTTCTCTTCTCAAATTTCACTAAATTTTTTTTAGGATCACGCGGGTATCTTGGAATCGTTCCGATGGTTTTGTGACGAGAACATTGTTCTTGGTGCCTCCTGTCATTTAGGGGTTGTGGCAGTGTCCCGGGGAGTTGAGCTCCGAGGTGTTGTCGTCACAATTTTATCGTTGCAGTTCTGGAATACCTCAGTTTAGTTTCGCCGACATTGAAAATCTCTTTTATGCAGTTGTTGGTGAGATAACCTCGACACCACCCAGTACTAGGGTGGGAGTTCGGGAGTATTGCCATAACTTGTATAATAGATGCTTTTCGAAGGTTGAGGTAAATGATTTCCGAAGGTTTCTTGGTTATGTGTTGAAGGATGTATATAGTTGGATGTAGGATTTGCTAGTTTTGGGTGAGATATTATGCTTCCCCTGTATCCCCAACACCTGATTGCATAATTGGAAAATTTCGGGAGTTTATAAGTGGGAATTCAAGTAGCTCTTAGGATATCTTTCCGACAGATGTATGATATGAAATTGGGGTTCGACGTCTAGTGGTCTACCTATTCACGGTTGGTTTTACAGTGGTCTCGTTGTGTCTTAAAGAGTCCTTGGCTATGCTGACTCGGGGACGCTTCGTATGTCATGTGCACTGCCTTGTACATGATGGTGCTGTATGATCGAGCCCGTGTAGGCCCCACCACGAAAACTTCGGACAAAATCTCTATCATATGTTTGTTCTGGCTTATGTTGCAAGCCAATCCTTTGTTTTGTTTTGAGTTGTGGTATTTTAGTTGCTTCGAAGTCAAATGTTGATTCCATACCTTTCCTAAATGGTGTTCTCATGCATACTCCGATGTGAATACCAATCCTTCTTGATCATCAAGATTGTCATGTCAATCCTTTTTCAACCGGCGTGCTTCTCTTCCAGTGGATCCGATCATTTCAACATCCGCAAGATCAAGTATCAGTTCTTTTCAACGGTGTTCATTTCATTCGTCCCAAATTGCCTTTGTTTTCCCTCCCTCCCACCCTTTTCTTCAAGGAACCAGATTTCTTAATCAAGTATCCATCTTATTGGTTATGAAGTCTCTCCATTCTTTTCCATCAATATTCTTATCCGGTGATTCTCATGAAGATCCTAACGGAACCTCAAGTTCATCATTTTTCATTCTTTTCCTTCTCCGATGGATTCAATTCAAGCTTTGATGTTGATCATATCCTTTTTCCTCGTTTCAAATACCTTCTCATGCCGGTGCACCTCATATTCTTTCACTTCTCGCTATTTAATTGTTCTGGAGTGCTCAAGATATCTCGAAGATTCGTGTTTCCACTCTCCTTCCATTCAAGCTCTTTCGAGGATGCTATATCTTACAAGCTATTTAACTCAACCGGTGCAATACCCTCTTAAAGCAATCGTTCAACGGTGTTTCTTTTCAGTGGGCCCTAACCCACAGGTCTTTACCCAGGATCTTACCCGACTCTTCTTATTTTCCCGGAGGTATTCTCAAATTCTTTTCGAAGTTTGACGTAAGTGATTTATCATCAGTCAAATGTATTTTCCAAGATCTGTAAAAATCTTTTCATCGTTGGCTCAACCTCTTTGTTTTGATTCTTCCGGAGTGTCTAAATAATTCATGGTGGTGTTCTCGTCGTCATTCTCGGATTTTGAAGACCGAAGAAGAGTTTCTCTTTAATCTTGCTCCATTCTCTTCAAGACTCATGGTTCTAGCTTATTGCCATTCTCTCACCATTGTATTCATTTGTCAGTATTCTTTTCACCCATCCGGAAGTAATTCAGGAGTCTCTTCAGTTTGTTTCATCCAAAGGCCATCATCTCAGATTTATTCATTCTCAGCTTTCAGCTCTGTCTAAAACTTACCGGTGCATCATTCAAATATCCTCCAATCAGTTCATGATCTCTTCATTCTTTTGTATCTAAATTCTCTCAAGCATCTTCGTCCATTTGAAAATTTTACCCGGTGTTTCCTTATCTTCCCTTCGTTCATTTTTAATTCTTACAGTGGTTCGTTCAAGATTTCTCTTCCTTCTTATCTTATCAATTTATTCGATGTTCCAATCCTACCGGTGTATCGTTGAAGACCTTCTCTAGTTAGCGCGATATCTATCTTAATCCTTTCTACGAGAATAAGTAGTGTGCCAAATCCGTTGATTGTCATCAATTTAATTGGTGAAGGATAAGCATAATGTAATTCTTATTCTTGTTTCATCCATATGTTAATCTTTTCTTCTGGAGTTTGTTTACGATGATTAAATTCTTGGTTTCAAGTGCTCGTCTTTCTTTCCCGGAGTTCCAAGCTCTAATTATCACGGGGATCCATCTAAATCATTACAAGGTTTCACCTTGTGTTTCCAACTTCTCTTTATTTTTGTTATTCTTTTTGTTTACCGGAGTTCTTCATGAAGGTTCTACATGATGGTTCATCAAGGATTTATATTTCCTTCTCGAAGTGTTCATCGAGATTCTTTTCTAAGGAGCTCAAGCATTCTTCATCTTGCAATCCGGAGTGCAATTCTTCCTTCCGTATCATTGGAGGTGGTATTATGTCATTCTTGATATTTTGAGTCATGCTTCATGATTCACTTGTTGTTAAGAATGAGATATATTAAATCCATCAACCTCTCCGTTGGAGTTATCTTGGGTTATATTTTCACCTAAAAGCTTCTCCTAAGGGTTGTTGCTATCTATGGTGCTTATAAAGGACCCAAGTTCTTCTTTATCCTCCCGGTGAAATATTTTCTCGTCTCCTTGTTCATACCAATCCAATTATTTTTCCCGTGAGTGGCAAGTTGTCACCTCATAATTTGAGATGTATTCCATAAGACCATATCAAGCATATTCTTTTCGTTGTTGGTGTTCCAACAACTCCGCTCGACCCGTCTCCTAAGGATGCCTTCTCAAGCTCTTTTGTGGCATAAGATGGCATTTTCTTCTCCATTCTTTTATTTCAATTATCTATCTTCTATTATTTTGTTCCGTAGCCATTGTGATGTTGCTCTTTTCTCTCATCATCTTGGATCGTGTTCTTTTCGTGCTTATCCATTTAACCGGAGTGTTCTGTCCTTTTTGCTCAAGTTCTTTTCGCCTTATCAAGCCTTGCATCTCTTCTCAACCGGAGTGCCGCCCAAAGTTGTTCTTCCTTGTTCCTCTTTGCTAACAGAGTGTTTTCAACTTCATTTATCTCCGTTGTATTCTTTTCTCGAAATGGTTTAACCTTTTTCAAGGTTCTTTGGTTTCACTCATTTGTCAAAGGAGCAACTTAGTTTTACCTATTCTCTTCTCTTCCGTTTTCCCCTCCGGTGCCATTCTAGATCTCGGGACGAGATCCTCTCGTAGTGGTGGAGTGTTGTAACGCCCCAAGACCAATGTGCCAGGTGTCCTCCAGCTATTCGCTGTTGTTGCCTTGTCATTGCTTGCGTGTCATGCATTGCATATCATGTCATCATGTGCATTTCATTTGCATACATGTTCGTCTAATGCATCCGAGCTTTTCCCCGTTGTCCGTTTTGCAATCCGGCGCTCCTATGTCACCCGGTGTCCCTTTCTACCTCTTTTCGTGTGCGGGTGTTAAACATTTCCGGATTGGATCGAGACTTGCCATGCGGCCTTGGTTTACTACCGGTAGACCGCGTGTCAAGTTTCGTGCCATTTGGACTTCGTTTGATACTCCAACGGTTAACCGAGGGACCGAAAAGGCCTCGTGTGTGTTGCAGCCCAACACCCTTCTAAAGTGGCCCAAAACCCACCTAAACCTCCTCCATCATCTCGGTCGTTCGATCACGATCGCGTGGCCAAAAACCGCACCTCATTTGGAGCTTCCTAGCTCCCTCTACCTATAAATATGTGCTCTCCTCCAAAATTCTCGCGCAGATGAAACCCTAGATCCACTCCCTCCACGCCGCCGGACATTTCTTCCCGCGCCGGACATGTCCGCTCCCCGCCGCCACCTCACTCTGTCGAATCGGAGTGTGCCACATCAGCTACGCCGCCGCTCCTCTCCACTCGCGGCGTGCCACCTGGCCACCTGGCCTCCTCCCCGCCGCCGCAGACCGCCGAGGCCCGCGCAGCCGCCCATCGCCGCCCCCGCGCGCAGCTGCCCATCGCCGCCGCCCGCGCTCGCCTCCTTCCCCGCTGCTTCTTCGTCGCCTCGCCGCGCCATCTCCCCGCCGACGATCGCGGCCGACGAGCGCGCCCGCCGCCCGGACTCGCGCCGTCCCCTCGTCCTTCGTCCCATCGCCGCCTCCTCCGACCTCGCCCGCCGCCTCCGGCGATTCCCGCCGCCCCGGCCGAGCTCCATCGCCGCCCATCGCCGCCCCGGCTCCCGTGCGCCGCGCCGGCGCCCTCCGGCGACCTCGGCGCCGCCGGTCGCCGCCATGTCCCAGATCCATCCAGGTGGCATCAGATCCACCCGGCCCGCCAACCAAACGGCTCCCCTCGTCCCGATCCACTTCGTCCCGGGATCTCCCCGTCCAACTTCCGTGATGTCAAAATATCTCTAAGTCCCAGATCTGCATACTTTTCATGCCATCTTCATCATGTCGTAACTCATCATCCATGGCTCCATTTTGAGCGTGTAGCATGTCAAAATGTTCGTCTCGACGAGTACATCATTTCATCTCATTGCATCATTTTCTTTTGAGCTCATCTTGATGCCCGAAATGCTATTGGAAGAGGGCTATGTGATGAATTTGTCAGATCTGTTTCAGCAAATGGCATTTTGTCATTTTTGCCATGTTTAATGTGTGCATGATATGATCCTGAGCTCTACATGTGTTTTGTTTAGGGGTGGAAAGTGGTAGCGGATAATCCGAAATATCCGATATTCGTATTCGAGAAAATGCCTATTCGTATCCGAAACATCCGCATCCGAATCAAAATGGAAATGGAAATTATCCATATTCGAATTTATTAAACAAATAAAAAATAAAATATGGTTGGAGATTTTGACACAAATATGGATATGGAAGTGGATATATCCGTATCCGAATAAGATTATGGGAGGTAATTTTTAAAATCCTAAGCTCAATATTCCAATTATCCAACATAAAAGCCAAATAAGTGGTCAAATTTTACTCTTTATATGATTAAACTTATAAATTATTATGCATTACAATAGTATTTATTCATAAACCTATTTATCATTGACTTATTGTATGTCACAAGTTGATTATTTTAGGTCACATAGAAATCGACTAATCTACTTAAGCAATATGTTGATATTATTCGTATCTGTTTCGAATCAAGAAAATATCCGATACGTATCCGTATTCGAATAATATTCGAGTCGCATCCGTATTCGATAACATCCGTATTCGGATTCGTATTCGTTTTGAAAATATGAAAATGGAAGTGGTAAGAGCACTATCCGATCCGCATCCGATCCGTTTCCACCCCTAGTTTTGTTATATGCCATGCCATCTTTACAGAGGTGCTTGCCATGTATTTTTGTGATATTTTTGGTGACTAGCACAAGCTTGCAAAGTAGCGTACTCGGTAATGCTGATTTTAGGGACTTAGAATTTCACTAAGTCCTTGTCCTGTTTTTGTCTTTATGCCATATGTTCATGTTGTTTCCTAGTGATCTGTGCCTCTTTTGAGGATGATTAGTAAGGATGTTTTGTTAACATTGTGGTGCTCTATACATCCATGTCTTTGTTTGCATTTAGGGAGCACCCTAGCTTGAGTTAATCGAGCTCTACTTTTGCTATAAAGTGATCCTGGCAGATTGTTGACATGTTTAGCGATTTTGCCGAGGATGTTGCTATTGATCCGTGCATGCTATGATGTTGTTCTTGCCATGTCTAGCTTCTATGCCATGTATTCTTGATGGGTGTATGCTTAGTTTGTCATGCCATGCTCTGTAGTGAGTGCATCGAGCTAATAAACATGCCTACTCGTTAACTGTTTTGCATGCTCCAGTTTTTTCACTAAGTCTGAATCTGTTTATATTTTTGCCATGTTCACATGCTTGCAATTGTATTTTCTCATCCCTTTTGGCTCAAGGTCACTAAGGGATTTTTGTTAAGTGCTTTGAGTAGCTTCATTCCATGCCTTTCTTTGCCATGATATTTTCCTGTAGCATGTAGTTTTCATTCTCTAAAGTGTGCTTCCTGATGATAAATTCCAGACTTGTGTTAATTTCACTAAGTCTGAAACCTGTTATCATTTGCACTTTTGCCATGCTTGTTTGACCCTGTTAATGAATGAATTAGCCGTAGCTCAGTGTTCATCTTTTGTCAATCATCTTTAGTGGACTCCTGCTATGTATTTTGTTACCATGTTTGAGTGCTGTAGCATATTTAACTTGATGCATTTAGATGGCTACTTGCTTATCGTTGACCGGTGCCATATTTGTTTTGCTTGCCATTTCCAAACCGTGCATCCGATTCCGGTGATCTTTATATCGATTTCAACTGAAATCACCTCACCTTTCTAGTGGAACTCTTGGATTTCCAAGTTGAGGCCAGGTTCAATCATTCCTTTCCAAATCATGCATATGCATCACATACCGCATCCCGCATATCACACAATGTTCGTGTGTGGTTTGTTTACTATGTTGTGTGGTTTGTTTACCATACCCTCGAAATCACTTCTATCTTTGCTTGCTAGTTGCTCGCTCTTTTGCTATGCCTATGCTATGATGCCTACCACTTGCTTATCATGCCTCCTATATTGTTGAGCCAAGCCTCTAACCCACCTTGTCCTAGCAAACCGTTGTTTGGCTATGTTACCGCTTTGCTCAGCCCCTCTTATAGCGTTGTTAGTTGCAGGTGAAGATTGGAGTTTGTTCCATGTTGGAACATGGATATTTTGTTGGGATATCACAATATCTCTTATTTAATTAATGCATCTATATACTTGGTAAAGGGTGGAAGGCTCGGCCTTATGCCTGGTGTTTTGTTCCACTCTTGCCGCCCTAGTTTCCATCATATCGGTGTTATGTTCCCGGATTTTGTGTTCCTTACGCGGTTGGGTTATAATGGGAACCCCTTGACAGTTCGCCTTGAATAAAAATCCTCCAGCAATGCCCAACATTGGTTTTACCATTCACCACCTAGCCTTTTCTTTTCCCTTGGGAGTCGTGCTCCTGAGGGTCATCATTATTTTACCCCCGGGGCCAGTGCTCCTCTGAGTGTTGGTCCAAACTAGAGCCCTGTGCAGCGCCCCCTCGGGGAAACTCGAGGTTTGGTTTTAGTTGTATGGAGAGCTCATCTGAGTGTGCCCTGAGAACGAGATATGTGCAGCTCCTATCGGGATTTGTCGGCACATTCGGGCGGTGTTGCTGGATGTGTTTTACATTGTCGAAATGTCTTGTAACCGGGATTCCGAGTCTGATCGGGTCTTCCCGCTAGAAGGAATATCCTTCGTTGACCGTGAGAGCTTGTGATGGGCTAAGTTGGGACACCCCTGCAGGGATTTGAACTTTCGAAGCCGTGCCCGCGGTTATGGGCTGATGGGAATTTGTTAATGTCCGGTTGTAGAAGACCTGAAGTTGACCTTAATTAAAATACATCAACCGCGTGTGTAACCGTGATGGTCTCTTTCCGGCGGAGTCCGGGAAGTGAACACGGTGTTGGAGTTATGTTTGACGTAGGTTGTTCTAGGATCACTTCTTGATCATAGTTGTTCGACCGTGCTTTTGCCTTCTCTTCTCGCTCTCATTTGCGTATGTTAGCCACCATATATGCTAGTCGCTTGCTGCAGCTCCACCTCATACCTTTTACCCTTCCTATAAGCTTAAATAGTCTTGATCGCGAGGGTGTGAGATTGCTGAGTCCCCGTGACTCACAGATACTTCAAAAACCAGTTTACAGGTGCCGATGTTACCGAGCAGGTGACGCAAACAATGCTCAAGGAGGAGCTCGTTGAAGATCTTGTCCTTTGTGTTGTTTCATTCTAGTTGATCAGTAGTGGAGCCCGGTTGGGTCGATCGGGGATCTGTGTAGCATTTGGGGTAGTCTTCTTTATTTTGGTTCCATAGTCGGACCTTGATTGTATTTGGATGTTGTATTGCTTTATTCATGTATTGTGTGAAGTGGCGATTGTAAGCCATCTACGTATCTCTTTCCCTTATGTATTACACGGGTTGTGTGAAGATTACCTCACTTCCGACATTGCTTTCAATGCGGTTATGCCTCTAAGTCGTGCTTCGACACGTGGGAGATATAGCCGCATCAAGGGCGTTACAAGTTGGTATCAGAGCCTTCCCCGACCTTAGGAGCCCCCTGCTTGATCGAATTGTTGGCGTTATTGAGTCTAGAAAAATGTTCCTGTTCAATGCGGTTATGCCTCTAAGTCGTGCTTCGACACGTGGGAGATATAGCGCATCGAGGGCGTTATAGAGTTGATAAGAAATTAAATGTTATTCATTATGCTAGTAAGACTCTAGACAATGCTCAAAGAAATTATGCTACTACTGAAAAAGAGCTTTTAGCAGTTGTATTGGCTTGTGATAAGTTCAGAGCTTATATTGTTGATTCTAAAGTAACTATTCACATTGATCATGCTGCTATTAAATACCTTATGGAAAAGAAAGATGCTAAACCTAGACTTATTAGATGGGTTATCTTGCTACAAGAATTTGATTTGCATATTGCTGATAGAAAGGGAGCTGAGAACCCCGTTGCAGACAACTTGTCTAGGTTAGAGAATGTTCTTGATGACCCACTACCTATTAATGATAGCTTTGCTGATGAACAATTAAATGTTATAAGTACTTCTCGTAGTACTCCATGGTATGCTGATTATGCTAATTATATTGTTGCTAAGTTTATACCACCTAGCTTCACATACCAGCAAAAGAAAAAGTTTTTCTATGACTTGAGACATTACTTTTGGGATGACCCACATCTTTATAAAGGAGTAGATGGTGTTATTAGACGTTGTGTACCTGAGCATGAACATGAACAGATCCTACGCAAGTGTCATTCCGAGGCTTATGGAGGACACCACGCTGGAGATAGAACTGCACATAAGGTATTGCAATCTGGTTTTTATTGGCCTACTCTCTTCAAGGATGCCCGTAAGTTTGTCTTATCTTGTGATGAATGTCAAAGAATTGGTAATATTAGTAGACGTCAAGAAATGCCTATGAATTATTCTCTTGTTATTGAACCGTTTGATGTTTGGGGCTTTGATTATATGGGACCTTTTCCTGCCTCTAATGGATACACACATATTTTAGTTGCTGTTGATTACGTTACTAAGTGGGTAGAAGCTATTCCAACTAGTAGTGCTGATCATAACACTTCTATTAAAATGCTTAAGGAAGTTATTTTTCCGAGGTTTGGAGTCCCTAGATATTTAATGACTGATGGTGGTTCACACTTTATTCATGGTGCTTTCCATAAAATGCTTGCTAAGTATGATGTTAATCATAGAATTGCATCTCCTTATCACCCACAGTCTAGTGGTCAAGTAGAGTTGAGCAATAGAGAGCTCAAATTAATTTTGCAAAAGACTGTTAATAGGTCTAGAAAGAATTGGTCCAAGAAACTTGATGATGCATTATGGGCTTATAGAACTGCATACAAAAATCCTCTGGGTATGTCTCCGTATAAAATGGTTTATGGAAAAGCATGTCACTTACCTGTCGAACTAGAACATAAGGCATATTGGGCCATTAAAGAGCTCAACTATGATTTTAAACTTGCCGGTGAGAAGAGGTTATTTGATATTAGCTCACTTGATGAATGGAGAACCCAAGCTTATGAAAATGCCAAGTTGTTTAAAGAAAAAGTTAAAAGATGGCATGACAAAAGGATATAAAAGCGTGAGTTTAATGTAGGTGATTATGTATTGCTATACAACTCTCGTTTAAGATTTTTTGCAGGAAAACTTCTCTCTAAATGGGAAGGCCCCTATGTTATCGAAGAGGTCTATCGTTCCGGTGCCATAAAGATCAACAACTTCGAAGGCACAAATCCGAAGGTGGTAAACGGTCAAAGAATCAAACATTATATCTCAGGTAATCCCATAAATGTTGAAACCAATATTATTGAAACCGTAACCCCGGAGGAATACATAAGGGACACTTTCCGGAACATTTCAGACTCCGAAAAGGAATAGGTATGTGGTACGGTAAGTAAACCGACTCCAAAACAATTTTAAGGCAATATTTCTCCGTCTTAGAATATTTAGAAAAATTGAAAAATAAGTAGCAGTCCGGGAAGGACACGAGGGCCCCACGAGGGTGGTGGGCGCGCCCTACCCCTCTGGGCGCGCACCCTACCTCGTGAGCACGTCGTGTGCCTTCCGGACTCCGTTTTCTTGCACGATACATATTTTGGTCGGTAAAAATTCATTATATAACCTCCCGAAGGTTTTGACTCCCGTATCACGCAAATCTCCTCTGTTCTTGTTTCGAGCTGTTTTCTGTCAGGGTTTTCCAGGCTAGGCATCATGTCGTCTCCCTCCTCCAACAATGGTGACAATGATGCTTGGCTAATGAAGATAGATCTGAAGAGGGAAGAACCCACGAGGGTCAACAAGGATGAAAGGATCAAGAAGGCCACGGAGGATCAAGCTCCGGCAACAAAAGACATCCTTCAACTTGATCATAACCTTCTTACCCCAACTAAGATCGAAGCTTTCAAGATGATTGAGTTAGCTCGTATACAAAACAAGTATCTCACACAAGAAAATATTTTGTTGAAGGAGCATATTGTCGCACTCAAGGGCATTATTCGCAAGCTAGAGGACCTCTTACGCTCGATGTGCGATTATCCGTCACCTCCACCTTCTTCACCGACAGAGGAGATATAATCACATGGGTATGGGCACTCCCCTTGGCAACTGCCAAGCTTGGGGGAGGTGCCCCGGTATCGTATCACAATCACAACTCCTATCTTTACCGTTTTTTCTTAGTTCGATCCTACTAGTAGTATCTTGATCTAGTAGAATAAAGTTTATGGCATGATCTAGTTTTGAGTTTGCTTTATGAATCTCTCTTTGTAATCGAGTCTGTGAGCTATATATAATAAAGATTAGTGTTGAGTCAAGGGCTTGATTATTTTGCCATGATCTTGGGTGAATAAAAGGAAAGAGAAAAAGAATAAAAAGAAACAAAAATTTCATATTGATCTTATTGAGAGTAATGACTTCACATATAAAGAGTATGATGATTAAAAGTTGTTGGGAGTTGGCAGACATAGCTTTGGTCATTGTTGCAATTAATAGGAAGTAATAAGGAAAGAGAGGTTTTCACATATAGATATATTATCATTGACATCTTTTATGATTGGGAGCACTCATTAAAATATGACATGCTAAAGGGTTGATGTTGGACAAGGAAGACAACGTAATGAGTTATGTCTTTCTTATATCTGAGATAAAGTATGTTGTCATGGATCCTCTAACTTGTTGAGCTTGCCTTTCCCCCTCATGATAGCCAAATTCTCAGCACCAAGTAGAAATACTACTTGTGCTTCCAAAATCCCTAAACCAGTTTTGCCATGAGAGTCCACCACATCTACCTATGGATTGAGTAAGATCCTTCAAGTAAGTTGTCATCGGTGCAAAGCAATAAAAATTGCTCTAAATATGTATGATTGATTGGTGTGGGAGAAATAAGCTTTATACGATCTTGTGATGTGGAAGTAATAAAAGCGACGGACTGCATAGTAAAGGTTCATATCACAAGGGGCAATATAAAGTGACGTTCTTTCGCATTGAGATTTTGTGCATCCAACCATAAAAGTGCATGGCAACCTTTGCTTCCCTCTGCGGAGGGCCTATCTTTTATTATTATCTTCTACCTTATGCAAGAGTCACGGTGATCTTCACCTTTCCTTTTTCATTTTATCATTTGGCAAGCTCAGCATGTTGGAAAGAACATGATATATATATATATATATATATATATATCTAATTGGATATAGGGGAGCATGAATTATTATTTTTGACATTACCCTTGAGGTAAAAGGTTGTGGGGCAAAACTATAAGCCCCTATCTTTCTCTATGTCCGATTAAAACTCCGTAACCACAAGTATTGCGTGAGTGTTAGCAATTATGAAGGACTAGATGATAGTTGAGTATGTGGACTTGCTTTTTAGCTCTGACATAGACTCTTTCCGATGTTATAATAAATTGCAATTGCTTCAATGACTGAGATTATAGTTTGTCGGAGCCCAATAAGGTTCATGATTTATACTTTTGCATTGTGAATAGATCATCACTTGAACATAAGTAATCATATGACAAAATCTATATATGTTGCTGTTATGAGAATAATTATGATGCCTTCATGTCCGTATTTTATTTTTATCGACGCCTCTACCTCTAAACATGAGGACATATTTATTGTTATCGGCTTTTCGCTTGAGGACAAGCGAGGTCTAAGCTTGGGGGAGTTGATACGTCCATTTTGCATCATGCTTTTATATCGATATTTATTGCATTATGGACTGTTATTTCACTTTATGTCACAATACTTATGGCTATTCTCTCTTATTTTACAAGGTTTACATAAGGAGGGAGAATGCCGGCAGCTGGAATTCTGGGCTGGAAAAGGAGAAAATATTAGAGACCTATTCTGTGCAACTCCGAAAGTCCTGAAACTCCACAGAACATCTTAAAATGAATAAAGAAAAATCCACACCAAAGATGAAGGCTAGGGGGCCCACACCCTGCTCACGAGGGTGGGGGGCGCGCCCCCTACCTCGTGGGCCCCCTGGCGGGTCTCCGACGTTCATCTTCTGCTATATGAAGTCTTTCGATGAGAAAAAAATCGGAAGGAACTTTTCAGGACGAGACTCTGCCGCCACGAGGCGGAACCTTGGCGGAACCAATCTAGAGCTCCGGCAGAGCTGTTCTGCCGGGGATACTTCCCTCCGGGAGGGGGAAATCATCACCATCGTCATCACCAACGCTCCTCTCATCGGGAGAGAGCAATCTCCATCAACATCTTCACCAGCACCATCTCATCTCCAAACCCTAGTTCATCTCTTGTATCCAATTCTTGTCTCAAAGTCCAGGATTGGTGCTAGTAGGTTGCTAGTAGTGTTGATTACTCCTTGTAGTTGATGCTAGTTGGTTATTTGGTGGAAGATCATATGTTCAGATCCTATATGCATATTATTTCCCCTCTAATTATGAACATGAATATGCTTTGTGAGTAATTACGTTTGTTCCTGAGGACAAGGGAGAAGTCTTGCTATTAGTAGTCATGTGAATTTGGTATTCCTTTGATATTTTGATAAGATGTATGTTTCTAGCCTCTAGTGGTGTTATGTGAACGTCGACTACATAACACTTCACCATTATTTGGGCCTAGAGGAAGGCATTGGGAAGTAATAAGTAGATGATGGGTTGCTAGAGTGACAGAAGCTTAAACCGTAGTTTATGCGTTGCTTCGTAAGGGGCTGATTTGGATCCACATGTTTCATGCTATGGTTAGGTTTACCTTAATACTTTTGTTGTAGTTGCGGATGCTTGCAATAGAGGTTAATCATAAGTGGGATGCTTGTTCAAGTAAGAGCAACACCCAAGCACCGGTCCACCCACATATCAAATTATCAAAGTATCGAACGCGAATCATATGAACGTGATGAAAACTAGCTTGACGATATTCCCATGTGTCCTCAGGAGCGCTTTTCCTATTATAAGAGTTTGTTCCGGCTTGTCCTTTGCTACAAAAAGGATTGGGCCACCTTGATGCACTTTATTTACTTTTGTTACTTGTTGCTCGTTACAATTTACCTTATCACAAAACTATCTGTTACCACTTATTTCAGTACTTGCAGAGAATACCTTGCTGAAAACCGCTTATCATTTCCTTCTGCTCCTTGTTGGGTTCGACACTCTTACTTATCGAAAGGACTACGATAGATCCCCTATACTTGTGGGTCATCAGCTACCAAACGTCACAATGTAATTGGGTGATTATAAAGGTGCTCTACAGGTGTCTCCGAAGGTACTTGTTGAGTTGGCGTATTTCGAGATTATGATTTGTCACTCCGATTGTCGGAGAGGTATCTCTGGGCCCTCTCGGTAATACACATCACTATAAGCCTTGCAAGCAATGTGACTAATGAGTTAGTTGCGGGATGATGCATTACTGAACGAGTAAAGAGACTTTCCGGTAACGAGATTGAACTAGGTATTGAGATACCAAGGATCGAATCTCGGGCAAGTAACATACCGATGACAAAGGGAACAACGTATGTTGTTATGCGGTTTGACCGATAAAAATCTTCGTAGAATATGTAGGAGCCAATATGAGCATCCAGGTTCCGCTATTGGTTATTGACCGGAGACGTGTCTCGGTCATGTCTACATAGTTCTCGAACCCATAGGGTCCGCACGCTTAAAGTTTGGTGACGATCGGTATTATGAGTTTTTGTGTTTTGATGTACCGAAGGTAGTTCGGAGTCCCAGATATGATCACGGACATGACGAGGAGTGTCGAAATGGTCGAGATGTAAAGATTGATATATTGGACGACTATATTCGGACACGGGAAGTGTTCCAAGTGGTTTCGGATAAAAACCGGAGTACCTGGGGGTTACCGGAACCCCCCGGGGAGTTAATTGGGCCTCATGGGCCTTAGTGGGAGAAGAGGAGGGGCGGCCAGGGCAGCCGCACGCCCCCTCCCCCTCTAAGTCCATATTGGACAAGGAGGGGGCGGCGCCCCCCCTTTTCCTTCTCGTCCTCTCTCCGTTCCTTCCCTCTCCTACTCCAACAAGGAAAAGGAGGAGTCCTACTCCCGGTGGGAGTAGGACTCCTCCCTTGGCGCGCCCTCCTCCTAGCCGGCTGATACGTCTCCGTCGTATCTACTTTTCCAAACACCGTTGCCCTTGTTTTGTACTCTAACTTGTATGATTTGAATGGAACTAACCCGGACTGACGCTGTTTTCAGCAGAATTGGCATGATGTTGTTTTATGTGCAGAAAACAAAAGTTCTCGGAATGACTTGAAACTCCACGGAATATCTTACAATAAATAATAAAAAATCCTCTCCAAAGATGAATACCAGGGGGCCCACACCCTTGCCACGAGGGTGGGGGGCGCCCCCCTAGGGCGCGCCCCTACCTCGTGGCCCCCCTGGAGACCTCCCGACTCCAACTCCAACTCTATATAACTGCTTTCGGGGAGAAAAAAAATAAGAGAGAAGATTTCATCGTGTTTTACGATACGGAGCCGTTGCCAAGCCCTAAAACCTCTCGGGAGGGCTGATCTGGAGTCCGTTCGGGGCTCCGGAGAGGGGGATTCGTCGCCATCGTCATCATCAACCATCCTGCATCACCAATTTCATGATGCTCACTGCCGTGCATGAGTAATTCCATCGTAGGCTTGCTGGACGGTGATGGGTTGGATGAGATTTATCATGTAATCGAGTTAGTTTTTTTAAGATTTGATCCCTAGTATCCACTATGTTCTGAGATTGATGTTGCTATGACTTTGCTATGCTTAATGCTTGTCACTAGGGCCCGAGTGCCATGATTTAACCTATTATGTTTTCATCAATATATGAGAGTTCTTGATCCTATCTTGCAAGTCTATAGTCACCTATTATGTGTTATGATCCGTTAACCCCGAAGTGACAATAATCGGGATACTTACCGGTGATGACCGTAGTTTGAGGAGTTCATGTATTCAGTATGTGTTAATGCTTTGTTTCGGTTCTCTATTAAAAGGAGGCCTTAATATCCCTTAGTTTCCATTAGGACCCCGCTACCACGGGAGGGTAGGACAAAAAATGTCATGCAAGTTCTTTTGCATAAGCACGTATGACTATATTTGGAATACATGCCTACATTACATTGATGAATTGGAGCTAGTTCTGTGTCACCCTATGTTATGACTGTTACATGCTGAACCGCATCTGGCATAATTATCCATCACTGATCCGATGCCTACGAGCTTTCCATATACTGGTTTACGCTTATTTACTTTTCCGTTGCTATTGTTACAATCACTACATAATACCAAAATATTACCTTGCTTTCATTACTCTTTTGTTACCGTTACCATCACTATCATATTACTTTGCTACTAAACACTTTGCTGCAGATACTAAGTTTCTAGGTGTGGTTGAATTGACAACTCAACTGCTAATACTTGAGAATATTCTTTGGCTCCCCTTGTGTCGAATCAATAAATTTGGGTTGAATACTCTACCCTCGAAAGCTGTTGCGATCCCCTATACTTGTGGGTTATCAAGACCTAATTTCTGGCGCCGTTGCCGGGGAGCATAGCTCTATTCTTTGAGTCACTTGGGATTTATATCTGCTGGACACTCTGAAGAATTTGAAAGATGCTAAGACAACAATTTATCCCTCAACTACGAGGGGAGGTAAGGAACTGCCATCTAGCTCTGCACTTGATTCACCTTTTGTTATGAGTAAGCTTGCGACACCTAAACCTGCTTCTGCTATTCGTTCTGATATGTCGCATGTTATTGATGATGCTACTTCTGCTATACATGATACTTATGATGAAGCTACTTCTATGCTTGATACTACTGTGCCACTTGGTGATTTTCTCGAGGAACGACTTGCTAGGGCTAGAGAGATTGAAAATATTGAATCTGATTATGAGGATGAAAGTGATGATGAAGAATCACTTGTTATTCCTGAGGGTTATTTATTTGATCAAGAAGCTTCTTTAGCTATTTTAGCTTGCAAAGATAGATATGAACTCAAAAGGTTATTAGCTAAATGGAATAAGAAATCTCTAAATGCTAGGATGAGACCTGACCCTGCTTTTGCTACTTCACCTATCTGTGTTACTGATAAGGATTATGAATTCTCTGTTGATCCTGATATAATTACTTTGGTTGAATCTGATCCTTTTCATGGCTATGAATCTGAAACTGTTGTGGCACATCTTACTAAATTAAATGATATAGCCACCCTGTTCACTAATGATGAGAGATCTCGTTACTTTTATATCCTTAAAATATTTCCGTTCTCATTAAAGGGTGATGCTAAGATATGGTTTAATTCTCTTGATCCTGGTTGTGTGCGTAGTCCCCAGGATATGATCTATTACTTCTCTGCTAAATATTTCCCTGCTCATAGGAAACAAGCTGCTTTAAAGGAAATATACAACTTTGTGCAAATTAAAGAAGAGAGTCTACTTAATGCTTTGCCTGATCATCCTCTTAAGAAAAATGAAATACTTGATATCTTTTATAATGGACTAACCAATGCTTCCAGAGATTACCTGGATAGTTGTGTTGGTTCTCTTTTCAGGGAAAGAACACCGGATGAAGCTGAAATCTTATTGAATAATATGTTGACAAATGAAAATAATTGGGCACCTCCTGAGCCAACTCCTGCTCCAATTAATGATCCTATTCCTAAACCAACTCCGAAGAAGAGAGGTATTCTATTTCTCAGTCCCGAAGATATGCAAGAGGCAAAGAAATCTATGAAAAAAAGGTATTAAAGCTGAAGATGTTAAGAATTTACCTCCTATTGAAGAAATACATGGTCTTAATTTATCACCCGCCGAAGAAACATATGATTTTGATCCTTTACTTATTGAAGAACCTCCAGACCTCGATAACCCGACACAGGTAGTAAAGGTAAATTCTCTCTATAGGTATGATAAAGCTGAAATCCCTCCTACTAAAATTGCTAGTCAGTGTTTGGATGAGTTTGATAATTTTATGTTTAAGCAAGAAGACTTCAATGCTTCTTTTGGTACACAATTAAAACAAGATGCTGATATGATTAAATACTTGGGTGATTATATGGCTAATATTAGAGGTGAACTTAAACTTGTTAGCAAACATGCTTCTATGGTTACCACTCAAGTAGAACAAGTACTTAAAGCTCAAAAGGAATTGCTCAATGAGATGAATAGTAAGAAAAATAATTATGCTGTTAAAGTGGCTACTAGAACTGGTAGAATGACTCAGGAACCTTTGTATCCTGAAGGCCACCCTAAGAGAATTGAGCAAGATTCTTAGAGAAATAATATTGATGCACCTAGTTCTTCTAAAAAGAAGAAAAAGAAAAATGATAGAACTGTGCAAACTTCTAGTGAACCTATTGCTGAACCACCTGATAATCCAAATGATATCTCTATGTCTGATGCTGAAACGCAATCTGGCAATGAACATGAACCTAATGAAAATGTTAATGATGATGTTCATAATAATGCTCAACCTAGTAATGATAATGATGTAGAAATTGAACCTTGTGTTGATCTTGATAACCCACAATCAAAGAATCAACGTTATGATAATAAAGACTTTGTTGCTAGGAAACATGGTAAAGAAAGAGAGCCTTGGGTTCTGAAACCCATGCCTTTTCCTCCCAAACCATCCAAGAAAAAGGATGATGAGGATTTTGAGCGCTTTGCTAAATGATTAGACCTATCTTTTTGCGTATGCGATTGACTGATATGCTCAAAATGAATCCTTATGCTAAGTACATGAAAGATATTGTTACAAATAAAAGAAAGATACCAGAAGCTGAAATTTCCACCATGCTTGCTAATTATACTTTTAAGGGTGGAATACCAAAGAAACTTGGAGATCCAGGAGTACCTACTATACCATGCTCCATTAAAAGAAACTATGTTAAAACTGCTTTATGTGATCTTGGAGCCGGTGTTAGTGTTATGCCTCTCTCTTTATATCGTAGACTTGACTTGAATAAGTTGACACCTACTAAAATATCTTTGCAAATGGCTGATAAATCAACTGCTATACCTGTCGGTATTTGTGAGGACGTGCCTGTTGTGGTTGCAAACGTTACTATTTTAACGGACTTTGTTATTCTTGATATTCCCGAGGACGATAGTATGTCTATTATTCTTGGAAGACCTTTTCTTAATACTGCAGGGGCTATTATTGATTGCAACAAAGGCAATGTTACTTTTCATGTTAATGGTAATGAGCATACAATATACTTTCCGAGGAAACAACCTCAAGTTCATAGTATCAATTCTATCGGAAATATTCCATCGATTATATTTGGAGGTTTTGAATTTCCTCTTCCTACTGTCAAGAAGAAATATGATATACTTATTATTGGGGATGTGCATATCCCCGTTGAGGTAACCTAGTGTTATTCAAAATTTCTCCGGTTTCATGTTAATTGGAATGAGCTTGTTAACAAGACTTGATCAACCTTGTTAGTGGTCCTTTTGATGAGCATGAGATGGATGAAACTAGAAGCACAACCTTCTGTACCCTCTCTATACTTTCTGTTATTTAGTTGAAATAAAGTAAAAATAAATAATTTTCTTTCCGTTATCTGATTATCCGTGCAATATAAAAATACCTCAAAAATAAAAGTTCTCCAAATGCCCTGAAAATTAAATATGATTTTTCTAGAATATTTGAGGATTTATGGAACAAAGAACACACCAGGGGGGCCAACCACCTTGCCACGAGGGTGGAGGGCGCGCCCCCTTGCCTTGTGGGCCCACGGTGGCCCTCCTCCACTTATTCCTACCCCATATTCTTCTCCTTCCTCCCACAAACACGAAAAACCAACTCAAGCACAAGTTCCAGCCCTCTTTGCTGTAATTTTGGATCTCCTTGCTCAAAGCACCTCTCACAAAACTGCTTGGGGAGATTGTTCCTTGGTATGTGACTCCTCCATTTGTCCAATTAGTTTTTGTTCTAGTGCTTTATTCATTGCAAATTTTTGCTGCTTAGGTGACCCTGTTCTCGAGCTTGCATGTCAAATTTATATGGTCAAAAGTAAGTTTTGATGCATGATTTAGGCCCTAGGCACTTGTAGGAGTGGTTGCTATCAATATTATTGAGTTTGGTTTACTTTTATTTTGAAGTTACTAAAAAATTTCAGAATTTTTCAGAGGAAGAAATATGCTTAGAAAAATGTTCCAAGGTGGTTCTTCAAGAAGCAAGGACCCAGGCTTGCAATGCATGATGCTGGCAAAGAGCCACCAAGAGACGCTCCAGTGCGTCCTTGTGAGTGGCCTTCTGAAAATTTTATGGATCGAGCGGGAAATTAAGAAGAATTTAATGCATATTTGCGCAATGCCGGTCTTGATAACTTTGAGGCAGACAAATGCCCCCAGTATCATGATCTCACATGCTCTTCTGTGAGGAGGTTTGAGTATTCATCTTCGTGTAATTCTCCTTCAGTCATGTTTGATCTTTATGACAAATCTTATACCATGGACTTAGAGGATTTCACTTTTGCTTGCAAACTTCCACAATGGGGTAGTGTCAGGGATCCCCCTAAATCTGAATTTAGAAACTTTCTTGCTAGTATAACTGTAGGGGAATCTAGAGATATAACACAAGCTACCATAGGGAGCATTCACTTTCCTGCTATACATTATTTTGCTCTCTTCATAGGTAGGTGCATAAATGCTAAGGATGAAGCATGTCACATGTGTGTCCCCAATCTTAGCATTCTCAGGAGTGCTGTGTCAGGAGACCAATCTTATCATATGGGAGCCATTGTAGCTCGTAGGTTGCATCATAATAGATATAATGGAGATTTCTTTGGAGGAATTTATGCAACCCGCTTAGCTAAATTTCTTGAGATAGACGTTCGTGAAGGAGACATGGAGTTGCCTCCTGCTTATTTAGATTTTGATTCTATGGTTTCTCACCATTTTGTCGAGAGGAACGAATTGCCTCTCCAGTACCGACTAATCTTTGACAGACGCCGTGCTGTCCGTATTACTCTCCCTGCTCCTGCTTTCTTTGATTATCAGGCAAGAGGAGGATATACTATTACCAGAGAGGAGGTAGATGAGTACGAGAGGAGAGCGGAGGCCGCTCGTCGCCACACTGCAGCTCAGGAGGCGATAGCCGGTGCATCACAATACGACCCCAACAACTATTATTATGGATATCAGCCAGGTCAGCCGTGGCCATAAACCAACTTAGGCCAAAATCCTAAGCTTGGGGGAGTACGTATTTCTCACCGACATTAAATTTATGTTCACACACACTCATTGCTAGATGTCGGTGTTCATACTTTTTCATTGTATCATCCATGCTAGTTTATTTCCTTTTATGCTTTCTTCTTGTGTGTTTAATAAACCTTAAGAAAAAACAAAAAAAATTAGTTGTAGCTTTTAATTAATTTACTTTCCATACTTGTAGTAGTAATTAAAAAGAAAACCCAAAAAATATTTCCTGTTCTTCTTTTGCTTGTTGGGAGCTTTCCCATGTAAATAGTTTTATTTCTTTTCTTTTCTTTGGGGGTCAGTAGGAGAAGACCATGATTAAATTGTTGAAGTGGCTCTTATATGCTTTATTGTTGATTTAACCAAGAGCCCATATTGCTTTGTCTTCTCGTGTTTATTAAATGCTCACAGATTCCAGCTTAGTCCAATGCACGTGCACTCTTATTATTATTCACATCGTTCGGTCGTGCAAGTGAAAGGCAATTATGATGATATATGATGGACTGACTGAGATGAGAAAAGTTGGTATGAACTCGACCTCTTTTGTTTTTGTAAATATGATGAGTTCATTGTTCTTGATTCAGCTTGTTATGAATAAACATGTTTGCAATGACAATTAGAGATCCTAGTTGCTTGTGCCATGCTTGATTAGCTATGAGTTATAATGGTTTACCTTGCGTGCCAACATGCTATTAAAATGGTTATGATGTGGTATGATAGCGTGGTATCCTCCTCTGAATGATTTAAGTGACTCGACTTGGCACATGTTCACGCATGTAGTTGAAACAAATCAACATAGCCTTCACGATATTTATGTTCATGGTGGATTATATCCTACTCATGCTTGCATCCAATGTTTATTAATTTTAATGCATGTACATGGCTGTTGTCGCTCTCTAGTTGGTCGCTTCCCAGTCTTTTGCTAGCCTTCACCTGTACTAAGCGGGAATACTGCTTGTGCATCCAATCCCTTAAACCCCAAAGTTATTCCAGATGAGCCCACTATACCTTCCTATATGCGGTATCTACCTGCCGTTCCAAGTAAATTTGTATGTGCCAAACTATAAACCTTCAAATAATCATCCTGTTTTGTATGCTCGAATAGCTCATGTATCAACTAGGGCTGTCTATATCTTCCATGCTAGGCGGGTTATTCTCAAGAGGAGTGGACTCCGCTCCTCACTCACGAGAAAATGGCTGGTCATCGGGATGCCCAGTCCCATGCTTTATGCAAACTAAATCAAAAATAATTGCAAAACAAAACTCCCCCTGGGACCTGATGTATGTTGGAGGCACTCGTTGCTTCGAGCAAGTCATGGATTGATGTTTGTTGGTGGAGGGGGAGTATAAACTTTACCATTCTGTTTGGGAACCGCCTATAATGTGTGTAGCATGGAAGATATCGCCATCTCTTGGTTGTTATGTTGACAATGAAAGTATACCGCTCAAAATATTATTCACCTCTATTTCAAAACCGAGCTCTGGCACCTCTACAAATCCCTGCTTCCCTCTGTGAAGGCACTATCTATTTACTTTTATCCTAACTCATCATCCTCTTATTAAAAGCACCAGTTGGAGAGCACCGCTGTGATTTGCATTCATTACTGTTAAATTATATTGGGTGTTGAGGATATAACCATTAAGGGTAAACCGCCCAGGAGGGGTCGGTTCACCTTCACCTATGCTGAAGCCCAAGGAAACCCAGAAGATGGCGCTTTACGGATAAGGCTTAGAGGCCCAGAGCCCGCAGGCGATTTAGGGCCCATGGTAGTAAACCACCATGATTGTATAAACTTGTATTATAAGATAGGAAAGAGGAGACCGAGGCGGACACTTGTATGAGCCAGCCTCGGGACTCTGTAGACCAGCCGGGGTCCTCCTGAGTATATAAAGGGGTGACCCGACAGCGGTTCAAGGAGAGATAACAACAACTCGAGAGCCAGACAAAGCGGATTCTCTCCCTGGCCTTCGAACCCATAGCAATACCAATCACAACTAGACGTAGGCTTTTACCTTCATCGAAGGGGCCGAACTAGTATAAACTCCCGTGTCCCTTTGTCCGGTTTAACCCCTTCAAGCTAACCCATAGCGATGGCTCCACGACTAAGTCCTTTCACAAGGACAACTGTCGTGACAAACCCATGACAGTTGGCGCCCACCGTGGGGCTATCACACGGTGGTTCTGAGTTCTTGAAGGGAAGCTTTGATGGACTCAAGGGATACGCCATGGGCCGGATGATGAAGAGTCGCCGTGGAAAGCTCTACATCGACAACGCAGGATGGGGTCCCGAGGCCGATTCAATCGAATACGGGTACCGGGTCCCCTTTGGTGGGATTCACGTCTTCATCGGCAAGATCGGCGAACCAGCCCCCGAGCCGGACATCTGCACTGACATCATCAAAACGGCTCGGCGTGCAAGTTCTTCACCGGTTCAGCCCGAGGCAAGGCATGTTTTCGTAGGTGTCGTCCATGGATCGGGGTACGAGGAGGGACCGGTCTCCGATGGAGAAACCGTAGTCCGCAGTGGTGACGAGTCTTCTGGAGAAACCGAATCGCTTTACCAGTTGTAGGACGGCCGGATTGAGGGAGGATCCGAGGGTAACAGTATTCCGGATTCCCCCGGTCTGCCAAACTGGGCCGCCATCTTCATGGCCGGCACACGATCGGCGCCTCATTCATCTACCTCCGCAGCAGTGCTCTACGGTTCAACGACGGCCACACCAGCAGGGGTAGGAAGCTCGGCGCCGCCTCCGGCCCAAGTCTTATCTGATTTGTTCGACGCTCTGGCGGCACTGATGTCCGCGGAGGTAGACGCAGCAGCCAGGGATCAACACGATGCGGAGATTCTAAAAGTTAAAGATCAGATAGCCCAGGCTAAAGCGGACATGGCAGCAGAGAACACCAGGATGGCTACAGAGCGGGCCGAGTTGGAAGCACAGGCTTATCGGATTAGACTGGATCAGAATGCTTCGGAGGAGGTCATGAGAAGAAGGTACCGATCACGTCTCCCGTTGGTTTATGAGCCGTAGAATATTTTCATCATGCCAGGTGCAGGAGCTGGTAACCAAACCACGCTGAACCGGGCGGGGGCGCCGGGAGCAGGAGCGCCGGTTCAGCCGCGCACAACAGACCTGCCTCGCCAGAACAACGTTGTACCATCAACGCCGCCTGGGCATTATTCCAACCCGTTGGACAACATTGTGGCCGCCGCTTCGCGTCTGGCGGCCCTCCCAACCGACAGCGAGTCACCGGTTGCAGTGGAAGCGCGTCGGGCCAGGGATCTCCTTCAGACAACACTAAATCAACAGCAAGCATATTCACACAGCCGTGAGAGGATTCATTCCACTCCCCGTCCAAGTCGGAGTTATAGCAGACACGTGGAGGACGAACCGGCCGTGTCCAGTAGTGCACGCCACCGAAATTCACCACGGGGGAACAACCCGGCCGGGGGAGGTGCTAATGCGCAAGATGTTGTGGAACACGGCCGTGCACGTCGAGAGGCCAAGTTGACAGCTCGACACGAAGCATGACAACATACTCCGGTTCACCCCACTGCCTCCGTGGAGCCAGGGGTGATGTTCAGTTCCCTAGGGGTACCATGTTTAACTCCCGCATTGCGTAATGTGCGACTGCCCAAGGATTTCAAGGGACCTCGTAAGGTACCAAATTACACCGCCGATTTGTAGCCAAAGGCGTGGGTGGAGAGCTATGAGATGGCAATGGAGATGTTAGATGTGGATGAGGCGGTGTGTGCTAAATATTTCACCATGATGTTGGAAGGAACAGCTCACACTTAGTTGAAGAGCTTGCCGACCAACTCTATTGGTTCATGGGCCAAGTTGAAGCACCGGTTTATGCAGAACTTCAAGGATACGTGTAAGCATCCGATGTCAATTGTAGATCTGTCCGCTTGTGTCCAAGAGGAAGGAGAGTCCACGACCCATTGGGTCAAACGGGTCTCGGGATTTTGCATTCATCAGATCATATCAATGCAGACACCGCAATGTTAATGTTAGAGGGCAATTGCCGTTTCAAGACGTTGAAACAGAAGTTGGGGAGGCTCAAACGTCACTGCAACGACATGTCAACACTCATGGCCGCTTTGGTTAAGTATGCCGATTCAGATAATACCAAGGATCCGGATTCAGAGGAGGACAAACCGGAGAAGGGAAAGAAGAACGACGGTGCAAAAGGGTAGCACCACAACCAAGGAGGCCATGGGAATAATGGTAAGCGTAAAGCAGATAGTTCAGATTTGGTGGCTAACACAAATATGCAGCGTCGCAAAGGTAAACCGCCCCAGCGCGGTGGAGGGATGAATCTGGAGTGTTTGTTAAACCAACCCTGCCCGAAGCATGGAACCAAGGAGGCCCCTTCCACACATCTTTGGAAGGATTGTCATATAATGAGGGAGTTCAAGAATTCTGATCTATACCGGTATGATCAGGATCCGCCGGGCGGTTCAGGCCAAGGTTTCCATGGGGGCGGCGGTTCAAGCTCTGAATTTCAGAATAACCAGGGCCATAAGAACAACCATGGTAATAACCAGCAGAATAACCAAGGGAATCAGCAACAGTCAGGTTACCAGAGTCACCCCAAGCAGTTGAACAGCGGACAGTATCATGTGTTCACTACTAGCCTGTGCAAGCGGGATCAGAAACTTCACAAGAGGGCAGTCAATACTGTTGAACTGGCCGTACCACGTTATCTACGATGGTCGGAGCAGCCCATTGTGTGGAGCAGAGAGGATCACCCGCCCCGGGTTGACAATCCGGGTCAACTAGCCTTGGTGGTAGCACCTCAGGTGGGGGGCTATAAGTTTACCAAGGTTCTGATGGATGGAGGGAGCAGTATCAACATCCTGTACTATGAGACTTTCCGTCGCATGGGGTTGACAGATAAGAATCTTAAACCGTCAAACACTATTTTTCATGGTGTAGTACCAGGTAAATCGGCACACCCTGTTGGAAAGATTGCTTTGGAAGTCGTGTTTGGAGATGAGCATGATTCCAGGTCTGAGACTTTGACCTTTGAGGTGGTGAAAATCCAGAGCCCATATCACGCGCTATTTGGATGGCCGGCTTACGCGAAATTCATGGCGAGACCCTATTATGTCTATTTACAGCTCAAAATGCCTGGTTATAAGGGGACGATCACAGTACATGGAAGTCGAAAGATGGCTTTGGATTGCGAGGAAGGTGAAGCGGCCTATGCTGAATCGCTTTGTGCTACAGAGGAGCTAAAATTCTATAAGGACAATGTAGATCCGGCGGACATGACCCCTCTGAAGAAACCCACAACTAAGCATGACCCGGCCCTGACGTTCAAACCGGCTAATGAGACTAAACTCGTTGACTTCGTCCCTGGTGATTCATCCAAGCAGTTTAGTATCAGTGCCAATCTGGATCCGAAATAGGAAAGCGCGCTCATTGAGTTCATCCATGAGAACCGGGACATCTTTGCATGGAAACCTTCTGACATGCCAGGTGTACCGAGGGAACTCGTTGAGCACACTCTCAATATTGATCCTAAGTTTAAACCGGTCAAGCAGTACCCTCGCCGTTTTAACGAAGAAAGACGCAAGGCCATCGACGAAGAGGTAGCCCGGCTACTGGCAGCTGGGTTTATCGTCGAAGTGTTTCATTCCGAATGGTTGGCTAATCCGGTGCTTGTTCTTAAGAAAAACGGCACTTGGCGTATGTGTGTGGACTACACTGATTTGAATAAAGCTTGCCCGGCAGATCCTTTCGCTCTCCCGCGTATTGATCAGATCATTGATGCGACGGCGGGTTGTGAGCGCCTGAGTTTCCTGGATGCTTATTCAGGTTATCATCAGATTAAAATGGCAGTTAAGGACCAGGAGAAGACAGCCTTCATCACTCCTTTTGGAGCCTTCTGCTATGTTTCTATGCCCTTTGGGCTCAAGAGTGCCCAAGCAACCTACCAGCGTTGTGTGCAAAATTGTCTTCACAAGCAGATCGGGCGTAATGTCCATGCCTATGTGGACGATATTGTGGTGAAGTCCAGGAAGCAGGAAACCTTGATAGATGATCTCAAGGAGACGTTCGAGAATCTTCGGGTTTACAAAATGATGCTTAACCCGGACAAATGCGTTTTTGGTGTTCCGGCAGGCAAACTCTTGGGTTTTCTTGTGTCCAACAGAGGTATTGAGGCAAATCCGGAAAAAATCAAAGCAATTACATCCTTGGCTAAACCGGCGTGTATCAATGATGTTCAGCGTTTGGCGGGCCGGATTACAGCCCTCAGCCGGTTTATCAGCCGTTTGGGAGAGCAGGCGATTCCCCTGTATCAGATGTTGAAGAAGACAGATAAATTCGTCTGGAGTGACGCTGCCAATGCGGCATTTGAGGATTTGAAGCGGCAGCTGGCTGAACCGCCAGTCCTCGCTACTCCGGTTGATAATGAGCCTCTATTGTTGTATGTGGCTGCCAATGCCCGAGCGGTCAGTGTGGCGATTGTGGTTGAGCGTAAAGAGGCTGGAAAAGAATATCTGGTTCAACGACCAGTCTATTATATCAGTGAGGTATTGATCGAATCAAAGCAAAGATATCCGCATTGGCCGAAGCTAGTGTATGGAGTTTTTATGGCAAGTAGGAAACTCAAGCAATACTTTCAAGGCCATCCTATCACAGTGGTTAGTTCTGCTCCCTTGGGCGATATAATCCAGAATAGAGAAGCAACTGGCCGGGTTGCGAAGTGGGCGATTGAGCTTGGTCCCCATGGTTTGAAGTATACGCCCCGAACAGCCATCAAATCTCAGGCGCTTGTTGACTTCATCAATGATTGGACTGAGTTACAGGCACCAGAGGACAAACCGGATAATACATACTGGACCATTCACTTTGATGGATCTAGGCAGTTGGAAGGTTCGGGGGCTGGGGTTGTCCTCACTCCCCCTCGAGGAGATAAGATTTGTTATGTTCTTCGCTTAATGTTTCCTTGTACTAACAATGCAGTGGAGTACGAGGCCTTACTCCACGGCCTTCGTGTGGCTAAGGAAATGAACTTAAGCCGGGTTCGATGCTTTGGAGATTCTGATCTGGTGGCTCAGCAAGTTTCTGGTACTTGGGATTCTAAGGACCCACTCATGGTGGCTTATAGGCGCGAGGTGGATATTGTAGCAGGTCACTTTAAGGGTTATCTGGTGGAACACATCGATCGGCGCAAGAATGAGGCAGCAGATGCTCTAAGCCGGCTGGGATCTCAGCGTAAACTGGTACCACCCAATACCTTTCTAGATATCTTGAATAACCCATCTGTAAAGTTGCCTACAGAGGAGGATTTAGCTGTTCCTGATCCGGAGGCCTAGTTGGTAGCTGTTTTACATGCCACTCCGGATTGGACGGTTCCATATTTGGCGTATCTGAACCGGGGCGAATTACCAGATGATGAACTTCTCGCCAGACAGATAGTTCGGCGGTCCAAGTCTATGGTTGTTCACAATGGCGAGTTGCACCGATCTAGCGTTTCAGGCGTATTCCAACGTTGTGTTTCTCCTGAAGAAGGACAAGAGATTCTACGTGAAATCCATGAAGGGGATTGCGGTCACCATGCCGGTTCAAAGTCCTTAGTGGCTAAAGCTTTCCGACACGGGTTCTACTAGTTGACAGCTCATTCTGATGCGGAAGACTTGGTAAAGCGGTGTGACGCTTGTCAGAAATTTTCACGTCGAGCTCATGTTCCGGCTCAAGAGTTATGCATGATTCCCATCACTTAGCCGTTTGCTACTTGGGGGCTTGATATGGCTGGACCCTTTAAGTGCTCCAAGGACAAGAAGACCCACCTGTTGGTGGCGGTTGACAAGTTCACCAAATGGGTTGAAGCGGAGCCCATCAGTAAATGTGACGCAGCCACGGCGGTTCAATTTCTCAAAAAATTATTTTCCATTTCGGCTTTCCACATAGCATCATCACAGATAATGGTACGAACCTTTCTAAAGGTGAGATGGAGGAGTTTTGCCAACAAGAGCACATCCGGCTTGATGTAGCGTCCGTGGCTCACCCCCAGTCTAATGGTCAAGCTGAGAGGGCGAATCAAGAAATCCTGAAGGGTATCAAACCTCGGCTTATGGTCCCTCTGAAGCGGACGCCGGGTTGTTGGGTGGAAGAATTACCATCTGTGTTATCGAGTATAAATACCACCCCAAACCGATCTACGGGATATACACCTTTTTTCCTGGTTTATGGGGCTGAGGATGTCCTCCCAAGTGATATTCGTCACGACTCACCCCGGGTTGCGAATTATGTTGAAGCGGACAACGAGCAAGCATGCCAAGAGGCACTGGACCTGTTAGATGAGAAACGAGACATGGCTTTGGCTCGGTCGGCGATTTATCAACAAGACCTGCGGCGTTATCATAGCCGCCGGGTTAGGACAAGAACCTTTCAAGAAGGCAATTTGGTACTTCGGCTCATTCAAGACCAGACTGATATGCACAAGTTATCCCCACCTTGGGAAGGGCCCTTTGTGGTCAGCAAAAATTTGCACAACGGATCATACTACCTGATTGACGTTCGAGAAGACTCACGTAGCTCTGAGGAGGAGACCCGGCGGCCATGGAACATAGCTCTCCTACGGCCTTATTACACTTGAAGCCACAGGCTTTTCTTATGTACATATTTCAACAATGTATATATTATGATCAATATAATAAACCGGCATCCTTGCTATTAAGCAGGGTCTCCGTCGGTTTTTCTTTAAATATCTGTTAACTTGGGGGCTTCAGCTAATAAAGCGAAGTACTACCTGTTAGCCCGGCTACCATGCCACCATCTAGCTTGGGAGCTTCACACCCAAGGGGACAAAGAGAGTTTGATTGCTCAAAGCACGACTCAAACATAGGCACCCATTGAGCACAACTCACAAAGTTACTTGGGGGCTCTTTGTGTCAAATACCAAAGAGTTTGAAAGGACCCTTGTAGCTGGGTATCGACCCACGGCTTGGAAGCCTGGTGTATTCACCTAAAACCCCGGGTTAACCTGCCTTCATCAAGTAAGCCACTCCTATCCAGGTAATCCTGGCATGACCCGTCGAACGTTTGACAGTTACTCTCATTGAGACCCTGAACTTGTCAAAGTTAAAATGATGATTGGTTAGTTGGAGGGCCATCTTAAAAGGCTTCGTCAAAATGGTTTAACTCAGTGGCCTGGCAGCCCATGAAAAGCCTCGATTTGGGCCTGGCAGCCCTTGAAAAGCCTCGACCATGGTTTTTGTTTGCTTCTTGCCAAGTTTTTGTTTTTCGTAAGGTTTATGTTAAACCGGTGTTTTTTAACCCGGTATGGCTTACGGATCTTCTGTTAAAGCATACAATTAAAGGTAACCCGGCATCCTTCAAAACCAGTCTGGCTTTGACACCTTGTCTCCAGCAATCGGCCGGTGTTCATCACAACCCGGTTCTATATCATATATATACCAGCATGGCATGGTGGAAGTTGGGTTTTCACCCTTCTTCAAATCACAATTGGTAAACCAACAACAATGTTTTGTATCACAGGTATGATTTATTATTGCTGCAACCATAGTTGCTTACCAAGTTGTGTTGGGTATTTTGACCCGTCCGGTGGTAAACCGCCCGGACAGATTTTTCTTATGCAGACACAGAGATTGCATAATATTGTGAAAATACATAAGCTAGTACTGAAATTATCATGACGAATCAACGCAAAGTGTATCCCAGTGCACGATGGCAATGGATTAAAGTATTTTCACTAGCCTATTACAAGGCGCTTGAAAGCCCAAAGTATGGTGTTTCCAACAGAACAAGGTTTCTGGAGCATCACTCTGATTGCCGGATCAAGTCTCATTACCATGTTGATGCGAAGTTGATGGGTCATTTGGCGTCGGATCAGCCTCCTCCTCCCCACCTAGCGGCTGGAAGTTTGTGGTGGTCCAGTCAATCCGGGTTAAGGCCTGAAAGATAGCTTCTTCACTGATAAGTTCTGACGGATCAATGTCAGGGGCATAAGTGTGCTTACGGATTCGCGGAATAAGATTTTGTGCCTCCGGCATAACAGTGTTAACCCGTTTGTTGTTGGCATCATAATAAGACCAGTGAACAGTCAAGTTAGCATCTTCTGCCAGCTGACTCGCCAGAGGACGCATTTCCCTTGTCACTTTTTTAAGGGCTTCATCATCAAAATCTGCCCCGTTTTCTTGTGTGCTTGGAAAGCCTTTGGCAAGGTCAGCCAGATCCAAGTTGGCTATCCACGCTTTGTCTCGGGTAAGTGCCAACAAAGCGCCAGCCCTGGCAGCAGATCGCTTTACCTCTTCTATCTGTGCTGGTGCCATGGATAGCCTTGCCAGAGTGTCCTTGATCAGTGTTGGGTCTGGATTGTCATAGGATGCTGCGCAGATAACACGTTGAGCACCGGCATATAGTTGTTCAAGCAGAGTATATGCTGCTTTCAGCTTCATCCGTACATCTGAGCCCAGATGAGTAATGCGGCTACCTGCAACGGTTTAAGAATTTCATATTTCAACCGGCACCTTACAAGATGGATATTTCAGATGCCTTAATAGGAGTACTTACCAAATACTGCGGAAGTCATGGCGTTCACTTTACGCTTCAACCCAGAAAGTTCTTCTGCCACCGGTTTAAGAGCAGACTTGGCATCTTCAGCCCATTTTAGCAATGTACCCTTCTCAGTGTCCCAACTGGCACGTTCAGTCTTGAATTCTTCCTTCAGTCGTTCCATGGAAGTTAAAGCGGCTCGAAGTTCATCTTTGGCCTTAGAAGATTCTTCTTGATGAGATTTGATACTCTCTTGAAGATCAGCAATCTGCGTCCGTTGATGGTTTATGTCAGCCTGCCACAATCAGAGGAGCATATCAATATTTTATCAAAAGTCCCAAGCATACAACTGGTTCTACACTTGGCACTTGGGGGCTAATGCAGATTGCTTCTTTCCTACTGCTTATTCAAAGTCCCGAGGATTAATACAAGTTTCAATCATGGCACTTGGGGGCTAATGTGTATTTGTTTAAAAAACTTAAAAGTCAACAATGTGCAGTTTGGAAGTTCAAAAGTCCCGGGTTGTCTTTCCAAGCTAAACCGGCCCTTGGGGGCTACAGGATACAAGGCAGTGAAAATACAAAGATAAGCATGAAAATATTTACCTCGTAGTGTTCCTTCATCAGATTTACCAAGTCAGTCTCATTATCTCGGTTTGTATAAAGCCGGTTCAAGAATCCGGAATGAAGATCCTGGGCAGAAATATTAGCATATTTTGACAAGTCAGCTTCCATCTTCCTCTTGCCCATAGAAGTAAAGTCATCCTTGGCGGTATGTTTTGCCAAGGTAACTGGATTGCCCGGAGCGGTATAAGCAGTGCCAGTAACAATAACGTCATCATCTTTGGCTGGGTTAGGAGTGGTAGCAGGGCTTGGGGGATTAGCAGTTGACCTCAGTGGATCAACAACCGGACTTGCAGGTATAGCATGTGGACTTGAGGTGCCATCATGTGCGGCCGGATCAGCTTCCGGCGGATCAGCGTTGTTAGTTGGCTCCGGCGGGACAGAATCATCCATGATATTATCAAGATTTTTATCAGGATTTTCAGGAGTTTTCTCTAGTTCAACTTTGCCGGTAGGGGCACTGGTCTTGGCCTTCGTACTCAGATGAGCTTTAGCACTAATATTAAAACAAGGATTAGCATGATTAACCGAATTATGAAGGAGAAGGGAGGGCTGTATGCTTACCCAGGGACGGTTTTCAGTGGAGGCAGCTGAGTGGTTGATGAACCGCCGGACGAATTAGAAGATACCTGGTAGTTTGAATCACATGGATTGAGAGGGCATCGGAAGAAACCTTTGAAAACATAACGTTTTTCAGGAGAACAAGCAACCTCTGGACGATGTTTCCGGTTTGGTGTATGAGGTAAACCGGAAGAAGTGACCTGTTGACCACTGTGCCGGGTTGTGCGACGCCCTTCGGTTTGCTGTGTCTTCAAGGAAAGTTTTTGATCCAAATGAGCAACAGGGTGAGAGCATTTCACTTTCCGAACTGCATGGCGAAATCGTTGAACCGGCACAAGTTCTGAGTCAGAAAGATAAATTACCTCAACATGATCTGCATGGCTGGCCTCCGCATCATCCTGGGAGTAATCATTATCAGTAAAATATATGAATAGAAGTCAAGGGAGTCAAACTTTACCTCTTCAGCCGAGTCACCGACATCCTCTGGTGGTTCCGAAGACTCAGCAGTTTTCTTTTTGGCGGCTCTCTTGATGACCTTGGTCTTAACACGAGGAGCCTTAGCCGCTTTGTCTTGAGATTTCCTTTTCCAGAAGGAGCTACTGGCCTATGAGATTGCACAAAGGGTTATTATAGCAGTGTTAAAGCGGAGAAGAATCAGGAAAAGTACAAGGTTAAAATCTTTACCGCTGGCGGTTTGTTGGAGGTATAAAAAGGACGCAGACCAATTTGAGTACATACGATGAGCGGTTCGTCAAGTACTTTCTTTACACCTTCAATGACTTCATCGTCAGTCAGTTCTATTTCATTAAACCGTTGTGGATCATTGGTGTTGCCGGTATATTCAAAAATCAGTCCGGGCCGGCGGCTTAAAGGTAGAATGCACCATGAAATCCAACAGCGGACGAGATCAACACCAGTTAAACCGTTGGCAAGGAAAGCCCGGAGTTTGGCGAGTTGAGGTGCATAGGCTTGTCGGTATTTGCAGACAATCTCTGAGGTAAAGGGTGATTATTGCTGAGCCGGTGTGGACGGTAGCCCGGTAAAGGATTCTCTTCAGCAAGGGCAGTATTCTGACAGTAGAACCAGGTTTGGTTCCGGTCTTTTGGATGGCTGTGAAGTTTGGCGTGAGGAAATTCAACCTCTTTCCTCTTTTGGATCGACACACCACCAAGTTCAGTATTGGGTCCGTCAGAAAATTCAGTTCGACGGTTTAAGTGAAAGAGATCTTGAAAGAGGTCGACAGTTGGTTCTTCTTGCAGGTAAACCTCGCAGAATACTTGCAAATCGCATATGTTGGACACCGAATTTGGTCCAATATCTTGAGGATGAAGTTGGAACCTGGCAAGAACATCCCGGAATTTTTTTGATCCGGGAGGACTGAAACCTCGAGCTAAATGTTGCATGAACACAATCACTTCTCCATCTTGAGGCTCAGGAGGGCACTCAGGGCCAGGAACTCGCCAATGGAGGACATTTTTTGAAGCTAAAGGACCTATGGTGACATATTCATTGATTTGCGTTTCTGTGATCCGAGATGGCACCTAGTTGCAAGCAGCAAATTGCTTCTTCATCTTACAAAGTCTGTAAAAGGAAAATGGACGGTTTACGATTGGCGGTTCATATGTGTTTGTCAAATGTTAAACCGGCAATTCAAGGTATACGTATGAAGTGAACCAGGCATTGATGTTCAAGTCTAGATGGCGGTTTAAGAGAGGGCTAATGACATATGACGGATTATCAATACTAAAGGATAAACCGCCCTTGGGAGGCAGAACCCAATCTGAAAATTTGTTAAGTGTTGCGGAAACAAGTTTCACAAGATGGTGATATAATTTTGGATCTACTGTTGTTCAAAAAACAAATTTTTCTGAGTCTTACAATGGTGTTAAATAGAACAGAGATGGTTCAGATAAGGATTAATACAGGAACAGTAAGATGCTGTAGTACAGCAGATTAAAGCTACAGATCCAGCCGCAAGGGGAAACTATCAGGCCTAGCTAGATTCAGTACGATGCTAAAGGAAAAGCAGAGAAAGTACTGATGAACACTGACGAACACCGAAGAAACTTCGAAACCCTAATGCAGATTTAACAAGTAAAGGGAAGGAGTATTTACCAGAGACACGCAGCGGCGGAGTATCTTAAGAGATCTGGTACGAACAGGGTGATGCAGCGGCCTAGTTGGTGCAGACTGGAAGATCGACGACGGCGGCGGCGGCGATGCTTGAGGTCTTCGGGTCGCGAGGAGGAAGACGATGCGAATAGGAAAGGGGGGAAATGGAAGGCGCCCCGGTCTTATTTATAAGGGAAGTGGAATAAAATAGCAGGCATGAAAATCGAGGAGTCAGGAGCGGAAAAAGAGGATGTAGCTGTCGCCTCGATCTTCGGGAATTAATTAAAGAGAAGGGAATCTTCATAAATCTTTTTATACAGGGATGACGTCACAATGATTTACTGCAGTGATAGAAGATGACATCATGGCGGTTCACCAAAGTTCACAGGGAGAAGACAATATGGCGGTTTACGAAAATTGTCAGAAAGTCAGGTAGTTTTTTCTAAGGATTGAAGATTGACATGAACAGGTTCAAATCAATCCGGGGCCTAATGTTGAGGATATAACCATTAAGGGTAAACCGCCCAGGAGGGGTCGGTTCACCTTCACCTATGCTGAAGCCCAAGGAAACCCAGAAGATGGCGCTTTACAGATAAGGCTTAGAGGCCCAGAGCCCGCAGGTGATTTAGGGCCCATGGTAGTAAACCGCCATGATTGTATAAACTTGTATTATAAGATAGGAAAGAGGAGACCGAGGCGGACACTTGTATGAGCCAGCCTCGGGACTCTGTAGACCGGCCGGGGTCCTCCTGAGTATATAAAGGGGAGACCCGGCGGCGGTTCAAGGAGAGAGAACAACAACTCGAGAGCCAGACAAAGCAGATTCACTCCCTGGCCTTCGAACCCATAGCAATACCAATCACAACTAGACGTTGGCTTTTACCTTCATCGAAGGGGCCGAACTAGTATAAACTCCCGTGTCCCTTTGTCCGGTTTAACCCCTTCAAGCTAACCCATAGCGATGGCTCCACGACTAAGTCCTTTCACGAGGACAACTGTCGTGACAAACCCACGACATTGGGTGTGACTATGACTGGATCTCTTTTACCATGAATTACAATGTCTAGTCAGTCCTTGATCTTTAAAGGTGCTCTGCATTTATGTTTTGTGGTCTCAGAAAGGGCTAGCAAGATACCATCTTGTTATATCATATTATGATTGTTTTGAGAAAGTGTTGTCATACGAGATTTATTATTATGGCTTGCTAGTTGATTATGCTACTGATATGGGTAATCATGAGACCTGAGAATTATTGCAAATATGGTTAGTTATAATCTTTGCTGAAAACTTGAATGCTAGCTTGACATATTTACAACAACAAGAGCAAACAGAGTTTGTAAAAGTTCTTCTTTATTTCTTTCAGTTTGTCAACTGAATTGCTTGAGGACAAGCAAGGGTTTAAGCTTGGGGGAGTTGATACTTCTCCGTCGTATCTACTTTTCCAAACACTTTTGCCCTTGTTTTGGACTCTAACTTGTATGATTTGAATGGAACTAACCCGGACTGATGCTGTTTTCAGCAGAATTGCCATGATGTTGTTTTATGTGCAGAAAACAGAAGTTCTCGGAATGACCTGAAACTCCACGGAATATCTTACAATAAATAATAAAAAATCCTCGCCAAAGATGAAGACCAGGGGCCCACAGCCTTGCCACGAGGGTGGGGGCGCGCCCCCCTACCTCGTGGGCCCCCTGGAGACCTCCTGACTCCAAGTCCAACTCTATATAACTGCTTTCGGGGAGAAAAAAAGAGATAAGATTTCATCGCGTTTTACGATACGGAGCCGCCGCCAAGCCCTAAAACCTCTCGGGAGGGCTGATTTGGAGTCCGTTCGGGGCTCCGGAGAGGGGGATTCGTCGCCATCGTCATCATCAACCATCCTGCATCACCAATTTCATGATGCTCACCGCCGTGCGTGAGTAATTCCATCGTAGGCTTGCTGGACGGTGATGGGTTGGATGAGATTTATCATGTAATCGAGTTAGTTTTGTTAGGATTTGATCCCTAGTATCCACTATGTTCTGAGATTGATGTTGCTATGACTTTGCTATGCTTAATGCTTGTCACTAGGGCCCGAGTGCCATGATTTCAGATCTGAACCTATTATGTTTTCATCAATATATGAGAGTTCTTCATCCTATCTTGCAAGTCTATAGTCACCTATTATGTGTTATGATCCGTTAACCCCGAAGTGACAATAATCGGGATACTTACCAGTGATGACCGTAGTTTGAGGAGTTCCTGTATTCACTATGTGTTAATGCTTTGTTCCGGTTCTCTATTAAAAGGAGGCCTTAATATCCCTTAGTTTCCATTAGGACCCCGCTGCCACGGGAGGGTAGGACAAAAGATGTCATGCGAGTTCTTTTCCATAAGCACATATGACTATATTCGGAATACATGCCTACATTACATTGACGAATTGGAGCTAGTTCTGTGTCACCCTATGTTATGACTGTTACATGATGAACCGCATCCGGCATAATTATCCATCACTGATCCGATGCCTACGAGCTTTCCATATACTGGTTTACACTTATTTACTTTCCCGTTGCTATTGTTACAATCACTACATAATACCAAAAATATTACTTTGCTTTCATTACTCTTTTGTTACCGTTACCATCACTATCATATTACTTTGCTACTAAACACTTTGCTGCAGATACTGAGTTTCCAGGTGTGGTTGAATTGACAACTTAGCTACTAATACTTGAGAATATTCTTTGGCTCCCCTTATGTCGAATCAATAAATTTGGGTTGAATACTCTACCCTCGAAAGTTGTTGCGATCCCCTATACTTGTGGGTTATCACCGGCCGCCTCCCCCTTGCTCCTTTATATACGGGGGCAGGGGGCACCCTAGAACACACAAGTTGACCATTGATCTCCCAGCCGTGTGCGGTGCCCCCCTCCACCATAATCCACCTCGATCATATCATAGCAGTGCTTAGGCAAAGCCATGTGTCGGTAGCATCATCATCACCGTCATCACGCCGTCGTGCTGATGAAACTCTCCCGTGAAGCTCTGCTGGATCGAAGTTCATGGGACGTCATCAAGCTGAATTTGTGCTGAACTCGGAGGTGCCGTGCGTTCGGTACTTGGATCGGTCGGATCGTGAAGACGTACGACTACCTCAACCGCCTTGTGCTAACGCTTCCGCTTTCGGTCTATGAGGGTGCGTGGGCACACTCTCCCTTGTCGTTGCTATGCATCACCATGATCTTGTGTGTGCATAGGAATTTTTTTTTGAAATTACTACGTTCCCCAAAAGTTTCATCCGAGCCAGGTTTATGCGTAGATGTTATATGCACGAGTAGAACACAAAGGAGTTGTGGGCGTGGGTATATACATATTGCTTGCTGATACGTCCCCAACGTATCTATAATTTTTGATTGCTCCATGCTATTATATTATCTATTTTGGATGTTATTGGGCTTATTTTTACACTTTTATACTCTTTTTGGGAATAACCTATTAACCGGAGGCCCAGCCCAAATTGCTGTTTTTTTTGCCTATTTTAGAGTTTTGCCGAAAAGGAATATCAAATGGAGTCCAAACGGAATGAAACCTTCGGGAGCGTTACTTTTGGAACAAACATGATCGAGGAGACTTGGAGTGGACGTCAAGCAATCAACGAGGCGGCCACAAGGCAGGGGGCGCGGCCACCCCCTAGGTGTGCCCTCCACCCTCGTGGGCCCCTCGTTGCTCCACCAACGTACTTCTTCCTCCTATATATGTCCATATACCCTAAAATCATCAAACAACAGAATAGATCGGGAGTTTCGCCGCCAGAAGCCTCCGTAGCCACCGAAAACCAATCTAGACCCGTTCCGGCACCCTGCCGGAGGGGGGAATCCCTCTCCGGTGGCCATCTTCATCATCCGGCGCTCTCCATGACGAGGATGGAGTAGTTCTCCCTCGGGGTTGAGGGTATGTACCAGTAGCTATGTGTTTGATCTCTCTCTCTCTCTCTCGTGTTCTTGAGGTGGTACGATCTTGATGTATCGCGAGCTTTGCTATTATAGTTGGATCTTATGATGTTTCTCCCCTCTACTCTCTTGTGATGAATTGAGTTTTCCCTTTGAAGTTATCTTATCGGATTGAGTCTTTAATGATTTGAGAACACTTGATGTATGTCTTGCATGTGCTTATCTGTGGTGACAATGGGATATCACGTGATCCACTTGATGTATGTTTTGGTGATCAACTTGCGAGTTCCGTGACCTCGTGAACTTATGCATAGGGGTTGGCACACATTTTCGTCTTGACTCTCCGGTAGAAACTTTGGGGCACTTTTTGAAGTTCTTTGTGTTGGTTGAATAGATGAATCTGAGATTGTGTGATGCATATCGTATAATCATACCCACGGATACTTGAGGAGACATTGGAGTATCTAGGTGACATTAGGCTTTTGGTTGATTTGTGTCTTAAGGTGGTATTCTAGTACGAACTCTAGGGCTGTTTGTGACACTTATAGGAATAGCCCAACGGATTGATTGGAAAGAATAACTTTGAGGTGGTTTCGTACCCTACCATAATCTCTTCGTTTGTTCTCCGCTATTAGTGACTTTGGAGTGACTCTTTGTTGCATGTTGAGGGATAGTTATATGATCCAATTATGTTATTATTGTTGAGAGAACTTGCACTAGTGAAAGTATGAACCCTAGGCCTTGTTTCAACACATTGCAATACCGTTTGTGCTCACTTTTATCATTAGTTACCTTTCTGTTTTTATATTTTCAGATTACAAAAACCTATATCTACTATCCATATTGCACTTGTATCACCATCTCTTCGCCGAACTAGTGCACCTATACAATTTACCATTGTATTGGGTGTGTTGGGGACACAAGAGACTCTTTGTTATTTGGTTGCAGGGTTGTTTGAGAGAGACCATCTTCATCCTACGCCTCCCACGGATTGATAAACCTTTGGTCATCCACTTGAGGGAAATTTGCTACTTTCCTACAAACCTCTGCACTTGGAGGCCCAACAACGTCTACAAGAAGAAGTTTGTGTAGTAGACATCACTTGCCGTCACTAGTTGATTCTTTATTCGTCGGTATTGTTGGATGAAGCGGCCCAGACCGACATTACGCGTATGCTTGCGCGAGACTGGTTCTACCGAAGTGCTTCGCACACAGGTGGCTGGTTGGTGTTAGTTTCTCCAACTTTAGTTGAATCAGATTCAATGAACAGGGTTCTTTCTAAAGATCAAAAAGCAATCACTATACCGCGTTGTGGTTTTTGATGCGTAGGTAAGAACAGTTCTTGCTCAGCCCGTAGCAGCCACGTAAAACTTGCAACAACAAAGTAGAGGACATCTAACTTGTTTTTGAAGGGCATGTTGTGATGTGATATGGTCAAGACGTGATGAGATATAAATTGTTGTATGAGATGATCATGTTTTGTTAAAGTTATCGGCAACTGGCAGGAGCCTTATGGTTGTCTCTTTATTGCATAAGATGCAAGTGCCATGTAATTGCTTTACTTTATGGCTATGCGATAGCAATAGTTGCAAAAGCAATAGTTGGCGAGACGACCATCACTACAAAAAATACACTTCCGTGATGATACGTGTTTGTCACAGTAGGTCGCGTTTTTTTGTCATGCATGTACATCCATGACGATTTTTTGATAGAATCAAGATAGTAATACCTGTGCTGTCATAGAAGTGTTCCATGACATTACCAAAGTTATCATCACGGAAGTGTCCACTTCCATGACGATAAATCGCGCGTCACAGAAGTGCTTTCGTCAAGGGTGACCGACATGTGGCATCCACCGTTAAGCTATCGGGTCGGGTTTTGGATCCGATAACCCGTTAACAACCCCGACCAATGGGGATTTTCCACGTGTAAAATCATCATTGGCTGGAGGAAACACGTGTCGGCTCACCGTTGGGATAGATGTCATCCGCTCATTGGACCGAAGGCGCCTATGATACGGCGACACGTGGCACAGCCCAACAGAGGCCCATTCCTATGAAAAGGCCGGCCCGTTTGACTTGGTTAAAAGGTGGCGGGCCGGCCCATAGAAAGCCTGTTAATGGCCTGTTCGCATATAGCCCATTTACAACCCGCTAACCCAGGGCCCGTTACGCCCTATCCGAATTAGGCCCAGTAGCGTCATCTGGGCCGTCCAATATGATTCAGCCTGTTTTAACTTCCAGCCCATGTGTGGCCCATGACTTCTTTCGGCCCATATGAGGACCTTTGTAACTCTTGGCCCATTAACGGCCCGTGGTGAAACTAGCCCGTAATGAACAGTGTATCACTTTATACCCATTAACGGCCCATTATTCCACTGGGCCGTTTCCAGCCTAAGTTATCTTTTGGCCTTATCAGGGCCCATTGATTCTTGGGCTCATTTGCAGCATTCAGTTACATACGGCCCGTTACTGTCATTTTCTGCTTGTGGGCCAAATTCAGCCCGTCGTTACAGTCGGCCCGTTTACGGACCGTTAATACGTTGGGTCGTTTTCATGTCAAAAAAAACCCATTGGGCTGTTTTCATAGAGTTATCAAATACGGCCTATTAACAGCCCGTTATGGTCCACGAATAGTATGTCCCATGATTGGTGAAATGATGATACGCCCCGTAGAAGGCCCATGGATCCTACGGCCCGTATGATGCCCATGGATAGTACGACCCGTAGAAGGCCCATGGATCGTACGGCCCGTAGAAGGCCCATGGACCCTACGGCCCGTAGAAGGCCCATGGACCCTAAGGCCCGTATAGAAGGCCGATGGATCCTACGGCCGAACGAAGGCCCATGGATCATGCGGCCTGCAGGAGGCCCATGGTTACAACAGTCCGTGTGTTGCCATTATTATTTTGGCCTAGTTACCAAAAATAGGCTATTGTGGCCACTAGAAAAAAACAGAAAAAGAACTGCAGTGACTACAAGCAAACAACTAAACAAGACAATAAGGAAATAAATAAGCAAGCAATTAACGCTAGCCTATTACCGCTATTACACATATTACATCCACTGGGCATCAAAGTTCGCCACCAGTGCAAATATAGGGAACAAAGCAGCACATTACATACACTGGCCGTCAAAATTGGCCACCAGTGCAAATAAACGCGGCAGTAAAACAAGAGCATAACTGGAACAATTTCAGAAGAGCTTCAGAAACATTATCCTGGGTATCCACCATGCTGGCAATAAGCTTAGCAAGCTGATTAGCTTTGTCCCGTTTGGCGCTAAAATCCTCCAATGCTTGTTGTTGCACCAAAAAGTATGCATCTGAATGCTCCAGGGACTTCCGCAGTCCTTCCGCTTCTTGTCGCAGCACAGCTGATCGATGTCTTTCAGCTTGTAGTTGAGACTCAAGAAACCGAACTGATTCAGACAGTGAGTTTGAATAGCTTGTGCAAGCGGTAGTGGCCAGTAACTCGAACACTAAACCAAGACAGGACTTTGGGGTTGTCTCGCTGTCTTCAAGATAGTCTTCCTTAGCTGTTTTATCAGCTTTGTTGGAGACCAACAAGGATGTGTCACTATCCTGAACCTTATCTGCATTACTTCCTTTACCATTGCTTAATAAGGCACTCTTCCCCAATATGCTGTCAGCATTCTAAAAGAAGAAACAAGCAGACACATAACAAGTTTAGCATGTACTAGTATATGAAACTCATTTCGGTGAACCAGTTCATTAGTAAGGTGGATAGGATTAAACTACCAAGTCTTCTATTGCCAAGTACTAGTACATAATAAAAGCATCAAACAAACATATATCTATGTCCTATGGTCACTGCATTGTCTTGCCAAATCAAAATAGAGACACGGTTCAAATCATATTAGTTCAAGACAAAGCAGCAGTGAAAGAATACAAAGCGTGGGAAACTACACGGCACAACAAGATTTCAGATGGGTACCACGGGTCTACATGTACAACAACACTATTGGCTCTATTGTGATGCTAGTAATGTGCATGATATGAAAGTCAACTGTATACACAATTGAAATTGAAATCAAAAGAGCTATTGATAAGAGCAAACCTGTTAAAGAAACATGCATGAACATACCTGCTGTGCCATTGGAGTTTCGATTGGATCCTTCAATTTAAAAATAAGTTTGTATGAGTAAATACAGTGATACAAGAGCAAAGCAATCATAGTTAAAAAAGGCGCGCCTAAGCGAGCGCTTAAGCGCGCCTAGGCTCTAGGCGTTGGCAAAACGCATTGCGCATAACTACGCATAATCTGTGCATAACTGCGCATAAGCATGCGCTTTGGTCAGTAAAGCACAAGGTGGTGGCCAAACACATAATTAACGCCTAGCGCTTTTTTGAACTATGATAGCAATGGAATCTTAAATTAGAACAGTTGTTCTTCAGGTTTTGGCACTTGTTCTACATGAACAGAGTACAATAAGACTCAAGAATATAATACTTAAAAATAGAAAATGAGCTCATAGACCTTACCACATTCTTGGTTTGGGACCAGTACAGAACAAGGCGTTCCCAGTCATCATCCAGTAAATGTGTCTCAGGAGAACGTAAGGGAATTTGATGAGTTTCTTTGCCGGTGAAGTACGTTTTCTTCAGGTAATTCCGATACTGCCACCAAGCATTCTTGAAGATAGCAGAGGTATTAGCATAGGTTACCTCATCCTGAGTTTCCAAATCGGTCCTTCTCTATAGAGAAAAATGGGAAAATTTGTTGTATTATAACCATCATGGAGGTAGGATGTCTGGGACGAAGCAAAGTAATTGCCATGAATAACATTACTTACACATAACTCCTAGACAAACACCTGCAACTGGCATTTTCCTTCATCTTCAGTATAATATTTCCAAGATGGGAAGATACGCACATACGATTTAACAACATCAAATGCGATAGATGCTAAACTACGACTAGCTGGTTGTGCTTCCTCCATAGGAATATGCGTACTAACTGGTGGAGTTGGGGTTCACCGTGATAGTGCTGGCCCTTTGGGAACTGGAGCTGCCTTACTAACTGCTCTTGTTTGGGAGCTCTGTGGTGGAGATGGTGCTGTGTCAACAGGAACTGGGTTACTATCGGCTGGGGTTGGGGTTAGATTGGATGAAGCTGGTTCTCTGTCCATCGCAGTAGGGGTACAATCTGTGAGAGTTTGGGTTATGTGTGGTAGGGCTGGTTCTTGTGCATGTACAACCGGGGTGCTATCTCCACCAAGAGGTGGCACTGTTTTATTTGAAAACCGTGTTTTTAGTCCGCTAGATACTGGCATCACCCGCTCCAATTCAAATGGCTGATAAACAGGAAACATAGTTGAATGTACAGACATTGTATGAGAGACAGATGCAATAGATAGTGTAGAAAAAAGAAGGCATGAAATAGTTGACATGTATATTGTTTAACTATAACGGATAGCATGACATAATTTCACATATATGATGTCTATCTAAACTGGATAGCATATCATAACATAATTCAAAGATACGATGAATAACTAAACAGGATCGCATGACATAATTCACCTACATGTTATCTAAGTAATCAAGATCGCATCATTTAATTACATATGTGATTTATATGCTAAACAGAGGGCATTTGATATGATGTCTGAACTAAGAACATGGTGTTGAATATTGTGTATATGATGTCTAAACTATGCAATGCAAGACACCGTATGCATGATATGAGCAGTATAACCGTGCCAAGTTAGAGCATACACCTCAGTGGGGGAATAGGACTGGTCATCTGTCTCTGGATCAATCTCTGAGGAGCTATCGGGACCCAACAAGAGATCTGCTTCAACAGGTAGCACTGTCTGCTCTGAAGGCCTTGTTTTCACTCCAGATTTTTCCATCTCCCACCCAAATGGCTGATTCATAGGAAGATTAGTTTAATGTACAAACATTATCGACAAATGGAAATGTAATGAAGAAAAGGATGGGCAAGATATCATTCAAATATATGATGCCTGGTTAAACAGGATGGTATTGCACATTTCACATATATTATGGCTGGCTAAAAGACATGAGACTGCATAATTCCCATATATGATATAGAAACTAAACATGGTGGCATTACAGAACATGTCTAAACTAAGCATATGACATGTATGATGTCAAAAGTAGCCACTGCAAGGCAACATATGCATGATATGACTAACATCATCATGCCAAGGTAGAGCAAACACCTTGGGGGGTAAATAGGAGTGGTCAGCGGCGTCTGAATCCGCCTCAGAACAGATATCTTCCTCTGGATTACAATCTGGAGAGGGGTAGGGAGGGTTTGCCATTGAACCCACCATGGAGCGATGTCTGCATGACATTGTATTGCCGCACAAAACTCTTCTCTTTTTCTCTACATGTTCAGCATGACTGTGTACAATATCTGACATGCATACGAAAAAAATATGGTGAGATTATGTAAGGAGAGCATGCAGAAATTTAGAATGATGGTAACAACCAGTGGATCAACGTTTTTCCGTTGAACCAAAATAGCCCTAATGGATCGACGCGAATGTATAGTAATAAGTGATGCAACAAGTGTACAACCTCTTTGCCGTAGCCGTGTCGACCTCAGCACCATTGGGTTGGTCGCTGAAGCAGTTGAGGCAGAGGTGGCTGTCGGAGGTGTGGAGGAAGATCTGAGGAATCTGTAGACGGCGCCCAGGGCACTGCTCTGTTGTGATGGATCGTTCTGTCGTTGGAGCAGCTCCGGTGAGCCGTAAGACGTCAAGGCTGAAGCAGCACAAGACAAACATCGTCAATCTCAAGTGGGATTCTAATAGCATCTCCAATAGATGATGTAAAATGGATGTAAAATTAACATCACAAAAAACCACCTGACTACAATAGATGAGGTAAAAACTGTTGACTCTGAACTTAACTGTCAAAACTGAAATTTACTGTGGAATCTGAATGCTACTGTCGAAACTGAACACAATGGTAGCAGAGAGGCACTTGACATGTAGTTTAGGGAGGGCCTGCAGTTCATCTTCAACCTGCACCCCCCTGAGCCGCCAGCCACCACCGTCCGAACCGCTGGCCCCAACGCCGCCTCGCCGCCCCGAAACAACTCGCCACCGCCGCCCCGGCCAGCCCTCTAGGCCCCCCGCCCCCACCCCGAACCCTAAGATAGATAGTGGGGTACCTCTCCGGCGAGCCCCCGTCACCGCTGTGGATGGTTCTTCCTTAACTCCGGCGAGCCCCCCAACCCCTGAAAATCGACTGACCCAAAAGTCGATTCAGTCGACTGAAGTGTGGCTTAATCGGAGCAGAGCAGCAGCACGAGCGAGGGGGAGAGTAGCAGCAGCAGCTGGGCGAGCGAGCGATCGAGCGAGAGCCGGAGTAGCAGCAGTAGCGCCAGCGAGCGAGCGAGAGCCGGAGCAGCAGCAGATCCGGCTGGTATGGCCGCCGCCGCCGAAGGGGCCTCGCACTGGGGGAGAGCCGCCGTGGAGATGTCGCCCGCGGCGCCGGCTTCAAGGTAGCCGCTCCATGGGGGTGCGGGAAGGAGCACCGTCAGTGCCGGGAGGTCGAATTAAGGAGAAGGTGCGATGCGATGAGTGTACAACCTTTTTGGTGGCGCCGAGTAGGCCTCGGCTTCGTCTGAGGAGTCGGTGAGGATGCTGCGGTTCCGGTGGAGCAGGTTAAGGCGGCGCTGTGGGGATGGAGCAGCTGCGATAGACAAGGCGATCGTCGGAGCAGCTCCTTGGAGGTGGAGGACGGGGCGGCTAAACCGGCGGGACGACGAGATGGATGACGGATCCTCATCCGGGGAGGTGGACGAGGGACGTCGAGCTGTTGCGGTGGACGACGTCATCGGGGAAGAGGCTCCGGCTAGGCAGCGGTGACGTGGCAAACGGAGGAGGGTGGGGTTTCGCGGCTGGAGCGGAGAGGTTATGGCGGCCTGGGATTTCAAATGGTGAAAAGGGGGTGATGGGAGGGGGTGAAGCATGACTTAGGGACGCGCTTGTCCAAAATGTATGGTGTGTTACAAAAGTACCCCCCACCGATTTGAACTAGCGGCCCTTTCGGCTCAGGGTTAGAAGGGGGATTTCGCGTGTCGGGATTTGGCAGCTGGAGGGAGTTTTCGTGCGCGTTGTAATTTTGGGATAGCAAGGAGCGGGTTGTGAAGGCACCAGTTTTGGGAGCGCGATATCTGAATTTTCGGGATATAAGACGCGGGTTGAATTTTAGGGACAAGCCTAACGTGTAGTAATATTGTACTTGTACGCACCAAATCAATTCGCACTTCCCTCAACCAAAAAGAAAACGAAAAAATGAAACTATTCACACCACACAAAGAGAGAGTCTTGCCCCGTTTTACTATACAAATGCTATTCAAAGCTACTCCCTCCTTCCATCTATATAGGGCCTAATGCGTTTTTCGATAACTTTGACCAAATATTAGAGCAATGATATATGACATGCAACTTACACAAAGCACACCGTTAAATTCGTTCGTGAAAGGTTCTTTCAATGATATAATTTTCACATTGTGCATGTCATGTACTATTAATCTTGTCAATAGTCAAAGGCGGTCTTAAAAATCTCATTACACCCTATATAGATGGAAGGAGGGAGTATGAATCCATGTTATGTCCGATTAAATTTTTTCGCTTGCTGTATAATGCACGTAACCTACTCATACCAACATTTTAGTGCATTCCAAATGTCTATAATACCGCTGCAATTTGAACTAAATTTGAATTCGTTTCTCTATTTCAATAAGAATCTACAATCATGATTGTTGCCAACTTCAACCATCATAGTTTCCTTGCTATCCGCCAGATATAAATTGGATGGCCTATAATGCAGGAGGCAGGCACACCATCATCAACAACTCTGTTTTTTTATAAGAGTAGAGATAAAATATATTAAATGTAGTATAACATGTTCATAACCACACCATGTGTATCACCATTATATATATTCACACATGCGTCGGTTTGAAACACTATGATAAATTCTTCAAATATCCAAATTCACTTTTTATAATGAAGTATATATGATCTCTATTCGTCTTTTACACCCACACAACCCTCTTATCTTTGTAGCTAGCGCTAACTTTCTCTTGTGCATGCACATGCCCACATCCCTCTCACCCTCCCTCAGCATTCTCTAGCTCCATCGTGCAAATTCATCTTTTCACTTTAGGTCGTTCACCCACGGTGTGTGTAGGCCCCTAGCTCCTTCTTTACGGCACACATCGATCGATATGCCTCTCTAGCCAGGTGTGCCTAGCACAAACACAAGCTTCCCCTCTTCTCTTGTCACCGTCCATGCCTCACTCCCACCACTCTTTTAATTGTTCTCGTATTCGCACACTCCTCCCCCCTCGATATAGTATGCCGCTCGTACCACCTCCTACATGCATCCATCTCTCTCTATCCTTCTCCTCGTGCCTCATTTGCTTCTAACACACACATGCATGTATACCGATCGATCTCCCAACATATACCTAGATCAACTTTAACTACCCCCCATCGATCGACGTACCTCACAAGTTATGTCTCTCCTTTCTCTAACAAAGGGCGATTGATCTTCCTATGTAGTTACGCCTGCTTACCACAGCCACATCGTCCCCCCCTCATCATTCGTGCATGCCTCCTGACCCGTCTCTCACACGCACGTGCGCAGACAACAAGCAACCATCTCCTCTCTTATTGATATTGCGGGCATGCCCTCCGTTTGTCTAGCAAGCCTATCCCACCATTTGTTAGAAGCAACTCCACTACCACCCCCTCCAACACTCTAGCTCTGTCTCTCTCCCAACCATATTCCTCTCCTGCACATATGCATGGATGCCGATCGATCTCCCTTAATACATGAGGTAGATCGATCTCCTTAATACATGAGATAGGCCTCTCTCCTCCTGCACACATATACCAGGCATTGTACCTCTATAGTTAATTGGGCCTCCCTCTTCCCCCACCACACACCGATAGTTGAGCGCTGCAGGTAGGTATCCATGCCACAGAGACAAATTGCACATGTCCCATCTCACGTTCCAGTAGGCCAGCCACTCTATATCTTTGACGTGGGCACACACAAATTCGATGGCACTCTTTATCGATCACGCGCGCGCACACACACACACATCATCCCTCTCTTCGATTCTATGGACACCTCAAGCCGATGATACCTCCACTCTCTTCTCATGGATCGCCCCCTCTATATATATGTTATATCCAGGACTCTATTTCACACACATTGCATATGTTACATTTTTTGATTGACCCCCCAAACTCTCAAGAACCCACACACTATATCTCTCTAGGTTTGTATCTCTCTCACACAACCCCACGTAGGTGGTGTATGTATACAAGAAGAGAATAGGTGCACCGTGCACGTACTCATGCTTCGTGCCCAGTCACACCCGCGCGGGTACATGGTGGAGCTCATTTCTTTACGAAATGGCAGCCCACCTGCTAATTTGAACGCCTGTAGCGGTTGTTTACCTAGGGAGGTCGTGTACCACGCGTGCACAAAACAAAGTTCGACTTGACGCATTGCCGCGTTATTTTTAAATAAAGTTATAGCGCTCAATGGCACGTACACAGAATATAAAATGATTTTTATGGAGAAAAAAGTAGTCCGCTCACTATATACAATGGAGCCTGCCTTCCTGGTTTGTCGCTCTTCAGAGTATCTCACACAAGGCTGCGGTGGCCTCTCTCTCTCTCACCGTTGGTCACTGATCCGGCCGCATCCCGTCCGCTGGGGAAAAGGGAGTGTGGTGGCCTCTCTCTCTCTCTCACACTGTTGGTCACTGATCCGGCCGCATCCCGTCCGCCGGGGGAAAGGGAGGAAGTGCATCGTTTCTCCGTTTGACGGTGCCGAGGCAGCACGTCCCGATCTGCGGTACACGCTGTTCTCTCTGACCAAGCTCCGGCGCGGCAGGGCCTACGCCACCTGCTCGCAGATTCCGCCCACCGCCGCTCACCTAGTTACATCCTGACGACCTCCAGGTATCCCCTCCGGCCTTGCTCCACTGCCCATCTTCCCACGTCGCTGCATGTGGAGCTTCCATAGTTCTTTGCCCAAAACGTAGCTCGTCCGGCGTACTTTCCATATTGCATTCTCGTCCTCACACCATTTTAGACAAACACAACCGTGTTGTTATCTTCCCTTAGGACAAGGAATATGCTTCTTTTTTGTCGTCGCATGTGTCATCAACTGTTATTGGCCAATAATTGTTTCCTTTCTACCTCTTTTTTGCAAACAGGACTATCCATTTCACCTTGTTGCTATTGTGACCTTTTGGTGAACTACACAAATCACTTTTTTCTTAAGAGTGTTTTGTGCAGTTGTACTAAAATGTCGCACGGGCAACGTCTCTACATTTCAGTGCGACTTCACAAAGGGAGATTGGTTTTGCTCTATCCTCCTCATCCAACTTCGAGCCTAATATTCTCCAACTAGTTAGTCTTAAGAGAGACTGCAAAGGTGACTGGCTTTTATTTGTGTGTTTATTGTTTCATCAGCAGTCCTCTATTATCATAATCACACTTAATATCTTTGGAACAGGGACGCTCAGCTCTATTTTAGTGGAACTGCACAAAATGATCGGAATGTTGCATGCTCCAGACAGCTACTTTTTCCCAACATGCCTTGTTGATTTAGACAGAGCTGGGGGACATTGCTGCCAATGAAAGCATGGATCAATTTTAATTTAACACCTTCTCACAACTCTGTCTTCAGTTGGTGATGTAATTATTAGCTCTGATCTGCTAATAATTGACATGCATTAGCAAGGAAGTTAGTTTTTTATTGTTTCCGAAAGAGCATCGATGGCAAGACACGCGAAACAAAAGCTGAAAGCTCACACCATTGTACAATTTCATGTCGCTGGAAAATTATTTGTATAGTACGTTAATTATGTAAACAAATGATGGAAGCTTGATAGCATTGCCAGAAGCCTCTTCATCATCCAGGTCCATGTGCCATGCACAAAATCATACTCCTTCATTCCTAAATATTTGTCTTTTTACAAATTTCAAACGGGCATATTTTAGAGTGTAGATTCACTCATTTTGCTTCGTATGTGTACTCCCTCCGTTCCTAAATATTCTATTCGTCTTTCTAGAGATTTCAAAAAGTGACTACATGATACGTCTCTGTCGTATCTATAATTTTTTATTGTCCCATGCCAATATTCTACAACTTCCATATACTTTTTGGCAACTTTTTATACTATTTTTGGACTAACATATTGATCCAGTGCCCAGTGCCAGTTCCTGTCTGTTGCATGTTTTTGGTTTCGTAGAATATCCATATCAAACAGAGTCCAAACGGGATAAAAATGGACGGAGATACTTTTTGGAATATTTGGAAAATCTGGAGGAAAAATCAACGCGAACCAGTGTTTGAGGTGGGCATGAGGTAGGGGGGCGGCCCCCTAGGGCGCGCCCCTGACCCTCGTGACCCACCTGTAAGGAAGTTGACGCCCTTCTTCGGTCGCAAGAAAGCTAATTTTCGGGAAAAAATCACGGCGAAGGTTTCGTTCCAATCGGAGTTACGGATCTCTGGATATAAAAGAAACGGTGAAAGGGCAGCAGAACAGAACACAGAGACAGAGAGAGACGGAGAGACAGATCCAATCTCGGAGGGGATCTCACCCCTCCCACGCCATGGAGGCCAAGGACCAGAGGGGAAACCCTTCTCCCACCTAGGGAGGAGGTAAAGGAAGAAGAAGAAGAAGAAGGGGGGCCCTCTCCCCCTTGCTTCCGGTGGCGCCGGAGTGCCACCGGGGGCCATCATCATCACCGTCATCTTCACCAACAACTTCACCGCCTTCACCACCAACTCTTCCCCCCCTCTATGCAGTGGTGTCACCTCTCTCTTACCCGCTGTAATCTCTACTTAAACATGGTGCTCAACGCTATTTATTATTTCCCTATGATGTATGGCTATCCTATGATGTTTGAGTAGATCCGTTTTGTCCTAATGGCTATTTGATGATCAAGATTGGTTTGAGTTGCATGTTTTATTATTGGTGCTGTCCTATGGTGCTCTCCGTATCACGCAAGGATGAGGGATCCCCGTTGTAGGGTGTTGCAATATGTTTATGATTTGCTTATGGTGGGTGGCGTGAGTGAATAGAAGCACAGACCCGAGTAAGTAGGTTGTTTGCATATGGGATAAAGAGGACTTGATGCTTTAATGCTATGGTTGGGTTTTACCTTAATGATCTTTAGTAGTTGCGGATGCTTGCTAGAGTTACAATCATAAGTGCATATGATCCAAGTAGAGAAAGTATGTTAGCTTATGCCTCTCCCTCATATAAAATTGCAATAATGATTACCGGTCTAGTTATCGATTGCCTAGGGACAAATAACTTTCTCGTTACAACAAACTCTTTACTAAACCTAACTTAGTTGTGTCTTTATCTAAACAGCCCCTACTTTTTATTTACATAATGTTTATTATCTTGCAAACCTATCCAACAACACCTACAAAGTACTTCTAGTTTCATACTTGTTCTAGGTAAAGCGAACGTCAAGTGTGCGTAGAGTTGTATCGGTGGTCGATAGAACTTGAGGGAATATTTGTTCTACCTTTAGCTCCTCGTTGGGTTCGACACTCTTACTTATCGAAAGAGGCTACAATTGATCCCCTATACTTGTGGGTTATCAAGACCTTTTTCTGGCGCCGTTGCCGGGGAGCAATAGTGTGGGGTGAATATTCTTGTGTGTGCTTGTTTGCTTTATCACTAAGTAATTTTTATTTGCTGTTCTTAGTTGTTCTCTATCTTTAGTTATGGATATGGAACACGAAATACCAAAAAAATTAGGTGTACTTTCTACTCGTGGAGATGGGGAACCTCCTAAAACCCTCGATGCTGGTTATGTGAAAGATATTATGTACTACTTTAATAATCCTGAGAAAACCCATTTAATTATGTAATGGGAGTAACGTTGGATCAACGTGAATACTTTAGGGATTATCGCTTGACACAAAAAGGGAAACTATTATGGGATCAAATTCATATATTGAAGTGGTATGCTTGGCAATTATGCGTGAGTTATGATTATACTTGTTGCTCTAGGATGAAGGCTCTACACCTTCCCTTTTCATGCAAATTCAATCATAATAAAACCTTAGCTTCTTATGCTAATGGTATATATGATTACTATGATGTGGAACAAATAGAAGAATTTGTTGCTTTTATGGGTGCTTATGAAATTGAATCTATGTGTAAAGAGTTTGAAGATTTTAATGATGCTATTTGTAGATTTGAAAATTTAGCTATCCTCAAATATTGCTATGAGAATTATGAATACAATTCCGAAATTAATGCACTTATTGATAAAGTCTCTGCTGTCCAAGAAGAGACTAATATTTTGCAGGAATCTATGGAAGAAGAAATTGATGAAACTGTGAGCTCATTGGATGAAAAAGATGAGGAAGAGAGCGAAGAACAAAAGGAGGAAGAGCGGATTGATCACCCGTGCCCACCTTCTAATGAGAGTAACTCTTCAACTCATACATTGTTTAATTCCCCTTCGTGCTTACTGAAGGATGATTGCTATGATGACTGTTATGATCCCTTGGATTCTTTTGAAATATCCCTTTTTGATGATGCTTGTGGCTAAGATGTCAATATGAATTATGCTTATGGAGATGAACTTGCTATAGTTCCTTATGTTAAACATGAAATTGTTGCTATTGCACCCACACATGATAGTCCTATTATCTTTTTGAATTCTCCCGACTACACTATATCGGAGAAGTTTGCCCTTATTAAGGATTATATTGATGGGTTGCCTTTTCCCATTACACATGATGATTTTGATGAATATAATATGCATGTGCTTGCTGCTCCTACTTGCAATTATTATGAGAGAGGAACTATATCTCCACCTCTCTATGTTTCCAATATGATAAAATTGAAGGAAACTGCTTATGCTATGCATTGGCCTCTACTATGTGTGCTTGAATTGTTCTTTTATGACATGCCGATGCATAGGAAGAGGGTTAGACTTCGTTGTTGCATGATATATGTTACTTTGTTCTCACTACTAAATTACAAATCATTGTTAATTAAAATTGTCTTTGATATACCTTGGGATCCGGGTGGATCCATTACTTGAGCACTATATGCCTAGCTTAATGGCTTTAAAGAAAGCGCTGCCAGGGAGACAAACCGGAAGTTTTAGAGAGTCATTTATTTCTGTTGAGTGCTTTTATATAGTTTAAAAACAACAAAAATAAAGAGGGGAACCCAAAACTTTTTCAAAAAGGAAAGTGAAAGTGAGAGAGACAATCATTGTTGAAGTGGGAGAGCTCCTTGAACTTTGTTCATGCTCACGGCAACTTTGTGAATCTTGACTACAGAAACTTTTCAACAAAAATAATTATCCCCTTGTACAATTCCATTGTATCATAAAAATAATGTGCCAAGGTTTGCCTTTAGGATGTTTACATTTGCTTGATGGTTTGTACGGTGCAGGACAGAAACTTTGTCTGTAGTGCGCGATTTTACATTTTTAGCTGGAACGTCAAATGGTTCTGATTCTTTTTGCACTGTCTTCCTATACAATTTTTTTATTGTTACTAATTTTGTTATAATTTTTCAAGTATCAAAAGTATGGTTAATGTTCAGATTATTACAGACTGTTCTGTTTTAGACAGATTCTGTTTTTGATGCATAGTTTGCTTGTTTTGATGAAACTATTGATTTATATTAGTGGATTAAGCCATGAAAAAGTTATATTACAGTAGACACAATGAAAAAACAAAATATGAATTGGTTTGCAACAGTACTTAGAGTAGTGATTTGCTTTATTATACTAACGGATCTTACCGAGTTTTCTGTTAAAGTTTTGTGTGGATGAAGTGTTCGATGATTGAGAAGGTTTCAATGTGAGAAGAAGGAAGAGAGGCAAGAGCTCAAGCTTGGGGATGCCCAAGGCACCCCAAGTAAATATTCAAAGAAACTCAAGCGTCTAAGCTTGGGGATGCTGGGAAGGCATCCCCTCTTTCTTCAACAAGTATCGATATGTTTTCGGATTTGTTTCGTTCATGCAATATGTGCAATCTTGGAGCGTCTTTTGCATTTAGTTCTCATTTTTTATTTTATGCACCATGCTGGTATGAGATAGTCCTTGGTTGATTTATAGAATGCTCTATGCACTTCACTTATATCTTTTGAGTATGGATTTATAGAATGCTTCATGTGCTTCACTTATATCATTTGAAGTTTGGATTGCCTGTTTCTCTTTACATAGACAACCGCCATTTGTAGAATGCTCTTTTGCTTCACTTATATTTGTTAGAGCGTGGGCATATCTTTTTTAGAAAGAATTGAACTCTCTTGCTTCACTTATATCTATTTAGAGAGATGACAGGAACTGGTCATTCACATGGTTAGTCATAAAATCCTACATAAACTTGTAGAGCACTGAATATGATATGCTTGATTCCTTGCAATAGTTTTGCGATATAAAGATGGTGATATTAGAGTCATGCTAGTGGGTAGTTGTGGATTGTAGAAATACTTGTGTTGAAGTCTGTGATTCCCTTAGCATGCACGTATGGTGAACCGTTATGTGATGAAGTCGGAGCATGATTTATTTATTGATTGTCTTCCTTATGAGTGGCAGTCGGGGATGAGCGATGGTCTTTTCCTACCAATATATCCCCCTAGGAGCATGCGCGTAGTACTTTGTTTTGATAACTAATAGATTTTTGCAATAAGTATGTGAGTTCTTTATGACTAATGTTGAGTCCATGGATTATACGCACTCTCACCCTTCCACCATTGCTAGCCTCTCTAGTACCGCGCAACTTTCGCCGGTACCATAAACCCACCATATACCTTCCTCAAAACAGCCACCATACCTACCTATTATGGCATTTCCATAGCCATTCCGAGATATATTGCCACGCTACTTTCATCATCATCATATACATGACTTGAGCATTCATTGTCATATTGCTTTGCATGATCATAAGATAGCTAGCATGATGTTTTCATGGCTTGTCCGTTTTTTGATGTCATTGCTACGCTAGATCATTGCACATCCCGGTACACCGCCGAAGGCGTTCATATAGAGTCATATCTTTGTTCTAGATATCGAGTTGTAATATTGAGTTGTAAGTAAATAAAAGTGTGATGATCATCATTATTAGAGCATTGCCCCAGTGAGGAAAGGATGATGGAGACCATGATTCCCCCATAAGTCGGGATGAGACTCCGGACTTTACAAAAAATAAAAGAGGCCAAAGAAGCCCAAATAAAAAAAGAGGCCAAAGTAGCCTACCAAAAAATAAAATAAAAAAACAAAAATATGAGAGAAAAAGAGAGAAGGGGCAGTGCTACTATCCTTTTTCCACACTTGTGCTTCAAAGTAGCACCATGTTCTTCATATAGAGAGTCTCTTGAGTTATTACTTTCATATACTAGTGGGAATTTTCATTATAGAACTTGGCTTGTATATTCCGATGATGGGCTTCCTCAAATGCCCGAGGTCTTCATGAGCAAGCAAGTTGGATGCACACCCACTTAGTTTCAGGAGCTTTCATACACTTATAGCTCTAGTGCATCCGTTGCATGGCAACCCCTACTCACTCACATTGATATCTATTGATGGGCATCTCCATAGCCCGTTGATACGCCTAGTTGATGTGAGACTATCTTCTCCTTTTTGTCTTCTCCACCATCATATTCTATTCCACCTATAGTGCTATGTCCATGGCTCACGCTCATGTTTGTGTGAAATTTGAAAAGGTTTGAGAACGTCAAAAGTATGAAACAATTTCTTGGCTTGTCATCGGGGTTGTGCATGATGTGAATATTTTGTGTGGTGAAGATGGAGCATAGCCAGACTATATGATTTTGTAGGGATAACTTTCTTTGGCCATGTTATTCTGAAAAGACATGATTGCTTTATTAGTAGGCTTGAAGTATTATTGTTTTTATGTCAAATGATAGACTATTTCTTTGAATCACTCGTGTCTCAATATTCATGCCATGATTAGACATATGATCAAGATTATGCTAGGTAGCATTCCACATCAAAAATTATCTTTTTTATCATTTACCTACTCGAGGACGAGCAAGAATTAAGCTTGGGGATGCAGATACGTCTTCGTCGTATCTATAATTTTTGACTGTTCCATGCCAATATTCTACAACTTCCATATACTTTTGGCAACTTTTTATACTATTTTTGGGATTAACATATTGATCCAGTGCCCAGTGCCAGTTCCTGTCTGTTGCATGTTTTTGGTTTCGTAGAATATCCATATCAAACGGAGTCCAAACGGGATAAAAACGGACAAAGATACTTTTCGGAATATTTGGAAAATATGGAGGAAAAATCAATGCGAACCAGTGTCCGAGGTGGGCACGAGGTAGGGGGGCGCCCCCCTAGGGCGCCCCCCCTAGGGCGTGCCCCTGACCCTCGTGACCCACCTGTAAGGCGGTTGACGCCCTTCTTCGGTCGCAAGAAAGCTAATTTTCGGGAAAAAATCACGGCGAAGGTTTCATTCCAATCAGAGTTACGGATCTCCGGATATAAAAGAAACGGTGAAAGGGCAGCAGAACAGAACACAGAGACAGAGAGAGACGGAGAGACAGATCCAATCTCGGAGGGGCTCTCGTCCCTCCCACGCCATGGAAGCCAAGAACTAGAGGGGAAACCCTTCTCCCACCTAGGGAGGAGGTCAAGGAAGAAGAAGAAGAAGGGGGGCCCTCTCCCCCTTGCTTCCGGTGGAGCCGGAGTGCCACTGAGGGCCATCATCATCACCGTCATCTTCACCAACAACTTCACTGCCTTCACCACCAACTCTCTCCCCCTCTATGCAGCGGTGTAACCTCTCTCTTACCCGCTGTAATCTCTACTTAAACATGGTGCTCAATGCTATATATTATTTCCCTATGATGTATGGCTATCCTATGATGTTTGAGTAGATCTGTTTTGTCCTAATGGCTATTTCATGATCAAGATTGGTTTGAGTTGCATGTTTTATTATTGGTGCTGTCCTATGGTGCTCTCCGTGTCGCGCAAGCATGAGGGATCCCCGCTGTAGGGTGTTGCAATATGTTTATGATTTGCTTATGGTGGGTGGTGTGAGTGAACAGAAGCACATACCCGAGTAAGTAGGTTGTTTGCGTATGGGATAAAGAGGACTTGATGCTTTAATGCTATGGTTGGGTTTTACCTTAATGATCTTTAGTAGTTGCGGATGCTTGCTAGAGTTCCAATCATAAGTGCAATGATCCAAGTAGAGAAATTATATGTTAGCTTATGCCTCTCCCTCATATAAAATTGCAATAATGATTACCGGTCTAGTTATCGATTGCCTAGGGACAAATAACTTTCTTGTAACAACAAACTCTTTACTAAACCTAACTTAGTTGTGTCTTTATCTAAACAGCCCCTACTTTTTATTTACGTAATGTTTATTATCTTGCAAACCTATCCAACAACACCTACAAAATACTTCTAGTTTCATACTTGTTCTAGGTAAAGCGAACGTCAAGTGTGCGTAGAGTTGTATCGGTGGTCGATAGAACTTGAGGGAATATTTGTTCTGCCTTTAGCTCCTCGTTGGGTTCGACACTCTTACTTATCAAAAGAGGCTACAATTGATCCCCTATACTTGTGGGTTATCACGACATACGGAGCGAAATGAGTGAATCTACACTCTAAAATATGTCTATATACATCCGTATGTGCCAGTCCATTTGAAATCTCTAAAAAGACAAATATTTGAGTAGTCACTCGTTGAAATCTCTAGAAAGACAAATACTCCTGAGTATATTTAAGAACCGAGGGGGTAGTGCACAACCGCATGGGAGACTCAGCCCGGTCGTTGCGCTGCATTAATAGTAAGTAATGAGGAGTCAAATCATAAGCCCCACCTTTCCCACTGTAAGTTGCTATGAAGAAGCAACCATCAATACGCTCTTCTTTGAATCTGCTCATACTACTCCATCCGTCACTGTTTATACAGCGCGCTTCAGAAAAAAGGAAAAAATCTGTGGGACCAAGGCGACTAGCGATCGGCCTGAAAAATAGCATTGGTAGTTATAGCAAGGCGTTTATTACTAGAGGGAATAATGCGTACACACATGCATGCAGTGCTTCCACCCCGGGTACACACATGCATGCACTTACTCCACTCCGTAGTAGTATAGTACATGGAGAGAAAATTGTGGACTTGATTGCGGTTACCACACCCTAATTAATTGAGTATTAAACCAAACGCGTCTAAAGTCTCTCTGGTGGTGCATTGAGAGAAATGCATCATAATGAAGCGTGCCCTATAAACTGTGACGGAGGGAGGAGTAGTATGAAGGTGAAAAACCAAGTACGCGTATGGCCAGTCGGTCAACGCACCTCCTCTTGGCATATCACTGACATGTGGGATAGGAGTGTGAGCAAACGAATCTCAATTGACGGCAAAGAGCCAAACCCCGTTCCTTGAGAGAGACGAGGAGCGAGAACACACAAACGGGCTCGCACAGAGGCCAAGATATATTCGAGCATGGTTGGTTGATCGATATCTTTCATTACATGTTGGGCTGCCGTTTTCCGCCCTTCTCCGGAATAAACGTGTACTTTATCAGAGATAAAAAAATAAGAGTACAGACGCTCCACCATGCGGTTCTAGTAGTAGTACTACGCATACTACTGCGCTTGGCTCTTCGCCTCTTCGTGAAGTCGAACAATGATGGTACTCCGCGTGTTGGGTACTACAGTGTATGCCTCTGACAATCTGACACCGAATGGACTGATGCATGTCCACCAAGGGTAGGTTGCATTAGTTAAAAGGCGTAAGCGAGCTTCACCTTGTCCTGCAAGCTTCTCCTCGTTCTGCGAGTTGACGGGACACACCAAAAAGTAGTGCTAGTCCATACTCCCTCCTTTCCGGTTAATATGGCTTAATATTTTTTGCGGGTAAATGAGAGAGCTTTATTCATATATAAGCATTCGTAGGACGATCAGCCAAGTCACTGGTCACTAGGAAGCGAGGTACCCCGCAAAAAAAGAAGTAGGAAGCGAGGTGTTTCATCAAGCCAGCTCTCGGCCACATTCAAAGTGCAGCAAGCATGGTTCGCACGAAGATGCGCCGCAAGGTTTGCTGACCTGTTTACATGCTGAATAACAAAAAAGAGGAAATATTACCGAGCGCTACTATTTGTAACAGGATATGAGACAGAATTAAGCGAGAATTGTGGCGAGTGTTCCATGCAATCAACTACCATTATCACATGTGAGAACCCTCGAAGAGAACCAAATGTGTTGAAGATTGCTTTATCACATTTTAAAATTATAATAAGAGTGCAGACGCTCCTCCATCCGGTTCCTAGTACTAGTATAGTACGTACTTTATAGACTATAATAGTAGTACTAGTAAACTTTGCGCTTGGCTGTTCGCCTATTCGGGAAGTCGAACAATAATAGCACTAGTAGTATAGTGTATGGTTCTGGCAATCTGACACCGAATTAACTGTTGCACGTCCACCGCCTGAGCGAGGGAGAGCTTGCATTAGTCAAAAGTTTCTCCTTGTCCTGCGAGCCACCGCGCGCAAGCTTTTCCCGTCCTGCAACCTTCTCCTCGTTCGGCAAGTTGACGGGACACAGCAAAGTAATGCTAGTCCATACTGCCTCCTCTCCGGTTAATATGGCTTAATTTCAAACGAGATAAATACACTGTCTGTCACTATGTATTTTTAAAAATACGGTCAATGGACTTCATAATACGCTCATTGCGCTCAATATATATATTTTCCGGTGTTTATACGGCCACTAGATCACCCTGACTGAGTATGTGTGTGCATGCACGTGTAGGTTGAGCACTTGAGCGTGACCGTGTGTGTTCCATCGTGTGCTCGTACATGCATGCATTAGGGTGTCGCGTGCGTTTTTGCGTCCATGTGTACATGTGACTGTTGCATACACGTAGGGTGAGTACATGTAGGGGCCACTAAGGAGCAGTCAAATCACACAGTAAGTTAGTCAGAAGAAGCAACCATCATTTCACTCTTGAATGACACGTACGCAATATAAAATGGTTGATATGGAGAGAAAATGAAAACCACTATATATACACTAGCAGGAGCCTAAGCTACAAGCCTGCTTGCTTAGGTTGCTCTCTTCACAAGCATAGAACAACGGGTGTCGGTGTCAAAACCAGCGGATCTCGGGTAGGGGGTCCCGAACTATGCATCTAAGGCGGATGGTAACAGGAGGCAGGGGACACGATGTTTTACCCAGGTTCAGGCCCTCTTGATGGAGGTAAAACCCTACGTCCTGCTTGATTATTCTTGATAATATGAGTAGTACAAGAGTTGATCTACCACGAGACCAGAGAGGCTAAACCCTAGAAGCTAGCCTATGGTATGATTACATGTTGTCCTACGGACTAAAACCCTCCGGTTTATATAGACACCGGAGGGGGCTAGGGTTACACAAGGTCGGTTACAAAGGAGGAGATATACATATCCGTATTGCCTAGCTTGCCTTCCACGCCAAGGAGAGTCCCATCCGGACACGGGACGAAGTCTTCAATCTCATATGTTCATAGTCCAACAGTCCGGCCAAAGGATATAGTCCGGCTGTCCGGAGACCCCCTAATCTAGGACTCCCTTAGTAGCCCCTGAACCAGGCTTCAATGACGATGAATCCGGCGCGCAGTGTTGTCTTCGGCATTGCAAGGAGGGTTCCTCCTCCGAATACACCACGAAAGAGTTTGAATACAAGGATAGTGTCCGACCCTGCAAAATAAGTTCCACATACCACCGTAGAGAGAATAATATTTCCACAAATCTAATCTGCTGACACGTTTTGGCAGCATGACATCACGCCACGGCCCGGTAATTATTTGAACCGTTTTTCTTTAACCAGCCCCGCACATAACGCGAGGCGGTTTCTTGACACGTCTTGTCAAAGCAGAGATCGTGTTCCCTTTATTACGGGATTCTCATTAATACGGACGTGGGTAACCCAACCGTGCCTAGGACTCCTAGATCTTAGGCAAGTCCCAAACGGCCACGAGGAGGACGCTTGATATTCACCCTCTTTATAAAGGGACAAGGCTTTTACTTTTTTCCCTCCCGTGCTCAATCGAATCCTTCCCCCGCCTCGAGTTCTAACACCCAAAGCCCAGGTCAGGTGCTTCGGACCTTCAATCATGTCCGGATCCAGCCTTCAAGGCCGGTGGATGCCTTCCTCCGTCACGGAGGAGGATATCAAGAAGTTGAGGGAGGCCAGATATCTGACCGCTGAAATTTCGCATAGGCTGCCCGCCCGAGGGCAGGTCGTCCCTACTCCCGAACCCAACGAGAGCGTTGTGTTCGTCTCCCACTTCCTTCGAGGCCTAGGCCTCGCTCTGGATCCCTTTGTTAGGGGTCTTATGTTCTATTACGGGCTGGATTTTCACGATCTGGCCCCGGATTTCCTTCTTCCCATCTCGTCATTTATTGTCGTTTGTGAGGCCTTCCTCCGCATTACCCCTCACTTCGTCCTGTGGCTCAAGACCTTCGATGTGAAGCCGAAGATGGTCGAGGGGCAGTACGCAGCGTGCAGAGGTGCTCTAATAAGAAAAATTGCTAACGCTCCATGGCCAAAGGGTTCCTTTCCAGAGGTGTCCGGATTATGGCAACAGGAGTGGTTTTACGTCACAGCTCCCCGGAGTGCCAAGTGGGTAGCTGCCCCCACCTTTCGCTGGGGCCCTCCACCACAACTGATGTCATGGATCAGCAGGGGGCTGAGCTGGGGTCCATCCAAGGACGTGCCAATACTGTAGAGCCATATCCGAGATCTCTTCGAGGGAGATTTTAGTCTGGTTATGGTAATGCAAGTTATGCTGGTTCGTCGGGTCCAGCCTTGCAAACGCCGGCCCCTCCGCATGTGGGAATTCAACTCGGAAGGACTGCACACTATTCAGAATTTCCTCGGCATGATGCACAAGGAGATGTACAAATCGTTCTTCGGACCCCAAATAGAGTGTCCGGACACTATCGAGGATGTGGGCCTGAGCAGCAACCGCACCGCTGCCCAAGTAAGTAATCCCATGGCCGAACACACTGTCCTTTTATTTATCATGACATCATTCTGAAGAATCTCTCTTTGACCAGGACTGGATAACAAAGGCGAAGATGATCCGGTGTTCGGCCCCCCTTCCTGAAGGCTTGGACAATCCGGTGCTGGAAAAGATGCTCGAGCCAGCACCTTGTCTGGTGCCCTCAAAGGAAGATGAAGGGGGGAATAAAGAGGGCGGAAGCGGGCCTCCATCGCTACCTATTCCAACCGAGGGAATGAGCGCCTCCGCGAGGGAGGATAACCAATGGGAAGAATCTGACATTCTCTCTCCCCGGGGAAGGAAGAGGACTACCTCTGAAGATCCGAAAACCAAGGTTTCCAAACGGGAGAAGAAATCTCCGCCAGAGGGTCCTGCCTCGAAGGGTGTTCTTGCCGCACATTGTCCGCGCGGGGATCATCCCTCTAACGAGCTGTAAGTAATCAAAAAGTACTTAATAGTGAAGATATCCTACCTTACTTCTGAGGAAAATAACCGAAGCATTTATCTTGCAGTTCGGATCTTAGCCCTTCTCAGCAGACCTCGTCTTCGGGGGATCTTCTTCCAGAGATGATGGAGAGCGAAACGCCTCCCCCTGCCACACCGCCTCATGAGGCGGGCGACCGCGAGGTGTCGTCGCGGAGGGTTTCTCCTGATCCGGCAAGGCCAGAAGGTAATCCTATGGTGTAAAGCCCTCGATGCGGCTATATCTCCCACATGTCGAAGCACGACTTAGAGGCATAACCGCATTGAAAGCAATGTCGCAAGTGAGGTAATCTTCACACAACCCATGTAATACATAGGGGAAAGAGATACATAGTTGGCTTACAATCGCCACTTCACACAATACATGAATATAACATTACATCATCCAAATACACACAAGGTCCAACTACGGAACCCAAAATAAAAGAAAACTACCCCAAATGCTACACAGATCCCCAATCGTCCCGACTGGGCTCCACTACTGATCAACTAGAAAGGGAACAACAAAACGAACATGATCTTCATCGAGCTCCTCCTTGAGCTCGGTTGCATCACCTGCACGGTATCATCGGCACCTGCAAGCTGGGAGTGGAAGTAAACTGTGAGTCACAGGGACTCAGCAATCTCACACCCTCGCGATCAAGACTATTTAAGCTTATAGGTAAGGTAAGGTATGATGTGGAGCTGCAGCAAGCGACTAGCATATTTGGGTGGCTAACATACGCAAATGAGAGCGAGAAGAGAAGGCAAAAGCACAGTCGAACAACTATGATCAAGAAGTGATCCTAGAACAACCTACGTCAAGCATTACTCCAACACCGTGTTCACTTCCCGGACTCTGCCAGGAAGAGACCATCACGGTTACACACGCGGTCGATGTATTTTAATTAAGATAAACTTTAGGTTTTCTACAACCGGACATTAACAAATTCCCATCTGCCCATAACCGCGGGCACGGCTTTCGAAAGTTCAATCCCTGCAGGGGTGTCCCAACTTAGCCCATCACAAGCTCTCATGGTCAACGAAGGATATTCCTTCTCCCAAGACAATCCGATCAGACTCGGCATCCCGGTTACAAGACATCCTCGACAATGGTAAAACAAATCCAGCAACACCACCCGAATGTGCCGACAAATCCCGATAGGAGCTGCACATATCTCGTTCTCAGGGCACACTGGATAAGCAATCCGTACAACTAAAACCAGCCCTCGAGTTTCCCCGAGGTGGCGCTGCAAGGGGCTCTAGTTTGCACCAACACTCAGAGGAGCACTGGCCCGGGGGGGGGGGGGTTAACAAAGATGACCCTTGAGTCCGCGGAACCCAAGGGAAAAAGAGGCTAGGTGGTGAATGGTAAAACCAATGTTGGGCATTGCTGGAGGAGTTTTATTCAAAGCAAACTGTCAAGGGGTTCCCATTATAACCCAACCGTGTAAGGAACACAAAATCTGGGAACATAACACGATATGACGGAAACTAGGGTGGCAAGAGTGGAACAAAACACTAGGCATAAGGCCGAGCCTTCCACCCTTTACCAAGTATATAGATGCATTAATTAAATAAGAGATATTGTGATATCCCAACAAAAATATCCATGTTCCAACAAGGAACAAACTCCAATCTTCACCTGCAACTAGCAACGCTATAAGAGGGGCTGAGCAAAGCGGTAACATAGCCAAACAACGATTTGCTAGGACAAGGTGGGTTAGAGGCTTGGCTTATAATATGGGAGGCAAGATAAGCAAGTGGTAGGTATCGCAGCGTAGGCATAGCAAAAGAGCGAGCATCTAGCAAGCAAAGATAGAAGTGATTTCGAGGGTATGGTCATCTTGCCTGAGATCCCGCAAGGAAGGAGAACGAGTCCATCAAGAAGACAAACAGACGTAGTCGAACGGATCCTCACAAACGCAACGTTACCGGATTATCGAGAAGAAGTACACCGGAAACAAAGCAAACAACATAGTAAACAAGCATCACATAATCATGGCACGATGCGCAAACAAGTATGATGCATGTCCGGTTTAATGAGGCATGACATGGCAAAGTGCACAAACAATCCTACAAATTAAGTGGAGCTCAATATGCAACTCCGTTGCCTATTGACGAAACACCACATGACTTATTTAGTTCGATGTCGTTTATGTACTCAACAATATTAAATGTTGTTAGCATGGCAAGAGGGTGAAGCAAATGAAAACTACCTATCTAGGCAAGTTTAAATGAGGCCGGAACAACAAGCAACAAGTCCCGAAAAATCCTCATGTGCATATTTTGGTTATGCTACTGTTCTGCCCTAAACACAATTTTAAGGTTGTTAAACATGCAAGATGAATGCACCATGTTAAACTAGGCATTTTTCCACCCCATTTACATATAAAGATTATTAAATTCCGAGTTACGGTTATTTAGTTATGAAATAAAGCATTTTAGCATGGCAAGGGCAAAATTTAAAAAAAAACAACATTTTAAGCATTTTAAACATAAATGAAAATGGCAAATTATTAATCCACACAAAATTCTAAGCAAGTTTCATATATTTAGTTTTAACATGTGATGCACCGTTTGTGAGTAATGAAATGCATGAAGTTTAGGGGCTATTCTGTAAAACTGACAACTCTGGGATAAATATGAAATTCGACTTGAACAGGAAAAAACGTCACGGGCCGAATCTGTTGGCCCAACAATAGGAAAAAACAGAGGGGCTTCGGCGGGGTGGCCTCACCATGGGCTCGGCCCGGTTGAAGTTGAGGCCTGGCGCGACTTGGCCTTGGAGTGGGCGCGGCTGGTTCCCGCGAGCGGACGCGCTCGACTGGTCAACGCAGGGGATTGAGTGGGACTGGCGCTGGCCTCGTCTTCGAAGCAGAGGAAAACAGGGGCTCGACTGTGGATCTCCGGGAAGAGGATGTCGGCGGGCGGAGGCGAGATCCGGCGACGCTGAAGTGGGTTCGGCCGGAGACGACGGCTTGACGAAGCAGGGGAGGCTCGGGCAACGCACTGGGCTGCTGCTGCTCCTTCGGTGGCCGCCGTGGAGGACCATGCCGGTGCGACAGAGCCGCTGGTCCGGCGACGTTACAACGGAGATGGAGGGCGGCGGGGTCGAGCGAAGGTGCGTGCGAAGGAGAGGAGGGCGACGGGGCTTGATCCTGCTCTGCTGTTGCGGGCACGGGGAAGAGGAGGAGGGAGCTCGTGCTCCTGCGGGTTCGGGCAAGAAACAGAGCAGCTCCAGCGAGGGACTTGGCATGGCCTTCGGCATGGACGGCGACCTAGACGCAGGGGAGAGGTGGAGGAGTGGTTTTGGCGAGGAGGCGGAGTTCCTTCGGCGGCCATGGCGCCTGGCGTGCTCCTGGCCAGGGCGTAGCTGCTCCTGCAGAGAGAGTGACGCGAGGAGAGAGGCCATGGTAGGGGAAAACGGAAAGGGGGGAAGGTGAGGAGGAGAGGCCCGGCGTCCATGGCGGAGGAGCTTCAGCGGCGGCGTTCGTCGTCGGACGGCGAGGCGAGGAGGGGGCCAGGGACGAGGCATGGCTCGGGCAGGGAAGGCTCGGGCGCGGTAGGAGGAAGCGGTTGGACGGCGGCGCAAGTCGAGGGAGGAGGGGATCTGGGAGGAAGAAGCTGATTGGTTTGGCGCTGAAAACAAAAGGAGTGGCGGCGGCGTGGGGATTGGATGGATGGGACAAGGTCCCTAGAATTTAGGGTTTGGTCTAGATTTAGACTAGAGAGTATATATATATATATAAAGAAATAAATAATAATAATATAATAAATTAAATAAATAAATTTTTTAAATTAAATAATAAAGCATGGATTGAGTCTCCGGGTTCACCGTCACAATACGCTTTCTTCTCATGTCATAATACGCTTTTACGATTTGTATTGATAAAATCATAATATAAACGAGGTGGTACTAAAGATCTGAAAAAGAAGATTAAAAAAAGATCGAAAAGAGAAAGAGCTACCCGACCCAACCCTTCTTCCGGTGCGGACACGTGATGACGCTTTTACAGAAAAATCCATGTAGTTTCTAATAAAACCGGTTACTCGCTTAAAAAACATAATCATAACCCGAACGAACCCGTCTTCCCCAGCCCGCACTCACCGCCCCAACCGCATCGCCGCCCCCCGCCGCCCAAACCGCCCTCTGGCGTTGCCGGGGTTCCCCGACTGCCATGGCTCTCTCTGATGATGCACCACCGTTCCTACAGACCCCCACCCCCTCGCGCCATGCGTAGCCAGATCCTTCTTCAACTCCAGATCTCATCTCACGTTTGACGCCATAGAGCACGACGCTGCAGCAACACGGTCTCCCCATCAGCCCCTGCGAACCCGAGCCGCCACACCAACGCCAACCTGCCGCCGACCATCGCGTCGCATCCCCATGGCCCCGTGTTGTGCCTCCGCTAAGCCACCGCCTTCCTCTGCTCGAGACCTTCCCATCTTGCCTTACTCCTCTCCGGCCGTCACTGAGTTCGACGGGCCGTGGCAGGGAGGCTGGGGAATAGCTGCTTGTAGGGGCAGTGGGCATGCTCGGTCCTGGAGGAGAAAAAAGTTGTTGCGGCTGTCGTGCACAATGGAGGCTGGATATGGCGGTCGGCGGATGGGATGCAACGACTGGCAGGGGCAGAATCTTCGGCGGCCGGCGCTCGGGCATTGGATTCTACTTGTGCGTTAGAGTCAGTTCGCATGCCGACTAGACAGTGCGCTCGCTGGTTCTGTAGTTACTCTGTAGTTCCCTGCTACCAGGGATCGAAGTTGGAAGCTCAATGTAAGTTTCCCACTTACCTTGTTTACTTGTGATGTTTTTTCCATGCGTGATTCTTTGGGGCATAGCAATTTTACTAAAACAAGCTTTATTTGCACAAGAATCTGAACAATTTCCTGGTCTGGTCTGAAAGATACATGTTTGGGTAGATAGGTTTCAGTGATTGAAAATATTTCATGTTATTATTGGTGAATTAGTTCATGGAGAAATAAAACTGGAAGATCAGGAAAAAATTTGCTATCAATTTTTGATTTGATACTCTGATGTATTCTGTTGTCGACAAAATTATATAGTCAAACGAGGCGTGTAGCATAGGTATTCAGTCTAGAATGATTTTTTGGTGACGATAATCATGAATTCTCTTGGGTTCTTTCCTGATACTTGGCAGTTGTAGAATATCATATCCACTATTTATTTGAAATATGACATCTCCATTGTTGAAAGTGCAACTATCCCTAGGTGGTTTTGGTAATTCATAACAACATATAGCTCATTGAGCTAATGCTATTCCAAGATGATTATTTCAGGAAAGCTCAATGATTGGCATGGCATGGATGTGAAAGTGGAACCCTCAAAATGCTAAGGACAAAGGATTGGCTCAAGCTCTAAAAGCTCAAGACTCTTCATTTTATATTTTAGTGATCCAAGATCACATTGAGTTCATAGGAAAAGCCAATACTATTAAGGAGGGTTGAGGTGTTGCTTAATGAGCCTCTTGCTTCATGTGCTTAGTGATATTCTCCAAAACCCTCAACTACTTTCCCACTTCCACATATGACCTAAACCCTAAGCCAAACTCGGTCCTACCGATTTTTCCTATCCGGCGCCACCGAGTTTCACTTGTCATTAGCCACTGCCAAACCCTAGCAATTCGGTCCTACCGATAGGGATCTCGGTCTCACCGAGATGGGGTTGCAAACTCTCTGTTTCCCTTTCGTAACTTTTTGGTCCCACCGAAAGAGCGAATCGGTCCCACCGAGATTGCAATGTAAACTCAGTGTTTCCCCTTTGTAACTTTTCGGTCTCACCGAGTTCCACTCGGTCTCACCGAAAGAGCAAATCGGTCCCACCGAGTTTGCCTGACCAACTCTCTGGTTAGCTAATTACCAAATTTGGTCTCACCAAGTTTGTGTAATCGGTCTCACCGAGATTACGTTATGCCCAAACCCTAACCATATCGGTCCTACCGAGTTGCATGTCAGTCCCACCGAAAATCACTAACGGTCACTAGGTTTACATTTTTGGTCCGACCGAGCTTATTGATTCGGTCCCACCGAGATTGGAAAATTGTGTAACGGTTGGATTTTGTGTGGAGGCTATATATACCCCTCCACCTTCTTTTCATTTGATGAGAGAGCCATCAGAACACACACACCATTCCAACTCATATGTTCTGAGAGAGAACCACCTACTCATGTGTTGAGACCAAGACATGCCATTCCTACCATATGAATCTTGATCTCTAGCCTTCCCAAGTTGCTTTCCACTCAAATCTTCTTTCCACCAAATCCAAATCCTATGAGAGAGAGTTGAGTGTTGGGGAGACTATCATTTGAAGCACAAGAGCAAGGAGTTCATTACCTACACACCATTTGTTACTTCTTGGAGAGTGGTGTCTCCTAGATTGGCTAGGTGTCACTTGGGAGCCTCCGACAAGATTGTGGAGTTGAACCAAGGAGTTTGTAAGGGCAAGGAGATCGCCTACTTCGTGAAGATCTACCGCTAGTGAGGCAAGTCCTGTGTGGGCGATGGCCATGGTGGGATAGACAAGGTTGCTTCTTCGTGGACCCTTTGTGGGTGGTTGCTTCTTCATGGACCCTTCGTGGGTGGAGCCCTGTGTGGACTCGCGCAACCGTTGCCCTTGGGTGGAGCCCTGTGTGGACTCGCGCAACCGTTACCCTTCGTGGGTTGAAATATCCATCAACGTGGATGTAGAATAGCACCACCTATCCGATGCAAGGGAAAAACATCCGTGTCTCCAATAGCGTTTGAATTCTCCAAACCCTTCCCTTTACATTCTTGCAAGTTGCATGCTTTACTTTCCGCTGCCAATATACTCTTTGCATGCTTGCTTGAATTATGTGATGATTGCTTGACTTGTCCTAAATTAGCTAAAATCTGCCAAGAACTAAAATTGGGAAAAGGTTAACTTTTATTTGGTCAAGTAGTCTAATCACCCCCCCTCTAGACATACTTTCGATCCTACAAGAGGTATCAGAGCTTTGGTCTCCATTTGCTTGATCTCCATAGCTTTTGGTGGTCATAGCCTTGGTTTCACAACCTAGGAGAGTATGGCGTCTAGCGAGGGAAATTATCACCGTAGAGGTCCTTACTTTGATGGTACTAATTTTGCTAGTTGGAAGCATAAAATGAAAATGCATATTCTTGGACATAACCCCGCTGTTTGGGCTATTGTGTGTGTTGGTTTGCAAGGTGACTTCTTTGATGGGAGAGAACCAAACCGTGAAGCTACCGCGGATGAGTTGAAGATGTTGCAATAAAATGCTCAAGCTTGTGATATTCTCTTCAACGGATTGTGCCCCGAAGAATTCAACAAAATCAGCCGCCTTGCGAATGCAAAGGAAATTTGGGACACTTTGATTGATATGCACGAAGGTATCGACTCCGTCAAGGAATCCAAGTTGGATGTGCTTCAAAGCCAACTTGACAAGTTCAATATGAAGGATGGTGAAGGTGTCGCTGAAATGTACTCTAGGCTTGCTCTCATCACAAATGAGATTGCCGGCTTAGGAAGTGAAGAGATGACCGATAGATTCATCATCAAGAAGATCCTAAGAGCCTTGGATGGAAAATATGATACCGTGTGCACATTGATCCAAATGATGCCCAATTACAAAGATCTCAAGCCAACGGAGGTGATTGGAAGAATTGTTGCTCATGAGATGTCACTTAAGGATAAAGAGGAACTTCACAACAAATCAAGTGGTGCCTATAAAGCCTCATGTGAAGCCCCTACATCATCAAGTGAGAAACAAGACTTCAATGAAGAATTGAGCTTAATGGTGAAGAACTTCAACAAGTTCTACAAGAGTAGAAGCAAAGATAGAAGCTCCAAGTCAAGGTCCTACAATGACAAAAGATCTTCTAGTCGAGAGCGAAACTGTTACAATTGTGGAAGACCAGGACACTATTCCAATGAGTGTACGGCTCCCTACAAGAGAAGAGAAGATTCTCCAAAAAGAAGAAGCAAAGGATCACCACCAAGAGAGAGAAGGAGTAGAGATGATAGTTATGAACGAAGATACTCACGGAGAAGCAAGGATTCGGAAAGGAAGGAAAAATCATCAAGGAGCTACACAAAACAAAGACATCAAGCTCATGTTGGTGAATGGGTATCCGGCTCCGACTCCGACAGCCACTCCGAGAGAAGTTATCACTCCGACTCCGAAGATACTCAAGATGAAGGTGTTGCCGGTCTAGCACTTGTGTCAACCAACTCCTACGACATATTTGACTCACCAAATGAAGGAATTGGAAGATGCTTCATGGCCAAAGGTCCTAAGGTAACACACCCCGAGTATGTTGATTTCAATAGTGATGAAGATGACTTGTTAGGTGATGATTTGCTTGGTGACAACTCTAGTGATGAATACTATGATGAAAGACCAATTAATCATGCTAATCAAGATAAAACGACTGACAATGATAAGGAGAAGATTGAGGCTCTAACTAAAGAACTAAAAACTCTTAAGTTAGCTCATGACACTATCTTCGAAGATCATCGAGAACTTTTAAGAGCTCATGAGAAACTACGCTTTGAAAAGCTCAATGTTGAGCAAGAGCATGAGTTCTTAAAGGAAATCAATGATGATCTCCGCAAGAAAAGTTCTTCTTACATTGCCAAGCATTTACTCTTATCCACTTACATGCCTCAAGTCAAGTCTAACAAGAAAGATTCTTCCTCTAGTAGTAACAATGATCATGCTAAATCCAATATTGTTACTTCTAGTAGCTCTCTTGATTCCACTAATGATTCTCTTAGCCAAGTTACACTTGAGCAAGAAAATAGTTTATTGAAGGGAATTATAGAGAAAGGAGTGTACAAAAGCCTTGCCGGGAGTAAGCAATTCGAGGAAATTGTGCGCAAGCAAGGAATGCACCGGAAGAATCAAGGTGTTGGTTTTGAGCGAAAGTTCAATGCCAATGGAGTTGAGTGGGAAGAAGATCAATACCCCAAGACAAAGTTTGTCCCTCAACAAGAGAAGTATACTTCTTTCAAGGGGACACAAGCTCAAGATGATCTTCCACCACAAGACTACGAGCAAAAAGGCAAGGACAAGCTTCAAGAGGAAATTGATGCATTTGAAGAAGCTCCTAAGACCTTAGTCAAGTGGGTTCCCAAGACTACTTCAAGTTCCACTTCATCAAGTACGACTACAACTCCAAGGATTCCCATCAAGATGATGTGGATCCAAAAGAAGAAGAACTAGAGAGTTCTTGAGGGTGACTCCACCAACATACTTCACTCTTATCATTTTGGCAAGAACAAGTGCAATCAACTTCCACATCTTGCACTAGTTTAAGGAGTCACAAACCCTCTTGTTGGTAAGACAAGGGACAAGGTAACCTAAAAGTTTTCATGGACATCATCTTTTGTGTGCATCACTCTATGTCTATGGATATCCTTGTTTGTTCCTTGTGGGACTAACCCATGTAGGTATTGAAAGTGCAATTCACTCAAATGGATAGCTCCAAGAGATCTGCATCAACATTGAGCATCCACATCTTCAATATCTACATGAAGTCATCATCGACAAAACCCAAGGTTAGTTCATCCCTCTTCAGGGGGATATCACATCTAGGGGGAGCTTTACTCTAAGACTTGAGCTAAAGAAACTCTAAAGATGTGAACACAACAATGCTTTATGTAAAAGTGGTAACCCCACTTGAGCTTAAACGATGAGTATGACCTATGATCAAGTGTTCTCACTTGACTCCTAAGTCAATATACTCATATATAGATGACCTAGTCATCGCAAATTGCTTGATAGATGCTAGAATTGGTTGTGCATGCCTTGCCACATATTTCATTTGCCATCTTATTGTGTGAGCATGCTGATTGCATATTTTACTCATTCGAGGACATCCACTTGTTGTTTTGATTGTTCGGCTTTATTTCTTTTTGCCAAGTGGATGGACAAGAATGCCTAAGAACCTCCTCTAGCTATCTATGCTTTTCTCATCTCAAACTCTATTCATGCTGCATCACAAAATTTGATCAAGTCAGATTCGAACCACTCTGTGTGAGGAGCGCTCGGAGTCCCCGATTCGTCATAGACTTAAACTTCCAAAACCTCTTTATGATTCTCGGTCTGACCGATACTCCACTTTCGGTCCTACCGAGATCATTAAGTTGATCTAGGTTTTCGATCTCGGTGCAACCGATTTGAACTTTTCGGTCACACCAAGTTTCAGTAACTGCACACAGTTATGAATCTCGGTGCCACCGAGTTGTTCCACTCGGTCACACCGACAGGGTCGGGCTATATAGAGTCACGGGCAAAATTTGGAAATTTCTTCGAACCCCTTCGCCCGCGCGATAGCCTGCTCTGCCCTCGTGGTCTCCGGATCGTCTTCTGCCGCCAGCCACCTCCAGTCGCTGGTCTCCATCGCCGTCAACGGGAATTCTGCCCCGCCATTGCCGCCGTAGCAAGTCCCTGCCGAACTAGGGTATGGACTTGATCTTTGTGCTATTCCTCAATCTGATTCCTAGCACATTGTTATCATATTGATTCTAGCCACGTTTGATAAACTTCTATCCAGTCAAAACACTCGTAGATTAGGTTTGATTCGAAAATTCTAGGTTTAGGTTTCCGCCGAAACTATCTCGGACCCACCGAGTTGAAAAACTCGGTCCCACCGATTTGGCTTATGCCATTGCACAAGTGAGACTCGGTTTGACCGAGAATTACTTATCAGTGTGACCGATTTTTGAACTCAGTGAAACCCTAGCAGTCTCGGTGCCACCGAACTGTGACTCAGTCCTACCGAGTTCACTAGTTTAGGTTCCAAAACTGCTTCGGTATCACCGAGTTTGAAAATCGGTAGATCCGAGATGATTTCAGTGGGAAACTAAAACTAAGTTTTTGGATCATTCTTTTGCAAAAATCTCTGCATTTTGTGCTGCTCATCCACTCTATCTCTTCTATAATCCATTCACAGGGTCAGCAGTCAGTTTGCAGCATGTCTGATCAAAGTGATAGCCAAAATATGTCAGAGCAGCAAGTGGTGATGAGTGAGGGTACTAGTCCCTCCAGTTCATCTGATGAAGGCAGTAGGAGCACTCCTAGTAACTTGCCAAAGGCTGCCACGAGACAAAGGAAGAAGAGGACTTCAGATTCCGAAGATGAGGACTATGTGGCAGAGGAAGAGGCCACTTCCAAGAGAGTTGAGCCAGCTCAAGGCACTAAGCCAGGCCTGAAAATCAAAAGGCCAGCAGGCAGGCAGCCCATGTCAAAGGCAAGAGCCTCAACTGAGAAGCCCACTCCCCAAGAACCAGTTGCAGCTGAGGGCAAGAAAAGGAAGGAAAGGGTGAAGAAGACTGTTGCTAGAGTGCTTGGCAAAGCTTCCATCATGGAAGAGGAGGAAGAAGAAGAGGCAGCTGCACCAGCGCCCAAGGCACCCAAGCTTATGGGAGATGCCATAAAATCAGGGGGAGCTGCTTCCAAGGCCAAGTCAGCTCCAAAGCCAAAGCCCAAGAGGAATACACGGAGCATCCCTGCAGCTGAGAAGAACAAGGCCCCAGTGCCTGAGACTGTTGCTGAAGAAGAAGAAAATGTCCTAAGAAAGCTAAAGCCCAAGATCCCAGACCACAACGATGCTCATCCTGTGGCTGAGGACATGAAGCTCAGGGAGATTTAGGGCTAAGGAAATGGAGAGAAGCAGACCCATATGCTTCAAGAAGAAGGACAGCAGTGGACTACAGGTTTCACACCAAGGAGCAGCAAGATTTCTATGAGACTGTGCTGTTAGATAAGAAGCCCATTGTCTGTGATATGCGTTGGGTTGATTGGACATACATCAAGGACAATGAGGAGCACTATCCTGGAGCGCAAGACAGCTTCATAGCTTGTGGAGTAGCTGACTTTGTTGGGCAGAAGCTCACAAAGTGGAACGAGGAACTCATCATGCAGTTCTACTCCACGGCTCACTTTTATCCAGATGGGAGGATCACATGGAAGTCTGAGGGTACAAGGTACCAATCTACAATGGCTGAGTGGGCACAGATCATTAATGCCCCAGAGGAGCAAGATGAAGACTTGGATATCTATGCCAAGAAGAAGATGGACCACAACTCCATGTCCAATATGTACAAGGAAATTCCCAATGAAGCTCTTGACACCTTCAAGTTTGGCTCTGTGCATTACCTTCTGTCAGGACTGCCTACGATCAATTGGATACTAAGGCACACCTTACTGCCCAAGTCTGGAGATCACAAGATGATCAGAGGCCATGCTATCAACTTGCTACATGTGTTTGATGTGCCTCAGAAGTTCAAGGTGATGAGCCTCATAGTGGAAACAATCAAGAGGACTGCAGCAGATCAGAAGAGGAGCTGCGGATATGCTCCTCAAATTCAGGAGCTCATCAACTCCAAGATGGGCACGGGCATATATCTATTGGACAAGGAACACCTGCCCATCCGTCCAGATTTTGAGAACAATGAAGTTGTGATGACTGAGAACAAGCCATCGTCTGCACAAGCATATGCAAAGAAGGAGAAGGCGAGGAAGGAGAAAGCTGCCAAGATGCCTACTCAAGAGGAGGCATCTGAATACTTCTTGAAGACCAAACAAGAGCAGCTTGGTTACTTGATTGCATCCACGCTGAGGATTGAGCAAAGTCTGGCCACCCTTACTCAAAATCAGCAGAGCCTAGAGAGAATCATGGAACAGAACTTCTATGACTTGGATGTCAAGGTAACGGAAGTTCAGTCTGCAGTGGAGCAGCTCTAGGAGGACATGCAGGAGAGGAGAGGCAGAACTACTACTCATGCCTTTTCCAGAGTGCCACGAGGCCCGAGGTCATCTACCGTGCCAGTTGCTGACACAAGAGCCACCACTTCAGCACCAGCTACAGCCTCAGCTCCAGCATCTACTTCAGCTCCAACTCCAGCGACTACTTCAGCATCTACCGAAGCCTTCGTCCTTGGAGTGATCCGGACTCCACCACCACCTGAAGATCAAGCCTGAGCGTCGATCTAGTGCTATGCATTTTCTAGGAACTTTTTGGTAACTTGTTGCCAAAGGGGGAGAAGATGTATAGATCATAGGCTTCGAGAGAGAGAGTGTTGTTTTTCTCTCTTGCTTTATTTGGTGGTTTTTCGAACGTGTTTGCTTTTGAGTGCTTGGATACTACGTCATTATTTGTGAGACATTGATGATCATGTGTTTGATCATAAGCTACACTTAATGCTTGCTTAATGCTATTATTTTATTTATCTTATGTGATCATTCACTTTTCTTGGTGATGAGTGCATGTATTTCATTCTTATCTTTTTGAGCGCTCCACCAAGATGTATGTGACATGGAAGAGTAACCCATGACTCTAACTCTTTGTGCATTTGCAGTCCAAAGAAAATTTTAAATATGCACAAATTTAGGGGGAGCTCTTACTTATCACATACTTCTCAAAGCGACGATATATTTCATGCTTATTATCATTTGTCTAAGCTTTGATCTATATGTTGTCATCAATTACCAAAAAGGGGGAGATTGAAAGTGCAACTATCCCTAGGTGGTTTTGGTAATTCATAACAACATATAGCTCATTGAGCTAATGCTATTCCAAGATGATTATTTCAGGAAAGCTCAATGATTGGCATGGCATGGATGTGAAAGTGGAACCCTCAAAATGCTAAGGACAAAGGATTGGCTCAAGCTCAAAAAGCTCAAGGCTCTTCATTTTATATTTTAGTGATCCAAGATCACATTGAGTCCATAGGAAAAGCCAATACTATTAAGGAGGGATGAGGTGTTGCTTAATGAGCCTCTTGCTTCATGTGCTTAGTGATATGCTCCAAAACCCTCAACTACTTTCCCACTTCCACATATGACCTAAACCCTAAGCCAAACTCGGTCCTACCGATTTTTCCTATCTGGCGCCACCGAGTTTCACTTGTCATTAGCCACTGCCAAACCCTAGCAATTCGGTCCTACCGATAGGGATCTCGGTCTCACCGAGATGGGGTTGCAAACTCTCTGTTTCCCATTCGTAACTTTTCGGTCCCACCGAAAGAGCGAATCGGTCCCACCGAGATTGCAATGTAAACTCAGTGTTTCCCCTTTGTAACTTTTCGGTCTCACCGAGTTCCACTCGGTCTCACCGAAAGAGCAAATCGGTCCCACCGAGTTTGCCTGACCAACTTTCTGGTTAGCTAATTACCAAATTCGGTCTCACCAAGTTTGTGTAATCGGTCTCACCAAGATTACGTTATGCCCAAACCCTAACCATATCGGTCCTACCGAGTTGCATGTTAGTCCCACCGAAAATCACTAACGGTCACTAGGTTTACATTTTCGGTCCGACCGAGCTTATTGATTCGGTCCCACCGAGATTGGAAAACTATATAATGGTTGGATTTTGTGTGGAGGCTATATATACCCCTCCACCTTCTTTTCATTTGATGAGAGAACCATCAGAACACACACACCATTCCAACTCATATGTTCTGAGAGAGAACCACCTACTCATGTGTTGAGACCAAGACATGCCATTCCTACCATATGAATCTTGATCTCTAGCCTTCCCAAGTTGCTTTCCACTCAAATCTTCTTTCCACCAAATCCAAATCCTATGAGAGAGAGTTGAGTGTTGGGGAGACTATCATTGAAGCACAAGAGCAAGGGGTTCATTACCTACACACCATTTGTTACTTCTTGGAGAGTGGTGTCTCCTAGATTGGCTAGGTGTCACTTGGGAGCCTCCGACAAGATTGTGGAGTTGAACCAAGGAGTTTGTAAGGGCAAGGAGATCGCCTACTTCGTGAAGATCTACCGCTAGTGAGGCAAGTCCTGTGTGGGCGATGGCCATGGTGGGATAGACAAGGTTGCTTCTTCGTGGACCCTTTGTGGGTGGTTGCTTCTTCGTGGACCCTTCGTGGGTGGAGCCCTGTGTGGACTCGCGCAACCGTTGCCCTTGGGTGGAGCCCTGTGTGGACTCGCGCAACCGTTACCCTTCGTGGGTTGAAGTCTCCATCAACGTGGATGTAGAATAGCACCACCTATCCGAACCATGGGAAAAACATCCGTGTCTCCAATAGCGTTTGAATTCTCCAAACCCTTCCCTTTACATTCTTGCAAGTTGCATGCTTTACTTTCCGCTGCCAATATACTCTTTGCATGCTTGCTTGAATTATGTGATGATTGCTTGACTTGTCCTAAATTAGCTAAAATCTGCCAAGAACTAAAATTGGGAAAAGGTTAACTTTTATTTGGTCAAGTAGTCTAATCACCCCCCTCTAGACATACTTTCGATCCTACAATTGTTATTGTAGAATATCATATCCATTATTTATTTGAAATATGGCATCTCCATTTTTACTACTGGAGCTGAAAAATATATTTCACAACTACCTAAATAAATCTTTTTTGACATTTATTACTGACTTTTTGACTCCCAGGTCCAAAGAAAAAATTTCTGCAAGTGCAACCTTATGTGTGAATGTACAAAACATTTGTAGGTTAACCAATAGAAATGATCAGCAAAAGTATTTCATCATACAAAGCAGCCATGTGACAATATCTAGATTTTTCGTCATCAAACATCTTCCTTCGACACATCATAGCTTCGTCAAACATTGAAGAAAGGTCTTATTTTGTGATTTCACATTCCACGTGGCTGTAAGTGTTTATTAATGCTAGCAAGTAATTAAAGCCTTGACTTGCTCTTGCCAACTGGGTGAAGAATCATTATGAGAAACAACCAGATCACTCCACTAGGTTGAAATTAAAATATCCAGTAGCTTATGCAGCCTATAATTAGCTTTTCAAGATTATTAGATGATTTCTGTCAACATGAATACATGGATACTCCACTATCTACAGTTTTGTAATTTTTGCTCCCTGTTTGATTCAACTCCATGTTGATTGCATCTTCAAACAATCCGAAATATTGTTCGAACAAACTAACTCTTGGAGGCTTAACTTTTATTCTTGTTGTAATTGCAGAAAATGGATGACAAAGCTAAATTGACCATTGTAGAGGATTTTGATAACCGATCTTAAAAAATAAATATGTTCTGAATCAGGTGTACTGCTCTAAATTGTCAAAATGATCAGGTGTCCTGCTATATGAACCTCCAGGCATTGGGAAGGTAAGTGTACTGAGTTTTATACTTTGTCTGAATTGAGTTTTCATTCCCATTTTCCAGAAGTTAGTTGTATTCAACAGCAACATATACATGCTCACTAGGATGTGTTTCTTGTGAATTTTTTGACATTACCGGTGAATGCGGTAGTAAATGAGTGCTCATTAAACTTTCTTAGCGTAAAAGGTACAGAACTGATAAACATGTAGTATGTTGGAAAATCAGAGAAGAAATATCAGGGACATCTTTGATAAGGTATATCCATCTGCAGAAGCTATGTAATTGCCATGAAATATGCACATATACCCAGGTTTTCAGTTTTCACTATCAATTTTAGGTTAGATCAGCACACCCATGAGTAATTTTCTTTGATCAGCTTGATCCCCTCTGCTCCTACACGAGGGTCCTCTGCAGATTCTGGAGGTGTGATGGATATAGTAGTTTCTCAGGTATAATTAACGGCATAAATGAGGTGGTGACTGTTGTCTCAGTTTTCCCTCTCTTTTTTTACTTGCGCCTCAGTTTCCCTCTTATTTTCATTGTTTAAATGTTAGATTAAGCTAATTCAGTTTCCTTTTTCTCTCTTTACTAGCACAAATGCCTGACGGAGATGCATATGTTTGGCATTCTATCAGTAAACATACACTTGTGCTAGCTTGCAGTACTACTACATTTTGTGATTGTGTAGTATCCACACCACTACTAATCATCAAGTCCGTTGCCTTGTCATGTAATTGTGTCAAATGCACACCAATACTAATGCTCTATGCTCTTGCCTCAGAGCACGTGTTGTGCTTTGCATCATCTAACAAATATGTAAACTATGTAAGTATAAACAGAATTTAGCATCGTGATCCAGTAGTGGACTAATGTATGTATTTGGTATGCTTGCAACTACTTATTTATTACTTGAACCAGAAATACCAATAAGTTACTATTGAAAATTCAAATATGCTATCAGAAATATGAAAACACACACGCATTGGTCTCAACTAGCTCAACTGCTCTGCTACCACTGCCCTCCCCTAAGAGCATGCAACCCTATAGCAGAGCGGGTTCTGCATCTCCAGCACTCAACCCTAAGACGGATCTGGTTCCGCATCCCATCATTTTCTCCCATTGCAATGCACGGGCTCAAATTGACTTTGTTTACCAGTTCAGTTTTGTAGTGCATCTTCTCGTGATCACATCTGTTGTTTATTCCATGAAAGAAACATGTATGCAATTTTTGGGTTTGTCGGGAAGTTTGTAGGATATTGTAGGAATCGATCACGAACTTGATGCCATATCCAAGAAAGGTGAGGCTGCTTTGGGAGGGCATGCGTGAGCTTAGCTGGTTGATTAGCCGGCTTTTCATTTGTATCACTACCTCTGGCTTGATCTGCGTACATAGATGTATGATGTGGATGTAAAATCTAAGTTTTAGTGTCGTTCTTAATTCACAAGAGCAAATAGGAGAATACATTGTCACAAATTGTACTACCCTGCTGAGTGTTTTCCTAATAAATTTCAGTTCGTTCTTAATGGGCAGATGATGATTTTTTGTAGTAATATGTATTGAAGATTTATAGATGGAAATGTGCATATAATTAGGTGATGTGTTAACAGTTTAGATTTTTGTTGCATATAATTATGTTTCATCTTTTTTTTCATCTATTACAAATTTGAAGGTTGAAATTATACAAATTTTACCGAACTAAGAAATATTGGTTGTGAGAAAATTTTCATTATGTAACAATGCACAAACATCAGGAAGTAATTCGTGGAAGGCAGCCCTCACAGTCTAGCTCGACAAGATTAGTTTTTTAAGTTATTAACGTTCTCTTGTGCCGGTATGGTCCAATGGCAGTGCAGTGGCTGAGTTCATCACCTTGAGATTGACCTTGTTTAGATGCGTCGTGAGAAGGTGAATGGCCTACGTCGGTGATGGCGGAAAGGATGATTACTACGAGACAGATGGGTCACCGTGTTCAAGTGGATGATGCAGATTTTGTGTGATGACGGGTTGTGATGTTTTCACTTGTCCCCGTTGCAACGCACGTGCACATTTGCTAGTATATATAAAGAAAGAGGGAGACATTTAGGGGCGAATCCGTTCCTCCAAATAAATCGAGCGGTCGAGAAAAATAGACTAGGAAGTCCAATTAACAAAACGGAGACATTTTGTAGATGTTTGGGGATGATCCGGACACAACGGTGACGACTGCCCAGATCGGGTCCGGGACAGCTTTCGGACGCGCGCGCGAGGAGGTCCGTGGACTGACGAGAGAGCCTAGGTTAGGCCTGGCGGTAGGTAGAGGACTGTGCAGAAGGTCTCAGGCTGAGAGAAGAGAAGAGAGGCCCGGCGATTGTTTCCGGAGACCGAAAACGTCCGACGTTTGACCGACTATATTGTCGCTATAGTTAATCGTTGGGGCGTCAAACGAACTCCAAATGCAATGAAACTTGACAGGCGGTCTACCTACACTGAAATAAGACCGCACACCAACTTTCAACCCATTCCGAGAACATTTTCCGGCCACTTATAAAAATAATATCTTGGACGTGCTGCGGGCGCGTTCAAGTGTGTCTGGGCTCAGAACGGACAACATGCGGAACTGGGGGAACCCGGACGGATGCATGTTTTGAAAACATGCAGATGCAATGCGGATGATGACATGCTAAGATGCAACACGCAAGCGAATGACAAGGCAACAACAGCGAATAACTGGAAGACACCTGGCGCAACGGTCTCGGGGCGTCACAACACTCCACCACTATGAGAGGATCTCGTCCCGAGATCTAGAATGATACCGGAGGGAAAAAAGGAAGAGAAAGAGAAGAGGTAAAACTAAGTTTCTTCTTTGACAAATGAATGAAACCAAAGGATCTTGCGAGGTTAAGCCATTTCGAGAAAAGAAATACAACGGAGATGAACGAAGTTGAAAGCACTCCGTTAAGAAAGAGGAACGAGGAAGAACAAAGTTGAAAGCACTCCGGTAGGGAAGAGTAATAAGGAAGAACAAATCCGGACAGCACTCCGGTTGAAAAGAGATGCAAAGCTTGATAAGGCGAAAAGAACTTGAGCAAAGGAGCACAATACTCCGGTTAAAACAAGATATGGAAGGAATAAGAATGATATAATTTGGACAGCACTCCGCCTGTAAATGGAAGGAATTGAACTTGACAAGATGAGAGGATACTTGAAAAGAGGACACGACACTCCGGTTAAAAGGATAAGCACGGAAAGAACATGATCCTGACAATCCGAGATGATGAGTGAAAAGAGCAACACCTCAATGCCTCCGTAAGAGATAAACGAATGGAATCAAAAGAACGGAGAAGAAAACAACATCTTCTACCTCAAATGAGCTTGAAAGCATCTTTAGGAGAAGGGTCGAACAGAATTGTTGGAAAACCAACAACGAAAAGGACAAGCTTCATATGTACTTATAGAAGACATCTCAAAATTATGAGGTGACAACTTGCCACTCACGGAATAGATTGATTGGATTGATATTACAAGGAGACGAGAAACTATTTCACCGGGAGGATAAATGAAGAACTTGGATCATTTATGAGCACCATAGATAGCAACAGTCCTTAGGGAAGGCTTTAGGAGAAATATAACCCAAGATAATTCCAATGAAGAGGTTTATGGATTTAAAATATGTCATTCTTAACAACATGTGAATCATGGAATTTGAACTCAAATTATCAAGAATGACATAATACCACCTCTAATGATACATAAGAAAGAATTGCACTCCGGATTACAAGATGAAGAATGCTTGAGCTCCTTAAAAAGAATCTCGATGAAAAACTTGGAGAAGGAATTAAATCCTTTATGAACCATCATCCAGATCCTCCATGAGGAACTCCGGTGAGAAAAGAATGATCAAACGAACTGAAGGATGAAAGAATAAGGTTGAAGCCTTGCAATGATTAAAAGGAGCTTCCCGACGAGATAAAGCGGAAAAGCTTGGAACTCCCGAAAGAAAGATGAGCACTTGAAACCAAGAATTTGACGAGCCTCCGGAATAAGGAATTAATCACTTAGATAAAACACGAATAAGAATTATGTTATGCGTATCCTTCACCAAATTATATTGATGACAAGCAATGGATTGCATACACTCATTCTCGTAGAAAGGATTAAGATAAATATAGCGTAAACTTGGGAAAATCTTCTATGAACCACCGGTAGGATTGAAAGAATGAATGGATTGATAAGATAAAGAAGGAAGAGAAATCTTAAACGAACCACCGTAAGGATTGAAAAAGAACGAATAAAAGATAACGAATCACCGGGAAGAATTTGCAAATGAACGAAGATGCTTGAGAGAATCTAGATACATGAGAACGAAGGGATCATGAACTGATTAGAGATCACTTGAACGAAGCACCGGTAAGATTTGGAGAACCATAGCTGAAAGCTGAGAATGAATAAATCTTAGATGATGGGCTCCGGATAACAAACTGAGAAGACTCTTGAATTGCTCCGGATGGGTGAAAAGAATTCTCACAATCGAAAATAATTATGAGAGGATGACAATAAGCTAGAACCATGAATCTCCGAGAGAGCGGATAAGATATGGAGGAAAAACTCTTCTTCGGTCATCAAAATCTGAGAATTACGACGAGAAACACCACCAAATTGTTGAGATACTCCAGAATAAATAAGAATGGAAAAGTTGAACCAACGATGAAAAGAATTTGGAAGATCTTGGAGAAATACATATGACCGACGATGAATCATTCTTACGTCAAACTTTGAGATGAATTTGAAAATAGCTCCGGTAAAATTAGAAGAGTCAGGTAAGATCCTGGAAAAAGACCTGTGGCTTAGGGCCCACTGAAAAGAAACACCGTTGAACGATTACTTGAAAAGAAGATTGCACCGGTTGAGTTAAACGGCTTGAATGAGATAACCACCTCGAAATAGGTTTAACGGATCTTGACTGAAAAGACGAGCCTTCTGAGATATCTTGAGCACTCCGGAACAAATGAATATCAAGAAGTGAATTATTATGAGGTGCACCGGTATGAGATGGCATTAGAAACGAGGAAAGGATAAGATCCATAAAGCTTGAATTAAATCCACCGGGGAAGAAAAGATCGAAGAATACAACACTTGAAGCTCCGTTAGAATCTTCATGAGAATCACCGAATAAGAACATTGAAAGACAAGAATGAAAAGTCTTCACATCCATAAGATGGATACTTGATTGAGAAATCTGAGTTCTTGAAGAAGACAAAGGTGGGTGGGCGGGAAAAACAAAGGCAACTTGGAGACGGATGAAACAAACACCGTTCAGAAGAAACTGACACTTGAAGAGAAACACACCGGTGAAAAGGATTGATATGACAATCTCGATTATCGAGAAGGATTAGTATTCACATTGGAGTATGAGAACACCGCTTAGGCAAGGTATGGAATCAAGATTTGACTTCGAAGCAACTCGAATACCACAGCTCAAAACAAAACAAAGGATTGGCTTGCAGAATAAGCCGGAACAAACATATGATAGAGATTTCGTCTGAAGTTTTTGTGGTGGGGCCTACATGGGCTCGATCGTACAACACCATCATGTACAAGGCAGTGCACATGCCATACGAAGCGTCCCCGAGTCGGCATAGCCAAGGACTCTTTAAGACACAACGAGACCACTGTAAAACCAACCGTGGATAGGCGGACCACTAGACGTCGAACCCCAATTTCATATCATACATCTGTCGGAAAGAAATCCTAAGAGCTACTTGAATTCCCACTTATAAACTCCCGAAACTTTCTGGTTATGCAATCAGGTGTTGGGGATACAGGGGAAGCATAATATCTCACCCAAAACTAACAAATCCTACATCCAGCTGTATCCATCCTTCAACACATAACCAAGAAACCTTCGGAAATCGTTTACCTCAACCTTTGAAAATCATCCGTTATATGAGTTATGGCAATACTCCCAAAATCCCGCCCCAGTACTGGGTGGCGTCGAGGTTATCTCACTAACAACTGCATAAAAGATATTTTCAATGTCGGCGAAACTCAGGTATTCCATAACTGCAACGATAAAATTATGACGATAACACCTCGGAGCTCAACTCCCCGGGACACTGCCACAACCCCTAAATGTCAGGAGGCACCAAGAACAATGTTCTCGTCACAAAACCATCGGAACGATTCCAAGATACCCGTGTGATCCTAAATTTTTTTAGTGAAATTTGAGAAGAGAAGAGTCAAAACTCTACGTCAGGATGCCTCACTAGAGCGACGAAGGGACTGAGGAGTAAAAAGAATCCTACACTCCGATATATATAATCCTAAATGACTCAAAACATTTTTCTAGACTCAACAACGCCAGCGATTCGATCAAGCAGGGGGGCTCCTAAGGTCGGGGAAGGCTCTGATACCAACTTGTAACGCCCTCGATGCGGCTATACCTCCCACGTGTCAAAGCACGACTTAGAGGCATAACCGCATTGAAAGCAATGTCGCAAGTGAGGTAATCTTCACACAACCCATGTAATACATAGGGGAAAGAGATACATAGTTGGCTTACAATCGCCATTTCACACAATACATGAATATAACATTACATCATCCAAATACACACAAGGTCCGACTACGGAACCCAAAATAAAAGAAAACTACCCCAAATGCTACACAGATCCCTGATCGTCCCGACTGGGCTCCACTACTGATCAACTGGAAACGGAACAACAAAACGAACACGATCTTCATCGAGCTCCTCCTTGAGCTCGGTTGCATCACCTGCACGGTATCATCGGCACCTGCAAGCTGGGTTTGGAAGTAAATTGTGAGTCACGGGGACTCAACAATCTCACACCCTCGCGATCAAGACTATTTAAGCTTATAGGTAAGGTAAAGTATGATGTGGAGCTGCAGCAAGCGACTAGCATATTTGGTGGCTAACATACGCAAATGAGAGCGAGAAGAGAAGGCAAAAGCACGGTCGAATAACTATGATCAAGAAGTGATCCTAGAACAACCTACGTCAAGCATTACTCAAACACCGTGTTCACTTCCCGGACTCCGCCGAGAAGAGACCATCACGGTTACACACGCGGTCGATGTATTTTAATTAAGATAAACTTTAGGTTTTCTACAACCGGACATTAACAAATTCCCATCTGCCCATAACCGCGGGCACGACTTTCAAAAGTTCAATCCCTGCAGGGGTGCCCCAACTTAGCCCATCACAAGCTCTCTCGGTTAACGATGGATATTCCTTCTCCCAAGACAATCCGATCAGACTCGGCATCCCGGTTACAAGACATCCTCGACAATGGTAAAACAAATCCAGCAACACCACCCGAATGTGCCGACAAATCCCGATAGGAGCTGCACATATCTCGTTCTCAGGGCACACCGGATAAGCAATCCGTACAACTAAAACCAGCCCTCGAGTTTCCCCGAGGTGGCGCTACAAGGGGCTCTAGTTTGGACCAACACTCAGAGGAGCACTGGCCCCGGGGGGGGGGGGGGGGTTAACAAAGATGACCCTTGAGTCCGCGGAACCCAAGGGAAAAACAGGCTAGGTGGCGAACGGTAAAACCAATGTTGGGCATTGCTGGAGGAGGTTTATTCAAAGCGAACTATCAAGGGGTTCCCCTTATAACCCAACCATGTAAGGAACGCAAAATCCGGGAACATAACACCGATATGACGGAAACTAGGGTGGCAAGAGTGGAACAAAACACTAGGCATAAGGCCGAGCCTTCCACCTTTTACCAAGTATATATATGCATTAATTAAATAAGAGATATTGTGATATCACAACAAAAACATCCATGTTCCAACAAGGAACAAACTCCAATCTTCACCTGCAACTAGCAACACTATAAGAGGGGCTGAGCAAAGCGGTAACATAGTCAAACAACAGTTTGCTAGGACAAGGTGGGTTAGAGGCTTGGCTTATAATATGGGAGGCAAGATAAGCAAGTGGTAGGTATCGCAGCATAGGCATAGCAAAAGAGCGAGCATCTAGCAAGCAAAGATAGAAGTGATTTGAGGGTATGGTCATCTTTCCTGAGATCCCGCAAGGAAGGAGAACGAGTCCATCAAGAAGACAAACAGACGTAGTCGAATGGATCCTCACAAACGCAACGTTACCGGATTACCGAGAAGAAGTACACCGGAAAGAAAGCAAACAACATAGTAAACAAGCATCACATAAGCATGGCATGATGCGCAAACAAGTATGATGCATGTCCGGTTTAATGAGGCATGGCATGGCAAAGTGCACAAACAATCCTACAAATTAAGTGGAGCTCAATCTGCAACTCCGGTGCCTATTGACAAAGCACCACATGACTTATTTAGTTCGATCTTGTTTATGTACTCAACAATATTAAATGTTATTAGCATGGCAAGAGGGTGAAGCAAATGAAAACTACCTATCTAGGCAAGTTTAAATGAGGCCGGAACAACAAGCAACAAGTCCGGAAAAATCCTCATGTGCATATTTTGGTTATGGTACTGTTCTGCCCTAAACACAATTTTAGGGTTGTTAAACATGCAAGATGAATGAACCATGTTAAACTAGGCATTTTTCCACCCCATTTACATATAAAGATTATTAAATTCCGAGTTACGGTTATTTAGTTATGAAATAAAGCATTTTAGCATGGCAAGGGCAAAATTTAAACGAACAACATTTTAAGCATTTTAAACATAGATGAAAATGGAAAATTATTAATCCACACAAAATTCTAAGCAAGTTTCATATATTAAGTTTTAACATGTGATGCACCATTTGTGAGTAATGAAATGCATGAAGTTTAGGGGCTATTCTGTAAAACTGACAACTCTGGGATAAATATGAAATTCGACTTGAACAGGAAAAAATGTCATGGGCCGAATCTGTTGGCCCAACAACAGGAAAAAACAGAGGGGCTTCGGCGGGGTGGCCTCACCATGGGCTCGGCCCGGTTGAAGGAGAGGCCTGGCGCGACTAGGCCTTGGACCGGGCGCGGCTGGATCCCATGAGCGGACGCGCTCGACCGGTCAACGCAGGGGATCGAGCGGGACTGGCGCTGGCCTCGTCTTTGAAGCAAAGGAAAACAGGGGCTCGACTGTGGATCTCCGGGAAGAGGATGGCGGCGGGAGGAGGCAAGATCCGGCGACGCTGAAGTGGGTTCGGCCGGAGACGATGGCTTGACGAAGCAGGGGAGGCTCGGGCAACGCACTGGGCTGCTGCTGCTCCTTCGGTGGCCGCCTTGGAGGACCATGGCCGGTGCGACAAAGCCGCTGGTTCGGCGATGTTACAACAGAGACGAAGGGCGGCGGGGTCGAGCGAAGGTGCGTGTGAAGGAGAGGAGGGCAACGGGGCTTGATCCTGCTCTGCTGCTGCGGGCACGGGGAAGAGGAGGAGGGAGCTCGTGCTCATGCGGGTTCGGGCAAGAAATAGAGCAGCTCCGGCGAGGGACTTGGCGCGGCCTTCGGCACGGACGGCGACCTAGACGCAGGGGAGAGGTGGAGGCGCGGTTTTGGCGAGGAGGCAGAGTTCCTTCGGCGGCCATGGCGCCTGGCGTGCTCCTGGCCAGGGCGTAGCTGCTCCTGCAGAGAGAGTGACGTGAGGAGAGAGGCCATGGTAGGGGAAAACGGAAAGGGGGGAAGGTGAGGAGGAGGAGAGGCACGGCCTTGGGGCCCGGCGTCCATGGCGGAGGAGCTTCAGCGGCGGTGTTCGTCGTTGAACGGCGAGGCGAGGAGGGGGCCAGGGACGAGGCATGGCTCGGGCAGGGAAGGCTCGGGTGCGGTAGGAGGAAGTGGTTGGACGGCGGCGCAAGTCGAGGGAGGAGGGGATGTGGGAGGAAGAAGCTGATTGGTTCGGCCCTGAAAATAAAAGGAGTGGCAGCAGCGTGCGGATTGGATGGATGGGACAAGGTCCCTAGAATTTAGGGTTTGGTCTAGATTTAGACTAGAGAGTATAAATATATAAAGAAAGAGGGAGACATTTAGGGACGAATACGTTCCTCCAAATAAATCGAGCGGTCGAGAAAAATAGACTAGGAAGTCCAATCAACAAAACGGAGACGTTTTGTAGATGTTTGGGGATGATCCGGACACAACGGTGATGACTGCCCGGATCGGGTCTGGGACAGCTTTCGGACACGCGCGCGAGGAGGTCCGCGGACTGACGAGAGAGCCTAGGTTAGGCCTGGCGGTAGGTAGAGGACTGTGTAGAAGGTCTCAGGCTGAGAGAAGAGAAGAGAGGCCTGGCGATTGTTTCTGGACACCGAAAACGTCCGATGTTTGACCGACTATATTGTCGCTATAGTTAACCGTTGGGGCATCAAATGAACTCTGAATGCGATGAAACTTGATAGGCGGTCTACCTACACTGAAATAAGACCACATGCCAACTTTCAACACATTCCGAGAACATTTTCTGGCCACTTATAAAAATAATATCTCGGACGTGCCGCGGGCGCGTGCAAGTGTGTCTGGGCTCAGAACGGACAACAGACGGAACTAGGGGAACCCGGACGGATGCAAGTTTTGAAAATATGCAGATGCAATGCGGATGATGACATGCTAAGATGCAACATGCAAGCGAATGACAAGGCAACAACAACGAATAACTGGAAGACACCTGGCGCAACGGTCTCGGGGCGTCACATATGGCCACCCGAAGTCCACAGTATCCGGCTCTTGAAGAGAGCAATCAAAAGATTCCGGTACCATCTGGTATGCGGTCGGACGTACTGAGGGACCTGCTAGAGTGAGCGACTATCTCAAAAGAGCACCGTACGTTGATGGGTACGGTTATTGAAAGGATTTCGTCCGCCGAAAGCGGGTTGCATGAAGCCTTTATGAGTCTACTGACGGGTTTTGAGGTACGTGAAATGATGTACCTTTTTGAAAGTATCGCACATATTTAGGTGTGCCCTGTGTAGATAGTAGCCCCTGAGACTCTGGTTGTCGTCGAGAGCGGCGGCAAACAGAGGATCGTAGTCCCAGGTAATAACCAGACCACCTTTATGTGGAGGTAGTTAAAGCTCCGGTGGCTAGCCGGACTGATGGGTTTGCCAAACTAAAGAGGCAACTGGATGCAGCAGATGCCGACATCGTGCTTGTTAACAAGTGGCTTGACGAGGCACAGGGTAGGTGATTTTTCTGGTGAATGTCACATAGTAAGAGCAGCATGATGCTAGTATCTTTAATATGTTGTGACTGCAGATGGAGCTGCCATCGTGGAGACCCTTCGGGCGGAGCTTGCCCGAGCCAAGGAGCAAGCAAGGAGTAGTAATGCGGCCGCTTTAAAGGCGGCCGAAGAGTTAAGGGCCGAACAGGCCGCACATTGCGAGAGCAAAGAAAAAATTGCCAAGATGGCCGTGGAGTTAAAAGATGCTGCTGACCGTTACCGGCTTCTTGAAGAGGAAAACCAGGCGAAGGCAACGGACCTGGAGAAGGCCTGGGTGGCTGCCAAGGAAGCCCGCTCCAAAATTAGAGCGACGAAGGAGGAGCTGAATCAAGCTGCAGATATCGTGTCTGGGAAGCCCTTCTTGTTGCGTACTAAGTTCGGAGATCCGAAGTATGCTCCTCTGGACCGTCTATGGAGTTCTGCGGACGCATACATGGATTTGGCTGCAAGTGCTGTGGATGCGACCGAGTACTTCATGGATCAGAAGGGTCCTGAAGTGGAGAAGCTGTTCTAGTCACAGTTTCACGTTCCAGTCCATCCGCTGTTGCTGAATGAGCGATTGACCGGTTGGGCCGAGCTCCATAGATTATCCGGACTGTCCATGAGGTCCGTTGTGGATCATTTGTGGCCAGGAGGGCCAAGGCCGAATAGCTACTTTAGCTTAGTGCAACAATTCCTTGGCGCTGTGCCATGCATCGATGCTGTAAAGAGGTCGGCGTGCATAGAAGGCTCGTGGATGGCCCTTGCCCGTGTCAAAACATACGGGGCGGAGATGGATGCCGCTGCTGTTGCGGCACAGGGTTCGGCCATAGGCCGAGTGGCTGCCGAGCACTACTTTGAAGAAGTTCTTGAAGGCGCTCGTTCGATAGAGGTTGAGTGCTCGAAGAATATTATGTTTGAATGACATGTATTCCCATTGTAAAAACAATGTTTTATTAAATTTATCAAGGCTGTATTTATACTTTTGCCCAAAAGTGCTATGATGCCTCCTATGCGGCCGTTTATGTATATATGTATATAACCTGAAAGATTGCTGCCGTCGGCTTCAGCCCCCACACATATAATGCGGGGGTGTTCGCAGAAGACACATGTTCACACTTGATCCAACGTCTTGGTCCATTAAGGAGGTGATAGCGCAGCGAACTAGGCAACCAGACTATAATGCTTTAACACTTTCACTTAGCCAGAGGAGTTTGGTAGTGGGGCTACTATATAGCCCCTGGTGGCTCCGCACTCATCCGAATTTGGGGAGCGTACATGCCTGGCCGGGAAACGGCCCTTCGTTAAAGCGGAGGAATCCCGAATTCCGCTAGGTCATTGAGTGGTTGACCAGTCTCACGCTATATCATGACAGTCAGTTTTCGGCTTTCTCTGCTGAGGTGCTCGTCCAGATGAACCAGGGCACAATCGCAGTAGTTCTCCTGGTGCCGCCTTAGCCGATAGAGCAGAACATAAGGTAGCAAATCACAGGAGCCGGGCAAACCCAACATTTGACCAAAGACATGATTCGGAGCTGATGCATATAAGGCCAAACTCGCGACACCGAACACTCCCTAAGGTATTCGGTCTTTATAGTGGAAACCGGGCTTAAGCAGTGCCCTTTGTAATAAGCCCTTGGTGTCCAGGTACGTGCAATATTCTGACGTGTCCACATGCCAATACGTCAGCATCCTTCTCAATTGTACTGAGAATCTGGGGGATGTGTATCAACAAGAGACAGTAAAAAAGGTTTACGCAGGGTCTTAATCTAAAAAGAATCCTTGGAACGGGTCCCTGCTGCACGTCTGCGCCTGTGTCTCCGTTGTGCTGTATCCTGGATGGGTGTAGCACGATGGTCATCTGTAAAAGAGAGGAACTTAGTTGAAAAGTTGTCGTGCAAAAAGGTAGGTTATACTAAAGAAACTATATACAGTTCAAGATGAGTAAAGTTGAGCCTAATTGCCACTTGTTTGCGCGCGTTGAGCCCCTTGTATTGTAATAGGGGTATAGCCATCAAACCTATATCAATAACATATAGCTGCGCCAGACTCGTCTCACCGCGTCCGTGGTCTTAACGACCTGTCAGATGCTTTAGTTGGTGAGGCCGTTTAGTGTGCGGCTACCAAGGCAGCCGCACGGTCTTCCGCACGCAAGGAGCGCTCAATATTTCCATTTAGTGTAATGATGCCGCGTGGACCGAGCATCTTAAGCATGAGAGAAGCGTAATGCGGTATTGTGTTAAAGCGAGCGAAAGCTTCGCGTCCGAGTAGTGCTTGATAGCCACTTTGGATTGGAGCGATGTGGAAGGTTAACTTTTCGCTGCGGAAGTTATCGGGAAAGCCGAATATAACCTCTAGCAGCAGGGAGCCCGTGCAATGGGTTTCTGGGCCTGGCATTACTCCTTTAAAGGTAGTATTGCTATGGCTAATTTTTGTTGGGTCTATCCCCATGTTGCGGACTGTGTCCTGATATATCAGGTTTAAACTGTTGTCGCCGTCCATCAGGACTCGTGTGAAGTGGTATCCGTCAATTATTGGGTCTAATACCAAGGCAACCCATCCTGCCCGTCGGATACTTGCCGAGTAATCCCGATGGTCAAAGGTGATCGGTTGGGACGACCAGTGGCAGAACTCTGCGGTGATAGGCCCTGGGGCATGTGTCTCTAGGAGTGCCGCTTTGTTTCTCCCCTTTATCACGTGTAACACGTTGACTGTTTTGACTTCTGGTGGGAATTTCTTCTGTTCCCCAGTGCTTTGCTTGCGAGGCTCATCCTCTTCTTCGCTTGGTGTATCCTGCCCCTTATGTTCGGCGTTGAGCTTGCCGGACTGCTTGAAAACCCAACATTCTCTATGGGTATGATTTGCAGGCTTATCGGGGGTGTTGTGGATCTGACATATGTTATCCAGAATCTTGTTTTGGCTGGACAGTTCGTCTCTGTTGCCTTTGGAGGGCAGCTTTTGTTGACCTGGCCGCGAGCGTCTAAATCCGGCGTTTACTGTTGTGCTCTTCGGGCTGTCTTCTTTATTCCGGTGCTTGTTTTTGCTGCGTCGTGATTTCCCGTTTCCGTCCCCGACTTCAGATGTACTTGGGTCGCTGGTGTTACATCGGGCTAACCAGCTGTCCTCGCCCGCACAAAAGCAGGTCATGAGGCTTGTTAATGCCGCCATTGTTCTCGGCTTTTCTTGGCCGAGGTGTCTGGCAAGCCATTCGTCTCGAACGCTGTGTTTGAAAGCTGCTAAGGCTTCGGCGTCCGGACAGTCGACTATTTGGTTCTTTTTAGTGAGGAACCTGTTCCAAAGCTTTTGGGCTGACTCTCCGGGCTGTTGAGTTATATGACTTAAATCGTCTGCATCCGGTGGTCGGACATAGGTCCCTTGAAAATTTGCCCGAAAGGCGTCTTCGATCTCTTCCCAGCTTCCAATGGAGTTTTCGGGGAGGCTTTTAAGCCAGTGCCGAGCTGACCCTTTGAGCTTGAGGGGTAAGTACTTGATGGCGTGGAGATTGTCTCCTCGAGCCATATGGATATGGAGGATGTAGTCCTCAATCCAGACCCCAGGGTCTGTCGTTCCGTCGTACGCCTCTATGTTTACGGGTTTGAATCCCTCTGGAAATTCATGGTCCAGCACCTTATCGGTGAAACATAGGGGGTGTGCGGCACCCCTGTATTTGGGTGTTCCATGGTGTTTGGATGTTTGTTGTGTTGCATTGCATACTGGAGCGTGCTTGCGTGGCCCGTATATGGATCTGGTTGCGCCGTCCTTTTGATGCGAGCCCTCGTGTGGATCACATACTGGATTATGTGCGGCGTCGTTTGCCGCTCTATGTTGGTCACGAGGTCATCGATCCGACCGGATGGCCATTTTGTTTTTTAATTGCGGGGGATCTAAGGCCTCCTCATCGAATTCAGGTAGCAACTTTCGCTTCAGGTAGCTCTTGGTGTGGCGATTACCGCCGTACTTCGCTGCAGTGTTGAGTACTTCACTCCATCTGATTCTGAGTGTGTCTTGTGCAGCCCTGAGCCTTTGCTTCTGCTTTTTCAGACTACTCGCAGTGGCAACAAGCCTTTGATGGGCATTCTGTTGCTCCGGGTGCCTGTCCGGTGTGCTGTCGTCCAGACTGTTATCTTGGACGGGGTCGGGTTGTTCGGTTTGATTCTCTGTGTTGCCGTGGTCGCGCGATGGTTCACCCTGCTCTAACGCTGGGTCTATATGATCGTTGTTTCTGCCGAGGCGGGATTTGGAGCGGCGCTTACGCCGCCGCTTTGACTGCTTCTCGAGGGAACAACCCTTCGCTGTGTCCTTCCGTTCCTCGTCGTCGTTTTCTTTGGGTGTGTCCACCATGTATACGTCATATGATGAAGTGGGCGTCCAGTGCCCTGTGGGCAGTGGTTCCTATTCGTCTCCTGCATCGTTGTCCATACCGTCGATGTCTTCGGAGTTGAAGTCGAGCATGTCGGTCCAACCATCGATAGTGGCTACTAAGTGGGTGGTGGGTGGGAGGCGAATTTCTTCGTCATCCGCATCCCAATCCTGCCGGACATAGTTCGGCCAGGACTCTCCTCACAAGGAGAGAGACCTTAATGAGTTCAGTATGTCGCCGAAGGGCGAGTGCTGAAAGATATCCGCGGAGGTAAACTCCATGATCGGCGCCCAGTCGGATTCGATAGGCACGGGCGCAGGCGGTTCGGAGTCCGTGGCCGAGGAAGGATCCGACAGCTTGGCATCATGGCTCTCGTGAAGGGTAAGGTCGATACTCGGCTCGATCGCCTCTGAGGATACGACCTCCGTGGCGGGGTCTATCCACCCGTCCATGGATGGCGCAACTGGCTCCGAATTGAGGGTCGGAGCGGTTGCCGGCGCGATCTCCTGAACACTGTCCGATGGTAGAGCTAAATCATCCTCATCGTGACCGTGTGGCGTACTAGGCAGGGGCTCGAATTCGTCGAAGATCAAGTCTCCACGGATATCGGCCGTGTAGTTTAAGCTTCCAAACCTGACCTGGTGGCCAGGGGCGTAACTCTCGATCTGCTCTAGATGGCCAAGCGAGTTGGCCCGAAGTGCGAAGCCGCCGAACACAAAGATCTGTCCAGGGAGAAAAGTCTCACCCTGAACTGCATCGCTATCGATGATTGAAGGAGCCATGAAGCCTAATGGTGACGACACAGAGGAACTCTCAATGAAAGAACCAATGTTGGTGTCAAAATGGTGGATCTCGGGTAGGGGGTCCCGAACTATGCGTCTAAGGCGGATGGTAACAGGAGGCTGGGGACACGATGTTTTACCCAGGTTCGGGCCCTCTTGATGGAGGTAAAACCCTACGTCCTGCTTGATTATTCTTGATAATATGAGTAGTACAAGAGTTGATCTACCACGAGATCAGAGAGGCTAAACCCTAGAAGCTAGCCTATGGTATGATTACATGTTGTCCTACGGACTAAAACCCTCCGGTTTATATAGACGCCGGAGGGGGCTAGGGTTACACAAGGTCGGTTACAAAGGAGGAGATATACATATCCGTATTGCCTAGCTTGCCTTCCACGCCAAGGAGAGTCCCATTCGGACACGAGACGAAGTCTTAAATCTCGTATCTTCATAGTCCAACAGTCCGGCCAAAGGATATAGTCCGGCTGTCTGGAGACCCTCTAATCCAGGACTCCCTCAATGGGCCTGATCCCGCAGCTGGGGGAAGGGAACAATGTTCTGCATAGACGCAATCGACATCGGCAAGGGAGAAAACCCACAGTTGGTGCATCCCAATCGGGGGTCTCCACGGTATGGGCCGATTCCGCATCCCAACCACCCTTCTAGCTACAACCCGACGTCCCAGGTAGTCCATCTTCCTTTTGGAGCCGGCTTGCTCCACTGCCGTAGCTCCATCTCCATGTCGATCTTTCTCTACTTCTACCAACTTCTACTTGTGATGAGTTTGTGTCTCATGAACTAGTGCCAGTACTATTATTCTAATCACACTTCTTCAATATCTTTGCCATCAGGGATGCTTTGGTCGATTTTAGTGGAACTGCACAAAAGCATCGTATGATCCGAGGGTGCCAGCCGTCTTTCCTTCGACAGGTTCTACCTGGCCAGGAAATTAAATCATGTTTAGGGTTTAGGGTTTAAGTCGTAGTGACCCCATCAGTAGTTTTTCTTTCGTACATGCTCTCACAACTTTTTTCTTTAGTTGTGAAGTAAATATTGGCTATGATCTGTGAATCATTGAGATGCATCAGCATGCATGTTAGTTTTCCTTTGTATTTGCTGGAATGTTGTAATGGGGCAACCTTGGAATAGGAATGAAAATGGAGTGGAAAGTCTCCGTTTTTCCGGAGAAAAAATGGAAACAGAGAGAAACCAACGTTTCGTTTTGTTGGATCGCGCCATCGAGCAAAACCAACATTTAAATCACGTCTATCGTGTTCGTGTCTCACCCTCCTCCACGGCTCGACCCCACACGGTCGCTCGGCATGCCACTCACCGCAAACCGAGTATACGACAACTTTCCCGCCTGCTTGTCGATGGATCACGCCATGGAGTACTAGCACTACTGGAAGAGATTGACGAGTTGGGGCAGGACAGCTAGCTGTAGCACGGACTCCCAAGAACTTTTTACATGCATGTTGTAGCCGGCTATTGCGACCTTTGAACGCGGAGCAGCCGCGTGCACCCGAAAGCGGCGCGGGCGATGCTCTCTCGGCCGGCGTGCCGCTTCAATGCCGGCGCCAGTGGGAGGTCGCGTCTGCTCTGGCCGGGCATGAATGCGGCACTGACCGTTTCGGGCAGGAAGCATGCGCAGGTGATGCAGAGGGTTCGGGATGGTCAGGACCGGCCGTGGCAGCGGTCCGGACATGCGCAAACAAGAGATGCTGTATGTTAATATTGATGCGTATATAATTAACAATGTAAATAATGTTCCAGTTGGACAAATATGATTGGAGATGGAGATGGAAATGGAATTTTACGTAAACTACAGTAGTATGTAAGCAGGTGCAGTGAAGGCACCGGAGCTCAGTCCGTACTACAGTAGTATATATATAAGCGGGAGCCTCAGCGCTTGTTCGCTAGGGTTTGCACTCTCCACACGCTCGCCGCACTACATATATGTTACACGCTGGAGGCTCAGCGTTCATTTGCTAGGGTTTGCTATATTCACAGTCTCTCACCCTCTCTTCACCAGATCTAAACAAGACTGCGTTGGCCTCTTGTCTCTCTCTCCCCCCCTCACAGCTGGTGAAGGAGGCGTCCGTATCCCGTCGCCTTCGGCGAGGGAGGCAATCCACTGCCGGCTGCACTGTTCTCTTTCACCTAGCGCCTGTGCGGGAGGGCCACCGACCCCTTGTTCCCCGTTGCCATACGTAGTGTGGGCAGATCTGACCTCCCGCCGCATGCCTTGCCACATCCCGACGACCCTAAGGTATAAGTTTCTTTGAAACCATCGTTGCTCTAGCTGCATGTGGATCTTTTTCGATCTGTAGTCAAATCTAGGTCTTGGTTCAAAGAGGAAAGAAGGGTGCGGTGGGCTGGAGCAAGAATCTAGGACGTGGTTCAATGAGGAAAGGAGGGGCGGAAAGTAGTATAGACTGGCTATCCAATCGCTTTGTAGGTCGAAAAGGGAAAACAGGGGTAACCCAGTACACACATCTATAAGGAACATATCTCTTTGTTGAAAAGGGAAAGAAACTGGGGGGTCGGGTAGTTTGTGCAGGACTAGATTTGCTGCCCTCACATAGGAAGAAGGTTCAAAGAGAACAAATATGGGGCCAGCACATATATGCTGCTTGGCTACATACTCTGCATCACCCATTTATACGTGTGGACGCACATGGTGCTGGCATGTCCCATACAGCTATTTTGCTGTTGTTAATCTAAGAATGCCGCCGGAAAATTGAAGCAATGCCACTGTTAAAAGTAAATTACATTTTTTTAACGAATGTTGTTTCAAGAGAATGCCTCTGTTAATATCAATCAATGCAACCGTTTTAGAAATGCTACTGTCCTACTTTGTTTTCCATCCAAGATAAGTTAGATGCTTCTTTCTGTCACCGTTTGTTTCATCCTTGAGGGAGTCCTGGATTAGGGGGTGTTCGGGTAGCCGGACTATACCTTCAGCCGGACTCCTGGACTATGAAGATACAAGATTGAAGACTTCGTCCCATGTCCGAATGGGACTTTCCTTGGCGTGGAAGGAAAGCTTGGCGATGCGGATATGCAAGATCTCCTACCATTGTAACCGACTATATGTAACCCTAACCCTATCCGGTGTCTATATAAACCGGAGGGTTGTAGTCCGTAGGCGATCAACTCCATATACAACAATCATACCATAGGCTAGCTTCTAGGGTTTAGCCTCCTTGATCTCGTGGTAGATCTACTCTTGTACTACCCATATCATCAATATTAATCAAGCAGGACGTAGGGTTTTACCTCCATCAAGAGGGCCCGAACCTGGGTAAAACATCATGTTCCCTGCCTCCTGTTACCATCCGGCCTAGACGCACAGTTCGGGACCCACTACCCGAGATTCGCCGGTTTTGACACCGACATTGGTGCTTTCATTGAGGGTTCCTCTGTGTCGTCGCCTTTAGGCCCGATGGCTCCTTTGATCATCAACAACGATGCGGTCCAGGGTGAGACTTTTCTCCTCGGACAGATCTTCGTCTTTGGTGGCTTCGATCTGCGGGCCAATTCGCTCGACCACCTGGAGCAGATCGAAAGCTACGCCCCTGGCCATCAAGTCAGGTTTGGAAGCTTAAACTATACGGCTGACATCCACGGAGACTTGATCTTCGACGGGTTCGAGCAACGGCCAAGCGCGCCGCACTATCTCGGGGGGCATGATCTAGCTCTGCCCCCGGACAGTATCCTGGAGGCCGCACACTCATCGGTTCCGACCCCCAACTCGGAGCCTATTGCGCCAATCGAGGATGAGCGGTTGGACGTCACCTCAGGGGCTGCGATCCCAAAAGCGATCGAGCCGAACGCCAGCCCCGCACTCTTCACGACCCGTGACTCCGAGGATCCGAACTACTCCCCGGACTCCGAACCTCCCGCGCCCCTGCCAATCGAATCCGATTGGGCGCCGATAATGGAGTTCACCGCCGCAGACATCTTTCAGCATTCGCCTTTTGGCGACATCCTGAATTCTCTTAAGTCTCTCTCTTTATCAGGAGAGCCCTGGCCGGACTACGGTCAGCGAGGGTGGGATACGGACAATGAGGAAATTCAAAGCCCACCCACCACCCACTTTGTAGCCACTGTCGACGATTTAACCGACATGCTTCACTTCGGCTCCAAAGACATCGACGGCATGGACGACGATGTAGGAGACGAACAGGAACCAGCACCTGTAGGGCGCTGGAAGGCCACCTCGTCATATGACATATACATGGTGGATACTCCAAAAGATGGAGATGGTGATGGAATAGTGGGGGATGACGCCCCCAAGAAACAGCCAAAGCGCTGGCGTCAGCGGCGCCGCTCTAAATCCCGCCAAAGCAAAAACGGTGATTCCGGCACGGGAGATAATACTTCCCCGGATAGCGCTGAAGAACACCCACCTCAGCAAGATTCGGCACAAGAAGATGGAGAAGCCAGCCCTCATGAGAGAGCGGCAGACCGAGAGGTCGAGGATGATAAGTATACGCCTCCCTCCGAAGACGAGGCAAGCCTCGACGACGATGAATTCATCATACATCAGACCCCACCGAGCGAGAGTGTTTTAAACGCAGGCTTTTAGCCACAGCAAGCAGCCTCAAGAAAAAGCAGCAACAGCTTAGAGCTGCCCAAGATTTGCTAGCTGACAGATGGACTGAAGTCGTTGCGGCCGAAGAGTATGAACTCGAACGCCCCTCCAAGAGTTACCCGAAGCGCAGGCCGCTACCCTGATCAGAGGAGGAAGCACCTACATCACCAGCGCATGACATGGCAGACCGGCCACCTCGCGGCCGCGACAGAGAGGCCTCTCGGCCCTCCACCCAAGCCATGCCCCGACGCCGCTCAACTAAGGCACGGGAAAATGCGCCCGACCTGCGAGACATACTGGAGGATAAGGCAAGACAAACAAGATCGATCTACGGATCGCGCAGGCGCCCTACGGCATGTGACAATGATCTTCACTCCGGATACAACAAATCCGGACCGGCCGAACACAACAGACATAGCTCTTCCGAGCTGCGTCGTGATATAGCCCAGTACAGAGGTGCCGCACACCCGCTATGCTTCACGAATGAAGTAATGGATCATAAAATCCCAGAGGGTTTCAAACCCATAAACATCGAATCATACGATGGCACAACAGATCCGGCGGTATGGATCGGGGATTATCTCCTTCACATCCACATGGCACGCGGCGATGATCTACACGCCATCAAATACCTCCCGCTCAAACTTAAAGGACCGGCCCGGCATTGGCTTAACAGCTTGCCAGCAGACTCAATCGGTTCTTGGGAGGACCTGGAAGCCGCATTCCTCGACAACTTCCAGGGCACTTACATGCGACCGCCGGATGCCGACGACTTAAGCCACATAATTCAGCAGCCAGAGGAATCGGCCAGACAATTCTGGACACAGTTCCTAATAAAGAAAAACCAGATAGTCGACTGTCCGGACGCAGAGGCCCTAGCAGCCTTCAAGCATAACATCCGCGACGAGTGGCTTGCCCGGCACCTGGGATAGGAAAAGCCGAAATCCATGGCAGCCCTCACGACACTCATGACCCGCTTTTGCGCGGGAGAAGACAGCTGGCTAGCTCGCAGTAATAACTTATCAAAGAACCCTGGTAATTCGGATACCAAGGACAAAAGTGGCAGGACACGTCGGAATAAGCAAAAACGCCGCGTTAACAGCGACATTAATGAAGACACGGCAGTCAATGCCGGATTCAAAGGCTATAAATCTGGTCAGCGGAAAAAACCATTCAAAAAGAATACTCAGGGCCCGTCTAGTTTGGACCGAATACTCGATCGCTTGTGCCAGATACATGGCACCCCCGAAAGGCCAGCCAATCACACTAACAGGGATTGTTGGGTGTTCAAGCAGGCAGGCAAGTTAAGGGCCGAAAACAGAGACAAGGAGCTGCACAGCGACGACGAGGAGCCCAAGCCGCCGAACAACAATGGACAGAAGGGCTTTCCCCCACAAGTGCGGACGGTGAACATGATATACGCAACCCACATTCCCAAGCGGGAGCGGAAGCGTGCGCTACGGGACGTATACGCGATGGAGCCAGTCACCCCAAAGTTCAACCCATGGTCCTCCTGCCCGATCACTTTTGATCGAAGGGACCATCCCACTAGCATCCGTCATGGCGGCTTCGCCGCATTGGTTCTTGACCCAATCATCGACGGATTTCATCTCACAAGAGTCCTCATGGACGGCGGCAGTAGCCTGAACCTGCTTTATCAGGATACAGTGCGGAAAATGGGCATAGATCCCTCAAGGATTAAGCCCACAAGAACGACCTTTAAAGGCATTATACCAGGTGTAGAAGCCAACTGTATAGGCTCAGTAACACTTGACGTGGTCTTCGGATCTCCGGACAATTTCCGAAGCGAAGAATTAATCTTCGATATAGTCCCGTTTGGCAGTGGCTATCACGCCCTGCTCGGACGAACCGCATTTGCAAAGTTCAATGCGGTGCCGCACTACGCATATCTCAAGCTCAAGATGTCAGGCCCTCGAGGAGTAATCACGGTCAACGGAAACACTGAACGCTCCCTCCGTACGGAGGAGCACACGGCGGCTCTCAGAGCGGAGGTACAAAGTAGCCTTCTCAGGCAATTCTCCAGTCCGGCCACTAAAAAGCCAGACACTGCCAAGCGCACCCGGAGTAACCCACAACAGGACCGCCTGGCACACTCTGAGCAAGCATAGCAATGCGGCCCCAACCCCAGCTCTCGCGACATAACGAAACCAGTACCTCGCGTACATAACTACGCCCTTGAAATACCATGGGCACAGGGGAAGGGGCGCAATAACGGCATGCCCAAAACACGGCTTAAAACGTACTAGGGGCCGCCGGATTCTTTTTTAATTTTTTTCTTACTTTCAGGACTCCATACTTCGGACGACCTGTTCGGCAATTCGACTACCGCACAAACGACGCAAGATCCAGGGAGGCAGACAAGCCATGCCGCATTATGGAAATCCCAAGTGGTCTCTGTTACGAGCGGTATACCTGTTTTAAATACAATTCCGCGGCCTGTCCCTGGTCAGGACATACTGAATAGTCCAATATCTTTTGCTTACCGCACTATTTGTATCGTTCGACTTTGATAAATAGCCTCTCTATAAACAATGCTTAGCTTTTTGTCTATTTTTTGCATTATCCTCTTTTCATATATATGTTTATTAAATGACATGATCGCACCCGTACACCATGGTACGGAAAACACGCCAGGGGCTTCAGTACCCCTCATTCTAGTGTGAGAAGTCTGTACACTTTCACAAGTACGGCACCCCGAACTTATAGCACTAATGCATCGGCTCTGAATCATGATTTGGGTCAATAGTTGGGTTTACCCGGCTCCTATGTTTTGGTGCCTTACGTTCCGCTATATCGGCTAAGGTAGCACTAGGAGAACCACTGCGATTGTGCCCCGGTTCAGCTGGGTTAAGCACCTCAGTGGAGAAAGCTAAAACTGACTGTCATGATGAGGCGAGAGACCGGTCGCTGTTCGAGAGGTTTTTCGAGTCCCTAAAGACTTATGCCGCTTCGAGCGAGGAGCTGGCTTTGTCCGGCCAAGGAGTGGATAGCGCCCCGAACTCGGTCTTCCGAACTAGGGGCTTCGCCGAAATTTAAAATTATAAAGTTCTGTGGCTAAGTGAGAGTGTTCAAGCATTATAGTCCGATTGCCTGGTTCGTTGTGTTGAGCGCCTCCCTCGAAGGACCCAACCATGGGAAAAAGAGCGCTCAGGTTTATCCCGAACACCCCAGCACTAGTGGCATGGGGGCAGAAGCCGATGACTGGCCATCTCTCAATTTTTGATAAACGGCCGCACAAAAAATAATATTTTAAATTCAATAAGCATTGCTTAGCACATATGAACAAGTTTTCAGCACATAGGATAAACACGAGCGAGTTCATTCAAAAATTACATCCTTGTTACATTCATCCGCCACAAGGCGGACACCCGCAAGAACATCCTTATAGTAGTTCTCGGGCTTGCGATGCTCCTTCCCCGGTGGCGGCCCGTCCCTCACAAGCTTTTCACCGTCTAGCTTACCCAGTGCACCTTTGCACGGGCAAGGGCCCTACGGGCACCTTCGATGCAGACGGAGCGCTTGATGACCTCGAGCCTTGGACAAGCCTCCACCAGCCGCCGCACCAGCCCAAAGTAGCTCCCAGGCAGGGCCTCTCCGGGCCACAGCCAAACTATGAAGCCCTTCATGGCCTGTTCGGCCGCCTTGTGGAGCTCGACCAGCTGTTTCAGCTGGTCGCTCAAGGGCACAGGGTGTCCGGCCTCAGCATACTGAGACCAGAACACCTTCTTCGTCGAGCTGCCCTCTTCAGCTCAGTAGAATGCGGCGGCATCGGATACGCTGCGAGGAAGATCTGCGAATGCCCCTGGAGAGCTCCGGATTCGGGTAAGTAACAAGTAGTTTACTTTTATATTTCTACTTTGCATAAAGAATGCCTTACCCGCCACAATCTTCTTCATCTCCTCCAACTCTTGGAGGGCCTTTTGGGCTTCGGCCTTGGCAGACTTGGCAGTCTCCAGGGCCGCCGCGAGCTCGGATGCTTGCGTCTTTGACTCAAGCTCCAAACTCTCATGTTTTTTCATGAGAGCCTGAAGCTCTTGCTGCACCTCGCCGACCTGGGCCTCAAGTTTCTCTCGCTCGGTGCGCTCTGCGGCCGCTTTCTTTTTAACCCCGGATAGCGCATGGTTGAGGGTCGCCACCTCAGTCGTGGCCCCTACAATAGGCAGTACAATCCTGTTATTTTTTTGCAATCACGTCTTTTTATAGGCACTTTTTCTGTAAGGTATTGTCTTACCTTCTTTCTCCTCGAGCTGCCGCTTGGCAAGGCCGAGCTCTTGCTCGGTCCGCTCGAGGCCCTGTTTCAGGGCACCCACCTCCGCAGTCAGTGCGGCGGTGGCTAGCAGCGAAGCCTGCATACGCATATTAACTCTTTGTTGTTAGACTCCTGCGAAATTTAATAGATCCTCTATTCGGATTTTCTTTCCGAACGCCAAACAGAGCATCAGGGGCTACTGTCTATGCGGTTATATTTTTACATATTTTTTACTTACCTCGAAGCCTGTTAGGAGGCTAGCGCAAGCTTCACTCAGTCCGCTCTTGGCAGACTGAACCTTCTGGATCACCGTACTCATAATAGTACGGTGCTCCTCGTCGATGGAGGCGCCGTCAAGCACCTCCAGCAGATTGTCCGGCACCTCCGGTTGGACGGAGGCCGCCGGCTCAGAAGGCTTGCTCCTCTTGGAAGGAGTTCGCCTACCACGGTCCGGAACTGTTGAAGATTCCAGCGCGGTGTCCGGCACAAAGCCGGACTTGGAGCCCTAGGGGGTCTTGTCCCCTTTATTCCTGGGGTTCGGGAGGTCGCCTTGCGGCTCCTCCAGGACCACCTTCTCCCGCCCCGGAGCTCGTTGCGATGCCACTTCGGCGTCGTCCGTAGTGCGGGGGGAGACAGCGGGCGGAACTGAGTTCACGTCCGATGAATCCAGGGAGCCACTCGACGACTCGTTGAGTTCGGCCCGGGGCGGGCTGCATAATTATGTTCGACATTAGGGAAAGCTGTGCGACAAAGGAACGTCATGAGTTACTCTGATATCCGAATACTTATGATTTCGCCGGACGCTTGGCCCTATCTGGCCACTCCTCTTTGTCCTCTTCGGCGTCGGGGGAGTAGTTCGGCGGAGGGGTCTTCCTCTTCCTGGACCCTTCGGCCTCCCCCGTTGGGGCAGCCTTCCTTTTCTTTCCTCCCTCCGCTGGAGGGGGAGAGTTTTCTTCTTCCTCCTCCTCGTTCTCACGGGAGGAGAGCATCTCGGACTCGTCGGATGATGAGTCTGACACCACCACATTACGGGCACTCTTTCGAGTCCCCGTGGCCTTCTTCTTCTTGGCCTTCTTCTCCGGCACCACATAAGGCGCCGGAACTAGCAGCTTCACTAGGAGAGCAGGGGCTGGGTCTTCGGGCAAGGGAGCCGGACAGTTAATCAATCCGGACTGCGCCTGCCAAGCCTGTCAAAGGTGCGGGAGTTTAGATCCCGCATACAGTCAAACTATGAAAAAACTTAACATCCTGTAAAAGGTGAAAATAGCTTACCTCGCTAGCGTGACGCTGCGAGCTGTATCCGCGGTCCTCGGAAGCGGATGTGGGAGCCTCGGCGCCTTTGGTTAGCACCTTCCAGACGTCTTCATACATCGTGTCGAAGAGCCTGTTAAGGGTTTGGTGCTGCGCCGGGTCGAACTCCCACAGATTAAAGTCCCGTTGTTGACACGGAAGGATCCGGCGGACGAGCATAACTTGGACTACATTGACGAGCTTGATCGGCTTGCTCACCAGGGACTGGATGCATGTCTGCAGTCCGGTCACCTCTTTTTCGTCGCCCCACGACAGGCCCATCTCTTTGCAGGACATAAGCCGCGTGGGGGGTCCGGATCGGAACTCGGGGGCTGCGATCCATTTAGGATCGCGCGGCTCGGTGATGTAAAACCACCACAATTGCCACCCCTTCAGGGTCTCCATGAAGGAGCCCTCGAGCCATAGGACGTTGGCCATCTTGCCCGCCATGGCGCCTCCGCACTCCGCCTGGCTGCCGCGCACCACCTTGGGCTTGACGTTGAAGGTCTTGAGCCAGAGGCCGAAATGGGGGCGGATGCGGAGGAAAGCCTCGCACACGACGATAAACGCCGAGATGTTGAGGACGAAGTTCGGGGCCAGATCGTGGAAATCCAGGCCATAGTAAAACATGAGCCCTCGGACAAATGGGTGGAGTGGAAAACCCAGTCCACGGAGGAAGTGGGGAAGGAATACTACCCTCTCATGGGGCCTTGGGGTGGGGAGAAGCTGCCCGTTCTCGGGAAGCCGGTGCGCGATGTCTTTGGACAAGTATCCGGCCTTCCTTAGCTTTTTGACATGGCCCTCCGTGACGGAGGAGACCATCCACTTGCCTCCCACTCCGAACATTGCTGGAGAAGGTTGAGGTGGGAAGTGCGGGCTTGGGCGCTGGAGCTCGAGTGCGCAGGAGATGGATAGGCAAAGGAGGAAGAAGGCGTAGGTAAAAAGGTGGATCCTTGTCCCCTTATATGGGTGGATGCGGTTGTGCGTCCCCACCTGCCTAGTAAAACTCGCTTGCCTCCCAAGCGCCATGATAAGTGGCGTGGTTGGGTTACCCACGTCCGTATTGATGAGAATCCCGTAAAAGGGGGGTACACGATCTCTGCTTTGACAAGACGTGCCAAGGAAACCGCCTCGCAAAACATGCTGAGGTGGAAAAGTGAAAACGATTCGAGCGAAGGACTTGGCTGTAGTGTGATGACGCACTGCGGAATACGTCAGCAGATTTGATTTGTGTTAATATTATTCTCTCCATGGCAATATGTGGAAGCTTATTTTGCAGAGCCGGACACTACTCTTGGTGTTTACAATCTTCTATGAAGGACTTGGAGGAGGAACCCGCCTTGCAATGCCGAAGACAATTTGCGCGCCGGACTCGTCATCATTGAAGCCTGGTTCAGGGGCTACTGAGGGAGTCCTGGATTAGGGGGTGTTCGGGTAGCCGGACTATACCTTCAGCCGGACTCCTGGACTATGAAGATACAAGATTGAAGACTTCGTCCCGTGTCCGGATGGGACTTTCCTTGGCGTGGAAGGCAAGCTTGGCGATGTGGATATTCAAGATCTCCTACCATTGTAACCGACTCTATGTAACCCTAACCCTATCCGGTGTCTATATAAACCGGAGGGTTGTAGTCCGTAGGCGATCAACTCCATATACAACAATCATACCATAGGCTAGCTTCTAGGGTTTAGCCTCCTTGATCTCGTGGTAGATCTACTCTTGTACTACCCATATCATCAATATTAATCAAGCAGGACGTAGGGTTTTACCTCCATCAAGAGGGCCCGAACCTGGGTAAAACATCGTGTTCCCTGCCTCCTGTTACCATCCGGCCTAGACGCATAGTTCGGGACCCACTACCCGAGATCCGCCAGTTTTGACACCGACAATCCTCCTTTATCGGCAAGTAATTGTTTCCTTTTTTTACCTCTGTTGAAATAGGGGTATCGATTCAACTTGTTGCTATTGCGACATTTTGCTTCGCTACTCGAAACACTTATGTTTTAAGAGTGTTTTGTGCAGTTCAACTTGAATGTCACACCGGTGACTTTGCTTAATTTTGGTGGAACTGCACAAAAGGAGATCGAGATTTGTTTCCAGTCTTCGTGGCGAGTTGTTTCAAATCTTGGTCTCAACCACATGATGTGCAGTGTGCTTTGAGATGTTGTGCTACTTGTTTTGGTACTATTTTTAATAAATGTTGAATTGAAGCTATTGTATTGCTGTCTTTTCCCATTAAGTAGTGAACAAAAATGGGACCAACCCAGACATGATGCTTGTTGCTTTGTTACAACAAATTCAGCATCACCCCCTTTATAAGCCAGTAATTGATGCCACTCTCAGAATTAACTACTGAATCTTATTTCAAAACTGCAACACTTGTTAGGGATTGGCGGGATTACCATTTTTGTGGCCGCATGTTTCATCCTCCTTTATTAGCCAGTAATTGATTCCTTTTTTGCCTCTGTTTAAACATGGATATCTATTCAACTTGTTGCTATTGTGACATTTTGCTTCGCTACGCAAAACACTTTGCGTTGATTTCAGTGCAACTGCACAAAACGAGATTGGATTTCCTATTCGTGTTGGCAGATTCGTATTTTATCTTGTTCGTCTCATGAAAGGTCAGTACAGGCCTTCATCCACATGATTGTGTAGTGTGCTTTGAGATGTTGTGCTACTTGTATTGGTACTTTTTTAAATAAATGTTGAACTGAAGCTATTGTATTGCTGTCTTTTCCCATTAAGTAGTGAACAAAAATGGGACCAACCCAGACATGATGCTTGTTGCTTTGTTACAACAAACTCTGCATCACCCCCTTTATAAGTAGATGGAAGCACATACTGTTGTTGCGCCCACTCTCCCCTGGAACTGTTTATGATTTTCGTTAATCTAATGCCGCTGGTAAAATTAAGCGATGCCACTCTCAGAATTAATTAACTACTGAATCTTAGTTCAAAACTGCAACACTTGTTAGGAATGGTACTATCCTGCTTTGTAGTTCCTTCTACATGTTTAACCAAGGTATTGTTAAGATAATGTCTCTGTTAAAATGAATCAGTTGCATTGTTTTAGGAATGGTACTTTTCTGCTTTGTCGTTCTTTATACATGTTGAAACAAGGCATTGTTAAGATAATGACTCAGTCAATATGAATGAATCACACTGATGGAGAATTTCTACTCTCCTGCTTTGTTTCCCATTAAGATAAAGTAGACCAGTAGATGCTTCTCTTCTGGGAGTACAGGTCATCAATCATTATTTCACAGTAATTGTTTCCCTTATACCTATTGTTGCTTATAGGGATATCAAAATTAAAGCTCAGTTTTATTCTGTTGAACTGCACAAAAGGAGCCAATGTGTAAGGCAAACTGCTGCATTACTGGGTCCAGTTGGTCGTTCCACTTTGCAGGAAGAAGCAGTCACTATTTGCGCTACATTACAAAAGGAATGACCGAGAAGCTTTACAGAGTATTATTAGACACCGGTGACATGACTAGTCTGCAGAGACCATTGGCAATTTTACAACACGTGGAGTGCCCTGGGCAAAAAGTGCCCAAACAAGTACAAGAAGCTACGACAAGACTCCACGATCATAGGCATTACATATTTTGAATGGGAAAAGCTTGTCAAATTTTAATCATTGATGTTAGCAAGAATACGTTAGTTTAATATATTGGAATTGGAAAACCTTGTCAAAATTTGCTCATTGATGTTAGCCAGAAGACATGCATTTGATATTTTTGAGTGGGATGCCCTTGCTGTGAGCAGCGTCAAGTGTTTTTCCTATTCCTGTGTTCAGTTTAGAAGTAAATAGTTACTCTGCTGAGATATTCCTGTGTTAAGAGTTTGTTCTGAATATTGTCTATGTAATGCCAGGCCTTGTGTTTGATTGCAAAGTTGAGCTTGGAATGTTGTGGCATGCGGCATCACGAGCTGTTCACCGTGCCTCCTGAGAATAATGCTTCGTATTGTTTTGCATGTCGATCTAATGCCAGTGATTTGCTTGTTAAGAAGATCATCCTCTTCTGTTGTTTCCGTGCTTAAGAAGTTCATTGTCTGATGTTTAATTCATAGCCTATACGACAAGTCGGGTAGGTTAGACGTGAAACCATATGATCTTCCGACCAACTCATGATATTAGGCCATGATTGGATCGTCGTTTTCCAACCAAAACCGCTTGTAAAACTGACACTTGTAAATTAAAGCAGATGGTCTCGGGCGAAGGCGCTTGGTTGGTTGATTTCGACTAGTAAAATATCGGAAGTACTTCACACACGATAAAAACGCTGAAAGACACTCGGACGATTGCTAATCCAGTCGTTAGCTGCTGTTTCAGCCTTGCCCATGGATGGCATGATATGCACATCGTGCATGTATCGTCTGGTAATGTCGTCCATATAGCAGTGCTCGTAAAATATACACTGATCTCTCAAATTACACGCGTAACCCGCCGGTTTTACTTACAGACCTCGGGCCCTTGGTTTCATTACGCCTGTATTTTATGCATTGTTTCCGATGACGAGTAAATTACACTTGTCTGTTAATACAAGTTTCAAATAAACCAGAGCTCCCAAGCGCGGCCTTACCATTTCATGCCATCTCAGTTTCTCAAAGGTGCTCATAGGTGTCCGATGATCCTAGCTTCCTGAATGAGCAGCGGGCGCTGTATCAGACCATCCGTAGGGCCCGCGAGGCCCTCTCCGTTGTCCTTCGAGTTGTTGCGCTCGCCGTGGCGCCGAGCATTGTTAACATCGTCAACGAACATGAGGATTCAGGAGATGACTTTATTTTGACTGGATGACACTAGGGGCCCACTAGGGCCATAGCCGTACGTACGCAAGTGCCTCCTTATTATGTACAACTATTTTTTTTGCTTTCTCCTGGTTTCCTGACATCACGACCACACACCATCGTCAACCTATGTAGTCAATATAAATGAGAGAATTGCACAAGGTGCGGCCGATAGCTGGGACCAAGCAGCTCGAGCAGTATTTGTGTTTTTGAGGCGTGAGCACTGCAGAGTTTTTCTTGGCAATGATTTCATTGTTGTTCAGAGGAGAGCAGGGTATTAACTGGGCGGGCTGTGGCCCGTCTAGCACAACCAGATATCCAGCCCAGATACTAATTTTTTCAAGATGAAAATGGCTAGCCCAGCTATATGTCTTTTTGAGGAATACCCAGGCAAGGTCAACTTGTTATTCTTCGCCCCACTGGGCTGCAAATCTTTCCTAGGAGGGATGCATTAGGCTTAACAGGAAAATGGGCTTTAAAAATAATAAATGGGATGTAATTATAAAAACTAGGAAGTAACTATAAAAAATGCACCAAACACGAAATTAGTTTATAAAATATTATTTATGGATTTTGAAAATCTTAAATTTTCATTGTTGCGCGGGTAATGTTTCGTCGGATTTTTACGTAATACAAATTTATATTTAATCTGACTAGAAATTTTGGGATAAAAATATTTCGGATCCCATCAAAATGTGGGAAATTTTATTGAATTCTGTCTTCAACGGTTGGTTGAAATTATTAATTGTTGTCCTAGCTAGAAAATGGGCTGTACTTTTAACAAATTGTGAATGGGCTGTTCTAAATTCCATTAGAATTCAAAAATGGGTTGTACATTCTTACAAAATGCAAATGGGCTATAAGTTCTGTGCCACACACTTGTGGGCCTACTAAGTGATGCATCCCCTAAAAAAATAAGTTGATGTGTATGCAAGGCTTTGTCAACATATTATAGTCAACACACGGCTCTAGCAGCAATGGCCGTTGGATGTCTATCCAACGGATGTCATGCTTCTTCTTCAATCTCGGATATTCTTAGCTTCGGCTGCCCAAAAAATGATTCCTCCCCCTGACATCTGGGGCACACCGTTTCGGAGGCTGACCCGTGGGCCTACTAAGTTGGAGCATACCAAGGGCTTTGTCAACTTAGTCAATATAAATGATTCTAGCTTCAGTGACCGTACGATGTTCATCCAACGGCCGTAGTGCTTCTTCAACCTCTGGTCTTCTTGGTCCAGCCGCCCAAAGCAGCGCCGGTCGTGCCGCCTGCTCCTGCCTCCCGTGGTAGGCTATGCTGCCGCGGAGGCCTCACCGCCCCCATACTACTCTCACCGCTGGCCAGGCCATCCCTCCACTCACCCACACCCCCTGTTATTCTACGGCGGTGGCAGCCTCACACCGGAGCCGAACCAGTGAACCCTCGTACTCCTCTCCACGCGGGCTTCCACTGCTGTGTCTTCCCCGGCTCCGCGTCGTCCCCTTCCTAGGCCTCGCCGTCGTCCACCGCCCTGGTGCTCTCGGCGTGGCGTGGTCAACGTGGTCAACGACTGACTTCCATCGGAAGAGTACTGTACATGGAGAGGCTGACAGCTAGGTCCACGGCGGTCGCAAGGAAGTGCCTCCTTATTACGCGCAAAATAAATATTCCTCCACCTGACAGCGGGGACCCACTGGACGGGCCACCTTATTTTGCAAAAAAATGTCTCCCCCCTGACTACTGGGACCCACCAGATGGGCCATCGTATTTCGTGAAAAAACGTTTCCCCCGCTGTCAGCTCAGACCCACCGGAAGTGCCTCCTTATTACGCACAAAAAATGTATACTCCCCTGCTAGCTGGCACCCACCTTGGTAGGAGGCTGACTTGTGGGCCTACTAAGTTGACAGGGATGGAGGGCTTTGTCAACTTAGTCAATATGAATGATTCTAGCTCCAGTGACAGTACGATGTCCATCCAATGGCTGTAGTGCTTCTTCAACCTCTGGTCTTCTTGCTCCAGCCACCCAAAGCAGCGCCTGTCGTGCCGCCTGCTCCTGCCTCCCGTGGCTGGCTGTGCTGCCGCGAAGGCCTCATCGCCCCCTACTATTCCCACCGCTGGCCAGGCCCTGCGGCGACGGCAGCCTCACACCGCAGCCGAACGAGTGAACCCTCATACTCCTCTCCGCGTGGGCATCCACTGCTGCGTCATCACCGGCTCCGCGTCGTCCCCTTCCTAGGGCTTGCCGTCGTCCACCGCCCTGGTGCTCTCGGCGCGGCGTGGTCAACGTGGTCAAGGAACGACTCCCATCGGACGTGGACTGTACATGGAGAGGCTGACAGCTGGGTCCATGGCGGCAGCAAGGAAGTGCCTACTTATTACGCGGAAAATAATGATTCCTCCACCTGACGGCAGGGACCCATCGGACGGGCCACCGTATTTCACGAAAAAACATTTCCCCCCTGACTGCTGTAACCCACCAGCTACACCTTCGCACACAAGGAAGTGCGTCCGGGCAAAAAAACAATTCGCCCCCCTGACTGCTGGGACCCACCAGCTACATCTTCGCACACAAGGAAGTGCGTCCGGGCAAAAAAACCAAAAATGATTCGCCCCCCTGACTGCTGGGACCCACCAGATACATCTTCGCAGGCAAGGAAGTGCCTGACAGTCGGGACCCACCTGGTCGAAGCGTACGTAGCATTGTCATTCTGGTCGCGAACGTGTACGTACATATATACTGGTCGATGTAGAGGCACGCACGTGTCGTAGTAGAGGCGCGTACGTGTCGTAGTAGAGGCGCACACGTAGCATGTACATGTACGTACAGCGGCCAGGGCGCAAGAAATAAAATACGGCCACGTACGTACATATGGGCAGGGTCTCGAACGCCTACTCGCGCATACGACGGTGAGGGCTCGTGTACATGGCTGGGTCAGAACGGAGAAACAGCGTCATCGTCGTGTTCACGGGGAGGAAACGGAATGCGTCGTGTTCATGGGGAGGCAACGGAATGCGTCGTGTTCATGGGGAGGGGTGTGGCATACCGCAAAACGGAGGAAACAGACATCGATCGATCGCTCGGGTTCAGTAACGCGTAGCTTGCAGTGCAATCGCTCGGGTTCAGTTAGAGCCCAACGCCTCGCTCGGGTTCAGTTAGAGCCAACGCCTCGCACACACGCGCGTACGTGTATGAGAGAAACGCGCATCCCTCGGCCCCCGACCTCCCACCGTAACCGGGAACTCCCTGAAATTTTCCTCGCCCTCGCTTCTACCATGGTTTTTTTCCGTCATGGACGGCCCAAAGAATGTCATGCAGCTGCGTCTCCGGCCTGCCCAGGACGAAAAGCCCATTTTTTGTCATGATTTTTTGTCATAGAAGTAGGAGCCCACCACATCTATGATGATACCGGGTTTCGTCACAATTATCATCATAGAAGTGTCATATGTATGACAGAAAAAAAATTCGTTCGGCCCAAAATGTCAGGGATGTGTCTTTTTTGTAGTGCATGTGATGACACATTGATAGAGATCAAGATGATGGAGATCATGGTGTCATGCCGGTGACGATAGAGATCATGACGGTACTTTGGAGATGGAGATCAAAGGCGCAAGATGATCATGGCCATATCATGTCACATATTTTCATTGCATGTGATGTTTATCCTTTATGCATCTTATTTTGCTTAGTTCGGCGGTAGCATTATAAGATGATCTCTCACTAAATTTCAAGGTATAAGTGTTCTCCCTATGTATGCACCATTGCCAAAGTTCGTCGTGCCGAGACACCATGTGATAATCGGGTGTGATAAGCTCAACGTTCATCTACAACGGGTGTAAGACAGTTTTGCACGTGCAGAATACTCGGGTTAAACTTGACGAGCCTAGCATATGCAGATATGGCCTCGGAATACTGAGACCGAAAGGTCGAGCGTGAATCATATAGTAGATATGATCAACATAGATATGTTCACCATTGAAAGCTACTCCATCTCACGTGATGATCGGTTATGTTTTAGTTGATATGGATCACGTGATCACTTAGATGATTAGAGGGATGTCTATCTAAGTGGGAGTTCTTAAGTAATATGATTAATTGAACTTTAATTTATCATGAACTTAGTCCTGATAGTATTTGCATATCTATGTTGTAGATCAATTGCTCGCGTATAGCTTCCCCGTTTATTTTTTGATATGTTCCTAGAGAAAAACTATGTTGAAAGATGATAGTTGCAATGATGTGGACTAGGTCCATGATCTGAGGATTATCCTCGTTGCTGCACATAAGAATTATGTCCTTGATGCACCGCTAGGTGACGGACCTATTGCAGGAGCATATGCAGATGTTATGAACGTTTGGCAAAGCTCGTTATGATGACTAGTTGATAGTTTAACGCACGATACTTTACGGCTTAGAACCAGGACTTCAAAAATGTTTTGAACGCCACGGAGCATATAAGATGTTCCAAGAGTTGAAATTGGTATTTCATACTCATGCCCGTGTCAAGAGGTATGAGACCTCTGACAGTACTTTGCCTACAAGATGGAGGAGAATAGCTCAGCTAGTGAGCATGTGCTCAGAATGTCTGAGTACTACAATCACTTGAATCAAGTGGGAGTTAATCTTCCAGATAAGATAGTGATTGACAGAGTTCTCTAGTCACTATCACCAAGTTACTGGAACTTCATGATGAACTATAATATGCAAGGGATAACGAAAACGATTCCCAAGCTCTTCGTGATGCTGAAATCGATGAAGGTAGAAATCAAGAAAAGCATCAAGTCTTGATGGTTGACAAGACCACTAGTTTCAAGAAAAGGGCAAAGGGAAGAAGGGGAACTTCAAAAAGAATGGCAAGCAAGTTGTTGCTCAAGTGAAGAAGCCCAAGTCTAGACCTAAGTCCGAGACTAAGTGCTTCTACTTCAAAGGGACTGGTCACTGGAAGCAGAACTGTCCCAAATATTTGGCGGATAAGAAGGATGGCATAGTGAACAAAGGTATATTTGATATACATGTTATTGTTGTGTACTTTACTAGTGTTTATAGCAACCCCTCAGTATTTGATACTAGTTCAGTTACTAAGATTAGTAACTCGAAACGGGAATCGCAGAATGAACTGAGACTAGTTAAGGGTGAAGTGACGATGTGTGTTGGAAGTGGTTCCAAGATTGATATGATCATCATCGCACACTCCCTATACTTTCGGGATTAGTGTTGAACCTAAATAAATGTTATTTGGTGTTTGCGTTAATCATGAATATGATTTGATCATGTTTATTGCAATACGGTTATTCATTTAAAGTCAGAGAATAATTGTTGTTCTGTTTACATGAATAAAACCTTCAATGGTCATACACCCAAGGTGAATGGTTTATTGAATCTTGATCATAGTGATACACATATTCATAATATTGAAGCCAAAAGATGCAAAGTTAATAATGATAGTGCAACTTATTTGTGGCACTGCCGCTTAGGTCATATTGGTGTAAAGTGCATGAAGAAAATCCATGTTGATGGGCTTCTGGAATCACTTGATTATGAATCAGTTGATGCTTGCGAACCATGCCTCATGGGCAAGATGACTAAGACTCCGTTCTCTGGAACAATGGAGCGAGCAACAGACTTGTTGGAAATAATACATATTGATGTATGCAATCCGATGAGTGTTGAGGCTCGCGGCATGTATCATTATTTTCTGACCTTCACAGATGATTTGAGTAAGATGTTGGTACATCTTCTTGATGAAACATAAATCTGAAACATTTTAAAAGTTCAAATAATTTCAGAGTGAAGTAGAAAATCATCATAACAAGAAAATAAAGTTTCTACGATCTGATCGTGGAGAAGAATATTTGAGTTATGAGTGGAACACCACGGGGTCTTCATTTGAAACAATGTGGAATAGTTTCGCAACTGACGCCACCTGGAACACCACAGTGTAATGGTGTGTCTGAAAATCGTAACCGTACTTTATTAGATATGATGCAATCTATGATGTCTCTTACCGACTTACCACTATCATTTTGGGGTTATGCATTAAAGACATCGGCATTCACGTTAAATAGGGAACCATCCAAATCCGTTGAGACGACGCCATATGAACTGTGCTTTGGCAAGAAACCAAAGTTGTCGTTTCTTAGAGTTTGGGGTTGCGATGCTTATGTGAAAAAGTTTCATCCTGATAAGCTCAAACCCAAATCGGAGAAATGTGTCTTCATAGGATACCCAAAGGAAACAATTGGGTACACCTTCTATCACAGATCCGAAGGCAAGACATTCGTTGCTAAGAATGGATCCTTTCTAGAGAGGGAGTTTCTCTCGAAAGAAGTGAGTGGGAGGAAAGTAGAACTTGATGAGGTAATTGTACCTGCTCCCTTATTGGAAAGTAGTTCATCACAGAAATCTATTCCTGTGACTCCTACACCAATTAGTGAGGAAGCTAATGATGATGATCATGTACCTTCAGATCAAGTTACTACCGAACCTCGTAGGTCAACCAGAGTGAGATCCGCACCAGAGTGGTATGGTAATCCTGTTTTGGATGTCATGTTACTTGACCATGATGAACCTACGAACTATGAGGAAGCGATGATGAGCCCAGATTCCGTGAAATGGCTTGAAGCCATGAAATCTGAGATGGGGTCCATGTATGAAAACAAAGTATGGAATTTGATTGACTTGCCCGATGATCGGTGAGTAATTTAGAATAAATGGATCTTCAAGAGGAAGACGGACGCTGATAGTAGTGTTACTATCTACAAAGCTCGAATTGTCACAAAAGTGTTTTCGACAAGTTCAAAGTGTTGACTACGATGAGAGTTTCTCACTCATATCGATGCTTAAAAGTCTGTCCGAATCATGTTAGCAGTTGCCGCATTTTATGAAATCTGGCAAAGGGATGTCAAAACTGCATTCCTTAATGGATTTCTTAAAGAAGAATTGTATATGATACAACAAGAAAGTTTTGTCAATCCTAAAGGTGCTAACAAAGTGTGCAAGCTCCAACGATCCATCTATGGACTGGTGCAAGCATCTCAGAGTTGGAATATACGCTTTGATGAGTTGACCAAAGCATATGGTTTTATACAGACTTGCGGTGAAGCCTGTATTTACAAGAAAGTGAGTGGGAGCACTACAACATTTCTGATAAGTATATGTGAATGACATATTGTTGATCGGAAATAATGTAGAATTTTCTGGAAAGCATAAAGGAGTGTTTGAAAAGAGTTTTTCAAAGAAAGACCTCGATGAAGCTACTTACATATTGAGCATCAAGATCTATAGAGATAGATCAAGACGCTTGATATATTTTCAATGAGTACATACCTTGACAAGATTTTGAAGTAGTTCAAAATGGAAAAGTCAATGAAGGAGTTCTTGCTTGTGTTGCAAGGTGTGAAGTTGAGTAAAGACTCAAAACCCGACCACAGCAGAACATATAAAGAGAATGAAAAGTCATTCCCTATGCCTCAGTCATAGGTTCTATAAAGTATGCTATGCTGTTTACCAGTCCTATTGTATACTTTAGCATGATTCTAGCAAGGGAGTACAATAGTGATCTAGGAGTAGATCACTGGACAGTGGTCAAAATTATCCTTAGAGGACTAAGGGAATATTTCTCGGTTATGGAGGTGATAAAAAGAGTTTGTCGTAAAGAGTTACATCGATGCAAGCTTTTTACGTCGATCTAGATGACTCTAAGTCTCGATCTGGATACATATTGAAAGTGGGAGCAATTAGCTAGAAGAGCTACCTGCAGAGCATTGTAGACATAGAAATTTGTGAAATACATACGGATTTGAATGTTGCAGACCCGTAGACTAAACTTCTCTCACAAGCAAAACATGATCACTCTTTGGGTGTTAATCACATAGCGATGTGAACTAGATTATTGACTCTAGCAAACCCTTTTGCACTACAAAAAAAAGACATATCCGTGACATTTTGGGCCGAGCGAAATTTTTTTGTCATACATATGACACTTCTATGACGATAATTGTGACAAAACTCGGTATCATCATAGATGTGGTGGGCTCCTACTTCTATGACAAAAAATCGTGAAAGAAAATGGGCTTTTTGTCCTGGGCGGGCCGGAGACGCAGCTGCATGACATTCTTTGGGCCGTCCATGACAAAAAAACCGTGGTAGAAGCGACGGCGAGGAAAATTTCGGGGAGTTCCCGGTTACGGTGGGAGGTCGTGGGCCGAGCGATGCGCGTTTCTCTCATACACATACGCGCGTGTGTGCGAGGCGTTGGCTCTAACTGAACCCGAGCGAGGCGTTGGGCTCTAACTGAACCCGAGCGATTGCACTGCAGGCTACACGTTACTGAACCTGAGCGATCGTAACTGAACCCGATCAAGCGATTCCTTCGCTACTACTGCTAACTGAAGCCGATCGATTGGGTGAACAGTGAGCGTTGCGGGGGGGGGGGGGGGGGGGGGGTTGGATGAACAGTGAGCGGTGGCGTTGCCTCTGGATGAACAGGACCCCGTGGAGTGGTGGAGGGCTGGATGAATAGTAGACAGTGGAGGGGTGCCTGTGGAGGGGTGGTTGAACAGGACCCCATGGTGTGGAGGGCTGGATGAACAGTAGACGATGGAGGGGTGGTTGAACAGTAGCCGGTGGAGTAGCGCGCGGTGGAGGCTGGATGAACAGGAGCCCGTGGAGGCTGGAGGAGGTTGACGGTGGAGATGAATAGTATCCCGTGGAGTCCCGTTTTGCGGTACGCCACACCCCTCCTGATGAACAGGACCCCCGTTTCGAGCATAGGAGGTCCGTTTCGTCCGTTTTGCGGTACACCACACCCCTCCCGATCAACAGGAGCCCCGTTTCGACCGTAGGAGGTCTGTTTCGTCCGTTTTGTGGTACGCCACACCCCTTCGATCAACAGGACCCCTTTTTCCGTCGTAGGAGGTTCGTTTCCTCCGTTTTACGGTACGCCAGACCCCTCCCGATCAACAGGACCTCGTTCCGAACGTAGGAGGTCCGTTTCCTCCGTTGTGCGGTACGCCAGTCCTCGTTTCCATCGCCTGTTCCGTCCAAGCCCTCCCGATGAACATGACCACGCATTCTGTTCCGACCCAGCCGATTGGCTCTCATGCGTTCCGTTGCCTCCCGATGAACACGGCGTATTCCGTTGCCTCCCCATGAACATGATGCATTCCGTTGCCTCCCCATGAACACGACGACGACGCTATTTCTCCGTTCCGACCCAGCCATGTACACGAGCCCTGGCCGTACGTATGCGCGAGTAGGCGTTCGAGACACCGCCCGTATGTACACATACGTGGCCGTATTTTCTTTCTTGCACCCTGGCCGCTGTACGTACGTGTACATGCTACGTGCGCGCCTCTACTACGACACGTATGCGCCTCTACTACGACACATGCACGCCTCTACATCCACCAATATATATGTACGTACACGTTCGCGACTAGAATGACAACACTACGTACGCTTCGACCAGGTGGGTCCCGACTGTCAGGCACTTCCTTGCATGCGAAGATGTAGCTGGTGGGTCCCAGCAGTCAGGTGGGAAACATTTTTTTCGCGAAATACGATGGCCCGTCCGGTGGGTCCCCGCTGTCAGGTGGAGGAATAATTATTTTACACGTAATAAGGAGGCACTTCCTTGCTGCGGCCGGGGACCCAGCTGTCAGCCTCTCCATGTACAGTCCACGTCCGATGGAAGCCGTTCCTTGACCACGTTGACCATGCCGCACGAGAGCACCAGGGCGGTGGACGACGGTGAGGCCTAGGAAGGGAACGAAGCAGAGCCGGGGAAGACGCGACAGTGGATGCCCACGCGCAGAGGAGTACGAGGGTTCACTGGTTCGCTGCGGTGTGAGGCTGCCGTCGCCACAGAATAGGAGGTGGTGTGGGTGAGTAGAGGGATGGCCTGGCCAGCGGTGGGAGTAGTAGGGGGCGGTGAGGCCTCCGCCGCATCGCAGCCGGCCACGGGAGGCAGGAGCACGAGGCACGACCGGCGCTGGTTTGGGCGGCTGGAGCAAGAAGACCAGAGGTTGAAGAAGCACTACGGCCGTTGGATGGACATCATACGGTCACTTGAGCTAGAATCGTGCATATTGAATAAGTTGACAAAGCCCTCCGTCCCCATCAACTTAGTAGGCCCACAAGTCAACCTGCCACTATACTGGGTCCCAGCTAACAGGGGGAGTATTCATTTTTTGTGCGTAATAAGGAGGCACTTCCTTGCGTGCGAAGATATAGCTGGTGGGTCCGAGCTGTCAGTGACGTTAACGTTTTTTCGTGAAATACAGAGGCCCTTTCGATGGGTCCCTGATGTCAGGTGGAGGAACCATTATTTTGCGCATAATAAGGAGGCATTTCCTTGCGTGTGGCCGTGGACCCAGCTGTCGGCCTCTCCACGTACAATCCACTTCAAATGCATGTCGGTCGTTGACCACGTTGACCAGGCTGCGCCGAGAGCACCAGGGCGGCGGACGATGGCGAGGCCTAGGAAGGGAACGACACGGAGGCAGGGAAGACTCGACAGTTGTTTCCCACGCGGAGGGGAGTACGACTGTACGAGGGTTTACTGGTTCGTCTGCCGTCGCCGGAGAATAACAGCAGGTGTGGGTGAGTAGAGGGATGGCTAGGCCAGCGATGGGAGTACGGTGGGGTGGTGAGGCCTGCGCGGCAGCAGAGCCGACCGTGGGGAGGAGGGAGCAGGCAGTCCCGTCGGCGCTTGTTTGAGCGGCTGGAGCAGGAAGAGCAGAGATTGAAGAAGCACGATGGTCGTTGGATGGCCATCCAACAGTCACTGCTTGTGCATCAACCTTTTTTTAGGAAAGCCTCAAATCTGTGGAAAACAGCATACAGCCCATCTGCCATTATTTCTAATAATTTACAGCCCATTTTCTAATTATTAAGGTTTTTTTGGAGCCCATATTCTTTTTGTTAGCATTACAGCCCATATTGTGGCCACGGTTAAAAAAATATACGAAATTTTGCATATTTCGGTGCGGTTCGAACTATTTTTAATCCCGAAATTTTGACTCACATTCAAACTGATTTTAAAAATAAATATATATCAATATAAAATCCGACAAATTCTCCACGCATAAAAATTAATGTAATTTAAAATCTCGAAATGAAAAAAAAAGATATTTGAAACTAATTACCGGTTTGATGTGTTTTAAAAATGTACGGCCCATTTCTCATTACTGATGGGCCATTTTCTCGGCCAACCGAATAAAAGCTCTCCTCGTCTTGAAAGATTTGCAGTCCAAGAGGCCTAACAAAGCGACTTACTTGGCAAATCACAAAAAAACTGGGCTGTGGCCGTGGACCCAGCTGTCAGCCTCTCCACGTACAGTACTCTTCCGATGGAATGTCGTTGACCACGTTGACCACGCCGCGCTGAGAGCACCAAGGCGGTGGACGACGGCGAGGACTAGGAAGGGGACGACGCGGAGCCGGGGAAGACGCGACAGTGGATGCCCACGCGGAGAGGAGTACAAGCGTTCACTGGTTCAGCTGCGGTGTGAGGCTGCCGTTGCCGCAGGGCCTGGCTAGCGGTGGGAGTGGTAGGGGGCGATGAGGCCTCAACAGCAGCACAGCCGGCCACCAGAGGTAGGTGCAGGCGGTCTCCCCGACGCTGGTTTGGGCGGCTGGTGCAAGAAGAGCAGCGATTGAAGAACCAACAGGACCGTTTGATTCAAATCCAACGGTTACTGCTGCTAGAATCGTTTGTTGACTAAGTTGACAAGCCCTGCGTACGCGTCAACTTAGTAGGCCCACAGGTCAGCCTCCCAACCGGTGCGCCCCTGATGTCAGTGGGAGGAATCATTTTTTTCGCGTAATAAGAAGGCAGTTGATTGCGTGCGGCCAGGCCAGCGGAGGGAGTAGGGTGGGCCGGGGAAGCCTACGCGGCATCACAGCGGGCCACAAGAGGAGGGAGCAGGCAGTCCCGCCGGTGCTAGTTTAGGCGGTTGGAGTAGGAAGATCACAGATTGAAGAAGCACGTCGGCCGTTGGATGGACATCCAACAGTCACTGCTGCTAGAATCGTGTGTTCACTGACAAAGCCTTGCGTGAAGAAGTCAGCCTCGAAATCTGTGGCGTGTACAGCCCATTTGCTATTATTTTTATAATTTTTACTCATTTTCTAATTCATATGGAATTTATTGCAGCCCGTTTTCAATTTTTAGAATTGCTGGCTATTTTCTGGTCAGTACCAGGGTCAAAAAATTACCTAATATGTGGGAAATTTTGAAAATTCGCAATTTTTTGCTGGGGAACGAAATATTCTTAATCCAAAAATTAATAGCCATACTAAAACAAATTTAAAAATAAATTAGTACTATGTCATGTTAAATCCAATGAAATACGTATAAGATATCAGTGAAGAACAAAAACAAAAAAAGGAACCTATATCCCATTTGCTATAAATTTTTTGGAATTTTCAACCCCTTTTGATATTATTTTTAACAGACATTGACCATACTCTTAAGCCAGGCCGGAATGCATCCCTCCTCGTCTTGAAAGATTTACAGCCCAGTAATTCGGAGAAAACAAATAGGCCTAGCTTGGGTATTCTTCAAAAAGAAGTTCTGGGCTACCTATTTTCCCAAAGAACTGGTGCATGAGCATTTAGCTTTATTTATTTATTTACTTATTTATGTTTAGGGGACCATGAGAATGTACCTGGGCCGGATTCATGTGAGAGCCTCCCTTCCAGTTAATTATGGGCTTCTCTATTGGGCCTTCATCAGTGGGCTGCATGTTATCAACAAGTGGAAAATGTGTTCCGTACGAAAAATAGTATGCGCTACGTACGGTACGGGGCACTAAAGGATCGAACCATGCAACGACTTCCAAAACATTGTGTTTGTCGTTCTAACAACATATTTATTCAACCAACAGATGAAATATACTACTGATTGTACATTGAAAACAACAGCAGCAGCAACCAGGGCTGGGGGTGCAATAGAAGCAGTAAGCAGGCCAGAAGAGTGAAGACGTAGCTCTCTCTTCCAAACCAAACATCAGCCATCATTACAAAAGGGCTACCAAAAAAGAACAAGTGTATGCATCAAACTAAATAAAGATCCTACTACACCTAGTGTATGCATCTAACTAACTGGCTCAGTTAGACGTTACTATTTATTAAGCTGTGGAGATTGGCTGACGGCTTGAACCAGATGGGTGCCTGTCGGGGGAAACTCCAGCCAGCAGGTCGAAGTCGGATACTTGTGACCCTCTCTCATACTTTGGGTTGTAGAGCGTGGCGGCACATATCAGGGTATGGTGCATGTAGAGACGCATGGTACGCTGTGTACACACAGTTTTGCCTGATGAACGAAACCACGCTGCCATCATGATCCTTGCTGTCGGTTATCTCCTGGTTAATCGGATAATTCAGTCCGACAAACAGAGAGCATGTACCAAGGCTACTTACCAGCCTCCAGTCAAAAATTCATGAAGGCCCAGAGAAGCTGGGATCTTGCTCAAAGACCTTGCAGTGACTGTGATTGTATTCCGCAAAACAACATGTCCGGTACATGCGAACGATCATCAAACTTCCGCCGTCGTCTGATCGAGCCAGGAACCACATGCAATTGCCATGCCGCTTTTCTTTGAAAGGTTCTGGGATTAGGAAGGGTAGGGACACCAGGCGGCCTACAACATCATATCAAGTTGGAGTCAAATAAAAAAGGGCTCTTGATTTAGTCAATCTTAAGAACAACATGTTATGAGCATGTTGACAGTAATATAAGCAAGCCATCATGTTATCATAGGAAAGTAACATACTGCTGTAACAGCCATTTGTAGCGATGACTGGAGTAGGCCAGCAATACGTCCAGCCATAGAAGGAGTCGACAACATAAATGAAGCCCTTGTGTTCAATGGCTTTAGAGAACCATGGAGGATGTATGATCCTGCGATGGACGTGCAGATTTATCCACTTACCGCAGTGACCTGTCAGATAGGCGAGACAGCGGTTGAAGAACGCAATTAGCCTGAAGTCTTTATAATTCACAGATCTTGTGGGCACTTGGCAGATTACAACCTTGAGCAAATCAAACTTGGCATCATGTTGGCTACTGTAAGATTCCAAGTATTCTGGGCCGCGGTGCCAAAGCAGTGAAGTGTTAATCGAAGGAAGGGGGATCAATCGCCGGGTGTAGACCTCCACGAGCATCCAGCTACCGCGACCGTCGACGAGCACCATCCTAGACGTGTTCATGCCGACCCAGTACATATTGTTAATGTAGTTGAGGTTGACGGGGATCGGATCGCAGTCAAGGGGGTTGATGCTCGTCACCCTATGATCGTTATGCTGCGTGACACGCTGTTTCTGAAGATCAGGTGGCATCAGCAAGCAAGGAGCTGGCTTAAAAAGCTCCGGCCTGAGGGCTTTGAGTAAATGGTACAGCCCCGACGAGCACGCGGCAAGCGACATGGTACTGAGATTGTCCACACGCGAAACAATAAGCTTGATTACCTCTGTGGGGAGCGAATTCAGGCCACTCTTTCAGCGGACGCTGCTCGGTTCTGCCATTGTTAGTGCTTGGGTTTTGGACGAGGGGGGGAGGCGCCTTAGCGGGGATGGAAGATTGGACGAGATTATGTGCGGACAAAGATGGAGAAGCGAATATGTCCTGCGGGAAGTGGACAGGTGATGATGACTATAGCACGCCGCTTGACTTACGAGACACATACCAGCAGCGTAGGGTCATGCTGATGCCAGACAACTTGCTTGAGTCATCACAGTACTGGTACTCCCTACAGTGCTATGCCCTAACTTGCTTGAGTAGAGTAGTAGAGTAGGACTCTGTTCTACTACTAGCACCGGAGGAGTAGTATATTCTAATCTAAAATAGTTACAAACTTCAGTGCACGAGCGTGGAACGACTACGAACCATGCTCAAAGACCGTGTCTACGTGGTGTTTGGACATGGGCGACAACCTCAACGCCAACGGTGCTGCTCCCGTTGCACCGTATGTGTTTCTGTCCTTCCTGTTTGAAATCGTGGTAGAATTCATGATTTATTTTGTGCTTATTCGGATTAAATCTCGTAGTAACTTGCTACTATAGATTAGTATGACCAAAAACTGAACTAACATTATATATAGTACGATAAATGCTGTTGCATGTCACCTAAAATTATGTCATTCAAAACTATGTTCAAATACGAATCCAACGATATAGTTTTTGTTGACATGAACTAACATTTTGTCAGTTAAATCTTCAGTCAAATTCAATGGGGGACTAATAGACCACGACCGATGTAGTACAAGTGTAGAGGGCGGCGCTGCACGGGAGTCTCACCTCTCACCCCGCTCGTGGCGCGGCAGTAAAGCCGTCATATCACAAAACCCAACCACTCCCAGTAATAAGTGGCCTGGTAAAATAAACGGACAAGCAACCATCACATCCCTCCGTCTTTTTTGCATTTCATCTCTCTGCATTTACTTTCTTCGGTTCATCTCGCACACTCGATCCCTAGCTACTACTCCTAGGTCCAGTTCTTTTGGCGGCTTCCCCAGCTTTTCCCACAAGACTAGTCACAGTGGAGAGTACTACTCATTTATTTGGGCTTCTAAACTACTACTACTACGTCCTGGTTTATTCCTCACCATTGTAATTTGTGCTAAATTTTGACCAAAGATTTAACTGGTTTATTCCTCACCATTGTAATCCCTCCGTCTAGGTGTGTAAGTCATCTTACGAAAACCAAATAATCCCAAAACACTTAGGCGCAGTGCATTAACTTCTACCTTGTTTCTTGTTTCTTGACATATCAACCAATAAGAGATAAAGAGTGTGCATGCTTTTAATGACTTGAGATATCAAACACGACATGTAGTGGTTAGTTCATTGCATGCGATACTATTAATTAGCAAATAAACATTAACGTTTCTCGTTTTCTCCTCCTCCTTGGTCACGGTGCACAGCCTAAGATGACTTACTCACCTAGACGGATGGGGTAGTGCATGTGACATGCACTAACATTTCATTAGTTAAATTTATGATCAAAATTTGACACAGATTACAGTGGGGACCAATAAACCAGGACGGAGGTAGTAGTTATGGGATTACTAATCTAGAAGCCTAAAAGAACTGGCCCCTGGTACTCCTACTAGTAGTAGTACTCAAGTTGGAATTCCAATTGCACGGCACAACTTGTTAGGAAAAAAATTCGATACAGGGTGTAGGAAGCGGTTTGGGAATTTGCATGCCTTTCCAACCAGTGAGATACTCCGTACAAAGTATGACAGAGAAATAACCACAGAGAAGGAAGCTAAAAGTAAACAATCAAACGAGCATTTTTGCTTTTGTTTTGCATTGAATCGTTTCACAAGCTTGACTAGTGCTATTTTTCTAATGTTACAAAAATCGCATCGTAATGTTAAAACGTGCATTTGCACGTACATAAGTAATAGTAGTACTCCCTCCATCTAGGTGTATAAGTCTTCCCTCCTTCTTGGTCACGGTGCACAACCAAAGATGAGTTATTGACCTGGACGGAGGGAGTAGCACAGTCTGCAAGCATATATCGAGAGAGGCGTGTAGTGCGATAGTATATAGTAAAGTTTGTGCTATATGCACGTACTTGCAAAATGCGTACGAATACACAAGGTTTCCAAACTTTCCCTTTTACATACTTAATTAAGGACGCTAAAAATTCCTAAACGTTCAGGATTTATCATTTGCGTCCCAAAACTAATGAGATCGCCTTACGAAACAAAAATTATACTCCTCCTAAAAGCCACGACGCTCGCAGGAGCGCTTACGGCGCGCCACGAGTGCCCTGGTGCACGGCCGTTTCCCAGCGCGCCGACACAACGCCTCTTCCTCAGCCTCGCAACTCGCGAGGTGCTGATTGGCGGCTTGCCGGCGGGCGAGCGCGATCTCACCGGTGTGGTGATCCGGTGCGAACAGGTACTCCTCCTCGCTGGAAGCGTGCACCCGGTCCACGTACCACCAAGCGTAGATGAGGTGCTTGGGCCCGACTGCACTCAGGGCGTCGGCACGGGCGTCCTCCGCCACCCTCACGGCCCTCGCACGAGCCTTCTACCAAAGAGCCAATCGCCTGACTCTCTGGGACGCGACATAGGCCTCCCAGGCAGCTTGTTTCACGGTGCGCTTCTCTTCCTCGACCTTCTTCTCTGCCTCTATTTTGGCACGCTCTGCTGGAGGAAAAGCCTCCCACAAGGCGACATCCATTTCTTTCCAAAGCTCCTCAAGGCTGGGGGGCTTGGCGGGCGGCGCGGCGTTCTCCTAGTAGTTGGGAGCCGACGCGTCCTCCGGCGCGCGTGCTGGCGAGAATGGGAACGCCGACGCGTCCACCTCAACGCGTCGCGGCGAGGAGCGGAACACCGGCGCGTCCTCCTCGACTAGTGGCAGCGAGGAACGGAACGGCAATGCGCCGCGTCGCGGCGAGCAGCGGAACACCGACGTGTCCTCCTCGACTAGTGGCGGCGAGGAACGGAACGGCGACGCGTCGTGTAGCGGTGAGGAGCGGAACACCGACGCGTCCTCCTCGACTAGTGGCGGCAAGGAGCGGAACGGCGACGCGTGACCGTCCGCGCGGTGCAGCGAGGGGCTCCTAGGGCTTGGGAGGGGTGATGCCATGGTGGTCGACGTGAGAGGGAGGGGGAGGAGATAGCGTTGAATGTGAACGTGAGGGGGAGGATATAGCGATGTCATGGGAGGCGCAGTATTTATAGCGAGCAGTGGCACACCTACGTAAGATATGGACTGAGCTGCACTAACTTAACTGCAGGTCCAGTTGCGTCACTGACATGTGGGCCAGACCCCTGTTGGGCCCATATGTCAGTGACCCAATGCACCTGCAGTTAAGTAACAGCTACGTGGGCATATTTGTTGGAGTAAATTACGGGGGAGCGAAGGGGTGGAAATATTGTTGGTCACAACGGATTAGACGAGCGTGGGGGGAGGAGAGTCATGCATGCAGATTTTTTCACACGGGGTGGAGTGGTGGGACCGCCGGAGGGAGAAGGAGAGTTTGGCAGGCATATTGTTTCCACACATGGAGAGGAAAAGATTTGGAGACGAACGGGCTTCCTGCAGGTATGGGGAACGGTGCATAATAAGTCATCTTGCATGCCGGGCTAGGTATAGTCTCAAGTCATTAAAAACATACACGCCCCACACATGTTCATATTTCAAGGTGCACTAAATTATTGCATGCGATGATTAAGGTTGGCCATAATGGTGGTATCTTAGCTGGTATCATGCACACGGGACTAGCAAACATGCTGATGTGGCAATGAATTAAAGAAGAGAGGGGGGTTAGAGTAACTAGTGTTCATGCATGCATTGGTAAACACATTTTTTTCTGAAGAACGACATCACTAGTTGAGTACTTTTGCAGACTTCAAAAATTATTCCACCGCCTCTACTATCTTGCTAAGAGTAGGTGAAAATTTTGAATCGAGCCCTTTAAACTAGAAGGGAGGTAGTGGTACTCTAATAGCTAACCTTGTTGTGATTACAAGATAGGACATGGCACGCACCTGGATGGAGGAACTAGTCTGCATTGTGCATTTAAGTTTTGTCTGAAGTCAATGTACCTCTACTTTCACCAGACTTATAGAAAAATGGGTCAACATTCACAATGTCAAATCAATATTTTTACACTCATTATAAAACGTAGTTCTTATACTCATTATAACCAGTATTGTAGATATTGATATTTTTAGTATAAATTTGGTCGTGGGATTTCATTGATGCCTGTCAAAGCATGGAGGAAGCGGAGCTTAGGGCTTGCATTGCCGGTCTCTACATAGGTATTTCTCTTCATAATCCTGTAATTTTAGAGACTGATTGCGCTTTTGTGGTAGCATCTCTTGCATTGGGGGACTATGACAGGTCTGCTATGCGTGACCTGAAGATGAAAGCGTTGAGCATCTCGAAGTTGATCAACAATCTTCAATTGTCAAAGATTAGCCATTCGACCAATAAGGTGGCACACTTAATCGCTAAGTATATCTTTGACAATAGATTAGATGGTATACTTGTAAATAACGTACCGCCCTATGTGGTGAATATTCTATCGAATGAGTGTACTGGTGTGGCTGGTTAATTAATATAAGGTGGTGTTAAAAAAGGTATAAAATTGGTCAAACACTTTGCAAATGGTTGACGGGAGTAAAAAGGACCAGAGGGAGTATCATGCATGCGGAGTAGGCAAAAAAATTGCTTGTCTAAAAAAGGCAAAAAAATTGCTCATTTATAGCCGCTCGAAGTCTCAAAGGGCGCGACCGCGCGAGGGAGGCGAAGGTCGTGGGAGGCACGATGTTTGACGGAATTAAGTGAAGTTACATCCACGCGCCGGCATGGCATGCGAACAAGCAGAAGCTATACCGTCGGGCCTACGATATGGGTCTAGTAGACATGACATCTAGTGGGTCCCGCATAGTTCTCGAGAACTCTTTGGGGGCTTGCAGCCGTTTATCCACCGGGCAAGCCAGCAACCCCACGCCGTTCGCACGCCCTACTCGTCTCCGTCTTCTACCTTACAAAAGTTCGCTCCCAGTCTTCCCGTCCTTTCACATTAGTTTGCTCCCATTTTTTTTTGCGGGGTACAACAGTTCAACTTCTCCTAACCCTCCTCCAAAATCCATGGCCTCCCAAATCTCCATGGTCGCCGCTGAGTACCAGGTTAGAGCCATCACCGGCGATCAGTTCATCGTCATCTACACACGTGGATCCGAGACGGTGAAAGCATGGCTTGCTCGCTTCCTACGCATGTTCAACAGTTCAATAGATGAGTGGGTCGCTGGGCTAGATGTTGAGTACACCACAGTCCTGGGACGAGAGAAGGATCTAAAGGACGAAGAGAAGAAGAAGCCCGCCGTGATCCAGGTTTGTGTACATAATGTTTGCTTGGTCTACCACATATGCCATGCCGACATTGAGTGCCAGGATTTTAAGAACTTCCTCAAGGACAAAAGAGTGAAATTCGTTACTGTAGGCTTTAAGAATGACAGGGATGTCCTGCGTCGGATAGGTCTCGTTGTAGGCCAGGCCTTCGATCTCCAGATGGCAAGCCTGGTGTCCTCCTCTCAACCTTCAATGCTGACCCTGGCAGCAGCCATGATTGATCCTTCGTACGCTAAACTGAAGAAACCTCATCATGAGTTTCATCATGCATGGGAGTCCAAGACATTAGATGAAGATCACATCCTGTATGCAGCAATGGATGCCTACCGTTGTTTAAATATCTACAAGGGTTGGATGAAGAAGCAGAGCCCAGTGTCCGGTTCAAGCAAAGAAGCGTCGGCGAAGAGGAAGAGGAAGAGGGACGAGGATCAAGTCGAGGACGTGGACTCGGACTCCGAGTAGGTGGCAGTGCCGTCGCTCATGCTGGTTCTACTGCAGTGTCAAGAGGACTAGATGCTTAGTTTATTTTCAAGGGTGTGCTGTGCTGAGGCCCCAGCAGAACTATGTTTATGTTCTTTCTCGTTATTTGAACTCTTTAGTACATGCAGTAGTACTAGTACTATGTCTTACTACTGTTCTTCTTGCAGTTGGTACTACTGCTCGTATCTTCGTGTTCCTACTATACTTAATACGTTCGTACTAGTAGTATAATTTGGGTCAGTCGATTTGTGAAAGAAGTTCAACGGAGCGAAGGAAGAAGACGGCAGAAGAGGTGGAAGAAGCCCTTCTAGCCATCCATGTTGCATCAAACGGCTCACATGAGTCCACTGACCCAAATTGCTCCTTCATATTGCAGGATCCACGTGGCATTCAAGGTCTCAAAGGTAGATTTCACGCCTGCACCCGGTTTACGGGCTCGACGCGCGCGCGACCGCTTCCGCCGCGACAGCCACCATGCACGCCTCCTCCGCACGGGCGGAGACGACAATGACACGCTAGTTCCTCCTCGCCGGCGTGCTAGAGCACGCGCTCGTCCTCCTCTTCGTACGCTGCGTGCATAGACGCGGCTCCACCAGCTGCTCGCGTGCTTGGCAGCACGGCGGCATCACGAGGAGGGACTACAGACGACATGAGAGGGCGAGCCTTCGGCTTCATGGCACAGGGATGGCGGCAACACGACGGTGATGGGCGAGAAATTGTTGGCCGGAGCAGGCGGGCACCGGCATGCGCAACGGCGGCGGCATATTGATGAGTGCGCGTGTGGGAGCTTACTTTAGTTTTATATATAAGGTTGGTCAAACTTAAAAGAAAACCGTACTAGTACACGTAAAAATTAGACTTAGGAAGTGCTTTTATTAGTTAGTACCACAGCCATGATACGGAATCCTGTGCAAGTGAGTGAACCGCGGCCGCGCCGTCGATCAAACGGTGCGTCACTGTGTCGCGCTCGAACGACATCCACCGAACCTTTTTGTGTGTGTGAAAACAATCCTCGAATATTACTCAACTTTTTTTCCCGTGAAAGTTCTTGACGCTGCAATATTTCCATATATTTGAATTTAGCTCCAGTTCGTGTTTATTTGGATTTGGACGTTTTAGGTGCGCCCTATTTTTTTTTAATACTGATTTTGTGTGTGTGACTGAGAGAGAATGTGTGTATGTGTCCATATGTGTGTTGTGGCGGAAGGGCAATGTGGAGACGGTGTGCGTGTGATACAGACATAGAGAGGTGTGAATGTGCAAAAGATCATGCATGAGTGAGACAAAGACAGATGCCGATACGTTGTGTATACATGAGAGAACGGTCTTCTAGTTTACTTGTGTGTGTGTGTGAGAGAGAGAGAGAGAGGGGGAGAGAGAGAGACAGAGAGAGAGAGGAGCATTCGTAACACAACAACCATCTCTCTCGATTCGTCTGTCCCTCGCACGGTCGCATGCAACACATGCATCAACACGCACATTTTGACACCCCCACCCGGCCCCTGCCCACCTCAAGGCCCGCACAATCTCTTCGTGAATACCCATTTCTCTCCTTAGTTTGTTTTCTCTCAATATCTGACACACACACATAAACACTCCCCCGAGCACACAATTCATCCCCATCCAAGGTTATACGGCGACCACTCTCGCTTGTGCTTCTTTGCACCCCAACATGCACACCACCTCAATCTTCAAAGAGGGCATCGAGCAGATCGAAGACGGCGACCACACCGTGCTAGAGAATGCGGGGTCATTTGGAAGCAGGGTGATGTGACGACGGCTGACTGACTCCTCCCCCCAACCCTGCACAAAATTACCAATCCCTCTCTCCCCCGCACAAAATTGTCAATCCCTCAACCCACGAGATCCTTCCCCTCTCGTCCATGTTTTTCCAGCTCTCTCATCAAACATGTTGTCTCTTCTCCTTCCACGTATACAGAATCCAAATGCACATGCATCTCATGTATATTACATGTATCCATCTTTCTCACAGACCTAACTTCTTTTTCTCTCTTTCTCTCTCTATCTCTCTCTCTCTGTCTCGTTAGGTTTGTCTCCTACTCTCTCGTCCACATACATACAATCTTTCCCGCCCTATCTGCTCCATCTTCAAAAGCTCTCTCTGCACGTTTCATTCACACATTGGGATATGTCAAAATGTTGCTTCTATAATGGCTTATGTAGAGTTATTGTTGTTTTTGTTCCATCGTACAAAGTAATAACTATGAAATGCATTTAGATTCTCATTTTGACTGGAATTATGTGAGTTTGAGCATGTTGTGAAGTACTATAGACCTTGTATACATCTTGGGATTCGACAATGATTGTAACTATTGAATTGTATAGACCATTACATTCGAAGTCAATAGCCTAATATATTTATTTCACAATTTCAAAAAATGATTAGTTCACTACAAACTAAGAAAACAAATGTGTACTCCCTCCGTTTTTATTTAAGTCCACGTATTATCATTGGTCAAAGTCAAGTTTTGTAAACTCTCAGAAAGCTTATAACAAAAAATATTAACATATACAATAACAAATAAATACCATTAGATTCATTATTGAATGTACTTTCACATCATACATATTTGTTATGGTAAATGTTTATATTTTTCTATAAACTTGGTCAAACTTTAGGAAGTTTGACTTCGGTCAAACCTAATATGCAGAGTTTACTACTACTACTCGCTAGTTGCTCAGCCGAATCACTCAACACACCACACGGGGAGTCCAGTGTCACAAAATTTTGAGGTCGGCGGGAAAATCTCCCGCGACCCTGATTCGAGCAGTGGGAAGTTACCATCATAGCCTTCGGAATAGGCCTACGGATGACGCTTGGTAGGGGGCTATTTTCATAACTTCAGGTTCACCCTACCCAGCCAACCCCAAACCGGCACCCAGAGTAGTACACCTGAATACTCCCCATTTTCTATCCCCACCGCAAAATAGACTTCTCCACGGCACCGCAACCTTCATGCTCCTCCCCTTTACATCGGAGCACTCATCCACCGCAGCGCATCTGCCTCATCGACGACCTCGTACGCCGCACTAGAGCCGGTCCACCGTCTTTGTCATACACGGAGCCTCTCCCCGGCATCGTCTTCCACGGTCTCGGATCTGCTTCCCGGAAGCCAACGCCAAGCGTAGAAGTACCACCGTCGTGGACAATGAACTGACTCCCATTGCCAACCATGACTCACAGAGGCCGCCGCAACCATCGCTCTCCTCCTCGATTGGTAATGTGTGTATTGAATCACTTAGCAGTACAAGTGCAGTTCCAATTTTGTTCATACCTACCCTTCAAATTTCCTGGGTGCTATTGTTCCCGTAAAAGTAATTGGTTATAGCCTCCATTGTCCAACAGAATATCAGCTTGTAATTGTGCGTCGCTCCTGTATCGCACTGTGCTTGGGTAGGTTTTTCATCTGCAACCAGTAGTGTGGCAAATGATGGAAAGGTTTTTAGAACTAGAAAGATGCCCATGCGTTGCACACATCAAGATGCATTTGTATGAGTAGTTTATCTTGTGGGAGAAAAGGATGAACGAGGGAAAGCCTTATTTGCAAATCTGGAGAGGGGTATGGGTATCTTTTTGCAAAATTCCCATTTGTTTCCTTCCTATCTGTCAGATATAAATCGGACGACCTATATTGCAAGAAAAAAAAGTATAGATAAAAAAGTAGACAGTAAAGGAAGTAGAGATAAATATTAAATATTAAATATAAAATAAATATAACAGTAGAGAAGAGAGTAGAGATAGCATGTTGAGATTTTTAAAGCGCCGTGCATTGCGATTTTGTTGGAGATGCTCTAACATGGCAGACGAGTGCTTTAATGTTGCCCACAAGATGCGCAAGTATTACTAGTAGTATATTTTTCTTGCCATGTTGAGATTTTAAAACCACGAGTGTGAACATGCAAAGGAGCAATGATGACCAAACACGGGATATTCGGGACATCTTCAAGGAGTGTGGCAAGTTAAAGAGGAGCTGCACCGAACCTGTAAAACGAGCTTTCGTAAGTAACACCCTTTCAATTACTTTTGTGTAGCCTCGTGTTCTTCGATGTGTATATGTTGTAGTTTCTGTTTCTCTTAAGCGTGGTGTTCTTCGATGTGTAATAAGAAGAGTCTTAATCGTCCTAATGCTTTCGTTTTTAGCTTGATGTAGGAAGTGGGTGTTCTCACCTTGTAGTCTGTTTTTATTTTATTTTTCCTTTTGAATTCACTTCTCCGAGTTCTGTTTATCTTGCTTCTACTAAATGGATCTAGGTTGCTCTGAGTATTGATCTAAAAAAGAAGTAACTTCATGTCAGGATGCAGTTCCAGCGAGGAGAGAAGTATGGTCAACCTCGAGATCATCTTTCCAAAATGAGGCTGGATTACACACAAGGTTCCAGTTCCCTAATGATGCTGGATTAGACACAAGGTGCAAATTCCCAGATGATGCTGGATTGCACACTAGCCAGGTGGAGTCGTCAGTTGTTCGTGTCCTTGTGGCATTAGTAAAGGCTGAAAGAAAGCGTGCAGCAGCCCTTGAGAATGTAGCTGAGTTCCTGAAGAAGCGAAAAGAGCAATCAGATGCTCTCTTCACCCAAGCCAAAGAAGAGATGGAAGAAGCCAGAAATAAGCTAGCAGAGGCAGAGCAGGTTAGGCGTCTCCTGCTATCTAAAACTGTTGTCAATACAAAATTTCCTTCATAATAGCTAGGTTCAAATGTTTATCCAGTCAGCATGCCTGTTGTGATGTCCGTGCATCTACTGATGTGGCACAAAATGTTTTTTTCCGGGTCATGTAATAACAGCAATTACTTTCCAAACAATAACAGACGAAGCGTTGGACATGGTATAGTTCACGCGCAAGCCCGACATTCCAAGTTCAACTTCCACATCAAACTCATGTTCACAGATATCTGCACATTCATACATAATGTCCACAACCATGATTCACTTCAAAGCCAAAAAATGTGAGGAGAGTTATAAATAAAGAAAATCCTCTTCTAGTTCCTGCTACCAGTGCGAGCACAACAAGTCAAGACCATGCGTAAATTAATTATATTTTTAGTCATTTTTTGTGTTCTAAAATGCCTATCGGCTCGCGGAAGGACATGTTGCCAGCGCACGCCCGGATTCAATGAAGGCAGGCGGGGCAGTCTTAAGCTGGTTGCACGCGGCGAGGAGGCGTGCTCAGCCAGGCCTGCAGCGAGTGCGGCCCTCTTGGTCGGCGCGCCGGTTCAATGCCTGCGCTATGAGAGGTCGCGTCCGTGTCAGAGCAATCACTCCCTCTAGTCCTTTTTTGTTTGGGTATAACAAAATCTCGTTTTCCATTCACATTTTACAAGTAAAATTCGTGGACAAACTTTGACCCAAAGTACGATGGGGACTAGTAAACTAGAATGGAGGTAGTAGTTTTTTAATCAAAGAAGGGTTTCCCCTTCCGATTTTCATTACTGAAAACCAGCATCTAAATCTAAACCATATTATTTGCCCTAGAACTACTAGGTTCAACATCTCGCAACATAAACCCATACAACCTCCATCGCAAAAAAAACCATACAACCATACGCCAAGGAGGTACGTAGTACTATGAATTCCATTTTCGCTCCATACCAATCATTCTAAAAACTACTTACTACTTATAACGCGCCATAGAAAATCGGAACTCTTAACCCCGCTAAATAATGATATTTTAAACATGGCTACTCGATCTGTGGCAACTGGCGAGCCACCGCGCTCCAAGTCGTTCACCTGTGGTCCCGACCATCAACTCCTATGGATCAAATTATCAAGCGAGCTGACTATTCCTACAAAGGTGCTCCACCACGTACCCGGTACCCGCGAATGCAGCAATCGTGCACCTAGGGTTTTAGGGTTTATTTGTTAATGTCGCCTTTACGTAACACTCATGTGTGCGAGACAACGAGAGGCCGACTATCGCCTCTTCTCTTCGTATATGTACTCCACTGTTTGCCTGGTGTCCAAAAAATTATAATAACTACTAGCAATGTGCCAATGCGTTGCCACACGATCAAAGTAGATTAATACATATTCACTGATTTGATAGAAAAAAAGTCTAGTTTTGAAATACGTATATCACTAAAAATATGTTATGTTTCACTCAAAATATATTCCTTTGGCGGTTTTGATGAGATAAGGGAGGAATGTTGTTGGTTTCAAGATTCGAGAAGTGGTATATGTCTAATTTCTACTCTTACTAGCAAGATGCCCGTGCGTTGCACGGAACATCAAGATCTTGTGGGATAAAAGGATGAACGAGGGAATGCCTTATCCGCAAATGTGGGGAAGAGTGCAGGTAAATTGCCATATTTTCCTTCCTATCCATGAGATATAAATCGGACGACCTAGATTGCATTGTCGGTGATGATTGTGTGCCTGCCATCTTGCAATATAGGCCATCCGATCTATATCTGATGGATAGGAAGGAAACTATGGCAATTTTGCAAAAAGATACCCACACCCCTCTCCACATTTGCAAATAAGGCCTTCCCTCGTTCATCATTTTCCCCCACAAGATAAACTACTCATACAAATGCATCTTGATGTTCCGTGCAACGCATGGGCATCTTGCTAGTTGTTGCAAAAAGCCCATGTGTGTGTGAGAGAGAGGGAGAGTGGAGGAGGACGGAGTGCATGTGTGACAAAGACATAAGGAGTGTGTGTGCGATAGGTATCAGCTTAAAATGAGGCAATAGTGTGTGTGTGCACGATCGAGAGGGCGTGTCTCAAGAAGGGAAGAAAAATCTACATATATACAAGGAGCAGGAGAGAGACATGTATGCGATGGTGGAAGCACGAGTCTGCAGGTGTATAAACCTATCTAGAGGCTAGCTAGTCGATAAATGTTTGTGAGAGAAATACGAGTCAGGGTGCGAAAGCGAGAGTTTTGTGTGTGAGAGAGAGAGAGATGGTAGTCGGGAAGGGGAGTGGAAGTAGGAGTTGTGTGTGTGAGAGAGAGAGGAGACAGTAGTCGGGGTTGTCTGATCGGTAAACAAATGAATAATGTCAGTCTGGGATGGAGACGAAAAGGAGACCACAACAAATGTTGTGTCTACAGGGGAGAGAGAGAGAGAGTAATTTTAGTGGTATGAGTCATATGTAGAGACATATAGGGTGTGTGAGAGAATCCCATAGAGAGAAAGACAAAGTGAAAGATGAGTGGAGACTGTGTGTGGCGGTGAAAAAGAAAGCTTAGGTACCAAGTGATACCAGAGAACAGTAGAGACATGAGAGATAATGAAAACCGTGTAATGTATAATGATAGGGAGAGTGTGACACTTCTCAAGGGAGACGTCGAGAGACCATGTTTGTGAGGATAGGAAAAACATGAAGTGAGCGTGCGGGTGAGATGGAGAAAAGAGAGTGATAGCTACCTGAAGGATCATGCATGCGAGAGAGATGGGCGTGAAAGGAGTGAGCAAAAAAGGGATTCAAATATTTGAATTCGAGATGATGATACATGTAATCCATACTCGAACCAAAATTGATCTATCAAACATGCATACTCATATGAATTCACGCACATCTATGTTATTTAATATGTAGATATTACTGATCCATACATTTTAGAAGAACATAATTTGGTTAAATTTTTTCGAATTCAACCTTAAGATTTCGAGATCGTTGTATTTGTAAATCATATTATACATATAAAGGAGCAGGATTCTTTGTTGTGCTTTTGAAAGTATATATAAAAAAATGATGTATATAGAATGTAATTCCAATTGAAAATGGATCCCCTGAAAAAATAGAATACAAACGGGATTCGAATTGAGTTGGCACGATAAACGTGCACTCTAAAAAATTTGAACAAAGCGGGGAAAGTCGCAGTAACCGCCCGAAACCAAAATCTATGAGATGGAAATCACTACTGCCTATCCCTGCCACGCAAAGCCTATCTGCTGGATTTCTATAGGTTTCGATAGGGGTAGGTTTGTAATTTCACCCAAACGTGACGTAACCGCCTCTCACCCGGATTCATACACGGTGGGCGCCAAAACACAATGTGTCCTCGGCCGAAATCGACTCCCTCCCCGATTCATATTCGTACACGGTGGGCGCCAAAAACAAACTCTCGTCGGCAAATATTCGATGTATGCGAGATTACTGTCCTATCCCCAACCGACTAATGTTGCTGTGATGTAGTAGATATTTGAAACGGGGGCTAAGTTTGTAAATTTCCTCGCATTTGAGACAAGCGTGCCCTGAATACCTGGTTCCCCCCTTCCTCTCTACCTCCCTTTTCACCATTCATACTCCGTGGGCGCCAAAACACCCTCTCCACCCCCACCCTCCCCCGTCTGCCGCCGTCCGCCACCCCATCCACCGCCATCCTCCTCCACCATGCCGGAGCTGGTACCCTGACGCCACCATCCATTACAAGAGATCAACCTCTCTCATCCACGGCTTCGGACCGGGATCCTTGCATCCCGTCCTCTCGCTTCATCCCCGCCGTCGTCCACCTTGCCGGCGCCACTCCTACGACCGTCTCGTCCATCACGCCCCGCCGCCACCGTCTACCATCCCAGATCTACTTCCACGCCGTCGACAGCCATCGCTACCGCAGCACCATTAAATTCTCAGCAGATGCGTACACAGTGCCGCACCAGAGGCGGTACTCTTTCGTATCTGCTCAACTTATTTATCGCAGCAAGAAAATAGATCGCCACTGCTTTACTCTGATTTCTTGTCTTGGTTGCGAAGTTTCCTTTGTCTGGTTTGCACCTTCAGATCCGACATGGCACGCTCAACACTATACTCCCAATGCTTATGGTTTTCCCCTTTTATATTCCACACTGGTTAAATCACAGTAGACTAAATTTCAAAATCGGGTCAGTCGATTTTTCAGAGCTCACCGGAGTTCATCGGTGCGATCGAAGGGGCTCGGGTGGTTGTGGGGCCTCGCCGAATGAAGAAAACTCGACGCGGGTAGGGGTTGGGGCGGGGGTGGGTGGTGGGGTGGCGGAGGAACACAGGCGGTGGGGGCTGGTGGTCCGGCCGGCGGCCCGTGCGGTGTTCTGTATGGGAAGAATCAGAGACGAGGAAGAAGAAGGGTTAGGAGACGTAGGATCTTCATCCAACCACCTGAAATGGTTGAGAGACAGCTGGGAGTTGCATTCTTAATGCGCTCTGGTTCATCATGTGTGGGCACTATGCAACCAACATTTTATTATACAAAATCTGCTTGCTCTTCTTTACCATGTTCCTCTTCCGTTCTTCTTTAATATGTACTCTCTCCGTTCCTAAATACAAGTCTTTGTATAGATTCCATCATGGACTACATATGGAGCAAAATGAGTGAATCTACACTCTAAAATGTATCTGGATACATCTGTATGTGATCCATGGCGGAAATCTCTACCAAGACTTATATTTTGGAACAGAGGGAGTATGATAGTAGTACAGTATGTTCCTTGCTGAAGATGAGCAGAGACATTTGCAGTGTAGAGGTCTATACGGTCGGTTATGATGGACACTTTGAGCCTCTTTGATTCGTAGGATCTTGTAAACATAGGAATAGGATTTGTAGTGGCCTGCCCACTTGAATCCTATAAGAATAGCAAGGAAATGCGGGGATCTATGTCGCCTTTGAGAGTTACACTGATATTAACAGTATCGCACCTTCACTTGAAGAGAGCTGGTATCCGAAGCCTTTCTAGCCGTACCGGCAGTACTAGCACATATATTCCAGCAAGTTCCAATTTGCTGATTTTACTCTGATGATTAAGGTTTACCCGTTATATCTACACTATGATCTGTGTAGCTGCTTTGTGTCGCACTAGCAGCAGTCCACTGTTGAAGCTAAACACTACAATGACTTACAAAATTGGCACCAAGGCATTGAGTGCCATTCTGGATGCAATGAAACTCATACGCTCCCCACCTGTTGATTCTTGTTCAGAATATGATCCTAATGACTATTCTAACCTCAAGGAGTCAAAGGCATATGGCCTGTCCTGTTCACCCATCAAGGTGCATGTTCTAATTTGGAAATGTTTTATTGATTGCGGGTATCTTGCATATGTTGTCTTGCATTTATTCTACTTTGTTGCACTGCCATCTGCTTAGTTTACTCATCATATATGTCGAGATGCCATGCCCATCCATTATCAATACATATTCCATCTGTCATCATACCATGTCTTTCCACTCAAATGTTGTTCTTGTGCATCAGACATCAAAAAGGAAGAGGGTGATTGCCAAACCTGAAGGAGCACCAGCAAAGTCCTTGAAAAACGTGGTGGTGCCGGAGAAATCAGACAACACCCCACTTATATTGGTTGTACAACCAGTGACACAAAACGTAGGACCAACTCCAGCAGACTGTACCCATACTTCACTGGCCACACCACTAGCCCCATCACACAAGACCTGCACTTCAGCAAAAGGTATACCGATTTCATTTGCCATAGCACCAGCTGTACCATAGAAAAATCCCACTCCAGCAAAAAGTACAGCAAGTCCACCGGCCGAAGACCTATCCCAACTGCAGAGACGGCCAATTCCTATAGATTGGAACCCCATTCCATTTATTCCCAGTTTAAAAGACAATGCTTTCAATGTTGTTAGGGACTACGTGCATATATTCCCATCATGGGAAGATTATTGTGAAGACAAACACCATTTTCACATCTTCCTGTCCAGCTTACGTGTAAGTGCTATTATTCATGGTTATTATTTTCCTGTTTTCTGCTGATTGAACACATCAATGATTTACATTACATTGTTCTAACTAGGCGAGGGTCAATCTGGATAGTCATGACGAGCAAAGTTTGCTTGTACTTTTCAAGGAAGCATTGCAGCAGTATCGGTGTTACCTGAGGAAATCACACTTTGATGGCAAGTCTATAAACGAATTTCCGGTGAAGTCTCCTGTGCTAAATTTAGAAGACATTGAATGGAAAAACCTTGTTATGCACTGGTCTCGTTCCCAGGATGAGGTGTTGTCTATGAAATCACATGACAATTTGAACTTCTACTTTTCCGCATGTGCCTTACGAATCTTTTTTGCAGGAAATCTGCTCAAAGAAGAATTCTGGTTTGACAAGAACGATAGGATATCGCAAATATGCTGCCCGCTGCTTTGCTCTTGTTAGTACCTATTGTCCTGTATCATTGTACTTGCATACATACCTGGTTCATTATGTGACAGCAGTATGCATGATAGCTTGCTTATCAATTGTTCGCTCCAAATTATCTGATCTGTATGAATGGTTACATTAGTGTAGAATATATCCAATGCCAATGTTTTTTTAGCTCTGCATTGTTCTTGTAAGTACATGCTGTCCTTTATCAGTGTACTTATAATGACAGGTAGTTGTTCATGTACCATCACTCTGCAGCTTATTTTCCTTTGCCCTCCATTTTCTACACATCAGATCTATATTTACTCTTACCATAAGGTTGGTACTGAAGAAGTTTAGCTGTGCATTGCTCTTGGCTGTACCTTTTGCCTGTATCGCTGCACTTACATTTATAGCTACTTGGTTATGTAGCATCACTCTTCATCTTATCTTAAATATTCTCCATTTTTCGTATATTATCACATCTATATTTACTCTTAACAAAATGTAGAATAAAGACAATGCTTTTGAATAAGATTATGTGGTAAACTTCTTGAATTGCCCCCCCCCCCATCAGCATGGACATGGCCTTTATAGAGCCTGTCTTCACCAATAATGTAAGTTTGTCCATCTCGGGCCTTCAAACTTTGTTGTATATATTTGGTTAGGCATGACTACAACAGCTATTTATTTTTTGTGTTTGCATCAAATTGCTTGTTTAAAGTTTATTATGTAGTTCATAAACAAAAGTTTGTCCTTTCTCAATTTAAGTTTTCAGTTGTACAACCAAGTTCCTTCTTCATACCATGTAAATTAAACTATACATAGCAAGTGATCTTATTTTGCACTGCATGTATGCTTCTGTTCTTCATCCGTAATCCAGTGGTGTGGTGAACCTACCCACTACAACACAATGTCATATTCTGCAATGTCTTAACTATGAACAATGTCATATCATTCTACTATTATTTAAACCGTCTCTTTATTTGCCTATCTGAAATGGTATAAATTGATAGCACACTAACCATTGATACTTATGAGTTCTTGATCTGTAATCCAGTGGTGTCCTGAAGCTGCCAACTCCTTAACAATGTCATTTCCTGCCATGTCTTGACCTGAACAATACCATTGTCGGGGGTTAGGTGCGACATATGCCAAAGGATGGCTTATCATGGTGGGGGCGAGTAGAACGTCACCGGTGCCTGGAAACGGGATGAGGCGAAGACATGCACGCCGGCAAATCTTACCCAGCTTCAGGGCTCTCCGAGGAGATAATACCCCTACTGCTGCTCTGCGGGGTCTCCGCATGATCACTATGGCAAAGTGTCTACACGGTTGCTCCTTGAGCTGTTTCCTGGAGGTAGGAGAGGGCAAGGCTAGCTCTCTCCCTCCTATATGATCTGGTCTAGAGCTAATGGGTTCCAACCCTTTGCATGGGTGCCCTGGGGGGTTTATATAGGCCTACCCCCCAGGGGTACAATGGTAATCTGGCTGGACGCGGGACCAGCCATCAGCGCCCCTGGCCTCCGTCTTCCCCGCCGACCGCTGGGGCCCGCCGACTGGCCTGGTACGGAGCCGACAGGTCGTGTCCGCCACGGGCGGGTCTTGCCGGCTGCTGATTACTGTAGCCGTGCTTCTGATGACGTGGGCTCGATCATAGGGTCGTGGCAACAGCCCCGCCGCCTGGCGAGCGATCACTATTACCACTCTCCATCACATCTTGATTAATGGTGCGTGGGCCCCGGGGGAGGGCTCGGTCGACTCCCCAGGGCCGACTCCCGATGGGTCTGACTGGTGGTCCTCTTGCCGTCTCATAGGGTCTCACTGACTGGCGGGACCCGCTGCCTTTGGGCCGTACAGACAAGCCGTCATGGGTACAGGATTCGATCATGTGGTGCTGATGTCAGGGCCGGTATGGCAACAATGCCACGCCGCACGAAAATCTTCCGGGGTACGGCGTGCTGTGGCCATGCCTGCCCTTGGTAAGGGGCGGGAGTGGGCTTCACTATAGCCACTCCCCTGCCCCGTCCCTCTTGATGAGGTCCTGGGGTTTGTTGGAGTCGCTGGCCGACTCCCCAAAGCCGGCTTCTCTGGAAGTCACTAGTCAGGAGTTGGCTTATCCCTGCAGTCATCCCTGGGACTCGGCCGTGAGTGCTCAGTCGGCCGTCTTGCCGTTGGCTCCTTAGAAGGCGGCTCTTTGTCTTGGGGTCTTGAGGGGCGCAGCCTGCCCCGATGTCTTGAAAGGTTCTGGGCCTCAGGTTGGCCTACCCGTGGCCCATTACTCCGACAGTAGTCCCCGAAGCTGGTGAGGCGCCGCGGACGATCGGCCGAGAAGCCTCAGCAGTTTCTCTTTCCGGGTGCTCAACACATGGCTCTTGGTTGACTTCCGCCGGGCCGGTTAGAAGGAGTCGGACTCGCCCAAGTCTGACCCGCACAATATTTCGAACGTCGTGGCGGGATCCAAGTAGCGTGCTTGCTAAGCCTCCGAGCCGCCCGTTCTAGGCCTATCATGCAATGACACGTGGCTGGGCCATTCTGCCAGCCTACGCGTGCGATGGGACAGGCCCATAGGCGGGGCCCGCCACTACCGCGCCTCGGCGCCCGAGCGGATCCGCCGCGGCCCCGGCGGATGGTTGGGATTCCCATGGAGTTACTGCGCGCAGTAACTTTGTCGTGGAACGTGGGGGTCGTGGGGCCGTGGGCGCAGTAAATCCCACGACCGCCCCCTCGGCTTCGCAGCCCATGAGGCTATAAGTAGGGGAAAGAGGGGGGCACACGCGCCCCTCCTTCCCACTACTCCCCGCTCTCCTCCTTCTCACTGCTCCTCGCTCTCCTCCTTCTTCTTCTTCTTCGCTCCGCCGCGCGGCCAAGCTCCGATGAACACCGCGGCGATCAGCTCGCGATGAGTTCTTCCTCTGCCGCCGCGCCTCCCCCGGTGCGCTCCGGCACCTGGGACGGCTCCGAAGTTCACGACGACCACATCGAGTTCCTCTGCCGGACACGTCGGCTCCCCGGCGAGGATCACGTGCGGGTGCATCTTGCACCGAAGAGGGGAGATTTTCCCCGTGCCACAGGAGGGCGAGCGGGTCATCTTCCGCTCGACTGCTTGCGCGGGTTGGGGCTGCCGGCGAGAAGTTTCTTCCGATCCTTCCTGGAGTTCTACGGCCTCCAGCCGCACCACCTCACCCCCAACACGGGGGTGCTGCTGTCCGCCTTCGTGGCCTTGTGCGAAGGCTTCCTCGGAGTCCTCCCCACCCTCGAGCGCTGGGGGAGTTCTTCTTCTCCAAGCTCGGCACCCAGGCTGCAGGCGTGCCGGCTCAATGCGGCGCTTTTATCGCCGTGCGAAGGTCGGGGGCCGACAACCCCTTCCCCTCCATCTTGCTGATAAAGTCGGTGAAGATGTGGCAGAGATCGTACTTCTATGTCAGGAGCGTCTCCATGAGGGGCGACTGGGTCAACCTGCCGGCTTTCGAAGCCGGCCCGCCGGCTGGGAGACTGCCCAACTGGTCGTACCGGGCCAAATCGCTGATGCCTGCGGGAGCCGGCGCCATCGCGCGACTCTGAGTGCTGACGCAGTCGGAGGGCTTGACTGGTCCAGACCTGCTGGCCGCCTTCATGGCGCGCCGAGTTCTCCCGCTCCAAGGCCGCCCCCATATGATATGCCAAATGAGCGGGCACCGCGACCCGAGTCGGATGTGCACCAAGGACATGCCTCACGAGGAGGTGGCCTTCATGGTGAACTACCTCTCGGACAGCAAGCTCCTGGAGGATTGGCGGTTCGGCAAGGAGCCGTACTCCCGCGCCAACCCCCCGCCTGTGGTGAGTTACCTTTCCTTTCTTTCTTTGGATTGTCTTCTTACTTGCCGAGTTTGTTTTGACCAGTCAGCTTTGGTCAGAATCCCCTCCTCCACCCGCCAGCCGGCACCTCGGGGCCGGCCCGCGAGTTCCTCGCCCACCGGGCGGAGAGCGACGTCGACGACCCCGATCTGGGGGGGGCGGCTCTGGAGGACGACGTCGAGGGAGGAGGAGGAGGAGCAGCAGGCGACTTTAGGCCTTCGACCACTTTCGCCGACTGGCCTGACGATGACGCCGAGGGAGAAGTCGCCCCCCGCCATCGTCCAGGAGCCAGCCAGCCTAGCGCGGGCTCTTCTGCCGCGCCGGGTGCTCCAGGCGGCGGGAAGAAGCGTAGGGCCGTGCCGACCTTGTTCGGCAGTCGGACGAAGAAGCCCAAGGGTTCGGCTGCGGCGACCCGGCAGGACGAGGCAGCTGCGAAGGCCATCCGCTTCCGTAAGGAAGTGAAGAAGCTGCCATTGGTCTCCGCGTGAGTATTCTGTCTCAATGCTTTATTCTTTCTTTGTGGCTTTGCCTAAGTCTTTTGCTTGCTTCCCTTTCTTCAGGGCTCCCCTCACTCTTGAGAGGGTCACCGCCGCCTCCGTCATGGGGTCAGCGGAGACGTCCGCCACCACTCCGGGAGGCGACAGAGCGGAATGCGCAGGAGAAGCGCAACGAAGAAGAGGCCGTTCGCCTGGAGAAGGCGGAGGCCGATAGGGCAGACGCCTCCGCCAAGAAAAAACTAGCGGAGGCCGAAGCCGCCGCCGTGACGAAGCGGCAGGCTGAGGAGGCCGCACGCCGCCAATCGGCGGTGTTCGTCACCCCGCTAAACTCTGCGCCGCTGCCTCCGGAGTTCACGAGGCAGTTTGGGGAAGCCGGCGGCAAGAACCCCATCGTGGAGAGGGAAGGCGGCGACCCCTCTACGCCGGACATGATCGTTCCGCCGCCGCCTCCGCCGCCATCTGAGAGTGCGCAAGGCAAGTAGCGAGCGGACCCTCCGGTGCCGCCGACCGAAGACGAGGCCGTGGCGAGGTTACTCCTCCAAGTCGGCTCGCCGACGCGCCGCCGTCTGGAGAAGGCGACTTCGGCACTCCGCCCCCTGGAGGCCGGCACTGCCAGCTCAGCGATCCCACACACCGAAGCGACGAGCGCCGCGCCCATTGGGTGGGTGCGAGGAGGCAGCACAGGGCCGCTGAACCAGGCGCTTCTGGACGTCCAGGCGAAGCTTCATGCTGAGGGCGACGCTCTCCAGAATTGCACCAAGGCGTACCTGGCGTCACAGGCAGCCGTTCAGGTATGTTTTTTTCCTTTGGTCCTTGTTTCCTTGTTCCTCTCTGTGGGGGCGCGCCAGCGCACCCACTGGGTGTAGTCCCCGAGTTTCGGGCTGGCTGCTGAGCAGGCGGCCCGGAACTCCAATTGATGAACTCTAGGTATTGACTTTTTGTCTGGAACGCTTGACGCGGGATTACCACAACCTCCGCGTCACTGCCTTCAACCGTAACGTTGAAGAGCTGGGCAAGCGGACCGCCGATTTGTCGGAGAGCCGGAGTAAGTCCTTTTTCGTCTCTGCGGGGCGCGCTGGCGCACCCGCGAGCTGTAGTCCCTGAGATTCGGGCCAACTGCTGAGCATTCGGGCCAGATCTCCTCGGCGATCTTCTTTATTGATGACTTAACGCCTTCTTTCTTCCTTCTTTTCAGGAGCCAACGCTGCTCTTCAACAGCAGCTGAGCGAAGCCAACTCCGCCTTGCATGCCAAAGGGGAGGAGTGCAGCAAGCTCGCCACGGAGCGCGATCTGCTGGCCACTCAATTGGTAGAGCAGAAGGAGCTGCTTGTGAAGACGCAAAGGGAGGCGGAAGAGACGGAGACCGCCCTCCTGGCCGAGTTCGCGAGCGAGCGCTCCTCCTGGTCTGACAAGGAGGTGATGCTGGCCTCCGGCTTCCATGAGATTGAAGACATCGTTGATGGTGAGTTTCTTTACTTTCTTTCTTCGAGCTGCCGATTATAAGTCGTGTCGAATCCTGGTTTTTGAATTGCTTCTTCGTTTCTTCCATCTTGGCAGACTTCTTTCTTGGGCACTCGCAGGCCGCCATCCAAGCCATCGAAGCTGACCGTGAAGGTCGGAGGGCGAAGGGCGCAGAGATCCCCGCCGACGCCCCCCGAACCCTTGACGAGCACATCTTGAGCATTGAGGCTCGCCTTCGGCCAGCTCACCGGATGCTGCGCCGGCTTCAGCGTGTCGGTGCCGAGGCGATTGCCGCCCTGTGGCCGGACATGCAGGCTCCGCGCACCCCCAGCCTGATGGCCGACTGGCTAGAGGTCGCGGCTGGTCGTCTTGAGGCCTGGAAGAGTTCTTCGGCCCGAGCTGGAGCGCGCCGGACCTTGGAGTTCGTCAAGGCGTGGTATCCGGGGCTGGATCTAGACTGGCTGGCCACACTTCGGTCGGAGGCCCAGCCAGAGCTGGCAGCTGCGAAAGACGCCCTCGTCAAGCGTGCTGCAGCGACCACCGAGTACACCGACACCAGCATCTTCGTCCCTGAGCGGTCTAAAGACGGCGAGGAGGTACCGCCGGAGTGGTTTGGGATGAACCCAGACTACGGCGAGGACTCGGCGGAGGTGATTGGCTCCAGCGTCGAGGAGGAAGGTGAGGCGGAGGACGGAGGCGAGACGGAGGCACCAGAAGACGGAGCAGACGACCAGTCTCAGCTCGACCGCGCCTCCAGCAACGAGCCGCGTGCGACCGACCCGGCTGTCGCCGAAGGCGATCAAGCCGAGACTAGCCAGCCGGCCGCCCCGACGCCTGACGCTGCCGCCTCCTCCGACCCTCCGAATCCGTCTGCTGCTTCCTAAGCTGTCGCTTTACCTTTATTTTATGTGCTTCAGTAGTCTTTGAAGAACTTGTTAATTTGCATAATTCCACCCACGGGGTGTATTTTGAACTTCTGCTCAAAGATTCGGCCAAGGGCCTATGCTATGTAAATATATTTATCCGAGTTCTATCTTTTCTTGCTCATTGCTCTTTTGGCTTTTTTCCTTTGCCGCTTTCTCTTAGTTGCCTGCCTTACCAATCGGACAGCCGCTCTGCGGACTGCCGCTGGATCAAATGCTTGGCTACTTTGGGAAGGCAAGTACTTAGCCGTTTTTAAGAGTTTTTGAGCAAGTTGAATAGAAGGCGACAATCCGACTATTCGAGAGTCGGTTTGTGAAAAAAGGCTGGAAGCCATCTTGAGCTATGTTTTATGCTTTGAGTCCTTAGCCATTTTTTCATGTGAATGCCCATTCTACCTTATTTCTGCCCACCGTACAGTCACTTCTGCGAGTTGCGGCTTCTGACAGGAGACGGTTTAGGTGTTACAGACTACTTGTCCGGCTGCAGGAAGCATTTCATAGTGCAAGGCGGCAAGTCCCCGGGCCGACTTGTTGAGCCCAGTGCCAAGCGGCATACCAAGGAGTAACGTACTTGTAGGAATAATTTTTATCATACAGACAAAAGAGGGCAGTCCCTGAGCTCGTCTCGGGGGGCCCGAAGTCTTTGTACTTTAATACAAAAGGTAGTGTGGTACATACTGCATCAACTGTAAAATCTTTGGAGGAGATTTGCATTCCATGGACGCTCTGTCTCCTTGCCGGAGTCATCCCTCTTGCGTGCTCGGGGCTTCTGAGCATCAATCAGGTAGTAGGAGTCATTGCCAAGTACTTTGCTGATGATGAAAGGGCCTTCCCAAGGCGCCGACAGCTTGTGCTGGCCAGCTGTTCGCTGGATCAGCCGGAGCACAAGGTCGCCTTCTTGGAAAGATCTCGGCTTGACCTTCCTGTTGTGGTATCGGCGCAGGCTCTGCTGGTAGATGCTGGACCGGCTGAGTGCCAACAGCCGGCCCTCTTCCAGCAGATCGACGCCGTCTTGTCGTGCTTCTTCTGCTTCCTCCTCGGTGTACATGGTGACTCGTGGGGAGTCGAACTCTATGTCCATTGGGATGACGGCTTCGGCACCGTAGACGAGGAAGAAAGCCGTAAAGCCGGTTGACTTGTTTGGAGTCGTGCGCAGACTCCAGAGGACGGCTGGTAGCTCATCGAGCCAGCAGCCAGCCGAGCGCTCCAGAGGCTCGATCAGTCGGGGTTTGATGCCGGACAGGATGAGGCCGTTTGCTCGCTCCATCTGGCCGTTTGACTGTGGGTGGGCGACGGACGCTAGGTCCAGTCGGATGCCCTGTGTTGCACAAAAATGGGCCAAGGCGCCTTTGGCAAAATTTGTGCCGTTGTCGGTGATGATGCTGTGTGGTATGCCGTACCGAATTGTGATATCGGAGATGAAAGTTACGGCAGTCGGACCGTTCAGCTTCTTGATTGGCTTTGCTTCTATCCACTTGGTGAACTTGTCTACTGCGATGAGTAAGTGAGTTAGGCCACCTCGTGCTGTCTTGAATGATCCGACCATGTCTAGAACCCAAACTGCGAAAGGCCAGGCAATGGGGATGGTCTTGAGTGAAGAAGCCGGCTGGTGCGGCTTCGAGCTGAACTTCTGGCACCCTTTGCATTTTTGGACCAATTCCTTGGCTTCTTCTAAGGCAGTCGGTCAGAAGAAACCGTGTCGAAAGGCTTTTGCGACGAGCGCTCTTGAAGCCGCATGGTGGCCGCACTCACCTTGATGGATGTCTTTGAGAATTGCTTGGCCTTGCTCTGGCTCTAAGTAGCGCTGGTAGACACCAGTGACGCTGCGCCTGACCAGCTCTCTATTGACCATGGTGTAGGCTTCCGCTCGGCGTTGTACTTGCCGAGCTGAGGTCTCATCAGTTGGCAGCTCTTTGCTCACCAGGAATTTGAGGATGGGCTGGGCCCATGAGGGTGCTGCTATTTCTTCGACTGCCAGAACTGCGACTTGGACAAGGGCGGTTGGGCTGGGAGGCGGCGGGTTGGAGTCAACAACCGCTTGCTGGGTTAATGAAGTCCCCAGGCCGGCTGGCGCGGCCCTTGGGTCGAGTTCTGGAGTCTTCGAGTCTGCCGCCGCAGTCCCCGGGCCGGGCTCGACTATGGCGGCTTTGGAGCTATCTGCCAATATCCCCGTTCCGACTGCCGGGGCTCTGGAGTTGGATCCGACGTCTTCGGGAGGAGCCGACACAAAAATGGAGTCTGATTCCGGTGAAGGCTTTACAGATGGCTTGAGGAGGCGTTGAAGGGCGACGCCGGATGGTATTGCTTGGCTGGTAGAGCCGATTCGTGCCAAGGCGTCTGCTTGGTCGTTGTCGTTTCTTGGCACATGGAGGAACTCGCACCCTTCGAAATACCCGCTGAGTTGCTGCACGAGGAAATGGTAACTCGCCATGTTTGCATCTTTCGCGTCCCAGTCGCCAGATGACTGCTGGACCACTAAGTCTGAGTCGCCATAACACAAGATCCAGCGGATGCCAAGTTCTTTGGCAAGCCGGAGCCCGTGAATGAGAGCCTCGTACTCGGCGATGTTGTTGGAGGCGGCAAAATGGATTTGCAGTGCGTATTTGAGCTTGTCGCCTTTAGGAGAGGTGAGGACGACGCCGGCTCCCAAGCCGGTGCGCATCTTGGAGCCGTCAAAATGCATCCGCCAATGGGTGGAGTCAGGCGCTGGAGGTAGGTTCTGGGTCTCGGCCCAGTCGACGAGAAAGTCGGCCAAGGCTTGTGACTTGATAGCGGTGCGGGGCTGGTAGTGGATGGTGTAGGGAGCCAGCTCTATGGCCCACTTGGCCACTCAGCCAGAAGCATCTCGGCTACCAATGATCTCGGCAAGCGGGGCCGTGCAGACCACCGTGATTGGATGCTCTTGAAAGTAAGGCTTCAATCTCTTGGCAGTAAAGTGTACGCCATAGCACATCTTGTGGTAGTGGGGGTAGTTCTGCTTGGAGGTCGATAGTACTTCGCTCAGGTAATATACCGGTCTCTGGATAGGTAGTGCCTTGCCTTCCTCCTTGCATTCCACTACAATGACCGTGCTAACCACCCGGCTGGTGGCGGCGATGTACAGGAGCATAGGTTCCTTGGGAGTCGGAGCCGCCAGGACGGGCGGAGTAGTCAGCATCTTCTTCAAATGGAGAAAAGCTTCGTCTGCCTTATGGTTCCACTCGAAAAAAGTGGTCTTCTTCATGAGTTGGTATAAGGGGAGAGCTTTCTCGCCCAGCCGACTGATGAATCGGCTAATGGACGCCAAGCAGCCGGTGAACTTTTGCACATCCAGCAGTCGGCTGGGTACCTCCATTCTCTCAATGGCCTTGATCTTTACTGGGTTGCATTCTATGCCGCGTTCAGAGACCAGGAAGCCAAGGAGCTGGCCGGCCGGTACTCCGAAGACACACTTCTCGGGATTGAGCTTGATTTGGAATCGGCGTAGGTTCTCAAAGGTCTCCTTGAGGTCTTCCAGCAGCGTTCCATGCTTTTCCGTCTTCACCACCACGTCGTCTATGTAGACGTGGGAGTTCCTGCCGAGCTGCTTGAGGAGGCACTTCTGCATGCAACGCTGAAAGGTGGCGCCGGCATTCCTCAAGCCGAATGTCATGGTGAGGTAGCAGAAGGCTCCAAACGGTGTGATGAAGGCGGTCTTCAGTCTGTCAGCCGGGTTCAGCTTGATCTGGTGATATCCTGACTATGCATCCAAAAAACTCAACAGCTCGCATCCGGCTGTGGAGTCTATCACCTGATCGATTCTTGGTAGAGCAAATGGGTCCTTTGGGCAGGCCTTGTTGAGGCTCGTGTAGTCAATACACATTCGCCACTGCTTGTTCTTCTTCAGTACTAGGACCGGATTTGCTAGCCATTCTGGAAAGAACACTTCCATAATGAAGCCGGCTTCTAGGAGTCGGGCTATCTGTTCTCCGACAACTCTTCTCTTCTGATAGGCGGTGCAGGGGCTGCCTGACCGGCTTTGCATCAGATCGGACATGTAACTTGTGCTCGGCAAATTCCGTCAATACACCTGGCATGTCTTTGGGGGACCATGCGAAGATGTCCCGATTCTCATGGAGGAAATCGACGAGCTCGCCTTCCTATTTGCTGTCGAGGTTTGCACCTACGATGATGTACCTCTCTGGGTGCTCCGGATCCAAGGGTATCTTCTTTGTCTCTTTGGCCGGCTTGAATGACCCCTTAGCCTCCGACTCCTTTGGGTTGGGCGATACCTCAGGCTGCTTGCCGGCCATCGCCACAACTCGCTCAAGGAGCCGCTTCTCGGCCGCGATTACCAGGGACTCGGCCAGCCGACTGCTCTCAGCCGCACAGGCAGATGACTTCTGGTAGTCACCGGCTATAGTCAGAATTCCCCTGGAACTGGGCATCTTCATCTTGAGGTAGGCGTAGTGGGGGACCACCATGAACTTGGCCAAGGAGGGTAGGCCGAGTAGCGCATGGTATGGGCTCTCAAGGTCCACCACCTCAAACCAAACAGACTCTCGGCGGAAGTGATCTTTGTCTCCAAAGAGGACGTCCATCAGGATCTTGCCGATTGGTGAGCAGGAAAGCCCAGGAACAATGCCGTGGAACACAGTCCGGCTGTTCTGAAGCTGTCTTTGCTTGATTCCTAACTTCTCCATGGTGTCCTTGTACAGGATATTGATGATGCTGCCTCCGTCTATCAGAACCCGTGAGAAACGCGTGGCTCATCTATCCGTAGCAAAGGTGGCGTCCAAGACCAAGGCATAGGAGCCCGGACTCGGCATCACCTCTGGGTGGTCAGCCCTGCTCTAGCTGATGGGCTTCTCGGACTAGTGCATGAACTCTGGCATCTCTGAAGCTACCGCATTCACCTCTTGTCGCTGCAGCCGCCTGCTATGTCGATCATCAGCCATACTGGTAAACACCATGTAGGCTCCGTGTTCTTCAGGGTATTCATCTTGTACTGCGCCGACTGGCCTGACAGCCGGCTGCTGGGTCGGAGGCAGAGGCAGCTGCCCAGCAGGCAGGGGGGGCAGGAGGCCGTCTCCCTTGGCGATCCTGGTGAGCCAGTGGAACTTCCGGGTGGTGTGGTTCGACGGCTTCGCGCCGCTATGGAACTTCCAAGGTCCATCCAGGGTCTGCTCGTAGGAGAAGGCCAGCAACCAATTTGTCCTGCCGCCTTTCTGTCGCTTGGGCAGAGGCTACCCATCCGGCTCCTAGGCTTCAACGGTCGTGACTTGCCGGCTGCTGGAAGCCGGCTGTGGGGCCTTGCGCTTGTGGTCGCCCTACTATTGTCGCCGGTTGGCGTCTCCCGCCGGAGTTCTTGGAGCTTGAGGGGCCACTTTGCCAGTCGTGCTGATTAGAATCTCCGCCTTCATGGAGGAGTTGGCCGTGGCGTACTTGTCCGCTATGATCAGCAGCTCGTCGAGGGTTTCTGGCTCGTCGCAGAGGAGCTTGTGCTTGAGGAGGGTGCCTTCTCTGCACCCGACTGTGAAGTACTCGATGGCCTGCACCTCGTGCACGCCCTCGCAGGAGTTCTGAAGCTCGGCCCAACGCGTGAGGTAATCGCGAGTCGACTCGTCGGGGCCTTGCATGCACAAGGAGAGCTGACGAGGCTTGGGAGGACGCTTGTACATGCTGGTGAAGTTGCGGACGAACGCTTCGGTGAAGTCGACCCAGCTATTGATCCTGCGGGGCTTCAGGCTGTTCAGCCTTGTCCGGGCCGTGCCCTGGAGCATGAGCGGAACGTACTTTACGGCGACACGCTTGTTGCTATTTGCTATGCTGACAGCCGTGGAGTAGTCGACTAGCCAGTCTTCCGGCTTCACGGAGCCGGTATACTTGGGCATGTCTCTTGGGAGCATGAACCCTCTGGGAAAGGGCTCGTCCCGAATGCGGGGCCCGAAACAAGGCGGACCCAGCTCTTCTTCTTCTTCCAGCGCTAGGGATCGGTGAAGTCGGTCGATCTGGTGGCGGGCGTCATTCTCTCCAACTCCCTCTCGGCGGGGAGACTCGCCTCTCCTTGTAAGGAGGGAGAGGCGGACAGTCGTCCCGTTGTTCCACTGCTCTTGGGCGGCCCTCTCGGTCGTGCTCTATGGTAATGCGAGTTCGACTGTGGGTGACAGCCGGATCCTTGTCTCTTCTTCCTCGGGCGCCGCCAGTCGGCGTCCGAGACGTCGCGCCTTGATCTCGGCGAAGGTCGTCATTTTGCCGCTGTGGCGCCTCCGTGCAGCAGCCGGCCTCGTTCTGCGCGGCAGCCACGTCGAGGAGCCACTGGACTCGCTCCATCATGAGGCGGCGTTCTTCACCCTCAAAATTGTCCAGCTCGTCCGCCGCTTCCTGGGCGGCTCGGATGTTCTCCGCTGGGGTAGCGTACACAGGGCGGCTTTCCCCAAACAGGTTGGCGATGGCTACGCCGCGCTGCTGGACCGCGCCAAGGCGGCTGGGCCCCGCCGGGGCCAGTGAGCCGCCGACAGCGCGATCCATCTCCCACTGGTAGGCTTCTAACAAGCGTCTCATGCTGGCCAGCTTCTTCACGCCTTCAACGAGCTGAAGGCGGCGCGCCTCCAACGTCTCTGCATCAGCATCTTCTGGAATGGGCGCAGTTAGGTCTTCTAGCTCCGCGCCAAGTGAGTCGTGCGCTCCTCCGCTGGGGAGCTCGTCATGACTGATGACGAGCACCTCGGTGACGGTGCTTCCGTTGCTCTCCGCACGAGGGAGAGGTTCGTCGTAGACCACCACATTGGTGGGGAACGCGTCGAGTGACGCGGTGTCGGAGTTGACCAGCATCGGGTCGGTGGAGCCTACAGACTCCAAGTCTACGGCAGGCTCGCCGGAAACGTGGAGTTGATCGAGGAGGCCCGCGAGGAGGCTCTCGGAGCCGCCCGTGCCTGCGTTGGATGCAGGTTCGTCGGAGAGGCGAAGCTCGCCGACAAGTTCGGCCAGGCAGCTGGCTGCGTAGGCGATCTCAACGCCGCGCAGCGCGTCGGCGCAAACCCCGTCTGGCGTGCTTGGCTGGCTGCGCTCGCCAGGGAGGAAAAGGGTTCCCGTCCAGAACAGGTCTCCGGACGGCGGTGCACCATGCCCCACGGTGGGCGCCAAATGTCGGGGGTTAGGTGCGACATATGCCAAAGGATGGCTTATCATGGTGGGGGCGAGTAGAACGTCGCCGGTGCCTGGAAACGGGATGATGCGAAGACATGCACGCCGGCGAATCTTACCCATCTTCAGGGCTCTCCGGGGAGATAATACCCCTACTGCTGGTCTGCGGGGTCTCCGCATGATCACTTTGGCAAAGTGTCTACACGGTTGCTCCTTGAGCTGTTTCCTAGTGGTAGGAGAGGGCAAGGCTAGCTCTCTCCCTCCTATATGATCTGGTCTAGAGCTAATGGGTTCCAACCCTTTGCATGGGTGCCCTGGGGGGTTTATATAGGCCTACCCCCAGGGGTACAATGGTAATCCGGCTGGATAGGGGCCCAGCCGTCAGCGCCCCTGGCCTTCATCTTCCCCGCCGACCGCTGGGGCCCGCCGACTGGCCTGGTATGGAGCCGACAGGCCGCGTCCGCCGCGGGCGGGTCTTGCCGGCTGCTGATTACTATAGTCGTGCTTCTGATGACGCGGGCTCGATCATAGGGTCGTGGCAACAGCCCCGCCGCCTGGCGAGCGATCACTATTGCCACTCTCCATCACATCTTGATTAATGGTGCGTGGGCCCCGGGGGAGGGCTCGGCCGACTCCCTGGGGCCTACTCCCAACGGGTCCAACTGGTGGTCCTCTTGCCATCTCCTGGGGTCTCACTGACTGGTGGGACCCGCTGCCTTTGGGCCGTATAGACAAGCCGTCGTGGGTACAGGATTCGATCCTGTGGTGCTGATGTCAGGGCCGGTATGGCAACAGTGCCACCCCGCACGGAGATCTTCCGGGGTACGGCGTGCTGTGGCCATGCCTGCCCTTGGTAAGGGGCGGGAGTGGGCTTCACTGTAGCCACTCCCCTGCCCCGTCCCTCTTGATGAGGTCATGGGGTTTGTTGGAGTCGCTGGTCGACTCCCCAAAGCCAGCTTCTCTGGAAGTCGCCAGTCAGGAGTCAGCTTATCCCTGCAGTCGTCCCTGGGACTCGGCCGTGAGTGGTCAGTCGGCTGTCTTGTCGTCGGCTCCTTAGAAGGCGGCTCTTTGTCTTGGGGTCTTGAGGGGCGCAGCCTGCCCCGATGTCTTGAAAGGTTCTGGGCCTCGGGTTGGCCTACCCGTGGCCCATTTAAACTTGGTGGGCCGGTCCACGTGTCAACATATCATAGGCGCGTCTCGCCCATTGGATGAGTGACACCTGTGCCAACACGGACCTGACATGTGTCTCCTTCAGCAATTGATGATTTTACACGTGGAAAATCCCCATTGGTTGGGGCTGCTAACGGGTTATCGGATCCAAAACCCAAACCGATAGCTTAACGGCGTTCCGTTACGGTGGATGCCACATGTCGGTCACCCTTGACGAAAGCACTTCTGTGACGCGCGATTTATCATCATGGAAGTGGACAATTCCGTGATGATAATTTTGGTAATGTCATGGAACACTTCTACGACAACACAGGTATGACTATCTTGATTCTGTCATAAAATCGTCATGGATGTACATGCATGATAGAAAACGCGACCTACTGTGACAAACACGTATCATCACGGAAGTGCATTTTTTTGTAGTGTTGGGTATTAGTCACATGGAGATGTGGACTAATCACATAAAGATGTGAACTAGATTATTGACTCTAGTGCAAGTGGGAGACTGAAGGAAATATGCCCTAGAGCCAATAATAAAGTTATTATTTATATCCTTATATCATGATAAATATTTATTATTCATGCTAGAATTGTATTAACCGGAAACTTAGTACATGTGTGAATACATAGACAAATAGAATGTCACTAGTATGCCTCTACTTGACAAGTTCGTTGATCAAAGATGGTTATGTTTCCTAGCCATAGACATGAGTTGTCATTTGATTAACGGGATCACATCATTAGGAGAATGATGTATTGACTTGACCCATTCTGTTAGCTTAGCACTTGATCGTTTAGTATGTTGCTATTGCTTTCTTCATGACTTATACATGTTCCTATGACTATGAGATTATGCAACTCCCATTTACCGGAGGAACACTTTGTGTGCTACCAAACGTCACAACATAACTGGGTGATTATAAAGGTGCTCTACAAGTGTCTCCAAAGGTACTTGTTGAGTTGGCGTATTTCGAGATTAGGATTTGTCACTCCGATTGTCGGAGAGGTATCTCTGGGCCTCTCGGTAATGCACATCAAAATAAGCCTTGCAAGCAATGTGACTAATGAGTTAGTTGCGGGACGATGCATTACGGCATGAGTAAAGAGACTTGCTGGTAACGAGATTGAACTAGGTATTGAGATACCGGCGATCGAATCTCGGGCAAGTAACCTACCGATGACAAAGGGAACAACGTATGTTGTTATGCGGTTTGACTGATAAAAATCTTCGTAGAATATGTAGGAGCCAATATGAGCATCCAGGTTCCGCTATTGGTTATTGACCGGAGACGTGTCTCAGCCATGTCTACATAGTTCTCGAACCCGTAGGGTCCGCACGCTTAAAGTTTGGTGACGATCGGTATTATGAGTTTTTGTGTATTGATGTAGCGAAGGTAGTTCGGAGTCCCGGATATGATCACGGACATGACGAGGAGTCTCGAAATGGTCGAGACGTAAAGATCCATATATTGGACGACTATATTCGGACACCGGAAGTGCTCCTAGTGGTTTCGGATAAAAACCGAAGTACCGGGGGGTTACCGGAACCCCCCCAGGGAGTTAATTGGGCCTCATTGGCCTTAGTGGGAGAAGGGGAGGGGCGGCTAGGGCAGCCGCGCCCCCCCTCCCCCCTCTAGTCCGAATTGGACAAGGAGGGGGGGCGGCAGCCCCATTTTCCTTCTCCTCCTCTCTCCCTTCCTTCCCTCTCCTACTCCAACAAGGAAAAGGAGGAGTCCTACTCCCGGTGGGAATAGGACTCCCCCCTTGGTGCGCCCTCCTCCTGGCCGGCCGCCTCCCCCCTTGCTCCTTTATATACGGGGGCAGGGGCACCCTAGAACACACAAGTTGATCATTGATCTCCCAGCCGTGTGCGGTGCCCCCCTCCACCATAATCCACCTCGATCATATCATAGCGGTGCTTAAGTGAAGTCCTGCGTCGGTAGCATCATCATCACCGTCATAACACCGTCATGCTGACGAAACTCTCCCATGAAGCTCTGCTGGATCGGAGTTCGTGGGACGTTATCGAGCTAAACATGTGCTGAACTCGGAGGTGCCATGCGTACGGTACTTGGATCAGTCGGATCGTGAAGACGTACGATTACATCAACCGCATTGTGCTAACGCTTCCGCTTTCGGTCTACGAGGGTACATGGACACACTCTCCCCTCTTGTTTCTATGCATCACCATGATCTTGTGTGTGCGTAGGAAATTTTTTGAAATTACTACGTTCCCCAACATGTTGTCCTCCGGGTACACATCCTCTCTGCTTATTGCCGAGACGTGTATCAGGAGAACAACGGGGAGGTGCTACCGAAATTTTGCGCCAGATCCAGAGCAGAGCATGGGAAAACGAACCCAATCTACACATACTCGGGTGGGATTAGGACCTATCTTTACCTATTCGCGTGTAGGTTGCATGGACGTAATAAAACTGACAAACTCCATTAACTAATGGATATGGTTTGCTTAATTATGTATATATTTCTTGTGTGTCTAGTAGGAAGCCAATATGAGTGATCGTGCATGGATGTACACCGGTTATACTAGTCAGAAAGTTTGGACCGAGGAATGGTTAACAAAAACCAAGGGGTTTGTTAGAGCCGCATTTGCAAATGGCCAGGAATTAAGCTGGTGCCCCTGTGCCCGTTGCGACAACTATAAAAAGAGGGGCATGCTTGAAATGAGTAAAATACCTACAGAAGTTTGGTTTTACACTTGGTTACACGGTTTGGACATTACATGGTGAGTCTGCCCAACGTGCCAGAGCCGCGGTGGTTCGTCATCGCACCGAGGAGCATGGTACCGGGACCGCAGACATGGTGCAAGACTTTGACGATGCTCAGGACTCGGACGAGGAGATGGAGGAATCTGCAAAGGCCTTCACTGAAATGTTGGAGTCCTCAAAACATCCTCTCCACGAGCACACTGAGCTTTGTCAGCTGGATGCCATCTCACAAATAATGGCTTTGAAGGCTCAATTCAACTTGGGCAGAGAATGCTACGACACGATGATGACAGTATTCGGACGTTTTCTACCCAAAGGCCATGTGCTACCTCCAAACCTGTACCAGTCAGACAAAATCCTCTGTGCTCTTAAGATGCCCTATGAGAAGATACATGCCTGTGAGAAAGGATGTGTCTTATTTAGGCTTCAGTATGAGGACTTGAACTATTGTCCCATTTGCAATTCTTTCAGGTATGTTGTGGTAGACAACGGTATGGGTGAGAAGACGCAGACCAAAATACCCGTTAATGTTTCTCGGTATATGCCAATCGTACCAAGACTTCAACGTCTTTTCATGGTCGAAGAGACGGCCAGAGAGATGACATGGCACAAAACGGGCAAAAGAACTGAATTAGATGCAGATGGGAATGTGATGATGGTGCACACATCGGATGGTGAAGCGTGGAAGCGCTTCGATGCATTACATAAGGAAAAAACAGCAAATCCAAGGCATCCTCGAGTCGCTGTCAGCACAGATGGGTTCAGTGTGTTTGGTCAGATGGCAACTCCATACAGATGTTGGCCCGTGTTTGTCATTCCACTCAATCTCCCCCCCGGGTAGATTATGCAAATAAAGAACATTTTCCTGACGTTGATAATTCCAGGGCTCAACTATACGGGGAAGAATATGAATGTGTACATGCAGCCGCTTAAGCACGAATTGCAAGAAGCTTGGGATAATGGGTTCAAGACATATGACGCCTCTAGCAAAGAGAACTTCATAATGCGTGCCTGGTACATGTACTCGACGCATGACTTGCGGGCGTATGCGCTATTCGTTGGCTGGTGTGTGCATGGAAGGTTCCCGTGCCCCACATGCAAGGGAGCTCTGAGTTTTGTTGGCTAACGGCAGTGCACGAGTATAGTTGCTTCGACTTGCATAGACCGTTTCTACATCCTGGCCATAAGTGCAGGAAAGACAAGAAGAACTTCATCAAAGGTAGAGTTGTCAAACACTCTGCACCACCTGCGTTGACAGGCCAACATACCCTAGATCAGTTAAACGCTCTCGAGCTAGATCCAGAGAATCCAGGATATTTCAAGGGGTATAATAAGGAACACGCTTGGACTCACAAGACATGCTTCTGGGATCTGCCTTACTTCAAAGACCTCCTTTGCCCACACAACATCGACGTGATGCACACTGAAAAGAATATCGCCGAAGCTATTTGTGGTACATTGTTCGGCACAGAGGGGAAATCAAAGGATAATACTAAGGCTAGAGTCGACCAAGAGGAGCTATGTGATAGACCGTTACAAAACATGAAAGAACCGAAAGGAAAGGGGAACTGGACGAAGTGAAAGGCATGGATCAATCTTGGAAGGCCAGCTATGAAGGAAATTATTTTATGGGTGAAAATGCAGTTGAGGTTCCCCGATGGGTATGCAGCAAATCTAAAGAGGGGAGCGAGTCTTCAAAAATTGAAAATATTTGGTCTAAAAAGTCATGATTGGCACATATGGATTGAGCGGATAATGCCGGTGATGTTGCGTGGCTTCATCCCCAAGGATGAATGGCTAGTACTGGCAGAGCTAAGCTATTTCTTCCGTGTTCTTTGTGCGAAAGAACTATCGCTTGGCCTCCTAGAAGAAATGGAACAGTTGGCGCCGGAGTTGATCTGCAAGTTAGAGATGATCTTTCAGCCAAGCTTCTTTAATCCAATGCAACACTTGATTTTGCATCTCCTGACCGAGGCACAATTGGGGGGGCCCGTGCAAAATCGTTGGTGCTACTCAACTCAGAGGATGCAGAAGACGCTTCGAGCAAAATGTAAAAATAAACGTAGAATAGAAGCATCGATGGCGGAGGCATTCATCATTGAGGAGGCGGCAAACTTCGTGACAGCACACTATGAAGCCAAAAATTGTCATTTGCATAATCCTAAGCCTCGGTACAACACTGACGAACCTCAAAAGGGTCAATCCAACCTGAGCCTATTCAAAGGGAATCTCGCACCAGCCAGTGGTTGGAAACCAGTAAAGTTGGATGTTGAAGAATGGCAGACCATTTCGATGTATCTCTTCAACAACCTAACAGAAGTGCGACCGTACATCAAGTAAGATCTCGGTACATTGTTTCACAACTTCTAATTCCTTTTAACTTCTCTTATTCCTGGATATTTGATGCAGTCGATACGTCGCCATATTCTCGTATGGAGTGGTGATCCAAAAGGATTCCGTCGAAGAGTATGAGCTTCTAGCAAAACAAGGAGCCGAATATCCCGGTTTCGTCTTTTGGTTCAAAAAATGGTAATTTCCATTAGACCCTTTCATTTCTTTGGCTAATTTGCCACTAATGCAACAATCCTTTCGTATTAAACTTGTAGGCTAATTCAGAGATTATGGATGCCGAATTGAGACAAGTAGCTAATGGTTTTGACTATAAGGTCTGTTCATTTGACAAATACGACATCAACGGGTATCGCTTTCATACCTATGGCAAAGAGCTATCTATGGCCGACCGAAAGTCTACAAATTGTTGTGTCTCTGCTATCGGCGAAGGAGGTATCGAGTATTATGGAAGAGTTGAAGCAATTTATGAACTTTAATTCTATGGTGAAAACCCACCAAACGTCATAGTCTTCAGATGTTATTGGTTCCAGCCGAGGGAGACTAGAAGGACTCATGAACATATAGGGCTAGTCGAAATCAAACAAAGCACCCATTTGGATGTTCCCGATGTATATATTACGGCTCAACAGGCAACCCAAGTTTTCTATCTACCATGGGCCTGTCAAAGTGATCCAAATCTCAGTGGTTGGGATGTCGTTTATGAAGTGCCGCCACGTGTTAGACCACCTCCCCCCAATGAAAAGGATTATGAACCTCACATTAACCAAGACACATATGACGAAGGAGAATTCTTCCAAGAAACACGTCTTTCCAAAAAACGTTTCAAGAACCGCTGTACTCCACCCCAGAACATTGAAGTAGATGATACGTCTCCAACGTATCTATAATTTATGAAGTATTCATGCTATTATATTATCAACCTTGGATGTTTTATATGCATTTATATGCTATTTTATATGATTTTTGGGACTAACATATTAGCCTAGTGCCCAGTGTCAGTTTCTGTTTTTTCCTTGTTTTTGAGTTTTACAGATAAGGAATATCAAACAGAGTCCAATTGACGTGCCAATTTTTGATGATTTTTTATGGACCAAAAGAAGACCCCAGAGTAAAAGAGTTGGGCTAGGAGAGTCCCGGGGCGTCCACGAGGGTGGGGGCGTGCCCACCCCCCCCCCCCCCCCAGGTGCGTGGGCCTGCCTCGTGGACGCCTCGGGCACCTCCTTGACGTGAGACCGACGCCAAAAATTCCTATAAATACAGAAACCTCGGAAAATTAACCAAGATCGGGAGTTCCGCCGCCAGAAGCCTCCGTAGCCACCGAAAACCAATCTAGGCCCTCTCTGGCACCCTGCCGGAGGGGGCCATCATCACCGGAGGGCATGGAGGAGGATCCCGGAGGGGCCATTATCGTCATTAAGGCCAAGGAACAGTGGGAGAACCTCTCCCCATCCAGGGGGGAGGCCATGGAGGAGGAAGCACAAGGTGGAGAACCTCTCCTCCTCTCTCTTGGTGGCACCGGAGTGCCAACAGGAGGGGAATCATCGCCGCGGTGATTGTCTTCATCAACATCACCATCATCATCACCATCCACATCTCCTTTACGCGGTCCACTCTCCCACACCCCATTGTAATCCCTACTTGAACATGGTGCTTTATGCCACATATTATGATCCAATGATGTGTTGCCATCCTATGATGTTTTGAGTAGATATCCTTTGTCTTTGGGTTGATTCATGATCTAGATTGGTATGAGGTGTATGTTTTACTTTGTTGCTGTCCTATGGTGCCCTCCGTGTCCCGCAAGCGTGAGGGATCCCCGCTGTAGGGTGTTGCAATACGTTTATGATTCGCTTATAGTGGGTTGCGTGAGTGACTGAAACACAAACCCGAGTAAGGGGGTTGTTGCATATGGGATAAAGAGGACTTGATGCTTTGATGCTATGGTTGGGTTTTACCTTCATGATCTTTAGTAGTTGCGGATGCTTGCTAGAGTTCCAATCATAAGTGCAAATGATCCAAGTAGAGAAAGTATGTTAGCTTATGCCTCTCCCTCATATGAAAATGCAATAGTGATTACCGGTCTTGTTAACAATTGCCTAGGACAATTCCGCACACCGATACACAATTATTCCACACTCTCTATTTATAATACTTAGTAATATATTCTAAATTTATGATAACAGCACCTACTTTCATATTTTAGCTCTCCGATATCATACAAAGTTATCCACCTCATACCCACAACGTAGTTTTATTTCTCGTTTCTAGTTGGAAGCAAACGTTCGGTGTACATAGAGTCATATCAGTGGCAGATAGGGCTTGAGAGAATATTGATCTTACCTTTAGCTCCTTGTGGGTTCGACACTCCATACTTATCACTTCCACCTTTGGAAATAGCTACAATGATTCCATGCACTTGGGGAGTAACAAGATCTTTTCTGGCGCCGTTGCCGGGGAGCAATAGCGTGGGGTTCATATTCTCATGTGTGCTTGTTTGCTTTCCTTCACTAAGTAGATTTTGTTTTTCCTTTTTTGTTTCTGTTTATTTGTGGGTGAAACATATTTTTTTAAAATAAATAAAATACAAAAAAAATTACTTGCCTCTCATACCTAATAAGTTTTTCAAAAAAGAGAAGTGATTGGAAAGTTATGCATTGAACAAGTGAGGGTCGACCTTGAGCACTTCTGTTCATGCTCACGGAAACAATGTAGAATTTTTCATGGAAGTTTCTCTGTAAATAATTATCCCATTATATATATCCATTGTATTATAAAAATAATGTGCCAAGCTTTGGTTTTAGGATGATTAGATTGCTTGTTTACTATGTGCAGAACAAAAAACAGAAACTTTGGCTGTAGCGCGTGATTTTAAATGTTTTACTGGAAAGTCGAATGGGTCCGAAACTTTTTGCACATTACTTATGTATAAATTTTTCAAATTTTAAAATTTATTTCATAATTTTTGGAGTTACAGAAGTTTACTAAACCTCTAGATTACTACAGACTGTCCTGTTTTAGACAGATTCTGTTTTCTATGTGTTGTTTGCTTATTTAGATGAATCTATGAGTAGTATCGGAGGGTATGAACCATGGATGAGTTGGAATACAGTAGATATTACACCAATATGAATTTAGAATGAGTTCACAATAGTACCTAAAGGTAGTGATTTGCTTTATTACACTAACGGATCTCACAAAGTTTTTGTTAAAGTTTTGTGTGGATGAAGTGTTCGAAGAACGAGGAGTTACCGATGTGAGAAGAATAAAGAGAGGCAAGAGCTCATGCTTGGGGATGCCCAAGGCACCCCAAGTAAATATTCTAAGGATACTCAAGCATCTAAGCTTGGGGATGCCCCGGTTGGCATCCCATCTTTCTTCTTCAACAATTATCGGTATACCTCAGTTTTTGTTTTGTTCACATGATTTGTGTCCTTTGTGTTTTTCTTTTTTCTTTAAGAACCATGCTAGTATGAGATAGCCCTTCATTGGTTTATAGAATGATTCATGTGCTTCACTTATATCTCTTAAGTATGATCTTATAGAATTGCCCTTTGTGCTTCACTTAAATCTTTTGAGTATGGTTTTATAGAATGCTTCGTGTGCTTCACTTATATATTTTGAGCTTGGATATGGGTTAGTTTATATTAATTGTAGAATGCTCCATGAACTTCACTTATATATTTTGGAGTATGAATAATATTATCATCTAAAGCGGGTTTGGAAGAGTGTCAACTTTAGGAACTAGTGATCCCGCTATTCCGAATGAGAAGAATTTTGCTTATGTGGAGAGTAGAAAAATTTCTATGCTCGTAGATAATGAAAGGAATGCTTTATGTGATGGTTATATTGTTTAACTCATTCATGATGCTACTGAAAATTATTATGAGGGAGGAATACATGCTTGTGGGAGTTGCAATGATATCAAGTTTCCTCTCTATGTGCTTAAAGTTTTAAAGTTATATTTGTTTTGCCTTCCTATGCTAGTTGATTCTTGTTCCCATAAATTGTGTGCTCACAAAATCCCTAGGCATAGGAAGTGGGTTAGATTTAAATATGCTAGTCATATTCTTCATGATGCTCTCTTTATGTTTCAATTCTTATCTTTTATGTGAGCATCATTGAAATCATCATGCCTAGCTAAAAGGCATTAAAGAAAAGCGCTTGTTGGGAGACAACCCAATATTTATCCTTAATGTTTTTGTGTGTTCTCATTATTAATATACTGTAGTAATCATGTTTTATATCTTTTGTTTCAATAAAGTGCCAAGTAAGACCTTTGGAAAGACTTGGGTGAAAGTTAATGTGATCTTGCTGTAAAAAACAGAAACTTTGCGCTCACGAGATTAGCTGCCATTTTTTACAGAAGTGTGATTTGGTGATGATTCTTTTTGCAAAAGATTAATAGACAAATTCCTCACGTCCACCAATTTATTTCATAATTTTTTGAGTAGCATAAGTATGGTTAGTGTTCAGATCATTACAGACTATTCTGTTTCTGACAGATTCTGTTTTCATTGCATAGTTTACTTGTTTTCTAGTTTCTATGGCTTATATTTCTCAATATAAATTGTAGAAATGATATGGTACAGTAGGCATTGTGTGAGAAAAATTATGAACCTTGTCTTTGACAGTACCAAAGTGAATGGTTTACTCTTTATCATACTAACCTATCTCACGAAGTTCCGTTAAGTTTTGTGTGATTGAAGTTTTCAAGCTTTGGGTGAGATATCGATATGAGGAGAATAAGGAGTGGAAAGACCCTAAGCTTGGGGATGCCCAAGGCACCCCAAGGTAATATTAAAGGAAGAATCAAGCGCCTAATCTTGGGGATGCCCCGGAAGGCATCCCCTCTTTCGTCTTCAAAACTATTGGTATACCTTACTCGGAGCTACATTTTTATTCGTCACATGATATGTGTTTTGCTTGGAGCGTATTTGAATAAAATCATTGGATCTGAATTATTAAATGAAAAAGAATCCTCCCATGGCTAGTTAATTATTTTACTACTGAGTGTCCTTCATTATTATCTTTAGGAGTAGTTTGTCATTTACTCACGTGCTTCACGTATATCTTATGAGTAAATGGTTGAATAATTGAATATCATAAATCTGAATTTATATATGTTTCATATGCTTATACCATGGGGAGTAATGACTTCACATATAATAAGTATAGGTAGTAAACTTATTGGAAGTTAGCAAACATAGAATTGATCACTTGAACAATGCATGAAAGAATATTGAAGGAAGAGAGATTTCACATATAAATATACTATCTTGGTCATCTTTTGTAATTGTGAGCACTCATCAAAATATGACATGCTAAAAGGTTGATGTCGGACAAGGAAGACAACGTAATGGGTTATGTTTTCTTATATCCGAAATAAAGTATATTGTCTTGGATCATCCAACATGTTGAGCTTGCTTTTCCCCCTTATGCTAGCCAAATTCTTTGCAGCAAGTAGAGATACTACTTGTGCTTCCAAACATTCCTTAAACCAGTTTTGCCATGAGAGTCCACCATACCTACCCATGGATTGAGTAAGATCCTTCAAGTAAGTTGTCATCGGTGCATACAATAAAAATTGCCCTCTAAATATGTATGATCTATTAATGTGGAGAAAATAAGCTTTTATACGATCTTGTGATGTGGAAGAAATAAAAGCGACGGACTGCATAATAAAGGTCCATATCACAAGTGGCAATATAAAGTGACGTTCTTTTGCATTAAGATTTTGTGCATCCAACCATAAAAGCGCATGACAACCTCTGCTTCCCTCTGCGAAGGGCCTATCTTTTACTTTTATATCCTACCTTATGCAAGAGTCATGGTGATCTTCACCTTTCCTTTTTACATTTTATACTTTGGCAAGCACATTGTGTTGGAAAGATCCTGATATATATATCCAATTGGATGTAAGTTATCATGAACTATTATTGTTGACATTACCCTTGAGATAAAAGGTTGGGAGGCGAATCTATAAGCCCCTATCTTTCTCTGTGTCCAATTAAAACTTTGAACCCATAAATATCACGTGAGTGTTAGCAATTATGAAAGATTAAATGATAGTTGAGTATGTGGAGTTTGCTAAATCAAAGCTCTGACATAGACCCTTCCTGAAAATAAGATGAATTGCAATTGCTTGATGACTGAGAATATAGTTTGTTAGTTTCAAGAGAGTTTATGATGTATACTTTAACATGTGAATAGCTTGTTACTTGATCATGAAAAGTTTTATGAAAATGAGCTACTATTATGATATATAATGATGCTAGAAAAAGTGATTGGAATTATCATTGATGAAACTTATTGTGACGCCCGGATAATTAAGCTACAGTGAACCTCCGCTAATGATGCCATGTCACCTCAGTTACTGTTGCTAATCCCTCGTTAGTTCAAAAACCGATTCAAAATTCAAATTCCAAATATGGCAAACAATAAAAGTTTTCAAACATTGAAACAAAAATGTTCGGGGTGAACCAAATATTGCATAGATAATTGTGGTGGAGAAACCAAACCTTGATAAAATGTTTAAGGGCTCTAAAATAATTAAAACAGTAGTGAAAACAATTAAACAAATGACTATTGAATTTTATACAAATATTAAAACTATTTTATTATGGGTTAAGATTTATCTAACAGTAGATGGTTTATAAATAAAAATTTAGGTACTAGTTGTAATTTTTATAAAACTAAAAATAAAAGAAACTAGAAATAAAACAGTACAAGCAAATAAATAAAAGAAAAGATAAAAACAGAAAACAAAATAGAAAAAAAAGAACTACCCCCCCCCCCCCCGCCCCCACCGGGCTCCGGCCCAGCAGGCCACAGCCCCACTGGGCCAACCCACCTGGCCCACCCCGCCCCCCCTTATCCCCCCATCCCCGGAACCCTAGCCCACTATTCCACCACTCGCACCCCCACTCCCTACGATCCCCTTTCCCCCATCTCGAACGAGATCGAGATCGGGCCAACGCCCGGTCGCCATCGCCCCCAACACCGCCGCCCCGCGACAGGACGCTGCCCGGTGCCCGCGCCCTCGCCCTGTGCCCCGCCGCCGCCCTGGCTCCGCAGGGCGCCGTGTTCGGGCCCCACGTCGCCCGATGACCCTGCTGCGATGGACGAGCCGCCCGCCGGCGATGACCCCCCGCCCTCGCGCCTGTGCCGCGGCCTCCTCCTCGCCTCAACGCCGCCGCTGCACACCGTCGCTGCTTCATCCCGCCACTGCTTCGCCGGAGCCACCCACAGCCGTCGTCGCCTCCTCGTCCTCCTCCTCGAGCACGCTGCCGATTCCCTGCACCACAAGTGACGCACTGCCTCTCCTCCTCTCTCCCCTGCTGCCGCCCGAGCTCGCTGGAGCCCGTAACCCCACGGCGTTGCACGCATTCTGCCGCGCCACCACGCGCGGCCCTTCCTCCCGACCGTGCCCGCGTCGCCCTGCTCCCGCTCACGACCACCGTCGCCCTGTGCCGTCCCACTGTGCCCCGCCACCACCATCCGTCGCCGTCCGTGCCCAGTACTGCTGCAGCTCGCCGGACTCGCGGCTCCGCCCCGATTCCAGTCACCCGCTGCTTCTCCTCGCGCGTGCACGTCGCCTCGCTCGCCGTCTCTACTCGAGGTCGCCCGCGGCGACCCCGTCGGCCACCGCGGCCATCTATGCCGGCCTCCCGCTCCAGTTCCACCCCTCCACCGCCTTCCCTTGCCCTGGCCGCCGGCGCCGGCGTGCGCCGTGCGCGCCCAGCCCCCTCGGGCTCGCGCCGTTCGGGTGCCCCGCCCCTTTGCTCGCCCGTAACCGCAAAGGCCAGGGGGGCCACAGACAACTGGGCCCGGCCCTGTACCTATGACAAACGGGGCCCAGCCCCTGGAACGAAAACGTCTTTTTAATAATAATAATAATAAATTAATTATAAATAAATAATAAATAAATAAAAATATTAATTAATTAAAGAATTAGTTAACTTAATTAATTTTGATTAATTAAACTAATCATTTAACTAACTAATTAAACTGTTAGTTAATTAATTAATTAGTCAATGACACTAGGGCCCACCCCTAATTAATCTTGATTAGGTTAATAAATGTGTTTAGTTAAAATGGGTCACTAACAGGTGGTACCCACCTGTCAGGTTGACTAGGTCAACTGCTGACGCCATGCTGACGTCATGGTGATGTCAGTGTGCACTGTTCTGGATAATGTTGGTTTAAAATAATTAAATTAATCCTAAAAATGATTTAAATATTTTAAAATTAATATAAAATAAACCGTAGCTCGGATGGAAAAACTTTGTACATGAAAGTTGCGCAGAACAACGAGACGAATCCGGATACGCCGCCCGTTCGTCCACCACACATCCCTAACCTATCAAACTCGCAACTTTCCCCTCCGGTTCATCTGTCCGAAAACGCAAAACACCGGGGATACTTTCCCGGATGTTTCCCCCCTTCTTCGGTATCACCTCCTACCGCGTTGGGGCATACCTAGCACCGCGTATTGCCTCATTATGTTCTGTGATGCTTTGTTTGCATTATATTTATTGTTTCTCCCCCCTCTTCTCTCCGGTAGACTACGAGGCTGACGTCGCTGCTGCCCTGATCGACTACGGTATTGACGACCCCTCCTTCTAGTCTGAGCAACCAGGCAAGCCCCCCCTCGATCACCAGATATCGCCTATTCTTCTCTATACTGCTTGCATTAGAGTAGTGTAGCATGTTACTGCATTCAGTTAATCCTATACTGCTGCATAGCCTGTCCTTGCTACTACTGTTGTTACCTTTACCTGCTATCCTACTGCTTAGTATAGGATGCTAGTGTTCCATCAGTGGCCCTACACTCTTGTCCGTCTGCCATGCTATACTACTGGGCCGTGATCACTTCGGGAGGTGATCATGGGCATTTACTATATACTTTACAATGTTACATTACCTGTGGTACTGTTCAGAGTTGGGGGCTGAAGGGGCAGGTGGCTCCATCCCGGTAGAGGTGGGCGTGGATTCCCGAAGGCCCCCGACTGTTACTTTGTGGCAGAGCAACAGGGCAGGTTGAGACCACCTAGGAGAGAGGTGGGCCTGGCCCTGGTCAGCGTTCGCGGATACTTAACACGTTTAACAAGATCTTGGTATTTGATCTGAGTCTGGCCACTGGCCTATACGCACTAACCATCTACGTGGGGACAGTTATGGGCACTCGACATCGTGGTATCAGCCGAAGCCTTCGTGACGTCAGCGACTGAGCGGCGCGCGCCGGATTGGAACGTAAGCCTGCTCTTGTATTAAGGGGGCTAGTTCTGCTTCCGGCCGCCCTCGCAACGTGCAGGTGTGTAATGGGCGATGGGCCCAGACCCCTACGCCATAGGATTTAGACCGGCATGCTGACCTCTCTATTGTGCCTAGGTAGGGCTGCGGCGTGTTGATCTTCCGAGGCCGGGCATGACCCAGGAAAGTGTGTCCGGCCAAATGGGATCGAGCGTGTTGGGTTATGTGGTGCACCCCTGCAGGGAAGTTAATCTATTCGAATAGCCGTGATCTTCGGTAATAGGAAGACTTGGAGTTGTACCTTGACCTTATGACAACTAGAACCAGATACTTAATAAAACACACCCTTCCAAGTGCCAGATACAACCGGTGATCGCTTTCTCACAGGGCGACGAGGGGAGGATCATCGGTTAGGATTATGCTATGCGATGTTACTTGATGAACTTACCATCTACTCTCTTCTCCTGCTGCAAGATGGAGGTTACCAGAAGCGTGGTCTTCGATACGACTAGCTATCCCCCTCTTATTTCGGCATTCTGCAGTTCAGTCCACATATGATAGCCTTTTCCTTTTGATACCAATGCATACATATGTAGTGTAGCTCTCCTTGCTTGCGAGTACTTTGGATGAGTACTCACGGTTGCTTTGCTCCCCCTTTTCCCCCTTTCTATACTCGATTGCTGCGACCAGACGGTGGAGCCCAGGAGCCAGACGCCACTGTCGACGACGACTACTACTACTCGGGAGGTGCCTACTACTACGTGCAGCCCGCTGACGACGACCAGGAGTAGTTTAGGAGGATCCCAGGCAGGAGGCCTGCGCCTCTTTCGATCTGTATCCCAGTTTGTGCTAGCCTTCTTAAGGCAAACTTGTTTAACTTAGGTCTGTACTCAGATATTGTTACTTCCGCTGACTCGTCTATGATGAGCTCTTGTATTCGAGCCTTCGAGGCCCCTGGCTTGTAATATGATGCTTGTATGACTTATTTTATTTGTAGAGTTGTGTTGTGATATCTTCCCGTGAGTCCCTGATCTTGATCATACACGTTTGCGTGTATGATTAGTGTACGATTGAATCGGGGGCGTCACAAGTTGGTATCAGAGCCGACTGCCTGTAGGAATCCCCCTTCCATGCTCTGTGGCCGAAGTCAAGTCTAGTCATTGAAAAACTTTTACTAACATGGCTATGTGGCTTATGGGCCCACGTCGCCATTGGGTGGTATTAGGATCTTTTACTCCTTCTCTATACTCTGGGACTCTGATCTCTCTTCTATTCGGGCTAAATGAATATTTCTAAATCTAACATTAGGATCTCGTTATCACTTTCACCCGGAGAGCCCCTTATTACTGATGATCGTCTGCTGCACGTGAAGACCCTGAAGATACTCTCCGCTGTTAACCCGGGAACTTGTGTTCATCGCGCTTGCAATTCCCCTTCCACCATCAACCCTTATGGATAACTACTTGCAGTTGTTATTCCTACATTCATCCCCAATTGGTCTTATTATTACAAGATACCCCGAAATACTCGTCGTTGTTTCGATAATCCTTTAAGCTTACTGCCTTGCTGTTCTTTGTCACCTGAATACCCCTATGGATAATTCTCGCACTTATCGAGTATATGCTCATCCACCAGTTGTTCATGTGTTTAACAATGGTCTTCGAAATACTATTCGATCCTCCAAAAATCCTTAGTAGCTTATTGCTCTGCAATACTTGTCTGCTTGCATTATGGATGCTTTCCATATGTCTGGCAATATTCGTCAGTATCCTTAGACACTGCCATTTTGATCCTATTGATTCAACATGAGTGCGAATGCACGCAATCATCAGTTGATCCTTTCAAATTATCTTTCTGGCTCAGACGTCATTTTTGAACATGAGCTTGTTCTCGACCAATCTGTTTGCCGTCAATTGTACCCTTAGGTCTATTGAACTTATCCACCCTTGATCAGAGCGTCTGCTTCTGATCCTTCTATTTGGAAATCATAATTCCTTTGATATCTAAGCATCGAATCATTCAGGTGTTCTATAATCTGATGCCCTTGCATCCTTTCTTCAACTGATTGTGTGGCGATGCTCACATGAGCTCCGCTATGGACCGTCAGATCCTTTATTGGATTATTATTCGACAGTGTCCTCCTTATTCAATAACCTCGTGAGCCTTTCCTCTGATACATAATGCTTTTGGTAAATTGTATCCTCTATTTTCTCAACCATGCTTTATTTTCAAGCTGGTGGTATTTACGATTGAAGCTTGTGGTATATGTTTCCATGATACCCTGACGGGTTGAACCTATGCCTTTCTTAATCTGTGTGAACCCAAAAGTTTTCACGGGTCATACTCCTCTGGTAATTCACCAGGTAGGTTTTGACACTGAAATCATTTTTATCTAGAGCAGTGAATGAAAGGTTATGCATTGAAGAAGTGGGAGTCGACCTTGAACTTTGTGTTCATGCCCATGGACACGATGTAGATCTTATCATTAAAGCTTCTCTTAAATTAATTTTTTCCCTTGGTATAAGTTCTTATATTTGGGATCCGGCCTTTTGCAATTGTGGTTTCGACCATATGTTCTTCTTTGACCCCATTTCATGAGCAAGTTTAAGCACTTGTCTTCTGTGGATCAATACACCAGTCCAACCTTTACTTTGATCTTCCATCAAGTATTACACCATGGTACCTCGATAATATCAAGTACTACATAACCTCTTATGAGTTTCTCATCAAGTACTACATTCTCACTGATTCCAAATTTTTCACGGGCTCTGAGTAATTAAACACTCAAAAACCAATAACTGAACCGAGTCTGCACAACGGTTCAACAACCTTTGGTAATCTTCTTTACTTACGAGTTTGTACCCGATCACATCCTTCCTACCCTATTTGGCTATATCATTACTGTGATGATTTTAACTGTGCTACCTGGTCCTTATTCCCGAAGCCCAACTTTCGACGATGAGCTAAGCTTACGTCGATCCTCCTCATCATACCACTTTGCCTTAAACAACAAGCTTGGTTTTGAGTTTGTGTCATACCCTTGGGTTCAATAACCTTTCGCTTCATCATTCTTGTGGCTTGATGTCATCGCCGACCGATTACATCTTCATGAAATCTCTCAACAATTGTGTCGTGATCATCATCGTCATTCTGATCTCTTCCAGGATGTCAATTGAGTTCGTTATGAGAAATATCATCCTTGCCCTCGATGATCTATGTTATCATCGACCACTTTATTGACTTCCCTCCAACACAAACTTATTCGTGTTTTGTGTTATACTTTGAGATCCTTGCTATCCAGCAATTATTCTTCTTTACCTTGGAATATTACCATCTCTTATGTCAAGTATGTTGTGAGAATTTCACCACCTCTTATGAATTATTGATGCAAGTGATGCTTCTCACCATCACCATTCTTTTCATGGCCCCCATGTTCCAACTGGAATACCGACAAATGGATTGTGATGTGAAAAATTCAAAACTTCTAGCAACCCTATTGCTTGTAAGTTAATGAACGATAGATACATTCTTTGTGTATTGGATATCGAATCACCCTTCTATCATTGATCTTGCTAACTAAGCCCATACTTCGGGTGCACCGTTCAACCAATGTTTAAATTGTGTATGTTTTCCTCGAGCATACATCATTATATCATTTGATCCGACAAATGTTATCTCCTTGTTCACATATCTGTGGAAATCCATCTTTTTGGATACCTCGTTGAATTATCGCTGGGTCCATCAGCCACCTCCTCATCCTCTCCTTGGCTTAATGATGAATCCCTTCGTGTATCCAGAGTCTGACCTTTGCTTGAAGACCATGTCAATGCTATCTCGAAGCATGTCTGTGGTACTCTGATCATCGATAAGAACATTTGAAGCGCCATGCTAAATTTCCTTTATCAATTATTCAAACACCGTTGTTTGGGTAATGTCATGAACTTCCTCTTGCCTAACCTAAATGGTTTTCTACGTTATATCCTGTCATGGATATCATGCTCTGCTTGTCCTTGGGAAGGATATACCCCTGAAATATGTGTTTAAACACATTTTTCTTTCCATTGTTCTGATTAAATCTGATAGACATTTTCCCCCTTTCCATTGGTTTGTTTAAACCCTTTCTATGATCTATACGATATAAGCAGTAATAATTCCCTGCTTGTGCAAACATCTCGGTGTACAGCTCTGTCAAGAGCCTGTTACTATTGTTGATGACATTCCGATAACCACCGATGGACGAGAACTTTGCCTATTGGTCCGCCTCGTTCAACGAGCAGGAAAATGGTTCTCTTTGTCCCTCGCCCTTGGTACCGACGTTGTTGTCGACAGAATCGACAGGCTACCCTCTAACATCACTTGCTATCATGACCATGCAAGATGTCACCACTCCTCCTACTTTTAAACCACATGGTGGGCCCATAACCCATAGTTCCACAAGATCGAAACCTGACTCTCCTGTACACCCCCTGTTCCCAAAGTTATTCCTCGCGCGTGGCCTCGTATGTAATTCACGGGCCACCATCCTAGTGATCTATTCTGGTAACAGACGCAATACTCAATCTCGCTGCTCTGGACCCCTTTCGCATGTTGTTTCAGACATCGAACGATTGCCTATCCGTTTGAAACTACTCATGGTACCTTCTTACTTTGCTCTCAATAACTTCTTAAGTTTCAATTCGAGAGATACTTATGCTTCTTCCCCTGAGTTAACCGTCCGATGCTCAATTTTGTTAGAATCCATCCTTATAGAGTTTTCTCCCTCTTATCCTTCGTAAGTCCGGTGAAGATCCTGAAGGAAGGACGACAAATTCATCATGATGCATTGATGCATAGGAATGAAGACATCAATGCTATGGATCGACCTCTTCGAGAAGAGCAACCAAGACCGAGAAGATTCGTTAGAATATAGTAACAAGAACTTTCCCCTTACTCCCCTCTTAAATCTCGAGACGAGATTTCTTGTAGTGGAGGAGAATTGTGACGCCCGGATAATTAAGCTACAGTGAACCTCCGCTAATGATGCCACGTCACCTCAGTTACTGTTGCTAATCCCTCGTTAGTTCAAAAAACGATTCAAAATTCAAATTCCAAATATGGCATACAATAAAAGTTTTCAAACATTGAAACAAAAATGTTCGGGGTGAACCAAATATTGCATAGATAATTGTGGTGGAGAAACCAAACCTTGATAAAATGTTTAAGGGCTCTAAAATAATTAAAACACTAGTGGAAACAATTAAACAAATGCCTATTGAATTTTATAAAAATACTAAAACTATTTTATTATGGGTTAAGATTTAATCTAACAGTAGATTGTTTATAAATACAAATTTAGGTACTAGTTGTAATTTTTATAAAACTAAAAATAAAAGAAACTAGAAATAAAACAGTACAAGAAAATAAATAAAACAAAAGATAAAAACAAAAAACAAAATAGAAAAAAATAGAACTACCCCCCCCCCACCGGGTTCTGGCCCAGCAGGGCACAACCCCACTGGGCCAACCCACCCGGCCCCCCATTATCCCCCCATCCCCGGAACCCTAGCCCACTACTCCACCACTCGCACCCCCACTCCCCACGATCCCCTTTCCCCCATCTCGAACGAGATCGAGATCGGGCCAACGCCCGGTCGCCGCCGCCCGCCCCCAACACCGCCGCCCCGCGACAGGACACCGCCCGGTGCCCGCGCCCTCGCCTTGTGTCCCGCCGCCGCCCTGGCTCCGCAGGGCGTCGTGTTCGGGCCCCACGTCACCCGACGACCCTGCTGCGATGGACGAGCCGCCCGCCGGCGATGACCCCCCGCCCTCGCGCCTGTGCCACGGCCTCCTCCTCGCCTCGACGCCGCCGCCGCACACCGTCGCCGCTTCGTCCCGCCACTGCTTCGCCGGAGCCGCCCACAGCCGTCGTCGCCTCCTCGTCCTCCTCCTCGAGCACGCTGCCGATTCCCTGCACCACAAGTGAGGCACTGCCTCTCCTCCTCTCTCCCCTGCTGTCGCTCGAGCTCGCTGGAGCCCGTAACCCCACGGTGTTGCACGCGTTCTTCCGTGCCACCGCGCGCGGCCCCTCCTCTCAACCGTGCCCGCGTCGCCCTGCTCCCACTCACGACCACCGTCGCCCTGTGTCGTCCCACTGCGCCCCGCCACCGCCATTCGTCGCCGTCCGTGCCCAGCACTACTGCAGCTCACTGGACTCGCGGCTCCGCCCCGATTCCAGTCGCCCGCTGCTTCTCCTCGCGCGTGCACGTCACCCCGCTCGCCGTCTCTACACGAGGTCGCCCGCGGCGACCCCGTCGGCCACCGCGGCCATCTACGCCGGCCTCCCGCTCCAGTTCCACCCCTCCGCCGCCTTCCCTTGCCCTGGCTGCCGGCGTCGGCGTGCGCCGTGCGCGCCCAGCCCCCTCGGGCTCGCGCTGTTCGGGCGCCCCGCCCCTTTGCTCGCCCATAACCGCTAAGCCCAGGGGGCCACAGACAACTGGCCCCGCCCCCCTGTACCTATGACAAACGGGGCCCACCCCTGGAACGAAAATGTTTTTTAATAATAATAATTATTAAATTAATTGTAAATAAATAAACAATAAATAAAAATATTAATTAATTAATTAATTAAAGAATTAGTTAACTTCATTAATTTTGATTAATTAAACTAATCATTTAACTAACTAATTAAACTGTTAGTTAATTAATTAATTAGTCAATGACAGTGGGGCCCACCCCCCCTAATTAATCTTGATTAGGTTAATAAATGTGTTTAGTTAAAATGGGTCACTGACAGGTGGTACCCACCTGTCAGGTTAACCAGGTCAACTGCTGACGTCATGCTGACATCATGCTGACGTCAGCGTGCACTGTTCTGGATAATGTTGGATTAAAATAATTAAATTAATCCTAAAAATGATTTAAATCTTTTAAAAGTAATATAAAATAAACCGTAGCTCGGATGGAAAAACTTTGTACATGAAAGTTGCTCAGAACAACGAGACAAATCCGGATACGCCACCCATTCGTCCACCACACATCCCTAACCTATCAAGCTCGCAACTTTCCCCCTCCGGTTCATCTTCATAAAACGCAAAACACCGGGGATACTTTCCCGGATGTTTCCCCCTTCTTCGGTATCACCTCCTACCGCGTTGGGGCATACCTAGCACCGCGTATTGCCTCATTATGTTCTGTGATGCTTTGTTTGCATTATATTTATTGTTTCTCCCCCCTCTTCTCTCTGGTAGACTACGAGGATGACGTCGCTGCTGCCCTGATCGACTACGGTGTTGATGACCCCTCCTTCTTGTCTGAGCAACCAGGCAAGCCCCCCCCCTTGATCACTAGATATCGCATATTCTTCTCTATACTGCTTGCATTAGAGTAGTGTAGCATGTTACTGCTTTCAGTTAATCCTATACTGCTACATAGCCTGTCCTTGCTACTACTGTTGTTACCTTTACCTGCTATCCTACTGCTTAGTATAGGATGCTAGTGTTCCATCAGTGACCCTACACTCTTGTCCATCTGCCATGCTATACTACTGGGCCGTGATCACTTCGGGAGGTGATCACGGGCATTTACTATATACTTTATAATATTACATTACCTGTGGTACTGTTCAGAGTTGGGGGCTGAAGGGGCAGGTGGCTCCATCCCGGTAGAGGTGGGCCTGGGTTCCCGACGGCCCCCGACTGTTACTTTGTGGCGGAGCGACAAGGCAGGTTGAGACCACCTAGGAGAGAGGTGGGCCTGGCCCTGGTCGGCGTTCGTGGATACTTAACACAATAAACGAGATCTTGGTATTTGATCTGAGTCTGGCCACTGGCCTATACGCACTAACCATCTACGCGGGGACAGTTATGGGCAATCGACGTCATGGTATCAGCCGAAGCCTTCGTGACGTCAGCGACTGAGTGGCGCGCGCCAGACTGGAACGTAAGCCTGCTCTTGTATTAAGGGGGCTAGTTCTGCTTCTAGCCGCCCTCGCAACGTGTAGGTGTGCAATGGGCGATGGGCCCAGACCCTTGCGCCATAGGATTTATACCGGCGTGCTGACCTCTCTGTTGTGCCTAGGTAGGGCTACGACGTGTTCATCTTCCGAGGCCGGGCATGACCCAGGAAAGTGTGTCCGGCCAAATGGGATCGAGCGTGCTGGGTTATGTGGTGCACCCCTGCAGGGAAGTTAATCTATTTGAATAGCCATGATCTTCGGTAACAGGATGACTTGGAGTTGTACCTTGACCTTATGACAACTAGAACCGGATACTTAATAAAACACACCCTTCCAAGTGCCAGATACAATCGGTGATCGCTTTCTCACAGGGCGACAAGGGGAGGATCATCAGTTAGGATTACGCTATGCGATGTTACTTGGTGAACTTACCATATACTCTCTTCTCCTGCTGCAAGATGGAGGTTACCAGAAGCGTAGTCTTCGATACGACCAGCTATCCCCCTCTTATTCCGGCATTCTGCAGTTCAGTCCACATATGATAGCCTTTTCCTTTTGATACCAATGCATACATATGTAGTGTAGCTCCTTGCTTGCGAGTACTTTGGATGAGTACTCACGGTTGCTTTGCTCCCCCTTTTCCCCCTTTCTATACTCGATTGTTGCGACCAGACGATGGAGTCCAGGAGACAGACGCCACCATCGACGACTACTACTACTACTCGGGAGGTGCCTACTACTACGTGCAGCCCGGTGACGATGACCAGGAGTAGTTTAGGAGGATCCCAGGCAGGAGGCATGCGCCTCTTTTGATCTATATCCCAGTTTGTGCTAGCCTTCTTAAGGCAAACTTGTTTAACTTAGGTCTGTACTCAGATATTGTTGCTTCCGCTGACTCGTCTATGATCGAGCTCTTGTATTCGAGCCTTCGAGGCCCCTGGATTGTAATATGATGCTTGTATAACTTATTTTATTTGTAGAGTTGTGTTGTGATATCTTCCCGTGAGTCCCTCATCTTGATCGTACATGTTTGTGTGTATGATTAGTGTACCATTGAATCGGGGGCGTCACACTTATGGACTTGCTAGCATTCACACTTCATAAATTATTTCTTTTATCATTTACCTACTCGAGGACGAGCAGGAATTAAGCTTGGGGATGCTGATACGTGATATGTCTCCGTCGTATCTACTTTTCCAAACACTTCTGCCCTTGTTTTGGACTCTAACTTGCATGATTTGAATGGAACTAACCCGGACTGACGCTGTTTTCAGCAGAATTACCATGGTGTTATTTATGTGCAGAAACAAACGTTCTCGGAATGACCTAAAACTTCACGGAGCAACTTTTTGGAAAATATAAAAACTACCTGCAAAAGATGAAGGCCAGGGGGGCCACCACCTCTCCACGAGGGTGGGGGGCGCGCCTGCCCCCCTAGGGAGCGCCCCCTACCTCGTGGGCCCCCTGGTGCCTCTCCGACTCCAACTCTATATATTGTGTTTCGGGGAGAAAAAATCAGAGAGAAGAATTCATCACGTTTTACGATACGGAGACGCCGCCAAGCCCTAAAACCTCTAGGGACGGCTGATCCGGAGTCCGTTCGGGGCTCCGGAGAGGGGAATCCGTCGACATCATCATCATCAACCATCCTCCATCACCAATTTCATGATGCTCACCGCTGTGCGTGAGTAATTCCATCGTAGGCTTGCTGGACGGTGATGGGTTGGATAGGATCTATCATGTAATCGAGTTAGTTTTGTTAGGGTTTGATCCCTATTATCCACTGTGTTCTGAGATTGATGTTGCTATGACTTTGCTATGCTTAATGCTTGTCACTAGGGCCCGAGTGCCATGATTTCAGATTTGAACCTATTATGTTTTCATGAATATATGAGTGTTCTTGATCCTATCTTGCAAGTCTATAGTCAACTACTATGTGTTATGATCTGGCAACACCGAAGTGACAATAATCAGGACACTCCCGGTGATGACCGTAGTTTGAGGAGTTCATGTATTCACTATGTGTTAATGCTTTGGTCCGGTACTCTATTAAAAGGGGGCCTTAATATCCCTTAGTTTCCGTTAGGACCCCGCTGCGACGGGAGGGTAGGACAAAAGAGGTCATGCAAGTTCTTTTCCATAAGCACGTATGACTATATTCGGAATACATGCCTACATTACATTGATGATTTTTAGCTAGTTCTGTGTCACCCTATGTTATGACTGTTACATGATGAACCACATCCGGCATAATTCTCCATCACCGATCCAATGCCTACAAGATTTTCACATATTGTTATTCGCTTATTTACTTTTTCGTTTCTATTGTTACGATCACTATAAAACACCAAAAATATTACTTTTGCTACCGTTACCTTTTACCACCGTTGCCACTACTATCATATTACTTTGCTACTAAACACTTTGCAGATATTAAGTTTCGAGTGTGGTTGAACTGACAACTCAGCTGCTAATACTTGAGAATATTCTTTGGCTCCCCTCGTGTCGAATCAATAAATTTGGGTTGAATACTCTACCCTCGAAAACTATTGCGATCCCCTATACTTGTGGGTTATCAAGACTATTTTCTGGCGCCGTTGCCGGGGAGCATAGCTCTATTCTTTGAGTGACTTAGGATTTATATCTGCTTATCATTATGAAGAACTTGAAAGATCCAAGAACCAAGATTTATCCCTCAACAACGAGGGGAGGTAAGGAACTGCCATCTAGCTCCGCACTTGATTCACCTTCTGTTTTGAGTAAGCTTGCAACACCTAAACCTGCTTCTGCTATTCGTTCTGATATGTCGCATGTTATTGATGATGCTACTTCTGCTATACATGATACTTATGATGAAACTACTTCTATGCTTGATATTACCATGCCACTTGGTGAATTTCTTGGTGAACAACTTGCTAGGGCTAGAGAGATTGAAAATATTGAATCTGATAATACTGATGAAAGTGATGATGAAGAATCACTTGTTATTCCTGAGGGTTATGTTTTTGATCAAGAAGCCTCTTTAGCTATTTTAGCTTGCAAAGATAGATACCAGCTCAAGAGGTTATTAGTTAAATGGAACAAGCAATCTCTAAATGCTAGAATGAAACCTGACCCTGCTTTTGCTACTTCACCTATATGTGTTGCCGATAAGGATTATGAATTCTATGTTGATCCTGATATAATTACTTTGGTTGAATCTGATCCTTTTTATGGTTATAAATCTGAAACAGTTGTGGCACATCTTACTAAATTAAATGATATAGCCACCCTGTTCACTACTGATGAGAGAACTCGTTACTTTTATATCCTTAAAATATTTTCGTTCTCATTAAAGGGTGATGCTAAGATATGGTTAAATTATCTTGATCCTGGTTGTGTGCGTAGTCCCCAGGATATGATTTATTACTTCTCTGCTAAATATTTCCCTGCTCATAAGAAACAAGCTGCTTTAAGGGATATATATATAATTTTGTGCAAATTAAAGAAGAGAGTCTCCCAAAAGCTTGGGGGAGGCTTCTCCAATTACTTAATGCTTTGCCTGATCATCCTCTTAATAAAATTAAATACTTGATATCTTTTATAATGGACTAACCGATGCTTCCAGAGATTACCTGGATAGTTGTGCTGGTTCTGTTTTCAGGGAAAGAACACCGGATGAAGCTGAAATTATATTGAATAATATGTTGACAAATGAAAATAATTGAACACCTCCGGAGCCTATTCCTAAACCAACTCCGAAGAAGAGGGGTATTCTATTTCTCAGTCCTGAAGATATGCAAGAGGCAAAGAAATCTATGAAAGAAAAAGGTATTAAAGCTGAAGATGTTAAGAATTTACCTCCTATTGAAGAAATACACGGTCTTAATTTACCACATGTTGAAGAAACATATGATCTTGATCCATCACCTATTGAAGAAACTCATGGTCTTGATAACCCAACACAGGTAGTAAAGGTAAATTCTCTCTATAGATATGATAAAGCTGAAATCCCATTTACTAAGTTTGCTAGCCCATGCTTAGATGAGTTTGATAAATTTATGGCTAAGCAAGAAGACTTTAATGCTTATTTTGGTAGACAATTGAAATACAATTCAAATATGCTTGAACACTTGGGTGATTATATGGCCAATGTCAAAGGTGAACTTAAACTTATTAGTAAACATGCTTCTATGGTTACCACTCAAGTAGAACAAGTACTTAAAGCTCAAAATGATTTGCTCAATGAATTGAATAGTAAGGATAATGATAATGCTGCTAGAGTGGCTACTAGAACTGGTAGAATGACTCAGGAACCTTTGTATCCTAAAGGCCACCCTAAGAGAATTGAGCAAGATTCTTAGAGAAATAAAATAGATGCACCTAGTCCTTCTAAAAGGAAGAAAAAGAAAAATGATAGGACTTTGCATGCTTCTAGTGAACCTATTACTGAAACACCTGAGAATCCAAATGATATTTCTATTTCTGATGCTGAAACACAATCTGGTAATGAACCTGAAACTAGTAATAATGTTAATGATAATGCTCATGATGATGCTCAACCTAGTAATGATAATGATGTAGAAATTGAACCTGCTTTTGATCTTGATAACCCACAATCAAAGAATCAACGTTATGATAAGAAAGACTTTGTTGCTAGGAAACATGGTAAAGAAAGAGAGCCTTGGGTTTAGAAACCCATGCCTTTTCCTCCCAAACCATCCAAGAAAAAGGATGATGAGGATTTTGAGCGCTTTGCTGAAATGATTAGACCTATCTTTTTGCGTATGCGATTAACTGATATGCTTAAAATGAATCCTTATGCTAAGTATATGAAAGATATTGTTACAAATAAAAGAAAGATACCGGAAGCTGAAATTTCCACCATGCTTGCTAATTATACTTTTAAGGGTGGAATACCAAAGAAACTAGGAGATCCCGGTGTACCCACTATACCATGCTCTATTAAAAGAAACTTTGTTAAAACTGCTTTATGTGATCTTGGAGCCGGTGTTAGTGTTATGCCTCTCTCTTTATATCGTAGACTTGATTTGAATAAGTTGACACCTACTGAAATATCTTTGCAAATGGATGATAAATCAACTGCTATACCTATCGGTATTTGTGTGGATGTGCCTGTTGTAGTTGCAAAAGTTACTATTTTAACGGACTTTGTTATTCTTGATATTCCCGAGGACGATAGTATGTCCATTATTCTTGGAAGACCCTTTTTGAATACTGCAGGGGCTGTTATTGATTGCACTAAAGGCAATGTCACTTTTCATGTTAATGGTAATGAGCATACGGTACACTTTCTGAGGAAACAATCTCAAGTTCATAGTATCAACTCTATTGGAAAAATTCCATCGATTATATATGGAGGTTTTGAATTTCCTCTTCCTACTGTCAAGAAGAAATATGATATTCTTATAATTGGGGATGTGCATATCCCCATTGAGGTAACATAGTGTTATTCGAAATTTCTCCGGTTCCATGTTATTCGGGATGGGTTCGTTACAAGACTTGATCAACCTTGTTAGTGGATTCCTTTTGATTGTCATGAGATGGATGAAACTAGAAGGCACAACCTGCTGTACCCCACTTTTACTTTCTGTTATTTATATTAAATAAATAAAAATAAATATTTTTCTGTCTGTTATCTGATTATCCGTGCAATATAAAAATACCCCAAAAATAAAAGTTCTCCAAATGCCCTAAAATTTAAATATGTTTTTTCTAGAATATTTGAGAATATTTGGCACTCAGAACACAGCAGGGGGGTCAACCACCTGCCCACGAGGGTGGAGGGCGCGCCCCCCTGCCTCGTGGGCCCACGGCGGCCCTCCTCCACTTATCCTTTCACCCACACAGTCATTCTTCCTCCCCCAAACACGAATATCCAGCTCAAGCACGAGTTCTAGCTCATCTTGTTGCCATTTTCGATCTCCTTGCTCAAAGCACCTCTCACAAAACTGTTTGGGGAGATTGTTCCTTGGTATGTGACTCCTCCATTGGTCCAATTAGTTTTTGTTCTAGTGCTTTATTCATTGCAAATTTTTGCTGCTTAGGTGACCCTGTTCTTGAGCTTGCATGTCAAATTTATATGGTCAAAAGTAGTTTTGATGCATGATATAGGCCCTAGGCACTTGTAGGAGTAGTTGCTATCAATATTATTGAGTTTGGTTTACTTTCATTTTGAAGTTACTAAAAAATTTCAGAATTTTTCAAAGGAAGAAATATGCTTAGGAAAATGTTCCAGGGTGGTTCTTCAAGGAAACAAGGACCCAGGCTTGCAATGCGTGATGCTGATGATGAGCCACCAAGAGACGCTCTAGTGCGTCCTTGTGAATGGCCTTCCGAGGACTTTATGGATCGAGTGGGAATTAAGGAAGAATTCAATGAATATTTGCGTAACGCCGATCTTGTGAGCTTCGAGGAAGAGAAGTGCAGTCAGTATCACAATCTCACTAGTACCTTTGTGAGGAGGTTTGAATTTTCATCTTCACGTAATTCTCCAACTGTCCTATTTGATCTTTATGAAAATTCTTACACTATGAACTTAGAGGATTTTACCACTGCTTGCAAACTTCCACAATGGGGTAGTATAAGGGATCCTCACAAATCTGAATTTAGAGATTTTCTTGCTAGCATAACTGTGGGTGAATCTAGAGATATAACACAAGCCACCATAGGGAGCATTCACTTTCCTTCTATACATTATTTTGCTCTCATAGGTAGATGCATTAATGGTAAAGATGAGTCATGTCACATGTGTGTCCCTGACCTCAGTATTCTTAGGAGTGCTGTGTTAGGAGACAAATCTTATAATTTGGGAGCCATTGTTGCACGTAGGTTGCATCTTAATAGATTTAATGGAGATTTCTTTGGTGGGATTTATGCAACCCGCATAGCTAATTTTCTTGGTGTAGCCATACGCGAAGATGATATTGAATTACCTCCTGCTTACCTAGACTTTAATGCTATGGTTCACCACCAGTTTGTCGAGAGGAATGAATCACCTCTCCAGTATCGACTAATCTTTGATAGACGTCGTGCTGTCCATATTACTCTCCGTGCTAGCTCCTGCCTTCTTTGATCATCAGGCAAAAGGAAGATATACTATTGATACATCTCCAACGTATCTATAATTTTTGATTGCTCCATGCTATATTATCTACTATTTTGGACATTATTGGGCTTAATTATCCACTTTTATATTATTTTTTGGGACTAACCTATTAACCGAAGGCCCAGCCCAGAATTGCTGTTTTTTTGCCTATTTCAGTGTTTCGAAGAAAAGGAATATCAAACGGAGTCGAAACGGAATGAAATCAACTAGAGAAGTTATTTTTGGAAGGAAAGCTACCGGAAAAGCTTCGAGTGCACGTCAGGAAAGAAGGGAGGTTCCCACGAGGGTGGGGGGCGCGCCCACCCCCCTAGGGCACGCCCCCTGCCTCGTGGCTCCCCCTTCGGTACACTGACGTGCTTCTTTCACCCATATATACCTACGTATCCTAAAACTTCCAAAGCGCACAATAGATCGGGAGTTCCGCCGCCAGAAGCCTCCGTAGCCACCAAAAGCCAATCTAGACCCGTTCCGGCACCCCGTCGGAGGGGGCAATCCTTCTCCGGTGGCCATCTTCATCATCCCGGTGCTCTCCATGACGAGGAGGGAGTAGTTCTCCCTCGGGGCTGAGGGTATGTACTAGTAGCTATGTGTTTGATCTCTCTCTCTCGTGTTCTTGAGGTGATACGATCTTGATGTATCGCGAGCTTTGCTATTATATTCGGATCCTATGATGTTTTCTCCCCCCTCTACTCTCTTGTAATGAATTGAGTTTCCCCTTTGAAGTAATCTTATCGGATTGAGTCTTTAAAGATTTGAGAACACTTGATGTATGCCTTGCCGTGCGTATCTGTGGTGACAATGGGATACCACGTGATTCACTTGATGTATGTTTTGGTGATCAACTTGCGGGTTCCGCCCATGAACCTATGCATAGGGGTTGGCACACGTTTTCGTCATGATTCTCCGGTAGAAACTTTGGGGCACTCTTTGAGGTTCTATGTGTTGGTTGAATAGATGAATATGAGATTGTGTGATGCATATCGTATAATCATACCCACGGATACTCGAGGTGACATTGGAGTATCTAGGTGACATTAGGGTTTTGGTTGATTTGTGTCTTAAGGTGTTATTCTAGTACGAACTCTAGGGCTGTTCCTGACACTTATAGGAATAGCCCAACAGATTGATTGGAAAGAATAACTTTGAGGTGGTTTCGTACCCTACCATAATCTCTTCGTTCGTTCTCCTCTATTAGTGACTTTGGAGTGACTCTTTGTTGCATGTTGAGGGATAGTTGTGTGATCCAATTATGTTAGTATTGTTGAGGGAACTTACACTAGCGAAATTATGAACCCTAGGCCTTGTTTCCTATCATTGCAATACCGTTTACGCTCACTTTTATCATTCGTTACCTTGCTGTTTTTATATTTTCAGATTACAAAAACTATTATCTACCATCCATATACCAGTTGTATCACCATCTCTTCGCCGAACTAGTGCACCTATACAATTTACCATTGTATTGGGTGTGTTGGGGACACAAGAGACTCTTTGTTATTTGGTTGCAGGGTTGCTTGAGAGAGACCATCTTCATCCTACGCCTCCTACGGATTGATAAACCTTAGGTCATCCACTTGAAGGAAATTTGCTACTGTCCTACAAACCTCTGCACTTGGAGGCCCAAAAATGTCTACAAGAAGAAGGTTGTGTAGTAGACATCATTCCTCACTTGGGACAATGCTCTAATAATGATGATCATCACACTTCTATTTATTTACAACTCGATACTAGAACAAGATATGACTCTATATGAATGCCTCTGGCGGTGTACCGGGATTGCGATGAATCAAGTGTGACATGTATGAAAAGTTATGAATGGTGGCTTTGCCACAAATACGATGTCAACTACATGATCATGCAAAGCAATATGACAATGATGGAGTGTGTCATAATAACGGAATGATGGAAAGTTGCATGGCAATATATCTCGGAATGGCTATGGAAATGCCATAATAGGTAGGTATGGTGGCTGTTTTGAGGAAGATATAAAGAGGTTTATGTGTGATAGGTTTTGAGGAAGATATAAAATATTTAAATCATGCACAACCCCGATGACAAGCCAAGCAATTGTTTCATATTTTTGATGTTCTCAAACTTTTTCAATCTTCACGCAATACATGAGCGTGAGCCATGGACATAGCACTATAGGTGGAATAGAATGGTGGTTGTGGAGAAGACAAAAAGGGAGAAGACGGTCTCACATCAACTAGGCGTATCAATGGGCTATGGAGATGCCCATTAATAGATATCAATGTGAGTGAGTAGGGATTGCCATGCAACGGATGCACTAGAGCTATAAGTGTATGAAAGCTCGAAAAGAAACTAAGTGGGTGTGCATCCAACTTGCTTGCTCACGAAGACCTAGGGCATTTTGAGGAAGCCCATCATTGGAATATACAAGCCAAGTTCTATAATGAAAGATTCCCACTAGTATATGAAAGTGACAACATAGGAGACTCTCTATCATGAAGATCATGGTGCTACTTTGAAGCACAAGTGTGGTAAAAGGATAGTAGCATTGTCCCTTTTATATATTTTTTATTTTTTTATTTGGCCTTTCTTTTTTTATTTTGTCCTTTCTTTTTTTATTTGGCCTTTCTTTTTTGGGGGGGGGGGGACAATGCTCTATTGAATGATGATCATCACACTTCTATATATTTACAACTCAATGATACAACTCGATACTAGAACAAAGATGACTCTATATGAATGCCTCCGGCAGTGTACCGGGATATGCAATGAATCAAGAGTGACAAGTATGAAAGAATTATGAACGGTGGCTTTGCCACAAATACTATGTCAACTACATGATCATGCTAAGAAATATGACAATGATGGAGCGTGTCATAATAAACGAAACGGTGGAAATTTGCATGGCAATATATCTCAGAATGGATATGGAAATGCCATAATAGGTAGGTATGGTGGCTGTTTTTAGGAAGGTATATGGTGGGTTTATGGTACCGGCGAAAGTTGCGCGGTACTAGAGAGGCTAGCAATGGTGGAAGGGTGAGAGTGCGTATAATCCATGGACTCAACATTAGTCATAAAGAACTCACATACTTATTGCAAAAATCTACAAGTTATCAAAGCAAAGTATTACGTGCATGCTCCTAGGGGGATATATTGGTAGGAAAAGACCATCGCTCGTCCCCGACCGCCACTCATAAGGAGGACAATCAAATAACACCTCATGTTTCAAATTTGTTATACAACGTTTACCATACGTGCATGCTACGGGACTTGCAAACTTCAACACAAGTATTCCTCAAATTCACAACTACTCAACTAGCACGAGTTTGATATTATTACCTCCATATCTCAAAACAATCATCAAGCATCAAACTTCTCTTAGTATTCAATACTCTATATGAAAGTTTTTACTTACCTAGCATATTAGGATTTTAAGCAAATTACCATGCTATTTAAGACTCTCAAAATAATCTAAGTGAAGCATGAGAGTTCATCTATTTCTTCAAAATAAAACTACCACCATGCTCTAAAAGATATAAGTGAAGCACTAGAGCAAATGACAAACTACTCCGAAAGATATAAGTGAAGATCAATGAGTAGTCGAATAATTATGCAACTATGTGAAGACTCTCTAACATTGAATAATTTCATATCTTTGTATTTTATTCAAACAGCAAGCAAAACAAAATAAAATAACATCAAAGAATAGTAAACATCATGTGACGAAGCAAAAACTTAGGATCAACCGATACTAACCGATAGTTGTTGAAGAAGAAAGGTGGGATGCCAACGGGGCATCCCCAAGATTAGATGCTTGAGACTTCTTGAAATATTATCTTGGGGTGCCTTGGGCATCCCTAAGCTTGAGCTTTTGTGTCTCCTTAATTCCTCTCATATCAAGGTCTCCCTAAATCTCAAAAGCTTCATCCACACAAAACTCAACAAGGACTCGTGAGATAAGTTAGTATAAACCATTGCAAAAACCTTATCATACTCTACTGTAGCAAATCAGTAAAATTATTATTCAACATTTCATACTAAATGCATCTGCATATTTAATAGTCCTATCGTCAAATAGAATCATTAAAGAAGCAAACATATGCAAACAATGCAAACATAACAGCAATCTGCCTAAACAGGATAGTCTGTGAAGAATGCTGCAACATCTGTACTTACCTAGCTCCAAAAATTATGAAAGAAAATTACCACTGTAGTAAATTTATCATAGCTTAATATGCAAAAGGTTTCAACATTTTATCACATTCTGACTTTTCTAGGGAATTATTGCAACAGCGGTAAACTTTCTGTTTTCAAACAGCAACATGTGGACTTCTAAAATAGGCATAGTAAAGGCTATCAATGCCACTTTTATTGAAATAAAAGATGCAAAACATTGTTATAAATAACAGCAAGAAAATCCTAACAAAATAAATTGACACTCCAAGCAAAACACATATCATGTGGTGAATAAAAATATAGCTCCAAGTAAAGTTACCGATGAACGAAGACGAAAGAGGGGATGCCTTCCGGGGCATCCCCAAGCTTAGGCTATTGGCTATCCTTGAATATTACCTTGGCGTGCCTTGGGCATCCCCAAGCTTAGGCTCTTGCCACTCCTTATTCCATAGTCCATCGAATCCTTACCCAAAACTTGAAAACTTCACAACACAAAACTTAACAGAAAACTCGTAAGCTCCGTTAGTATAAGAAAATAAATCACCACTTCAAGGTACTATAATGAACTCATTCTTTATTTATATTGGTGTTATATCTACTGTATTACAACTTATATATGGTTTATAAACTATTTTACTAGCCATAGATTCATCAAAATAAGCAAACAACACAATGAAGGCAGAATCTGTCAAAAACAGAACAGTCTGTAGTAATCTGGATCAAACGTATACTTCTGGAACTCATAAAATTCTCAAATAAATTGCTGGACCTGAGGAATTTATCTATTAATCATCTTCAAAAAGAATTAACTAAATATCACTCTCCAAATAAAAATGGCAGCAATTCTCGTGAGCGCTAAAGTTTCTATTTTTTACAGCATGCTCAACAAGACTTTCACCCAAGTCTTCCCAAAGGTTCTACTTGGCACAAACACTAATTAAAAGCATAAAACAACATCTAAACAGAGGCTGGATGAATTATTTATTACTAAACAGGAACAAAAAGCAAGGAACTAAAATAAAATTGGGTTGCCTCCCAGCAAGCGTTATCGTTTAACGCCCCTAGCTAGGTATGATGATTTCAACGATGCTCACATAAAGGATAAGAGTTAAAACATAAAGAGAGCATCATGAAGAATATGACTAGCACATTTAAGTCTGACCCACTTCATATGCATAGGGATTTTGTGAGCAAACAACTTGTGGTAACAAGAATCAACTTGCATAGGAAGGTAAAACAAGCATAACTTCAAAACTTTAAGCATATAGAGAGGAAACTTGATATTATTGCAATTCCTACAAGCATATGTTCCTCCCTCATAATAATTTTCAGTAGCATCATGAATGAATTCATCAATATAACCAGCACCTAAAGCATTCTTTTCATGATCTACAAGCATAGATAATTTACTACTCTCCACATAGGCAAATTCTTCTCATTCGGAATAGTGGGAGCAAACTCAACAAAATAACTATCATGTGATTGAAAATTAAGATCAAGATGAAAAGTTTCATGGTTATAATTATTCTTTAAAGCATACGTGTCATCAAAATAATCATCATACATAGGAGGCATGCTTTCATCATAATAAATTTGCTCATCAAAACTTGGGGAACAAAAAATATCATCTTCATCAAACATAGCTTCCCCAAGCTTGTGGCTTTGCATATAATTAGCATCATGGATATTCAAGGAATTCATACTAACAACATTGCAATCATGCTCATCATTCAAATATTTAGTTCCAAACATTTTATAGATTTCTTCTTCTAGCACTTGAGCACAATTTTCCTTTCCATCATACTTACAAAAGATATTAAAAAGGTGAAGCGTATGAGACAAACTCAATTCCATTTTTAGTTTTCTTTTATAAACTAAACTAGTGATAAAACAAGAAACTAAAAGACTCAATTGCAAGATCTAAAGATATACCTTCAAGTGCTAACCTCCCCGGCAATGGCGCCAGAAAAGAGCTTGATGTCTACTACACAACCTTCTTTTTGTAGACGTTGTTGGACCTCCAAGTGCAGAGGTTTGTAGGACAGTAGCAAATTTCCCTCAAGCGGATGACCTAAGGTTTATCAATCCGTAGGAGGCGTAGGATGAAGATGGTATCTCTCAAGCAACCCTGCAACCAAATAACAAAGAGTCTCTTGTGTCCCCAACACACCCAATACAATGGTAAATTGTATAGGTGCACTAGTTCAGCGAAGAGATGGTGATACAAGTGGTATATGGATAGTAGATAAAGGTATTTGTAATCTGAAATAATAAAAACAGCAAGGTAGCAAGTGATAAAAGTGAGCGTAAACGGTATTGCAATGTGTTGAAACAAGGCCTAGGGTTCATACTTTCGCTAGTGTAAGTCCTCTCAACAGTACTAACATAATTGGATCATCAAACTATCCCTCAACATGCAACAAAGAGTCACTCCAAAGTCACTAATAGCGGAGAACGAATGAAGAGATTATGGTAGGGTACGAAACCACCTCAAAGTTATTCTTTCCAACCATTGGGCTATTCCTATAAGTGTCACAAACAGCCCTAGAGTTCGTACTAGAATAACACCTTAAGACACAAATCAATCAAAACCCTAATGTCACCTAGATACTCCAATGTCACATCAAGTATCCGTTGGTATGATTATACGATATGCATCACACAATCTCAGATTCATCTATTCAACCAACACAAAGGACCTCAAAGAGTGCCCCAAAGTTCTACCGGAGAATCACGACGAAAACGTGTGCCAACCCCTATGCATAGGTTCATGGGTAGAACCCGCAAGTTGATCACCAAAACATACATCAAGTGAATCACGTGGTATCCCATTGTCACCACAGATACGCATGGCAAGACATACATCAAGTGTTCTCAAATCTTTAAAGACTCAATCTGATAAGATTACTTCAAAGGGGAAACTCAATTCATTACAAGAGAGAAGAGGGGGAGGAGAAACATAAGATCCAACTATAATAGCAAAGCTCGCGATACATTAAGATCATGCCAAATCAAGAACACGAGAGAGAGAGAGAGATCAAACACATAGCTACTGGTACATACCCTCAGCCCCGAGGGAGAACTACTCCCTCCTCGTCATGGAGAGCACTGGGATGATGAAGATGGCCACCGGAGAAGGATTCCCCCCTCCGGTAGGGTGCCGGAACGGGTCTAGATTGGTTTTCGCTGGCTACGGAGGCTTCTGGCGGCGGAACTCCCGATCTATTGTGCCTTCTGGAAGTTTTAGGGTATATGGAGTTATATAGGGAGAAGAAGCACGTCAGGGGAGTCACGAGGGCCACAGGAGGCAGGGGGCGCGCCCTAGGGTGGTGGGAGCGCCCCCTACCCTCGTGAGCTCCTCCTTCCTTCCTTGACGTAGGGTCCAAGTCCATGGGTGGCTTTCATTCTAAAAATAACTTCTCTAGTTGATTTCGTTCCGTTTCGACTCCGTCTGATATTCCTTTTCTTCAAAACACTGAAATAGGCGTAAAACAGCAAATCTGGGCTAGGCCTCTGGTTAATAGGTTAGTCCCAAAAATAATATAGAAGTGGATAATAAAGCCTAATATTGCCCAAAACAATAGATAATATAGCATGGAGCAATCAAAAATTATAGATACGTTGGAGACATATCAAGGAATAAATAAAAAAAGGCATAAAAAAAGAGAAGGCCCAAAAAAGAAAAAAGGCCATAAAAAAGAGAGAAGGCCCAAAAAATGAGAGAAAAAGAGAGAAGGGACAATGCTACTATCCTTTGCCACACTTGTGCTTCAAAGTAGCACCATAATCTTCATGATAGAGAGTCTCTTGTTTTGTCACTTTCATATACTAGTGGGAATTTTTCATTATAGAACTTGGCTTGTATATTCCAACAATGGGCCTCCTCAAGTGCCCTAGGTCTTCGTGAGCAAGCAAGTTGGATGCACACCCACTAGTTTCTTTTGTTGAGCTTTCATACATTTATAGCTCTAGTGCATCTGTTGCATGGCAATCCCTACTCCTTGCATTAACATCAATCGGTGGGCATCTCCATAGCCCATTGATTAGCCTCATTGATGTGAGACTTTCTCCTTTTTTTTCTTCTCCACATAACCCCCACATTATTCTATTCCACCCATAGTGCTATATCCATGGCTCGCGCTCATGTATTGAGTGAAAGTTTATAGGTTTGAGATTACTAAAGTATGAAACAATTGCTTGGCTTGTCATCGGGGTTGTGCATGATGAGAGAATTCTTGTGTGACGAAAATGAAACATGACTAAACTATATGATTTTGTAGGGATGAACTTTCTTTGGCCATGTTATTTTGAGAAGACATAATTGCTTAGTTAGTATGCTTGAAGTATTATCATTTTTATGTCAATATGAACTTTTGTCTTGAATCTTTCAGATCTGAATATTCATACCACAATTAAGAAGAATTACATTAAAATTATGCCAAGTAGCACTCGGCATCAAAAATTCTATTTTTATCATTTACCTACTCGAGGACAAGCAGGAATTAAGTTTGGGGATGCTTGATAGGTATCCAACATATCTATAATTTTTGATTGCTCCATGCTATATTATCTACTGTTTTGGACATTATTGGGCCTTACTATCCACTTTTATATTATTTTGGGACTAACCTATTAACCGGAGGCCTAGCCTAGAATTGTTGTTTTTTTTTTCCTATTTCAGTGTTTCGAAGAAAAGGAATATCAAACGGAGTCGAAATGGAATGAAATCAACTAGAGAAGTTATTTTTGGAAAGAAATCTACCGGAAAAGCTTGGATTGCACGTCAGGAAAGAAGGGAGGTGCCCACGAGGGTGGGGGGCGCGCCCACCCCCCTAGGGCGCGCCCCCTGCCTCGTGGACCCCCTTCGGTCCACCGACGTGCTTCTTTCACCCATATATACCTACGTATCCTAAATCTTCCAGAACGCACAATAGATCGGGAGTTCCGCCACCAGAAGCCTCCGTAGCCACCGAAAGCCAATCTAGACCCGTTCCGGCACCTTGCTGGAGGGGGCAATCCTTCTCCGGTGCCATCTTCATCATCCCGGTGCTCTCCATGATGAGGAGGGAGTAGTTCTCCCTCAGGGCTGAGGGTATGTACCAGTAGCTATGTGTTTGATCTCTCTCTCTCTCTCGTGTTCTTGAGGTGATAGGATCTTGATGTATCGCGAGCTTTGCTATTATATTTGGATCCTATGATGTTTCCTCCCCCCTCTACTCTCTTGTAATGAATTGAGTTTCCCCTTTGAAGTAATCTTATCGGATTGAGTCTTTAAAGATTTGAGCACACTTGATGTATGTCTTGTCGTGCGTATCTGTGGTGACAATGGGATACCACGTGATTCAATTGATGTATGTTTTGGTGATCAACTTGCGGGTTCTGCCCATGAACCTATGCATAGGGGTTGGCACACGTTTTCGTCATGATTCTCCGGTAGAAACTTTGGGGCACTCTTTGAGGTTCTATGTGTTGGTTGAATAGATGAATCTGAGATTGTGTGATGCATATCGTATAATCCTACCCACGGATATTTGAGGTGACATTGGAGTATCTAGGTGACATTAGGGTTTTGGTTGATTTGTGTCTTAAGGTGTTATTCTAGTACGAACTATAGGGCTGTTTGTGACACTTATAGGAATAGCCCAACGGATTGATTCTAAAGAATAACTTTGAGGTGGTTTCGTACCCTACCATAATCTCTTCGTTCGTTCTCCGCTATTAGTGACTTTGGAGTGACTCTTTGTTGCATGTTGAGGGATAGTTATGTGATCCAATTATGTTAGTATTGTTGAGGGAACTTACACTAGCGAAAGTATGAACCCTAGGCCTTGTTTCCTATCATTGCAATACCGTTTACGCTCACTTTTATCATTCGTTACCTTGCTGTTTTTATATTTTCAGATTACAAAAGCTATTATCTACCATCCATATACCACTTGTATCACCATCTCTTCGCCGAACTAGTGCATCTATACAATTTACCATTGTATTGGGTGTGTTGGAGACACAAGAGACTCTTTGTTATTTGGTTGCAGGGTTGCTTGAGAGAGACCATCTTCATACTACGCCTCCTACGGATTGATAAACCTTAGGTCATCCACTAGAGGGAAATTTTCTACTGTCCTACAAACCTCTGCACTTGGAGGCCCAACAACGTCTACAAGAAGAAGGTTGTGTAGTAGACATCAACTATCACCAGAGAGGAGGCAGATGAGTACGAGAGGAGAGCGGAGGCCGCTTGTCGCCACGCTACAGCTTAGCAGGCGATAGCCGCTGCATCGCAGTACGACCCCTGCTACTATTATGGATATCCGCCAGGCCAGCCATGGCCATAGACCAACTTAGGCCAAAACCCTAAGCTTGCGGGAGTGCGTATTTCCCACCGACATTACATTTATGTTCACACACTCATTGCTAGATATCGGTGCTCATACTTTTTCATTTGTATCATCCATGCTAGTTTATTTCCTTTTTATGCTTTCTTCTTGTGTGTTTAATAAACCTTAAGAAAAAACAAAAAAATAGCTGTAGCTTTTAGCTAGTTTTAATTTCCATGCTTGTAGTAGTAATTAAAAAGAAAACCCAAAAATATTTCCTGTTCTTCTTTTGCTTGTTGGGAGCTTTCCCGTGTAAATAGTTTTACTTCTTTTCTTTTCTTTGGGGTCGATAGGAGAAGACCATGATTAAATTGTTGAAGTGGCTCTTATATGCATAAATGTTGATCTGACAAAAGAGCCCATATTGCCTTTTCTTCTCCTGTTTATTGAATGCTTGCAGATTCCAGCTTAGTCCAATGCGCGTGCACTATTATTATTATTCACACTATTCGGTCGTGCATGTTGGGGACAGTTGCAGAAAACAAAAATTTTCTTACGGTTTCACCAAGATCCATCTAGGAGTTCATCTAGCAACGAGTGATCGGATTGCATCTACATACCTTTGGAGATCACGCGCGGAAGCGTTCAAAGAACGGGGATGAGGAAGGCGTACTCGACGTGATCCAAATCACCGGAGATCCTAGCGCCGAACGGACGGCACCTCCGCGTTCAACACACGTACGGTCAGCATAACGTCTCCTTCTTCTTGATCCAGCAAGGGGGAAGGAGAGGTTGAGGAAGATGGCTCCAGCAGCAGCACGACGGTGTGGTGGTGGTGGAGCTACAGTACTCCGGCAGGGCTTCGCCAAGCACAATGGAGGAGGAGGATGTGTTGGAGAGGGAGAGGGAGGCACCAAAGGCGTGGGGTGAGAAGTCCTCCATCTCCCCACTATATATAGGAGGGCCAAGGGGGGGCGCCGGCCCTAGGAGATCCAATCTCCTAAGGGGGCGGCGGCCAAGGGAGGAATCCCTCCTCCCCAAGGCACCTAGGAGGTGCCTTCCCCCTTTGGGACTCTTCCCTTCTTGAACCCTAGGCGCATGGGCCTCTTGGGGCTGGTTCCCTTGGCCCATGTAGGCCAAGGCGCACACCCCTACAGCCCATGTGGCCCCCCGGGGCAGGTGGCCCCACCCGGTGGACCCCCGGGACCCTTCCGGTGGTCCCGGTACAATACCGGTGACCCCGAAACTTGTCCCGATGCCCGAAATAGCACTTCCTATATATACTTCTTTACCTCCGGACCATTCCAGAACTCCTCATGACGTCCGGGATCTCATCCGGGACTCTGAACAACATTCGGGTTACTGCATATACATATCCCTACAACCCTAGCGTCACCGAACCTTAAGTGTGTAGACCCTACGGGTTCGGGAGACATGTAGACATGACCGAGACGACTCTCCGGCCAATAACCAACAGCGGGATCTGGATACCCATGTTGGCTCCCACATGCTCCTCGATGATCTCATCGGATGAACCACGATGTCGAGGATTCAAGCAACCCCGCATACAATTCCCTTCGTCAATCGGTATGTTACTTGCCCGAGATCCGATCGTCGGTATCCCAATACCTCGTTCAATCTCGTTACCGGCAAATCACTTTACTCATACCATAATGCATGATCCCGTGACCAGACACTTGGTCACTTTGAGCTCATTATGATGATGCATTACCGAGTGGGCCCAGTGATACCTCTCCGTCATACGGAGTGACAAATCCCAGTCTTGATCCGTGTCAACCCAACAGACACTTTCGGAGATACCCGTAGTATACCTTTATAGTCACCTAGTTACGTTGTGACGTTTGGTACACCCAAAGCACTCCTACGGTATCCGGGAGTTACACGATCCCATGGTCTAAGGAAAAGATACTTGACATTGGAAAACTCTAGCAAACGAACTATACGATCTTGTGCTATGTTTCGGATTGGGTATTGTCCATCACATCATTCTCCTAATGATGTGATCTCGTTATCAATGACATCCAGTGTCCATAGTCAGGAAACCATGACTATCTGTTGATCAACGAGCTAGTCAACTAGAGGCTTACTAGGGACATGTTGGTGTCTATTATTCACACATGTATTACGATTTCCGGATAACACAATTATAGCATGAATAAAGACAATTAACATGAACAAGGAAATATAATAATAATGCTTTTATTATTGCCTCTAGGGCATATTTCCAACAGTCTCCCACTTGCACTAGAGTCAATAATCTAGTTACATGTGATGAATCGAACATCCATGGAATTCTGGTGTTGATCATGTTTTGCTCTAGGGAGAGGTTTAGTCAACGGATCTGCTATATTCAGGTCCGTATGTACTTTACAAATATCTATGTCTCCATCTTGAACATTTTCACGAATGGAGTTGAAGCGACGCTTGATGTGCCTCGTCTTCTTGTGAAACCTGGGCTCCTTGGCAAGTGCAATAGCTCCAGCGTTGTCACAGAAGAGTTTGATTGGCCCCGACGCATTGGGTATGACTCCTAGGTCGGTGATGAACTCCTTCACCCAAATTGCTTTGCTGCCTCCGAGGCTGCCATGTACTCCGCTTCACATGTAGATCCCGCCACGACGCTCTGCTTGCAACTGCACCAGCTTACTGCCCCACCATTCAAAATATACACGTATCCAGTTTGTGACTTAGAGTCATCCAGATCTGTGTCGAAGCTAGCGTCGACGTAACCTTTTACGACGAGCTCTTCGTCACCTCCATAAACGAGAAACATTTCCTCAGTCCTTTTCAGGTACTACATGATATTCTTGACCGCTTTCCAGTGTTCCTTGCCGGGATTACTTTGGTACCTACCTACCAAACTTACGGCAAGGTTTACATCAGGTCTGGTACACAACATGGCATACATAATAGAACCTATGGCTGAGGCATAGGGGATGACACTCATCTCTTCTATATCTTCTGCCGTGGTCAGACATTGAGCTGAGCTCAATTTCACACCTTGCAACACAGGCAAGAACCCCTTCTTAGACTGATCCATATTGAACTTCAACATCTTATCAAGGTATGTGCTTTGTGAAAGACCTATGAGGCGTCTTGATCTATCTCTGTAGATCTTGATGCCTAATATATAAGCAGCTTCTCCAAGCTCCTTCATTGAAAAACTTTTATTCAAGTAGGCCTTAATGTTGTCCAAGAGTTCTATATCATTTCCCATCAAAAGTATGTCATCTACATATAATATGAGAAATGCTACAGAGCTCCCACTCACTTTCTTGTAAACGTAGGCTTCTCCATAAGTCTGCGTAAACCCAAACGCTTTGATCATCTCATCAAAGCGAATGTTCAAACTCCGAGATGCTTGCACCAGCCCATAAATCGAGCGTTGGAGCTTGCACACCTTGTCAGCATTCTTAGGATCGACAAAACCTTCCGGCTGCATCATATACAATTCTTCGTTAAGGAAACCATTAAGGAATGCCGTTTTGACGTCCCTTTGCCATATTTCATAATCATAGAATGCGGCAATTGCTAACATGATTCGGACGGACTTTAGCTTCGCTACCGGTGAGAAAGTCTCATCGTAGTCAACCCCTTGAACTTGTCGATAACCCTTAGCGACAAGCCGAGCTTTATAGATGGTCACATTACCATCCGCGTCTGTCTTCTTCTTAAAGATCCATTTATTTTCTATGGCTCGCCACTCAACTGACAAGTCAGTCAAAGTCCATACTTCGTTTTCATACATGGATCCTATCTCGGATTTCATGGCTTCCAGCCATCTGTCGGAATCTGGGCCCGCCATCGCTTCTTCATAGTTCGAAGGTTCACTGTTGTCCAACAACATGATTTCCAAGACAGGGTTGCCGTACCACTCTGGTGCGGAACGTGTCCTTGTGGACCTTCGAAATGCAGTAGGAGCTTGATCAGAAGTATCTTGATCATTATCATTAACTTCCTCTCTAGTCGGTGCAGGCACCTCAGGAACATTTTCTTGAGTTGCGCCGTTTTCCGGTTCAAGAGGTAATACTTCATCAAGGTCTACTTTCCTCCCACTTACTTCTTTCGAGAGAAACTCTTTCTCTAGAAAGGATCGATTCTTGGCAACAAAGATCTTGCCTTTGGATCTGAGGTAGAAGGTATACCCAATAGTTTCTTTAGGGTATCCTATGAAGACGCATTTTTCCGACTTGGGTTCGAGCTTTTCAGGTTGAAGTTTCTTGACATAAGCATCGCATCCCCAAACTTTTAGAAACAACAGCTTAGGTTTCTTCCCAAACCATAATTCATACGGTGTCGTCTCAACGGATTTCGACGGAGCCCTATTTAAAGTGAATGCGGCCGTCTCTAAAGCATAGCCCCAAAAAGAAAGCGGTAAATCGGCAAGAGACATCATAGATCGCACCATATCTAATAGAGTGCGATTACGACGTTCGGACACACCATTATGCTGAGGTGTTCCAGGCGGCGTGAGTTGTGAAACTATTCCACATTTTCTTAAGTGCGTGCCAAACTCGTGACTCAAGTATTCTCCTCCGCGATCTGATCACAGGAACTTGATTTTCCTATCACATTGATTCTCAACCTCACTCTGAAATTCCTTGAACTTTTCAAAGGTTTCAGACTTGTGTTTCATTAAGTAGACATACCCATATCTACTCAAGTCATCAGTGAGGGTGAGAACATAACGATAGCCACCGCGAGCCTCAACACTCATTAGACCACACACAGCAGTATGTATGATTTCCAATAAGTTGGTTGCTCGCTCCATTGTTCCTGAGAACGGAGTCTTGGTCATTTTACCCATGAGGCATGGTTCGCACGTGTCAAATGATTCGTAATCAAGAGACTCTAAAAGTCCATCAGCATGGAGCTTCTTCATGCGTTTGACACCTATGTGACCAAGGTGGCAGTGCCACAAGCATGTGGGACTATCATTATCAATCTTACATCTTTTGGTACTCACACTATGAACATGTGTAGCATTACGCTCGAGATTCATTAAGAATAAACCATTCACCATCGGAGCATGACCATAAAACATATCTCTCATATAAATAGAACAACCATTATTCTCAGATTTAAATGAGTAGCCATCTCGAATTAAACGAGATCCTGATACAATGTTCATGCTCAAAGCTGGCACTAAATAACAATTCTTAAGGTTTAAAACTAATCCCGAAGGTAAATGTAGAGGTAGCGTGCCGACGGTGATCACATTGACCTTGGAACCATTCCCGACTCGCATCGTCACCTCGTCCTTCGCCAGTCTTCGCTTATTCCACAGCTCCTGTTTTGAGTTACAAATGTGAGAAACCGCACCGGTATCAAATACCCAGGAGCTACTACGAATACTGGTAAGGTACACATCAATTACATGTATATCACATATACCTTTCTTTTTGCCGGCCTTCTTGTCCGCTAAGTACTTGGGGCAGTTCCGCTTCCAGTGACCACTTCCCTTGCAATAAAAGCACTCAGTCTCGGGCTTGGGTCCATTCTTTGGCTTCTTCCCGGCAGCTTGCTTCCCGGGCGCGGCAACTCCCTTGCCATCCTTCTTGAAGTTCTTCTTACCCTTGCCTTTCTTGAACTTAGTGGTTTTATTCACCATCAACACTTGATGTTCCTTTTTGACTTCTACCTCTGCTGATTTCAGCATTGCAAATAATTCGGGAATGGTCTTTTCCATCCCCTGCATATTGAAGTTCATCACAAAGCTCTTGTAGCTCGGTGGAAGCGACTGGAGGATTCTGTCAATGACCGCGTCATCCGGGAGATTAACTCCTAGTTGAGTCAAGCGGTTATGTAACCCAGACATAGTGAGTATGTGCTCACTGACAGAACTGTTTTCCTCCATCTTACAGCTGAAGAATTTGTCGGAGACTTCATATCTCTTGACCCGGGCATGAGCTTGAAAAACCATTTTCAGCTCTTCGAACATCTCATATGCTCCATGTCTCTCAAACGCTTTTGGAGCCCCGGCTCTAAGCTGTAAAGCATGCCGCACTGAACGAGGGAGTAGTCATCAACACGTGTCTGCCAAGCGTTCATAACGTCTTGGTTCTATGGGACGGGTGCGTCACCTAGCGGTGCTTGTAGGACATAATCTTTCTTGGCAGCTATGAGGATGATCCTCAGGTTCCGGACCCAGTCCGTATAGTTGCAGCCATCGTCTTTCATCTTGATTTTCTCTAGGAACACGTTGAAGTTGAGGACTACGTTGGCCATTTGATCTACAAGACATATTGTAAAGATTTTAGACTAAGTTCATGATAATTAAGTTCATCTAATCAAATTATACAATGAACTCCCACTTAGACAGACATCCCTCTAGTCATCTAAGTATAACATGATCCGAGTTGACTAGGCCGTGTCCGATCATCACGTGAGACGGACTAGTCAACATCGGTGAACATCTTCATGTTGATCGTATCTTCTATACGACTCATGCTCGACCTTTCAGTCTTCTGTGTTCCGAGGCCATGTCTGTACATGCTAGGCTCGTCAAGTCAACCTAAGTGTTTGCATGTGTAAATCTGTCTTACACCCGTTGTATGTGAATGTTAGAATCTAACACCCGATCATCACATGGTGCTTCGAAACAACGTACTGTCGCAACGGTGCACAGTTAGGGGGAACACTTTCTTGAAATTATTATGAGGGATCATCTTATTTACTACCATCGTTCTAAGTAAACAAGATGCAAAACATGATAAACATCACATGCAATCAAATAATAATAGTGACATGATATGGCCAATATCACATAGCTCCTTTGATCTCCATCTTGGGGCTCCATGATCATCTTGTCACCGGCATGACACCATGATCTCCATCATCATGATCTCCATCATCGTGTCTCCATGAAGTTGCTCGCCAACTATTACTTCTACTACTATGGCTAACGCGTTTAGCAATAAAGCAAAGTAATTTACATGGCGTTTCTCAATGACACGTAGGTCATACAAAAATAAAGACAACTCCTATGGCTCCTGCCGGTTGTCATACTCATCGACATGCAAGTCGTGATTCCTATTACAATAGCATGAACATCTCATACATCACATATATATCATTCATCATTCATCACAACTTTGGCCATATCATATCACAAAGCACTTTCTGCAAAAACAAGTTAGACGTCTTCTAATTGTTGTTGCAAGTTTTACGTGGCTGAAATAGGGTTCTAGCAAGAACGTTTTCTTACCTACGTGAAAGCCACAATGTGATTTGTCAACTTCTATTTACCCTTCATAAGGACCCTTTTCATCGAATCCGCTCCAACTAAAGTGGGAGAGACAGACACCCGCCAGCCACCTTATGCAACTTGTGCATGTTAGTCGATGGAACCGGTCTCACGTAAGCGTACGTGTAAGGTTGGTCCGGGCCGCTTCATCCCACAATACCGCTGAAGCAGGATAAGACTAGTAGCGGCAAGAAAGTTGACAACATCTACGCCCACAAAAAAATTGTGTTCTACACATGCAAGAGAACTACGCATAGACTTAGCTCTGATACCACTGTTGGGGAACGTTGCAGAAAACAAAAATTTTCTTACGGTTTCACCAAGATCCAACTAGGAGTTCATCTAGCAACGAGTGATCGGATTGCATCTACATACCTTTATAGATCACGCGCGGAAGCGTTCAAAGAACGGGGATGAGGAAGGCGTACTCGACGTGATCCAAATCACCGGAGATCCTAGCGCCGAACGGACGGCACCTCCGCGTTCAACACACGTACGGTTAGCGTAAAGTCTCCTTCTTCTTGATCCAGCAAGGGGGAAGGAGAGGTTGAGGAAGATGGCTCCAGCAGCAGCACGACGGCGTGGTGGTGGTGGAGCTGCAGTACTCCGGCAAGGCTTCGCCAAGCACTATGGAGGAGGAGGATGTGTTGGAGAGGGAGAGGGAGGAACCAAAGGCGTGGGGTGAGAAGTCCTCCATCTCCCCACTATATATAGGAGGGCCAAGGGGGGGGCGCCGGCCCTAGGAGATCCAATCTCCTAGGGGGGCGGCGGCCAAGGGAGGAATCCCTCCTCCCCAAGGCACCTAGGAGGTGCCTTCCCCCTTTGGGACTCTTCCCTTCTTGAACCCTAGGCGCATGGGCCTCTTGGGGCTGGTGCCCTTGGCCCATGTAGGCCAAGGCGCACACCCCTACAGCCCATGTGGCCCCCCGGGGCAGGTGGCCCCACCCGGTGGACCCCCGGGACACTTCGGGTGGTCCCGGTACAATACCGGTGACCCCGAAACTTGTCCCGATGCCCGAAATAGCACTTCCTATATATACTTCTTTACCTCTGGACCATTCCGGAACTCCTCGTGACGTCCGGGATCTCATCCGGGACTCCGAACAACATTCGGGTTACTACATATACATATCCCTACAACCCTAGCGTCACCGAACCTTAAGTGTGTAGACCCTACGGGTTCGGGAGACATGTAGACATGATCGAGACGACTCTCCGTCCAATAACCAACAGCGGGATCTGGATACCCATGTTGGCTCCCACATGCTCCTCGATGATCTCATCGGATGAACCACGATGTCGAGGATTCAAGCAACCCCGCATACAATTCCCTACGTCAATCGGTATGTTACTTGCCTGAGATCCGATCGTCGGTATCCCAATACCTCGTTCAATCTCGTTACCGGCAAGTAACTTTACTCGTACCGTAATGCATGATCCCATGACCAGACACTTGGTCACTTTGAGCTCATTATGATGATGCATTACCGAGTGGGCCCAGTGATACCTCTCCGTCATACGGAGTGACAAATCCCAGTCTTGATCCGTGTCAACCCAACAAACACTTTCGGAGATACCTGTAGTATACCTTTATAGTCACCCAGTTACGTTGTGATGTTTGGTACACCCAAAGCACTCCTACGGTATCCGGGAGTTGCACGATCTCATGGTCTAAAGAAAAGATACTTGACATTGGAAAACTCTAGCAAACGAACTATACGATCTTGTGCTATGTTTAGGATTGGGTCTTGTCCATCACATCATTCTCCTAATGATGTGATCTCGTTATCAATGACATCCAATGTCCATAGTCAAGAAACCATGACTATCTGTTGATCAACGAGCTAGTCAACTAGAGGCTTACTAGGGACATGTTGGTGTCTATTATTCACACATGTATTACGATTTCCGGATAACACAATTATAGCATGAATAAAGACAATTATCATGAATAAGGAAATATAATAATAATGCTTTTATTATTGCCTCTAGGGCATATTTCCAACAGTGCAAGTGAAGGGCAATTATGACGATATATGATGGACTGACTGAGATGAGAAAAGCTGGTATGAACTCGACCTCTTTTTTTTTTGTAAATATGATTAGTTCATTGTTCCTGATTCAGCCTATTATGAATAAACATGTTTGCAATGACAACTAGAGATCATAGTTCTTGTGCCATGCTCGATTAGCTATGAGTTATAATGGTTTACCTTGCGTGCCAACATGCTATTGAAATGGTTATGATGTGGTATGATAGGGTGGTATCCTCCTGTAGATGATTTAAGTGACTTGACTTGGCGCATGTTCACGCATGTAGTTGAAACAAAATCAACATAGCCTTCACGATATTTATTTTCATGGTGGATTATATCCTACTCATGCTTGCATTCGGTGTTGATTAATTTTAATGCATGTTCATGACTATTGTCGCTCTCTAGCTGGTCGCTTCCCAGTCTTTTGCTAGCCTTCACCTGTACTAAGCGGAATACTGCTTGTGCATCCAATCCCTTAAACCCCAAAGTTATTCCACATGAGTCCACTATACCTACCTATATACGGTATCTACCTGCCGTTCCAAGTAAATTTTTATGTGCCAAACTCTAAACCTTCAAATAAATATCCTGTTTTGTATGCTTGAATAGCTCATGTATCAACTAGGGCTGTCTGTATCTTCCATGTTAGGCGGGTTATTCTCAAGAGGAGTGGACTCCGCTCCTCACTCACGAGGTAAATGTCTGGTCACCGGGATGCCTAGTCCCATGCTTTATGAAAACTAAATCAAAATAATTGAAAACAAAACTCCCCCTGGGACTCTTGTTAGTTGGAGGCACTCGTTGTTTCGAGCAAGCCATGGATTGATGCTTGTTGGTGGAAGGGGGAGTATAAACTTTACCATTCTGTTTGGGAACCGCCTATAATGTGTGTAGCATGGAAGATATCGCCATCTCTTGGTTGTTATGTTGACAATGAAAGTATACCGCTCAAAATATTATTTACCTCTGTTTCAAAACCGAGCTCTGGCACCTCTACAAATCTCTGCTTCCCTCTATGAAGGGCCTATCTATTTACTTTTATGTTGAGTCATCATCCTATTATTAAAAAGCACCAGTTGGAGAGCACCGCTGTCATTTGCATTCATTAATGTTAGTTTACATTGAGTATGACTTGACTGGGTCTCTTTTACCATGAATTACAATGTCTAGTCAGTCCTTGGTCTTTAAAGGTGCTCTGCATTTATGTTTTGCGGTCTCAGAAAGGGCTAGCGAGATACCACCTTGTTATATCATATTATGATTGTTTTGAGGAAGTGTTGTCATCCGAGATTTATTAATATTGCTCGCTAGTTGATTATGCTATTGATATGAGTAAACTTGAGACCTAAGCCTTATTGCGAATGTGGCTAGTTATAATCTTTGCTAAAAACTTGAATGCTGGCTTTACATATTTACAACAACAAGAGCAAACAGAGTTTGTAAAAGTTTTTCTTTATCACTTTCAGTTTGTCAACTAAATTGCTTGAGGACAAGCAAAGGTTTAAGCTTGGGGAAGTTGATACGTCTCTGTCGTATCTACTTTTCCAAACACTTTTGCCCTTGTTTTGGACTCTAAGTTGCATGATTTGAATGGAACTAACCCGGACTGACGCTGTTTTCAACAGAATTACCATGGTGTTATTTATGTGTAGAAACAAACGTTCTCAGAATGACCTGAAACTTCACGGAGCAACTTTTTGGAAAATATAAAAAATACCTACAAAAGATGAAGGCCATGGGGCCCACCACCTCTCCACGAGGGTGTGGGGCGCGCCTGCCCCCCTAGGGCACGCTCCCCTACCTCATGGCCCCCCTGGTCCCTCTCCGACTCCAACTCCAACTCTATATATTGTGTTTCGAGGAGAAAAAAAATCAGAGAGAAGAATTCATCGCGTTTTACGATACGAAGCTGCCACCAAGCCCTAAAACCTCTCGGGAGGGCTGATCTGGAGTCCGTTCGAGGCTCCGGAGAGGGGAATCCATCGCCATCGTCATCATCAACCATCCTCCATCACCAATTTCATGATGCTCACCGCCGTGCATGAGTAATTCCATCGTAGGCTTGCTGGACGGTGATGGGTTGGATGGGATCTATCATGTAATCGAGTTAGTTTTGTTAGGGTTTGATCCCTAGTATCCACTATGTTCTGAGATTGATGTTGCTATGACTTTGCTATGCTTAATGCTTGTCACTAGGGCCCGAGTGCCATGATTTCAGATCTGAACCTATTATGTTTTCATCAATATATGAGTGTTCTTGATCCTATCTTGCAAGTCTATAGTCACCTATTATGTGTTATGATCCATTAACCCCGAAGTGACAATAATCGGGATACTTACCGGTGATGACCGTAGTTTGAGGAGTTCATGTATTCACTATGTATTAATGCTTTGTTCCGGTACTCCATTAAAAGGAGGCCTTAATATCCCTTAGTTTCCGTAAGGACCCCGCTGCCACGGGAGGGTAGGACAAAAGATGTCTTGCAAGTTCTTTTCCATAAGCACGTATGACTATATTCGGAATACATGCCTACATTACATTGATGAACTGGAGCTAGTTCTGTGTCACCCTAGGTTATGACTGTTACATGATGAACCGCATCTGGCATAATTCTCCATCACCGATCCATTGCCTACGAGCTTTCCATATATTGTTCTTCACTTATTTACTTTCCCGTTGCTATTGCTGTCATCACTACAAAATACCAAATACATTACTTTTACTATTGTTACCTTTTTCTACCGTTACCACTACTATCATATTACTTTGCTACCAAATACTTTGCTGCATATACTAAGTTTCCAGGTGTGGTTGAATTGACAACTCAGCTGCTAATACTTGAGAGTATTCTTTGGCTCCCCTTGTGTCGAATCAATAAATTTGGGTTGAATACTTTACCCTCGAAAACTGTTGCGATCCCCTATACTTGTGGGTTATCAATACGTCTCCAACGTATCTATAATTTATGAAGTATTCATGCTATTATATTATCAACCTTAGATGTTTTTTATGCATTTATATGCTATTTTATATGATTTTTGGGACTAACCTATTAACCTAGTGCCCAGTGCCAGTTTCTGTTTTTCCTTGTTTTTGAGTTTTACAGAAAAGGAATATCAAACAGAGTCCAATTGACGTGCCAATTTTTGACAATTTTTTATGGACCAAAAGAAGACCCCGGAGTAAAAGAGTTGGGCCAGGAGAGTCCCGGGGCGTCCACGAGGGTGGGGGCGCGCCCACCCCCCCCCCCCCTAGGCACGTGAGCCTGCCTCGTGGAAGCCTCGGGCACCTCCTTGACGTGAGACCGACGCCAAAAAATCCTATAAATATAGAAACCTCGGAAAATTAACCGAGATCGGGAGTTCCACCGCCATAAGCCTCTGTAGCCACCGAAAACCAATCTAGGCCCTCTCTGGCACCCTGCTGGAGGGCTCCATCATCACCGGAGGGCATGGAGGAGGATCCCAGAGGGGCCATTATTGTCATGAAGGCCAAGGACCAGAGGGAGAACCTCTCCCCATCCAAGGGGAGGCCACGGAGGAGAAAGCACAATGGGGAGAACCTCTCCTCCTCTCTCTTGGTGGCACCGGAGTGCCATCGGGAGGGGAATCATCGCCGCGGTGATCGTCTTCATCAACATCACCATCCTCATCTCTTTTACGTGGTCCACTTTCCCGCACCCCGCTGTAATCCCTACTTGAACATGGTGCTTTATGCCAGATATTATGATCCAATGATGTGTTGCCATCCTATGATGTTTTGAGTAGATATCCTTTGTCTTTGGGTTGATTCCTGATCTAGATTGGTATGAGTTGTATGTTTTACTTTGATGCTGTCCTATGGTGCCCTTCGTGCCGGGCAAGCGTGAGGGGTCCCCGCTGTAGGGTGTTGCAATATGTTTATGATTCGCTTATAGTGGGTTGCGTGAGTGACTGAAACACAAACCCGAGAAAGGGGGTTATTGCGTATGGGATAAAGAGGACTTGATGCTTTAATGCTATGGTTGGGTTTTACCTTAATGATCTTTAGTAGTTGCAGATGCTTGCTAGAGTTCCAATCATAAGTGCATATAATCCAAGTAGAGAAAGTATGTTAGCTTATGCCTCTCCCTCATATGAAAATGCAATAGTGATTACCGGTCTTGTTAACAATTGCCTAGGACAATTCTGCACATCGATCCACCATTATTCCACACTCGCTATTTATAATACTTAGTAATATATTCTAACTTTATGATAACAGCACCTACTTTCATATTTTAGCTCTCCGATATCATACAAAGTTATCCACCTCATACCCACAACGTAGTTTTATTTCTCGTTTCTAGTTGGAAGCAAACATTCGGTGTACATAGAGTCATATCAGTGGCAGATAGGGCTTGAGAGAATATTGATCTTACCTTTAGCTCCTTGTGGGTTCGACACTCCATACTTATCAATTCCACCTTTGGAAATTTCTATGATGATTCCCTGCACTTGCGGACTATCAGTAGACAACGATATTGAATCCGACTTCACCCCTGAGCGGGAACAAGAAGAGCCGGAAGAAGAAGAAGTTACTATTGCAGATGACTTGTCAATGCTTGAACGATTACGTAAAGGTGGCCTTCCACATGATGATGCATTTATTAATGATGATGATGAGCACATCATTACCGATACTGATGATGATGATGCTTTTATTAATAATGATGATGAGCACGTCATTACCGATAGTGATTATTAGGTATTAAATTTTTTTATGTTGTACTTGATTTATATAGTTATTTGTATGATTGTATGATTTATATAGTTGGTATTTATAATTTTCTTACTTTGTATGATTGTTTCTTATACATAGTGCCATGGTCTTGATGTCCGTCCCGGTCGGCCCTCGTCCGCTTTATGATTCGGATGTGGTAAATTCTCTTTCATAACTATTTGTTGCGTTTCGCATTTATGACAATTATGGCCATCAAGTTGACATAGAGATATTTTAATCTAGGAGGTATGTGAACCGGAATTTGAAATGAACCCTCTTGTCAAGAAGTTAAATTTAGTTGAAAAAGAAAATGAGTATTTGAAAGGAAAATTAAAAGAATTGAAGAAGAGAAGATGACATTAGAGTTGTATGTTGCCGATGTCATCGATGATCACAAGATGAAGATGAATGCAATGAGCTTGAAGATGGATGCAATGCTCCTGAAGCTTAAGAAGATTAGAAAATATGCCATTGATAATGAGGCTTGGTATCATTATGCCGTTGGATCAATTGTTACCTTAGTTGTGATCTTCATCACATTTGTTGTGATGAGGGTAAGTTTTCTCTAGTGTTTTGCTTTACAAATGGATAATTAGCTTATTTTCCTCCTAAATGGCATAATTACCTAAGTTAGATAAACAAATGAGCTATACTTAGCTTATTAAGTTCATTTATGACATACTTAGCATACTTAGGTAAAAAATGGCATGATAATCTTTGTTAGCTCCAAAATGATATAGATTTAGCTTATTTTCCTTGAAAATGACATAATAACCTTACTAAGCTCCAAAATGACCTATTTACCTAGCTTAGCTCTAAAATGACCTACACTTAGCATTTTTACCTAGCTTAGCAATAAAATGACATTTTTACCTACCTTAGTTAGAAAAAGATAAAGAAGAGGAGAGGAGAAAAAGAAAGAGAGAAAAAAATCTTCTTCTTCTTCTTCTAACTAGTCTTCTTCTTCTTCTAACTTTCATGTTTCCCAATTTGCAGATTTGCTTTACATGAGGAAGCTTGGATTCATGGAGTGTACTATTCTTCTGGTGCTTCCTTGTTGTTTATGAAAACTTGTTTGGATATGTATGTCTATATGGATATGTTGTTGGAAACTTGTTTCTGGTTATGTATATATGGATATGTTTGACTTTGTTGAACTATGTTGTTGGATTTGATGAAATATGTTGTTGGACATGTTGTTGGATATGTATGCATGTATATCTGTGTTTGAAACCATGTATAATTAATGGGATTTAAATAAAGACATGGGATATATAGCCTCTTTGCTGTCCGCTAGCAGACGGTAAAGAGCTTTGCCGTCTGCTAGCAGACGGTAAAGAGCTCTGCCGTCTGCTAGCAGACAGCAAAGAGGACACGTGGCAGTCACCTGTGCAAACTGGGAACACTGGCTTCCTATTTGGTCATTTTGTCATCTGCTGGCAGACGGTAAAGTGACCAGCTATGCCGTCTGCGAGCAGATGGCAAAGATTCAAACATCTTTGCCGTCTGCTGGTAGATGACATAGCTGGACACATGGCAGCTTCCCAGTGCTGCCTAGCTGAGCTCTTTGCCATCTGTCAGTGGACAGCATAGAGCTTCGACTCTTTGCCGTCCGCTGGCAGACGTCAAAGAGCGACGTTAACCCCCTAACGGCTCTCACGCCACCGCACTGCCGTCCGCTGTCTTTGCCATCTGCTGGCCTCATATGGCGGACGGCATAATCCTTTGTCATCCGCTTCTAGGAAGCGAACGGCAAAGAAGGCCTTTGCTGGCACGTGTTCATCCGGACAGTTTGTCGTCCGCTAGGGGACGGCAAAGAAGTTTGCCGTCCATGATCTATGCCTTTGTTGTCTGCCATGGCGGATGGCAAAGAAGCTGATTCCAGTAGTGATATGCTTTGATCACTTTATCAAAGCATATATTCCAACTCCGAGATGCTTGCACCAGTCCATAGATGAATCGCTGGAACTTGCTCACTTTTTAGCACCTTTAGGATCGACAAAACCGTCTTGTTGCATCATATACAACTCTTCTTTTAAGAAATCCATGAAGGTATATAGTTTTGACATCCATTTGCCAGATTTCATAAAATGCGGCAATTGCTAACATGATTCGGCAGCTTTTAAGCATCGATACGAGTGAGAAAATCTCATCGTAGTCAACACCTTGAACTTGTCGAAAACATTTTGCGACAATTCAAGCTTTGTAGATAGTAACACTACTATCATTGTACGTCTTCCTCTTGAAGATCCATTTATTCTTAATGACTCACCGATCATCGGGCAAGTCAATCAAAGTCCATACTTTGTTCTCATACAGGGATCCCATCTCAGATTTCATGGTCTCAAACCATTTCGCGGAATCTAGGCTCATCATCGCTTCCTCATAGTTCGTAGGTTCGTCATGGTCAAGTAACATGACATCCAGAACAGGATTACCGTACCACTATGGTGCGGATCTCACTCTGGTTGACCTACGAGGTTCGGTAGTAACTTGATCTGAAGTTACATCATCATTAGCTTCCTCACTAATTGGTGTAGGAGTCACAGGAATAGATTTCTGTGATGAACTACTTTCCAATAAGGGAGAAAGTACAGTTACCTCATCAATTTCTACTTTCCTCCCGCTCACTTCTTTCGAGAGAAACTCCTTCTCTAGAAAGGATCCATTCTTAGCAACGAATGTCTTACCTTTGGATCTGTGATAGAAGGTGTACCCAACTGTCTCCTTTGGGTATCTTATGAAGACACATTTCTCCAATCTGGGTTTGAGCTTATCAGGATGAAACTTTTTCACATAAGCATCGCAACCCCAAACTTTAAGAAACGACAACTTTGGTTTCTTGCCAAACCACAGTTCATATGGCGTCGTCTCAACGGATTTAGATGGTGCCCTTTCTAACATGAATGCAGTTGTCTCTAATGCATAACCCCCAAACGGTAGTGGTAAATCGGTAAGAGACATCATAGATTGCACCATATCTAATATAGTACGGTTATGATGTTTGGACACACCATTACACTGTGGTGTTCCAGGTGGCGTGAGTTGGGAAACTATTCCGCATTGTTTCAAATGAAGACCAATCTCGTAACTCAAATATTCTGCTCCACGATTAGATCGTAGAAACTTTATTTTCTTGTTACGATGATTTTCCACTTCACTTTGAAATTATTTGAACTTTTCAAATGTTTCAGATTTAGGTTTCATCAAGAAGATATACCCATATCTTACTCAAATCATGTGTGAAGGTCAGAAAATAATGATACCTACCGCGAGCCTCAACACTCATCGGACTGCATACATCAGTGTGTATTATTTCCAACAAGTCTGTTGCTTGCTCCATTGTTCCGGAGAACGGAGTCTTAGTCATCTTGCCCATGAGGCATGGTTCGCAAGCATCAACCGATTCATAATCAAGTGATTCCAAAAGCCCATCAACATGGATTTTCTTTATGCGCTTTACACCAATATGACCTAAACGGCAGTGCCACAAATAAGTTGCACTATCATTATTAACTTTGCATCTTTTGGCTTCAATATTATGAATATGTGTATCACTACGATCGAGATTCAATAAACCATTCACCTTGGGTGTATGACCATTGAAGGTTTTATTCATGCAGACAGAACAACAATTATTCTCTGACTTTAAATGAATAATTGTATTGAAATAAACATGATCAAATCATATTCATGCTTAACGCAAACACCAAATAACATTTATTTAGGTTCACCACTAATCCCGAAAGTACAGGGAGTGTGCGATGATGATCATATCAATCTTGGAACCACTTCAAACACACATCGTCACTTCACCCTTAACTAGTCTCTGTTCATTCTACAACTCCCGTTTCGAGTTACTAATCTCAGCAACTGAACTAGTATCAAATACTGAGGGGTTGCTATAAACACTAGTAAAGTACACATCAATAACATGTATATCAAATATACCTTTGTTCACTTTGCCATCCTTCTTATCCGCCAAATACTTGGGGCAGTTCTGCTTCCAGTGACCAGTCCCTTTGCAGTAGAAGCACTTAGTCTCAGGCTTAGGTCTAGACTTGGGCTTCTTCACTTGAGCAACAACTTGCTTGCCGTTCTTCTTGAAGTTCCCCTTCCTCCCTTTGCCCTTTTCTTGAAACTAGTGGTCTTGTCAACCATCAACACTTGATGCTTTTCTTGATTTCTACCTTCGTCGATTTCTACATCACGAAGAGCTTGGGAATCATTTCTGCTATACCTTGCATATTATAGTTCATCACTAAGTTCTAGTAACTTGGTGATAGTGACTAGAGAACTTTGTCAATTACTATCTTATCTGGAAGATTAACTCCCATTTGATTCAAGCAATTGCAGTACCCAGACAATCTAAGCACATGCTCACTGGTTGAGCTATTCTCCTCCATCTTTGTAGGCAAAGTACTGTCAAAGGTGTCCTACCTCTCGACACGGGCATGAGTATGAAATACCAATTTCAACTCTTAGAACATCTTATATGTTCCGTGACATTTCAAAACATTTTTGACGTCCCGGTTCTAAGCCGTAAAGCATGGTGCACTAAACTATCAAGTAGTCATCATACCGAGCTTTGCCAAATGTTCATAATGTTTGTATCTGCTCCTGCAATAGGTCTGTCACCTAGCGGTGCATCAAGGACATAATTCTTCTGTGCAGCAATGAGGATAATCCTCAGATCACGGACCTAGTCTGCATCATTGCTACTATTATCTTTCAACATAGTTTTTCTCTAGGAACATATGAAAAAATAAACGGGGAGCTACGTCGCGAGCTATTGATCTACAACATAGTTATGCAAATACTATCAGGACTAAGTTCATGATAAATTAAAGTTAAATTAATCATATTACTTAAGTACTCAAACTTAGACAAACATCCCTCTAATCATCTAAGTGATCACGTGATCCACATCAACTAAACCATGTCCGATCATCACGTGAGATGGAGTAGTTTTCAATGGTGAACATCACTATGTTGATCATATCTACTATATGATTCACGCTCGACCTTTCGGTCTCAGTGTTCCGAGGCCATATCTGCATATGCTAGGCTCGTCAAGTTTAACCCGAGTATTCTGCGTGTGCAAAACTGTCTTACACCTGTTGTAGATGAACGTTGAGCTTATCACACCCGATCATCACGTGATGTCTCAGCACGACGAACTTTGGCAACGGTGCATACTCAGGGAGAACACTTTTACCTTGAAATTTAGTGAGAGATCATCTTATAATGCTACCATTAAACAAAGCAAAATAAGATGCATAAAGGATAAACATCACATGCAATCAATATAAGTGATATGATATGGCCATCATCATCTTGTGCCTTTGATCTCCATCTCCAAAGCACCTTCATGATCACCATCGTCACCGGCGCGACACCTTGATCTCCATCGTAGCATCGTTGTCGTCTCGCCAACTATTGCTTCTACGACTATCGCTACCGCTTAGTGATAAAGTAAAGCAATTACAGGACAATTGCATTGCATACAATAAAGCGACAACCATATGGCTCCTGCTAGTTGCCAATAACTCCGTTACAAAACATGATCATCTCATACAATAAATATAGCATCATGTCTTGACCATATCACATCACAACATGCCCTGCAAAAACAAGTTAGACGTCCTTTACTTTGTTGTTGCAAGTTTTACGTGGCTGCTACGGGCTGAGCAAGAACCGTTCTTACCTACGCATCAAAACCACAATGATAGTTCGTCAAATTGGTGTTGTTTTAACCTTCTCAAGGACCGGGCGTAGCCACACTCGGTTCAACTAAAGTTGGAGAAACTGACACCCGCCAACCACCTGTGTGCAAAGCACGTCGGTAGAACCAGTCTCGCGTAAGCGTACGCGTAATGTCGGTCCGGGCCGCTTCATCCAACAATACCGCCGAACCAAAGTATGACATGCTGGTAAGTAGTATGACTTGTATCACCCACAAATCACTTGTGTTCTACTCGTGCATATAACATCTACGCAATAACCTGGCTCTGATGCCACTGTTGGGGACGTAGTAATTTCAAAATTTTCCTACCCACACGCAAGATCATGGTGATGCATAGCAACGAGAGGGGAGAGTGTCTTCCACGTACCCTCGTAGACCGTTAAGCGGAAGTGTTATGTCAACGCGGTTGATGTAGTCGTACGTCTTCACGATCGACCAATCCTCAGTACCGAACGTATGGCACCTCCGCGTTCAGCACACATTCAACTCGGTGACGTCCCGTGAACTGGGGCACCGCGCACGGCTGGGAGAGATCAATGATCAACTTGTGTGTCTAGAGGTGCCCCCTGCCCCCGTATATAAAGGAGCAAGGGGGGAGGCCGACCGGCCCTAGAGGGTGCGCCAGGAGGAGGAATCCTCCTCCTAGTAGGAGTAGGATTCCCCTCTTTCCCACTCCTACTAGGAGGGTGATACGTCTCCGTCGTATCTACTTTTCCAAACACATTTGCCCTTGTTTTGGACTCTAACTTGCATGATTTGAATGGAACTAACCCGGACTAATGCTGTTTTCAGCAGAATTGCCATGGTGTTATTTATGTGCAGAAACAAAAGTTCTCGGAATGACCTGAAACTCCATGGAGATTATTTTTGCAAATAATAAAAAATATTGGCAAAGAATCAAGGCCAGGGGGCCCATACCCTAGCCACGAGGGTGGAGGCCGCGCCCCCCTGCCTCGTGGCCCCCCTGGAGCTCCACCGACCTCAACTCCAACTCCATATATTCGTGTTCGGGGAGAAAAAAATAAATAAGAAGGATTCATCGCGTTTTACGATATGGAGCCGCCGCCAAGCCCTAAACTCTCTCGGGAGGGCTGATCTGGAGTCCGTTCGGGGCTCCGGAGAGGGGAATCCGTCGCCGTCGTCATCATCAACCATCCTCCATCACCAATTTCATGATGCTCACCACTGTGCGTGAGTAATTCCATTGTAGGCTTGCTGGACGATGATGGGTTGGATGAGATTTATCATGTAATCGAGTTAGTTTTGTTAGGGTTTGATCCCTAGTATCCACTATGTTCTGAGATTGATGTTGCTATGACTTTGCTATGCTTAATGCTTGTCACTAGGGCCCGAGTGCCATGATTTCAGATCAGGACCTATTATGTTTTCATGAATATATGTGAGTTATTGATCCTATCTTGCAAGTCTATAGTCACCTACTATGTGTTACGATCCGGCAACCCCGAAGTGACAATAATCGGGACCACTCCCGGTGATGACCGTAGTTTGAGGAGTTCATCTATTCACTATGTGTTAATGCTTTGGTCCGGTACTCTATTAAAAGGAGGCCTTAATATCCCTTAGTTTCCATTAGGACCCCGCTGCCACAGGAGGGTAGGACAATAGATGTCATGCAAGTTCTTTTCCATAAGCACATATGACTATATTCGGAATACATGCCTACATTACATTGATGATTTGGACCTAGTTCTGTGTCACCCTATGTTATGATTGTTACATGATGAACCACATCCGGCATAATTCTCCATCACCGATCCAATGCCTACGAGCTTTTCACATATTGTTCTTCGCTTATTTACTTTTCCGTTTCTATTGTTACGATCACTATAAAACACCGAAAATATTACTTTTGCTACTGTTACCTTTTACCACCATTGCCACTACTATCATATTACTTTGCTACTAAACACTTTGCTGCAGATATTAAGTTTCTAGGTGTGGTTGAATTGACAACTCAGCTGCTAATACTTGAGAATATTCTTTGGCTCCCCTCGTGTCGAATCAATAAATTTGGGTTGAATACTCTACCCTCGAAAACTGTTGCGATCCCCTATACTTGTGGGTTATCAAGACTATTTTCTGACACCGTTGCCGGGGAGCATAGCTCTATTCTTTGAGTCACTTGGGATTTATATCTGCTTATCATTATGAAGAACTTGAAAGATCCAAGAACCAAGATTTATCCCTCAACTACGAGGGGAGGTAAGGAACTGCCATCTAGCTATGCACTTGATTCACCTTCTGTTTTGAGTAAGCTTGCGACACCTAGACCTGCTTCTACTATTAATTCTGATATGTCGCATATTATTGATGATGCCACTTGTGCTATGCATGATACTTATGATGAAACTACTTCCACGCTTGATACTATTGTGCCACTTGGTGAATTTCTTGATGAACAACTTGCTAGGGCTAGAGAGAATGAAATTATTGAAAGTGATAATATTGATGAAAGTGATGATGAAGGCTCTCCTAATAAATATGAATTACCTGTTGTGCCTGAGGGCTATGTTATGGATGAAGAAACTAAAAGAGACATTCTTGCTTGCAATGATAGAAGTGATCTTAAGAAATTATTAGCTAAGCTTAAACAAAAAACTCTGAATGCTAGAATGAAATATGATCCTGCTTATGCTACTTCACCTATCTTTGTTACTGATAAGGATAATGAATTCTCTATTGATCCTGATATAATTACTTTGGTTGAATCTGATCCTTTTTATGGCTATGAATCTGAAACTGTTGTGGCACATCTTACTAAATTAAATGATATAGCTACCCTGTTCACTAATGATGAGAGAACTCGCTACTTTTATATCCTTAAAATATTTCCGTTATCATTAAAGGGTGATGCTAAGATATGGTTTAATTCTATTGATCCTGGTTGTGTGCGTAGTCCCCAGGATATGATTTATTACTTCTCCGCTAAATATTTCCCTGCTCATAAGAAACAAGCTGCCTTAAGGGATATATATAATTTTGTGCAAATTGAAGAAGAGAGTCTCCCACAAGCTTGGGGGAGGCTTCTCCAATTACTTAATGCTTTGTCTGATCATCATCTTAAGAAAAATGAAATACTTGATATCTTTTATAATGGACTAACCGATGCTTCCAGAGATTACCTGGATAGTTGTGCTAGTTCTGTTTTCAGGGAAAGAACACCGGATGAAGCTAGAATTCTATTGAATAATATGTTGACAAAGGAAAATAATTGGACACTTCCTGAGCCAGCTCCTAAGCCTATTCCTAAACCAACTCCGAAGAAAAGGTGTTGGGGATATAGCTATCAGTTATGATCCGCCCAGGAGGGGCCGGGTCAGTCCCAATGACAGGTCACAAAGGAAGCCCAATAAACATTCAAGGTGATAGTTTATTAAGGCCTATAGAAGGCCTAAGCCCAGAGGCGGCTTAAGGCCCAATATTGTAAACTGCCGTATGTAAAGAAAGACTTGTAAGGAAAGGCATGTAAAAGAAGTCACCGAGCCAGACACGCTTTATGAGCCAGCCGGGACTGTAGGCCGCCAGGCGTCAGCCCGTGTATATAAGGGGACGACCCGGTGGCGGCTTAGGGCAAGAAAGAAGAGATCGAGAACCAAGCCAGCGGATTAGCCTCTTGGTGATCGAAACCCCAGCAATTCCAACACAACTAGACGTAGGCTTTTACCTTCATCATAAGGGGCCGAACTAGTATAAAACCTCTCGTGTCCTTTGTCCCAATTAACCCCTTTAAGCTTCCTAGTTGTGATGGCCCTACGACTAAGTCCTTCTTTTAGGACATCTGCCATGACGATTCCACGACAGTTGGCGCCCACCATGCGGCCAGCGCACGGTGGATTTGAGTTCTTGAAGGGCAGCTTCCAAGGGCTCAGGGGATACGTTGTGGGCCGGATGACCAAGAGTCATTGTGGCAAGCTCTACATCGACGACGAAGGCTGGGGCCCCGAGGCCGGCTAAATTGAGTACGGGTACTGGGTCCCCTTCGGCGGGATTCATGTCTTCATCGGCCGGATCGGCGAATCAGGCCCTGAGCCAGACATCTGCACCAACATCATCGAGACGGCTCAGCGTGCGAGACCCGCCCAGGCTCGACCCGCCATAAACCATGCTTTTGTGGGTTACATCCATGGAGGTGAATACTTGGAAGGATCAGTGGATGGAGGTGAGGCGACCATCTGTTCGGACGCTACGTCATCAACAGGCGAGACGGACTCGTTGTATCAGTCGCGGGAGGGCATGCTTGGGGGCTGTTCCGATGGCAACAGTATTCCGGACCCCTTTGAGCCGCCAAATCGAGCTGGAGTTTTCATGGCAGGCACCCAGCCCGGGCAGAACTCAACGGCTGCGGCAGTGACGACCACCGGGTCAGCAGCGGCCGGGTCAGGAGACCCCGCGCGCTCCCCGGCTCAGATACTAATGGACCTCATGGATAAGCTGATGACCCTGTTGACTGTCGTGGTGGAACCGGCGGATAAAGTTCAGCACGATGTGAAGGTGGCACGGGTGCGCGAAGAGATGGCACAGGACAAGGAAAACTTAGCGGCTGAAGAGGTCAGGATGGCCGCAGAGCGGGCGGCTTTGGACGCTCGTGCTCAGCAGCTTCAAGCAGAAACTTTCTAGCTCTCGATGGGTCTGAACGCGTCAAACAAGGTCATGAGGAGAAGGCAGCAGAAAACTCAATTACGTCTACCACTGACGCTCGATCCTAGGAACCTTTTCCATACACCTGGGGCCAGTCCAAGTAACCCGCCAGAGGCAAATCGGATCACCACACCTGGAGCACCTGTTCAGCCGCGGGCCATGGAACCGCCTCGCATGCATACCGCTCCGCCTCATTATGCGCCAACCCCGCTGGGTCACTTCTCCAATCCTTTGGAAAACCTCATTGTTGCATTGACTCGTTTGGCGGCTCTCCCGATGGAAGGCGACTCTCCGACAGTAGTCAAGACACGAAGGGTGAGGGAGCTTCTTCAGACAGCTCTGGCACAGCAAGATGCGTACTCTTATAGTCGAGACAGAATCCATTCAACCCCTCGCCCGAGCCGGAGCCCGAGCTATAGCAGGCATATGGACTTAGCTGAGATGTCAAGCAATGCTCAACGCCGCAACCAGCCGCGCAGGCATGAGCCGGTGCAGGCAAGAGCCCTTAACTTAGCGGATCAGGAGAGGATTTGACAAGAGGCTGAGCGGGCGATTCAATTGGCAGCTGAGCAGGCGGCTCATCAGACTTTCCCGGATTATCCAGCAACCTTTGTTGAGGCAGGAGTAGCCACAAGGACCGAAGGCATTCCTTTCTTGGTGCCGGCGATACGTAATGAACGCTTACCTAAGGACTTCAAGGGACCTCGTAAAGTGCCTAACTACACGGCCGATTTGCAGCCTGGGGCATGGATTGAGAGTTACGAGATGGCAATGGAGCTTTTGGAGGTCAGCGATGCAGCGATGGCTAAGTACTTCACCATGATGTTGGATGGAACGGCTCGCACTTGTTTGAAAGGGTTGCCACCCAATTCCATCGGCTCATGGGCGGAGTTGAAGGCCCGGTTCATTCAAAACTTCAAGGACACATGTAAGTAACCTATGTCAATCGTGGACCTGACTAACTGTAAGCAATAGGAAGGGGAGTCCACAACCCATTGGGTGCGCCAGGTCAAGGAGATAATACATTCATCTACTAAGATGGATGCTGGATCGGCAGTCTTAATGTTGGAGAAAAAATGCCGTTTTGAACCTCTGAAACAGAAGCTGGGGCGACTCAAGCGTGACTGCAATGACATGGGCCAGTTGATGGCGGCTCTGGTTAAATATGCTGATTTAGATAATACTAAGGATCCCTTGTCTGATGAGGAGAAAACAGGGAAGGGAAAGAAGAACAACAATGGCAAGGGTCACCAACATAACCCGGCAAATCAAGGAGGTAATAAATGTAAGGCTGACGAATTTGTGGCTAACACCAATACACAGTGTAACAATCAATGGCGCAAGGGTAGGCAACCCCCTCGGTCAGGCGGGTCAGGTCCCACCCTCGAGCAACTATTGAATGAACCTTGCCCAAGACACGGCACCCCGGAGAAGCCAGCAACCCATCTGTGGAAGGACTGTACGATCATGAAGGCATTTAAAAATTCAAACGCGTTTGACGGAGGTCACGGGCCTGGCGGCGGTTCAGGCGGAGGCAACATTCATGGCCCGGGCCCCGGTTCAGGTAGAAGTAGTTTTCACGGTCAAGGCCATACAGGTAACCAGGGAAGTTACAATCAACAACTCGGCCAAGGCAATCAGTAGCAACAGTCCGGATATCAGAGCAACCCAAAACAGTTGAATAGTGGGCAATACCATGTATTTACCACTAGTTTGTGCAAGAGGGGCCAGAAGCTTCATAAGAGGGTTGTCAATGCTGTTGAGCCTGTGATACCACGTTATTTGAGGTGGTCTGAACAGCCTATTGTGTGGAGCAAAGAAGATCATCCTCCTCGGGTTGACAACCCGGGTCACTTAGCCTTGGTAGTGGCACCTCAGGTCGGTGGATATAAATTCACTAAAGTTCTTATGGATGGAGGTAGTAGCATCAACATCCTCTACTATGAGACATTCCGTGGGATGGGGTTGACTGATAAGAGTCTTAAGCAATCCAACACTGTTCTTCACGGTGTTGTACCTGGCAAATCGGCATACCCGGTTGGTAAGATTGAGCTAGAATAGCCTTAGGGGATGAATATGATTCCAGGGCGGAGAAGTTAACTTTTGAGGTGGTTAAGATCAAAAGCCCATATCATGTTCTGTTTGGACAGCCGGCTTACGCCAAGTTCATGACTCGGCCGTATTATGTATATCTACAGCTCAAGATGCCGGGTTATAAGGGCACCATTACAGTGCATCGAAGCCGGAAAATAGCCCTGGAGTGTGAAGAAGGAGATGTTGCGTATGCTGAGTCTGTTTGTGCAATAGAGGAGTTAAAGTTTTATAAAGATAATGTTGACCCGGCAGACATGACATCGTTAAAGAAGCCAACAACGGAGCATGAGCCGGTGTTGAAATTCAAATCAGCTAATGACACCAAGACGGTTGACTTTGTGCTCGGCGACTCATCCAAACAGTTCATCATCAGTGCCAACTTGGATCCAAAATAGGAAAGCGCGCTCATCGAGTTCATCCGTGAGAATCGGGACATCTTTGCATGGAAACCTTCTAATATGCCGGGTGTCCCGAGAGAACTCGCTGAGCACACTCTCAATATTGATCCGAAGTTTAAGCCGGTCAGACAGTTTCTCCAGTGGTTTAACGAGGAAAGGCGCAAGGCCATTGGAGAGGAGGTGGCTGGCTCTTGGCAGCCGGGTTCATTGTGGAAGTTCTTCACCCGGAGTGGTTGGCCAACCCGGTGCTTATACTCAAGAAGAATGGCACCTGGCGTATGTGTGTGGATTACACTGATTTAAACAAAGCTTGTCCAGCTGACCCTTTTGCCCTCCCTCATATTGATCAGATCATTGATGCTATGACGGGTTGCACGCGTTTGAGTTTTCTGGATGCTTATTCAGGTTATAATCAGATCAAAATGGCAGTTAAGGACCAGGAGATGACATCCTTCATTACTCCGTTTGGAGCCTTCTGCTATGTGTCTATGCCTTTTGGGCTTAAGAGTGCCCAGGCGACTTATCAACGATGTGTGCAGAATTGTCTTCACAACCAGATTGGGCACAATGTTCATGCTTATGTAGATGATATCGTGGTGAAGTCCAGAAAAGAGGAAACCTTAGTAACAGATCTGAAGGAGACCTTTGATAACCTCCGAGTCTACAAGATGATGCTTAACCCGGCTAAGTGTGTTTTTGGAGTTCTTGCTGGCAAACTCTTGGGTTTTTTGGTGTCTAACAAAGGTATTGAAGCTAACCCGAAGAAAATTAAGGCAATCACCTCCCTGGCCAAACCGGTATGCATCAATGACGTTCAACGGCTATCGGTTCGTGTCGCTGCTTTGAGCCGGTTCATAAGCCGGTTAGGGGAGAAGGCAATGCCTTTGTATCAGATGATGAAAAAGATGGATGATTTTGTTTGGAGCGATGCTGCAAACTCTGCTTTTGAGGATCTGAAGAAACAACTTGCTGAGCCGCCAGTTCTTGTTGCTCCGATTGAGAAAGAGCCGCTATTGTTATATGTAGCCGCTAACTCCCGAGCTGTTAGTGTGGCGATTGTGGTGGAACGCAAGGAGGCTGGTAAGGAACATCCGGTCCAACGGCCGGTTTACTACGTTAGTGAAGTGTTCATTGAGTCTAAACAAAGATATCCACATTGGCAGAAACTCGTATATGGGGTATTCATGGCGAGCCGGAAGCTCAAGCATTACTTTCAAGGTCACCCAATCACTGTGGTTAGCTCTGCTCCGTTGGGAGACATCATTCAAAATAGAGAAGCCACTGGACGAGTCGCCAAGTGGGCCATTGAGCTTGGGTCTCATGGGTTGAAGTATGTACCACGTACTGCGATCAAATCTCAAGCGCTGGTTGACTTTATTAATGATTGGATAGAACTGCGGATGCCAGAAGAGAAACCAGATAACACGTATTGGACGATTCACTTTGATGAGTCCAGGCAATTGGAAGGCTCGAGGGCTGGAGTTGTTTTAACTTCCCCTCGAGGTGACAAGTTTTGTTATGTGCTGCGACTGATGTTTCCCTGTACTAACAACGTAGTAGAGTATGAAGCCTTTCTCCATGGTCTTCGAATGGCCAAAGAGATGAGCCTGAGACGGGTCCGGTGTCTTGGCGATTCAGATCTGGTGGCTCAACAGGTGTCAGGCAAGTGGGATTCAAAGGACCCTCTCATGGCGGCTTATCGCCATGAAGTCGATGCTGTTGTAGGACATTTTAAAGGTTATCAGGTGGAACACATTGACCGTAGGAAGAACGAACCGGCGGATTCTCTAAGCCGGTTGGGGTCTCAGCGTAAGCCGGTGCCACCTAACACCTTTTTGGATGTTTTGCATAACCCATCTGTTAAGTTACCTACAGAGGAAGATTTGGCCGTTCCTGACCCGGAGGCACAGTTGGTGGCGGCTCTTCACGTCATCCCAGATTGGACAGTACCGTTCTTGGCTTACATGCCCCGGGGCGAGTTGCCAGAGGATGAGACCCTAGCCCGCCAGATAACCCAGCGGTCTAAGTCAATGACGATTTCTGACGGAGAGTTATACCATCGCAGCGTCTCTGGACCGTTTCAGTGGTGTGTTTCTCCTGAAGAAGGCCAAGAGATACTTCGTGAAATCCATGAAGGGGATTGTGGTCATCATGCCGGGTCAAAGTCTCTTGTGGCCAAAGCTTTTCGTCATGGTTTTTATTGGTTGACGGCTCACGCTGATGCAGAGGATCTGGTCAGTAGGTGTGATGGATGTCAAAAATTTGCACGGCGAGCACATGTACCGGCTCTGGAGTTGCAGATGATTCCAATCACCTGGCCGTTTGCGCTCTGGGGGCTTGACATGGTTGGACCTTTCAAAAGGTCCAAGGATAAAAAGACACATCTTTTAGTAGCAGTTGACAAATTCACAAAGTGGGTTGAGGCGGAGCCAGTTAGTAAGTGTGACGCAGCCACAGCGGTTCAGTTCATGAAAAAGGTGATCTTTCGCTTTGGTTTTCCACACAGCATTATCACTGACAATGGTACTAATTTATCCCAAGGGGCTATGGAGGAGTTCTATCAATGTGAGCATATCTGGCTTGACGTTTCTTCTGTATCTCACCCTCAATCCAATGGGCAGGCTGAGAGAGCAAATCAGGAAATCTTAAAAGGTCTCAAACCCTGGCTCATGGTTCCCTTACAACAGACGCCGGGTTGTTGGGTAGAGGAGTTACCCTCAGTGTTGTGGAGTATTAACACCACCCCTAACAGATCTACGGGTTATACACCCTTCTTCATGGTTTATGGAGCGGAAGCAGTGCTACCTAGTGACATCCGTCATGACTCGCCTCGTGTGGCGGCTTATGTTGAAGCTAATAACGAACAAGCCAGACAGGATGTGCTTGACTTATTAGATGAGGAAAGAGACTTAGCAGCAGCTCGATCAGCAATTTATCAACAGGACCTGCGCCCCTATCACAGCCGCCGGGTTAAGTCCAAGACTTTTCAAGAAGGTGACCTGGTGCTCCGGCTCATCCAGGATCTGTCAGATGCACACAAGCTATCCCCGCCTTGGGAAGGACCCTTTGTGGTCAGCAAGAACTTAAACAACGGGTCATATTACCTCATTGACGTTTGAGAGCACAAAGACTCACGTAAGTCGAAGGAAGAGACCCGCCGGCCGTGGAACATTGCTCAACTTCGGCCATACTACACCTGAGCCACCGGCTCTCATCATGTACATACTTAGACATTGTATATATCATGATAAGTAATAAAGCAGGACCTCTGTCCTTTTGCTTTTCAAAGATTTTAAATCTTTACTCTTTTTTACTATTTAAAATGACTATTAAGGAGCTGATCATATCTGAATCAAGTTTAACCTTTTTGGTCCGGCTTACGATCATATTCGAATCTAGCTAAAAATCTCAAGGTCACTTGGGGGCTTCCTGTTCAAACATAGGTCGTATTCGAACCAAAGAGAACATAGCTGTCGTAACTCTCTTGATCGGCTCAAAGCCAAACTCACTAGGGGGCTTCTTGATCGTATCCGAATCATAGCTTAACCCCTCTTGGGTCCGACTTGGATCGTATTCGAATCAGGGTCGTTAAAAACCTCTCAAGGTCATTTGGGAGCTTCCTATTCAAAAATAGGTCGTATTCAAACCAAAGAGAACATAGCTGTTGGTACCCTTTTGATCGGCGCAACCCCAAAGCCACTGGGGGCTATTTGATCGTATTCGAATCTTAGCTTAACCCCTTTGGTCCGGTTTACTAATCGTATTCGAATCAAAAACCCCCAACCTTTCATTACAAGGTTATTTATATTGTTTACCACCTGGTGTTTGTTTTATTGGTTTTTTTGTCTCAATTTTAAACAATCAGCATGGTCTTTTCGCCGGCTTGACTATTTGACAATAAGCCACCAAGGCATAAGAATCATCAGGTATTTAGAAGCATTGACTTCTCAAAAAAGGACTGGATCGTCAGCCTCACCACTCGGGTCATATAAACCGGTGGTCCATAGGTCGAAGATACATGTATGACTGTTGTTTATGAACAGTTTTCTTTATGTGTTACTCCAAGGTTATTTCAAACCTGTTTTAGCTTTACGTTTAGTTTGCTTATCTACTATAATAAAACTTTTGGTCATGAACCGGGTCTTCTGACCCGTTCAGTGTTAAACCGCCAAGCAAGTATTTCCCTTTTGTTACAGGAACAGAGTGGAAATATTACAAGGATAACCATGACTGTGATGCACATATTGAAATAAGGAAGCACAGAGTCACACACGGAATTTTATGCATGATGGCATAGGCAAAATATGCAGTGTTTCAAAGCTAATTCTATTGCAAGGCTTCTTAAAGCCCACAAGGATGGTTCTCACTCTTCCCTCGCCGGTTCACCTCCTTCTATCAATTGAAAGCTGGGATTGGACCAATCAAAGCCGTTCACAGCAACGAACTCTGATTCATCGTCAATCAATCCAGCCGGATCAACCTCTGGAGCGAAAGTGTGTTGACGAACTGGCGAGATAAGGTCTGTTACTTTGTAGGAAGGAGTCGCCATCTTCTTATTTTCCAAATCAAACCCCGGCTGGTATTTATCGATATTTGTTTCATCTCCGAGAATGGTGGCCTGAGGTCGCACCTCCCTCATGCAAGCAACGAAGTCATCCTATTCAAATAGAGACCCGTCTTATTTCACCGTGGGGTACCCTCTGGCTACATCTGCTGGGTCTAGATCTGGCACCCAAGCCTTGGAGCGGCTCAGCGCAGTCAAAGCTCCGGCTCTGGCACAGGATCGCTTGACTTCTTGGAACCTGGCGGGTAAGATTGACAGCTTTTTCAAGACATCACTGAACCGGTTGGGTCCTTGATTGGCAGGAGAGATAGCGGCAAGTGCCCGTTGTGCGCCAATGTACAACTACTCCACTAAGGTATAGACTGCCTTCAGTTTAGTCATGTTGTCTTGGCTCAGATTCTTGCTTCGCGGGCCTGCACATATTTTGTACACAAAGGGTCAACTAGTGGTTTATATTCCGGGTCAGCAGAAGGTACAAAAGATCAGTACAGATGATGTACCAAAGATGGCGGAAACCATCTGCGACACCCGGTCTTTTAATCCGGTCAGCTCCGTAGTAACCTCTTCAAGAGCTGCTTCAGCTTTTTCGGCGCGTTGTTTCAGCAGCGTTTTCTGTTCAGCCTAGGTTTTCTTCTTGGCGGTCAATCTGGTTCTCAATGTCTCCGTCTCAGCAAGACTTAATTGCAGTTTGGAGTCAGCAGACTTGATTTCTGCCTCCTGATCCGCCAGCTGGGTCTTCGCATCAGTTAACTGCAAGCTCAGTTCAGATAAGGCATTCTACAAAACATACACAGGTGTGTCAAGGTTTCCATTAAAGTCCAAGAGTCAAGATTCAAGTCTCAAGTACTTTGCACTGCAAAACCACTTGACACTTGGGGGCTAATGTATGCCAAAACAAATTTTTATAACTCTACTATACTTCAAGTGCCAAGTACTTTACAAAGTAACAACACTTGGCACTTGGGGGCTAATGTATGATATTTAGCAAGTATCTTAAAGTAAGCCGGACTACAATATTTGTTGAGTTCGGCATAAGATAGTTAAGAAATTCAAAGTACCGGCTCATTTATGGTCAAGTGAACCGGCCCTTGGGGACTACCGGTGAAGTTTATTCTATTTTATTGGACTCCAGAAATATCTAAAGGTAAAGCTTTAGCCTATATCATAAGTCTACAGATCATTCAAGGTTTTATCATAATCTGAAGACTTGGGGGCTGGCAGAATATAAGTAAGCCGGAAGAGCATACCTCATACTTCAGCTACAACTGCTTGACCATTTCGATTTCTGAGTCACGGCTGGAGTGCACATGGCTTAGATAGCCGGACAATATGTCGTTGGCGTTCAGATGGCCATAATGAGAAATGTCAAAATGCACTTTTTGTCTCTCCAAAGCCTCTTGTTTAGCCGTGTGATGAGCCAACACGGTGGGATTCCCTGGCTCAACAAAGCGGCTTCTAGTGATCAGAACATCCTGGGCAGACAGCGATGGCGGGTTGGCTGAGCTGGATGGTCCGGTAGCAGAAGGATTAACGATGGTAGCGTCAGCTGACGGCTCAGGAGGATCTGATTGAGTATTGACAGCCGGGTCTTCTGGTGCTTCCGTCTGAGGGGGAGAAGGTGGCATGGCCAGTTCAGGTGCAAGAACTGGCGGGTCTTCCGCCGGCCTAGTCACGTTCGCCTTCTTGGACTTGGCTTGGCCACTAAGAAGGATATTATGAAACAGTCAGTATAAAAAAGCAGTTTGAAAGACACGGAGGAAAGATGATTTCTTACTTACCCAGGGGCGGTCTTAAAGGCCGGGAATTGAGTTTGAGATGAGTCGCCAGAAGAGCGGGACACCTCCTACAAAGATAAAATAAAGTTAATAGTACAAGGGAGAAGATCCATTAATGGAAAGTAAAAAAGCGAAGGAATAGACCTCATTCTGGTGCTTTTGAGGAGTTTGTTGAAGAACAACAGGCGGTTCATCGACGTTCCGGGCCTGACGGCAGCTCTCATGTTGCTGCTTTTTCGAAAGAAAATGAGGGTCCAGATAAGCCAAAGGGTGTGAAAACCTTACTTTTCGGGTTACGACTCGAAGTTTCTGTCTTGGCAAATGGGCTGAGTCGGAGGAAATAGTTACCTCTTCTTCCATGGCTTGACTGGCCCCCATGTCGTCCTGGCAATGATCAGTGTTAATAAGATTGTTAAAAAGCTAGCTAAGGGAGTCAAGGGCTACCTCCAACTCAGAAGTATCATCATCAAGCTTCAACAGATCTTCAGCGGTGCTTTTCTTCTTCTTCTTAGATCTTCGGGTCGTCTTCTTGGCGGTTATGGCGGCGGCTCTGGCTTTCTTGGCGGCTTCGTGATCGTACTTGGTGTCAGTGTACTAGAGTAGGGGTACCCTAGTATCCCTAACTTGTGCACGGGCAGTCGCAGCGTCCCGCGGCAAAGCTTGCCGGGTGATCGCCAAGGTCCTCCGTGGTTCCTTTGGAGCCATTCAAGAACAAAGTATCCAAGTCAAAGAGACAAGACCCCGGCAAGAGGAGCTTGCCGGGAAGGCCAACCAAGGCACCTCAAGACCCCGGCAAGAGGAGCTTGCCGGGAAGGCCAACCAAGGCATCTCAAGGAGCTTGCCACGACGCGCCACGCGTCCCGGCAAGGCCCGGTGAGCGATAAGCTCCCGGGCGCGACAAGACAACGACCGCGGCAAGGCGCTTGCCGCGGCAAGCCACTACTCTGTGCCCGCGCTCCAGCACATCCACCAACGTGTCGCTCTGGGACCCTTCCAGGCGTGCGTGGCGGAAGGCTGTGCAGCTTGGGGTGAGCGGTGGCAAGCGGCGCTGACAAGATCGCCATCGTGGCGAGCGGTGGCGTCCCTGACGGTCCCTTTTACACTGTTTAGGTGACGCAGACGGGCATTTAAGGCCCTTGTCCCCTGCCGTCAGGGTTAGGTATGATACACTGTAGCAGGTAGCTATACCTACCGCAGCACCTTTCCATTTTTACCCTTTGTCTCCGTTGCCACCTGTCGGTGACCCCTTGAGCATATAAAAGGAGGCCCATGCGCAACGTAGAGGGGGGTGAGCTAGCTCAGATACACTCACGCTCGGTCTCGTTAGCTGCTGGAGTGTACTGTAGCACTCCGCGCTCCCGAGCAAGAAATCAATACAAACCACAAAGCAGGAGTAGGGTTTTACGCATCCGTGCGGCCCGAACCTGGGTAAATCGCTCGCGTGTATCGCCTCGATTTGCTCTTTGCACGATCTCCGCCCCCGCCGAACCGAAAGGGACTCGGTCCGCCGGTCCCATAGGTGCCCGTGGATCAGTACCCCGGCATCTTTGGCGTGCCAGGTAGGGGGCGTCGAGGTTGCGTGAACCAGATCTGACGTTCACGCGGGCTAGATCTTCATCATCTTCATTGACATGCCGCCGAAGAAGAAGGCTTCGGAGGCGGCTGCTCCGCCCGCGCCGAACCCACCACCGCCGGAGCAAACGGCTGATGGGGCAGGCGCCGGCAGAAGGACGGGCGTCGACGAGGGAGCTCACAGTACTGCCAGGTCCAAGGACAAGGTTGCGCTGCCCATCGGCGGCGTAGCCGGCTCCCACAACGACCGGGCGCACTCCAAGACCTCGGCATCCGTACATGCACCGCGCCCATCTCAGGAGGCGCGGGACCGGCAGCGTCATGGTGCTCACGGTACCATGCGTTTGCTGGACCAAGATCGAGCTGGTGGATCCCGAAGTGCTCAAGACCAACATGCACGCCAACATGTTGGCACGAGCGAGGCACGGTCGCCTGGACGGGATACTGCTCCTTCTAACATAGTTAGAAGTCCGAGCATATCCCGCTCCTCGCACCGTTCGCCACCGCCACCCGCCACTGCAGCAGAAGCTTTGGCGCGAGCTCAACTGCTCCTGGATTACCCTCCAACGGCAGACAAGATCGACGACTGGAGGGCTACCATTCAGAGTCTCATCGGCTTCGCCAACGGCGACACGCAAAGGCAGCTGAGCACATCGCAGCCGCAGCAAGTCAGCCAGGCACGAGCCGGTGGTGACAAGACCGGTGGGGGTGCAACCACTGTGCACTCTCTGCCCCGAACTCCAAGATCGCCGACTCACCGGATCCACCTCGATAGCGACTCCACGGCGTCATCAGATCCGCGAGCTCGTCGCGATCAGCGCCAAGTTCTTCAAGAACGACAACAAGAAGACGCTCGTACTCGCATCGAGCGCCGAAGAGAAGCGCGACGTCAATCGGACCAGCGCGCTGGGCCCTCTGTCGACATGCATGCGCCAGGGGAACCAGGCGACTTGCCGTACGCGGTAGGTTGCCCTGCGTTTACTCGTGAGCTGCGGCAAGTACAGTGGCCCAGTATGAAGAATTTCAAGCCAGACGTTCCAGAGAAGTACGACGGCAAGACGCATCCGTCGGAGTTGCTCAGCATCTACACCATCGCGGTGCAAGCTGCCGGGGGGCGAGACGACAAGATCCTTGCCAACTACTTCCCGCTGGTGCTCAAGCCCAACGTCAGGTCCTGGCTCATGCACTTGCTGGACAACTCCATATCCTCCTGGGCAGACCTATGCCATCAGTTTGTCGGCGCCTTTACAGGCGGCCACAAACCTCATGGCCAAGAGAGTGACCTTCATCTGCTCGCCCAGAAGGAAGGAGAGCCCCTGCACAAGTACATTCAGAGGTTCAGCCGTGTACAGTACAACATCCCAGACGTCCACCCCGCCGCGGTCATCAGCGCATTTCATCAGAACGTGCGTAACCGCAGGATGCGGGAGGAGATGGCAATGTGCAGGATCAGAGACGTCAGTGAGCTGTATGCCCTGGCCGACGAGTGTGCACGTGCTGAGGAAGGGAGGAAACTCCCCGGAGAGAAGACCGGAGCAGAAGGATCTGACAGCGAGGATGCTGCCCCGGCAAAGAGAAACCGGCGGCGGAACAGGAAGAAGAAAGGCAAAGAGGTGCTAGTCGTTGAGCAGTCCGGCAACGAAGGTGGCGCCAAGAAGGCCAAAGTTGGTAGCTCCGGCAAGGAGATTGCCGCATGCACCAACTGTCAGGCTGTGGCAGTCGCCGACAAGCAGGACGGCACCGACAAGCAGTACTGCAAGATTCACCGTACCAAGGGCCATGACCTCCAGAGCTGCAAGAAAGTCGAGCAGCTTGTTCAGCACCAAAGGCTGAATACGAGCGACGCGACAAGGAGAGGGCCCAAGGAGGTGCTGGAGAATCCGGCAAGAAGCGCGCCGGCCGGGGAGGACGCCGCGGCAAGGCCAAGCAGCGGCAAGGAGATAGACCTCCCCGCGGCCGCGACAACGATGAAGACGACGACGACGACGAAGACATGGACGATGTCGAGACCAGCGAGCAGGAGTTCCAGAAAGCCACAGAGGTCTTGTGCGTTGACGGTGGTGCTTCTCTGCATACTTCACACCGCCAACTCAAGCAGTGGGTGCGGGAAGTCAGTGCAGCGGAACCACCTGTCGAGTCGCGCAAGCTTCTGAAATGGTCCAGCACGCCTATCATCTTTGACATTGAGGACCACCCTGATCGCACAACTGCGGTCGGGTGCTTGCCGATGTTGGTTTCACCAACTATCCGCAACCTCAAGGTCACTAAGATGCTAGTTGACGGCGGGGCCGTCTTGAACCTGATCTCCTCCGCTGTACTCCAAAAACTCCAGATCCCTGACAACGAGCTTGAAGAGACCGGCACATTCCAAGGAATCAACCCGGGAAGGAGCAAGCCGAAGGGGAAAGTCACGCTGCCGGTAACATTTGGCAGTGAGCTAAACTTCAGGACTGAGAGGGTCACTTTTGACGTTGCCGATATTCCATTACCTTACAATGGGATACTTGGCCGTCCAGCACTCGCCAAGTTCATGGCAGCCTCTACGCATACAACATGCTGAAGATGCCAGGCCCGGTAAGCGTCATCTCTGTCCCCGGTGACAAGAAGGACGCTCTTATCTGCGCCGACAAGATCTACCGGGAAGCAGCAGCCGCAGCAGAACGCGAGTCACTTGCCGCTGAAGCTCCCGGGGGGAAGAAGACCAAGTCCGGCAAGAGTTCTGATGCCCACTCCGGCAAGCGCACCTCTTCGGAGTGCTGCGCTGCCGTCGAGGATGCACCATCGAGCTCCACCGGCAAGTGTAAGAAGACGATGGCAGCTCCGCCAGAGACGAAAAAGGTGTCCGCCAAGGAGGACGGCACTGGTGGTACCTTCACCATCAGTGCCACTCTCGACCCTAAATAGGAAAGCGCGCTCATTGCTTTCCTGCGGGCGAATGTCGACGTGTTTGTGTGGCAACCGTCTGACATCCCCGGTGTTCCCAGGAAAGTAATTGAGCACCACCTTGCCGTTTGTCCTCATGCGCGGCCCGTCAAACAGAAGGTCAGGAAGCAAGCAGTGGAGCGCCAAGAATTCATCACAGAAGAGATCAAGAAGCTGGAAGCAGCAGGCCTTGTCAGAGGAGTGCTCCATCCTACGTGGTTGGCCAATGCTGTAGTCGTGCGCAAGGCAAACGGGAAATGGAGACTTTGTATCGATTTTACCGATGTTAACAAAGCTTGTCCCAAAGACCCATTTCCTTTTCCGCGCATTGACCAGATTGTTAACTCCACAGCCGGATGTGATTTGCTTTCATTTCTTGACGCATACTCAGGATATCATCAGATCTTCATGGCAGAAGAAGATGAGGAGAAGACCGCATTTATTACTCCATGTGGCACGTACTGTTTCGTACGGATGCCTTTCGGATTAAAAAATGTTGGCTCAACATTTGCAAGAGTAGTCCATGTCGCTCTTGAGCCACAAATACACGGAAATGTGGAAGCCTACATGGATGACATAGTGGTCAAGAGCAAGGACAGAGCAACCATGATTCAAGATTTAGACGAGACCTTTGCAAATCTGCGCAAGATCAGCCTCAAGCTCAACCCTGAGAAGTGTGTGTTTGGAGTCCCCTCCGGCAAGCTTCTCGGGTTCTTCGTGTCTCAGCGGGGAATTGAAGCCAATCCCGACAAGATTAAGGCCATTGAGCAGATTGAAGCACCAAAGCGTGTCAAGGATGTACAAAGACTTGCCGGTTGCGTGGCTGCTCTCAGCAGGTTTATCTCTAGGTCTGCTGAGCGCGCCCTGCCATTTTTCAAATTGTTGAAAAAGGCAGGTCCAATGAAATGGACTCCGGAAGCGGAGGCTGTGCTGCAAGACTTGAAGAGATACCTGTCCTCCCCTCCAATACTTGTCGCACCTAAGCCACAAGAGAAGTTGCTGCTGTACATAGCGGCAACCAATCAAGTGGTTAGTGCTGCGTTAGTAGCAGAGAGGGAGGCAGATGACGAGCCCGCAACCACGGCAAGCACATCCAGCGACAAGCAGGGGGCTTCCCCGACAAGCTCTGGTCCCGACAAAGATGAATCTGCGCAGATGCGAGAGGAGATACAGAAGAAAATGGTGCAGCGCCCAGTTTACTTTGTCAGTTCCCTTCTGCAGGGGGCTAGGTTAAGGTACTCTGGCGTGCAGAAGTTGCTTTTCGGCCTTCTCATGGCCTCGAGAAAGCTGCGCCATTATTTCCAAGCACATGAGATCACAGTTGTCACTCGCTTTCCGCTGAAGAGGATACTGCAGAATCCAGAAGCGACAGGCAGGATTGTTGAGTGGGCACTGGAACTGTCAAGCTTTGGCCTCAAGTTTGAAAGTACTTCAACTATCCAGAGCAGAGCATTGGCAGAATTTATAGCAGAATGGACGCCAACACCAGATGAAGAGATTCCAGAAACGAGCATCCCCGTCAAGGAAGCAAGCAAAGAGTGGCTGATGTACTTTGATGGTGCCTTTTCGCTGCAAGGCGCCGGCACTGGCGTGCTGCTTGTCGCACCCGCCGGAGAGCACCTCAAGTACGTAGTCCAGATGCACTTTCCCAAGGAGCAAGCAACAAACAATACTGCAGAGTATGAAGGCTTGCTTGCCGGTCTCAGGATCGCAGCAGACCTTGGGATCAAGAAGCTCATTGTCAGGGGTGACTCACAACTTGTCGTCCGCCAAGTAAACAAGAATTATCAGAGTCCGTTGATGGAAGCTTACGTCGACGAAGTGAGAAAGCTAGAAGAGCACTTTGACGGCCTACAAATGGAGCATGTTCCAAGAGCTCAGAACGCCATTGCCGATGGCCTGTCAAAGTGCGCCGCACTTAAATTACCTGTGGAACCAGGGATCTTTGTGCTCAAGCTGACTCAGCCGTCCGTAACGCCATCAACTGGACAGACCAAGAAGAGGAAGTTGATTTCTGGTGACTATTTGCCGGCAGAGCTTCCCGAAGCCGCTGCCAAGAAGGTCCCCAAGATCAACGCCAAGAGCGCTGAGGAGCAGTCTGCTCTGGCAAACCCTAGGGTTTGTCCCGTTGAAGCAGAAGCTCCCGACAAGTTTTGCTCTGGCAAGCTTGCCGGGGAACGTCACGCTCCGGCAGAGCCGCGGGTTCTCGCCATAGAAGCGGATGTTCCCGTAACAGTCCCCAAGATCAACGCCAAGAGCGCTGAGGAGCAGTCTGCTCCGGCAAACCCCAGGGTTTGTTCCGTTGAAGCAGAAGCTCCCGGCAAGTTTTGCTCCGGCAAGCTTGCCGGGGAAGGTCGAGCTTCGGCAGATCCGCAGGTTCTCGCCGTAGAAGCGGATATTCCCGCAGCGGCAGATTTGCCTTTAGTCCTTGTTGTCGAGCCACAAGCTCCAGCATGGGCGCAGCAGATTGTCTGTTTCCTTCAGACAGGAGAACTTCTCGAGGAGCAAGAAGAAGCAGAAAGAGTAGCCCGGCAGTCAAGTATGTACCAGTTTGTCGACAAGACACTGTACAGAAGAAGACTCAATGGTGTGAAATTGAAGTGTATTCACCGGGAAGACGGACAAAAGCTGTTGGCAGAGATACATGGAGGCATATGTGGCCACCACATTGGCGCAAGAGCACTTGTCGGCAAAGCATTCCGGCAAGGTTTCTTTTGGCCGACAGCCCTCCAGGATGCAACTGCACAAGTAACCAAGTGTGAAGCGTGCCAGTTCCATTCCAAGCAGATACACCAACCAGCTCAAGCTCTCCAAACGATCCCTTTATCCTGGCCATTTTCGGTCTGGGGGCTCGACATCCTCGGCCCCTTTCCCCGAGCAGTCGGGGGCTTTGAGTACTTGTACGTAGCAATCGACAAGTTCACAAAGTGGCCGGAAGTGGAACCAGTGAGGAAGGTGACAGCACAGTCAGCAGTCAAGTTCTTCAGGTCGATTGTTTGCCGCTTCGGGATCCCTAACAGGATAATCACCGACAACGGTACACAATTCACGAGCCGCACCTTCATGCAGTACGTCCAAGACCTTGGCGCCAAGGTCTGCTTCGCTTCTGTTGCTCACCCGAGAAGCAACGGTCAAGCGGAGAGGGAAAATGCTGAAGTGCTGCGCGGGCTCAAGACCAGAACTTTCGACAGGCTGCACAAGTGCGGAAGAAACTGGATCGACGAGCTGCCGGTGGTTCTTTGGTCGATCAGGACGACGCCAAATCGAGCCACTGGCCAGACACCTTTCGCTCTAGTCTATGGAGCAGAGGCAGTTCTCCCCACGGAACTCGTATACGGGTCACCTCGAGTGCTCGCTTATGATGAGCTCGAGCAAGAGCAGCTGCGACAAGATGACGCGCTGCTCCTTGAGGAAGACCGTCTTCAGGCTGCTGTGCGAGCTGCTCGCTACCAGCAAGCTTTGCGCCGCTACCATAGCCGCAAAGTTAATGCCAGAAGTCTCGAGGAAGGCGACCTTGTTCTTCGACGTGTTCAATCCGCCAAGAATTCCAACAAGTTGACGCCGAAGTGGGAAGGCCCTTACCGGGTGAAACGAGTCACTAGGCCTGGCGCTGTCCACCTTGAGACCGAGGATGGCATTCCGGTGAGCAACTCCTGGAACATTGAGCATCTTCGTAAGTTTTACCCGTAAGGCGCGGCTGCCGGAACCCGTTCCGGCAACCACTTTTTGTACAAGTCTTGCCGCTGTTGCATGTAATCCTTTGTACAAAGCCGGGCGCAGACCCCATGCATAAGTAAAGCTCATGTGCTCCGCACATTTTGTCGATTTCATGCTTTCTATTTTTTGGCATATATGATCTGACACTTTGTGCAGCACCTACTCCACGGTAAGCAATAACGAGCTGTAAAGCTCCATATCTGTATTGTCTCTTCTTTCTTTTGAAAGGAAGGTTCCCCTCGCCCACAAGTTTGCCGGGGGGAAAGGAGAAGACGATGGTATGGACCAGGCGTAGTTCACGAAAGTTTCGCCTTGCCGGGAAGCAAACAACAGAAAAGCTAAGTTGCCAAAGTTTGAGCAATCAGATTTTTTAAATTTTAAGTTATCTCCCTTGAACGACCGCACTTTGTATGGAAAACCTATGCACGGAGGAACCAACTCGTAGCTAGTTGCGCCCTTACTTTGTTTCGAGTCCGCTCAACAACTTAAGTGAGCTGCAACTAGTTGCGACAAGGTTTCTTGTCGGTAGCGGCACCGCCAGCAGGCTGCTGACGTCCCGCACTCAGCGCTCGCGGCTCAGGTGCCTGCACCGACAAGTTCCCTAAAAGCGTAGGACAAAGACATACAAAGGGAGGAATCAAGTAAAGGGAATAACACTGCAATCGTTGCATAGAATAGAGTTATATTACAAAGATAGCTTGTCGCGGCTCTAATAGATTGTTTTCATAACATGACAAACAGCGACAAGAAAAGAAGAAACGGACAGCCTAATCTACGCGATCGCCTTCGATCCTCTTGATCCCGCTCACCTTGTCCACAATGGGTGAGACAAGGGCCTTGAGCGCCTCCAGATCGGCATCCGGCGGCAGGGTCCTGAGGACGTTGGAGAGTTTGAGGCCCGGATTCCGGAAGGCCACCTTCACCAACACTTTCTGAAGGGCTCCTGCGTAGATCTTGCGCGACTCGTCGGCCAGCTGCTTCGGGATCTTCTCCTGGAGCCGCTGGAGGGCCGTCGCCACGCCCTTGAAGAACAAGACGAGCTTGGCGCTGGGTTGGAGGTTCTCGTCGGAGGGATACCCGAGATCCTCCATCCCCAGTTGCGCCAGCTCCTTGTCGATGTCTGTGGCGGCATTCACAAGACTCTCTGTCCAGTGCGTCACAGTCTCCCTGAAAGCGTTCTGGGCGGCGGCAGCACTCTCCAGCAGCGCCTTGTCGGCCTTGATTTCCTCCTTCAAGGCCGCCTCCCGCTTCTTGGCGCTGTCCAGAGTCTTGGTCAAAGTGGTTAGCTTCAACTCAAGATCCACGTTGGAGACCTTGGCGGCGCTGAGCTCTTTGCCCTTCTCGGCAAGAGCGGCCTCCAGCTGCGCCACCCTCGTCTCCAGCTCCCTCTTGGCGGCCTCTGCGGCTGCGGCAGCATCCTCCGCTCGCTTGAGGGCTCCGCCAAGTTTCTTCTCACGCGTGGCAAGCTCCTCCTCGTGAGCGTCAAGATTAACCTTCCGCTGCGCCAGCTCGCCCTCCTCCGCGGATAGCTTCACGGCGGCAAGCCGCTGTTGCTCTTCGATTTCAGCTTTTTCGAGGAGGAAGGCCTTCTGCGCTTCGTCGAGTTGCTCCCGCTCCTCTGCCAAGGACCGACGAGCTTCCTGGTGGAAGCCCCGGAGCTCCTCCGCACGCTTTTCGATGTCTGCTCCCGCCTTCGCGACAAGTGCCTCGCGGGATTCCAGCTTGGCTTGCCGTGCGCGGTAGAGCGACAACAACTTCCGCAGCAGCCGTTCCTCCTCAGGCTCGTTGCTGCTGCTGCTTGGCGCGTCAACCACCGTCAACCCAGCAGAGGCGAGCACCTCCCCGTCGAAGATCTCCCCCTGAACCGGCGCCCTGGAGCTTGACGCCCAGGGGAGGTTGATGAAGATGTCATCGCCGGCCTTCAAGTAGACGCCCGGCTGGGGCTCCTCAGTGCTTGGCGCTGCGGCTTCGGCGGACGGGTCGGCGGTCGGCGTAGCGCCTGGCGCTCCTGCGGCCCCTGGGCCGTCAGTATGATCGCCAGACCCCTCGCCAGTTGTTGCAGCGGCAGCCTTGGCGGCCTCGGCGCCGGCGGGATCACCAGCGCCGGCTACGTCTTCGGCGGCGACCTCGGTCTCCATCTGCTCCACAGCAGATGGGTCTGACAGCCGGCAAGGGGAGAAGAGTCAAGCAAAATCCAGCAAAAACCCAAGAAGATCAAGAGAAGAAGAACCCAAGGGAGGTTTTGAAGCAAAAGGATTACTTGTGCCAGTCTCTTCAGTCAGGTTCTCCGTCGTCGGAGGGCCGCTGGCGCTGTCCCTTGCCGGAGAACCCTCCCTTGCCGGAGAGTTCTCCCTTGTCGGGGGATTCCCCCTTGGCTCCTGGTGGGGCTGCTCTGCTCCTACACAAATCAACAAGCAAATGTCAGCAAAGACAAGCACCCATGCACGCCTCACAGCAGAAAGTAAATCATACACTTACGCTGGGAGCTGCTCTGGAGAAAAGTCGCCGGATCCGGCAAGGTTGTCTCGGGCGCGCCACCTGCTGTCGCAGTGGGCTCGTCCTCGATGACGATCACCGGGACCTTGGCCCTCTTTGCTGCTCTCTGGGCCAGAGTCCTAAAGAGGAACAAGTTCAGAGAAAAGCAAGTGAGAAACAAGACAAACAGCAAGGATTGAAGAAATGCAAGTACAGCAAGAGAAGCTTACTCTTCTTCTTCTTCCTCGTCGGAGCTGAACGCGGAAAAGTCGAAGTCCGGCGTGCGCCCGGCGCGAGGAGGCGGAGGAGAAGCTTCCCTTGGCCGCTTGGCGGGAGCAGTGGCGGTGGTCTGAGATGACCCCGCCCCGGCTGCCGGCGCGGCGTGAGCAGCGGCAGGAACTGAAGCGGTGGTCCGGCTAGACTCCGCTCCAGTTGCCGTCGCAGCATGAGGCGCTCCCGCGGCAACGGTGTTTGCCGCGGTGGAGCGTGTCATGCGGCGTGGCGACTGTTGACCCGCTTGCCGCTCCGCCAAGTCACCGGCCTTGCGGAGACGCCTTCTTGGTGGGCATGGAGGCTCTGCGTGCGGCGAGCTGCCCGAAGATGAGGAGAAAGAGGAGTTGATTTCCAACGAGCCGCTCATGTCCTTGGCGGGCTCGCTCGGCCCGGCGTCACGCCCGGCAAGCTCCTTCTTGCCGGCGGGCTCTCCTCGCTTGGCACGGCTTGCCGCTTCTGCTGCATCTGCCTCCTCCACGGTGAATCCAAATTCACCCGCGGCCGCGGCTGCCGCCGCCTCTTCCAACCTAGTGGCGATGCGCGTCATCTCCTCGTCGGTGGTGTCGCAGGTGAGGCCATCCTTCTCGTCAGAGCGGATCGGCACTTCCACCAAGTCATCGAAGAACTGCTGCACGATGTCATCTGCAGGCTCCTGCCAAGTTGGCACAATTCCATGCGAGTCGCACTCCGGCATCATTGCACGGATGCGGTCGAGCGCGGAATTGTTGCACAGCGGAACGACGCCCCCCGGCAACCTGAAAACTTCGGGATGTTGGGGGGTCATACTTGAAGAGCTCCTGTAGCATCGCGTTGAGCTCCAGAACTGTGAAGTTGAAGTTGAGGCCCGGCCGCAGCCTCATGATATCTGCCGCATTCTTGAACTCCCAAGTGGGCCTCCCCCATTCCTGCAGGGGGGCGATGCGGCGGCGAAGAAAGTCTGCGCCAACAGCGCCTACAGTAAGTCCGGCAAGCCTGAGACACAGGATCCTGGTGACAGCAATCTTCAGCCTGTCGTCTTCCGGGGCCACGTCACTCCAATCGCTGCCGCGTGCTACTGGGGTTTGGCGCTGGGTGGTGAATGGCTGCGGGTTCTCCTCGTCAATCCAGCACCAGTCTGCTCTCCACTCCTCCCACTTGCCGCGGAATTCTCCCTCCAGATAAGTTTCCTTCTTGCCGGCCCTTGAGATCCAGGCGATTCCGCCGGATAGAGGCTCTCCTCTCTCTACTCGGGGTATGAAGAAGTGGCGAAAGAGGGCTACATTGGGGTGGACTCCGACAAAGTTTTCGCAGAGATGTGCGAAAATTGCCATGGTCAGAATGGCATTGGGGGTGAAGTCAAGGAGGTGGAATCCGTAGGTATTCATGATATCGGAGAAGAATTCAGAGAAAGGCGGGCAGAGCCCGCAGTAGAAGAACAATGCGAAGAAAGGGTATCCGTTTGGGGCTTTCTTCCAAGCGGCAGCGGGGAGTACCTTCGTGCGCGGATGCGCGCGCGTCTCCGTCGACCAGAAGAGGTAGTAGTTCTCCCTCAGCTCCTTCGCGGCAAGCTTGGGGGGGAAGACGGCCCGCTCCTTCCGCAGCGCCGCAAGCCGCTGCGCCTCGGTCGACTTCACGACCTTCCCCTTGTCGGCTTTTGGAGCCATGGCGGAAGTAGTGGAGGAGGTCGACGGCGTTGGTGGTGCTGGTGGCGATGGGGGGTGGAGCGCTGCTCTCTCTCTCTCAGCTTTGGGAAGGCGAGGGAGCGGCGGAGATTTCTGAGATTGGAAGCAGCAACGGGCGAATGGGCGAACTTCCCCTGTTTCCCCTGCTTATAAAGAGGGAGGGGGCAGACGTTCCGCATTTCCGAATAAAGAAACCACCCACGATCTCTCCCACGACGCCGCGTTCAACGCGTGCCGTTCGGGGAGGGCGCGGCGGATACGGAGTGAGATACGGCGTAACCTAGGCCGCGCGTGCCCGTGCCCTGTTTTGGGCCTGGCCCAACAGCGCTCGGCACCGTGTATGGCCCAAGCCCGGGGGCTCCTGTCGGTGTACTAGAGTAGGGGTACCCTAGTATCCCTAACTTGTGCACGGGCAGTCGCAGCGTCCCGCGGCAAAGCTTGCCGGGTGACCGCCAAGGTCCTCCGTGGTTCCTTTGGAGCCATTCAAGAACAAAGTATCCAAGTCAAAGAGACAAGACCCTGGCAAGAGGAGCTTGCCGGGAAGGCCAACCAAGGCACCTCAAGACCCCGGCAAGAGGAGCTTGCCGGGAAGGCCAACCAAGGCATCTCAAGGAGCTTGCCGCGACGCGCCACGCGTCCCGGCAAGGCCCAGTGAGCGATAAGCTCCCGGGCGCGACAAGACAACGACCGTGGCAAGCCACTACTCTGTGCCCGCGCTCCAGCACATCCACCAACGTGTCGCTCTGGGACCCTTCCAGGCGTGCGTGGCGGAAGGCTGTGCAGCTTGGGGTGAGCGGTGGCAAGCGGCGCTGACAAGATCGCCATCGTGGCGAGCGGTGGCGTCCCTGACGGTCCCTTTTACACTGTTTAGGCGACGCAGATGGGCATTTAAGGCCCTTGTCCCCTGCCGTCAGGGTTAGGTATGATACACTGTAGCAGGTAGCTATACCTACCGCAGCACCTTTCCATTTTTACCCTTTGTCTCCGTTGCCACCTGTCGGTGACCCCTTGAGCATATAAAAGGAGGCCCATGCGCAACGTAGAGGGGGGGTGAGCTAGCTCAGATACACTCACGCTCGGTCTCGTTAGCTGTTGGAGTGTACTGTAGCACTCCGCGCTCCCGAGAAAGAAATCAATACAAACCACAAAGCAGGAGTAGGGTTTTACGCATCCGTGCGGCCCGAACCTGGGTAAATCGCTCGCGTGTATCGCCTCGATTTGCTCTTTGCACGATCTCCGCCCCCGCCGAACCGAAAGGGACTCGGTCCGCCGGTCCCATAGGTGCCCGTGGATCAGTACCCCGGCACTTGGCTTTCCAGAAATAAGATTTGGCCTATAAACAAACAAGCAAGATGAAAGGTCATGCAAGTATTTAAAACAGCTGAGGAAAATGCAAAGAGGAAGAGAGCAGATGTTCTTTACCTCTGGCACCGGGTTAAGCTTGCAGAAAGGGTTTAACCCGACTTTACTGCAGTCTTCATATTTACCGTTAACCAGAAGAGTTGACATTGAAACAATATCTTCTTCTATTAATTGAACAGAGTTGTGACGAAGAGAGTCATCTGGGCCTCCACCATATTCGTACATCAGTTTGGATCGGCGGCTTAGAGGGATGACCCACCACGCAACCCAGCAACGGGTTAAGTCAACTCCGGTTAAGCCGTTCCCCAATAAAGCGTTAATCCTTTTAATGGATGGTATCAGCTTCTTGCGGTCGGCGGCAGTGAGCTTGTCAGGGAGTGCAAATTTGGAGTCAAGACGCTCTGCGCGATAACCCGGCAGTGGATGCTCATTTGCTGGTGAAGTGTCTTGACAATAGAACCAAGTCTGATTCCAGTCCTTCGGATGACTCGGCAAGACTATTAGGGGGAAGACGGCGTCTTGTCGATGCTGAATTGAGATACCTCCAAGTTCCAGGCTAGGGCCATTGGTGCACTCATTCTGGCGGTTCAGATAAAAATACTCTCTAAAGAGTTCCACAATCGGTTCTTCTTGAAGGTACACCTCGCAGAGAACTTGGAAGTTGCAGATGTTGGATATGGAATTAGGCCCGATGTCTTGAGGGTGGAGTTTGAAAAAATGGAGGACATCTCTGAAGAACTTTGAGCCGGGTGGGGAAAAGCCACGGTTCATGTGATCAGAAAAGACGATAACTTCACTGTCTTTTGGATTGGGCCGTTCCTCCTCCGGGTCAGGCGCACGGTAGGACATAACATTCTTCCCTGGCAAAAAACCTATGGTAAAGAATTCCTTCAGATTGTCCTCAGTGACTATTGAGGGAACCCAGTTGCAGACAATTGGTGCTTTGGACGACATGATGTTCAAAAGATGAACTGAAAAGAAAGCAACATACCGACTTAATTCAATGACAATGGTGAAAGTAAATGATGATGATACAGGGGAGTAATGGCGGCTTAAGTAAGGGCTAATGTCATATAAGGAAAAGTAAGCCGGCACAATAAGCCGCCATGACTATAGATATTTGAGAAAGCAAATTCAGCTAAGTGTTGAGACAAACAAGTTTCCCAAATTGCTTGATATTATTCCACATCAAATGGCTATCCAAAATGGAAAAAATCTAGACCTAAAAGTTTAGCGTGGATGAGTTTGTAAGTCTTAATGAGGCCTTTATATTGGGAAAAAGGATCTACTAGTGTCGAGAGCAAGCACAAAACAACTACTGCACAAACATGTATCTCTTTTTGGATCAAGAAGAGGCTGTAGGGAAGAACTACGGAGAAGCTGCGATGAACTACGAAGAACATGCGGAAACCTAGAAAGCCCTAATGTAGATCTAAGGGGCAAGAAGGGAAACGCTTACAGCCACAAAGCTTCCACGGAAGGTCACCGCCGTTTTTCTGGACTGATTTCGGTCGATGCAGTGGCCGAGGTCGACGGAGGTGAGAGCCTCTCTGGCGGCGGTGGAGCTCGAGCAGTAGCGGAGATTGCGAGAGAAGGAAGACGAAGGAGAGAGAAGAATGAGGAAGACCGGGGCATGCCTATTTATAAGGGAGTAAGCAAACAGGTGGGCATGAAAATCGAGGAGACCCGAATAATGATTATCAAACTAAATGGACGCCTCGATTCATGGAAGGCATTAAAGAATAAAGATCCGTTGAGAGATGACATCACAATGGTTTTTTGTGTTTTCAGGAAATGATGTCATGGCGGGTTATAAAAATTTCTGCGAGGAAAGGAAGATGGATTTTTTCTAAGTATTGAAGATTGACAAAGAACAAAGTTCAAAGTCAACCTGGGGCCTAATGTTGGGGATATAGCTATCAGTTATGATCCACCCAGGAGGGGCCGGGTCAAGTCCCAATGACGGGTCACAAAGGAAGACCAATAAATGTTCAAGGTCATAGTTTAATTCTCTTGATCCTGGTTGTGTGCGTAGTCCCCAGGATATGATTTATTACTTCTCTGCTAAATATTTCCCTGCTCATAAGAAACAAGCTGCCTTAAGGGATATATATAATTTTGTGCAAATTGAAGAAGAGAGTCTCCCACAAGCTTGGGGGAGGCTTCTCCAATTACTTAATGCTTTGCCTGATCATCCTCTTAAGAAAAATGAAATACTTGATATCTTTTATAATGGACTAACCGATGCTTCCAGAGATTACCTGGATAGTTGTGTTGGTTCTGTTTTCAGGGAAAGAACACCGGATGAAGCTGGAATTCTATTGAATAATATGTTGAAAAATGAAAATAATTGGACACTTCCTGAGCCAGGTCCTGAGCCTATTCCTAAACCAACTCCGAAGAAAAGGTGTTGGGGATATAGCTATCAGTTATGATCCGCCCAGGAGGGGCCGGATCAGTCCCAATGACAGATCACAAAGGAAGCCCAATAAACATTCAAGGTGATAGTTTATTAAGGCCTATAGAAGGCCTAAGCCCGGAGGCGGCTTAAGGCCCGATATTGTAAACTGCCGTATGTAAAGAAAGACTTGTAAGGAAAGGCATGTAAAAGAAGTCACCGAGCCGGACACGCGTTATGAGCCGGCCGGGACTCTGTAGGCCACCAGGCGTCAGCCCGTGTATATAAGGGGACGGTCCGGTGGCTGCTTAGGGAAAGAAAGAAGAGATTGAGAACCAAGCCGGCGGATTAGCCTCTTGGTGATCGACACCCCAGCAATTCCAACACAACTAGACGTAGGCTTTTACCTTCATCATAAGGGGCCGAACTAGTATAAAACCTCTCGTGTCCTTTGTCCCGATTAACCCCTTTAAGCTTCCTAGTTGCGATGGCCCTACGACTAAGTCCTTTTGCTAGGACATCTGCCGTTACGATTCCACGACAAAAGGGGTGTTCTATTTCGCAGTCCCGAAGATGTGCAAGAGGCAAAGAAATCCATGAAAGAAAAGGGTATTAAAGCTGAAGATGTTAAGAATTTACCTCCTATTGAAGAAATACATGGTCTTAATTTACTGCATGTTGAAGAAATATATTGTTTTAATCCATCACCTATTGAAGAAACAAATGGTCTTGATAACCCGACACAGGTAGTAAAAGTAAATTCTCTCTCTATATATGATAAAGCTGAAATCCCTCCTACTAAGTTTGCTAGCCAATGTTTGAATGAGTTTGATAACTTTATGGTTAAGCAAGAAGACTTCAATGCTTATTTTGGTAGAAAATTGAAACAAAATGCTTATATGATTGAACACTTGGGTGATTATATGTCTAGAGTTAAAGGTGAACTTAAACTCATTAGTAAACATGCTTCTATGGTTACCACTCAAGTAGAACAAGTACTTAAAGCTCAGAATGATTTGCTCAATGAATTAAATAGTAAGAAAAATGATAATGTTGTTAGAGTTATGACTAGAGGTGGTAAAATAACTCAGGAACCTTTGTGTCCTGAAGGCCATCCTAAGAGAATTGAGCAAGATTGTCAGAGAAATAATATAGATGCACCTAGTCCTTCTAAAAGGAAGAAAAAGAAAAATGATAGGACTTTGCATGCTTCTAGTGAACCTGTTATTGACACACCTGAGAATCCCAATGATATCTCTATTTCTGATGCTGAAACACAATCTGGTAATGAACATGAAACTAGTGATAATGTTAATGATGATGTTCATGTTGATGCTCAACCTAGTAATGATAATGATATAGAAATTGAACCTGCTGTTGATCTTGATAACCCACAATCAAAGAATCAACGTTATGATAAGAAAGACTTTTTTGCTAGGAAGCACGTAAAGAAAGAGAACCATGGGTTCAGAAACCCATGCCTTTTCCACCCAAACCATCCAAGAAAAAGGATGATGAGGATTTTGAGCGCTTTGCTGAAATGATTAGACCTATCTTTTTGCGTATGCGATTAACTGATATGCTCAAAATGAATCCTTATGCTAAATATATGAAAGAAATTATCACTAATAAAAGAAAGATACCGGAAGCTGAAATTTCCACCATGCTTACTAATTATACTTTTAAGGGTGGAATACCTAAGAAACTAGGAGATCCAGGAGTATCAACTATACTATGCTCCATTAAAAGAAACTATGTTAATTAAAAACTTATTTGTGTGATCTTGGAGCCGATGTTAGTGTTATGCCTCTCTCTTTATATCATAGACTTGATTTGAACAAGTTGACACCTACTAAAATATCTTTGCAAATGGCAGATAAATCAACCGCTATACCTGTCTGTATTTGTGAGGATGTGCCTGTTGTGGTTGCAAATGTTACTATTTTAACGGACTTTGTTATTCTTGATATTCCTGAGGACGATAATATGTCTATTATTCTTGGAAGACCCTTCTTGAATACTGTAGGGGCTGTTATTGATTGCACCAAAGGCAATATCACTTTTCATGTTAATGGTAATGAGCATACGGTAGACTTTCCGAGGAAACAACCTCAAGTCCACAGTATCAATTCTATTGGAAAAATTCCATCGATTATTTTTGGAGGTTTTGAATTTCCTCTTCCTACTGTCAAGAAGAAATATGATATTCTTATTGTTGGGGATGTGCATATCCCCGTTGAGGTAACCTAGTGTTATTCGAAAATTCTCCGGTTCCATGTTATTCGGAATGAGTTTGTTAACAAGACATGATCAACCTTGTTAGTGGATTCCTTTTGATGAGCATGAGATGGATGAATTTAGAAAACAGAATTCGCTGTACCATCCTTTTACTTTCTGTTATTTGGTTGAAATAAAGTAAAAATAGTATTTTTCTGTCTGTTTTCTGATTTAACCGTGCAATATAAAAATACCCCGAAAATAAGAGTTCTCAAAATGCCCTGAAATTTAAATATGATTTTTTTCTGGAATATTTGAGAATATCTGGCACTGAGAACACAGCAGGGGGAGCAAGCACCTGGCCACAAGGGTCCACGGCGCGCCCCCCTGCCTCGTGGGCCCATGGTGGCTCCCCTCCACTTATTCCTGCACCCACACACTTCTTCTTCCTCCCAAAAAAATCACCATCCAGCTCAAGCACGAGTCCTAGCTCATTTTGCTACGATTTTTGATCTCCTTGCTCAAAGCACCTCTCACAAAACTGCTTTGGGGGATTGTTCCTTGGTATGTGACTCCTCCATTGGTCCAATTAGTTTTTGTTCTAATGCTTTATTCATTGCAAATTTGTGCTACGTAGGTGACCATGTTCTTGAGCTTGCATGTCAAATTTATATGGTTCCAAGTAGTTCTAATGCATGATATAGGCTCTAAGCACTTGTAGGAGTAGTTGCTATCAATTTTGTTGAGTTTGGTTTACTTTTATTTGAAGTTACTAAAAATTTCAGAAATTTTTAAGCAGAAGAAATATGTTTAGGAAAATGTACCAAGGAGGTCCATCAAGGAAGCAAGGACCCAGGCTTGCAATGCGTGATGATGATGATGAGCCACCAAGGGACGCTCCAGTGCGGCCTTGTGAGTGGCCTTCAGAGGACTTCATGGATCGAGCAGGAATTAAGGAAGAATTTAACACATATTTGCGTAACATTGATCTTGTGAGCTTCGAGGCAGAAAAGTGCCGTCAGTACCACTATCTCACTAGTTCCTTTGTGAGGAGGTTTGAATTTTCATCTTCACGCAATTCTCAAACTGTCCTGTTTGATCTTTATGAAAATTCTTATACTATGGACTTGGAGGATTTTACCACTGCTTGCAAACTTCCACAATGGGGTAGTACTTGTGAACCTTGCAAATCTGAGTTTAGAGATTTTCTTGCTAGTATAACTGTGGGGGAATCTAGAGATATAGCACAAGCTACCATAGGGAGCATTCATTTCCTGCTATACATTATTTCACTCTCTTCATAGGTAGGTGCATAAATGGTAAAGATGAAGCATGTCATATGTGTGTCCCTGACCTCAGTATTCTTAGGAGTGTTGTGTTAGGAGATAAATCTTATAACTTGGGAGCCATTGTTGCACGTAGGTTGCATCATAATAGTTTTAATGGAGATTTCTTTGATGGAATTTATGCAACCCATATAGCTAGTTTTCTTGGTATAACCATACGTGAGGATGATATTGAGTTGCCTCCTGCTTATTTGGATTATCGGGCTATGTTTCGTCATCATTTTGTTGAGAGGAACGATCAGTTCCTCCAGTATCGACTAATCTTTGACAGACGACGCACCTATCACGTCGCTCTCCCTGCTTCTACTTTCTTTGACTTTCAGGCAAAAGGGAGATATTTTATAACCAGAGAGGAGGCGGAAGAGTATAAGAGGAGGGCTTAGATAGCTCGCCTCCAAGCTGCAGCCCACGATGCAATGACTATTGCATCTCAGTACGACCCCAACTGCAACTTTGGATATCCGCCAGGCCATCCGTGGCATTAGACCAACTTAGGCCAAAAGCCTAAGCTTGGGGGAGTACGTATTTCTCACCGACATTACATTTATGTTCACACACTCATTGCTAGATATCGGTGCTCATACTTTTTCATTGTATCATCCATGCTAGTTTATTTCCTTTTTATGCTTTCTTCTTGTGTGTTTGATAAACCTTAAGAAAAACAACAACAAAATTAGTAGTATCTTTTATCTATTTTATTTTTCTTGCTGTAGTAGTAATAACTAAAAAGAAAACTCAAAAAGATTTCCCTTTCTTCTTTTGTTTGTTGGGAGCTTTCCCGTGTAAATAGTTTTATTTCTTTTCTTTTCTTTGGGGGTCGGGAGGACAAAACCATAATGAAAATGTTGAGTGGCTCATATATGCATTATTGTTGATCTAACAAAGAGCCCATATTACCTTGTCTTCTCTCTTGAATTGAATGCTTGCAGATTCCAGCTTAATCCAATGCACGTGCACTATTATTATTATTCACATCATTCGCTCGTGCAAGTGAAAGGCAATTATGACGATATATGATGGACTGATTGAGATGGGAGAAGCTGGTATGAACTCGACCTCTCTTGTTTTTGTAAATATGATTAGTTCATCATTCCTGATTCAGCCTATTATGAATAAACATGTTTGCAATGATAATTAGAGATTATAGTTGCTTATGCCATGATTAATTAGCTAGGAGCTTATAATGGTTTACCTTGCGTGCCAACATGCTATTAAAATGGTTGTGATGTGGTATGATAGGGTGGTATCCTCTTTTGAACAATTCGAGTGGCTTGACTTGGCACATGTTCACACATGTAGTTGAAACAAAATCAACATAGCCTCTACGATATTTATGTTCATGGTGCATTATATCCTACTCATGCTTGCATTCGGTGTTGATTAATTTTAATGCATGTTCATGACTGTTGTCGCTCTCTAGCTGGTCGCTTCCTAATCTTTTTCTGGCCTTCACCTGTACTAAGCGGGAATAATGCTTGTGCATCCAATCCCATAAACCCCAAAGTTATTCCATATGAGTCCACCATACCTACCTATATACGATATCTACCTGCCGTTCCAAGTAAATTTGTATGTGCCAAACTCTAAACCTTCAAATAAACATTCTGTTTTGTATGCTCGAATAGCTCGTGTATCAACTAGGGTTGTCCTTATCTTCCATGTTAGGCGGGTTATTCTCAAGAGGAGTGGACTCCGCTCCTCACTCACGAGAAAATGGCTGGTCACCGGGATGCCTAGTGTAACACCCCGGATGTATCCTACCTTATTTGTACTCCAACTCTTGCCGTTTCCGGCACTAAGTTATGATATTTCCTCGTTGTTGGGTTTTGCCTTCGTGTGCTTTTGTCTTTGTCATGCATCTCATATCATGTCATCATGTGCATTGCATTTGCATACGTGTTCGTCTCATGCATCCGAGCATTTTCCCCGTTGTCCGTTTTGCATTCCGGCGCTCCTATGTCCTCTGGTGTCCCTTTCTACCACTTTTCGTGTGCGGGTGTTAAATGTTTTCGGATTGGAACGAGACTTGTCATGCGGCCTTGGTTTACTACCGGTAGACCGACTGTCAAGTTTCGTGCCATTTGGACTTCGTTTGATACTCCAACGGTTAACCGAGGGACCGAAAAGTCCTCGTATGTGTTGCAGCCTAACACCCCTCCAAAGTGGTCCAAACCCCACCTAAACCTTCTCCATCACCTAGGTCATTCGATCACGATCGCGTGGCCGCAAACCGCACCTCATTTGGAGCCTCCTAGCTCCTCCTACCTCTATATATAGACCTTCCCCAAATTTCGGATCCATTCCACCCGAAACCCTAGTCTCCCCCTCTCCTCGCGTGCCGGACACAAGTCCCGCCGACGGACACGTCCGGCTTGCCCCGCCGCCGCCACGTGTCACGACGCGGTTGGCCCGGCCGCATCTCCCCTGCTGCCGGCCCGGGAAGCCCGAGCGCGGCCCTCCCGGCCCGCGTCCTCGCTTGCGCCGCCCGGTGCCGCCTCCTTCGCCCCGCCGCCCGCTAGCTCACGCCGGAGCTGCGCGCCGCCGCCGCCGACATTGCCGCACCGCTGCCTCGCCCGGTCGCCGCCGCCCCGTCATCGCCGCTGCCGCCGCCGACGAACTCCTCTGGTGCCGCCCACGATCCGCACCGGCCGACCCCCTCTCCGATCCGGCGATCCCCGACGTCTCGGGCGACCTCGAAGCTCCGGCCGGCGATCCTCGAACTCCGCGCAGCTACAGTGCCCGATCTGGATCTGAGATCCGCGTGGTTGACTTTTTCCCTCCCAACCCTAATTATTTTGCATACTTCGTCAGCTCATAACTCTGCAACTGTTGCTCCGATTCGTGCGTGTAGCATATCGAAATGTTCGTCTCGATGAGTACATCATTGCATCATTCTCATCTGAGCTCATCTTGATGCCCGAAATGCTGTTGGAAGAGGGCTATGTGATGATAGTTTCAGATCTATTTCAGCAAATGCACTTTTGTCATTTTTGCCATGATTAATATGTGCATGCTATGATCTTGAGCTCTACATGTGTTTTGTAGAATGCCATGCCATCTTTACAGGGGTGTATGCCATGTATTTTTGTGATCTTTGTGGTGACTAGCACAAGCATGCAAAGTAGCTTACTCAATGATGCTGATTTCAGGGACTTAGAATTTCACTAAGTCCTTGCCCTGTCATTATTAGTATGCCATATGTTCATGTTGTTTCCTAGTGATCCGTGCCTCTTTTGAGCATGATCAGTAAGGATGTTTTGTAGATAATGTTGTGCTCTATCCATCCATGTCTTTGTTTGCAATTATGGAGCACCCTAGCTTGAGTCAATCGAGCTCTACTTTTGCTATAAAATGTTCCTGGCAGATTGTTAACATGTTTTGCAATTTTGCCGAGCTTGTTGTTGTTGATCCATGCATGCTATGTTGTTGTTCTTGCCATGTATAGCTTCTATGCCATGTCTATTTGCTGGGTGTATGCTTAGTTTGTCATGCAATGCCTCGTAGTGAGTGCATCGAGCTCGTAAACATGCCTACTCGTTATCTGTTTTGCATGCTCCAGTTTTTCACTAAGTCGGAATCTGTTTATGTTTTTGCTATGTTCACATGCTTGCAATTGTATTTTCTGATCCCTTTTGGCTCATGGTCACTAAGGGACTTTTGTTGTATGCTTTGAGTAGCTTCATGCCATGCCTTGCTTTGCCATGATATGTTCCTGTAGCATGTAGTTATCGTGCTCTAAACATTGCTTCCTGATGATAAATTCCTGACTTGCTATTAATTTCACTAAGTCTGAAACCTGTTATCTTTTGCACTTTTGCCATGCTTGTTTGAGCTTGCTATTGAGTGAATTAGCCGTAGCTCAGTGTTCATCTTTTGTCAAGAATTATGAGTGGATCCCTGACATGTATTTTGTTGCCATGTTTGAGTGCAGTAGCTTATTTATCTTGATGCATTTATAAGGCTACTTGCTGTTAATCGCAGATCGGAGCCATATTTGTTTTGCTTGCCATTTCCAAACCGTGCATCCGATTCCGATGATCTTTATATCAATTTCAGCTGAAATCACCTCCCCTTTCCAGTGGCACTCTTGGTTTTCCAAGTTGAGGCCAGGTTCAATCATTCCTTTCCAAATCATGCCTATGCATCACATATCGCATCCCGCATATCATACCATGTTTGCATCATGTTGCTTGAGCTTTGCACGTGGTTGATTGTGTTCCTTCTTGTTTGTTGTGCTTGCTTGGGTAGAGCCAGGAGACGAGTACGTGAACGAGGAGCCTGTTGAGTACGCTTACGAGGATCAAGTCAACTCTGAGAACTTTGCAGGCAAGATGACCATACCCTCGAAATCACTTCTATCTTTGCTTGCTAGATGCTCGCTCTTTTGCTATGCGTATGCTACGATACCTACCAATTGCTTATCATGCCCCCCCAATTTCCATGTCAAACCTCTAACCCACCATGTCCTAGCAAACCGTTGTTTGGCTATGTTACCGCTTTGCTCAACCCCTCTTATAGCGTTGCTAGTTGCAGGTGAAGATTGGAGTTTTGTTCCTTGTTGGAACATGTTTATTGTTGGGATATCATCATATTATCTTGTTTATCTTAATGCACCTATATAGTGGGTAAAGGGTGGAAGGCTCGGCCTTATGCCTGGTGTTTTGTTCCACTCTTGCCGCCCTAGTTTCCGTCATATCAGTGTTATGTTCCCGGATTTTGGTTCCTTACACGGTTGGGTTATAATGGGAACCCCTTGACAGTTCGCCTTGAATAAAACTCTTCCAGCAATGCCCAACTTTGGTTTTACCATTCGCCACCTAGCCTTTTCCCTTGGGTTTCGCGGACTCAAGGGTCATCTTTATTTTAACCCCCCCCCCCCCCCCCCCCCCGCCCCCCGGGGCCAGTGCTTCTATAATTGTTGGTCCAACTGAGCGATGTCCGGGGCTACCAGGGGCAACTCTGGGCTGGCCTACCCGACGTCTTGCTCATCCGGTGTGCCCTGAGAACGATATATGTGTAGCTCCTATCGGGATTTGTCGGCACATTTGGGTGGTGTTGCTGGTTTAGTTTTACCATTGTCGAGATGTCTTGTAACCGGGATGCCGAGCCTGATCGGATTATCTTGGGAGAAGGAATATCCTTCGTTGACCATGAGAGCTTGTGATGGGCTAAGTTGGGACCCCCCTGCAGGGATTTGAACTTTCGAAAGCTGTGCCCGCGGTTATGGGAAGATGGGAATTTGTTAATGTCCGGTTGTAGAAAACCTGAAACTTAACTTAATTAAAATGTATCAACCGCGTGTGTAACCGTGATGGTCTCTTCTCGGCGGAGTCCGGGAAGTGAACACAGTGTTGGAGTAATGCTTGACGTAGGTTGTTCTAGGATCACTTCTTGATCATAGTTGTTCGACCGTGCTTTTGCCTTCTCTTCTCGCTCTCATTTGCGTCTGTTAGCCACCATATATGCTAGTCGCTTGCTGCAGCTCCACATCATACCTTTACCTTACCTATAAGCTTATATAGTCTTGATCGCGAGGTTGTGAGATTACTGAGTCCCCGTGACTCATAGATTACTTCAAAAACCAGATGCAGGGACCGATGATACCGCTCCAGGTGATTCAACTGAGCTCAAGTGGCTGTTCGATGAGGACTCAGGACGATACTATGTGTCTTTCCCAGATGATCAGTAGTGGTGCCCAGTTGGGGCGATCGGGGACTATGTTGCATTTGGGGTTTATCTTCATTTTGGTTCTGTAGTCGGACCTTGAGTGTATTTGGATGAATGTAATGTTATTTATGCTATTTGTGTGACGTGGCGAGTGTAAGCCAACTATGTATCCTTTTTCCCTTATTGTATTACATGGGTTGTTTGCGAAGGTTACCTCACTTGCGACATTGCTTTCAATGCGGTTATGCCTCTAAGTCATGCTTCGACACGTGGGAGATATAGCCGCATCGAGGGCGTTACACCCAGTCCCATGCTTTATGCAAATCAAATCAAAATAATTGCAAACAAAACTCCCCCGGGACTATTGTTAGTTGGAGGCACTTGTTGTTTCGAGCAAGCCATGGATTGATGCTTGTTGGTGGAGGGGGGGTATAAACTTTACCATTATGTTTGTGAACCACCTATAATGTGTGTAGTATGGAAGATATCGCCATCTCTTGGTTGTTATGTTGACAATGAAAGTATACCGCTCAAAATATTATTCACCTCTATTTCAAAACCGAGCTCTGGCACCTCTACAAATCCCTGCTTCCCTCTGCGAAGGGCCTATCTATTTACTTTTATGTTGAGTCATCATCCTCTTATTAAAAAGCACCAGTTGGAGAGCACCACTGTCATTTGCATTCATTACTGTTAGTTTACATTGAGTATGACTTGACTGGATCTCTTTTACCATGAATTACAATGTCTAGTCAGTCCTTGATCTTTAAAGGTGCTCTGCATTTATGTTTTGCGGTCTCAGAAAGGGCTAGCGAGATACCATCTTGTTATATCATATTATGATTGTTTTGAGAAAGTGTTGTCATCCGAGATTTATTATTATTGCTCGCTAGTTGATTATGCCATTGATATGAGTAAACATGAGACCTAAGAGTTATTGAGAATATGGTTAGTTCATAATCTTTGCCGAAAACTTGAATGCTGGCTTTACATATTTACAACAACAAGGGCAAACAGAGTTTGTAAAAGATTTTATTTATCACTTTCAGTTTATCAACTGAATTGCTTGAGCACCTAAGAGTTATTGAGAATATGGTTAGTTCATAATCTTTGTCGAAAACTTGAATGCTGGCTTTACATGTTTACAACAACAAGGGCAAACAGAATTTGTAAAAGTTTTTCTTTATCACTTTCAGTTTATCAACTGAATTGCTTGAGGACAAGCAAAGGTTTAAGCTTGGGGAGTTGATACATCTCCGTCGTATCTACTTTTCCAAACACTTTTTCCCTTGTTTTGGACTCTAACTTGCATGATTTGAATGGAACTAACCCGGACTGACGTTGTTTTCAGCAGAATTGCCATGGTGTTATTTATGTGCAGAAACAAAAGTTCTCCGAATGACTTGAAACTCCACGAATATTATTTTTGGAAATAATAAAAAATACTGGCAAAGAATCAAGGCCAGGGGGCCCACACCCTAGCCACGAGGGTGGAGGCGCGCCTGCCCCCCTGGGCGCGCCCCCTGCCTCGTGGGCCCCCTGGAGCTCCACCGACCTCAACTCCAACTCCATATATTCGTGTTCGGGGAGAAAAAATAAAGAAGAAGGATTCATCGCGTTTTACGATACGGAGCTGCCGCCAAGCCCTAAACTCTTGCAGGAGGGCTGATCTGGAGTCCATTCGGGGCTCCGGAGAGGGGAATCCGTCGCCGTCATCATCAACCATCCTCCATCACCAATTTCATGATGCTCACCGCCGTGCGTGAGTAATTCCATCATAGGCTTGCTGGACGGTGATGGGTTGGATGAGATTTATCATGTAATCGAGTTAGTTTTGTTAGGGTTTGATCCCTAGTATCCACTATGTTATGAGATTGATGTTGCTATGACATTGCTGTGCTTAATGCTTGTCACTAGGGCCCGAGTGCCATGATTTCAGATATGAACCTATTATGTTTTCATGAATATATGTGAGTTCTTGATCCTATCTTGCAAGTCTATAGTCACCTACTATGTGTTATGATCCGGCAACCCCGAAGTGACAATAATCGGGACCACTCCCGGTGATGACCGTAGTTTGAGGAGTCCATGTATTCACTATATGTTAATGCTTTGGTCCGGTACTCTATTAAGGAGGCCTTAATATCCCTTAGTTTCTGTTAGGACCCCGCTGCCACGGGAGGGTAGGACAAAAGATGTCATGCAAGTTCTTTTCTATAAGCACGTATGACTATATTCGGAATACATGCCTACATCACATTGATGAATTGGAGCTAGTTCTGTGTCACCCTATGTTATGACTGTTACATGATGAACCACATCCGGCATAATTCTCCATCACCAATCCAATGCCTACGAGCTTTTCACATATTGTTCTTCGCTCATTTACTTTTCTGTTGCTATTGTTACGATCACTATAAAACACCAAAAATATTACTTTTGCTACCGTTACCTTTTACCACCATTGCCACTACTATCATATTACTTTGCTACTAAACACTTTGTTGTAGATATTAAGTTTCTAGGTGTGGTTGAATTGACAACTCAGCTGCTAATACTTGAGAATATTCTTTGGATCCCCTTGTGTCGAATCAATAAATTTGGGTTGAATACTTGTGGGTTATCAGAGGGGGAAAGGAAGGGGGAGAAGGAGAAGGAAAGGGGGGCGCCCCCTCTCCTAGTCCAATTCGGACCAGAGGGAGAGGGGGCACACGACCTGCCCTGGCCGGCCCCTCCCTCTCTCTCTCTCTCCACTAGGGCCCAATAAGGCCCATTAACCCTTGGAGGGTTCCGGTAACCCCTCCGGCACTCCGGTAAAATCACAATTTCACCTGGAACTCTTCTGATGTCCAAATGTAGGCTTCCAATATATCAATCTTTATGTCTCGACCATTTCAAGACTCCTCGTCATGTCCGTGATCATATCCGGGACTCTGAACTACCTTCGGTACATCAAAACATATAAACTCATAATACCGATCGTCACAGAACTTTAAGCGTGCGGACCCTACGGGTTCGAGAATTATGTAGACATGACCGAGACACGTCTCTGGTCAATAACCAATAGAGGAACCTGGATGTTCATATTGGTTCCTACATATTCTACGAAGATCTTTATCGGTCAAACCGCATAACAACATACATTGTTCCCTTTGTCATCGGTATGTTACTTGCCCGAGATTCGATTGTCAGTATCTCAATACCTAGTTCAATATCGTTACCGGAAAGTCTCTTTACTCATTCCGTAATGCACTATCCCGTAACTAACTCAGTAGTTGCATTGCTTGCAAGGCTTATAGTGATGTGCATTACCAAGAGGGCCCAGAGATACCTCTCCGACAATCGGAGTGACAAATCCTAATCTCGATCCATGCCAACTCAAAAAGTACCATCAGAGACACCTGTAGAGCACCTTTATAATCACCCAGTTACGTTGTGAGGTTTGGTAGCACACAAAGTGTTCTTCTGATAATCGGGAGTTACATAATCTCATAGTCATAGGAACATGTATAAGTCATGAAGAAAGCAATAGCAGTAAACTAAAACGATCAAGTGCTAAGCTAACGGAATGGGTCAAGTCAATCACATCATTCTCTAATGATGTGATCCCGCCAATCAAATGATAACTCATGTCTATGGTTAGGAAACATAACCATCATTGATTCAACGAGCTAGTCAAGTAGAGGCAAACTAGTGACACTCTGTTTGTCAATGTATTCACACATGTACTAAGTTTTTGGTTAATACAATTCTAGCATGAATAATAAGCATTTATCATGATATAAGGAAATAAATAATAACTTTATTATTGCCTCTAGGGCATATTTCCTTCAAGACTCACAGTTACTATGGTTACTATGACTTCACACTGAATCATGTTACTAAAGACGGGTCGACCCTGAGGGGTACCCGCGCGAGCTTAATTGCGAGTGATGTGGAGTTGGGTTGACCTAGAAGGTGCCCGCGAGATACTTACGTGGCGTGGCCGGGCATTCTTAACCCTTGCCGCAAGTACTCGAGACGGGGCGACGTGGTCACATCTTTCGTGAGTCTCTACTCGTGACCGCACTACCAACACACTAACGGTTTGGATATTTGATCCGAGGGGTCTCTGGCCTGATAGCACTAGCCATCATGTGGGCATAGTATGGGTGTTCTGCGTCGTATGCATCAGCCGAAGCATAATAGACGTCATGCGACTGAGCGGCGCGCGCCGGGTTGGACTGCGTAAGCACCTGCCTTTTTAAGGAGGTAGTTAGGTCTGCTCACCGGCCGCCCACGCAACGTGCAGGAGTTCCCGGGGCGATGGCCCAAGACCCCTGGGGGCATAGGTTTAGTCCGACGTGCTGACCTCTCTATTAAGCCTAGGTCGGGTTGCGGCGTATTGTTTGGCCGAGGCCGGGCATGACCGAGGAAAGTGTGTCCGGCCGGAGTTAATCGAGCGTGGTGGGTAAGTTGGTGCACCCCTGCAGGGAAGAAAACATCTATCGATAGCCTGTCGTATGGTAACGGACACTTAGAGTTGTATCCCGATCGATTCAACTAGAACTAGATACTTGAGGTGATAATTGAATAGTATGGCTCTGGGATTGCTTTCTCGTAGGGAGTCGAGAAAGGATCTCTGGCCGAGGTTGATCACACTACTACTACTTTACTTTATGCCACTCTTATCTCTTCTGATGCTGCAAGACGCTTGAAGATGCTAGTCTTCGATAGGCTAGGCTTTCCCCTTCTTTTCTGGCATTCTGTAGTTTAGTCCACAGATACAACCCATTTCTTTGATACAGATGCATACTTAGTTTAGATCTGATGTAAGTCTTGCGACTACTTTGGATGAGTACTCACAGTTGCTTTGCTACCTCTTTTTCTCCCATACCCGATTGTTGCGACCAGATGACGGATCCCAGGAGCCAGACGACCCCACTGATGACTACTACTACTCCTCCGAGGGTGCCTACTACTACATGACGGCCGCTGATGACCTGGATTAGTTAGGAGGCTCCCAGGCAGAAGGCCTTGCCTTTTCGATCGATGTGCTTTTGCGCTAGCCTTCTTAAGGCAAACTTGTCTAACTTATGTTTGTACTCAGATATTGTTGCTTCCGCTGACTCTTGTGTATTTGAGCTTATGTATTCGAGCCCTCGAGGCCCATGGCTTGTAATATAAAGATTGTATTATTTATTTTGTGTCTAGAGTTGTGTTGTGATATCTTCCCGTGAGTCCTTAATCTTGATCGTACACATTTGTATGTATGATTAGTGTATGATTGAATCGAGAGTGTCACAATCGCCTCATCCGAGCTCGACGCGGCGCTTATATGCAGCTTTACGTACCAAAAGTGAAGCCATTTCCGTTGAACGAATCAGACCGGGGCAACACCTCAAACACGTCATCGAACTCCAGATCCGACACCCCACCACGACTAAGACATCGAATGAGGAAACCATACCTGCCATCCACAAACCACGAGCCCAGCACACGTTCCGTCTTCTAGATGATGTCGATGCATACCACAATCTGCATCCGCTCCTGGACTATCTCCCAAACTCTGCGCCGATGCTGGAGCAAACGCTGTCGCAATGGTGGAGCCCGACGACACAAGTTCAGCACAAGGATGCCGCCGCCGCCACACCATCCTTACTTGAACAGACTGATTTCCAAATCCATCTCCAACCATTGGACCGATGGCCTCGTCAGACAAGAATCCGAAGAATCTTTATTCAGGGCTGTCATCATCACCGCCGAAACCAAGACGATGAACAACCTAAAAATCTAGACTACAAGGGAGTAAAAATGATCCACGCGCGTGGATCCGGCGACCCCCTCACCATCGACGACTGAGGTCGCCGGCGGAGGAAAGCCGCCGGAGGACGGCGCTGAAAGATTATCCTCTTTTGGCGGCGGCTAGGGTTTCTTTCATGCAAGCAGGTCTGACCCCACGGACCATGTACTTGACTTGCATACGTTACTCCGTCTCTACCGGAAATATACCCGTACGATTATTCGTTGCGTGAGATATTGGCCTCTTCGCTGCCACGGCGTGCACCAGGTGCACGCGACGGTGACCCCACACCCGCACCACACCACTCACCACTATTAACCACTGCTTTGGTTCTTGACCCAAGCCAACCACCAGTCCCCACGTCGCCGCCCGCGCGAGACCCACAGCCTGCACAGCTACACTCACTCCGGCGCCGCCGCCGCCGTCGCCACCAGCCCGCGATGTCGGGCGCCTCCGGGCCCCTGGCCGTTCTGCTCCTCGTCCTCGTCGCGGCCGTCTCCGCGTCGTCGACGGGGAAGGGGGAGTCTTGGCGGGCGGAGCAGGAGCGGGACCGGGTGCCGCGGGTGCCGGGGCAGGCGTTCAACGCCAGCTTCGCGCACTACGCGGGCTACGTCACCGTCAGCGAGGAGCGCGGCGCCGCGCTCTTCTACTGGTTCTTCGAGGCCGCGCACGACCCGGCCTCCAAGCCGCTCGTGCTCTGGCTCAACGGAGGTACTACTCCCCTTACCGCCGCCGCCCATTCCTTCTGCGATCCGCTCCTAATTAGAATATCGTAATAATCTGTTTGGTTTCTACGGCTGAGGTTACTGCTACTGCTACAGTGCTAGCACTAGGTAGTGGTGGATACCTGAACATCTGTATGTTGTTGGATGGATCATGGATGCGTTGCACCCTCAGCTGGCTTACTGGCATGATGGTGTTCTTTTAGGAACGCTGCCTTGCCAAAGTATGAAACTGCTATTACAAAGGTTTGTGTAGTCTGTGAACTGTGATACATCTAGGATTGGTATCTGGCCACTGAACAACTGTTTGTGGTATTGCTTTACAAGCGGCTAGAATCTTTAAGTTCATATGTACTACGTGCCTATCCAATCCGGTCATCAAGCCTGTCATCTGGAAGATGACCTAATAAAATTTTCCATGAGGAATGTCAACTTACTTGGCATCAAATGATTGTGAAGTTTTGTGCACGTATTCATAAATCTATCTGGGATGTTGACTTCTACTTCGTTCATCAAGTTCATTTTTTAACAAGACTGTAAATAGACTGAGAGTATAATGGTGGCTTACTGCGTTTCATTTGTCAGGGCCTGGTTGCTCATCAATCGCTTTTGGTCTCGGGGAAGAAGTGGGTCCTTTCCATGTCAATGCCGACGGAAAGGGTGTGCATATGAATCCTTACTCTTGGAACCAAGGTACCATTCAACAGAAGCAAATTTATATTCTTGATGAATATTCTTAATTCAAATTTAGATGCTGCTACATTCTTGTTCCAACCCTTCCGTTTCTTGTTTCTAAAAATGTAGATGTTAGCAGTAATATCAAGCCTTTTTCTCTTAACAGGGAACCCTTCGTTCTTCCTCTTTTATCGAGAACAAGGCCCTTAGTAAATATTTTGACCAGAAGTTCCCAAATTAATCAACTCTAACAATAGTTTTTTATTGCTAAAAGCAACAAGAGGCTTGGTAATGGATCACAACATTTGTGATAAGTGGAGTGCTTCACTTTTGCCCATAGCCCATATGTATCATCATTGCAATTAAGTTCTGAAAGAGCTTTCCCATGTTTTCTGTATTATAAATTGAGGTTTAGCTGTGTTGTAGTCATTCATGGAAAATATGTTTTTTTTTCTTCTAAAGAATTGAAAGCTAGAGAACCGACTCCTGAGTCTGCCCCGTATTTTGCTAGAGTACTGAAAACTGATTGGTTATTAAACTGGAAGCTCAGCTTTCTTGGCACAAATCATTGCTTGCAATTGGCTATGAAATTTGATCAACTGGTGGATGGAAAGTGCCAGATCTAATTTGACAAAGCTTGAATGTACCACACTTGTGCAAAACAAGTACCTTATACATTTTGCCATCGGATGCTCACCTTCACCACTGACTGAGTGCACAAAAGTCGACTGCTTGCCTTTGTTTAGTAGTATTTTAGTTTTGATGAATTGGATTCTTGAACTGCTACTTACACGCATATTGGAGTACAGCCTTAGTTTTCAGTCTTACAACCCTTTTTTTGTTTCATATCAGTTCCCATTTTCTTTTGCTAAACTTCTGAGTGTGCTGTTCCTTGCACCCCAGCTTGGTTTGGAAGATATGTATTTTAACAGTTTCTTATATTTGCAGTTGCAAATATCTTGTTCATTGATTCACCTGTTGGCGTTGGTTATTCATATTCAAACACCTCTGCTGATATTTTAAGCAATGGGGATGAGAGGACTGGTACTGCAACCCCATTCACTATGTCTATCATTTGGTTTACATGAAATTCACATCCTCCAAAATAATGATATATTATTGTTGGATTTCACTCATTTTTATTCTCAATATATTGTAGCCAAGGATTCGTTGGTGTTCCTAACAAAGTGGCTTGAACGATTTCCTCAATACAAGGAGCGTGAATTTTATTTAACTGGAGAGAGTTATGCTGGTCTGTAGAATCTTTACAGGCTTTTGTTTCTTCATATGCAGTCTACTGCTTCTTTCTTTCCTTTTCCCTTACGGAAAGTTTCTGAAACTTATTTATGACTCTGGTTTGGTTAGGACACTACGTTCCTCAGTTGGCTCAAGCCATAAAGAGGCACCACGAGGCCACTGGAGACAAAACAATCAATCTCAAGGGTTATATGGTATGGCTTTGGTACTTCTGCATTTTGATTATTGAATTCCATCACATATTTTCTTTTTATTGTTTAGATAGAACTATATTTCTGCTGTCGGGCCTTGGACTAAAATGCCTTCGGTGTTCTGTTGTCGGCTTGTTGCATACCACTGCCCTTACCAATGACCTACGACACATAATGAAATGATTCTCAACTAAGTCCAATAGCGTTTCCTCAACTACCTTGTAGCTTGCCTTTTGACTTGATTATTTCGTTTATGCTTTTGTATCTTACTATGTTTTCGTTGATTGCGTTATAAAATTTCTAGGGACAACAATCAGATAATCAGTAAGTTCACTCTGTTAGAGTTATAATATAAGTCATGTACCCCTTTGTATTTATCCCGTTGTATGAGGGGTTTCCTGCATATGTTCCATACCTGTACATGTATATATATATATCGGCCTATGGCCTCATGGGAATACAAGTTGCTTATTCCTAACATGGTATTAGAGCTAGGTCAATTTTTTGCACGCTGCAACTCGTGCGTTTGATCCGTCTGTTCGATCGAAGCAATCCGCTCGATCTCCTCTCCGTCTCTCGATCGAAGCAGGGGGCTCGTCCGCAGGAGCCCCGCTCTCCTCTCTAGCCGGCCGCTCGCAGGGCTTCTGCTGCCGGCCTGTCCCGATCGGGAGTCATCCAAGCCGCCCGTCCCGCAGGCGCCCAGGGAGCTCGGCTGCCGACCCGTCCCGATCGGGAGTCACCCAGCCGCCCGTCCCGCAGGCGCCCAGGGAGCTCGTCCCAGGGGGCTCGTCTCGCCGGCGCTCTTGATCCCTCTCCAGCCGGCTTCCGCTGCTCCAGTAGCCAGCGCCTGATCCCGATCTGGTCGTTCTCGTCGGATCTAAAAAAAAATGTCTGCTGCATCGGGTTATGTTGCTGTCCCTCGCTGTCCGGTGATCTTTGATGGTACTAACTACACCGAGTTCACTGGCTTCATGCGCATTCACATGCGTGGCATCCGTCTTTGGGGTGTTCTTTCTAGCGAGGTCTGCTGTCCGCCACGTCCAGTTCCTCCGGTGGCCCCTACTCCGCCAACTCCATCGGTTCTTCCTACGGATGCTAATCAGGCCGCCAAGGATGCGGCTAAGGTTGCTGATGAGGCTGCTGATCGTGCTTATGATGAGAGGGTTTTGGCTTATGAGGAGGCTCTTCAGTTGTATCATGGTGCTCTGTCTGCTTACACCCAGTGGCTTGATGATGATGCTCGTGCTGCAGCTGTTCTCACTGCTAGTGTTCTGCCTCAGTTTGCTTCTGAATTTCTGGGTCTTTCTACTGTCTTTGAGATGTGGACCCGTCTTCGTGAGCGCTATCAGCCCTCTGGTGATGCCTTATACCTCTCTGTGATCCGTCAGGAGCATGCTCTTCAGCAGGGTGACTCTACTGTTGATGACTTCTATGCACAGAGTTCTGCTATCTGGCGCCAGCTTGATTCTCTCCGTAGTGCTGGGTGTCGTACCTGCCCCTGTTGCTAGGCTGTCCAGGCCAATTTGGAGTTTCATCGCGTCTATGAGTTCCTGTCTCGGCTCCGTAAGGAGTTTGAGCCCCGGCGTGCTCAGTTGTTTGCTCGTGGTCGTATTTCTCTCATGGAGGCGCTTTTTGAGATTCGTGCTGAGGAGACTCGCTTACGTGGTGCTGGTTTGCTGGAGGTTCCCTCTGTGCTCGCTACTCGTGCTCCTCCGCCACCTGCTCCATCGACCCCTTCTCGCTCAAGTGCTCCGCCGCTCTTGCCCACTCCTTCTGGAGGCTCAGGTCGCCCCCGTCCACATTGCGCCTATTGCAACAATGATGGTCATCTTGAGTCTCAGTGCTACACGAAGAAGAAACACCTGCGCAAGGCTCGATCATCATCTTCAGGGACTTCGTCATCTACCTCGACAGCTTCAGCCATTGCTTTGACTGAACAGGATATTCTGAGACTTAAGCGTCTGCTCGCGGCTTCAGGTTCTTCCTCGACGGGTACTGTCGGTTTTGTGACTGATGCTTTCCGCACTGAGCAATCACCCTCTACACAGTCAGGTACATCCCCATGGGTTCTGGACTCTGGAGCTTCTTTTCATATGTCTTCTCATTCTTCCACTTTGTCCTCTCTTCGATCACTGGATTCTCCTATTCATGTCTTCACTGCTGATGGCACTCCACATTCTGTTGCTAGTAGAGGCAATCTTACTACTACTTATTCTGTTCCTGATGTTGCTCATGTTCCTCGACTTACCATGAATTTGTTTTCTGCTGGTCAACTTACGGATTCTGGTTGTCGCGTCATCCTCGACGTTGACTCTTGTTCTGTCCAGGACCGTCACACGCACACTCTGGTTGGGGCTGGCCCTCGCTGCCGTGACTCTCAGGGTCTTTGGGAGTTGGACTGGCTTCATGTTCCTTCTGCTGCCACCACCATCGCCAGTTGTTCCGCTTCTGTCGCCTCCGTCACTGGGTCCTTCCAGCAGTGGCATCATCGACTTGGTCATCTGTGTGGTTCTCGGTTGTCTTCTTTAGTTCGTCAAGGCCTTCTGGGGTCTGTCTCAGGAGATGTCTCTTTAGAGTGTCAGGGTTGTCGTCTTGGCAAGCAGATTCAGTTACCATATTCACATAGTGAGTCAGTGTCTAAGCGTCCTTTCGATTTAGTCCATTCTGATGTATGGGGTCCGGCCCCTTTCGCTTCGAAAGGTGGTCATAAATACTATATTATTTTCATAGATGATTTCTCTCGTTACACATGGCTTTATTTCATGACTTCTCGTTCTGAGGTGTTGTCTATTTATAAGCGTTTTGCTGCCATGGTTCATACTCAGTTCTCTTCACCCATACGTATTTTTCGTGCTGACTCCGCCGGCGAGTATATCTCTAAGATGTTGCGTGGTGTTCTTGCTGAGCACGGGACTCTCTCTCAATTCTCTTGTCCTGGTGCTCATGCTCAGAATGGTGTGGCTGAGCGAAAGCATCGACATCTACTTGAGACGGCTCGTGCATTGATGATTGCTGCCTCTCTCCTGCCTCATTTTTGGGCTGAGGCCGTCTCCACATCCACCTATCTTATCAATATACAGCCTTCCGCTGCTGTACAGGGTGGTGTTCCTTTCGAGCGACTTTTTGATCGTTCTCCCGATTATTCGATGCTTCGCTCGTTTGGTTGTGTTTGCTATGTTCTTCTTGCCCCTCGTGAACGCACCAAACTGACCGCTCAGTCTGTTGAGTGTGTCTTTTTAGGCTACAGTGATGAGCATAAGGGCTATCGTTGTTGGGATCCTATTGGTCGTCGGATGCGTATCTCTCGAGATGTGACTTTTGAAGAGTCTCGTCCCTTCTACCCACGCCCATCTTCCTCGACTTTTTCAGTGCAGGATATCTCTTTCCTCACTTTTCCTGACTCACCTATCACTCCCGCCGAGACTGTACCTCTCCGTTCCACTTCCTCTCCTTCTCCACATCTAGTTGATTTGCAGCCACCATCCTCCCCGGTCTCCTCGCCTAGCATGTCACCGGGTTCTCCACCTTCATCTCCGGTGATTTTCTCCCCGGTCTCCTCTCCCAGCCTGTCACCCGATTCTACACCTTTGTCTCCGGTGACTTCTTCGTCGCCACCCCCTGATTCTACCTTGCCGATTCCTCCTTCTATTATTCCATCTTTTCCTCAGCATTACACTCGTCGTCCACGACCAGTTGATGCCTCTGTGGATGGGTCGTCATCTTCCTCTCAGCCTACTTATGGCTTGCGTTCTCGTCCTCGTCCGCCTGTTGATCGCTTTGGCTTTCCCACCGCTGGTGCTGCTGTTCTTGAGCCGACTTCTTACCGTCAGGCTGTTGTTCATCCTGAATGGCAGTTTGCGATGGTAGAGGAGATTGCTGCTCTTGAACGCACTGGTACCTGGGATCTTGTTTCTCTTCCTCCCAGAGTCCGTCCGATCACTTGTAAGTGGGTCTACAAGGTTAAGACTCGCTCCGATGGTTCTCTTGAGCGTCACAAAGCTCGTCTTGTGGCTCGTGGTTTTCAGCAGGAGCATGGTCGTGATTATGACGAGACTTTTGCTCCTGTGGCTCATATGACCACTGTTCGTACACTTCTTGCCGTTGCCTCTGCACGCCACTGGTCTATATCTCAGCTTGATGTTAAGAATGCCTTTCTTAATGGTGAGCTGCGTGAGGAGGTGTACATGCAGCCACCACCTGGGTATTCTGTTCCTGATGGCATGGTATGTCGTCTTCGTCGCTCTCTCTATGGCCTTAAGCAAGCCCCCCGCGCCTGGTTTGAGCGCTTTGCCTCTGTGATCACTGCTGCTGGTTTTTTAGCAAGTGCTCATGATCCAGCATTGTTTATTCACCTTTCTCCTCGTGGTCGGACTCTTCTTCTTCTTTATGTTGATGACATGATCATCACGGGGATGACCCCGAGTATATTGCCTTTGTAAAGGCCCGTCTTAGTGAGCAGTTTCTTATGTCTGATCTTGGACCTCTTCGCTATTTTCTTGGGATTGAAGTCTCTTCTACCTCTGATGGCTTTTTTATATCCCAGGAAAAGTATATCCAGGATCTTCTTGCTCGTGCTGCTCTTACTGATGAGCGCGTTGTTGAGACTCCTATGGAGCTCAATGTTCACCTCCGTGCTACTGATGGTGATCCTCTCCCTGACCCGACGCGTTATCGTCATCTTGTTGGCAGTCTTGTCTATCTAGCTGTCACTCGTCTGGACATCTCTTATCCGGTTCATATACTGAGTCAGTTTGTCTCTGCCCCCACCTCGGTTCACTATAGTCATCTCCTTCGTGTTCTTCGATATCTTCGAGGCACGATCTCTCACCGTCTATTCTTTCCTCGCTCCAGTTCTTTCCAGCTCCAGGCCTATTCGGATGCTACGTGGGCTAGTGATCCTTCTGATCGCCGTTCACTTTCTGCTTACTGTGTTTTTCTTGGTGGTTCTCTCATTGCCTGGAAGACGAAGAAACAGCTTGCAGTTTCCCGTTCGAGTGCCGAGGCTGAGTTGCGAGCAATGGCTCTTTTGACGGCAGAGGTGACTTGGTTACGGTGGTTACTTCAGGATTTTGGTGTTTCTGTCACTACACCGACTCTGCTTTTATCTTACAGTACAGGTGCTATCAGCATTGCACGCGATCCTGTGAAGCATGAGCTCACCAAGCATATTGGTGTTGATGCTTTCTATGTGCGTGCTGCTGTGCAGGATCAGGTTATTGCTCTTCAGTATGTGCCTTCCGAGTTACAGTTGGCGGATTTCCTGACGAAGGCTCAGACTAGAGCACAACATGGCTTTTATCTCTCCAAACTCAGTGTTGTTCATCCACCATGAGTTTGAGGGGGGGTGTTAGAGTTATAATATAAGTCATGTACCCCTTTGTATTTATCCCGTTGTATGAGGGGTTTCCTGCATATGTTCCATACCTGTACATGTATATATATATCGGCCTATGGCCTCATGGGAATACAAGTTGCTTATTCCTAACACACTCAACTCTTTTTTTGTATCTAATGTCATTTCTTACAGGTGGGAAATGCCCTGACTGATGATTTCCATGACCACTATGGAATATTTCAATATATGTGGACCACTGGCTTGATTTCTGATCAAACATACAAGCTACTGAACATTTTCTGTGATTTCGAGTCCTTTGTGCATTCATCTCCACAGTGCGATAAGATTCTTGACATTGCTAGCACTGAAGCTGGGAACATTGATTCATATAGCATCTTCACACCTACTTGTCATTCATCTTTTGCCTCCTCAAGGAACAAAGTGGTGAAAAGGCTTCGGGTACGTTTTGAGGCTCCTGCAACTCAAAGTCATGTTAAACAAACAGTGTGCCATTTTACCTGATAATTTAATTGTTATATAATTTACTCATCCATGCCTTCCTACCTGAGGAGTTGCTAAGTTTTGTACACCAATTTTTTAAAGAAAGAATCTTAAGAGTTTTGCGCTTTGGCGTGAATATCAACTTGTATGAACTAAGTGGGGGAATGTTGCCTTGATCTGTACTACTGTCCATAAGTGCATACCATGTTTCATTTTTTTTTGAAGACAAGGGACCTTGTCACCAAATTCATCAACAGAAGTACAGAACCATGAACAAGAAATACTTACCACATTTCATATCATGTGACGCACACTTATTGCTCATAAAATAAGTTTTCTAATGCTAAATGAATTCACACGTTTTGAGTACATGTGATTCATATCATGATGTGTTTTGACAGTCTGTTGGAAAAATGGGAGAGCAATATGATCCATGCACTGAACAACATTCAATCGTATATTTCAATCTGCATGAGGTGCAGAAGGTACTTCATGTTAATCCGGTCATTGGCAAATCTAAGTGGGAGACCTGCAGGTAATGTATGGAGCAGCTTTTTACCTATTGAATTGATTTCACCATCCTTACGATGTAAGTTTGTCCATTGCATTGCTATCATAAGTTTGTGGGAAAATCGTTTTTCCCCACAAATGATCAGTAATTACTTTGATTCCACGCTCCATAATGTAGGGTTGTTCGCTGAATTCTTATCCTATAAAATTATGATTAGACTTTAAAAATTTATATTGTCATGTTTATGCTTAGTATTAAGGGCGTGTATAGTGGTTGAGAAGGCAACATTCTCTTTCCCTTCCGCCATATAGAGATGACAATAAATATGTTGTACCATCAGCTATTATCTCTCAGTATTATATTTAGCATATCATCAGTTATCTCTCAGTATTATCTTTAGCAATCAATGTTCACATGTCTTTAAATTTATGTGGTGATCAAATTTTAATTAAAAACATGCTAAGAGACGACACCTAGAGGTTAATCTTAGTAACTGTAACTGGAAAACGTGAAATGCCAGTGACATGTAATTCCGATAAGCAGATCCGCTAACATGTTTCCCGTTCTTGTTTACTCTTTTAACATGTTGGTATTACTGATATTCTTTCAGTGAAGTTATTAACACCAACTGGAAGGACTGTGAAAGATCTGTACTGCATATCTATCATGAACTTATTCAATATGGGCTTCGTATATGGATGTTCAGGTTATTCCTTACTCTCTGAAGCTTTACCCACTCAGGCACTCAAAGATGGCTCTGTACTAAACTATGCTCTATGCCGTAGCCTTAGGATTCGTTAGTTTATTTCCCTAAAACTGTAACATATTGTCACCGTGGAAAAGTGGGTTTATAGGATGCTTGTGTACAACCTAGTTCAATGTCAATTAATTTTTGTCAGTCTCTGTTCACATTTAGCATGGTTTGTAATTTTGACCTACCATAAGATGCTGCTAAAGCCTTTGTCACTTTTCCCACTCTGTGTACTTCAAACATCATGTAAGAATGGCTTGTATAAATGATATGATATATAAGTATATTCTGTTTTAATCTTTTCTTTACTTTGTCCAGTGGAGACACAGATGCAGTAATTCCAGTAACATCAACTAGATACAGCATTGATGCCCTCAAGCTTCCAACAGTGATCCCGTGGCATGCTTGGTATGATGATGATGGCGAGGTAAGGCTTGTTCTTGATCAAAACGCCCATGATTCCATGAATGTTCAGTACCCTGAAGCTTTGTGGGTTTTTTGTGTGCATAATTTGTACATCCTCAGACCATCATATGTTTTGGACTTGGTTATGTGTCTATGTGGAACCTCTGTCCTTATAGTTTACTGACGTATTACTGTAAGTAGAGAAGTCTCGCAATCTATATGTGATACCCGGAGGCCATCGCAGGCATGATATGCTTTCATTTTGATTTCCAGCCTGCCATGGCGGTAACTTGCTATATACATGAATCGTAGTACTTTTGTTCCCTTTTCAACTAGTATAGGTTGTGTTCTATGTGCCTTTATAGTGCAACCTTTGTGTTCTCCTTTATTGTTTTGCTACTTGCTCCAGTATGTTTAGCTATTTAGGATATTCGTCTTCCATTCTGTTCCTAGCTTCTGAACTGTTCCGTGTTTAAACAGGTTGGTGGCTGGACCCAAGGGTACAAGGGTCTCAACTTTGTGACAGTAAGGGGTGCAGGTCACGAGGTTCCTCTTCATCGTCCCAAGCAGGCTCTTACGCTCATCAAATCATTCTTGGCCGGGAGCCCAATGCCTGTGCTGTCTGATCTACGCAGCGATATGTAATATGATACATTTGGTTTGAGACACGACCAGCACCACACGATTCCAGCTCACCAAGGCAGTTCAGTAGTTTAAGTTCCATGCAGAACTTTCACAATATAAGGATGGCCATAGCTGTTGTCATTTGTAAGTGCTATTGGCGCCAACCAATCCCCTAAGACAGGGAACAGAACTGTGGAACAGTTTTCCTGCCATTAATTGACACTACAGCACTGCCTGTTAAATTAATCTGAAATTAAGGATAAAGATGAATCGAATTTCATCGTCCGTCTTATACGCCATTTATAGCAAGCACTAGTATGTACTCCCTCCGTCTGAAAATACTTGTCATCAAAATGGATAAAAGAAAGAAGATGTATCTAGAACTAAAATACATCTAGATACATCTCCTTTTATCCATTTTGATGATGAGTATTTCCGAACGGAGGGAGTAGCATACAGAACGGATAGCAGGAGTACTCTTGCTGTCTTGCATCTGTGCAGGCTGCATCCGTTGCAACATTAGTCTTCATGTTTTTGGGAACCAGGGGTTATCTGATGAACTGTGTTAAACTATCCACGGTTATCCGACCTGCAAATTCCTTGCACCAGTTCAGTCTATACAGAGTGCAAAATGGCCAAAACTGTCAGTGGAATAACTGCACATGGAGCAGCTGGTGAAAGTAACTTCAATGGGATCCGAATGCAGATACTGTTCGTAGCTGTTAGATATCGACGCCTTAACATACCAAATGGCTGGAGTTGTCAACTGACGCTCATCTATGAGCAGCACAAGATAAGAGGTGATCCAATCTAGGATACTGAATTATCAGGCTGAGGTATATCTCTCATATAGACACACTTCCCATGGCTTAAACTTGGAACCTTGGTCTCAACTCTGGTCAAGCCTTAATGTAACCTAATCCATTCCCATATCTGCAAAATATTGCCTCCGTAGTATGATAGTCTGTCTATCTTATTTCTCCCTCATGTGTTTGCCATTTAGATTTCTTGCTTCTGTGATTCCATTTATGACCAGACTCCTGAATATATATTTTCCCCCTCTGGAAGAGGTTTAAACCGAGATTCCATTATCATACGACGGAATACAACACCCCAGTCAGCAATATTGTTACTTTTTGTTCGTTTGATTTCAGAGGGGACGATTTGCTTACCTTTAATCATTTTAAGATAATTTCTTCAGCTTGTGCAACCTTTCTGCTCTCGAGTCTGTTTGGTTTCTCTTTCGCTCAAATGATTACTACTTCATCCATTCACTATTATAAGTTGTTCGAACTTTTTTTTTGAATCAGATGTATATAGATGTGTTTTATTGTATTTGTTCACTCATTTTAATCCATATATAGTCCATATTGAAATGTCCAAAACATCTTATAATCCAAATATAAAAGTTTTGAAAAATACCGATTTGTTTTGTACAAATATATATACATGTTTTTAAGTTTTATATTATGTGCACTTGCCAATTTGCCACGCTGTGAGAATGGATCTGTGTATTATTCACAATGAGCTTGGCGCTGGTTAATAACATACATGTTGACTGTTTCCTTTTATACTCCCTCCGTCCTCAAGCTTAGTACTACTTGATAACTTTTCATGGGCTTGCGTCTGAAAAATGTGAGAGGAAGAGAAATATACTGTAATTTTTGTCTATTAGTTGGGTTTGTGAACAATTAATTGTTTTTTTTCTTCAGATTGTGCTGTTTTCACCTTAATAACTCAAAGCTATATGGATTTGTGTATGATGCTAAGCTTGATCAGTGTCTTTAGGTCTTAGTTTGTTTTATTCGGATCATGCCATTTCCTCCTTTATCTACAATTATATATTTTTTGTAATCCATCGGCTGTCAAACGAATGTGAGCCCTTACATTTGGAGGGGACACGTACTTCACTACAAGCAACTCTTATGCTTCTGAGAATGTCGTAATATCGGACATGGAGAAGCCATTGAAAATGGGAGCCGGAGCCAGAGCCGATGGAGCAGGGGCCCATGTCACAGAACACGAGCCAGTCCCCACGCGTATCTCCGGCAGCCGGTACCGCGTCACCACCGTGTCGAGTGAGTCACACGTCGGCCTGAACACAGTCGATGTGTACGTCTCCTGGCCAGCGCGTGGGGTGGCGAGCGGCCTCGGGCGGGGCACGTAGTCGTCCATGAGGACGCAGTTGAGAGCATGGTTAATAAGAAAGCCTGCTGCCGGCTATATATGTACGCCATGTCACTTGTAGCCTTCGTAATAGCCTGCTAGTATATTAGATCGACAGTAAACTAGCTATCAATACTTAATGCGTGCATGTGAAAGGAGGGAAGGAGACGCATGCTGATTGGCGGGAATGAATGAAGCGCTAGCTCACCCGGCTGCATGCAGGCTGCATGTGGGTTGGATTTCTTGTTTCCAGCGCTCTAGCCGGCGATAACTGAAGCGCCCGCTTGCTTCTTTTCTCTTTTCTCTCTCTCTTCCAGCTATGATTTCGATGACGTGGAAGTTCTTATAGCCTGCTGACTGGGTACTATTATACTTGCTCTGAGGGAGCCGTAGAGTCCATCGTCGATCCAGTACTCATGTACCTTGCCGGTCGTGTGCTTCCCGATGACGCGCACCATGAGCGCAAAGGCCGTCTCGATTGGCGAAGTACCATCCCGGCTTGCCGATCACCTCCACAAACGGGAGGTGTCGCGGATGGCTGTGGCGGCCTCGTCAAACACGCCACCGTTTGCCATAAAGTCGTTGCCCATGTCGAGCACACACAAGCATTGATGGCCCCGCGGTACACATTGGTGTGGGTCCCATAATAAAATAGTCAGCGCAACTGAAGCATCAGAGTTTTGAAATAACAATTTGGGGTTTACCACGACCTTAAGGCTAGTCATAGTGGGAGTAACTTAGCTAGTAACATAGTGCACTTCAAGAAATTTTTGCTTATGTGGCAAGTATTTAATGTGAGGTGGTAACATAATATGTTACTGTAACATAGCGCTTCCCAAGACAAGATGAGTCTACAAGCTAATAAATGAAGCCATCTATGACACTACTATTATGTTGCTTTGCATTATGAAGGTAGTAACTTAGACTAGTGTCATGCATATGACACTAGTCTAAGTTACTCCCCACTATGAACCATAGTACCAACAACAACACAAGGAGTCAACCTCGGGAAGGTAAAATAGCTAACAACAAGGTACCAACACAATTAGGTTCCTCAAGAAGTCTTATTCAAAGTCATAATGACTAAACAACTGGTTCCAGCCACCCGCAGTTTCTCATAGTCAGGAGTTTAACAAGGTGATTTTGCATCAGGTACCCTACTGTTCTTACTCTTCCGCCTTCTTGTGAAGCTCCAATATCATATTGGCAGCTACCGAGCACTTCGCCTCATGTGGGGTAGGACGAAGACCACCAGTGAGGCTCATCTCAAAATCAGGGCATCTCAAACATACACTGGCATGGTACATTCCTGAAAAGATAGGAAAATAAACGGTGAAGAAGTGCTCAAAAGTCAACACGCACACACAGATGATAGTCAATCAAACATCAATTCTGGTTATTGCTAACTAGGGACCTAATCAGTCTGATCTAAGATAACCACTTATCGAATGTTAAACAAACCTAACACTTCAACGGAGCATAACATGTGATAAATAAACAAGCGGCTTATTTAGATTGCTACTTTGACATCAAGAGAGCAGCAAGCCCTGGCTATTGATCTGACACCTTGAAAACTCTTTTTATCCAAGCATGGTTAGCGCAACACACTATGTATGTTATCATCTCAATGCACAAAACGAATCAGTACCTATAGGGATTAAATTCGATAAATGAGAATCAGGAAGTATGTGGCACATGACCCATTCATATGATATTCCTAATTGTTATGCCTACATGGTCCAAGGACCTAATACTTGCCTATCTAGAATATCTAAGAGATAAAAGTAAACATTTGTACATACCATCTGATACTGAAGGTAATACTGTGTATCTTGGGAGTATCCAATGGCCCCCACGACAGATCTCATCAAGCTCCTGCATTGACAAGTGTCAAGGCACTAGTAGAAAAGAGGGCTTTGGTTTGGGCCGGGTCAGCCCATTAGTCCCGGTTCAGTCCAGAACCGGGACCCATGGGGGCATTGGTCCCGATTCGTGAGGCCAGGGGCCTGCCGGGCCTCGTGGGGGCATTGGTCCCGGTTCGTCTGGCCCCTTTGGTCCTGGTTGGTGGGACGAACCGGGACCAATGGGCCTCGCTCCTGGCCCACCACCATTGGTCCCGGTTGGTGGCTTGAACCGGGACCACATGCTTCCCTTTAGTCCCGGTTCATGCCACGAACCGGGACCAATGAGGTGCCTATATATACCCCTCGCCCGCAAGCAGAGCACTCCAGTGCTCTGTTTTTCTCTGGCCGGCGAGGGGAGGGCTTTGTGGTGCTCTAGCTCACCTCCTATGCACATGAGGTGTTCGATGAAATGCCCAAGCCACACTAGTTAAGCTTTCTCCTCTCGAAGCTCGACCTCAAAGCTCCATTTTCCTCGAGATTTGTCTAGGTTTAGCGGCCCGTCACGTCCCATTCCCGTCTTCACCGCCGTCGATCGCCCGCGCCGATCTCATCGCCGGCACCACCGTGGTGAGCCTCTTGTTCTTATCTTCTTTCTGAAAGAAAAAAATTCTTACTTTAGATAGATACTTGTCTAATTTTCTTACTTTTATTATTGCTTGTTATTATATAGTGCGATGGTTTTGGTATCCTCCCCCGTCGGCCCTCGTCCTGGCTATGATTCGGATGTGGTATATATTATCTTTTTATAACTATTTGGTTCATTTATTGTTTATGACAATTATGCCGACCAACGTGACATAGATTTTATTTATGTAGGAGGTAGTTGAACCAGAAATTCCAACCGACCCTATTGTCGAGAGGTTAAATTTAGTTGAAGAAGAAAACAATTACTTGAAGGAAAAAAATTGAGGAGGAGAAGATGATATTGGAGTTGCATGTTGCGGATGTCGTCGATGATCACAAGATCAAGATGGATGCAATGCGGTTGAAGATGAGAAAGATTAGAAAATATGCCATTCATACCGAGGCTTGGTATCATTATGCCGTTGGATCAATTGTTACCTTGGTTGCGATTATGATCGCATTTGTTTTCGCATTGAAATGTTTTACATAGTTTCAATGTATGGTTTAATTAATTAGATGCTCCGGAGAGCTATATGTTGTTAGATGAGAACTATGTATGTACTTTGGTTTTAGTGTGATGATGAACTTCTATTAATTTGGTCACTTAATTATCTATTCATGATGTTCTGTAATGGTTTTTGACACACTTAATTATATATAATGCATGCAGATGAACCGGCAATGGATGTACGGTGACAGACACACCTCCAAGTACATTAAGGGCGTGCATGATTTTCTCGAAGTGGCTGAGGCAAACAAGCAGAATGGTTTTATGTGTTGTCCATGCCCTAAATGTGGGAATACGAAGTCTTACTCTGACCGGAAAATCCTTCACACCCACCTTCTTTACAATGGTTTCATGCTACACTATAATGTTTGGATGAGGCATGGAGAAATAGGGGTTATGATGGAAGACGACGAAGAGGCAGAGGACGATGACAACTATGTGCCCCTGAATGCGGTGATGCTGCAATGGGGGAAGCTGCTGAAGATCAAGAGGAACCAGACGATGTGCCCAATGATGCTGCAACGGGGGAAGCTGCTGAAAATCATGAGGAACCAGACGATGTGCCCGATGATGATGATCTCCGCCGGGTCATTGTCGATGCAAGGACGCAATGTGAAAGTCAAAAGGAGAAGCTGAAGTTCGATCGCATGTTAGAGGATCATAAAAAAGGGTTGTACCCCAATTGCGAAGATGGCAACACAAAGCTCGGTACCGTACTGGAATTGCTGCAGTGGAAGGCAGAGAATGTTGTGCCTGACAAAGGATTTGAGAAGCTACTGAAAATATTGAAGAAGAAGCTTCCAAAGGATAATGAATTGCTCGACAGTACATACGCAACAAAGAAGGTCGTATGCCCTCTAGGATTGGAGGTGCAGAAGATACATGCATGCCCTAATGACTGCATCCTCTACCGCGGTGCGAACAAGGATCTGAACGCATGCCCAGTATGCGGTGCATTGCGGTATAAGATCAGACGAGATGACCCTGGTGATGTTGACGGCGAGCCCCCCAGGAAGAGGGTTCCTGTGAAGGTGATGTGGTATGCTCCTATAATACCATGGTTGAAACGTCTGTTCAGAAACGAAGAGCATGCCAAGTTGATGCGATGGCGCAGTGAGGACCGTAAGAAAGACGGGAAGTTGAGAGCACCCGCTGACGGGTCGCAGTGGAGAAAAATCAAGAGAAAGTACTGGCCTGAGTTTGCAAGTGACCCAAGGAACGTATGGTTTGGTTTAAGCGCGGATGGCATTAATCCTTTCGGGGAGCAGAGCAGCAATCACAGCACCTGGCCCGTGACTCTATGTATGTATAACCTTCCTCCTTGGATGTGCATGAAGCGGAAGTTCATTATGATGCCAATTCTCATCCAAGGCCCTAAGCCACCCGACAACGACATTGATGTGTTCCTAAGGCCATTAGTTGAAGAACTTTTACAGTTGTGGAATGGAAATGGTGTACGTATGTGGGATGGGCACAAACAGGAGGAATTTAATCTGCACGCGTTGCTGTTTGTAACCATCAACGATTGACCCGCTCTCAGTAACCTTTCAGGACAGACAAACAAGGGATACCATGCATGCACGCACTGTTTAGAAGAAACTGAAAGTATATACCTGGACAAATGCAGGAAGAATGTGTACCTGGGCCATCGTCGATTTCTTCCGACCAACCATCAATGTCGAAAGAAAGGCAATCATTTCAAAGGCGAGGCAGATCACCGGAAGAAGCCCGCCATGCGTACCGGTGATCACGTACTTGCTATGGTCAATGATTTACACGTAATCTTTGGAAAGGGTCCCGGCGGACTAGCTGTTCTGAATGATGCTGAGGGACACGCACCCATGTGGAAGAAGAAATCTATATTTTGGGACCTACCCTACTGGAAAGACCTAGAGGTCCGCTCTTCAATTGACGTGATGCACATGACGAAGAACCTTTGCGTGAACCTGCTAGGCTTCTTGGGCGTGTATGGGAAGACAAAAGATACACCTGAGGCACGGGAGGACCTGCAACGTTTGCACGAAAAAGACGGCATGCCTCCGAAGCAGTATGAAGGTCCTGCCAGCTACGCTCTTACGAAAGAAGAGAAAGAAATCTTCTTTGAATGCCTGCTCAGTATGAAGGTCACGACTGGCTTCTCGTCGAATATAAAGGGAATAATAAATATGCCAGAGAAAAAGTTCCAGAACTTAAAGTCTCATGACTGCCACGTGATTATGACGCAACTGCTTCCGGTTGCATTGAGGGGGCTTCTACTGGAAAACGTCCGATTAGCCATTGTGAAGCTATGTGCATTCCTCAATGCAATCTCTCAGAAGGTGATCGATCCAGAAACCGTACCAAGGCTAAGGAGTGATGTGGCGCATGTCTTGTCAGTTTCGAGCTGGTGTTCCCACCATCCTTCTTCAATATCATGACGCGCGTCCTAGTTCATCTAGTCGACGAGATTGTCATTCTGGGGCCCGTATTTCTACACAATATGTTCCCCTTTGAGAGGTTCATGGGAGTCCTAAAGAAATATGTCCGTAATCGCGCTAGGACAGAAGGAAGCATCTCCATGGGCCATCAAACAGAGGATGTCATTGGGTTTTGTGTTGACTTCATTCCTGGCCTTAAGAAGATAGGTCTCCCTAAATCGTGGTATGAGGGGAGACTGACTGGAAAAGGCACGCTAGGAGGGGACACAATAATATGCAGGGACGGATATTCTTGGTCTCAAGCACACTACACAGTTCTACAGAACTCTACCTTGGTGACCCCGTATGTCGATGAACACAAGAATAGTCTGCGCTCCAAACACCCGGAGCAGTGCAACGACTGGATTACATGTGAACACATCAGGACTTTCAGCAGTTGGTTGGAAACACGTCTCAGAGGTGACAACACTGTTTGTGATGAGCTGTACTTGTTGTCCAGGGGATCATCTTTGACTGTATTGACTTACAAAGGATACGAGATAAATGGGAATACATTTTACACGATCGCCCAAGATCAAAAGAGCACCAACCAAAACAGCGGTGTCCGCTTTGATGCAGCAACCGAGAGGGGAAAGGACACATATTATGGTTACATAGTGGACATATGGGAACTTGACTACGGACATGATTTTAAGGTCCCTTTGTTTAAGTGTAAATGGGTCAATCTGTCAGGAGGCGGGGTACAGGTAGACCCACAGTACGGAATGACAACAGTGGATCTAAAAAATCTTGGGTACACTGAAGAACCGTTCGTCCTAGCCAATGATGTGGCACAGGTTATCTATGTGAAGGACATGTCTACCAAACCGAGAAAAAGAAAAGATAAGGAAGCGAATACATCATACGATGAGCTAAAGCGCCACATAGTTCTTTCAGGAAAAAGGGACATCGTGGGAGTGGAGGGCAAGACAGACATGTCTGAAGATTATGAAAAGTTTCATGAAATTCCTCCCTTCAAAGTCAAGGCTGACCCAAGCATCCTGATAAACGATGAAGATTATCCATGGTTACGATGCAATAAGCAAATGACACAAGCGAAGAAAAAGTGAAGACTTTCTCCCGCAACTGTTATGATGATACCATGCCAACTTTGTAACAGACGAGTATGATACCATTGTCCGTTTTGTACATGCACATGCTATGTGGGTGAAATTATGATACCATGCCAACTTTCACATTTTTTAGAGTTCATTTGAAATGCTTTAATGTCTTACGGTTCGGCCCTCGTAATACCATTATTCAAATTTTAACTATTCAAATTTGAAAACTAATGTCACTAACAGAAAGTATAAACAAAATTTGAAAATAAACTTTAATAAAATAAATAAAAATAAAAAAAATAAGTATTTTGTTGTAAGTAGAAACAAAATTTGAAAACTTGTGATTCACAAACTTGTGATTCACACAAATTTATAAACAATAAGTTTGTAAGTAGAAACAAAATTTGAAAACTTGTGATTCACAAACAATAAGTTTATAAGTATTTTATAGTAAAGTTAATCACAAACTTGTGATTCACACAAATTTCAAAGAATTCAAATTTTAACTATTCAAATTTGAAAACTAATGGCACTAACAGAAAGTTTATAATTTTTCTAAAACTAATGGCACTAACAGAAAGTTTATAATTTTGCTGACCTAAAAGCAAAAAGAATTAAAAAAACCAAAAAACAAAAGAAAATAAATAATGCAAAAAACAAAAAAAAATGAAAAAAAACTATTTTTATAGTAAAGTTAATCACAAACTTGTGATTCACATAAATTTCAAAGAATTCAAATTTTAACTATTCAAATTTGAAAACTAATGGCACTAACAGAAAGTTTATAATTTTTTTGACCTAAAAGCAAAAAGAATTTAAAAATAAAGCAAGAAATAAAAGAAAATAAATAATTCAAAAAACAAAAAAAAATGAAAAAAACCAAAAAAAACCCGCCACTTATTGGGCCACCACGGACTGAATACGACTAGAAACCCAACCTAGGCCAGGATTCAAGCCCGCAGAAGGCCCAATAGGCCCACAAACAGCATAGTGTGAGATTAGGCCCGTAAGCCTGAATTTGAGAGGAGCTCGAGAGGGCAGCCGCAGTTGGGCTTATAAACCACTCCGAGCCCCTCTCAACTAGCGAGGTGGGACTAAACTTTTGGCCGCGGGCAGCGCAAGGCCTTTGGCCCCGGTTGGTGGCACCAACCGGGACCAAAGGTCTTTGTTTGCCGCCCTTTGGGCTGCCGAAAATGACATTTGGTCCCGGTTGGTGACTAAAGGTGGGCATTGGTACCGGTTGGTGGCACCAACCGGGACTAAAGGCTTTGGTATATAAGCAAACACAAGTGAAAATTTCACTTGTCATCTCGCAGTTGCCGCCCCGACGCCGCCAGGCTGCCCCGACGCCGTCCGCCGCCCTCGTCGTCGCTGTCGCCCGCGCCGTCGCCGTCACTCACCGTCACCGTCGCCCGCATCCTCACCGTCGCCACTGCCCTCTGCCCTGACGTCGCTGCCGCCACTCCCCGCGCCCCTGCTCGCCCCGACGCGGCCCGCCGCTCGCCCCTGCCGGCCCCGCCGCCGCCGTCGTGCTTTTTAGTTATATGCTATTTTTTACATGTTTTTAGATGTTTTTAGATTTTCATATATATGTATGTATTTTTTTAGATATATGTATTTCTTATGTATGTTCATATATGTATGTATGTATTTTTACATGTTTTTGTACGTGTGTATGTATTTTTTCAATTGTAATATGCATGGTGTTTTAAAAATACATTAATGTTCTCTGATTTAGTACATTAATTTTAGGTTAGTTTCATTTTTAGAAAAGTTTTATATATTTAGGAAGAAGGAAGAGAAGGAAGAAGGAAGAAGAAGAAAAAGTTTTATATATGCAAAAGTTACATTTTTAGAAAAGTTTTATATATCTAGCTAGAAAGAAGGAAGAAGAAGAAAAAGTAGTAGAGGAAAAAGGAAAATAAGAAGAGGAAGAAAGGAGAAGAAGAGGCGAGGAAGAAGAGGAGAAATAAATAAGAAGAGGAAAAAAGAAGAAAAAGAAGAGGAGAAGAAGAAAGGAATAGAGGAGAAGAAGAAAAAAATAGAATTTTTTCTTCGATCTTCTCCTCTATTCCTTTCTTCTTCTCCTCTTTTTATATCTTCTTCGTTTTCTTATGTTTTATCGGGTCTGTCGTCGTCGACATACCCCGTGTCCCGATAACTTCAACACGAGGGGGGGGGGGTTCGACCTACCCCCTTCCCGATAATATTATTTTCCCATGTATGTATGCAAAAGTTACATTTTTAGAAAAGTTTTATATATCTAGCTAGGAAAGGAAGAAGAAGAAAGAGAATGAGAGGAAAAAGGAAAATAAGAAGAGGAAGAAAGGAGAAGAAGAGGAGAGGAAGAAGAGGAAAAATAAATAAGAAGAAGAAAAAAGAAGAAAAAGAAGAGGAGAAGAAGAAAGGAATAGAGGAGAAGAAGAAAGGAATAGAGGAGAAGAAGAGAAAATAGAATATTCTATTTTCTATTCTTCTCCTCTATTTCTTTCTTCTACTCCTCTTTTTTTTCTTCTTTTTTTCTTCAATCTTCTCCTCTATTAATATCTTCTTCTCCTCTTTTTATTTCTTCTTCGTCTTCTTATTTTTTATCGGATATGTCGTTGTCGATATATCCCGTGTCCCGATAACTTCAACACGAGGGGGGGGGGGCTTCGACCTACCCCCTCCCCGATAACATTATTTTCCCATGTATGTATGTCGTAGTTGTCGATATAACCCCCTCCCGGGTAACTTCGACCACGATAACTTATACCATGGGAGCACCCCCGGCCCTCTCGCTCGACCAAAACTCTTGAGGACACCCAAACCCTAGAAAAAACGATGTCGGTCTCCTACCCCCTCCCGCCGCACCCATACCCTTGAAGCGTTGCCGAGGCCACCCCAAACCCGGAATAAGCTAGGTCTACGTTTGCCACTAATATATCCACATGCTGTCATGTTTGTGTAATAATTGCCATGTTGTAATATTTGCAGAAACAATGGAGTTCGGACGAGATGAGGAACAAGAACAGGTGTTGGGGGACATAATCTTAGCCGGAGGTGATGTCATGTCGTCTTAACGACAATGATGGTCTGGAAGCAGAACAGGGTGAAGAAGAAGCAGGCTACGGTGATCGAAGAATGGAGGAGGAAAGACATGATTATGATGGCTCCGGTGACCCAATGCTGGTGCAAGAAGGAGCCCGTGGTGACGGCTCCGGTGACCGAACAGAGTCTGGCCAGGTAAATATATTAGTTAAGCCTGTGATGACTAGCTAATTGATGCATTCATTGTTTTGGTATGTACACATATTAATTAACTCTTGTCTAATTCTTCTTTTTTCTAGCCCTCTGGATCGAGCACAACTTCGGTAAAGAGATGAGGCCTAAAGAAAAAGTTGTGCTCAAATGAAAGGTTTGAGATCACAGCAATCGCGCGTGATGGCATGCCGATTGAACCCATCCGGACAAAGGAATCATTTGCTGCTTAGTGCGGGGTTCTTGTTAGGGACAAGATCCCGATCAGCATCCAGCAATGGTGTAAGCCTAAGAACGAAGACCCTGAGGTGTCTTATGTCAATGATATGCAGAAAGATGATCTTTGGACTGAGCTGAAGGCAAATTTCACCCTACCTCCAGAGGAGGATCCGTAGAAGCCAGTTAAAGAGCAATTAATCAAGTCTCATGCTCTTAAGAAGATGGCAGACCTATTCAGGAGGTGGAAGAATGAGCTGAAAACGTTTGTCGACAAAGAAGAGACACCAGAATTCATCGGCAGATATGAGAAGATCAGAGATCACTGGCCCACATTTGTGGCCTACAAGACATCGGAAAAGAGTAAGAAGATGTCGGCGACAAACAAGAAAAATGCTGCAAAGAAGAAGCTTCACCATCGCACGGGGTCAGGTGGCTACCTCAAAGCCCGGCCTAAGTGGGCCAAGGCTGAGAATGATCTGCTTGATAAAGGGATCGAACCAGAGAAAATGAACTGGCCAGACCGTTGCCGGACTTGGTTCTTCGGGGCTGGCGGAACCTTGGACCCTGTATCAGGGAAATGCGTTTGGACGGACGAGCAAATGAACATACCAGCCAAGAAGCTAAAGTACTATATCGATGCAGCGCAGCAAGGGACATTCGTTCCAGACAAAGAGAACGACGAGCTCACAATGGCCCTCGGGAATCCTGAGCACCCTGGACAGACATGAGGCACGCTAGGCTCCGTTTCGTGGAAGGCTGGTTTTCCGGACGCAGGCGGTTACAAATGCCAGGAGAGGAGAAAAAAAGTGGAGCATGCCCAAATTCAGACGCTGCACGAAAGGGTTCAAGCGCTAGGGGAACGAGAAGTAGCTCGCAGAAAGCGACCTGCCGAAACTACCTCCGAAGCTACCCCTCCATCTCAGCGGAGAAGCAACGTGGCTTCCACCGAGCTGCTTCAGCCGGAGCATGTCTTGACGGCTCCTGCTAGCTACCCCATGGATGCTATCACGGAGTCTCAACATTGCCACCTTATGACGCAATGGCAGAACTTCAAAGTCAAGGCAGCTGTCGGCTCTATTCGACCTACTGAACCTGGCGCAACTTTTCACTGTAGTCCGATTCCAGAAGGATATGCCAGGGTGACGGTGGACGAAATAACGGAGGGATTTGAGGACCTCCAGCTTGACTACCTATCGGTGAAGGGGAGACTCGGCTGGGTTCTTGTCTATTGACTCCATGCCTATGGCGGAAGGAGCTCATCAAGCTTCTGAACTGGACGCCTCCTCCTCCGCCTCCTCCTCCGGCAAGTGATTAGGGCACTCAGCCTCCTTCTCCGGCGCGTGGCGGCACTCCGCCTCCTTCTCCGCCTGCGCCGGCACGCCCGAGCAGCCAACCTCCACCTTCTCCGCCTCGCCAGCAAGGGCGGAAGAGACCCGCCGCCGCTCCGGCTGCTCTGGCACGTCGTAGTCCTTCTCCTCCGCCTCGTAAGTAAGGAAAGAAGACAGTCGCAGTCGCTCCATCTGCTCTGCCGGCGTCTAGCAGTACAGCCAGAGGCGGGAAGCAATACAGATTTGGTCCTTCTCTGAAGACTCCAGAGAAGTTACCATACGAGAGGACCCCGGAGGAGAACGCGAAGATTGCGCGAGCCGAAGTGACAAACTTCTTTGAAGGGGTGAAAGCAAAGAAACATCCACCTCCGGAGGAGAAGGTAGATCCGGTGAAAGCGAAGCGCACTCTGGCTGCCCTGAAAAAACCAGCAAAGTCTCCACCGAAAGGCAACTATGATCGCATTATTGCAAAGAAATTTGTCGAAGCGGAGCGGTCGGGAAGTACTGTCAGTGATCAAAGGATAAAAGAACGACGAGCTGGGAAAAAAATTTCCCAGCTCGGCGAACAAGCGAACCAATCGTGCCCCCCGATCAAGGTGTCTAGCGACATCATCGCTAATGATCCGAGGATGGTGCCCGGTTATAGCAATCTTGGAGATTACCTGCCCGACGATGTACATTATGATTTCTTGGAGGAACACAAATACGAGTACGGGAAGCCTCTCGTCAAAGATGAAAGATCTCTAACAACGATGATGCGAAGATTCCATGATTGGTACATGTAAACCTGCAGAGAGTCTGGGGGGATGAATACTTTGACGCTGAGAGTTAGAGAGGAGCATGACCTCGTTGGAATTGAACTGTTGAATGTTCCATTTGAGGAGTTCTTCCAGTTTTTCGATCAAAAGGCCCTCGATAAAGCAACGATCACTTGCTACTGTCTGTAAGTAGTACTACTTCTGTCATTAAGTCTCTCTATATAGGCCAGCTCTTTCATTGCATGTATTTATAATTATCCTCACTATATTATGCAGATTGAAGATCGCCGAATTGAAGAAAAGACAAATCGGTGATATTGGGTTCATTAACACAAATCTCATAGATGCAACTGAGGTTAAATATCGTGCCGAAGATACCGAGGCCAACTTGCTACGATCATTGGTAATAAGTGAAAACAAAGATATAATACTCTTTCCTTACAACTTCAAGTGAGTGTTATTGTCTTGTGCATATTCGGTTTCCCTTATTAGTCCAGGTTATAGTAATAAATGAACATCATCAGCCAATAAGATTTCAAAAAATAGCAAAGGGGAGGGGATCGTTGGGTCAGAGCAATTTCCGGCTATAGAAGAATAGCATGGACGATGCGAGGAAGACGGTCTGGCGATTACGACGGCGAGCTTCTCTGGGTTGAGTAGTTGCAGGAGCGGCCACCCTCGCTCTTCCCGGTGATGGGTACGGCCAAGATCGACACGGGAGGGGGGAGGGGGCAGCGGCTATGGTGAGAAGCCAGAGCTGCAGGTGAAGAGAGGGAGCGGCGGCGAGGAAGGAGGAAGGAGTCGGAGAGGCGGCGCGGGCTGGAAAGAGGGAGTGCAGGGAGGGGGTTTCTGCGGAAGAACCTGACCTGCGGCTTGACGGTGAGGAGGGGCGCACCGATATATCTTGATAGTGGCGGCGTGTGGGAGTAGGGGATGGTGGTCAGCGATGCAAGGCTCGGGGGCCGAGGTGCGCACCGAACCAGCCCCCGTCACCGTGTTCCCTTCCCCCAGACGGGCACGCGGCGGATCTGGTCGATTTCCCCATGGTCGTCGCCTCGCAGGCTTGTTCTTCTCCTCCCGACGCTCACCAGATCTGCCGACACTGAGATCGACTGTGTTGGCGTGCGGAAAGAGACGAGGTTACGTGCGTGGGGAGAACACGAGGGGCTGGCCAATCAGGAAGGACAAAACACGTGAATTCTCTCTCTCTCTCTCTCTCTCTCACACACACACACGCGCGCGCGCGCGCACACACACACACACACAAAGACACGTGTTCACTGCACGCACAATGTACCTCTCTCGCCATTCGCTGCACCGCACAATGCCCTCTGCCAATGTGAACATAGTGAGAGGGTACCCTTGCATTCGGCCATATTGTGTTTGATTCTAGTATAGCTAGCTGACTCAAACATGCCTAATAAATTGACAGAACAAAACTTTCTCCTTGGTTTGCAAAACTTGCCTTCTATATCTTGCATTTTTTTTCCAAGTCCTAGTATTTATCAATTTTATTGGTCATACGTCTCCTCCGGCGGGCCCTATCCAATCTCGTGCAGAGACATGCTTTTTTTTTCCTTTTGCGAGGGAGAGACATGCTTGTCCATGTTGAAAACTTGTCCCACTTGCGTGTCAACTAATCTGGTGGTCGTTGCCATCTAAAGTTGCAGCTTTAGCACCATAGCCTCCTTGATGATGTTCCTTTAAAGTAAGATGCACCACCGTGTTATCTCTGCAGTACTTGTTTGAGCATATGATGTGCAATGATGTGCAATGCATCAACATGCATGCGTGTAACATTAACTAATGTCATTTTGCCAATATATTTGACACATATTTTTCTGGAAAGTATACATCACTATATCTTTATCCTGACTCAGTTGTACATCGTCATTGTGATCGATGTATCTTGATCCTGGCCCTGACACACAAGGAGCCACAATATCTTGATCCTGACTCACGTCCTGTACATGTTGACTATACGAGCAGATTTCTTATTAAATTAATTCACGTATAAATCATGAGCATAGCGCTGACATCACTAAGCACATACTGATTTCTAACCAGATAATCATGTACTAGGCAGACAGTAGAAACATTTACGCAAATAGCTAGTACTGCACCCACACGAAAATAAACGGGAACAGGAATAAACGTGTTAAGCCATGGCGACAGCGGTCTCCTCGGCGGCTTCTCGTCAGCGAATCAATCGGCTTCGGTGGTGGTGGACATGGTGATGACGAAGGTGACACGGACGTAGACGAAGTAGAGGAACGGATCTTGCAAAAAAGAAGAAGTAGAGGAACGGTGGCGAGCACTCCCGCCTCCCCTCCCTTCGTCGCCGCCGGGCTACGCCCGGGGCCTGACGGCGATTGCAGGGGACTCCCTCTCTTTCGCGTCTCAGGGGTGGTGTGGGGCCCCTACACATGTGGAGGCGCGTCCGATCCTGCAGAGTGTGGCGACGACGGTGGTGGCCGGCCTTGCCTCGGGTGACGGCGGCTGCAGGCGCGTCGGGCAGCCCGGTCACGGGCGGCGTGCGGCGACTGGCTTGGTTCGGGCGGTGGCGTGAGGCGGTCGGCAGCGGCGCGCCATCTGGCTTCGGATTGACGATGGCATGAAGGGCCTAGTGGACTGCTCGACGGCACCTCCGATCAGATCTGTTCTAGCCGGTGCAGCCGGCGGTGGGGGTCATCTCCTCCATTGGAGTTGGTCGACAGCGGCGGCTGGCTATCTTGTGATGGTGCGCCATCTGGCTATGGATCGACGACGGCATGGAGGACCTGGTAGACTGCTCGGCGGCACCTTCGGTCAGATCTGTTCTGCCTGGTGCAGCCAGCAGTGGTGGTTATCTCCTCCGGCGGAGGTAGTCGCACTAGTAGAAAACATGGCTTTGGTTGAGGCCTGGCCAGCCCATTAGTCCCGGTTCGGTCATGAACCGGGACCAATGGAGGCATGCGTCCCAGTTCGTGAGCCCAGGGGGCCGGCCGGGCCTCGTGGGGCATTGGTCCCGGTTCGTCTGGACCCATTTGTCCCGGTTCCAGACACGAACTGGGACCAATGGTCCTTGCTCCTGGCCCACAGCCACTGGTCCCGGTTCGTGGCTCGAACCAGGACAGAAGGGGGGGCCTTTAGTCCCGGTTCCAGCCACGAATCGGGACCAATGGGGTGCCTATATATACCCCATCGTCGGCGAGTAGAGAACTTCACACTGCTCTGTTTTTTCTGACTGGTGATGGAAGAGCTTTGTGGTGCTCTAGCTCACCTCCTATGCACATGAGGTGTTCGATGAAATGCCCGAGCCACACTAGTTAAGATTTCTCCTCTCGAACCTCGACCTCCAAACTCCATTTTCCTCAAGATTTGTCTAGGTTTAGCGGTCCGTCACGTCCCGTCCCCGTCTTCACCGCCGTCGATCGCCCGCGCCGATCTCGTCGCCGGCACCACCATGGTGAGCCTCTTGTTCTTATCTTCTTTCTGAAAGAAAAAAAATTCTTACTTGTATGATTAGATAAATACTTGTCTAATTTTCTTAATTTGCTTATTGCTTGTTATTATATAGTGCGATGGTTTTGATATCCGCCCCTGTTGGGGATATAACTATTGAGTATAAACCGCCTTGGAGGGGCCTGGTTATGCCCATAGTGATTCACCCGTATTGAAGCCCATGAAGACATGAAGGATGGCGCTTTACGAAGGAAACTTAATAGTAAGGCCCAGGGCCCAGAGATGGGTTAGGGCCCATAGATGTAATCCGCCGTAAAGTGTATGACTTGTATTGTATGTTAGGAAAGAGTAGATACCGAGCCGGACACGATTATGAGCCGGTCGGGAATCTGTAAACCGACTGGGCGTCAACCTCTGTATATAAAGGGACGACCCGACGGCGGTTTAGGGACAAGAAACAACAGATCGAGAGCCAGGTCAAGCATATTCGCTCCCTGGTCATCGAAACCCTAGCAATACCACCTCAACAGCCATCTGAGTCGCAATCTTCATGGCCGGTACACAGCCAGGGTAGAATTCCTCAACTGCGGCAGCGTTGATTTCCGGATCAGCGGTGACAATGGCGGCTGGGGCAGGTGGCCCTGCGCACCTGTCGGCTCAAGTCTTGTCCGGTTTACTTGACGCTTTAGCAACGCTGATGACGGCCGAGGTTAGCGCGGCAAACCGGGACGAGCATAATGCGGAAGTCGCCAAGGTGAGAGACCAGATAACTCAAGCCAAGGAAGACCTGGCAACCGAGGATGTGGGGATGGCCATGATGCAGGCCAAGTTGGAGGCTCAGGCGCAGCGGATTCAATCAGAGTCCTTCCGGCTTATGCTAGATCAAAACGCATCGAATGATGTCATGAGGAGAAGGCATCAGACCCACCTACCTTCGGTTTACAAGGCGAGAAACCTCTTCAACACGCCCGGAGCAGGGACCAGTAACCAGCCAGTGGTAAACCGGACTGAAACACCAGGAACAAGGGCGCCGGTTCAACCGCACATGATGGACCCGCCTTGTCAAGACAATAACCCGCCGCAGCATGTGCCGACGCCGATGGGTCATTATTCTAACCCCTTGGATAACATGGTTGCCGCCGCTTCAGATTGGCGACTCTCTCCCAGTCGAAGGCGAGTCCCCAATAGCGGTTGAGACGCGGCGGGCTAGAGAGCTCCTTCAGACAGCCTTGGCTCAGCAGTAGGCTTATTCGTACAACGGTGAGAGGATTAATTCCACCCCTCGCCCAAGCCGGAGTTACAGTAGTTATATTGATGAGCCAGCCGTGTCAAGCAGTGCGCGGAATCGTAATCCGCCTCGTGGCCATAACCGAGTAGGCGGTGGTGCCGATGCTCAGAATGTGGTGGACCAAGGTAGAGCACGATGAGAGGCCGAGCTGACGGTGCAGTACACGGCCCGTCAACCTTCTCCGGTTCGTCCGACGACTTCGGTCGAGACAGGTGTAACTTTCAGGACTTTGGGTGTGCCGTGTTTGGCCCCGGCTTTGCGTAACGTACGGTTGCCCAAGGATTTCAAAGGTCCCCGTAAGGTGCCCAACTACACTGCCGATTTACCTCCTGAAGCATGGATTGAGAGTTATGAGATGGCAATGGAACTGTTGGATGTCGATGAGGCTGCATGCACTAAATACTTCACCATGATGTTGGAAGGGACGACTCATACTTGGTTAAAGGGATTACCGGCTAACTCCGTTGGGTCATGGGCCGAGTTAAAAGACCGGTTTATCCAGAATTTCAAGGACACGTGCAAGCAGCCCATGTCAATTGTGGATTTGGCCTCCTGTGTCCAGGAAGAAGGTGAGTCGACAACCCATTGGGTGCACCGGGTTTCAACGATCCTGCACTCATCAGACCGGATCAATGCCGATTCAGCAGTCTTGACGTTGGAGAAAAATTTCTGTTTTACGCCCCTCAAGAAGAAATTAGGGCGGCTAAAACGCCACTGCAATGACATGGGGACGCTCATGGCGGCTCTGGTAAAATACGCTGACTCTGATGGTACCAAGGACCCTGAGTTTGACGATGAAAAGACAGGAAAGGGAAAGAAGAGCAGCAACACCAGAGGGTAGCAGCATAACCCGGTGGTGAATCAAGGAGGTAATGGTAAGCACAAAGCTGATAATAGTTTGGACTTTGTGGCAAATACCAATGCACAGAATAATGGCCAGGGTCGTAAGAGTAGACTGCCCCCACAGACCGGAGGATCAGGCATTAATCTTGAGCATCTGTTGAATCAGCCCTGCCCAAGGCATGGTACGCGACAAAGACCATCTACTCATCTCTAGAAGGATTGTTTCATTATGAAGGAGTTCAAAAATTCAAATATTTTTCAAGGCAACCATGGACCGGGTGGCGGTTCAGGATCCGGTTCTCAGGGTCCGGGTGACGGTGGTGGCGGTTCAAGCTCTGGGTTCCAAGGTCATCAAGGTCATCAAGGAAATCAGGGTGGCTACCATCAACAGTCAGGTCAGGGGAATCAGCAGCAGCAGTCTGGGTATCAGAGTAACCTGAAATAGTTGAATAGTGGGCAGTACCACGTCTTCACCACAAGTTTGTGCAAGCGGAATCAGAAGGTTCATAAAAGGGCAGTAAACTCCGTTGAACCGGCAGTGCCTCGTTACTTGCGCTGGTCTGAGCAGCCCATTGTGTGGAGTCGAGAGGATCATCTGCCCCGGGTTGATAATCCGGGTCATCTGGCATTGGTGGTTGCACCTCAGGTTGGAGGGTATAAGTTCACCAAGGTGCTCATGGACGGAGGGAGCAGTGATACGTCTCCGTCGTATCTATAATTTTTGATTGTTCCATGCCAATATTCTACAACTTTCATATATTTTTGGCAACTTTTTATACTATTTTTGGGGACTAACATATTGATCCAGTGCCCAGTGCCAGTTCCTGTTTGTTGCATGTTTTTGTTTCGCAGAATATCCATATCAAACGGAGTCCAAACAGGATAAAAACGGACGGAGAATATTTTTGGAATATTTGGAGAATTCCAGAAGAAAAATCCACGCGAGACGTTGCATGAGGGAGGCACGAGGCAGGGGGGCGCCCCACCCCCGTGGGCGCGCCCCTGACCCTCGTGGGCTCCCCGTAAGGTGGTTGATGACCTTCTTCGGCCGCAAGAAAGCTAATTTTTGGGGAAAAATCACGGCGAAGGTTTCAATCCAATCGGAGCTACGGATCTCCATATATATATATATATATATATATATACGAAACGGCGAAAGGGCAGCATAAGAGAACGCAGAAACAGAGAGAGACAGAGAGACAGATCCAATCTCGGAGGGGCTCTCGCCCCTCCCATGCCATGGAGACCATGGACCAGAGGGGAAACCCTTCTCCTATCTAGGGAGGAGGTCAAGGAAGAAGAAGAAGGAGGGGGGCTCTCTCCCCCTCGCTTCCGGTGGCGCCGGAGTGCCACCGGGGGCCATCATCATCACCGCAATCTTCACCAACAACTTCACTGCCATCAGCACCAACTCTTCCCCCCTCTATGCAGCCGTGTAACCCCTCTTTTACCCGCTGTAATCTCTACTTAAACATCGTGCTCAACACTATATATTATTTTCCCAATGATGTATGGCTATCCTATGATGTTTGAGTAGATCCATTTTGTCCTATGGGTTATTTGAAGATCATGATTGGTTTGAGTTGCATGTTTTATTATTGGTGCTGTCCTATGGTGCTCTCCGTATCGCGCAAGCGTGAGGGATTCCCACTGTAAGGTTTGCAATATGTTCATGATTTGCTTATGGTGGGTGGCATGAGTGACAGAAGCATAGACCCGAGTAAGTAGGTTGTTTGCGTATGGGATAAAGAGGACTTGATACTTTAATGCTATGGTTGGGTTTTACCTTAATGATCTTTAGTAGTTGCAGATGCTTGCTAGAGTTCCAATCATAAGTGCATATGATCCAAGTAGATAAAGTATGTTAGCTTATGCCCCTCCCTCAAATAAAATTGCAATAATGATTACCGGTCTAGTTATCGATTGCCTAGGGACAAATAATTTTCTCGTAACAAAAAGCTCTTTACTAAAACTAACTTAGTTGTGTCTTTATCTAAACAGCCCCTACTTTTTATTTACTTGCTCTTTATTATCTTGCAAACCTATCCAAAAACACCTACAAAGTACTTCTAGTTTCATACTTGTTCTAGGTAAAGCGAACGTCCAGCGTGCGTACAGTTGTATCGGTGGTCGATAGAACTTGAGGGAATATTTGTTCTACCTTTAGCTCCTCGTTGGGTTCGACACTCTTACTTATTTAAAACTATTGCGATCCCTATACTTGTGGGTTATCAAGATCTTTTTCTGGCGCCGTTGTCGGGGAGTTCTAGCATGGGGTGAATATTCTCGTGTGTGCTTGTTTGCTTTATCACTAAGTAATTTTTATTTGTTGTTCTAAGTTGTTTTCTATCTTTAGTTATGGGTAGGAAATGCAAAATATCAAAAAAATAGTTGTACCTGCTACACCAATGGTTGAAGAACCACTGAAAATCTATCACACTCCTGAAGCTTTTTACCTGGATCATCTTCGATCCCTATGTGCTCGTGCTAAAACCCCAACTAGCTTAGTTGAGGTCGAATCTTTAGATGAGCATGCTTGTTATGTGCGACACCACTTATCTCAAAAAGGGAAACTTTTATTGGATCAAATTCATCGTTTGCAATGCTATGCTTGGAATTTATGTGAAATTTATGATTTTACTTGTTGTTCTGAAGACCCTAAGAAACACCTTCCCAAGCAATATGAGTTTAGCGATAATGGAATCGTATCTTCGTATGCTAAGGGTGTTTATAATTACTATGATGTTCAACAAATTGAAGAATTTGTTGCTTTTAAGGGTGCTTATGAAATTGCTTCTTTGATTGAAAAGTATGATGCTACTCTTTACAAATCTGAAAATTTTCCCATACTTAAATATTGTTATGATAATTATGCTTCTAATGCCTATGTTAAACCATATATTGAGGACTCCTCCACTGTCCAAGAAGAGCCTAATATTTTGCAGGAGTCTATGGAAGAAGGAATTGATGAAACTGTGGGCTCATTGGATGAAAAAGATGATGAGGAGAGCGAAGAACAAAAGGGGGAAGAGTGGATTGATCACCCATGCCCACCTTCTAATGAGAGTAACTCTTCAACTCATACATTGTTTAATTTCCCTTCGTGCTTACTGAAGGATGATTGCTATGATGATTGTTATGATCCCGTTGATTCTTTTGAAATATCCCTTTTTGATGATGCTTGCTATGCTTGTGGCCAAAATGCCAATATGAATTATGCTTATGGATATGAACTTGCTATAGTTCCTTATGTTAAACATGAAATTGTTGCTATTTCACCCACACATGATAGTCCTATTATCTTTTTGAATTCTCCAAACTACACTATATCGGAGAAGTTTGTGCTTATTAAGGATTATATTGCTGGGTTGAATTTTACTACTACACATGATGATTTTGATAGATATAATATGCATGTGCTTTCTGCTCCTACTTGCAATTATTATGAGAGAGGAACTACATCTCTGCCTCTTTATGTTTCCAACACGATAAAATTGCAAGAAACTGTTTATACTATGCATTGGCCTTTACTATGTGTGCATGAATTGTTATTTTATGACATGCCGATGCATAGGAAGAGAGTTAGACTTCGTCTTTGCTTGATATATGTTTCTTTGTGCTCACTACTAAATAACAAATCATTGTTAATTAAAATTGGCTTTGATATACCTTGGTATCCGGGTGGATGCACTACTTGAGCACTATATGCCTAGCTTAATGGCTTTAAAGAAAGCGCTGCCAGGGAGACAACCCGGAAGTTTTACAGAGTCATTTATTTCTGTTGAGTGCTTTTATAAAGTTTAAAACAAAAAAATAAAGAGGGGGACCTAAATCTTTTTCAAAAAGGAAAGTGAAAGTGACAGAGACAAGCATTGTTGAAGTGGGAGCTAGCCTTGAACTTTGTTCACGCTCACGGAAAATTTGTGAATCTTGATTACAGAAACTTTTCAACAAAAATAATTATCCCCTTGTACAATTCCATTGTATTATAAAAATAATGTTCCAAGGTTTGCCTTTAGGATGTTTACTTTGCTTGTTGGTTTGTACGGTGCAGGACAGAAACTTTGGCTGTAGTGCGCGATTTTACATTTTTTACTGGAACGTCAAATGGTTCTGATTCTTTTTGCACTGTCTTTATGTACAATTTTTTTTTATTTTAATTAATTTTGGAAGAATTTTTCAAGTATCTTAAGTATGGTGAATGTTCAGATTATTACAGACTGTTCTGTTTTAGACAGATTCTGTTTTTGATGCATAGTTTGCTTGTTTTGATGAAACTATCGATTTATATCAGTGGATTAAGCCATGAAAAAGTTATATTACAGTAGCTAAAATGCCAAAACAAAATATGAATTGGTTTTCAACAATACTTAGAGTAGTGATTTGCTTTATTATACTAACGGATCTTACCGAGTTTTTCTGTTGAAGTTTCGTGTGGATGAAGTGTTCGATGATCGAGAAGGTCTCGATGTGAGAAGAAGGAAGAGAGGCAAGATCTCAAGCTTGGGGATGCCTGAGGAACCCCAAGTAAATATTCAAGGAGACTCAAGTGTCTAAGCTTGGGGATGCCCCGGAAGGCATCCCCTCTTTCTTCAACAAGTATCGGTATGTTTTCGGATTCGTTTTGTTCATGCGATATGTGCAAATCTTGGAGCGTCTTTTGCATTTAGTTTTCACTTTTATTTTATGCACCATGCTGGTATGAGGTATTCCTTGGTTGATTTATATAATTATCATTGCACTTCACTTATATTCTTTGAGTATGGCTTTATAGAATGCTTCATGTGCTTCACTTATATCATTTGAAGTTTGGATTGCCTGTTTCTCTTCACTTAGACAACCGCCATTTGTAGAATGCTGTTTTGCTTCACTTATATTTGTTAGAGCATGGGCATATATTTTGTAGAAAGAATTAAACTCTCTTGCTTCACTTATATCTATTTAGAGAGATGACAGGAATTGGTCATTCACATGGTTAGTCATAAAATCCTACATAAAACTTGTAGATCACTGAATATGATATGTTTGATTCCTTGCAATAGTTTTGCGATATAAAGATGGTGATATTAGAGTCATGCTAGTGGGTAGTTGTGGATTAGTAGAAATACTTGTGTTGAGGTTTGTGATTCCCATAGCATGCACGTATGGTGAACCGTTATGTAACGAAGTCGGAGCATGATTTATTTATTGATTGTCTTCCTTATGAGTGGCAGTCAGGGAGGAGCGATGGTCTTTTCCTACCAATCTATCCCCCTAGGGGCATGCGTAGTAGTACTTTGCTTCGAGGGCTAATAAACTTTTGCAATAAGTATGTGAGTTCTTTATGACTAATGTTGAGTCCATGGATTATACGCACTCTCACCCTTCCATCATTGCTAGCCTCTTCGGTACCGTGCATTGCCCTTTCTCACCTCGAGAGTTGGTGCAAACTTTGCCGGTGCATCCAAACCCCGTGATATGATACACTCTGTCACATGTAAGCCTCCTTATATCTTCCTCAAAACAGCCACCATACCTACCTATTATGGCATTCCCATAGCCATTCTAAGATATATTGCCATGCAACTTCCATCATCATCATATACATGACTTCAGCATTCATTGTCATATTGCTTTGCATGATCGTAAGATAGCTAGCATGATGTTTTCATGGCTTGTCCGTTTTTTGATGTCATTGCTACGCTATATCATTGCACATCCCGGTACACCGCTGGAGGCATTCATATAGAGTCATATCTTTGTTCTAGCATCGAGTTGTAATATTGAGTTGTAAGTAAATAAAAGTGTGATGATCATCATTATTAGAGCATTGCCCCATCAAAAAAAAGAGAGGCCAAAGAAGCCTAAACAAAAAAGGGGGCAATGTTACTATCCTTTTACCACACTTGTGCTTCAAAGTAGCACCATGTTCTTCATATAGAGAGTCTCTTGAGTTATCACTTTCATATACTAGTGGGAATTTTCATTATAGAACTTGGCTTGTATGTTCCGATGATGGGCTTCCTCAAATGCCCGAGGTCTTCATGAGCAAGCAAGCAAGTTGGATGCACACCCACTTAGTTTCAGTTTGAGCTTTCATACACTTATAGCTCTAGTGCATCCGTTGCATGGCAATCCTTACTCCTCACATTGACATCAATTGATGGGCATCTCCATAGCCCGTTGATTAGCCGCGTCGATGTGAGACTTTCTCCCCTTTTGTGTTCTCCACACAACCTCCACCATCATATTCTATTCCACCTATAGTGCTATGTCCATGGCTCACGCTCATGTATTGCGTGAGGGTTGAAAAAGCTGAAGCGCGTTAAAAGGTATGAACCAATTACTCGGCTTGTCATCGGGGTTGTGCATGATGTGAATATTTTGTGTGGTGAAGATAGAGCATAGCCAGACTATATGGTTTTGTAGGGATAACTTTCTTTGGCCTTGTTATTTTGAAAAGACATGATTGCTTTATTAGTAGGCTTGAAGTATTATTGTTTTTATGTCAAATGATAGACTATTGCTTTGAATCACTCATGTCTTAATATTCATGCCATGATTAGATATATCAAGATTATGCTAGGTAGCATTCCACATCAAAAATTATCTTTTTTATCATTTACCTACTCGAGGACGAGCAGGAATTAAGCTTGGGGATGCTAACATGTCTCCGTCATATCTATAATTTTTTATTGTTCCATGCCAATATTCTACAACTTTCATATATTTTTGGCAACTTTTTATACTATTTTTGGGGACTAACATATTGATCCAGTGCCCAGTGCCAGTTCCTGTTTGTTGCATGTTTTTGTTTGCATAATATCCATATCAAACAGAGTCCAAACGGGATAAAAACGGCCGGAGAATATTTTTGGAATATTTGGAGAATTCTGGAAGAAAAATCCACGCGAGACGGTGCCCGAGGGAGGCACGAGGCCGGGGGGCGCGCCCTACCCCCTGGGCGCGCCCCTGACCCTCGTGGGATCCCCGTAAGGCGGTTGATGCCCTTCTTCAGCCGCAAGAAAGCTAATTTTTGGGAAAAAAATCACGGCGAAGGTTTCAGTCCAATCGGAGCTGCGGATCTCCATATATATATGAAACGGTGATAGGGCAGCAGAAGAGAACGCAGAAACAGAGAGAGACAGAGAGACAGATCCAATCTCGGAGGGGCTCTCGCCCCTCCTATGCCATGGAGACCAAGGACCAGAGGGGAAACCCTTCTCCCATCTAGGGAGGAGGTCAAGGAAGAAGAAGAAGGAGGGGGGCTCTCTCCCCCTCGCTTTCGGTGGCGCCGGAGTGCCACCGGGGGCCATCATCATCACCGCCATCATCACCAACTCTTCCCCCCTCTATGCAGCGGTCTAACCCCAATTTTACCCGCTGTAATCTCTACTTAAACATGGTGCTCAACACTATATATTATTTCCCAATGATGTATGGCTATCCTATGATGTTTGAGTAGATCCGTTTGTCCTATGGGTTATTTGATGATCGTGATTGGTTTGAGTTGCATGTTTTATTATTGGTGCTGTCCTATGGTGCTCTCCGTGTCGCGCAAGCGTGAGGGATTCCCGCTGTAGGGTTTGCAATATGTTCATGATTTGCTTATGATGGGTGGCGTGAGTGACAGAAGCACAGACCCGAGTAAGTAGGTTGTTTGCGTATGGGATAAAGAGGACTTGATACTTTAATGCTATGGTTGGGTTTTACCTTAATGATCTTTAGTAGTTGCGGATGCTTGCTAGAGTTCCAATCATAAGTGCATATGATCCAAGTAGAGAAAGTATGTTAGCTTATGCCTCTCCCTCAAATAAAATTGCAATAATGATTACCGGTCTAGTTATCGATTGCCTAGGGACAAATAACTTTCTCGTAACAAAAAGCTCTTTACTAAAACTAACTTAGTTGTGTATTTATCTAAACAGCCCCTAATTTTTATTTAATTGCTCTTTATTATCTTGCAAACCTATCCAAAAACACCTACAAAATACTTCTAGTTTCATACTTGTTCTAGGTGAAGCGAACGTCAAGCGTGCGTACAATTGTATCGGTGGTCGATAGAACTTGAGGGAATATTTGTTCTACCTTTAGCTCCTCGTTGGGTTCGACACTCTTACTTATCGAAAACTGTTGCGATCCCCTATACCTGTGGGTTATCAAGCAGCATCAATATTCTTTATTATGAAACCTTCTGTCGCATGGGGTTGACAGATAAAAATCTTAAACCGTCGAACACTATTTTCCATGGTTTGGTGCCTGGTAAGTCGGCGTATCCGGTTGGTAAGATAGCTCTGGAAGTTGCTTTTGGAGATGACCATGACTCTAGATCAGAGACATTGACCTTTGAAGTGGTGAAAATCAAGAGCCCTTATCATGCCCTGTTTGGACAGCCGGCTTATGATAAGTTCATCACAAGGCCCTGTTATGTTTATCTGCAGCTCAAGATGCCGGGTCATAAGGGGACCATCACAATGCATGGGAGCTGGAAGATAGCTTTGGAGTGTGAAGAAGGTGATGCGGCTTATGCTGAGTCGGTTTGTGCAATAGAGGAGTTGAAGTTTTATAAGAACAATGTTGATTCGGCGGACATGACTTCTTTGAAAAAACCAACTACAAAGCATGATCCGGCCCTGAAGTTTAAATCGGCTGATGAGACTAAGCTAGTTGAGTTCGTTCCCGGCGATTCATCCAAGCAGTTCAACATCAGCGCCAATTTGAATCCAAAATAGGAAAGCGCGCTCATCGAGTTCATCCGTGAGAACCGGGATATCTTTGCATGGAAACCTTCTGGCATGCCAGGTGTACCGAGGGAACTCATTGAGAACACTCTCAATATTGATCCCAAGTTTAAACCGGTCAAGCAGTTTCTTCGGTGTTTCAATGAAGAAAGGTGCAAGGCCATTGGTGAGGAGGTAGCCCGGCTCTTGGAGGCTGGGTTTATTATCGAGGTTTTTCATCCTGAGTGGTTGGCTAACCCGGTGCTGGTACTTAAGAAGAATGGCACTTGGCACATGTGTGTGGACTACACAGATTTAAACAAGGCTTGTCCAGCTGATCCTTTTGTTGTCCCTCGTATTGATCAGATTATTGATGCTATGGCAGGTTGTGAGTGGTTGAGTTTTTTGGATGCTTACTTTGGTTATCATCAGATCAAGATGGCAGTTAAGGACCAGGAGAAGACAACTTCTATAACTCCCTTTGGAGCCTTCTACTATGTGTCTATGCCTTTTGGGCTCAAGAGTGCCCAGGCGATGTACCAGCGGTGTGTGCAGAATTGTCTTCATACTCAGATTGGGCGCAATGTTCATGCTTATGTGGATGATATTGTGGTGAAGTCCAGAAAGAAGGAGACGTTGATAGATGATTTGAAGGAAACCTTTGATAATCTCCGGGTTTATAAGATGATGCTTAACCCGGCCAAGTGTGTCTTTGGTGTACCGGCAGGCAAGCTCTTGGGTTTTCTGGTGTCTAACAGGGGCATCGAGGCTAATCCGGAGAAGATCAAGGCCATTACTTCTCTGGCTAAACCAGTGTGTATCAATGACGTTCAATGTCTGGCGGGTCGTATTGCGGCGCTAAGCCGGTTCATAAGCCGGTTGGGGGAGAAGGCTATCCCTCTGTATCAGATGATGAAAAAGACAGATAATTTTGTCTGGAGTGATGCCGCTAATGCGGCGTTTGAGGATTTGAAAAAACAGTTGGCCGAGCCGTCGGTTCTTGCGGCCCCCGTTGATAAAGAGCCATTGTTGTTATACGTGGCTGCCAATGCCCGGGCTGTTAGTGTAGCTATTGTGGTGGAACGGAAGGAGACATGCAAAGAATATCCGGTTGAATGACCGGTTTACTACATTAGTGAGGTGCTTATTGAGTCCAAGAAGAGATATCCGCACTGGCATAAGCTTGTATATGGGGTTTTTATGGCCAGCCGAAAGCTTAAGCAATATTTTCAGGGTCATCCCATCACTGTGGTTAGCTCCGCTCCTTTGGGAGATATCATCCAAAACAGGGAAGCAACTGGCCAGGTTGCTAAGTGGGCTATTGAGCTTGGACCTCACGGTTTAAAGTATGTGCCTCATACGGCTGTCAAGTCCCAAGCACTGGTGGATTTCATCAATGATTGGACAGAGTTGCAGGTGCCGGAGGAAAATCCAGATAACACGTATTGGACTATTCATTTTGATGGGTCCAGGCAATTGGAGGGCTTGGGGGCTGGAGTTGTGCTTGCTTCCCCTCGAGGTGATAAATTTTGTTATGTTCTCCATTTGATGTTCCCTTGCACTAACAATGCAGCTGAATATGAGGCCTTGCTCCACGGTCTTCGGATGGCTAAGGAGATGAACTTAAGCCGGGTAAGGTGCTTTGGTGACTCGGATTTGGTGGCTCAACAGGTCTCTGGTACTTGGGATTCCAAGGATCCACTCACGGTGGCTTATCGACGAGAGGTGGATGTTATCGCTGGTCACTTCAAGGGTTATCAAGTTGAGCATGTTGACCAGAGAAAGAATGAAGCGGCTGATGCCTTAAGCCGTTTGGGTTCTCAACGTAAAACTGTGCCCCCTAATGTTTTTCTTGACGTTCTTCATAACCCGTCGGTCAAGTTACCCACAGAGGAGGATTTGGCTATTCCTGACCCGGAGGCTCAGTTGGTGGCGGCTCTTCATGTCATCCCTGATTGGACAGTTCCCTATTTGGCATATATGACCCGGGGCGAGTTACCTGAGGATGAAACTTTGGCCAGGCAGATAATCCGGTAGTCCAAGTCAATGACCATTGTCAACGGGGAGTTGCATCATTGCAGTGTCACAGGGGCGTTTCAGCGTTGCGTGTCCCCTGAAGAAGGCTGTGTGATTCTGCGTGAGATCCACGAAGGAGATTGTGGTCATCATGCCGGTTCAAAATCTCTAGTAGCCAAAGCTTTTCGTCATGGTTTTTATTGGCTGACGGCTCATGCTGTTGCTGAAGACTTGGTCAGAAAGTGTGACGGTTGTCAGAAGTTTTCACGTCGAGCTCATGTTTCGGCTCAGGAGTTGAGGATGATTCCAATTACTTGGCCATTTGCAGTCTGGGGGCTTGATATGGTTGGGACTTTTAAGAGACCCAAGGATAAGAAGACTCATCTCTTGGTGGCAGTTGATAAGTTCGCTAAATGGGTAGAGGCAGAGCCAGTGAGTAAGTGTGATGCAGCAACGACGGTTCAATTCATGAAGAAGGTGATCTTCCGCTTTGGCATTCCACACAGCATTATAGCAGACAATGGCACTAACCTCTCCAAGGGTGCTATGAAGGACTTTTGTCAACGTGAGCATATCCGACTTGATGTATCATCAGTGGCTCACCCCCAATCTAATGGTCAAGCTGAGAGAGCCAATCAATAGATCTTGAGAGGTATCAATCCCCGGCTTATGATTCCCCTGCAGAGGACGCCGGGTTGTTGGGTGGAGGAATTACCTTCCATGTTATGGAGCATTAATACCACCCCCAACAGGTCTAGGGGTTGCACGCCTTTCTTCATGGTTTATGGAGCAGAGACGGTTCTTCCTAGTGACATCCCTCATGACTCGCCCCACGTGGCAGTTTATGTTGAAGCTGACAATGAAAAAGCACGTCAGGAAGCACTTGACATGTTAGATGAAGAGTGTGACATCGCAGCGGCTTGTTCGGTGATTTACTAGCAAGATCTGCGCCGTTACCACAGCCGTCGGGTTAAAACCAGAATTTCTCAAGAAGGTGATCTGGTGCTCCGGCTCATCCAGGACCATACTGATATGCACAAGTTATCCCCACTTTGGGAAGGACCCTTTGTGGTCAGCAAGAATCTCAACAACGGGTCGTACTACCTTATCGATGTTCGAGAGCACAAAGACTCACGCAAATCGGAGGAGGAGACCCACTGGCCATGGAATATTGCTCATCTTCGGCCTTACTACACCTGAGCCACATGCTCTCCTTATTTACATATTTAAGACAATGTATATATTATGATTGACAAAATAAACCGGCATCCCTGCTAAGCAGGGCCTCTGTCGTTTTACCTTAAATGAGTTTTTGGTTACATGGGGCTTCTGGCTTAGGCATGAAGTTATGATTACCCTTTGAACCGGCTTATAAGATAATTGAAAAAAAACTTGGGGCTTGCTACCCAGGTTAAAGGGACCAAAGAGAGTCTGTTGTAAAAGCACAACTCAAACATAGGTGCCCCTTGGGCACAACCCACAATATCACTTGGGGGCTTGGTCGTATTCGAACCACAACTTATACCCTCTTGATTGGCATAAGGCCGCCAGGATAATCACTTGGGGGCTTGGTCGTATTCGAACCACAACTTATACCCTCTTGATTGGCATAAGGCCACCAGGATAATCACTTGGGGGCTTGGTCGTATTTGAACCACATCTTATACCCTCTTGATTGGCGTAAGGCCACCAGGATGATCACTTGGGGGCTTTGGTCATATTCAAACCAAAGCTTATACCCTCTTGATCGGCGTAAGGCCACCAGGATGATCACTTGGGGGCTTTTGGTCATATCCAAACCATAGCTTATACCCTCTTGATCGGCGCAATGCCACAATTATGACTACTTAAATCCTCTTGATTTTTTAGGTTTATTTAATGCGACTTATCATGCTTTATGATTATAATGAACCGGTGTTTATTAACCCGGCCCGGTTTATTTCATAAACCGGCAATATAATTACCAGTGTTCAAATTTTGGGCTATCACCCTTATACTAGCTTGATAAACCAACAGTGTGATCAAATATCACAGGTATGCTATATGCTCAATTATATGGTTATTCTTAAGTCCGGCCTTGGTTATAAACTATGTTATTGGGCATGATAACCTGTCTAGCAGTAAACCGCCAGGACACCTTTTTCTTTCTGTTATATGCAGGAGCAGATTTCATATTGCTAAATACCATGAGCAAACATAAGCATATCTTAACATGGCAGATTAACGGTGTCCTGCAACAAATATGTGAACGATGGCATAGTAGATAAAGAGTTTAAACTAGCCTATTACAAGGCGGTTTGATGCCCATAAGAATAATTGTTTTTCAACAAGTCTTGCAGAAGGAAGAAGCTAAACTAGCTACCGATTTATGAATCTTGCTCGGGCTGGCTTGAAGGTTGCGGATCATCTTGTGCCAGTTCATCCTCCTCTTCTCTACCCAGTTGCTGGAAGTCAGTGGTTGATCAATCGATCCCAGTTAAGGCTTTGAATACAGCTTCATCACTTATAAGTGAGGTGGGATCAACGTCAGGAGCATAAGTGTGCTTACGGATTGGCGGAATAAGATTTGGAGCGTTGCAACTTGGCGCATTAACTTTCTTGTTTTTGGCATCATAAATCGACTGATAATGTGAAAGATCAGTTTCTTCAGCCAATTTGCTAGCCAATGGACGCATTTCCTTCGTCAAATCTCTGAGGTCATCTTTATCAAAACCTGACCCGTCCTCTTTTATGCTCGGATAGCCGTTTCCAATATCGGCCGGGTCAAGATCAGATATACATGCTTAGCCCGAGTTAACGCAGTAAGAGCACCCGCCCTGGTGATACGTCTCCAACGTATCTATAGTTTTTGATTGCTCCATGCTATATTATCTACTGTTTTGGACATTATTGGGCTTTATTATCCACTTTTATATTATTTTTGGTACTAACCTATTAACCAGAGGCCCAGCCCAGAATTGCTGTTTTTTGCTTGTTTTAGGGTTTCAAAGAAAAGGAATATCAAACGGAGTCCAAATGGAATGAAACCTTCGGGAACGTGATTTTCTTAACGAACAAGACCCGGGAGACTTGGACCCTATGTCAAGACACAAAAGAGGAGGCCACGAGGTAGGGGGCGCGCCTACCCCCCCATGCACGCCCTCCACCCTCGTGGGCCCCCTGTTGCTCCACCGACGTACTCCTTCCTCCTATATATACCTACGTACCCCCAAACGATCAGATATAGAGCCAAAACCCTAATTCCATCGCCATAACTTTCTGTATCCACGAGATCCCATCTTGGGGCCTGTTCCGGAGCTCCGCCGGAGGGGGCATCAATCACGGAGGGCTTCTACATCAACACCATAGCCCTTCCGATGAAGTGTGAGTAGTTCACCTCAGACCTACTGGTCCATAGTTAGTAGCTACATGGCCTCTTCTCTCTTTTTGGATCTCAATACAATGTTCTCCCCCTCTCTTGTGGAGAACTATTCGATGTAATATTCTTTTTGCGGTGTGTTTGTTGAGACCGATGAATTGTGGGTTTATGATCAAGTCTATCTATGAACAATATTTGAATCTTCTCTGAATTATTTTATGTATGATTGGTTATCTTTGCAAGTCTCTTCGAATTATCAGTTTGGTTTGGCCTACTAGATTGATCATTCTTGCAATGGGAGAAGTGCTTAGCTTTGGGTTCAATCTTGCGGTGTCCTTTCCCAGTGACAGTAGGGGCAGCAAGGCACGTATTGTATTGTTGCCATCGAGGATAACAAGATGGGGTTTTCATCATATTGCATGAGTTTATCCCTCTACATCATGTCATCTTGCTTAAGGCATTACTCTGTTTTCATTAACTTAATACTCTAGATGCATGCTGGATAGCGGTCGATGAGTGGAGTAATAGTAGTAGATGCAGGCAGGAGTCGGTCTACTTGTCTCGGACGTGATGCCTATATACATGATCATACCTAGATATTCTCATAACTATGCTCAATTCTGTCAATTGCTCAATGGTAATTTGTTCCCCCACCGTAGAATACTTATGCTCTCGAGAGAAGCCACTAGTGAAACCTATGCCCCCGGGTCTATCTTCACCATATTAGTCTCCTACTACTTAGTTATTTCCTTTGCTTTTTACTTTGCTTTTATTTTACTTTGCATCTTTATCACAAAAATACCAAAAATATTATCTTATCATATCTATCATATCTCACTCTCGTAAGTGGCCGTGTAGGGATTGACAACCCCTTATCGCGTTGGTTGCAAGGATTTATTTGTTTTGTGCAGGTACGAGGGACTGGTGCGTAGCCTCCTACTGGATTGATACCTTGGTTCTCAAAAACTGAGGGAAATACTTACGCTACTTTGCTGCATCATCCCTTCCTCTTCGGGGAAAACCAACGCAGTGCTCAAGAGGTAGCAAGAAGGATTTCTGGAGCCATTGCCGGGGAGGTCTACGCAAAAGTCAATATACCAAGTACTCATCACATACCCTTATCTCTCGCATTACATTATTTGCCATTTGCCTCTCGTTTTCCTCTCCCCCACTTCACCCTTGCCGTTTTATTCGCCCTCTCTCTATCCTCCCTCTCTTTCTCTATTTGCCTCTTTTTTCCCGCTTGCTTTTTGTTTGCTTGTGTGTTAGTTTGCTTGCTTGTCACGATGGCTCAAGATAACACTAAATTGTGTGACTTCACCAATACCAACAACAATGATTTTATTAGCACTCCGATTGCTCCTCTTACCGATGCTGAATCTTGTGAAATTAATACTGCTTTTCTGAATCTTGTCATGAAAGATCCGTTTTCCGGCCTTCCTAGTGAAGATGCCGCTACCCATCTAAATAGCTTCGTTGATTTGTGTGATTTGTTAGGTTTTCGTGATTTTGATGATTGCTCTCTAAACTTGCACCTTGCGGATTCCACTATTAAGAAACATATGGGAAGAATTAATGATGTTCTTATTGTTGCAAATAGGAATTATGTGCCCGTAGATTTTATTGTTCTTGACATAGATTGCAATCCTTCATGTCCTATTATTCTTGGTAGACCTTTCCTTAGAACGATTGGTGCAATTGTTGATATGAAGGAAGGAAATATTAGATTCCAATTTCCATTAAGGAAAGGCATGGAATACTTTCCTAGAAAGAAATTTAAATTACCTTATGAATCTATTACGAGAGCCACTTATGGATTTCCTACCAAAGATGGCAATACCTAGATCTATCCTTGTTTGCTATGCCTAGCTAGGGGCGTTAAACAATAGCGCTTGTTGGGAGGCAACCCAATTTTATTTTTCTTTCTTTCTTTTTGCTCCTGTTTAGTAATAAATAATTTAACTATCCTCTGTTTTGGTTGTGTTTTTTGTGTTTAATTAGTGTTTGTGCCAAGTAGAACCGTTGGGAAGACTTGGGGAAAATCTTGTTACACTTGCTGTAAAAAACAGAAACTTTAGCGCTCACGAGAACTGCTGCCATTTTTATTTGGAAAGTGATATTTAATTAATTCTTTTTGAATATGATTAATAGATAAATTCCTCACGTCCAGAAATTTATTTTAGAATTTTTGGGGTTCCAGATCTTGCGGTAGCTACAGATTACTACAGACTGTTCTGTTTTTCGTGTGTTGTTTGCTTATTTTGATGAATCTATGGCTAGTAAAATAGTTTACAAACCATAGAGAAGTTTGAATACAGTAGGTTTAACACCAATATAAATAAAGAATGAGTTCATTACAGTACCTTGAAGTGGTCTTTTGTTTTCTTTCGCTAACGGAGCTCACGAGATTTTCTACTTTAAGTTTTGTGTTGTGAAGTTTTCAAGTTTTGGGTAAAGATTTGATGGATTATGGAGCAAGGAGTGGAAAGAGCCTAAGCTTGTGGATGCCCATGGCACCCCCAAGATAATCTAAGGACACCTAAAAGCCAAAGCTTGGGGGTGCCCCGGAAGGCATCCCCTCTTTCGTCTACTTCTATCGGTAACTTTACTTGGAGCTATATTTTTATTCACCACATGATATGTGTTTTGCTTGGAGCGTCTTGTATGATTTGAGTATTTATTTTTTAGTTTACCACAATCATGCTTGCTGTACACACCTTTTGAGAGAGCCATACATAATTTGGAATTTGTTAGAATACTCTATGTGCTTCGCTTATATCTTTTGAGTTATATAGTTTTGCTCTAGTACTTCACTTATATCTTTTAGAGCACGGTGGTGGATTTGTTTTGTAGAAACTATTGATCTCTCATGCTTCACTTAGATTATTTTGAGAGTCTTAAATAACATTTTAATTTACTTAAATAATCCCAATATGCTTGGTATTCAAGAATAATAAAAGAACTTCCTTATGAGTGTGTTGAATGCTATGAGAAGTTTGATACTTGATAATTGTTTTGAGATATGAAGATGGTGATATTAAAGTTATGCTAGTTGATTAGTTGTGAATTTGAGAAATACTTGTGTTAAAGTTTTTGATTCCCATAGCATGCACGTATGGTGAACCTTTATGTGATGAAGTCGGAGCATGATTTATTTTTTGATTGTCTTCCTTATGAGTGGCGGTCGGGGACGAGCGATGGTCTTTTCCTACCAATCTATCCCCCTAGGAGCATGCGCATAATTCTTTGCTTTGATAACTTGTAGATTTTTGCAATAAGTATATGAGTTCTTTATGACTAATGTTGAGTCCATGGATTATACGCATTTTTCTCACCCTTCCACCTTTGCTAGCCTCTCTAATACCGCGCACCTTTCGCCGGTATCATACACCCACCATACCTACCTATTATGGCATTTCCATAGCCATTCCGAGATATATTGCCATGCAACCTTCCACCATTATATTTATTATGACACACTCCATCATTGTCATATTGCTTAGCATGATCATGTATTTGACATCATATTTGTGGCAAAGCCACCATTCATAATTCTTTCATACGTGTCACTCTTGATTCATTGCATATCCCAGTACACCGCCGGAGGCATTCATATAGAGTCATATTTTGTTCTAAGTATCGAGTTGTAATTGTTGAGTTGTAAGAAAAATAAAAGTGTGATGATCATCATTATTAGAGCATTGTCCCAGTGAGAAAAGGATGATGGAGACTATGATTTCCCCACAAGTCGGGATGAGACTCCGGACGGAAAATAAAAAAAAGAGAAAGAAAAGAGGCCAAAAAAGAGAGAAAAGGCCCAACTAAAAAAAAGAGAGAAAAAGAGAGAAGGGACAATGTTACTATCCTTTTACCGCACTTGTGCTTGAAAGTAGCACCATGATATTCATGATAGAGAGTCTCCTAGGTTGTCACTTTCATATACTAGTGGGAATTTTTCATCATAGAACTTGGCTTGTATATTCCAATGATGGGCTTCCTCAAAATGCCCTAGGTCTTCATGAGCAAGCAAGTTGGATGCACACCCACTTAGTTTCTTTTGTTGAGCTTTCATATACTAATAGCTCTAGTGCATCTGTTGCATGGCAATCCCTACTCACTCACATTGATATCTATTGATGGGCATCTCCATAGCCCGTTGATACGCCTAGTTGATGTGAGACTATCTTCTCCCTTTTTGTCTTCCCCACAACCACCATTCTATTCCACTTATAGTGCTATATCCATGGCTCACGCTCATGTATTGCGTGAAGATTGAAAAAGTTTGAGAACACCAAAAGTATGAAACAATTGCTTGGCTTGTCATCGGGGTTGTGCATGATTTAAATATTTTGTGTGGTGAAGATGGAGCATAGCTAGACTATATGATTTTGTAGGGATAACTTTCTTGAGCCATGTTATTTTGAGAAGACATGATTGCTTTGTTAGTATGCTTGAAGTATCATTATTTTTATGTCAATATTAAACTTTTGTATTGAATCTTTTGGATCCGAATATTCATACCACAATTAAGAAGAATTACATTAAAATTATGCCAAGTAGCACTCTGCATAAAAAATTCTGTTTCTACCATTTACCTACTCGAGGACGAGCAGGAATTAAGCTTGGGGATGCTTGATACGTCTCCAACATATCTATAATTTTTGATTGCTCCATGCTATATTATCTACTGTTTTGGACATTATTGGGCTTTATTATCCACTTTTATATTATTTTTGGGACTAACCTATTAACCGGAGGCCCAACCCAGAATTGTTGTTTTTTGCCTGTTTTAGGGTTTCGAAGAAAAGGAATATTAAACTGAGTCCAAACGGAATGAAACCTTCGGGAACGTAATTTTCTTAACGAACAAGACCCGGGAGACTTGGAACCTACGTCAAGACACAAAAGAGGAGGCCACGAGGTAGGGGCGCGCCTCCCCCCCAGGCGCGCCCTCCACCCTCGTGGGCCCCCTGTTGCTCCACCGACGTACTCCTTCCTCCTATATATACCTACGTACCCCCAAATGATCAGATATGGAGCCAAAACCCTAATTCCACCGCCGTAACTTTCTGTATCCACGAGATCCCATCTTGGGGCCTGTTCCGGAGCTCCGCCGGAGGGGGCATCGATCACAGAGGGCTTCTACATCAACATCATAGCCCCTCCGATGAAGTGTGAGTAGTTCACCTCAGACCTACGGGTCCATAGTTAGTAGCTAGATGGCTTCTTCTCTCTTTTTGGATCTCAATACAATGTTCTCCCCCTCTCTTGTGGAGAACTATTCGATGTAATCTTCTTTTTGCGATGTGTTTGTTGAGACCGATGAATTGTGGGTTTATGATCAAGTCTATCTATGAACAATATTTGAATCTTCTCTGAATTATTTTATGTATGATTGGTTATCTTTGCAAGTCTCTTTGAATTATCAGTTTGGTTTGGCCTACTAGATTGATCTTTCTTGCAAGGGGGGAAGTGCTGAGCTTTGGGTTCAATCTTGCGGCGTCCTTTCCCAGTGACAGTAGGGGCAGCAAGGCACGTATTGTACTGTTGCCATCGAGGATAACAAGATTGGGTTTTCATCATATTGCATGAGTTTATCCCTCTACATCATGTCATCTTGCTTAAGGCGTTACTCTGTTTTCATTAACTTAATACTCTAGATGCATGCTGGATAGCGGTCGATGAGTGGAGTAATAGTAGTACATGCAGGCAGGAGTCAGTCTACTTGTCTCGGACGTGATGCCTATATACATGATCATACCTAGATTTTCTCATAACTATGCTCAATTCTGTCAATTGCTCAACAATAATTTGTTCACCCACCGTAGAATACTTATGCTCTCGAGAGAAGCCACTAGTGAAACCTATGGCCCCCGGGTCTATCTTCACCATATTAGTCTCCTACTACTTAGTTATTTCCTTTGCTTTTTTACTTTCCTTTTATTTTACTTTGCATCTTTATCACAAAAATACCAAAAATATTATCTTATCATATCTATCAGATCTCACTCTCATAAGTGGCCGTGTAGGGATTGACAACCCCTTATCGCGTTGGTTGTGAGGCTTTATTTGTTTTGTGCAGGTACGAGGGACTGGCGCGTAGCCTCCTACTAGATTGACACCTTGGTTCTCAAAAACTGAGGGAAATACTTACGCTACTTTGCTGCATCATCCCTTCCTCTTCGGGGAAAACGAACGCAGTGCTCAAGAGGTAGCACCTGGCAGCCGATTTCTTCAGTTCCTCAATCCGAGCAGGCATCACAGCTAGCCTTACCAACGTATCCTTGATCAAGGTTGGGGGCGGCTTATTATAGGAGGCTGTGCAGATGACCCGTTGTATGCCGGTATATAACTTCTTTATAAATGTATATGCAGCTTTCAGTCTTTGACGCATATCTGAGCCAAGATGACCAACGCGACTCCATGCATTGTCAAAAACATTGGTAAACCGGCAGTTTATTAGATAATACATGTTTACGGTTTATGAAGATGATTATTTACGAAAACAGCAGTAGTCATGGCATTTATTTGTCGTTTCAAGCCAATTAACTCCTCTGCTACCGGATTAAGTGCTGCTTCAGCGTTCTCAGCCCTCTTGTTGTTTTCTCTGTATCCCAGCCTGCCCGCTCGCTCTTAAAGCTCTCCTTCAGTTTTTCCATGGCTGCTAAAGCATCGGTGAGCTCTTCTTTGGCCTTGGAAGTCTCAGCTTGTTGAGTTTTGATATGTTCTTGAAGGTCGGCGACTTGGGTTTCTTTTTTGCTAAGCTCAGCCTGCAAGAGATATGCAATTTGTGAGTTGGCAGTACATATTTGAAGTCCCAAGCACATGGCAAGTCATACACTTGGCACTTGGGGGCTAATGTCTATTGCTTCTTCTCCAAAATTATTACAAAGTCCCAAGCACATGACAAGTCATATACTTGGCACTTGGAGAGTAATGCATATTTGCTCAAGTTAAAAACTATGGATTTTCCTTCCATCAATCAGCTTGGTGGTTCATCGGTTTACAAAGGTGTTCAAAGAATTTTGAGTCTTACAGTATAAAGACCCAGTTCATCTTGAAAAGATAAACCGGCCCTTGGGGGCTACACAAGCAAAGTTGAAGTATTTTCTAAAGTCCCGGTTCATATCAGTATTATAAACCGTCACTTGGGGGCCTACTAGAGTTGGTAGCCTAAACCAGTCATAAGGGAAGAGTAGTTATGCAGAGATCAGCAGTGTTTACCTCATATCGCTCCTTCATCATGTTCAGTAGACCGGCTTCATAATCACGGCTGGTGTACAGTTGGTTTAAAACCCAGAATGAATATCTTGGGCGCTGAGATGGGCATAACTTTCCAAATCCACCTTCCACTTTCCCTTATCCATAACAGAAAATTCTTCCTTAGCACTATGTTTTGACAGAGTAGTGGGGTTGCCTGGGGCCGTATAGTTGACACCAGTAACAACAACATCGTCCGTTTTGTCATCAACAACTTTGGTTGGGCTTGGCGGTTTATCATCATGAGCCATCAGATCAATTTCCATTTGTTCAACAAAGGTTTCATGATCTTGTGGTGGCATATCATCAAGGATAGCATCATCATTTGGTTCAGACGGCTTTGGGGTCTTTTCTGGATTAGCTGTAGTGTTGTCATCAGCTGGTTTATTCAACTTGGCCTTTTTGCTGGGTCTAGCCTTGGCTCTGAAAGGGACGAACGTAAACGTTAGTAAGCAAACATAAGGTGTAAAGGGTTAGTTTAATATACTCACCCAGGAACAGTTTTGAGAGGTGGAAGTTGTGTTCCCGTGGACTTGCCAGAAGATGAATGAGATGTTCCCTGATAGTTCGAGAATCAGACGGATTAAGAGGTTGTCGGAGATAACCCGCCTTGGGATAAGATGCGTCAGAAATATGAGAGACCTCTGGGCGGCGTTTACGAACCAGTTTGTTTGGTAAATCGAACGAAGTGACCACATGACCGCTATGCCGGGTTGTGCAGCGAGCTTCATGTTGCTGTTTCTTCAAAAGAAAGTTCGGATCCAAGTGAGCTAGGGGGTGAGAAAATTTTACTTTCCGGATTGCTTGTCGGGTTCTCTGCGTGGGCAGAGAGTCTGAACCGGAAGAGAGAGTAATTACCTCTACGTCACTCGTGTGGCTGGCTTCCGTGTCATCCTGATAACAGTCATTGTCAAATGAGGTGCATGAATAAAGAGCCAAGTTTCTTCGTGACCTTGGTCTTGGCACGGGGTGTTTTAGCCGGTTTATCTTGCGCCTTCCTCTTCCAGAATGGATGATCGCCCTGTTAAATATTGGAAAAGGTCATAAGGAAGTATTAAAAACATGGATTGAAAAAGGAGTTAAATAGTTCTTACAGCTGGCGGTTTATTTGAGGCGCATAAAGGACTAAGCCCCGTTTTACTACAGTCGGCCACCGGTTCATCCAGCATTTTCTTGACAGATTCAGTGATTTCAGCATCAGTAAGCTGAATATCAGTGTGCCGTTGAGGGTCTTTAACGTCCCCTGTATACTCACACATTAAACCGGGACGACGGCTTAAGGGTAAAATGCTCCAAGAGACCCAGCAACGAAAAAAATCAATGCCTGTCAAACCGTTTGCCACAAAGGCTCTGAGCTTCGAAAGCTGTGGGGCATATTTGGCCCGTTCCTTTGCGCTGAGTCTTTGGGGGAGTGGATGTGTACTGGTGAGCCGATGGGCACGGTAACCCAGTAGAGGGTTCCCACCAGTAGGAGAGGTGTCTCGGCAGTAGAACCAAGGCCGATTCCAATCCTTGGGGTGGTTGTGATGCTTGGCATGAGGGAAGCTGACATCTTTCCTTTTCCGAATTGACACCCCGCCAAGTTCAATATTGGGCCCGTCAGTAAACTCGGTATGGCGGTTCAAGTAGAAGAAATCTCTAAACAGCTCGACTGTGGGCTCTTCTTGTAATTAAGCTTCGCAAAAAACTTGAAAGTTGCATATATTGCACACAGAGTTAGGTCCGATATCTTGAGGGTGGAGTTGGAAATAATGAAGTACGTCACAGAATTTTTTTGATCCGGGAGGTTTAAATCCGCGGCTCAGATGATCAACAAACACAACCACTTCACCATCCTTGGGCTCAAGAGGATTTTCTGGACCGGGGGTTCTCCAATGGATGACATTCTTTTTCGTTAAAGCGCCAGTTGCAACACATCCGTTCAGTTCTTCTTCGGTAATCCGGGACGGAACCTAGTTGCAAGCATAAAAATATTTGGCCATTTATTCGACAACCTGAAGGAAGATTTGTGCCGGTTTAAGATTTATGATTAATCCGTTAAAAGTTAATTGTTCAAGCATGCAAGTACGGTAAACCAGAGATTGACGCTATCAATTTGCAGAAATGAGCAATTAGCGGTTTAGAGAGGACTAATGGTACTTGGCAGGTTATTAATTTATAAAGATAAACCTCTTACACGGACAGTGAGAGTATAGATCTGAAGTCAAAAAACGACTAAGTGATGAAAAACAAGTTTCACAGTCTCACATTGCAATTTCAGATCTACCACATGTCAGGAAAAGGAAAAATATTCAGACCTAAAGGTTGGTACTTGAGCAGTTTATGAAGTTCCAGATTGAGCTAGTTCTGTGTCACCCTAGGTTATGACTGTTACATGATGAACCACATCCGGCATAATTCTCTATCATCAATCCATTGCCTACAAGATTTCCATATATTGTTCTTCGCTTATTTACTTTTCTGTTGCTATTTCTATCATCACTACAAAATACCAAAAACACTACTTTTACTACTGTTACATTTTGCTACCGTTACCACTACTATCATATTACTTTGCTACTAAATACTTTGCTGCAGATATTAAGTTTCCAGGTGTGGTTGAATTGACAACTTAGCTACCAATACTTGAGAGTATTCTTTGGCTCCCCTTGTGTCGAATCAATAAATTTGGGTTGAATACTTTACCCTCGAAAACTGTTGCGATCCCCTATACTTGTGGGTTATCAAGACTATTTTCTGGCGCCGTTGCCGGGGAGCATAGCTCTATTCTTTGAGTCACTTGGGATTTATATCTGCTATTCATTATGAAGAACTTGAAAGATCCAAGAACCAAGATTTATTCCTCAACTACGAGGGGAGGTAAGGAACTGCCATCTAGCTCTGCACTTGATTCACCTTCTGTTTTGAGTAAGCTTGCGACACCTAAACCTGCTTCTGCTATTCATTTTGATATGTCGCATGTTATTGATGATGCTACTTCTGCTATACATCATACTTATGATGAAACTACTTCTATGCTTGATACGACTGTGCCACTTGGTGAATTTCTTGACGAACAACTTTCTAGGGCTAGAGAGATTGAAAATATTGAATCTGATAATACTGATGAAATTGATGATGAAGACTTGCCTGTTATTCCCGAGGGTTATGTTTTTGATAAAGAAGCTTCTTTAGCTATTTTAGCTTCCAAAGATAGATACGAACTTAAGAGGTTATTACCTAAATGGAATAAGCAATCTCTAAATGCTAGAATGAAACCTAGCCCTGCTTTTGCTACTTCACCTATCTGTGTTACCGATAAGGATTATGAATTCTCTATTGATCCTGATATAATTACTTTGGTTGAATCTGATCCTTTTCATGGCTATGAATCTGAAACTTTTGTGGCACATCTTACTAAATTAAATGATATAGCCACCCTGTTCACTACTGATGAGAGAACTCGTTACTTTTATATCCTTAAAATATTTTCGTTCTCATTAAAGGGTGATGCTAAGATATGGTTTAATTCTCTTGATCCTGGTTGTGTGCGTAGTCCCCAGGATATGATTTATTACTTCTATGCTAAATATTTCCCTGTTCATAAGAAACAAGCTGCTTTAAGGGATATATATAATTTTGTGCAAATTGAAGAAGAGAGTCTCCCACAAGCTTGGGGGAGGCTTCTCCAATTACTTAATGCTTTGCCTGATCATCCTCTTAAGAAAAATGAAATGCTTGATATCTTTTATAATGGACTAACCGATGCTTCCAGAGATTACCTGGATAGTTGTGCCGGTTCTGTTTTCAGGGAAAGAACACCGAATGAAGCTGAAATTCTATTGAATAATATGTTGACAAATGAAATTAATTGGACACCTTCGGAGCCAATTCCTGAGCCTATTCCTATACCAACTCTGAAGAAGAGGGGTATTCTATTTCTCAGTGCTGAAGATATGCAAGAGGCAAAGAAATCTATGAAAGAAAAAGGTATTAAAGCTGAAGATGTTAAGAATTTACCTCCTATTGAAGAAATACATGGTCTTACTTACCGCCTGTTGAAGAAACATATGATCTTAATCCCTTACCTATTGAAGAGACTCATGGTCTTGATAACCCGACACAGGTAGTAAAGGTAAATTCTCTCTATAGATATGATAAAGCTGAAATCCCATTTACTAAGTTTGCTAGCCCATGCTTAGATGAGTTTGATAAATTTATGGTTAAGCAAGAAGATTTTAATGCTTATTTTGGTAGACAATTGAAATACAATTCAAATATGCTTGAACACTTGGGTGATTATATGGCTAATGTCAAATGTGAACTTAAACTTATTAGTAAACATGCTTCTATGGTTACCACTCAAGTAGAACAAGTACTTACAGCTCAAAATGATTTGCTCAATGAATTGAATAGTAAGAATAATGATAATGCTTTTAGAGTTATGACTAGAGGTGGTAGAATGACTCAGGAACCTTTGTATCCTGAAGGCCACCCTAAGAGAATTGAGCAAGATTCTCAGAGAAATAATATAGATGCACCTAGTCCTTCTGAAAAGAAGAAAAAGAAAAATGATAGGACTTTGCATGCTTCTAGTGATCCTGTTATTGAAACACCTGAGAATCCAAATGATATTTCTATTTCTGATGCTGAAACACAATCTGGTAATGAACCTGAACCTAGTAATAATGTTAATGATAATGTTCATGATGATGCTCAACCTAGTAATGATAATGATATAGAAATTGAACCTGGTGTTGATCTTGATAACCCACAATCAAAGAATCAACGTTATGATAAGAAACACTTTGTTGCTAGGAAACACAGTAAAGAAAGAGAACCATGGGTTAAGAAACCCATGACTTTTCCTCCCAAACCATCCAAGAAAAAGGATGATGAGGATTTTGAGCGCTTTGCTGAAATGATTAGACCTATATTTTTGCATATGCGATTAACTGATATTCTTAAAATGAATCCTTATGCTAAGTATATGAAAGATATTATTAAAAATAAAAGAAAGATACAGGAAGCTGAAATTTCCACCATGCTTGCTAATTATACTTTTAAGGGTGGAATACCAAAGAAACTTGGAGATCCAGGAGTACCCACTATACCATGCTCCATTAAAAGAAACTATGTTAAAACTGCTTTATGTGATCTTGGAGCCGGTGTTAGTGTTATGCCTCTCTTTATATCGTAGACTTGATTTGAATAAGTTGACGCCTACTGAAATATTTTTGCAAATGGCTGATAAATCAACTGCTATACCTGTCGGTATTTGTGAGGATGTGCCTGTTGTAGTTGCAAACGTTACTATTTTAACGGACTTTGTTATTCTTGATATTCCCGAGGATGATAGTATGTCTATTATTCTTGGATGACCCTTTTTGAATACTGCAGGGGCTGTTATTGATTGCACTAAAGGCAATGTCACTTTTCATGTTAATGGTAATGAGCATACGATACACTTTTCGAGGAAACAACCTCAAGTTCATAGTATCAATTCCATTGGAAAAATTCCATCGATTATATTTGGAGGTTTTGAATTTCCTCTTCCTACTGTCAAGAAGAAATATGATATTCTTATTATTGGGGATGTGCATATCCCCATTGAGGTAACATAGTGTTATTTGAAATTTCTCCGATTCCATGTTATTCGAATGAGTTCGTTAACAAGACTTGATCAACCTTGTTAGTGGATTCCTTTTGATGATCATGAGATTGATGAAACTAGAAGGCACAACCTTCTGTACCCTCCTTTTACTTTCTGTTATTTATATTAAATAAAATAAAAATAGTATTTTTTTGTCTGTTATCTGATTATCCGTGCAATATAAAAATACCCCGAAAATAGAAGTTCTCCAAATGCCCTGAAATTTAAATATGATTTTTTATGGAATACTTGAGAATATTTGGCACTGAGAACACAGCAGGGGGGTCAACCACCTGCCCACGAGGGTGGAGGGCGCGCCCTACCCCTTGGGCACGCCCCCCTGCCTCGTGGACCCACGGTGGCCCTCCTCCACTTATCCTTTCACCCACACACTCCTTCTTCCTCCCCCAAACACGGATATCCACCTAAAACCTGAGTCCAAGCTCATTTTGCTGCCATTTTCGATCTCCTTGCTCAAAGCACCTCTCACAAAATTGCTTGGGGAGATTGTTCCTTGGTGACCCTGTTCTTGAGCTTGCATGTCAAATTTATATGGTCAAAAGTAGTTTTGATGCATGATATAGGCCCTAGGTACTTGTAGGAGTAGTTGCTATCAATATTATTGAGTTTGGTTTACTTTTATTTTGAAGTTACTAATTTTTTTAGAATTTTTCAGAGGAAGAAAAATGCTTAGGAAAATGTTCCAAGGTGGTTCCTCAAGGAAGCAAGGACCCAGGCTTGCAATGCGTGATGTTGATGAAGAGCCACCAAGAGATGCTCCAGTGCGTCCTTGTGAATGGCCTTCAGAAAATTTTATGGATCGAGTGGGAATTAAGGAAGAATTCAACGCATATTTGTGTAACGCTGATCTTGTGAGCTCCGAGGAAGAGAAGTGCAACCAGTATCACAATCTCACTAGTACCTTTGTGAGGAGGTTTGAATTTTCATCTTCAAGTAATTCTCCAACTGTCATGTTTGATCTTTATGAAAATTCTTACACTATGGACTTAGAGGATTTTACCACTGCTTGCAAACTTCCACAATGGGGTAGTATAAGGGATCCTCGCAAATCTGAATTTAGAGATTTTCTTGCTAGCATAACCGTGGGAGAATCTAGAGATATTACACAAGCTACCATAGGGAGCATTCACTTTCCTGCTATACATTATTTTGCTCTCTTCATAGGTAGATGCATTAATGGTAAAGATGAGGCATGTCATACGTGTGTCCCTGACCTCAGTATTCTTAGGAGTGATGTGTTAGGAGATAAATCTTATAATTTGGGAGCCATTGCTGCACGTAGGTTGCATCTTAATAGATTTAATGGAGATTTCTTTGGAGGAATTTATGCAACCCGCATAGCTAATTTTCTTGGTGTAGCCATATGCGAAGATGATATTGAATTACCACCTGCTTACCTAGACTTTAATGTTATGGTTCACCACTAGTTTGGCGAGAGGAATGAATCACCTCTCCAGTATCGCTTAATCTTTGACAGACGCCATGCTGTCCATATTACTCTCTCTGCTCCTACCTTCTTTGATTATCAGGCTAGAGGAAGATATGTTATTACCAGAGAGGAGGCAGATGAGTACGAGAGGAGAGCGGAGGCCGCTCGTCGCTACGCTACAGCTCAGGAGGCGATAGCCGCTGCATCGCAGTACGACCCAAGCTATTATTATGGATATCCGCCAGGCCAGCCGTGGCCATAGACCAACTTAGGCTAAAAGCCTAAGCTTGGGGGAGTACGTATTTCCCACCGACATTACATTTATGTTCACACACGTCGGTGCTCATACTTTTTCATTGTATCATCCATGCTAGTTTAATTTGCGTTTTATGCTTTCTTCTTGTGTGTTTGATAAACCTTAAGAAAAACCAAAAAAATTAGTTGTAGCTTTTAATTAGTTTACTTTCCATGCTTGCAGTAGTAATTAAAAAGAAAACCCAAAAAGATTTCATGTTCTTCTTATACTTGTTGGGAGCTCTCCCGTGTAAATAGTTTTATTTCTTTTCTTTTCTTTGGGGGTCAATAGGAGAAGACCATAATTAAATTGTTGAAGTGGCTCTTGTATGCATATTTATTGATCTGACAAAAGAGCCCATATTGCCTTGTCTTCTCCTATTTATTGAATGCTTGCAGATTCCAGCTTAGTCCAATGCACGTGCACTATTATTATTATTCACATCATTCGGTCGTGCAAGTGAAAGGCAATTATGACGATATATGATGGACTGACTGAGATGAGAAAAGCTAGTATGAACTCGACCTCTTTTGTTTTTGTAAATATGATTAGTTCATCGTTCCTGATTCAGCCTATTATGAATAAACATGTTTGCAATGACAACTAGAGATCATAGTTTCTTGTGCCATGCTTGATTAGCTATGAGTTATAATGGTTTACCTTGCGTGCCAACATGCTATTAAAATGGTTGTGATGTGGTATGATAGGGTGGTATCCTCCTCCGAATGATTTAAGTGACTTGACTTGGCACATGTTCACGCATGTAGTTGAAACAAAATCAACATAGCCTTCACGATATTTATGTTCATGGTGGATTATATCCTACTCATGCTTGCATTCGGTGTTGATTAATTTTAATGCATGTTCATGACTGTTGTCGCTCTCTAGTTGGTCGCTTCCCAGTCTTTTGCTAGCCTTCACCTATACTAAGCGGGAATACTGCTTGTGCATCCAAACTCCATAAACCCCAAAGTTATTCCACATGAGTCCACTATACCTACCTATATACGGTATCTACCTGCCGTTCCATGTAAATTTGTATGTGCCAAACTCTAAACCTTCAAATAAATATCCTATTTTGTATGCTCGAATAGCTCATGTATCAACTAGGGCTGTCCATATCTTCCATGTTAGGCGGGTTATTCTCAAGAGGAGTGGACTCCGCTCCTCACTCATGAGATAAATGGCTGGTCACCGGGATACCCAGTCCCATGCTTTATTCAAACTAAATCAAAATAATTGCAAAGAAAACTCCCCCTGAGACTCTTGTTAGTTGGAGGCACTCGTTGTTTCGAGCAAGCCAAGGATTGATGCTTTTGGTGGAAGGGGGAGTATAAACTTTACCATTCTGTTTGGGAACCGCCTATAATGTGTGTAGCATGGAAGATATCGCCATCTCTTGGTTGTTATGTTGACAATGAAAGTATACCGCTCAAAATATTATTCATCTCTATTTCAAAACCGAGCTCTGGCACCTCTACAAATCCCTGCTTCCCTCTGCGAAGGGCCTATCTATTTACTTTATGCTGAGTCATCATCCTCTTATTAAAAAGCACCAGTTGGAGAGCACTACTGTCATTTTCATTCATTATTGATAGTTTACATTGAGTATGACTTGACTGGATCTCTTTTACCATGAATTACAATGTCTAGTCAGTCCTTGGTCTTTAAAGGTGCTCTGCATTTATGTTTTGCGGTCTCAGAAAGGGCTAGCGAGATACCATCTTGTTATATCATATTATGATTGTTTGGAGAAAGTGTTGTCATCCGAGATTTATTATTAGTGCTCGCTAGTTGATTATGCTATTGATATGAGTAAACTTGAGACCTAAGCGTTATTGCGAATGTGGTTAGTTATAATCTTTGCTGAAAACTTGAATGCTGGCTTTACATATTTACAACAACAAGAGCAAACAGAGTTTGTAAAAGTTTTTCTTTATCACTTTCAGTTTGTCAACTGAATTGCTTGAGGACAAGCAAAGGTTTAAGGTTGGGGAGTTGATACGTCTCTGTCGTATCTACTTCTCCAAACACTTTTGCCCTTTTTTTGGACTCTAACTTGCATGATTTGAATGGAACTAACCCGGACTGACGCTGTTTTCAGCAGAATTACCATGGTGTTATTTATGTGGAGAAACAAACGTTGTCGGAATGAGCTGAAACTTCATGGAGCAACTTTTTGGAAAATATAAAAAATACCTGCAAAAGATGAAGGTCAACGGGCCCACCACCTGTCCACGAGGGTGGGGGGCACGCCCCCTACCTCGTGGGCCCCCTGGAGTTCCTACGACTCCAACTCCAACTCTATATATTGTGTTTCGGGGAGAAAAAATTCAGAGAGAAGAATTCATCGCGTTTTACGATACGGAGCCGCCGCCAAGCCCTAAAACCTCTCGGGAGGGCTGATCTGGAGTCCGTTGGGGTCTCCGAAGAGGGGAATCCGTCGCCATCATCATCATCAACCATCCTCCATCACCAATTTCATGATGCTCACCGCCGTGCGTGAGTAATTCCATCGTAGGCTTGCTGGACGGTGATGGGTTGGATGGGATCTATCATGTAATCAAGTTAGTTTTGTTAGGGTTTGATCCCTAGTATCCACTATGTTCTGAGATTGATGTTGCTATGACTTTTCTATTCTTAATGCTCGTCATTAGGGCCCGAGTGCCATGATTTCAGATCTGAACCTATTATGTTTTCATGAATATATGTGAGTTCTTGATCCTATCTTGCAAGTCTATAGTCACCTACTATGTGTTATGATCCGGCAACCCCGAAGTGACAATAATCGGGACCACTCCCGGTGATGACTGTAGTTTGAGGAGTTCATGTATTCACTATGTGTTAATGCTTTGGTCCGGTACTCTATTAAAAGGAGGCCTTAATATCCCTTAGTTTCCAATAGGACCCCGCTGCCATGGGAGGGTAGGACAAAAGATGTCATGCAAGTTCTTTTCCATAAGCACGTATGACTATATTCGGAATACATGCCTACATTACCTTGATGAACTGGAGCTAGTTCTATGTCACCCTAGGTTATGACTGTTACATGATGAACCGCATCCGGCATAATTCTCTATCACCGATCCATTGCCTACGAGCTTTCCATATATTGTTCTTCGCTTATTTACTTTTCCGTTGCTATTGCTATCATCACTACAAAATACCAAAAACTGTTACCTTTTGCTACCGTTACCACTACTATTATATTACTTTTCTACTAAATACTTTGCTACAAATATTAAGTTTCTAGGTGTGGTTTAATTGAAAACTCAGCTGCCAATACTTGAGAGTATTCTTTGGCTCCCCTTGTGTCGAATCAATAAATTTTGGTTGAATACTTTACCCTCGAAAACTGTTGCGATCCCCTATACTTGTGGATTATCATCGCTCCCTGGTCATCGAAACCCTAGCAATACCACCTCAACTGGATTAGGCTTTTACCTTCACCGGAAGGGGCCGAACCAGTATAAACTCCTCGTGTCCTTTGCCCTGATTAACCCCTTTAAGCTAACCTTGTTGTGATGGCTCCACGACTAAGTCCTCACACTACGACATCTGCCGTGACAATTCCACGACTGCCCCCGTCGGCCCTCGTGTTGTCTATGATTCGTTTGTGGTATATATTATCTTTTATAACTATTTGGTTCATTTATCGTTTATGACAATTATGCCAACCAACGTGACATCGATTTTATTTATCTAGGAGGTATGTGAACCGGAAATTCCAACTGACCCTATTGTCGAGAGGTTAAATTTAGTTGAAGAAGAAATAATTACTTGAAGGAAAAAATAAAAAAATTGAGGAGGAGAAGATGATATTGGAGTTGCATGTTGCGGATGTCGTCGATGATCACAAGATCAAGATGGATGCAATGCGTTTGAAGATTAGAAAGATTAGAAAATATGCCATTCATACCAAGGCTTGGTATCATTATGTTGTTGGATCAATTGTTACCTTGGTTGCGATTATGATCGCATTTGTTATTGCATTGAAATGTTTTACATAGTTTCAATGTATGGTTTAATTAGATACTCTGGACAACTATATGTTATTCAATGAGAACTATGTATGTACTTTGGTTTTAATGTGATGATGAACTTCTATTAATTTGGTCACTTATCTATTCATGATCTTCTGTAATGGTTTTTTATACACTTAATTATATATAATGCACGCAGATGAAATGTCAATGGATGTACGGCGACAGACACACCTCCGATCGTGTACATTAAGGGCGTGCATAATTTTCACGAAGTGGCTGAGGCAAACAAGCATAATGGTTTTATGTGTTGTTCATGCCCTAGCTATGGGAATACGAGGTCTTACTCTGACTCGATAATCCTTCACATCCACCTGCTTTATAAGTGTTTCATGCCACACTATAATGTTTGGACCAAGCACGGAGAAATGGGGGTTATGATGGAAGACATCGAAGAAGAAGAGGACGATGACAACTATGTGCCCCCTAAATACGGTGATACTGCAACGGGGAAAGCTGCTGAAGATCAAGAGGAACCAGACAATGTGCCCGATGATGATCTCCGCCGGGTCATTGTTGATGCAAGGAGACAGTGCGAAAGTGAAAATGAGAAGCTGAAATTCGATCGCATGTTAGAGGATCACAAAAAAGGGTTGTACCCCAATTGCGAAGATGGCAACACAAAGCTCAGTACCGTACTGGAATTGTTCCAGTGGAAGGCAAACAATGTTGTGCCTAATAAAGGATTTGAGAAGCTACTGAAAATATTGAAGAAGAAGCTTCCAAAGGATAACAAATTGCCCGACAGTACGTACGCAACAAGAAGGTCATATGCCTTCTAGGATTGGAGGTGCAGAAGATACATGCATGCCCTAATGACTGCATCCTCTACCGCGGTGCGTACGAGGATTTGAACGCATGCCCAGTATGTTGTGCATTGCGGTATAAGATTAGACGAGATGACCCTGGTGATGTTGACGGCAAGCCCCCCATGAAGAGGGTTCCTGCCAAGGTGATTCTTGATAACCCACAAGTATAGGGGATCGCAACAGTTTTTGATAAGTAAGAGTGCGAACCTAACGAGGAGCTAAAGGCAGAACAAATATTCCCTCAAGTTCTATCGACCACCGATACAACTCTACGCACGCTTGATGTTCGCTTTACCTAGAACAAGTATGAAACTAGAAGTACTTCGTAGGTGTTGTTGGATAGGTTTGCAAGATAATAAAGAATGCGTAAATAAAAAGTAGGGGCTGTTTAGGTAAAGACACAACTAAGTTAGTTTTAGTAAAGAGATTTTTGTTACGAGAAAGTTATTTGTCCCTAGGCAATCGATAACTAGACCGGTAATCACTATTGCAATTTTATATGAGGGAGAGGCATAAGCTAACATACTTTCTCTACTTGGATCATATGCACTTATGATTGGAACTCTAGCAAGCATCCGCAACTACTAATGATCATTAAGGTAAAACCCAACCATAGCATTAAAGCATCAAGTCCTCTTTATCCCATACGCAACAACCCCCTTACTCGGGTTTGTGTTTCAGTCACTCACGCAACCCATTATACGCGAATCATGAATGTATTGCAACACCCTATAGCGGGGATCCCTCACGCTTGCGCGACATGGAGAGCACCGTAGGACAGCACCAATAATAAAACATGCAACTCAAACCAATCTTGATCATCAAATAGCCCATAGGACAAAACAGATCTACTCAAACATCATAGGATAGCCATACATCATTGGGAAATAATATATAGAGTTGAGCACCATGTTTAAGTAGAGATTACAGTGGGTAAGAGAGAGGTTACACCGCTGCATAGAGGGGGGAAGAGTTAGTGATGATGGTGGTGAAGTTGTTGGTGAAGATTGCGGTGATGATGATGGCACCGGAAGCGAGGGAGCGGGAGCTCCCCCTTCTTCTTATTCCTTGACCTCCTCCCTAGATGGGAGAAGGGTTTCCCCTCTAGTCCATGGCCTCCATGGCACGGTAGGGGCGAGAGCCCCTCCGAGATTGGATCTATCTCTCTGTCTCTGTTTCTGCCTTCTCAGATTCTACCCTTTCACCATTTCATATATTCCCGGAGATCCGTAACTCCGACTGGGCTGAAATTTTAACACCATCTCTATCCGGATATTAGCTTTCTTGCGGCGAAAGAAGGGCATCAACCGCCTTATGGGGTGGTCACGAGGGTCAGGGGCGCGCCCCCTGCCTCGTGGCCCCCTCTAGCATCGTCTCGTGTGGATTTTTCTTCCCAAAAATCATATATATTCCAAAAAAAGCTCCTTCAGTTTTTATCCTGTTTGTACTCCGTTTGATATGGATATTCTGCGAAACAAAAAAACATGCAACAAACAGGAACTGGCACTGGGCACTGGATCAATATGTTAGTCCCAAAATAGTATAAAAGTTGCCAAAAGTATATGAAAGTTGGAGAATATTGGCATGGAACAATCAAAAGTTATAGATACGACGGAGACGTATCAGCATCCCCAAGCTTAATTCCTACTCGTCCTCGAGTAGGTAAATGATAAAAAAGATAATTTTTGATGTGGAATGCTACCTAGCATAATCTTGATCACGTATCTAATCATGACATGAATATTAGGACACAAGTGATTCAAAGCAATAGTCTATCATTTGACATAAAAACAATAATACTTCAAGCCTACTAATAAATCAATCATATCTTTTCAAAATAACATGGACAAAGAAAGTTATCCCTACAAAATCATATAGTCTGGCTATGCTCCGTCTTCTTCACACAAAATATTCACATCATGCACAACCCCGATGACAAGCCAAGCAATTGTTTCATACTTTTGACATTCTCAAACCTTTTCAACTTTCACGCAATACATGAGCGTGAGCCATGGACATAGCACTATAGGTGGAATAGAATATGATGGTGGAGGTTATGTGGAGAAGACAAAAAAGAGAAGATAGTCTCACGTCAACTAGGCGTATCAACGGGCTATGGAGATGCCCATCAATTGAGGTCAATGTGAGGAGTAGGGATTGCCATGCAACAGATGCACTAAGAGCTATAAGTGTATGAAAGATCAAACTGAAACTAAGTCGGTGTGCATCCAACTTGCTTGCTCATGAAGACCTAGGGCATTTGAGGAAGCCCATCGTTGGAATATACAAGCCAAGTTCTATAATGAAAATTTCCACTAGTATATGAAAGTGATAACTCAAGAGACTCTCTATATGAAGAACATGGCGCTACTTTGAAGCACAAGTGTGGTAAAAGGATAGTAACATTGCCCCTTCTCTCTTTTTCTCTCAATTTTTTTTGGGCCTTCTCCTTTTTTTGGCCTTTCTCTTTTTTTTTCGTCCGGAGTCTCATCCCGACTTGTGGGGGAATCATAGTCTCCATCATCCTTTCCTCACTGGGGCAATGCTCTAATAATGATGATCATCACACTTTTATTTACTTACAACTCAATATTATAACTCGATACTAGAACAAAGATATGACACTATATGAATGCCTCCGGTGGTGTACCGGGATGTGCAGTGATCTAGCGTAGCAATGACATCAAAAAACGGACAAGCCATGAAAATATCATGCTAGCTATCTTACGATCATGCAAAGCAATATGACAATAAATGCTCAAGTCATGTATATGATGATGAAGGAAGTTGCATGGCAATATTATCTCGGAATGGCTATGGAAATGCCATGATAGGTAGGTATGGTGGCTGTTTTGAGGAAGATATAACGAGGTTTATGTGTGACAGAGCGTATCATATCATGGGGTTTGGATGCACCGGCGAAGTTTGCACCAACTCTCGAGGTGAGAAAGGGCAATGCACGGTACCGAAGAGGCTAGCAATGATGGAAGGGTGAGAGTGCGTATAATCCATGGACTCAACATTAGTCATAAAGAACTCACATACTTATTGCAAAACTTTATTAGCCCTCGAAGCAAAGTACTACTACTCATGCCCCTAGGGGGATAGATTGGTAGGAAAAGACCATCGCTCCTCCCCGACTGCCACTCATAAGGAAGACAATCAATAAATAAATCATGCTCCGACTTCGTTACATAACGGTTCACCATACGTGCATGCTATGGGAATCACAAACCTCAACACAAGTATTTCTACTAATCCACAACTACCCACTAGCATGACTCTAATATCACCATCTTTATATCGCAAAACTATTGCAAGGAATCAAACACATCATATTCAGTGATCTACAAGTTTTATGTAGGATTTTATGACTAACCATGTGAATGACCAATTCCTGTCATCTCTCTAAATAGATATAAGTGAAGCAAGAGAGTTTAATTCTTTCTACAAAAGATATGCCCACACTCTAACAGTTATAAGTGAAGTAAAAGAGCATTCTACAAATGGCGGTTGTCTAAGTGAAGAGAAACAGGCAATCCAAACATCAAATGATATATGTGAAGCACATGAAGCATTCTATAAAGCCATACTCAAAAGATATAAGTGAAGTGCAATGAGCATTCTATAAATCAACCAAGGACTATCTCATAGCAGCATGGAGCATAAAAGCAAAATGAAAACTAAATGCAAAAGACACTCCAAGATTGCACATATCGCATGAACGAAACGAATCCGAAAACATACCGATACTTGTTGAAGAAAGAGGGGATGCCTTCTGAGGCATCCCCAAGCTTAGACGCTTGAGTCTCCTTGAATGTTTACTTGGGGTGCCTCGGGCATCCCCAAGCTTGAGCTATTGCCTCTCTTCCTTCTTCTCACATCGAGACCTTCTCGATCATCGAACACTTCGTCCACACAAAAACTTCAATAGAAAACTCGGTAAGATCCGTTAGTATAATAAAGAAAATCACTACTCTAAGTACTGTTGCAAACCAATTCATATTTTTTTGCATTGTGTATACTGTAGTATAACTTTTTGATGGCTTAATCCACTGATATTAATCGATAGTTTCATCAAAACAAGCAAACTATGCATCAAAAACAGAATCTGTCTAAAACAGAACAGTCTGTAACAATCTGAACATTCACCATACTTATGATACTTGAAAATTTCTACCAAAATTATAAAAAATAAACAATTTGTATAGGAATACAGTTAAAAAAGAATCAGAACCGTTTGAGGTTCCAACTAAAAATGTAAAATCGCGCACTACAGCCAAAGTTTTTGTCCTGCACTGTACAAACCATCAAGCAAATGTAAACATCCTAAAGGCAAACCTTGGCACATTATTTTTATAATACAATGGAATTGTACAAGGGGATAATTATTTTTTTTTGAAAATTTTATGTAATCAAGATTCACAAATTTTCCGTGAGCATGAACAAAGTTCAAAGCTAGCTCCCACTTCAACAATGCTCGTCTTTCTCACTTTCACTTTCCTTTTTGAAAAAGTTTTGGGTTCCCCTCTTTATTTTTGTTGTTTTAAAACTATATAAAAGCAATCAACCGAAATAAATGACTCTCTAAAACTTCCGGGTTGTCTCCCTGGCAGTGCTTTCTTTAAAGCCATTAAGCTAGGCATATAGTGCTCAAGTAGTGAATCCACCCGGATCCCAAGGTATATCAAAGCCAATTTTAGTTAGCAATGATTTGGCATTTAGTAGTGAGCACAAGGCAACATATATCATGCAACAACGAAGTCTAACTCTCTTCCTATGCATAGGCATGTCATAAAAGAACAATTCATGCACACATAGTGAAGGCCAATGCATAGTATAAACAGTCTCTTGCAATTTTATCATGTGGGAAACATAGAGAGGTGGAGATATAGTTCCTCTCTCATAATAATTGCAAGTAGGAGCAGCAAGCACATGCATATTATATTCATCAAAATCATCATGTGCAACGGTATAAGGCAACCCATCAATATAATCCTTAATAAGGGTAAACTTCTCTGATATAGTGTAGTTGGGAGAATTCAAAAAGATAATAGGACTATCATGCATGGGTGTAATAGCAACAATTTCATGTTTAACATAAGGAACTATAGCAAGTTCATCTCCATAAGCATAATTCATATTGGCATCTTGGCCACAAGCATAGCAAGCATCATCAAAAAGGGATATTTCAAAAGAATCAACAGGATCATAGCAATTATCATATCATTCATCCTTCGGTAAGCACGAAGGGAAATTAAACAATGTATGAGTTTAAGAGTTACTCTCATTAGAAAGTGGGCATAGGTGATCAATCCGCTCTTCCTCCTTTTATTCTTCGCCCTCCTCCTCATCTTTTACATCCAATGAGCTCACAGTTTCATCAACTTCTTCTTCCATAGATTCCTGGAAAATATTAGTCTCTTCTTGGACAGCGGAGACTTTCTCAATAAGTGCATTAATATCGGAATTTTATTCATAATTCTCATAATAATATTTCAGGATAGCTAAATTTTTAGGTCTATAAACCGAATCATCAAAATCTTCAAACTCTTTAAACATAGATTCAATTTCATAAGCACCCATAAAAGCAACAAATTCTTCTATTTGTTCAACATCATAGTAATCATATATACCATTAGCATAAGAAGCTAAGGTTTTATTATCATTAAATTTGCATAAAAAGGGAAGGTGTGGAGCCTTCATCCTAGAGCAACAAGTATAACCATATCTCAAGCATAGTTGCCTAGCATACCAATTCAATATATGAATTTGATCCCATAATAGTTTCCCTTTTTGTGTCAAGCGGTAATCCCTAAAGTATTCACGTTGATCCAACGTTACTCCCATTACATAATTGAAAGGGTTTTTTTTCAGGATTATTAAAGTAGTACATAATATCTTTCACATAACCAGCATCGAGGGTTTTAGGAGGTTCCCCATCTCCATGAGCAGAAAGTACACCTAATTTTTTTTGGTATTTCGTGTTCCATTTCCATAACTAAAGATAAAGAACAACTAAGAACAGCAAATAAAAATTACTTAGTGATAAAGCAAACAAGCACACACGAGAATATTCACCCCACGCTATTGCTCCCCGGCAACGGCGCCAGAAAAAGGTCTGGATAACCCACAAGCATAGGGGATCGCAAAATTTTTCGATAAGTAAGAGTGTCGAACCCAACGAGGAGCTAAAGGCAGAACAAATATTCCCTCAAGTTCTATCGACCACCGATACAACTCTATGCATGCTTGATGTTCGCTTTACCTAGAACAAGTATGAAACTAGAAGTACTTTGTAGGTGTTGTTGGATAGGTTTGCAAGATAATAAAGATTGCATAAATAAAAGGTAGGGCCTGTTTAGGTAAAGACACAACTAATTTAGTTTTAGTAAAGAGCTTTTTGTTACGAGAAAGTTATTTGTCCCTAGGCAATCGATAACTAGACCGGTAATCACTATTGCCATTTTATATGAGGAAGAGGCATAAGCTAACATACTTTCTCTACTTGGATCATATGCACTTATGATTGGAACTCTAGCAAGCATCCGCAACTACTAAAGATCATTAAGGTAAAACCCAACCATAGCATTAAAGCATCAAGTCCTCTTTATCCCATATGCAACAACCCCCTTACTCGGGTTTGTGTTTCAGTCACTCACGCAACCCACTATAAGCGAATCATGAACGTATTGCAACACCCTACAACGGGGATCCCTCATGCTTGCGCGACACGGAGAGCACCATAGGACAGCACCAATAATAAAACATGCAACTCAAACCAATCTTGATCATCAAATAGCCCATAGGACAAAACGGATCTACTCAAACATCATAGGATAGCCATACATCATTGGGAAATAATATATAGCATTGAGCACCATGTTTAAGTAGAGATTACAACGGGTAAGAGAGAGGTCACACTGCTGCATAGAGGGGGGAAGAGTTGGTGATGATGGTGATGAAGTTGTTGGTGAAGATTGCGGTGATGATGATGGCCCCCGGTGGCACTCCGGCGCCACCGGAAGCGAGGGAGAGAGAGCCCCCCTCCTCCTTCTTCTTCCTTGACCTCCTCCCTAGATGGGAGAAGGGTTTCCCCTCTGGTCCATGGCCTCCATGGCATGGGAGGGGCGAGAGCCCCTCCGAGATTGGATCTGTCTCTCTGTCTCTCTCTGTTTATGCGTTCTCAGATTCTACCCTTTCACCATTTCTTATATTCCCAGAGATCCGTAACTCCGATTGGGCTGAAATTTTAACACGATCTCTATACGGATATTAGCTTTCTTGCGGCGAAAGAAGGGCATCAACCGCATTACGGGGTGGCCACGAGGGTCAGGGGCGCGCCTGCCCCCTGCCTCGTGGCCCCCTCGGGCATCGTCTCGCGTGGATTTTTCTTCCCAAAAATCATATATATTCCAAAAAAATCTCCGTCAGTTTTTATCCTGTTTGGACTCCGTTTGATATGGATATTCTGCGAAACAAAATACATGCAACAAACAGGAACTAACAGTAGGCACTGGATCAATATGTTAGTCCCAAAAATAGTATAAAAATTTGCCAAAAGTATATGAAAGTTGTAGAATATTGGCATGGAACAATCAAAAATTATAGATACGACGGAGACGTATCAGTGATGTGGTATGCTCCTATAATACCATGGTTGAAACGTCTGTTCAGAAACGAAGAGCATGCCAAGTTGATGCGATGGCACAGAGAGGACCGTAAGAAAGACGGGAACTTGATAGCACCTGCTGACGGGTCGCAGTGGAGAAAAATCGAGAGAAAGTACTAGGCTGAGTTTGCAGGTGACCCAAGGAACGTATGGTTTGGTTTAAGCGCGGGTGTCATTAATCCTTTCGGGTAGCAGAGCAGCAATCACACCACCTGGCCCGTGACTCTATGTATGTATAACCTTCCTTCTTGGATGTGGATGAAGCGGAAGTTCATTATGATGCCAGTTCTCATCCAAGGCCCTAAGCAACCCGGCAACGACATCGATGTGTACCTAAGGCCATTAGTTGAAGAACTTTTACAGCTGTGGAATGGAAACGGTGTACGTGTGTGGGATGAGCACAAACAGGAGGAATTTAACCTGCATGCGTTGCTGTTTGTAATCATCAACAATTGGCCCGCTCTCAGTAACCTTTTAGAACAGACAAATAAGGGATACCACGCATGCACGCACTGTTTAGCTGACACCGAACGTATATACCTGGACAAATGCAGGAAGAATGTGTACCTGGGCCATTGTCGATTTCTTCCGACCAACCATCAATGTCGAAAGAAAGGCAAGCATTTCAAAGGCGAGGCAGATCACCGGAAGAAGCCCGCCATGCATACCGATGATCACATACTTGCTATGGTCAATGATTTACACATAATATTTGGAAAGGGTCCCAGCGGACTATCTATTCCGAATGATGCCGAGGGACGCGCACCCATGTGGAAGAAGAAATCTATATTTGGGACCTACCCTACTGGAAAGACCTAGAGGTCCGCTCTTCAATCAACGTGATGCACGTGACGAAGAACCTTTGCGTGAACCTGCTAGGCTTCTTGGGCGTGTATGGGAAGACAAAAGATACACCGGAGGCACGGGAGGACCTGCAACGTTTGCACGAAAAAGACGGCATGCCTCCAAAGCAGTATGAAGGACCTGCCAACTACGCTCTTACCAAATAAGAGAAGGAAATCTTCTTTGAATGCCTGCTCAGTATGAAGGTCCCATCTGGCTTCTCGTCGAATATAAAGGGAATAATAAATATGTGAGAGAAAAAGTTCCAGAATATAAAGTCTCATGACTGCCACGTGATTATGACGCAACTGCTTCCGGTTGCATTGAGGGGGCTTTTACCAGAAAACGTCTGATTAGCCATTGTGAAGCTATGTGCATTCCTTAATGCAATCTCTCAGAAGGTGATCGATCCAGAAATCATACCAAGGCTAAGGACCGATGTGGCGCAATGTCTTGTCAGTTTCGAGCTGGTATTTCCACTATCCTTCTTCAATATCATGACGCACGTCCTAGTTCATCTAGTCGACAAGATTGTCGTTCTGGGCCCCGTATTTCTACACAATATGTTCCCCTTTGAGAGGTTCATGGGAGTCCTAAAGAAATATGTCTGTAACCGCGCTAGGCCAGAAGGAAGCATCTCCATGGGCCATCAAACAGAGGATGTCATTGGGTTTTGTGTTGACTTCATTCCTGGCCTTAAGAAGATTGGTCTCCCTAAATCGCAGTATGAGGGGAGACTAATTGGAAAAGTCACGCTAGGAGGGGACCAAGGAAGCATTTTCTGCTCAGTGCGGGGTTCTTGTTAGGGACATGATCTCGATCAGCATCCACCAATGGTATAAGCCTAAGAACGAAGACCCTCAGGTGTCTTATGTCAACGATAGGCAGCAAGATGATCTTTGGACCACGCTGAAGGCAAATTTCACCCTATCGCCAGAGAAGGATCCGGAGAAGCCCGCTATAGAGCCATTGGTCAAGGCTCATGCTCTTAAGAAGATGGCAGATCTATTCAGGAGGTGGAAGATTGAGTTGAAAACAACGTTTGTCGACAAAGACGAGACTCCAGAATTCACCGGCCGATTTGAGAAGATAAGAGATCACTAGGACGCATTTGTGGCCCACAAGACATCAGAGAAGAGTAAGAAGATGTCAGCAACAAACAAGAAAAATGCTGCAAAGAAGGAGCTTCAGCATCGCACGGGGTCAGGTGGCTACGTCAAAGCCCGGCCGTTGTGGGACAAGGCTGAGAATGACCTGCTTGATAAAAGGGTCAAACCAGAGACATTGAACTGGCCAAACCGTTCAAGGACTTGGTTCTTCGGGGTTGGGGGAACCTTGGACCCCAAAACAGGGAAGTGCCGTTAGACGAACCAGCAACTGCAAATACCCGTCACGAAGCTTCGGGAGTATATCGCCGCAGCATAGCTTGGGATGTTCTTTCCCGACAGAGAGAACGATGAGCTCACAATGGCCCTCGGGAATCCTGAGCACCCTGGATGGACACGAGGCACGCCAGGCTCCGTTTTGTGGAAGGTTGAGTTTCCCGAGGCAGGCGGTTACAAAAGCCGGGAGAGGAGGAGGAAAGTGGAGCAGACCGAACTGCAGAAGCTGCATGCAAGGGTACAAGCGCTAGAGGAACAGGACAGCCATCGACATGTCGGAGCTACCCCAGAAGCTACCCCACCATCTCAGTGGAGAAGCAGCATGGCTTCCACTGAGCTCCTTCAGCAGCCTGACTTCACGACTCCTGCTAGCTACCCCGTTGATGCTATCACGGAGGCTCAACCTTTCCACCTTATGCCGCAGTGGCAAAACTTCAAAGTCAAGGCGACTGTTGGCTCTGTTGCACCTCCTGAACCCGGCGCAACTTTTCACTGCCGTCCGATTCCAGAAGGATATGCTGCTGCGATGGTGGATGAAATAACGGAGGGATTTGAGGACCTCGAGCTTGACCACCCTACCGGTGAAGGGAAGACTTGGTTGGGTCTTGCTCTGAAGACTCCATGTCTATGGCGGAAGGAGCTCATCAACCTTCCGAACTGGATGCCTCCACCTCCTCCTCCTCCCCCGGCGAGTCAGGGCACTCCGCCTCCTCCTCCGGCGAGTGATCAGGGCACTCCGCCTCCTTCTCCGGCGCGTGGCGGCACTCTGCCTCCTTCTCGGCCTATGTTGGCGCGTCCGAGCAGCCCGCCTCCTCCTATGCCTCGTCAGCAAAAGTGGAAGACAGTCGCCGCCGCTCCGGCTGCTCTGGCGCGTCGTAGCACTCCGCGTCCTTCTTCTCCGCCTCGTAAGCAACGAAATAAAACAGCCGCAGCCGCTCCGACTGCTCCGGCGTCTAGCAGTACAGCCAGAGGCGGGAGGCAATACAGATTCGGTCCATCTCTCAAGCCTCTAGAGAGGTTACCATGCGAGATGAGCGAGGAGGAAAACGCGAAGATATGTGAAGCCCAAGTGAAGGACTTCTTTGAAACGCACAGAGTGAAGAAACATCCACCTCCGGAGGAGAAGATAGATAAGGTGAAAGTTCAGCGCACTTTGGATGCCCTGAAGCGACCACCATCGTCACCGCCGAAAACCAACTATGAGCACATTATTAGCGGTCGGGAAGTACTTGCAGTGATCAAATGTTAGCAGAACGAAGATGTGGGAAAACAATTCCCCAGCTCGGCGAACAAGCTAACTAATCATGCCCCCCGCTCAAGGTGTCTAGCGATATCGTCGCTAATCATCCAAGGATGCTGCCCAGTACCAATCCTGGAGATTACCTGCCCGACGATGCACATTTTGATACAATGGAGGTGGACGATTTCAAATACCGGCATGGGAAGCCTCTCATCAAACCTGGTCATCATCCTCTAACAAGATGATGCGAAGATTCCATGACTGGTACATGAAAACCTGCAGCGAGTCTGGGCAGGATACTTTGACGCTGAGAGTTAAAGAGGAGCACGACCTTGTTGGAATTGATTTGTTGTCTGTTCCATTTGAGGAGTTCTTCCAGTTTTTCAATCAAAAGGCCCCGATAAAATAATCGTCACTTGCTACTGTCTGTAAGTACTACTTCTGTAACTAAGTCTCTATATATAGCTCAGCTCTTTCCTTGCATGTATATATAATTATCCTCACTATATTATGCAGATTGAAGATCGTCGAATGCAGAAAGGCAGAAATCTATGATATTGGGTTCATTAACACAAATATCATAGATGAATGGACGGTTAAACACGATGCCAAAGAATCCGAGTCCAACTTGCTAAAATCGTTGCTTCAAAATCAAAACAAAGATAAAATACTCTTTCCTTACAACTTTAAGTGAGTGTTACTGTCTTGTGCATATTTGGTTTCCAGTATTACTCAAGGTTATAGGAATGTAATTGATGAGTTATGCATGTGTGCGCAGCTTCAACTTTATTCTCCTAGAGATTAAGATTGAACAGGGACTGGTAACCGTCTTAGACTCGAGACGAAAAAATCCCGAGGACTATGCGCACATGACGAAAGTGCTCGAGAAGTAAGTTCAATCGATCATTATCGCACCATATCCGCAACTTTGTCCATTTCCTGATATCAAGTAATTATTTTCTTTGTCCCGCAGGGTTTGGAAAGTATTCACCGCACAAGCTCCGGGACTGCCGGGGAGCTGCGATTTACACACCCGAAAGTAAGTACTACTAGCTAGCTAGTTCCGCGCATCACCCATTGATTCTTGCTACTTTCATCAATACCATTTATAATGCTTCATTATCAGTTTGATTGACCTCTATTTCTCGTAAAGTGCTTGTGGCAGGAACCTGGGAATAATTACTATGGATACTACCTTTGCGAGTTCATCTACAACGCGACTTGCAAAAAAAAGTGGGTCTACTCTAAAAGACAATTTGATGTGCGTAAGCAATAATATTCATAATTTCATTTTATTATACCATCATTTGTGTTGAGTTTCATTCATATATATGTATTTACCCCCTTCTTCAAATTAGACATGGCAGATGCGGAATGAACTCCTACCACAAGATCGCATACGAGCAATTCAAGAGGAATTGGCGGGATTCTTTCTTGACCACGTCATCAGTAAAGCCGGAGAATACCATGTGGAACTTGAGTTCAGAAGTTAGGGGGTTGTTAGAGATCTTAATATTGTATATATGTAGCCAGTAGCGGCGGATAGATATACGAAAACTTGTTGTTCGACCAATCTCTCGGAGAAGGAGAGGTTGATCACTTCTCTCTGTATATGTTCATGACGATCTTCTGTACTTAATGGTTTCCTTCATTTGCTTGTCGAGTCGAGTCCTCTCTATACGTATAGTACGTAGCGTCAACCAAGCACGGAGATAAGAGAGGACACTTCTCTCTATTAGCTAGCTAACACAATTAATATATGAAACCCCTACATTAACCCTACAAAAACCCCAAAACCCCCACCCCCCCCCCCTTAAAAAAACAAAACCCCAGCCCCTAAATTGCTGACGCGTGGATGCCTTTTGGTCCCAGTTGGTGCTACCAACCGGGACAAAAGGCCCCCCCTGCCTAGGCAAGCTGCCAGCGGCCACGTGGAGACTCATCTGTCCCGGTTCGTATAAGAACCAGGACTAAAGGTATTGAGCTTTAGTATCGACCCTTTAGTCCCGGTTCCCGAACCGGGACAAATGGGTCTTTTTCTACTAGCGTCGGCCTGAGGCTGGGTGGTCGGACCTCGAGATCCGTCATCTAGTCCCGGCTACGAGTCAGAGAGACATTGTTGCCGGTGAAAACCGAGCCGATGGCAGGCGATGGCGGTATTCTGCGCCGTTACCTTGATGAAGACATTATCGTGTAAATACTATTGACCCACTTGTGTTGCTCTGGGAGAAACCCTAGGATCTGGTTAGCAACGATGGAAGACAGAGACAGGAGGTGGAGCGTCTTCATCTTGAACAGAGCTTCGGTGGAGATGTCAAGTCATGCCTAGCCGACAGGTGCTACGCTGTGTCATGCCTGTTCGGCAGGTGCTACGCACTACAGATCTTTTAGAGTCTCCGCGTCTGGATGGACAATCGCAGGGCGGCATCGTAGTTGGGCGCTGTGGCGGCACTGATGGATTGCCGGACTAACAGGGATGATGCGGATCTCTCTTCTGAAGATAGGACAACGGTTCGATGATGATGGATGCTTCTAAAACGTGTGCATGTGGTGTACGCTTTAGGTCAGTTGCACTGGTTGTTGGTTCCGATGCGTTATATGGATGGATTGGCGACGACATCGACTTTAGATATAGGAAGTGAGAGCACTCCACATTATCAAGTTTGTAAGTGAGAGTGAGTGGCTTCGGGTGGATTGATGTATGTTCTTGTCAGACCTTCGTGAAAATTTTAATAAAGATGGTTATATGCATCGATTGATGCAGAGGCCGGAGGTTTAACCTCCTTTTCTGAAAAGGGGAAAACAGCTTAATATTATTGAGAAACCAAAGCCATCATATATACAAGTATAAGGGCAAGTCAAAAGGCTAGAATGTAGAAGGCCAAAAGCTGTACTACTGACATTCTTTGCAGTGAAGTTATTAACACCAACTGGAAGGACTGTGAAAAATCTATACTGCATATCTATCACGAACTTATTCAATATGGGTCCGTATATGGATGTTCAAGTTATTCCTAACTCTCTGAAGTCTTTACCCACTCAGGCACACAAAGATGGCTCTATACTAAACTATGCTCCATGCTGTAGACATGGGATTCAGTTAGTTTATTTCCCCAAAACTATTAATATATTGTCACCGTAGAGAAGTGGGTTTATCAGATGGTTGTGTACAACCTAGTTCGATGTCAATTAATTTTTGTTAGTCTCTCTTCACATTTAACATGGTTGTGTAATTTCGACCTTCCGAAAGGTGCTGGTAAAACCTTAGCTACTTTTCCCACTGTGTAGTTTAAACATCATGGCTTTGTACAAATGCTGGGTAAACATATAAGTATCTTTTGTTTTGATCTTTTCTTTACTTTGTACAGTGGAGACACAGATGCAGTGATTCCAGTAACATCAACTAGATACAGCATTGATGCTCTCAAGCTTCCAACAGCGACCCCGTGGCATGCTTGGTATGATGATGATGGCGAGGTAAAGACTTGTTCTTGATCAAAACGCCCATGATTCCATGAATGTTCATTACCCTGAAGCTCTGTGGTTTGCTTCGTGCATAATCTTTTCATCCTCGGACCATTTATATTTTGGCCTTAGTTGTGTCTCTACGTTGAACCTCTGTCATAATAGTTTAGTCACGTATTACTGCAAGTAGAGAAAAGTCTTGCCATAAGTATGTGTGATAACCCATGGCTGTTGTAGGCATGATACACATTCATTTAGCTTTCTAACGAGAATGGCGTTTTGGTGGCCGAGCTTCATAGAGGCCTTTATTTAAAAAAAAAAATCAAATTCAAACTTTTTTGTTTCAAAAAATTCTGAAAAAAATATGCGTGTATGTAAGGATGTAACCCACATGTGTGTTTTCATGATGAAATACGTTGAAATGCGACTTGTACAAAAAAGACAAATTCATGGCCTAGGAGGATGAACAGTGTCATGTGTTAAACATCCATAGATTTGTCTTTTTTGCACAGCCCTCATTTCAACGTGTTTTGCCCTGAAGTTTTACACACATGTGCGTTATGCCTTCATGTATATCTGTAATTTTTTTCAGAATTTTTTGAAATGTAAAAATATAAATTTTGATAAAATTTGAATTTTGAATCTGAAGGCCTCCAATGAGCTCGGTCACCAAAGGCAATTTCCGCTCGGATATTCGTTTATGAGCCCAGGCTCAGCTGATCCTGAAATCACCACCATTCACTTGCATGGGGATGCGTGAAGCAGTGCTGTATTTTACTCTGTATAGCAGATGTATGGACGGAAAATGAAGCCTGCCCGTGGGTGCATTAAATGCGGCCACAGCATAAGGGAGAGACAGAACAACTAAACTGGAGAACGGCTCAGGCATTATTCTGTGCCAGGCTGATTCCAGAACGGCAGGCACTATCTACTGTTCTCTGCTTGCTTCCCCTGCAACTTAATCAATGTAAAATGTCAGCCCCAAATTTATGAACAGTTGTATGTTCAATTGAATGTCCTGCCTCAAAGAGCAATTAAGCATTTTTTTCAGTACGCACGAAGTTAACTTCAGTCTGCTATTCCGTAACAAGTAGAGAGGAGAAGAAATGTCAGCCTGTTACCTAAGATGAATTTCTACTACCCCGTTTGTCCTTCCTCTTGCATGGAGCACATCCTCCTGCAAAATATCTTGAAATGTCAAAAATGGAAGTACCGCTGACATAACAGTGCACAACAACAAATTATCCATGATTTCATATGCAGACTCTAGAGCATCTACAGTTAACAGAAATATGAAGAAACCCACATATAATGGAAATTAAACATGTAACTTTCAGTTTCTATACACTTAGATAACCTCAAACTTAGATGAAGGTTTCAGTACACTGACAGCGAGCATTAGAGATATGCTGCTGCAGCGCATTACATGAGAAAACCACTAAATACATCTTCGGTGATGCAATTATCTCAAAGAGACTGTAGGACACGAAAAGGAAATGCTCTATTCCAGTGGATTCTTTCCAATCAACAACTATCTAACAAACAGATATACATGCATGTTACATATAGTTGCTTCTCAGTATAGCATGAAACTTGCAAATCAGCTGATCTGCAGGTAACAAATTTGAAGTCCATTTTCTTAGTACACAATCAACATCCGCAAACTATCTCCCGCACTGATTTGGTCCTCTCGGCATTCATCCTGTTCTTTCCATACCTAACTCCCAAGCCGATCTCTCACGAATACAAGGTGTAGAAATCATATCCATCGCCAAGTGAGTCGAAACTAATTCCTAGTTCTGGTGTAATAACACTTTGTGTTGGCTCCTCCGCGTATTTGCGAATCGACACCTCTTGTGCACTCATCCTAGAGGGGCACGGCATCCTGTCGGGTGGTGCACTGCGGAGACGCAACCTGAATTTTTCAAGCAAACCATTACTTTTCATTAGGTTCAACTGCAAAGTATGACTGTTCAAAGTAATTTCCGGACTAGGAGAACTAACAAGTTATCTGCACTTCTGCAGGAACAAGTTCCCATGGGCAGTGAACTTGATTTAAATCTCTCTAGGGAGAAGGAAAACTACAATACGAAGATATAGACCATACTACAACAGTCTAACATCCAGCCATCTACAACAAAATGCAGAGAAATTGGGTATGCATCCAGCGCATACCTTTTTGTCCAATCGGGCGCCTTGGGGTTGAACCTGTCGGACGACTGGGAAGACCGAGCATGCCTCACGCCACCGGCGCATGCCGCCCTGCGACTCCTCCGGCCGGCGACACCCAACTTGTTGCCCTTATTAGATCCTGCGTTTGACTCCTCCAGCACAACAGCGCTGGCTTCTCCCGTCCGCAGCACAGCGAGAGGGACCGGATCTGGGTGTTCTAGGCTGTCGGCGAACTCCTCCCGGAGTGGGAACCTATAACGCACCGCCGGTCGTAGTGTCAGCCCCCAGTTTAGAAACAAACCTCTGCAACCACTAGACCTAAATCGAGGAATGATGCACTTACCTGTCATGGCATCCAGCAAAAGCAAAGACCAGCATCCACCATTAGTTCGTCGCCGGCGGGAAGCAGCGGCCGCCGCAGCTGAAAACCGGATTTTGGGAGGCTCCTTGGGCGGTGCGGGGATGGGAGTGGGCTGTGTTGGCGATTGCTGACGTGGTTTATAGAAACCTTTTTTTTTAGTTCGACATTCAGCGTCTCAGCATAAAACGAGGCGTTCTAGTCCACGGACCAGGACCCCGCGCCTGACGGAACGCACTATTCCATACAGTATACGGGCCGTACGTCCTTTTTTCCAGCGCTTCCTGTCAAGCTGTCAGACCAAATTACTCGAATCCCAAACGAAGAACGAACGCCAGCGATTTCGGGCTCAGCTGGGCTCGAGCACCGAATCGCCGCTCTCATTTCCGCTTTCTAACTTACTATGACTAGATTACATGCATAGTATGTTCCCTTTTCGACCAGGATAGGTTGTATTCTATGCGCCATTATAATGCAACATTTGTATTCTCCTTTAATTTTTTGTTACTCTTTCCAATATGCTAGTTTTAATTAGGATATCCGTCCTCCAATTTGTTCCTAGCTTCTGAACTCTTCCATGTTTAAACAGATTGATGGCTGGACCGCTGGAGCCAAGCGTACAAGGGTCTCAACTTTGTGACTGTAAGGGGTGCAGGTCATGAGGATCCTCTCCGATGCATCGCCTCAAATAGGCGCTTACACTCATAAAATCATTCTTGGCCGGGAGCCCAATGCCTGTGCTGTCTGGTCTATGCAGCGATGTGTAATACTCCTTTCATTCTAAAATATAGTACGTCTGTGCTTCTTGAGATCCAACTTTGACCATAAATTTAACCAACGAGACCGATTGCGGTGTGAAAAAAAATCATATAATTAAAAACTACTTTTGAATAATTCACTGGTATAACTTTTGCTCCCGCCACAGTCGTTCTCATTAGTTAAATTTATGGTCAAAGTTGAAGCACAGGAATAGAGAAATTAAAGCATTATATTTTGGAACGGAGGAAGTATGTTGGGACACAATTGATTCCAGACACGACCAGCGTCACATGATTCCATCTCACAAATTCAGTTCAGTAGCTGAAACTCCACGCATAACTTTCACAGTATAAGGATGGCCATATCTGTTGTCATCTGTAAGTGCTATTGCCACCAATCCCCTAAGACAGGGAACATAACCGGGGAATAGTTTTCCTGCCATTGATTGGCACTGCGACATGCCTGTTAATTTAATGTGAAACTAAGGATAAAGATGGATCGAATTTCAGCGTTGTCTTATATGCCATTTATAGCAAGTATTACGTCCATCTCAAATTACATCAGTATCTAGACAAATTTAAGACAAGTAATTTGGGATGAAAGAAGTAAGTAGCATACAGTCTTTCATTTTTCATATAATGTTGTTGCTGCTGTGATGTCTAGACTCGGATAGCAGGAAGTACTCTTGCTGTTTTCCATATGTAGAGGCTGCATCCATTGCAATTACATGTTTCAGTGTGTGTTAAATGTTCCATGGCTATCCAAACTCCAAATTCCTTACATAGTCCATTCTATCCGGCACTCCTTTTGCAATCGTAGCTCGGCAGATATTCAGGACCCGCAGTTTCTGGATACTAGCCCTTCCCTCGCGTCGCCTCCCCCTAGGCGACGCCAAGGGTCCCTCAACCCTAGCACCGCAGGGACCCCTCCTTCTGTCGCCGCTGCCGCCGGCGTGGGCCGCGGTGGCGGCGGGCTCGGTGCCGAAGGCACCTGGGCGGGTGGATGCAGCACGATCTCATCTAAGGCGACAGGGGCGGCCCCTCTTGTGAGATCTGAAGGTGGCGTCTGGGGTGGCAATCCCATCCCGTGCGGCGGTGGCCAGAGCGCCATAAGCCGACGGAGCGGCGGCCCTGTGGACGGCGGCGGTGGCAGCACCCCATCCGGTGGGGTGGCTGATCTGTGCGGAGATGGTGACGGCGGCGACTGCGGATCCGCGGCGGGGTGGCCTTCCGCCGACCGGCGGCGCGTGGAGGGACCGGCGAGGAGATGACAGATCTCCGCCGGATTACCGACGATGGCGTTCGTCTTCGTGGCGAGACTCCGTTCGGTTCCGGCCAGCCGTGAGATCGGGACGACGTGTCTTCCGGTGAAAATCGCGACTGACTGCGGTCATGGCGGACGATGGCGTCTTCTCGGACGTCATTCCCTTCTCGAGGCATCGTCGTTGCAGGTCACATCAACCTGATCGGGAGGTTCCGGGGGAAACCCTAGATCTGGGTCTATCGGATCGGAGGATGGCGACGTTTTTGATGTCGTTCTCCCTCCTCGGGGCATCGTTTTGGAGCAAGTGCTGGCTGGAGGAGGAGGAGCGGCGTGGCATCTGACACGTTGACAACGGCGGGTCTCAGCGGCATGGAGCAGCGGGGTCTCGTTGGTGGGCGTGTGATGATGGACGAGCGCATGATGGTGGCGTCGTCTGGCGTCGTGGTGACGCCGATGGCAGCTAGACTGGTCAAGGTTGATGTAGCAGTACAACACTAAAGATGGATTGATGGCAGGTGGCTGCGGCGGCCTCATACCCGGCAGGCGTCCTGGTTGAGGAGTACGCCGGACTGGTGGGTGCCCCATACCCGGCAGACGTCCTGGTTGGGACCTTAGGTCTTAGATGTTAGGTTTGGCTGCGAGGTCTGTTTGGCATTAGGTCCAGATTTTCAGCGCTCGTTCATCAACTAGATAGGAGTAGCGACAGATGTTGTTTAGACGGTGCTTTAATCTTACTATTATACTCTCTCCGTTCCAAAATAGATGACTTAATTTTGTAGTACGAAATTGAGTCATCTATTTTGAAACGGAGGGAGTATGACTTTATAAGGTCTTGTGTGAATAATTAATAAAGTGGCGTATGCATCGCCCAGATGCAGAGGCCGGGGGTTATCCTCCTTTTCTAAAAAAAAAATCTAGAGCGTAAAATGGCCACACTGCTCACTGGAATAACTGCACATGGAGCAGCTGGTGAAAATAATTTCAATGGGTTCCAAAAGCAGATCCCGTTTGTAGCCATTAGATATCGTCACTTGTGATGATCATCGGTCTAATGATACTAAATGGTTGGAGTAGCCGATTGATGCTCGTCTATGAGCAAGGAAAGAGGTGATACAATCATGGATACTTGAATTATTATTTTAAGGTATTTCTCTTATAAAGATAGATAGACTTCCCATGGCTGAACCATGATCGGTCTCAACTATGAGCAAGCTTCTGTGATTCCATTTATGACCAGTCTCCTGAATATATTGATTTTTTCCCTTCTGGAAACGGGTTAACCCAGATTCCATTGTCATACAACAGATGCAAAATCCCATGGTCAACATATTGTTATTTTTTATTAGTTTGATTTCAGAGGGGAACGATTTGCTTACCTTTTTGTTTGCAAGAATTTAATCATTTTAAGATCAATTCTTCGGCTTGTGCAACCTTGTGTTCTCCAGTATGTTTTTGGTTTCTCTTTCGCTCAAATAACTCTCTGTAGCACCAGCTGCTAAATCCACACACTTAAATCTTTTCACAGATGAACACCTCACTTTCCACCAGGACTTTCCAGAAGAACTTTGCTACTGTGGCACAGTAAGGTTTACAATTTTGATCATATTATAGTTTTCTCATTAGTGAGGAATTAGTGTTAGAGCTTTAATGAAACACGCATCATCCTCCACCAAGAAAAAAAAGCTAACCTCTTTTACGTTATTTTACTTCTCTTTTCATATTGGTCTCACCTTTCGACAAAAAAGTCGGTTTGATGTTGTCGAGTTCTTTCCGACCAAGATAGGCACTCCGAAGAATGGAAATTACTGTATTACAAATCATTGGTGGCCTGTTCGGAGCACATACAAATTATACACAATTCAAAAAGGACCGTTGTTCAATCATATCACACTTGCAAGTAGTTGCGTACAAGGCACAAACCCCGTTTCTTGATTTTGTTGAGGAGTTCTGCATGCATATGCTGCTATGATGAGATATTTCACAGTGCTTTTGTTGCTGTCGATTATCTGCCGCATAGTTTGATCTTCGGATTTCACAGGCAGCTGATTCACCATCCACTAGTGTAACTTTTTTTTTTGGGTGCAGAGGCTGGAGAAGTGAAATTCTTCCCTATTTTTAAAGCTCGTCCCGCTCACGCGACGCGCCGCGCGTCTCGGGAGATCTAGCTAGATCGGCCGCCAGCAACTCCCACTCTTCAACGTCTCCTTCCCCTCGTCGCCACCGGAGTGCGCCCGTCGGGCGAAGCCCGTGCGGCGCGGGCGGCGGCGGGGCTCTCCCTCCTTCCTCTGGTCCTCATGGCGGCGGCACGGGTCGGCTGTTCGTGGACAAGGGGCGCCTGGTCCGGCTGGTCTCCCGGAGGCGAGGACGGCTGGATCCGGAGGCGACTGGGCTAGGAGGAGGTGGCGTGGTGCAGCGGCGCTGGTGGCGGGGTTTCGGTCGGGGTCGTCTTCGATTTCGATCTGGATCTCCATCGGGCGCGTCGCAGTCGCCAGAGGATCGGCGGCCGTGTCACCGGTTCGGCGGTGGCGCGGCCCGATCTGGGCCCAAGCGTGGGCTTGGTCTCCGGGTCGCGGTCGGCGCGGTGGTGGGTGCGACACGTCGGCAGCTGGGTGGATCTGCGGATTCTATCCTGATCTGCTACCTCCGGGGGAAACCCTAGATCGGATGATCGGATGACGGCGATGCTCCGGTGCCGTTTCCTCTTTGGGAGCGTCATTCTTGGAGGTACACACGTGATCGAGGGACCAGATGACAGATTCTTTGATGGAGCGGTGCGTCATCTCACTCATTGATGGCGGCGGGTCTCGGCGGCATGGCGCTGTGGTGAGTCGGCATCCGATGCGTGGAGATGGACTCGCGCATGTGGTGACGCGGTCTGGCGTTGTTATGGCGTCGACGGCAGCCAGACCGGGCAAGGTAAATGCAATAGTACAGCTCTGAAAATGAATTGGTGGCAGGTGGGTGCGGCGGCCTCATACCCCGCATGTGTCCTGGTTGAGGAGTGCGCCGGACCGGTGAGTGACCCATACCCGGCAGGCGTCCTGAATGGGATCTCAGATCTTAGATGTTAGGTTTGGTTGCAAGGTCTGTTTGGTATTAGGACCAGACTATCATAATCCCCTTATCAATTGGATAGGAGTAGTGACAGATGTTGTCTATATAGTGGCTTTAGTCTTATTGTTGTATTACTTTATAAGGTTTTATGTGAACATTTAATAAAGTGGCTGCATGCATCGTTCAGATGTAGAGGCAGGGGGTCTTTCACCTTTTCTAAAAAAAACTAATGTAACTTTTTCTCAGAGTTTCCTGCCTTGTGTGAAATGTTAATGTCATTCAGCTTGTCTTGTCAGCGCCCGCCCTCATGCATGAAACTTGCATCCAGTGTGGGCACAACCAGTGGTTTTTGACATGCGATTGCAGCGTACATTTGATAAGTTGGCCAAACTCTCTAGCGTGCCGTTTGCAGTTTTGGCCGCATGAAGCTGCAGGTATGTTTCCTTGTGTTTCTTTCTCACCGGATTAGGTTTTCTTGATCCAGTTTCAACAAGTATTGCGTCACTGAACGTCTCACCTTTCGAATCATTTGTTATTAAATAATTGCAACCCACTACCTATTTTTCTAGCACATGCAATTCCTCTGCATCATCAAGCAGATGCGAGCCCTTCACATTCCATTTTTCAACACATGCAAACCCTCAAGCACATGCAAGTCCTTCACTTCATCAATTTTTTTCACCAACAAATCAATCCGCCGAATATCACAAGCCATTTTAACATGCAGTCAGCCCTCATTTACCGCTAGGTCTGCTACCGTTGATATATGGTGAGGATGTGGAAGAGACTTATTCCCGTATCAAGGCGCGGAGTATTATCTAGTTCTTTTAAAACTCAAGGGCAATGTGGTCATGTACACTTTGTGGATAATGAGACGAGAGATGACATACTACTTTGTTGATATGAGACTAGAGATGATACATAGCGATGAATCAGTGCGGGTGTTATTGTCGAAATGTGAAAGATGATACACTCACATGCTAGTGTTAGGTTCGTGGCTCACACAACAGCCTAGTTATAGAGCCTAGGGACTACAAAAGTAGCTGCTCCGATCATGCGCCTTCTCTTTTCCTCTCAGACTTGGCCACCCACGAGCAAAGATTTTTATCCCATCATCAACCATCCGGTAAGTTCGGCTACAATTTTGTTATGCAGATGTACTTTTACCTACCTCTAGTGCCTTCATTTTTCATCTTTTAGGTCTCTTTGATTCATATGAAAAGTAGAGGAAAATCATAGGAATAGATTTTTTAAATATAATAACCGTTTGATCAAAGGTACGTACCATTGGAAAACTGAAAGATTTATTTCCTTTAGATTGAGTTCCATAGATAAAACGAATGAATTTAGGGCCTTTTTGTTTCAAATGTAGGATTATAATCCTTTAGAATTATTATTTTCGATGGAATCACTGGTACTACATTTCATAGAAAATCTAGCATCCACTCAAACTTCTTGGACAAAATCCTTTGTTTTTTCCATCATTGCAATCAAACAACATCAAATGTGCATGGCATTCCAATTTTGTGTTATTTTTATTCCTGCGTTTTTAGAATCATGCGAATCGAATCGATGCACCTAAACTCCTTTTTTATATTTATATGCACGAAAAATGAGACAAGGGCCATAAGTAGCATACTAGTTTTTAATTAACTTCATATTATCTTACTTTTTGCGCAATGAACTTCATATTATGTTTGCATAGGGTGTAATCTTAATTTGATCATGCATTTAGGATTCATATGATTTTCCTACTCATGTGAATCAAACACCCAATTCCTCGGATTCTTATGTTTTTACAATTCTCTGTTTTGTACATGCAATCCTATCATATTTCTGTGTTTCTAAATCCTGCAAATAAAATAGGCTCTTAGACTTGCCCACTCATGAGCAAAGATTTTTATACACCCGATTAAGAAATTTTTTAGAACATGTTATGTTTTTGAACGGAGGGATGAAATAGCATTCTAGTAGCTAGCTAGGCGAACAGCTTGTGTGAAATTTAAGAAAGCTAGCTAGGCGAAGAGGAAGTCAGCTACTGGTCCACACCCATAGTATCGTCATGTTCTACTCCCTGATCTATGTGCCCCCCCCCCCCCCCCCCCCCCCGCCGGGGCGAGTAAAATCGCCGCCTGGGGGCGACCCGGCACTAAAATCGGCATGGAGGCTTTCGGGTTCCCAGCCGCCGGCCCCAGGGTTCTCCCCAGAAGCCGTTTAAAAAAAAAGAAATTCGGCTAAAGTTTGGCAAACTGGACATATATTCGGTTAAAGTTCGGCAAACTTGACAAATATTCGACATTACATAACAAAGTTTTTTTAAAAAGGCTGCAACTACAACTACGGGGCGACGAAGTCGCTGAGCACGGCGAAGTCGCCGCCATCCCAGCCGTCGTCCTTGTCGGCCTTCTTCTCCTTGACGCAACCGCCCCTGCTGGACCCCTGCCCGGCGTCGCCCTGGCGGACCGGTGGCCGCGGCGCGTCTTCGTCGCTGTCGTCGAGGACGACGATGCCTCCCTCGTCGCACCCATGGCGCCGAGCGGCGAACCTGTTGGATAACGTAGTAATTTCAAAAAATTTCCTACGCACACGCAATATCTAGCACAACGCGGTTGATGTAGTCGTACGTCTTCACGATCCGACTGATCAAGTACCGAACGCACGGCACCTCCGAGTTCTGCACACGTTCAACTCGATGACGTCCCTCGAACTCCTATCCAGCCGAGTGTTGAGGGAGAGTTTCGTCAGCACGATGGCGTGGTGACGATGATGATATTCTACCGACACAGGGCTTCGTCTAAGCACCGCTACGATATGATCGAGGTGGATTATGGTGGAGGGGGGCACCGCACACGGCTAAGAGATCAAGAGATCAATTGTTGTGTCTTTGGGGTGCCCCCTGCCCCCGTATATAAAGGAGTGGAGGAGGGGGAGGGCCGGCCCTCTCTATGGCGCGCCCTAGGGGAGTGCTACTCCCACCGGGAGTAGGATTCCCCCTTTCCTAGTAGAACTAGGAGCCCTTCCAAGTAGTAGGAGTAGGAGGGAAGGAAAGGGAAGGGAAAAATAGAAGGAAGGAAGGGGGCGCCCCCCTCCCTAGTCCAATTCGGACCAGCCCATGGGGAGGGGTGCGGCCACCCTATGAGGCCTTTCCCTCCTTTCCCGTATGGCCCATTAAGGCCCAATACGAATTCCCGTAACTCCCCGCTACTCCCGAAAATACCCGAATCACTCGGAACCTTTCCGATGTCCGAATATAGTCGTCCAATATATCGATCTTTACGTCTCGACCATTTCGAGACTCCTCGTCATGTCGCCGATCTCATCAGGGACTCCGAACTCCTTCGGTACATCAAAACACATAAACTCATAATATAACCATCATCGAACATTAAGCGTGCGGACCCTACGGGTTCGAGAATTACGTAGACATGACCGAGACACGTCTCCGGTCAATAACCAATAGCGGAACCTGGATGCTCATATTGGCTCCTACATATTCTACGAAGATCTTTATCGGTCAAACCGCATAACAACATACATTGTTCCCGTTGTCATCGGTATGTTACTTGCCCGAGATTCGATCGTCGGTATCTCAATACCTAGTTCAATCTCGTTACCGGCAAGTCTCTTTACTCGTTCCGTAACACATCATCCCGCAACTAACTCATTAGTTGTAATGCTTGCAAGGCTTATAGTGATGTGCATTACCGAGTGGGCCCAGAGATACCTCTCCGACCATCGGAGTGACAAATCCTAATTTCAAAATACGCCAACCCAACAAGTACCTTCGGAGACACCTGTAGAGCACCTTTATAATCATCCAGTTACGTTGTGACGTTTGGTAGCACACAAAGTGTTCCTACGATAAACGGAAGTTGCATAATCTCATAGTCATAGGAACATGTATAAGTCATGAAGAAAGCAATAGCAACAAACTAAACGATCAAGTCCTATGCTAACGGAATGGGTCAAGTCAATCACATCATTCTCTAATGATGTGATCCCGTTAATCAAATGACAACTCATGTCTATGGCTAGGAAACTTAACCATCTTTGATTCAACAAGCTAGTCAAGTAGAGGCATACTAGTGACATACTGTTTGTCTATGTATTCACACATGTATTATGTTTCCGGTTAATACAATTCTAGCATGAATAATAAACATTTATCATGATATAAGGAAATAAATAATAACTTCATTATTGCCTCTAGGGCATATTTCCTTCAGTCTCCCACTTGCACTAGAGTCAATAATCTAGTTCACATCACCATGTGATTTAACATCAATAGTTCACATCACCATGTGATTAACACCCATAGTTCACATCGTCATGTGACCAACACTCAAAGGGTTTACTAGAGTCAATAATCTAGTTCACATCGCTATGTGATCAATACCCAAAGAGTACTAAGGTGTGATCATGTTTTGCTTGTGAGGGAAGTTTAGTCAACGGGTTTGCTACATTCAGATCCGTATGTATTTTGCAAATTTCTATGTCAACAATGCACTACACGGAGCTACTCTAGCTAATTGCTCCCACTTTCAATATGTATCCAGATTGAGACTTTGAGTCATCTGGATCAGTGTCAAAACTTGCATCGACGTAACCCTTTACGACGAACCTTTTGTCACCTCCATAATCGAGAAACATATCCTTATTCCACTAAGGATAATTTTGACCAATGTCCAGTGATCTACTCCTAGATCACTATTGTACTCCCTTGCCAAACTCAGGGCAGGGTATACAATAGGTCTGGTACACAGCATGGCATACTTTATAGAACCTATGGCTGAGGCATAGGGAATGACTTTCATTCTCTCTCTATCTTCTGCCATGGTCGGGTTTTGAGACTTACTCAACTTCACACCTTGTAACACAGGCAAGAACTCCTTCTTTGAATGTTCCATTTTGAACTACTTCAAAATCTTGTCAAGGTATGTACTCATTGAAAAACTTATCAAGCATCTTGATCTATCTCTATAGATCTTGATGCTCAATATGTAAGCAGCTTCACCGAGGTCTTTCTTTGAAAAACTCCTTTCTAACATTCCTTTATGCTTTGCAGAATAATTCTACATTATCTCTAATCAACAATATGTTATTCACATATACTTATCAGAAATGCTGTAGTGCTCCCACTCACTTTCTTGTAAATACAGGCTTCACCGCAAGTCTGTATAAAACTATATGCTTTGATCAACTTATCAAAGCGTATATTCCAACTCCGAGATGCTTGCACCAGTCCATAGATGGATCGCTGGAGCTTGCATATTTTGTTAGTACCTTTAGGATTGACAAAACCTTCTGGTTGCATCATATACAACTATTCTTTAATAATCCATTAAGGAATACAGTTTTGTTTATCCATTTGCCAGATTTCATAAAATGCGGCAATTGCTAACATGATTCGGACAGACTTAAGCATAGATACGAGTGAGAAACTCTCATCGTAGTCAACACCTTGAACTTGTCGAAAACCTTTTTGCGACAATTCTAGCTTTGTAGACAGTAACACTGCTATCAGCGTCCGTCTTCCTCTTGAAGATCCATTTAATCTCAATGGCCCGCCGATCAATGGGCAAGTCAATCAAAGTCCATACTTTGTTCTCATACATGGATCTAATCTCAGATTTCATGGCCTCAAGCCATTTTGCGGAATCTGGGCTCATCATCGCTTCCTCATAGTTCGTAGGCTCATCATGGTCAAGTAACATGACTTCCAGAACAGGATTACCGTACCACTCTAGTGCGGATCTCACTCTGGTTTACCTACGAGGTTCGGTAGCAACTTGATCTAAAGTTACATGATCATCACCATTAGCTTCCTCACTAATTGGTGTAGTAGTCACAGGAACATATTTCTGTGATGAACTACTTTCCAATAAGGGAGCAGGTACAATTACCTCATCAAGTTCTACTTTCCTCCCACGCACTTCTTTCAAGAGAAACTCCTTCTCTAGAAAGGATCCATTCTCAGCAACGAATATCTTGCCTTCGGATCTGTGATAGAAGGTGTACCCAACATTTTCTTTTGGGTATCCTATGAAGACCCACTTCTTCGATTTGGGTTTGAGCTTATTAGGTTGAAACTTTTTCACATAAGCATTGCAACCTCAAACTTTAAGAAACAACAGTTTAGGTTTCTTGCCAAACCATAGTTCATACGGTGTCGTCTCAACGGATTTAGATGATGCCTTATTTAACGTGAATGCAGTTGTCTCTAATGCATAACCCTAAAACGATAGTGGTAGATCGGTAAGGGACATCTTAGATCGCACCATATCTAATAAAGTACGGTTATGACGTTCGAACACACCATTACACTATGGTGTTCCAGGTGGCGTGAGTAGTGAAACTATTTCACATTGTTTTAACTGAAGGCCAAACTCTTAACTCAAATATTTTACCTCTGCGATCATATCGTAGAAACTTTTATTTTCTTGTTACGATGATTCTCCACTTCACTCTGAAATTCTTTGAACTTTTCAAGTGTTTCAGGCTTGTGTTTCACTAAGTAGATATACCCATATCTGCTCAAATCATCTGTGAAGGTCAGAAAATAACGATACTTGCCGTGAGCCTTAACACTCATCGGACCACATACATCAGTATGTATTATTTCCAATAAGTCAGTCGCTCGCTCCATTGTGCCGGAGAACGGAGTCTTAGTCATCTTGCCCATGAGGCATGGTTTGCAAGCATCAAGTGATTCATAATCAAGTGATTCCAAAAGTCCATCAGCATGGAGTTTCTTCATGCGCTTTACACCAATATGACCTAAACGGCAGTGCCACAAATAAGTTGCACTATCATTATTAACTTTGCATATTTTGGTTTCAATAATATGAATATGTGTATCACTACGATCGAGATCCAACGACCATTTTCATTGGGTGTGTAACCATATAATATTTTATTCATGTAAACAGAACAATAATTTATTCTCTTACTTAAATGAATAACCGTATTGCAATAAACACGATCAAATCATATTCATGCTCAACGCAAACACCAAATAACACTTATTTAGGTTCAACACTAATCCCGAAAGTATAGGGAGTGTGCGATGATGATCATATCAATCTTGGAACCACTTCCAGCACACATCGTCACTTCACCCTTAACTAGTCTCTGTTCATTCTGCAACTCCCGTTTCGAGTTACTACTCTTAGCAACTGAACCAGTATCAAATACCGAGGAGTTGCTACGAACACTAGTAAAATAAACATCAATAATCTGTATATAAAATATACCTTTGTTCACTTTGCCATCCTTCTTATCCACCAAATACTTGGGGCAGTTCCGCTTCCAATGACCAGTCCCTTTGCAGTAGAAGCACTTAGTCTCAGGCTTAGGACCAGACTTGGGCTTCTTCACTTAAGCAGCAACTTGCTTGCCGTTCTTCTTGAAGTTTCCCTTCTTCCCTTTGCCCTTTTCTTGAAACTAGTGGTCTTGTCTACCATCAACACTTGATATTTTTCTTGATTTCTACCTTCATTGATTTCAGCATTACGAAGAGCTTGGAAATCGTTTCCGTTATCCCTTGCATATCATAGTTCATCACGAAGTTCTACTAACTTGGTGATGGTGACTAGAGAATTCTGTCAATCACTATTTTATCTGGAAGATTAACTCCCACTTGATTCAAGCGATTGTAGTACCCAGACAATCTGAGCACATGCTCACTGCTTGAGCTATTCTCCTCCATCTTTTTAGCTATATAACTTGTTGGAGACTTCATATCTCTCAACTCGGGTATTTGCTTGAAATATTAACTTCAACTCCTGGAACATCTCATATGGTCCATGACATTCAAAACGTCTTTGAAGTCCCGATTCTAAGCCGTTAAGCATGGTGCACTAAACTATCAAGTAGTCATTATATTGAGCTAGCCAAACATTCATAACGTCTGCATCTACTCCTGCAATAGGTCTGTCACCTAGCGGTGCATCAAAAACATAATTCTTCTGTGCAGCAATGAGGATAATCCTCAGATCACGGATCCAATCCGCATCATTGCTATTAACATTTTTCAACATAATTTTTCTTTAGGAACACAATATACTGGGAGCAACATCGCGAGCTATTGATCTACAACATAGATATGCTAATACTACCAGGACTAAGTTCATGATAAATTAAAGTTCAATTAATCATATTACTTAAGAACTCCCACTTAGACAGACATCCCTCTAATCTTCTAAGTGATCACGTGATCCATATCAACTAAACCATGTCCGATCATCACGTGAGATGGAGTAGTTTCAATGGTGAACATCACTATGTTGATCATATCTACTATATGATTCACGCTCGACCTTTCGGTCTCCGTGTTCCGAGGCCATATCTGTTATATGCTAGGCTCGTCAAGTTTAGCCTGAGTATTCCACGTGTGCAACTATTTTGCACCCTTGTATTTGAACGTAGAGCCTATCACACCTGATCTGTTGGGGAATGTAGTAATTTCAAAAAATTTCCTATGCACACGCAAGATCATGGTGATGCATAGCAACGAGAGGGGAGAGTGTTGTCTACGTACCCTCGTAGACCGTAAGCGGAAGCGTTATATCAACGCGGTTGATGTAGTCGTACGTCTTCACGATCCGACCGATCCAAGCACCGAAAGCACGAGACCTCCGAGTTCTGCACACGTTCGGCTCGGTGACGTCCTCGCCTTCTCGATCCAGCAAGAGGCGCGGAGTAGTAGATGAGTTCTAGCAGCACGACGGCATGGGGACGGTGTTGGTGAAGAACAATCTTCGCAGGGCTTCGCCTAAGCACTACGAAAACTATGACGGAGGATAAACTAGAGGGGACGGGGTTGCCGGCACACGGCTTGGTGTTTCTTGATCTATCTTTGGTGCTAGCCCTACTGTAAGTGCATCTAGTGCCACCCCTAGTTGGTTTTGGAGTATTGACGACAAACCTAGTTGAGGGACTAATGTGTTTGTGAGAATTGCAGGATAACACAGGTAGAAGTCCCTCATTGATTCAGTTTTCCTACCAGAGATGACCCGTAAAAATGTATGAAGACATTGAAGTCAAAGGTGGTATATGAAGATATTCACATTGAAGACTATGACAAGAGAAGACACCACATGAAGCCTATGGAGCTCGAAGACTTAGATCTTTCGTAGTTCTCTTTCTTCTGTGTTGAGTCATAGGAACCACCGTACTGTTAAGTGGGGTCCAAGAGAACCAGTCAGAATGACTGAAGTGATGCTTAAACAAAACCTATGTCTTCGAGTGAAGACTTTGAGAGCGAATCTTGTCCAGAGTCGGGCAAGTCAGCTTTGCTTGAAGCCCAAGTAAAGTTGCCGTGTGAGTTTAAAATCTGACCGTTGGAACACGTGTCAGTTCCTTAGTGACCCAGGGTCATTTCGGACAAATCAGGTCGGGTTGCCAAGTGGCTATAAATAGCCCACCCCCTACAACCATAAACGGTTGGCTGCTCAGATTCAGAGTACGACTTTTGTCGTTTGAGAGCAACCCACCTCGAAGCCTTTGAGAGAGAATTCCTTGCGAGGATAAAGCCCTAACCGCACAGAGCCAAAGAGAATTAGGCACCACTTAAGTCTTCTTGTCTGTGTGATCTGAAGACTTATTACACTTGAGGACTGTGCATCCTCCAGCCGGTTAGGCGTCGCGTTCTAAGCATCCAAGAGACATTGTGGATTGCCGGTGTATGAAGTCTGTGAAGGTTTGGGAGTCTACCTTGAAGACTTACCAGAGTGATTGGGCGAGGTCTGTGTGACCTTAGCTCAAGGGGAATACGGTGAGGACTAGGTGTCCTGAGCTACGTGTTCAGGACTGGGTGTCCGGGACTGTGTGTCCTAAGGTTTAAATACCTAGCCGCCCTAACCAGACGTACAGTTGTCACAGCAACTGGAACTGGCCCAACAAATCATTGTCTTCAGCGAGTCACTGGTTTCATCTTCCCTTCCCTTTACTTACTGTTACTCCTTGTGAAGTCATTGTATGTTCGCACTATCTTTTGTCTTCACTGAGTGACTGCGTGTTCTGTGTGGCTTCACAATATCTTCCTACCTGATCCTTTCTACATTGCTGCTATTAGTCATTGTGCTTTCACTCTATTGAATACTTGACTATGGCTTGCCTAGTGTAGTCTACCTTCCGCTGCAGGGTAATAGGTTTATTTCTATCGTTTGTCTTCATAACTTCCACGTTTTAAAGACTTTCATAAAAATCGCCTATTCACCCCCCCTCTAGTCGATATAACGAACTTTCACCTACCCCTCTATTTATATGTTGAGCCCTGGGGTCGAAACTTGGAATAAAAACCTCCTCAAAGTCGGTTTCACCCGAAAGGCAAGAGTCCTTCTCGGACTCCAGGGCTAGACGCCAGGGTTCCCGGCGTCTACCCCCTAGACGCCAGGGTTCCTGGCATCTAGCCTCTGGTCTCTGCAAAACTTCCTTTTGTACTTTCCAAAAGCCTCGTGGGCTTTACCCTTTGGCCTAGATAAAGTGTTCTCGTGCCCAAACATTTCGGGAAACATCCGGAACCCCTTCCGGTGAATTCTGGAACCCTTCCGGAGATCAAACACTACTATCCACATATCAATCTTTACTTCCGGACCATTCCGGAGTTACTCGTCATATCTGTGATCTCATCCAAAACTCCGAACAACATTCGGTCACCAACATACATAACTCATAGTACTATATCGTCAATGAACGTTAAGCGTGCGGACCCTATAGGTTCGAGAACTATGTAGACATGACCGAGACACCTCTCTTGTCAATAGCCAATAGCGGGACCTGGATGCCCATATTGGCTCCTACATATTCTACGAAGATCTTTATCGGTCAGACCGCATAACAAAATACGTTGTTCCCTTTGTCATCGATATGTTACTTGCCCGAGATTCGATCATCGGTATCTCAATACCTAGTTCAATCTCGTTACCGGCAAGTCTCTTTACTCGTTCCGTAATACATCATCCCGCAACTAACTCATTAGTTGCAATGCTTGCAAGGCTTATAGTGATGTGCATTACCGAGTGGGCCTAGAGACACCTCTCCGACAATCGGAGTGACAAATCCTAATCTCGAAATACGCCAACCCAACAAGTACCTTTGGAGACACCTGTAGAGCTCCTTTATAATCACCCAGTTACGTTGTGACGTTTGGTGGCACACAAAGTGTTCCTCCGGTAAACGGGAGTTGCATAATCTCATAGTCATAGGAACATGTATAAGTCATGAAGAAAGCAATAGCAACAAACTAAACGATCAAGTGCTAAGCTAACGGAATGGGTCAAGTCAATCACACCATTGTCCTAATGATGTGACCCCGTTAATCAAATGACAACTCATGTCTATGGTTAGGAAACATAACCATCTTTGATCAACGAGCTAGTCAAGTAGAGGCATACTAGTGGCACTCTGTTTGTCTATGTATTCACACATGTATTATGTTTCCGGTTAATACAATTCTAGCATGAATAATAAACATTTATCATGAAATAAGGAAATAAATAATAACTTTATTATTGCCTCTAGGGCATATTTCCTTCAGTCTCCCACTTGCTAGAGTCAATAATCTAGATCACATCGCCATGTGATTTAACATCAATAGTTCACATCACCATGTGATTAACACCCATAGTTCACATCGTCATGTGACTAACACCCAAAGGGTTTACTAGAGTCAATAATCTAGTTCACATCGCTATGTGATTAAGACCCAAAGAGTACTAAGGTGTGATCATGTTTTGCTTGTGAGAGAAGTTTAGTCAACGGGTCTGCAACATTCAGATCCGTATGTATCTTGCAAATTTCTGTGTCAACAATGCTCTGCACGGAGCTACTCTAGCTAATTGGTCCCACTTTCAATATGTATCTAGATCAAGACTTAGAGTCATCCAGATCGGTGTCAAAGCTTGAATCGACGTAACTCTTTACGACGAACCTTTTGTCACCTCCATAATCGAGAAACATATCCTTATTCCACTAAGGATAATTTTGACCACTGTCCAGTGATCTACTCCTAGATCACTATTGTACTCCCTTGCCAAAAATAGTGTAGGGTATACAATAGATCTGGTACACAGCATGGCATACTTTATAGAACCTATGGCTGAGGCATAGGGAATGACTTTCATTCTTTTTCTATGTTCTGCCATGGTTGGGCTTTGAGTCTTACTCAGTTTCACACCTTGTAACACAGACAAGAACTCTTTATTTGACTGTTCCATTTTGAGCTACTTCAAAATCTTGTCAAGGTATGTACTCATGAAAAAAAACTTATCAAGCGTTTTGATCTATCTCCATAGATCTTGATGCTTAATATGTAAGCAGCTTCATCGAGGTTTTTCTTTGAAAAACTCCTTTCAAACACTCCTTTATGCTTTGCAGAATAATTCTACATTATTTCCGATCAACAATATGTCATTCACATATACTTATCAGAAATGCTGTAGTGCTCCCACTCACTTTCTTGTAAATACAGGCTTCACCGCAAGTCTGTATAAAACTATATGCTTTGATCAACTTATCAAAGCGTATATTCCAACTCCGAGATGCTTGCACCAGTCCATAGATGGACTGCTGGAGCTTGCATATTTTGTTAGCACCTTTAGGATTGACAAAACCTTCTGGTTGCATCATATACAACTCTTCTTTAATAAATCCATTAAAGAATGCAGTTTTGTTTATCCATTTGCCAGATTTCATAAAATGCGGCAATTGCTAACATGATTCGGACAGAGTTAAGCATCGATACGAGTGAGAAACTCTCATCGTAGTCAACACCTTGAACTTGTTGAAAACCTTTTTGCGACAATTCTAGCTTTGTAGATAGTAACACTACTATCAACGCCCGTCTTCCTCTTGAAGATCCATTTAATCTCAATGGATCGCCGATCAATGGGCAAGTCAATCAAAGTCCATACTTTGTTCTCATACATGGATCTCATCTCAGATTTCATGGCCTCAAGCCATTTCGCGGAATCTGGGCTCATCATCGCTTCCTTATAATTCGTAGGCTCGTCATGGTCAAGTAACATGACCTCCAGAACAGGATTACCGTACCACTCTGGTGCGGATCTCATTCTGGTTTACCTACGAGGTTCGGTAGCAACTTGATCTGAAGTTACATGATCATCATCATTAGCTTCCTCACTAATTGGTGTAGTAGTCACAGGAACATATTTCTGTGATGAACTACTTTCCAATAAGGGAGCAGGTACAGTTACCTCATCAAGTTCTACTTTCCTCCCACTCACTTCTTTCGAGAGAAACTCCTTCTCTAGAAAGGATCCATTCTCAGCAACAAATATCTTGCCTTCGGATCTGTGATAGAAGGTGTACCCAACAGTTACTTTTGGGTATGAAGATGCACTTCTCTGACTTGGGTTTGAGCTTATCAAGATGAGACTTTTTCACATAAGCATTGCAACCCCAAATTTTAAGAAATGACAGCTTAGGTTTCTCGCTAAACCATAGTTCATACGGCGTCGTCTCAACGGATTTAGATGGTGCCCTTTTTAATGTGAATGCAGCTGTCTTTAGTGCACAACCCCAAAACAATAGTGGTAAATCGGTAAGAGACATCATAGATTGCACTATATTAAATAAAGTACGGTTATGATGTTTGGACACACCATTACGTTGTGGTGTTCCAGGTGGCGTGAGTAGTGAAACTATTTCACATTGTTTTAACTGAAGGCCAAACTCGTAACTCAAATATTTTACTTCTGCGATCATATCATAGAAACTTTTATTTTTGTTACGATGATTCTCCACTTCACTCTGAAATTCTTTGAACTTTTCAAATATTTCAAACTTGTGTTTCATCAAGTAGATATACTCATATCTGCTCAAATCATCTGTGAAGGTCAGAAAATAATGATACCTGTCGCGAGCCTCAATATTCATCAGACCACATACATCAGTATGTATGATTTCCAACAAATCTATTGCTCGCTCCATTGTTCTGGAGAACAGAGTTTTAGTCATCTTGCCCATGAGGCATGGTTCGCAAGCATCAACTGATTTCAGAATCAAGTGATTCCCAAAGCCCATCAACATGGATTTTCTTCATGCGCTTTACACCAATATGACCTAAACGGCAGTGCCACAAATAAGTCGCATTATCATTATTGACTTTGCATCTTTTGGCTTCAATATTATGAAAATGTGTATCACCACGATCGAGATCCAACAAACCATTTTCATTGGGTGTATGACCATAGAAGGTTTTATTCATGTAAACAGAACAACAATTATTCTCTAACTTACATGAATAACCGTATTGCAATAAACATGATCCAATCATATTTATGCTCAACGCAAACACCAAATAACATTTATTTAGGTTCAACACTAATCCCGAAAGTATAGGGAGTGTGCGATGATGATCATATCAATCTTGGAACCACTTCCAACACACATCGTCACTTCACCCTTAACTAGTCTCTGTTTATTTTGCAACTCCCATTTTGAGTTACTGCTCTTTAGCAACTGAACCAGTATCAAATACCAAGGGGTTTCTATAAACACTAGTAAAGTACACATCAATAACATGTATATCAAATATATCTTTTTTAACTTTGCCATCCTTCCTATCCACCAAATACTTGGGGTAGTTCCGCTTCTAGTGACCAGTCCCTTTGCAGTAGAAGCACTCAGTTTCAGGCTTAGGTCTATACTTGGGTTTCTTCACTTGAGCAGCAACTTGTTTGCCGTTCTTCTTGAAGTTCCCCTTCTTCCCTTTACCCTTTATCTTGAAACTAGTGGTCTTGTCAATCATCAACACTTGATGTTTTTCTTGATTTCTACCTTCGCCGATTTTTGCATCACGAAGAGCTTGGGAATTGTTTTCGTCATCCCTTGCATATTATAGTTCATCACGAAGTTCTACTAACTTGGTGATGGTGACTAGAGAATTCTGTCAATCACTATTTTATCTGGAAGATTAACTCCCACTTGATTCAAGCGATTGTAGTACCCAGACAATCTGAGCACATGCTCACTACTTGAGCTATTCTCCTCCATCTTTTTAGCTATATAACTTGTTGGAGACTTCATATCTCTCAACTCGGGTATTTACTTGAAATATTAACTTCAACTCCTGGAACATCTCATATGGTCCATGACATTCAAAACGTCTTTGAAGTCCCGATTCTAAGCCGTTAAGCATGGTGCACTAAACTATCAAGTAGTCATTATATTGAGCTAGCCAAACATTCATAACGTCTGCATCTACTCCTGCAATAGGTCTGTCACCTAGCGGTGCATCAAAAACATAATTCTTCTGTGCAGAAATGAGGATAATCCTCAGATCATGGATCCAATCCGCATCATTGCTATTAACATTTTTCAACATAATTTTTCTTTAGGAACACAATAAACTGGGAGCAACATCGCGAGCTATTGATCTACAACATAGATATGCTAATACTACCAGGACTAAGTTCATGATAAATTAAAGTTCAATTAATCATATTACTTAAGAACTCCCACTTAGACAGACATCCCTCTAATCTTCTAAGTGATCACATGATCCAAATCAACTAAACCATAACCGATCATCACGTGAAATGGAGTAGCTTTTAATGGTGAACATCAATATGTTGATCATATCTACTATATGATTCATGCTCGACCTTTCGGTCTCAGTGTTCGGAGGCCATATCTGCATATGCTAGGCTCGTCAAGTTTAACCTGAGTATTCTGCGTGTGCAAAAACTGGCTTGCACCCGTTGTAGATGGACGTAGAGCTTATCACACCCGATCATCACGTGGTGTCTAGGCACGACGAACTTTGGCAACGGTGCATACTCAGGGAGAACACTTTTATCTTGAAATTTAGTGAGAGATCATCTTATAATTCTACCGTCAATCAAAGCAATATAAGATGAATAAAAGATAAACATCACATGCAATCAATATAAGTGATATGATATGGCCATCATCATCTTGTGCTTGTGATCTCCATCTTCGAAGCACCTTCATGATCACCATCGTCACCGGTGCGACACCTTGATCTCCATCGTAGCATCGTTGTCGTCTCGCCAATCTTATGCTTCCACGACTATCGCTACCTCTTAGTGATAAAGTAAAGCATTACAGGGCGATTGCATTGCATACAATAAAGCGACAACCATATGGGTCCTGCCAGTTGCCGATAACTCGGTTACAAAACATGATCATCTCATACAATAAAATTTAGCATCATGTCTTGACCATATCACATCACAACATGCCCTGCAAAAACAAGTTAGACGTCCTCTACTTTGTTGTCGCAAGTTTTACGTGGCTGCTACTAGGCTTAGCAAGAACCATTCTTACCTACGCATCAAAACCACAATGATAGTTCGTCAAGTTGGTGCTGTTTTAACCTTTGCAAGGACCGGGCGTAGCCACACTCGGTTCAACTAAAGTTGGAGAAACTGACACCCGCCAGCCACCTGTGTGCAAAGCACGTCGGTAGAACCAGTCTCACGTAAGCGTACGCGTAATGTCGGTCCGGGCCGCTTCATCCAACAATACCGCCGAACCAAAGTATGACATGCTGGTAAGCAGTATGACTTATATCGCCCACAACTCACTTGTGTTCTACTCGTGCATATGACATCTACGCGTAAAACCTAGGCTCGGATGCCACTGTTGGGGAACATAGTAATTTCAAAAAAATTCCTACGCACACGCAAGATCATGGTGTTGCATAGCAACGAGAGGGGAGAGTGTTGTCTACGTACCCTCGTAGACCGTAAGCGGAAGCGCTATTTCAAAGCGGTTGATGTAGTCGTACGTCTTCATGATCCGACCGATCCAAGCACCGAAAGCACGGCACCTCCGAGTTCTGCACACGTTCGGCTCGGCTAGTCAAGAGGGGTGAAGTAGTAGATGAGTTCCGGCAGCACGACGACATGGTGACGGTGTTGGTGAAGAACAATCTTCGCAGGGCTTCGCCTAAGCACTACGAAAACTATGACGGAGGATAAACTAGAGGGGACGGGGTTGCCGGCACACGGCTTGGTGTTTCTTGATCTATCTTTGGTGCTAGCCCTACCCCTCTATTTATATGTTGAGCCATGGGGTCGAAACTTGGAGTAAAAACCTCCTCAAAGTCGGTTTCACCCGAAAGGCAAGAGTCCTTCTCGGACTCCAGGGCTAGACGCCAGGGTTCCCGGCGTCTAGCCTCTGGTCTCCGCAAAACTTCCTTTTGCACTTTCCAAAAGCCTCGTGGGCTTTTTCCCTTTGGCCCAGATAAAGTGTTCTCGTGCCCAAACATTTCGGGAAACATCCGGAACCCTTCCGGAGATCAAACACTACTATCCACATATCAATCTTTACTTCCGGACCATTCCGGAGTTCCTCGTCATATCTGTGATCTCATCCAAAACTCCGAACAACATTCGGTCGCCAACATACATAACTCATAGTACTATATCGTCAACAAACGTTAAGCGTGTGGACCCTACGGGTTCGAGAACTATGTAGACATGACCGAGACACCTCTCTTGTCAATAACCAATAGCGGGACCTGGATGCCCATATTGGCTCCTACATACGAAGATCTTTATCGGTCAGACCGCATAACAACATACGTTGTTCCCTTTGTCATCGGTATGTTACTTGCCCGTGATTCGATCGTCGGTATCTCAATACCTAGTTCAATCTCGTTACCGGCAAGTCTCTTTACTCGTTCCGTAATACATCATCCCGCAACTAACTCATTAGTTGCAATGCTTGCAAGGCTTATAGTGATGTGCATTACCCAGTTACGTTGTGACGTTTGGTGGCACACAAAGTGTTCCTCCGGTAAACGGGAGTTGCATAATCTCATAGTCATAGGAACATGTATAAGTCATGAAGAAAGCAATAGCAACAAACTAAATGATCAAGTGCTAAGCTAACGGAATGGGTCTAGTTAATCACATCATTCTCCTAATGATGTGACCCCGTTAATCAAATGACAACTCATGTCTATGGTTAGGAAACATAACCATCTTTGATCAACGAGCTAGTCAAGTAGAGGCATACTAGTGGCACTCTGTTTGTCTATGTATTCACACATGTATTATGTTTCCGGTTAATACAATTCTAGCATAAATAATAAACATTTATCATGAAATGAGGAAATAAATAATAACTTTATTATTGCCTCTAGGGCATATTTCCTTCACGATCATCACGTGGTGTCTCAGCACGAAGAACTTTCGCAACTGTGCATACTCAGGAAGAACACTTATACCTTGATAATTTAGTGAGAGATTATCTTATAAAGCTAACGCTGAACTAAGCAAAATATGATGTATAAAAGATAAACATCACATGCAATCATAATATGTGACATGATATGGACATCATCATCTTGTGCCTTTGATCTCCATCTCCATAGCATCGTCATGATCTCCATCATCACCGGCATGACACCATGATCTCCATCATCTTGATCTATATCAATGTGTCGTCACATGGTTGTCTCGCCAAAAATTGCTCTTGCAACTATTGCTATCGCATAGCGATAAAGTAAAGCAATTATTTGGCGCTTGCATCTTATGCAATAGAGAGATAACCAAAAGGCTTTTGCCAGTTGCCGATATCTTCAACAAAACATGATCATCTCATACAACAACTTATATCTCATCACGTCTTGACCATATCACATCACAACATGCCCTGCAAAAACAAGTTAGATGTCCTCTACTTTGTTGTTGCAAGTTTTACGTGGCTGCTACGGGCTGAGCAAGAACCGTTATTACCTACGCATCAAAACCACAACGATAGTTTGTCAAGTTGGTGCCGTTTTAACCTTCGCAAGGACCGGGCGTAGCCACACTCGGTTCAACTAAAGTTGGAGAAACTGACACCCGCCAGCCACCTGTGTGCAAAGCATGTCGGTAGAACGAGTCTCGCGTAAGCGTATGCGTAATGTCGGTCCGGGCCGCTTCATCCAACAATACCGCCGAACCAAAGTGTGACATGCTGGTAAGCAGTATGACTTATATCGCCCACAACTCACTTGTGTTCTACTCGTGCATATTACATCAACGCATAAAACCTGGCTCTGATACCACTATTGGGTAACGTAGTAATTTCAAAAAAATTCCTACGCACACGCAAGATCATGGTGATGCATAGCAACGAGAGGGGAGAGTGTTGTCCACGTACTCTCGTAGACCGAAAGCGGAAGCGTTAGCACAACGCGGTTGATGTAGTCGTACGTCTTCACATCCGACCGATCAAGTACCGAACGCACGGCACCTCCGAGTTCTGCACACGTTCAACTCGATGACGTCCCTCGAACTCCGATCCAGCCAAGTGTTGAGGGAGAGCTTCGTCAGCACGACGGCGTGGTGACGATGATGATATTCTACCGACACAGGGCTTCGTCTAAGCACCGCTACGATATGATCGAGGTGGATTATGGTGGAGGGGGGCACCGCACACGGCTAAGAGATCAAGAGATCAATTGTTGTGTCTTTGGGGTGCCCCCTGCCCCCGTATATAAAGGAGTGGAGGAGGGGGAGGGCCGGCCCTCTCTATGGCGCGCCCTAGGGGAGTCCTACTCCCACCGGGAGTAGGATTCCCCCTTTCCTAGTAGAACTAGGAGCCCTTCCAAGTAGTAGGAGTAGGAGGGAAGGAAAGGGAAGGGAAAAATAGAAGGAAGGAAGGGGGTGCCCCCCTCCCTAGTCCAATTTGGACCAGCCCATGGGGAGGGGTGCGGCCACCCTATGAGGCCTTTCTCTCCTTTCCCGTATGGCCCATTAAGGCCCAATACGAATTCCCGTAACTCCCCGCTACTCCCGAAAATACCCGAATCACTCGGAACCTTTCCGATGTCCGAATATAGTCGTCCAATATATCGATCTTTACGTCTCGACCATTTCCAGACTCCTCGTCATTTCCCCGATCTCATCCAGGACTCCAAACTCCTTCGGTACATCAAAACACATAAACTCATAATATAACCTTCATCGAACATTAAGCGTGCGGATCCTACGGGTTCGAGAATTACGTAGACATGACCGAGGCACGTCTCCAGTCAATAACCAATAGCGGAACCTGGATGCTCATATTGGCTCCTACATATTCTATGAAGAACTTTATCGGTCAAACCGCATAACAACATACGTTGTTCCCTTTGTCATCGGTATGTTACTTGCCCGAGATTCGATCGTCGGTATCTCAATACCTAGTTCAATCTCGTTACCGGCAAGTCTCTTTACTCGTTCCGTAACACATCATCCCGTAACTAACTCATTAGTTGCAATGCTTGCAAGGCTTATAGTGATGTGCATTATCAAGTGGGCCCAGAGATACCTCTCCGACCATTGGAGTGACAAATCCTAATCTCGAAATACGCCAACCCAACTAGTACGTTCGGAGACACCTATAGAGCACCTTTATAATCACCCAGTTACGTTGTGACATTTGGTAGCACACAAAGTGTTCCTCCGGTAAACGGGAGTTGCATAATCTCATAGTCATAGAAACATGTATAAGTCATGAAGAAAGCAATAGCAACAAACTAAACGATCAAGTGCTATGCTAACGGAATGGGTCAAGTCAATCACATCATTCTCTAATGATGTGATCACGTTAATCAAATGACAACTCATGTCTATGGCTAGGAAACTTAACCATCTTTGATTCAACGAGCTAGTCAAGTAGAGGCATACTAGTGACATACTGTTTCTCTATGTATTCACACATGTATTATGTTTCCGGTTAATACAATTCTAGCATGAATAATAAAAATTTATCATGATATAAGGAAATAAATAAATAAATAAATAATAAACATTTATCAACGAGCTAGGGCATATTTCCTTCAGAACCGCTCGTAGGCGAGGCGCTGGCGCTCCAGCTCCGTCCGCACCCAGTCCTCACGCTCCCACTTCAAGGCCGCCGCGTCGTCGAGCTCCTCATTGACACCGCCGGTGAGCCCCGGCTCCGTCTTCGGTTTGATGTAGCAGGGAGGAGCCGGCGAGGAGGCGCGCCCGCCGCCTTCGTTGATGACGATGCCGGTGCTGCGGGTGCGCCGGTCGAGTGGCGTCTCCGCTGCGGGCTCGGCCTTGACGCCGAACACCACCGGCGAGCCGGTGGAGTGGGAAGAGGAGCGGGAGGAGGAGCGAGAGGAGGAAGACGAGGAGGAGCCGAACCTCCTGTGCATCCATTGTCCGATGCTCCGGCGAGGGATCAGGGCGGCGGCCGTGGCAGGGTATGCCAGCGGTGGGTCATTGCCATCCTCGAGGTACTCCAGCACCCTGTGGAGCGTGCGGCCGGGGGTGCCCCACCATAGGTGGCGCCCCTGTTGTTCTTCACGCCCCCACCACCGGCCCCACGTTGGTGGACGCCAGCCACTGCTCCTGCCGGTGCTGGAAGTATGCTGCCCACGACGCGTGGTTGTCGTCGGCGTACTGCGGGAGCGCGCGCTGCTCCTCCGTGAGCGACGCCCGCACGCGGCCAATCTCGGCGACGAAGATGTCGGGGCGCGCGTCGACGTCGGGCACCGGGGGAATGGGGACTCCACCGGCGCTGAGTCTCCACCCCGTCGGCCCGATGCGCATGTCCGATGGTGCCGGGATGTTCGCCTCGAAGAAGAGGTAGGCCTCCCACTCATGGAGCGAGCGGCGGCCTAAGCCGTTGGCCGCCGCCCCGTCGCCGGGGAACCGCTCGGCCATCGGTTGGGAAGAGAGTGGAGGGGAGGAACGTCGTCGGCGGCTGCGCACGGGGAGAGAGGCAGAGCTCGGCGGCGGCTGTGGGCGGATGTGGCCAGAGGCGAGGGGAGTCCTTTCTTTTATAGCCGCACGCCGTGTGTACACGTGGCGGGAGGGGAGGCGTCGCCGAGCTGCCCATGAAGTGCCGCCCTTGAGGCCTTGCCATTGATTCCCCGCGAGAAACTGAGGCGTTGTGAGGACGACGAGGCGAGTGTCGTTGACTCGGCGGCCCCTCAGCTCTTTCACGCCAAAATCGCTCGCCCCGGCGCCCTCGGGCGCCCCCAGCGCGCCGAGTTCGGCCTGAGTCTGCCGGCGCCAGTTTCGGTCCAAACCGACGAAAACGGGCTCCTGGGGACGCGACTGGGCTGATTTTTAGGCGCTAGCGCAGAAAAATCGCCTAGGAGGACCTATTGGGGGCGCGGCTGGAGATGCTCTTATCCATCCTTGTGTCATGTCATGCAAATGTACTTTCACCAACTACTCTAGCCTCTAGCCGATTAGGCCTCGCCCTCTCCTTGATTTTCACCGCGCCGTGCTGGCCATGCATGGACAATCAGACAGCCGAATGTGCGGAGGCCCAAGGCTATAGTCTCCGTTTCTCCAAAAAAGAAAAAGAAAAGAGCTGCTATAGTCTCCCCTCTAGGCGATTTTGCCGTTGGTTTGCTTTGCTTTCTCACAAGATCACAATACGCCTCCACTCTCTTCTGCGCAGCCTCTCCCATGCTCATTTCGCACGTCGCCGTCGCAGCGGACAAGGCTCCCCCAACCGCACCCACCGCCGCGGCCGCGGCTCGCCACATCACACCGCAACACCACGTACGCGCCGGCCGCCTCTATGTGTGCGTGACAATGCATATAGTAGCAAAGTGGCAATATACAATTGGGAAGAAGATGATGTAGGTGTACTGACTACTGATCGACGTGCCGTGGATTAGCGGGGTATGACTCTCTGTGTGTGTGTGTGTGTGCATACTGTATGCAGCCGTTGTTTAACCCCGCTAGCTGTTTTCACGCGTGCTTGAGACAAGGCTTAATACCACCGTGATTGTTGCGTTGATCGATCCAACTCGGCCCCTCCACGTACGGCAATCAGTGTAGGCAGAGAAGGCGAGCGATGGGGCAACTGCCGCTTCGAGGAGTCATGGAGCCCGGGTTTCATCGAAGGCGGTGGCTGTGGCCACTCCGATGAAGAAGCTGGGGGAGTCAGCAGGCCGGGGACGTCTAAGTCACCGGCGGAGTGCAGGACCCCCGATCCGGCGGCTAGTCTTTCGGCAAGGATGGGGGGATGGTTCTCCTAGACAAAGAGGCCGATGGTTTTGTTTTCGACGACCCTGATCTCTCTCTTCCTAAGGTAACAAAGTGGTCGGCTGTGGGAAAGGTATGTGCCTCGAAACCAATGAAGAAATCTGTCCTGGAGAGAACCTTGCCTCGAGCTTGGGGTTTGCATAAGGAGGCGAAATTCAGGGATATGGGATCCAACATCTTTGTTGTTCACTTTGGATGCGAGGGTGATTGGAAACATGTGTTGCAGAATGGGCCTTGGCAGTTTGATTTTTCTGTTCTAATCATGAAGGACTATGAAGGGGCGGTGAGGCCATCGGAGATGGTGTTTGACAAGATTGATATTTAGGTTCGTGTGAGTGATCTGCCACCTGACAAAAGAATGGAAAAATTCGGCAGAGCTCTTGGTAATTGGTTGGGAACTGCGGTGAGAGTGGACACGGACAATGACGGCATTGCCCGTGGCCAGCACCTTCGGGTAAGGACTGCGATCTCTGTTTTTGAGCCCCTTATCCGCTGTTTCAACTTGAAGAAGTCAAAGGAGGATACGGAAGGGACATGGTTTGACTTTCACTATGAGAAAATCCCTCATTTCTGTTTTGATTGTGGGAGGCTTGTGCACCTGGGTGGAATCTGTACCCCTCCCGAGGATGCATCTGTTCATTGGGGGGAGTGGCTTCGTGCTTCTCCAGGAAGGAACACTGCTGGAAAGGATGCCACGGTTGGAGGTGCTGCTAGTAGCAGTACCAGTCGTGCTAGCTCACATGGAGCCGAAGGATATGGCGCTAGGAAGGAGTTCCCACGGTCAAAGGAAGTGCCTACAAAAAGAAATTTGTCTACGGATTTCTCCTCGTCTGCTGCTACCCGCACTGGTGGGAGTCACGGACAGGTTGGGGAGGGTGTTTCTGCACCCAGAATTGGTGATGACCGTGGGGCTTATGCTCGGGGAACTGACCTCAGGCAGAGTCTTGATCAGAAGAAGGAGAGGGACTGTAAGTGCATCTAGTGCCACCCCTAGTTGGTTTTGCAGTATTGACGGCAAACCTAGTTGAGGGACTAATGTGTTCGTGAGAATTGCAAGATAACACAGGTAGAAGTCCCTCATTGATTCGGTTTTTCTACCAGAGATGACCCCCAAAAATGTATGAAGACATTGAAGTCAAAGGTGGTATATGAAGATATTCACTTTGAAGACTATGACAAAAGAAGACACGTTATGAAGCCTATGGAGCTCGAAGACTTAGATCTTTCGTAGTTCTTTTTCTTGTGTGTTGAGTCATAGGAACCACCGTACTGTTAAGTGGGGTCCAGGAGAACCAGTCAGAATGACTGAAGTGATGCCTAAACCAAAACCTATGTCTTCGAGTGAAGACAATGAGAGCGAATCTTGTCCAGAGCCGGACAAGTCAGCTTTGCTTGTAGCCCAAGTAAAGTTGCCATGAGAGTTTGAAATCTGACTGTTGCGACACGTGTCAGTTCCTTAGTGACCCAGGGTCATTTCGGACAAATCAGGTCGGGTTGCCAAGTGGCTATAAATAGCCCACCCCCTACAACCATAAATGGTCGGCTGCTCAGATTTAAGTGCACGGCTTTTGTCGTTTTAGAGCAACCCACCTCGAAGCCTTTGAGAGAAAATTCCTAGTGAGGAGAAAAACCCTAACCACCCAGAGCCAGAGAACATTGGGCATCACTTAAGTCTTCTTGTCTGTGTGATCTGAAGACTTATTACACTTGAGGACTGTGAATCCTCCAGACGGTTAGGCGTCGCATTCAGAGCATCCAAGAGACATTGTGGATTGCCAGTGAATGAAGTCTGTGAAGGTTTGGGAGTCTACCTTGAAGACTTACCAGAGTGATTGGGCGAGGACTATGTGACCTTAGCTCAAGGAGAATACGGTGAGGACTTGGTGTCCTGAGCTGCGTGTTCAGGACTGGGTGTCCGGGACTGTGTGTCCTAAGGTTTAAATACCTAGCCGCTCCAACCAGACGTACAGTTGTCACAGAAATGGGAACTGGTCCAACACATCATTGTCTTCAACGAGTCACGGGTTTCATCTTCACTCCCTTTTTCCTTACTGTTACTCATTGTGAAGCCATTGCATGCTTGCTCTATCTTTTGTCTTCACAACGTGAATGTATGATCTGTTTGGCTTCATAACTTCTTTCCACCTGATCCTTATTACACTTCAGCTGTTTGTCATTGCGCTTTCACTTTATTGAATACTTGACTATGGCTGGCCTAGTGTAATCTAACTTCCACTGCATAGTAATAGGCATAATCTTCGCTGTTTGTCTTCATAACTCCCATGTTTTGAAGACTTTCATAAAAATCGCCTATTCACCCCCCCTCTAGTCGATATACCGCACTTTCAATTGGTATCAGAGCAAGGTGCTCCCTTGTTCTGTGTGATTCAGTTTAACCACCTGGAGTTTTAGCTATGTCGACTGCAGGGATAATCAAAGTCTCCGCTGCGTGCCCCGTCTTCGATGGAACTGAATATCCCTACTGGAAGAATAAGATGCGCATGCATCTTGAAGCCATTGACGTCGACCTATGGTATGTCGTCGAGAACGGCGTTCCCAAGGCTGGAGAAGGTGTCACTGCTGCTGATGTCAAGAAGTTCACTCAACTGGACTCTACTGAAAAAAATATCATCTGTGGTCATCTGACAAAAGGACAGTATGGCCGTGTGAGTGCCTTGAAGACATCCAAGCTGGTATGGGACTGGCTCTCCAAGGTCAATGAAGGCGTCTCAACCCAGAGAGATCAAAGAATCAGTGTTCTTCGCAACTTCTTCAACCGCTTCAAGCGAAATGACAATGAGAATGTCCAGCACACATTTGACCGGCTCACTGACATCACAAATGAGCTTCAAGCCCTCGGCGCCACTGAGATCACCAAACATGAAGTCGTCAAGACGCTGCTGAGATCACTTGATAGTTCGTTTGACATCCTAGCCCTGATGATTCAAGAACGTCCTGATTTCAAGACACTCGATCCGTCTGACATACTTGAGAGGCTCAACACACATGAGTTTCAGCTTTTTGAGAAAAGAGATATCTACGGTCCAAACTATGGGCGAACTCGTGCCTTGAAGGGAAAAGCTGTTTCCTCATCTGAAGAAGAATCTGACAGCAGTTCTGATGATCCTGAAGACATTGGAAGGGAACTTGCAATGCTAGTGAAGAAGTTCCAAAAATTCACCAAGAAGAAAGGCTTCAGAAAATCTTCACGATCAAGCTCAAGGAATGATGAAGCTTCTGCTCATGACTACAAGAAGAAAACATGTCACAAGTGCAAGAAAACTGGACACTTCATCTCTGAGTGTCCACAGTGGGACAATGAGAACAGAAGGAAGAAGAAGAGCAAGGAATATGATTCTGACGACAAGAAGAAGAAGAAATACTCAAAGTCTTCTTCCAAGTCTTCCTCAAAGTCTTCATCACACAAGAAGAGCTCATCTGGCAAGGCATGTGCATTTGTTGGCAAGGAAATGGATTCAGAGGAGGAGTCCGCTTCTGAGGAGGCAGAGGTGGAATCTGAGGAGGAGTCTGAGTCTGGCATTGCGAGTCTGGCTACAGCATACGTCGCCAAGTCCATCTTCAACACTGAAGACAATGACTTCATCACCGACACTGATGCAAATGAGAAGAACGATTCCACTCCTACCTACTGCTTCATGGCACGCGGTGCCAAGGTAAACACACGCACTACTCGCTATCAAACATCTAGTGACGATGACTCTGACTGTGATTCAAAACCCAGCTACAAAACACTTGCTAAAATTGCAACTGAACAACAGAAAGCTATGGAACATATTCAAAAACTGTTAGACAGAAGCGATGATCTGTTGGGTGCTGAAATGACTCAATCTGAATCCTTAATTGAAGACATAAAAAATCTTCACGTTAAGTATCAGGAACTTGAAGATCGTCTTGATACTCTCTCAACAACTCATGAAAAGCTTTCCTATGATTATCTTCAAAGGAAGCAAGAACTTGAGAAGTTGAGAGCGGCTCATGAAGATCTTCAAAAGGAAAACGAGTCACTTCGCGCCGAACAGATCAGTTCCGCTCAAGAAGGATTTGAACCACCATGTCTTAAATGCATTGAGCGTGATAATGCTACTTCTGTTGCTGAATGTTCCACTGCTACTGCTGTTGCAATATCTTCAACTGTTGATGTGGTAACTAACCCCTCTGCTGAGGATACCACTTCTATTGCTGATGAGAATGCTAGGTTGAAGACATTGCTTGAAACAGGGATGTACAAAAGTCTTAAAGGACATCAGACATTATGTGATGTCCTCAAGAAGCAGATTCTGAATCGAAACCCTAGGAAAGAGGGTGTTGGGTTCGCAAGGAAAATAAATGCAGATGGCTCTTACTGGAAACCTGAGCAGTACCCCAAAACCACATGGGTTGCTGCAAAGGAACTTTCAGCAGATCCATCCAATTTATCTGGCTTCACTTGTGCTAACCCCATTATCATTGATGAATCCTTTGATGCAAACTATAAACTGTTTAAGAATCAGAATGGTGAAGTGTTTGCCAGGTACATTGGTACTAACTGCAGGAATGGACCGCCTATGAAGAAGATCTGGGTTCCGAAAAAGCGTCTGGAAAATCTTCCTGTGAATGTCTTCATGACACCTCACTTGAAGAAGATAAACCTCAGACCAAAGGCTTCATACGGTCCACAGGCTTCATACAGACAGAGGACTCACCTGAGTCACACTAACGCAAATGTTTTGCAGGGAAACCATACTCAGGCATATGAATATGAGAGCGGTTCATTGAACCGTCATGTTCATATGACCAAAAATTATTCTGCTTATTCCTATGAGTATTATTGTCCACCTGCAAGACTGTTTGCTAAGGCTTCAAAGCCAAAATTCTCAGATGCTGCACTTAGACTTATTGCTTCTAAGCCACCCTTGAAGATGTGGGTGGTTAAGAAAGCTTAACTCTCTTTTGTAGGGAAAGGTCTCCAGCAGAAAAACAAAATCTTCTGACGCTATTGCTGGGGACCTTAAAAGTCTTGTAGGGCGCAAGATAAAATGCCCGAATGGCATCGTTATGTACTTCGTTCCTGAATCGCATGCTACTCTCCCTATTAGTCCTAATCTGGATCTAAGTTTTCATAACCCACTGGTTCGTCAAATGTTTTTGCTTCGCAATTCTCTTCGTGAAGCCTATCCCCCTAACTGCACTGTAGGGTACGACACCAGCGACTTCAAAGTCTTCAGAATGGATTATTGACAGTGGGTGTACAAATCACATGACTGGCAAAAGAAGCCTTCTTATGGACTCAACCTTACGTCCATCCGACAAAAGCCACATCACATTTGCTGACACTGGTAAAAGTAAGGTATTGGGTCTAGGTAGACTTGCAATCTCAAAGGATCAACACATGGATAAAGTCATGCTTGTTGAATCCCTTGGCTTCAACTTAATGTCTGTCTCAATGCTTTGCGATTTGAACATGATCGTAATGTTTGGAAAATATCATTGCCTAGTACTAATGGAATCTGACAAGTCTCTAGTGTTTGAAGGGTATCGGAAAGATGATTTTTATGTGGTAGATTTCTCAGCAGGGCCACAACTTGCAGTATGTCTTCTTGCAAAAGCTTCAGAATGCTGGCTTTGGCATCGGAGGCTTGGGCATGCTGGCATGAGGAACCTCCACACCCTTGCGAAGAAGAAGCATGTCATAGGCATCGAGGGCGTCAAGTTCAAGAAAGATCATTTATGCGGTGCCTGTGAAGCAGGGAAGATGACGAGGGCAAAACATCCTTCGAAGACAATCATGACTACTACACAACCCTTCGAACTGCTCCACATGGATCTTTTCGGTCCCACTCACTACTCAACTTTTACTACTACTGCTTGCCTCTATGGCTTTGTCATTGTTGATGATTACTCTAGATATACTTGGGTGCACATAATCCTTTACAAGACTGAAGTGCAGGATGTCTTCAGACGCTTCGCCAATCGAGCTATGAACAATTTTGGCGCCAAGATAAAGCACATCAGAAGTGACAATGGCACTGAATTCAAGAACACTGGACTTGATACATATCTTGATACCTTGGGCATCACACATGAATTCTCAGCTCCGTACACGCCACAGCAGAATGGCGTCGTCGAACGCAAGAACAGAACACTCATTGAGATGGCCAGAACGATGCTAGATGAATACAAGACTCCAAGAAAATTCTGGACTGAAGCCATTGATACTGCATGTCATACAATCAATCGTGTTTATCTTCACAAGCTTCTGAACAAGACATCCTATGAACTCCTAACTGGCAAGAAGCCAAATGTCAGTTACTTCAGAGTATTTGGCTAAAGGTGCTGGATCAAGGACCCACACCACACCTCAATGTTTGCACCAAAAGCACATGAGGGCTTTATGCTTGGATATGGAAAGGATTCGCACTCCTACAGAGTCTTCAACCTCTTTCATTACAAAGTTGTTGAAACAGTGGATGTGTGGTTCGATGAGACAAATGGTTCACAAAGAGAGCAACTGCCAAATGTGCTAGATGAAGTTCCAGCTAGTGAACCAATCAAGCTAATGGGAACTGGAGAGATTATACCTTCTGAAGCTCATCCTGAAGAAGAACTTATCATCTCAGCACCTGATCAACATGAAGACAATGCTCAGCCTGAAGATATTCCTCCCAACAACAACACAGATCAGCAAGAGCAAAGTCTTTGCCCTGTACATCCTCGTGTTGCCAATGAAGTGCAGATTGACAGAATAATTGACAGCATGAATGCACCTGGTCCACTCACTCGTTCAAGGGCAACTCAGCTAGCAAATTTCTGTGGGCACTTCGCATTCGTATCAATATCGGAACCCAAGAAAGTTGAAGAAGCCTTCATGGAACCTGAATGGATTCAAGCTATGCAAGAAGAGCTTCAACAGTTTGAGCTGAATAATGTATGGGAACTGGTTAAGCATCCTGATCCACGGAAGCACAACATAATAGGCACCAAATGGATATACCGCAACAAACAAGATGAGCATGGTCAAGTTGTCAGAAACAAAGCTCGTCTCATTGCTCAAGGATATACTCAAGTGGAGGGCATTGACTTCGATGAAACATTTGCTCCTGTGGCTAGGCTTGAAGCCATACGCATACTGCTGGCCTATGCAAATCATCATAACATACTTCTATATCAAATGGATATGAAAAGTGCCTTTCTCAATGGCAAGATTGAAGAAGAAGTGTATGTTGCACAACCACCTGGCTTTGAAAATCCAAAACATCCTGACATGGTATACAAGCTCAACAAGGCACTGTATGGCCTCAAACAAGCCCCTGGGGCCTGGTATGACACACTCAAATACTTCCTGAAGAGCAAAGGCTTCATACCTGGTTCCCTGGATCCCACTCTTTTCACGAAGACATATGATGGTGAACTGTTTGTGTGCCAAATATATGTGGATGACATTATCTTCAGCTGCACCAATCAGAAGTACAGTGAAGAGTTTGGATATATGATGCAAGAGCAATATCAGATGTCCATGATGGGGGAGCTGAAGTTCTTCCTTGGTCTTCAAATACGACAACAACGCAATGGCATCTTCATATCTCAAGAGAAGTATCTCAAAGATTGCCTGAAGAAGTTCGGTATGCAAGACTGCAAAGGCTTCACAACACCAATGCCAGCCAAACATCATCTAGGTCCTGACGACAATGGTAAAGAGTTCGATCAAAAGGTATATCGCTCCATGATTGGTTCTTTGCTTTATATATGTGCATCTAGGCCAGATATTATGCTTAGTGTTTGCATGTGTGCTCGATTTCAAGCGGCACCAAAGGAGTCGCATCACTTAGATGTGAAGCGAATTCTTTGATATTTGGCTCACACCCCAACTCTAGGATTATGGTATCCAAAGGGCTCAGAGTTTGATTTGGTTGGATTTTCGGATGCTGATTATGCTGGTGACAAAGTTTATCGCAAGTCTACATCAGGCACATGTCACTTTCTGGGACGATCACTTGTATGTTGGTCTTCAAAGAAGCAGAACTGTGTATCTCTCTCCACTGCTGAATCTGAATACATTGCTGCTGGATCTTGCTGCGCTCAGCTTCTGTGGATGAAGCAAACACTCAAGGACTATGGCATTCATCTGAAGCAAGTGCCACTTTACTGCGACAACGAAAGCACCATCAAGATTGCCAACAACCCAGTTCAACACTCGAAGACAAAGCACATTGAAATTCGTCATCACTTTCTCAGAGATCATGTTGTGAAGGAAGACATTGATATCATACACGTCAACACTCAAGAGCAATTGGCAGATATCTTCACCAAGCCCTTGGATGAGAAGAGATTTTGCAAGTTACGGTGTGAGCTAAATATCCTGGAATCCTCAAATGTCCTGTGATCAGGCACACATCCTAACACTTATGCATATTGATGACTTAGATGCGCAACACACAAAGTAAAGTATATCTTCAATCAATGAAGACATACATTCTAAGTGTGAATACATTAATGTGGAATTTGATCTCGGAGCGCCACGATAATTGTGCGCCGTGTCTGGGTCTAATACTTCCTATACGGTGGGTAATGCCACCACCAAACGTTCTATTTTGAAGTGTGTCACTCATGGCGTTACCTTGCAATATCTTCACATTTGGTTTGGCTTCGAACTCAACATGTCTTCATGATTATCTTCACTATGTTGATTATATAGATATATACATACTAGTGTTCTGTCCTCTACAACATTCACTTATAGCTATGTCTTCTTGGTTGAATCTTTTGAACTAAGTGAATGTGATCGGACCCCAATCTCTCTATGCTTTCTATCTCAAATTCTATCTCTCCAAGTCATGTGCATTCTATTGAAACTGTCGAATGTCTTCACTGCGTCCTTGTCAGCAGAAGATAAAGAGACAACCATAAAGTCTGTTTTCAATGCTCATTCCTCCACATAAAATCCAGAGAAGCAGGAACGACCGCCCGACAATCCAGGCGTGCGTGGGACGTGGAACAAACCCAAAACTTCTGCAAACTGGCCACACGTTCCTCAGATGCGAATCGCCAGGGTCACCTGTGTAATAGCACAGTGCCGCCCCTGAGCCTATAAATTCACACTTACCGCGGTCATTATCTCCTTCTTCCACCCTCGCACGAACCCTAGCGCCGCCGCTAGCACTCGACGACGCCGGCGACGAAGCGCTTCGCTGCCGCAACTTCTCCGACGCCGTCTTCACGCCGATCGCGGACATCGTCCTCTCCGCTGTCACCGTAGTTGTCTTCCGTCGCCAAGTTAGGGCACGAAGGATTGAACTGCTCGACATCAACTCCCACTTCCGTCTAGCAGTTCCAAGTGTGGTAAATAAAACTCCTTTTTACAGCCCCTTTTGATCTCATGGTTCTATCACTTTCTAGCATAAGAAGTTTATCTTCACACAAGTTAGATCTCTCAATCTGCATCTCATAACATGCCTAGTATATTCACTTGTGCTTCATGAAGTAGTTAGATTCCTCACTTGTACTGATCTGTGGGTTCGTACAAATCTGGAACCAACTTCTTATCTATGAGTGAATGTCTTCGCACGATGAGGTCAATGTCTTCTAAACTGATTAATCTTCAAAACCTTCTGAGAATGCATATGACCTCTTCCCCTTCCCTCGCACCTTAATGCTGTCACAGGTACATGTCCATGGGAGAATCCTTCGGTTCTCATAGTCTGCATTCATTTGCAGAATTCCTACAGCATCACATAAACTCTCATGAAGCCAGTTCCTGTTAGTCCAGCAAAAGAAAGCCTTTGAAGCCTTTGAAAGTTTTGAAGCCTTTCAAGTTAAAGTTTATGGCTTCAGAAGCAGCAACAAGGAAGGGGGGCAGACAGAGACGTGAAGGAACTTCCAAAGATCTGCCTGAAGACCTGGCAGAAATGTATAAAACAGATCCTGAAGAGAACTATGGGCAGCGCAAGACTCGAATCCAATGGATTCGACGCTATTGGGCAGAACAATGGTTCAAATACCGCTTCGTCACCCAGGAGTATGCTGAGAAAATTGCCATCAGGAGACCATGGGGGGACATCCGTTTCAAGAATCTCATACCCAGGACCAGAGATGAAGCCATTGCTCAAGGCTTATACCCATGCATGGTCCAAGGACCACAGCCTGATGATGCACATCCGTCGTCACTACTCTGGTGTCATGACGACAATCTGTTCAAGCGCAACTTCCAGTTTGCTCAACAATCAGCGAAGCTAAACAAGAAGAAATTTGGGTTAGACTTCAACCCTGGTCCCTCCGCACCAAGGGCAGATGGCACACGCGACGCCGAACCCAATATCATTGGTCCGTTTGCCAACCTTGAAGGCCTCATCACCCACATCCTAGTCCAAGGGACTGCCGTGAATGACCCTCCAGCTAACTCTGAGTCTGATGGAGCTCCTGCTGTACCGAAGCCAAAGCCATCAAAGAAGCCAAAAGCTTTAAAGCCGGCCCCTTCCTCAAAAATCTCAAGGGCGAAGCCATTGGCAACTGCACCTCCTGAAGACAGTGTGCAGTCTGAAGACGTATCCCGCGTCTCCAAGCCCCAGAAGGCCAAAGTGCCTCAGCCACACACCGGCAAAGAGCTCACAGCTGCTGCCATCCTGCGCAGCGAAGCAATAGATCTGTCAAGTGATGAAGATCTTGGAGATGACGCTCTAGAGCAGCTCATCAAGAGCAAAGAAGAAGCTGAAATCTTCAACAATTTGCCTCTCTTTGATGTCGCCATCATCCACAATTTCATCGATGAATGGTTTGCCTCACCAGACATCAGCTTCGAAGATCTGCAGCTGCCCGTTGGCCTCAGCGTCGCTTTCCAAGGCGCTATTGCTTCAGAACTTGCTATTGCACAACGCATAGTTGAACTGAAGCAGAAATTTGATCATGAAAAGGCTTAGTTCAAGAAGCATATGGCCAAGCTCAGCGTGCAAGAAGTGAAGAGCTTCAAGGCCATGCTGCATGAGCTCAAAGAAAATTTTCTGAAGAAGCATGCAGAAGCTCAGGGCTCACGTGAGCGGATGAAGTCTCTGGCGGAAAGATGTGTACAAGCCTACAATGAGGCTGAAAAGCGCAAGGAACTTGGGCGTCCAGGCATTGACCCCAAGTTGACCGCGAAGAAGAAGAAGAAGCATGCTATGGCTGAACCAGAGGCACCTAGGCAAGAAGCGGTTCCAATTGTCTTCCCAACTGCAACGACTGGCTCGAAGCCAAAGAGCCGGTCAACAGCTTCAGAGCTTAAGAAGACAAGAACTGCTGAGGCTGAAGCAAGAAAGAGGAAAAGCTCTGAAGCCTCTCCTATTGCCCCCAGCAAGAAGAAGAGAAAGATCAAGAAATCTCGGGCTGCTCCCACAGAGCCCTTGATAGTTGAACCTATTGCTATGGTGCACCCAAACGCAGAACGTCAACTGACGGTTCATGAGCCTGCTTCCACAGAGGCTCCTGAAGCTGAAGACATACCAGCAGCCGTCCCCATTGCTGCTGAAGACATTGGTCATCAGGACAATGTACAAGATGATGCAGCCCTTCCTCAGAATGAACAAAGCGAACTCATCAGCATTGGTCGTCCTCTGACGCCAATTGCACAAGATGCGTCATGGGCGGATCGCCCTCAAGAGGAAGAAGACTTTGAGGCCCAGCCCACTCCAACCCCACAAGCGTCGTCTGCGTTCCGCAGGCTTCGCAAAGGTCCAAGGCCTCAAGTCCAAGCTGAAGACATTCCGGCTGCATCAGCCGAAGAAGAAACACCACAAGAGCCCACTCCAATGCTCCATCAAGAAGCAGTTCTCCAGGAGAACGTGCTTGTGACTGACCCTCCAGCTAGTCAAGCGGAGGAGGAAAATGTTGAGGCCGCCACAACAAATACTGAAGCAAATGTGGAGCCCTCCCCACCAAAAGCTTCAGCAGACAGCGAAGCTACTAAACCAGACACTTCTGTTCCTGAGTCTGCTGCAGGTCCACAATTTGATTACCATGTTGAGCACAGGCCTCATGTCCAGAAGCCAGTCCCAAGGCTGCCAAGGTTCCCAGGTCCTGCATCAGCACCTGGCTCATTTGACATCAATAGCTTCAAGGTAGACAATACATTTTTCAACAGCTCCAAGAACCCCTATTCAAGGGCAAGGATTTCATCAGATAGGTTCTGGAGCTATCCTCAGCGCAGCTACTATTCATGCATCCTATACAACCAAGGTCGCATCTTCCCTCACAAGCGCCTTGATGCTGAAGCCATTGCTGGTCTGCCCTATCTAGAGGAAGCTTTGGATTGCTTTAAGCAAGTGGGTCTGCTGCAGTTTGTCAATGATGAAGAGCACTGGAATGAAGAGCTTCTGCTTCAGTTCTATGCCACCCTCCACATTAAAGGATACAACAGAGATCCAAAGACTTGGGTCCTGGAGTGGATGACCGGCAATGTCCATCATGAAGCCAATGCATTCGATATCATTGAGCTCACCGGCCTGCCCACTCCTGGCGAATTCTTCGAGGAAGGCTGTCAACTACATGCTGAAGCTATTGAGATCATATTCCAGCGGCCTGAACCCAATATGAGTCAGATGCTCTCAATGATGAAGCCATTGCCCCATGACGCACCCTATCCAACTGAGTTCTTCGTTGAAGACCTTGAGTACCTGCCCAGGACCATATATCACATCATCCGGCGGACTCTCTGGCCCATTAAGGGGCACTCTCCAAATGCAAAGATTGAGGGTGCAATGAAGACTATGATATTCTGCATCCTTCATGGCAAGTGCTTCAACACACAGGATTTCTTCATACGCCAGCTTGCAGCGTCCGGCTCAGACTTATTTGGTTTGAAGTTCTATGCTCCCTGGGTGATGAGGCTGATCAAACTGCACTCTGCGATCTCGTATCAGCCCTCAGCCCGAAACCATCGAATCTTCTTGCCAGATGTGGATACCTCTGCTGAAGCTATATATCCAGAGCCTGCCAAGCAACCATTGAGTCTTCAGAATGCAGAACACCAGAGCTTCACTCAAAATGATGAAGGTGTTGAAGCCATCTCCAGGGTGTATCCTTTGGCTGGCACTACACGTGCGCCACACCCTGCTTCAACTAAAGCCACTGATAGTGCACCTGCTTCAAGACCCAAGAAGCGCACTCGTGTTCTCACTGACCGAGAGCTTCTTGTGGCCCTTCATCATAAACAAGATAGGTATCACGACTGGCTAAAGCGTCAGATGAAAAGCCTCTTGGTGGATGTTAATCATCTTCGAAATCTTGCCACCAAGAATGCCTTCGTCACTCATGAAACCTGTCATCGTACATGGAAAGGGCTCTCAATGATATGTACTGAAGCTGAACTTGAAGAGGATGGCTTCACAGAGCGCTTCAAGTTTGACACCACACCTCCTAGAAGGGCTGTGATGCGCAACACACCATCACTTGAAGACTCTGAGTTTTCTTCATCTGCTGCCACAATCACTGCCAGAATCATCGATGAAGAAGACGACGCTACATCACCGCCACCTGCTTCAGCACCTCCAAGCTCCTCTGCACCGCCAAACACCTCCAACGACCCTGCTGCTCCTGGGAACGAGTAGACACTCTATGTCTTCAAACCTTTTTGATCCTTGCTGACAAAAGGGGGAGAAGCATATGGGTTGATAGTCTTCAAGCGGGTCCATATGGGCGGATGCTTTAAGTTTTGCTATATTTTTGCTTCATGCTTACAACTCTCGTTTTTTGCTTCATTTGGTTCTTATGAGTTGTAACACTTAAACCAGATGGTCGTCTGCTACTTGTTTGCCACCCTGTTTTGCGAAGATAAATTCTGCATGTGCGACGATAAATTCCGCACTTATCTCATTCTGCAGACGTCCATTTTCCATTATGCATGTCATTATCTTCATATACTTTCACATGCATAGTGGATTGTCATCATAAGCTGAAGTGGATCTCCTAAAGTACAACCTGCCATGTGCATTTGCATTCCAAAAGCAAATTAACTTATATGCACATCTTCAGGGGGAGCCCTTGCAACTTATGAAGACAATTCCTCACCCTTTACAATTTCACAGACTATATTCCCCGTTGAAAACTTCAACTAGTTTGTCATCAATCACCAAAAAGGGGGAGATTGTAAGTGCATCTAGTGCCACCCCTAGTTGGTTTTGGAGTATTGACGACAAACCTAGTTGAGGGACTAATGTGTTCATGAGAATTGCAGGATAACACAGGTAGAAGTCCCTCATTGATTCAGTTTTTCTACCAGAGATGACCCCCAAAAATGTATGAAGACATTGAAGTCAAAGGTGGTATATGAAGATATTCACTTTGAAGACTATGACAAAAGAAGACACGTTATGAAGCCTATGGAGCTCGAAGACTTAGATCTTTCGTAGTTCTTTTTCTTGTGTATTGAGTCATAGGAACCACCGTACTGTTAAGTGGGGTCCAGGAGAACCAGTCAGAATGACTGAAGTGATGCCTAAACCAAAACCTATGTCTTCGAGTGAAGACAATGAGAGCGAATCTTGTCCAGAGCCGGACAAGTCAGCTTTGCTTGTAGCCCAAGTAAAGTTGCCATGAGAGTTTGAAATCTGACCGTTGCGACACGTGTCAGTTCCTTAGTGACCCAGGGTCATTTCGGACAAATCAGGTCGGGTTGCCAAGTGGCTATAAATAGCCCACCCCCTACAACCATAAATGGTCGACTGCTCAGATTTAAGTGCACGGCTTTTGTCGTTTGAGAGCAACCCACCTCGAAGCCTTTGAGAGAAAATTCCTAGTGAGGAGAAAAGCCCTAACCACCCAGAGCCAGAGAACATTGGGCATCACTTAAGTCTTCTTGTCTGTGTGATCTAAAGACTTATTACACTTGAGGACTGTGAATCCTCCAGATGGTTAGGCGTCGCGTTCAGAGCATCCAAGAGACATTGTGGATTGCCAGTGAACGAAGTCTGTGAAGGTTTGGGAGTCTACTTTGAAGACTTACCAGAGTGATTGGGCGAGGACTATGTGACCTTAGCTCAAGGAGAATACGGTGAGGACTTGGTGTCCTGAGCTGCGTGTTCAGGACTGGGTGTCCGGGACTATGTGTCCTAAGGATTAAATACCTAGCCGCTCCAACCAGACATACAGTTGTCACAGAAATTGGAACTGGTCCAACACATCATTGTCTTCAACGAGTCACGGGTTTCATCTTCACTCCCTTTTTCCTTACTATTACTCATTGTGAAGCCATTGCATGCTTGCTCTATCTTTTGTCTTCACAACGTGAATGTATGATCTGTTTGGCTTCATAACTTCTTCCCACCTGATCCTTATTACACTTCAGCTGTTTGTCATTGCGCTTTCACTTTATTGAATACTTGACTATGGCTGGCCTAGTGTAATCTAACTTCCGCTGCATAGTAATAGGCATAATCTTCGCTGTTTGTCTTCATAACTCCCATGTTTTGAAGACGTTCATAAAAATCGCCTATTCACCCCCCCTCTAGTCGATATAACGCACTTTCAGGGACCTATGGGACAAGTTGATTGAGCAAGGTAATTACCGGCGCAGAGAGGCAGACAGAGAAGGTAACTGGGACAGGAGGGGAAAGGAACACATTGTTGAACATGGGTCTGATGAATATGAGGAGAGATATCGGGGCCATTGGGCTAATGAAGAGGACAGATCGGGTGTACCCTTTATGCATGGCGGACCCGTTATGCATGAGGAAAGGAGCCGACGTAGAGGGTACTATGTTCGCAAGCCTCGCCTGGAGGGCAACTACCAGCAGGGCAACTCATCTTCAAGGATGGATTTGGACAGTAGAAAAAGAAGGCCAAAGCAAATGTGGGTGGCCAAGGGGGAACTAGACAGGCAGGGTGCTAGTGATGGGTTCATTCGCGATACAAGGCGTAAGACGTCTTCAGTGTTTGACCGCATTACTGAGAAGGATGATGGACCGGCGGACCCCGAGGACCGGGGCCGCCGAGAGCAATGAATATCTTGGCCTGGAACTGTCGGGGACTGGGTTGGACTCGACAGTGGGCGAACTCAGAGACCTGATACGGTCGTACAACCCAGCGGTGGTGTTTTTGAGTGAGACAAAAAAGACGGCGAGGGCACTGGAGAAGCTGAAGTGGAGTTTGGGATTTAGAGATGGGCTGGCTGTTGATTGTAAGGGGAGGAGTGGTGGTACTGCTCTTTGGTGGCGTGACAATGTGCAGGTGACAATCCGGCCTTGGTGCCAATATTTCATAGATGCCGCGGTGGTTTTCGAGGGGAAGACCTATAGAATCACCGGATTTTATGGGGAGCCTAAAACGGAACTACGTTCGAAATCATGGGATGCTTTGAGATATCTCAGAAGGCAGGATGACCAACCGTGGATCGTATTGGGGGACTTCAACGAGGCACTTCTTTTGACTGAACAGCATGGTGGTAACTTGCGAAGTTCTGCGCAAATGGATGAATTTCGTGAGTGTCTGGCTGATTGCGGTCTGGCCGACATGGGATATTTTGGATTTCCGTTCACATGGGATAACAGAAGAGAGGGGGCTGTCGTGGTTCTAACTCTGACAGTGATGTAGGGGGGTATGTATGGAGAGGCTAGATCTTAGCTATGGAGGAGTTGTAAGCACACGAGGATTACGAGTTCAGGCCCTTCTCGGAGGAAGTAACAGCCCTACGTCTCGATGCCCGTAGGCGGTCAACTGAATTATGTGTGTATGAATAACAGGGGTGCCAACCCTTGATACTGAGGTGGGGGTGGCTTATATAGAGTTCGCCAGGCCCCTCCAGCCCTCAGTAATGCAAGGTTTAAAGTACATTAAGACTGGGGGTTACTGGTAATGCCCCTAATGAAGTGCTATGATGACCATAAAAGCTACTTAAACACCGACCGTTTGCGTGAAGGGTGACTTTAGATCTCCTGGCAGTCGAGTAGTTGGAATTTGGTCGAGTGATTGCTTCGTGGTCGAGGGTCTTGAATCTGTCGAGTGAGATACCTCCAAGTCGATTGAAAGGTGACTTCTTCTAGGGATGTCCTTGGGTAGGGTACTTAGGACAGGTCCATGTCCCTATCCTAGGTACGTCCCTTCATCATTAGCCCCCGAATGGATCGAGGTTCGAGTGGGGAAGGAGTTGGGGATCTTCCCGACTGGTTCTTCATGTTATATGAATGTCTTGTTTTGGATCAATTGTCACGGATGACGTCGTCAACTTCTTTAAGTCGCCTTGATCCATTCTTGGCCTCTTGTCGAGTGAATTTCTTTACTTGTGAAGTTCTGAGTGACGGTGTGAAAGGGATCCTCTGTTTGACGAGTTGTTCTGCGGCCGGCGGATTTTGGGGGATCTGAATTTCGGGAAGCGCACGGGACGGGGGCGGCCGCAGTAATCGGATGGGATAGGATGGAAGCTCCTCGATCCCTGCGCCACCTTTTTCGCCACGTACCGCACGTGCGCCCGTTGCGGGATTTGACGGGATTGCCTGGGCCTACCAGTCAGCCACTCGGAAGCGACCTCTTATAAGCTGCCGGCTCGGGACCCCCGAACAGTGCACCTTCACTTTTCCCCCTTCCTTCACAAGATCCTCCGCCACCTCCGCTCCCACCTTGGTGCCATAGGTCTGTTCGAGCTTCGCCGGCGACGATGGTGAAGGAGAAGACGTCGGCTCTAGAGCGCGCGAAGAAGGCGGCGGTGTAGGGGAAAGGGAAGAAGTCCGCTCAGGGCGGATCTTCCTCGAGGACTGCTCTGTCCAAGGATTGGATCCAGGGCAACTGGATGCCGTCGATGATTCGGCAGGATGATCTCAATGATCTGGTCGAGGGGGGATTCATTCCCCACGAATCTGCGCGCCTCCCGAGGAAAGAAGTCAAACCCCAGCCTCTTGATGGTGAGTGCGTCCTCCTCGCCACCCATATCGATCGTGGATTCTCTCTGCCTCCTCATCCTTTTTTCCGAAGCTTCTTGAACTTCTTCGGAGCGCAGCTCCACCACTTTACTCCCAATTCTATTGTGTATCTTGCTGCTTTCGTTTCCTTGTGTGAAAACTTCTTGGGTTACCGCCCCCATTGGGGACTCTTCAAGCACATCTTCAATTGCCGCTCTCAGTCAGTCAAGAAGGCCAAGTCGAGTGACGAACGGACGCAGGTGATCTAGCTGTGCGGGGGTCTGGCGATCCAGATGAGGGGAAAAAGTTCCTTTCCGTCTATCACTTTTCCCGAGTCAGTCCGTGGGTGGCAGTCGACTTGGTTTTACTGTAAAGACCAGGTGACCCCAGGACAGTCGACTGGGCTTCCTCCTTTTTCTCTGAATTGAGCACAAAAACCTGCCTCTCTGAAAGTGACGTTGGAGGAAAAGGCGCAAGTCAAGGTGCTGGTCGGTCGAGTGGTTCAGCTTGTCCGCGAGGGTGTGACTGGCATGGACTTGTTGGAAGTCTTCCTTCGGAGGCGCATCCAACCGCTTCAGGCTCGTGACCACCCGATGTGGCTGTACTCGGGTCTCGAAGACACCACTCGGATTCACCCAGAGGAGGTCACTAACAAGATGTTGGAAGGGTGGCTGTCGAGTATCACAGGGAACAAGGAGAACCCCCGAGGAGCCAGGAGGATTCCTCCACTCGACCAAACATACGAAGCGGACAAGGTCTGACCTTGCGTTTCCGACTGTGATCTTGCTTTCTTTATTTGTTCTTTTTGGATCAGTCGATTGACTTTTGTCTTGTTTGTTGTCCTCTAGGCCACTACTGAGATGTACTCGACACCCAATGGAGCACAGGAGCAAGCCGAGGAAGGAGAGGCGAGTGGAGGCGAAAGTGGAGACGAGGGAGAAGAGTGGGAATCTGACGGCGAAGGAGAGGGGGATGACGACGACGACTCTAGTGAAGAGGAGGAGGAAGAAGTCGAACCTCCCCGCTCGGAACGGTGATCCAAGCTTACACACGACCCTGCGCGGGAACGTGGTAAGGCGACTGTCCCTGTTGGGCAGTCGTCGAAGCGCCCTCGGACCTCATTTCCAGCGCCAACAGAAAAAGCTCCCAAGCACCCACGCGCGACGCCGTCCAAGCCGCCCAAGGCTCTGCCCAAGATGAAGATGACTGTCCCCACCATTTCTGGGTAATAGTAGAATTTGTTTTCCTTTGTCGAACGTGACGGACTCTTGGTCGACTCATTGAATAAGCTGACTGACTTTCGAAATTTGCAGTGCTGCCACCTCGGAGATCTCCACCAAGGACGATGATCAAGAGATGGAAGACGCTGTTACCTCCATCCCCGGTACGATTACCGATGATCTGCTTTTAGTCGACTGACGATTTCTTATAATTCCGGTCGATTGGATTTTTCTTGTAGCTCCTCCTCATGTCATTGACCTCCCCGATGATGACAACGAAGTGCCGATGAGGGCGCGAAGGAACAGGAGGGCGCCGGCTGGCAAGACCCCACAGACTACTCCGGCGCCTGAGGCCGCAGTCCGGGAGGGTGGTGATACCACTCGGGTTTCTGTGACCTTCGCTGAACCTCTGACGAGTGTCCGGCCTTCGACGTCGACTGCAAATCCACCTTCGCTTTTTGCCACACACCACGTCCCTGAGGACCAAGTGGGTGCCGCTAAAGAGGCTATACGCCAGGTGGGGATCATGATGGAGCAAGTGAAGGTGGTTCGGGAAGCTAGCCAAGCAGCTTATGACGCGAGCTCAGCTCTTCAGAGCAACGTCCAGGTCAGTCAATACACCGCTTGTTCTATTAGGATATGCTATCTGAAGAATCTCTTTTCCGAAGATCTTTATATCTGTACGCCCACTGGGTGTGTCTATTAATCTTTTTGACGAGTGGGGGCACGCTAAGTGCACCCATTGGGTGTAGTCCCCGAGACTACGGTGGACTGCTGGCAGTCGACTGTAGTCTTTATATTGTGTTGCTTTAGCTGAACTTCTTCACTCGGTCTAGTCAGTCCATGTCGAATGGAACTGTACACGGTCGGCTGCGGGTAGTCAATTTTTTTTGGTCGAACCAATGGTGGCACGCTGAGTGCACCCACTCGGTGTAGTCCCCGAGACTACTGTCGAATGTTTTTGATTCGGCTGTAGTCTTAGAAACGCCATCATTGTCTCTTGGTTACTCGGAAGCAACTTATCTTGGATGTCTGTCGACTGATTTTTTGTAGAAATCCTGTGAACTTGTGGCTCGCTACACTGAGTTGGAGAACAAACAGATCCAGCTGAACCTTCCCTTGAAGCTTGCTCAGGAGAACTTGCAGAAGGCGAGGGACAAAGCAAAAGGTATGACTGGTGAGCTTTTGTCGACTGTCCTTTCTTTCTGGCCGTCCTCGATGTTGATCTCACTTGCTGTTTCGCAGACAAAATGGAGGAGGCTCCAAAGAAGAAGGATCAAGACCTTGCCGAAGCGCAGAAGGAGGCCCTGAACAAAACGAAGCTTGCTCAAGAAAAACTGGCTTCAGTCGGTACTCTTGAAAAGGAAAACTCCAGGCTGAAAACTGCTCTCGACGCGGCTAATCGAGAGGCCAGCCGTCTGAAGAATGGCAATATAGCTCTAAATGACAAGGCAAGTGAACTGGCGGGGAAGAGGAATGATCTGGAGGCTTATCTCGGTGGACTCGCCAAGAAGTTGTTCGTCATGCTCGAGGGTAATTACTCCGGCCCGACTGACTTGCAGTTACCAAATCTGTGTAGAGCCACTGACTTATCCTTGAATTGTGTTTACAGAATTCTGTCAGAACTTTGAAGAGGAGACCATTCGAGTGGAGACAGACTTGGACCCCATCAATTCTCCAGTGAAGGACGAGGCTGCTATGAACGTGCTCCGACTGGAATCTCGTGTTGCCGGCGTTGTTGACTATCTTGCTAGGTTTAAGGTTGCGATGTCACGGATCGACACGTCGCTCTGGCCTAGGATGACGCTTCAGAATGACCTCGAGTCCCTGATGACTCGACTGAATGAAGTCCCAGGTCGAGTGGCGGAATGGAAGAAATCTTCTGCTAGATGTGGCGCTGAGGTCGCTCTGTCTCTGGTCCGCGTCCACTGGAAGGAGGCGCGAGAAGAAAAGTTGGCCGCCATCCAAGTTGCCAATACTAGGAAGCACAACTTTCAAGACTTCATGGAGACTTTCATTGCTTCTACCACTCACATTGCAGATGGGATCGACTTGGACGAGTTCGTCACCCCTTCCAGTCCTCCGCATGAGGAATAAAAACTTTTATGCTTCACTTTAAATTTGCCTCGGAATGCCGAGTGTATTTTGTAACCGTTAAACTCTATCGAGCTGGAGGCTCGAGTACTTTGATCTGCGGTCTAGAACCTTTGGATCTTATCTGAACTTGATTTATCGTTGAATATCTTCATGAATTATCCGTCGAATAGAACTTGTTCTTCACTCGAAATAACTTTGTATTTGTGGTGCAACTCCGAAGGAGAAGGTAGCAGTCGATTTGCACCTCGTCGTCCTTGCGGATTGGGATGTGTTGCGTACTTAGGCGAGCACTGGGCTGCAGCTAAGCCTCCGAGTGGAAGGTCTGCTCTCCACTCGGTAGGATTTTAAAAACTTAGGGCGAGTACTAGACTGCAGCTAAGCCCCCGAGTGGGAGGTCTGCTCTCCACTCGGTGGGATTTCTTCAAACTTAGGCGAGTACTGGACTGCAGCTAAGCCCCCGAGTGGGAGGTCTGCTATCCACTCGGTAGGATTTTTTCAAACTTAGGCGAGTACTGGACTGCAGCTAAGCCCCCCGAGTGGGAGGTCTGCTCACCACTCGGTAGGATTTTTAAATACTTAGGCGAGCACTGGGCTGCAGCTAAGCCTCCGAGTGGGAGGTTTGCTCTCCACTCGGTAGGATTTTTAAACACTTAGGCGAGCACTGGGCTGCAGCTAAGCCTCCGAGTGGGAGTCTGGCTCACCACTCGGTAGGATTTTTAAACACTTAGGCGGGCACTGGGCTGCAGCTAAGCCTCCGAGTGGGAGGTTTGCTCTCCACTCGGTAGGATTTTTAAACACTTAGGCGAGCACTGGGCTGCAGCTAAGCCTCCGAGTGGGAGTCTGGCTCACCACTCGGTAGGATTTTTAAACTCTTAGGCGAGCACTGGGTTGCAGCTAAGCCTCCGAGTGGGAGGTTTGCTCTCCACTCGGTAGGATTTTTAAACACTTAGGCGAGCACTGGGCTGCAGCTAAACCTCCGAGTGGGAGTCTGGCTCACCACTCGGTAGGATTTTTAAACACTTAGGCGAGCACTGGGCTGCAGCTAAGGCTCCGAGTGGGAGTCTGGCTCGCCACTCGGTAGGATTTTTAAACACTTAGGCGAGCACTGAGCTGCAGCTAAGCCTCCGAGTGGGAGTCTGGCTCTCCACTCGGTAGGATTTTTTGAAACTTAGGCGAGCACTGGGCTGCAGCTAAGCCTCCGAGTGGGAGTCTGGCTCGCCACTCGGTAGGATTTTTAAACACTTAGGCGAGCACTGAGCTGCAGCTAAGCCTCCGAGTGGGAGTCTGGCTCGCCACTCGGTAGGTTTTTTTTTACAAACTTAGGCGAAACGGATTCGCAGCTAAGCCACCCACTGGGGGATTTCACACGCAAACAAAAGCAACAACAATTATAGGAAAATTTGTAACACTCTTGTCTTTGATAAATAGACTACAGAAGTTTTTCTTATTACATCTCATCCGAGTGAGAATTCAAGTGTGAAAGGGGCGGAGCAGTTCTGCATTCCAAGCTCGTGGCTCATCGATCTGGCAATCGACATTGTAAAGGTGATACGCTCCATTGTGGAGGACTCTGGTGACGATGAAGGGACCTTCCCAGGTAGGAGCGAGCTTGTGTGGTTTCTGTTGATCCACTCAGAGGACCAAATCTCCTTCTTGGAAGGCTCGACTCTTCACATTTCTGGCATGGAATCGACGCAAGTCTTGCTGATAAATGGTCGATCGGATCATAGCCATTTCTCTTTCTTCTTCCAGGAGGTCGACTGCGTCTTGCCGGGCTTGTTCTGCTTCATCTTCGGTATAAAGCTCGACTCGGGGTGCATTGTGAAGTAGATCACTCGGCAGGACTGCTTCCGCTCCGTAAACCAGAAAGAACGGAGTTCTTCTAGTCGACCGATTCGGGGTAGTCCTCAATCCCCACAGAACTGACGGAAGCTCGTCGACCCAAGTGCCTGCTGCGTGCTTGAGATCACGCATCAGCCGAGGCTTTAGTCCTTTGAGAATTAGACCATTTTCCCTTTCTGCTTGTCCATTCGACTTGGGGTGGGCGACCGATGCGTAGTCGACTCGTGTGCCTTGAGAGGCGCAAAAAGCTCTGAACTTGTATGAATCAAAGTTTGACCCATTGTCGATGATGATGCTATGCGGGACTCCATATCTGAATGTTAACTCTCTGACGAAACTGATAGCAGTGCAAGCATCAAGATTCTTGATAGGCTTAGCTTCAATCCATTTGGTAAACTTGTTGACTGCTACAAGCACATGTGTGAAACCGCTCCTGCCTGTTCTCAATGGGCCAACCATGTCCAGTCCCCAAACAGCGAAGGGCCAGATGAGTGGAATGGTCTTCAGGGCTGATGCAGGCTTGTGCGACATGTTGGAGTAGAACTGGCACCCTTCACACTTGTCGACTATCTCTTTTGCCATTTCATTCGCTCTTGGCCAGTAAAATCCCGCTCGGTATGCTTTAGCCACAATGGTCCGAGAGGACGCATGATGACCACAGGTCCCCGAGTGGATATCATCAAGGATTATCTGACCTTCTTCTGGTGTTATACACTTCTGACCGACTCCAGTCGCGCTTTCTCTATACAACTGTCCCTTTATGACTGTAAAGGCCTTGGATCGACGGACGATCTGTCGAGCCTCTTCTTCGTCCTCCGGGAGTTCCTTTCTCAGGATATACGCGATGTACAGTATCGTCCAGTCAGGGGTGATTGCCAAAACTTCCATGATTAGGTCGACCACTGCCGGAATTTCAACTTCAGTCGGATCTGTGGCACTCTTTGGCTGCGGGGCTTCATCTGTAAAAGGATCTTCTTGGACTGATGGTGAGTGGATGTGTTCCAAAAACACATTGCTGGGGATGGCTTCTCTCTTGGAGCCTATCTTTGCCAAATCATCAGCCGCTTGATTTTTCAGTCGGGGGATGTGATGAAGCTCTAACCCCTCGAATTTCTTCTCTAACTTTCTCACTGCATTGGAATAACCGGTCATAGCTGGACTTCTGACGTCCCATTCTTTCATCACCTGATTAACCACCAAATCTGATTCGCCATAGACCATGAGGCGACGGACGCCGAGTGAAATGGCCATGCGCAACCCATACAAAAGTGCTTCATATTCTGCTTCGTTATTGGAGGAATTGAAGTGAATCTGGAGAACATATCTGAGCTTATCTCCTCGGGGGGAAACCAATACTACCCCAGCACCGGAACCATTCAGCATCTTAGATCCATCGAAGAACATGGTCCAGTGCTCCGAGTGAACTTGAGTCAGAAGTTGCTGTTCGATCCACTCGGCCAAGAAATCTACAATTGCTTGGGACTTGATAGATTTCTTTGCCTCAAACTTGATATCTAGGGGAAGAAGTTCAATCGCCCATTTGGCCACTCGACCAGTTGCATCTCTGTTGTGCAAAATCTCTGATAGTGGAGCGTCGCTGACAACTGTAATGGAATGATCAGAGAAGTAATGTGCAACCTTCTTCGTGGTCACATAAATCCCATATACAAGCTTATGGTAATGAGGATATCTTTGCTTTGAATGAGTCAAAACTTCAGAAACATAATATACTAGGCGCTGAACTTTGAAGGCCTTTCCTTCTTCTCCCCGCTCGACCGTAAGTACTGTACTGACAACTTGTCCTGTGGCTGCAATGTAAATCAGCAAAGGCTCCTTGCTGATTGGGGCAGCAAGCACCGGCTGGGTGGAGAGCAAAGCTTTGAGCTCTGTAAACGCTGCATCAGCTTCTGGAGTCCACTCGAACTTGTCGGACTTCTTCATCAGTCGGTAAAGAGGCAATGCCTTTTCACCGAGGCGAGAGATGAATCGACTTAAAGCGGCCAAGCATCCTGTAAGCTTCTGGACGCCATGCACACGCACAGGACATTTCATCCAGAGTATAGTACCAATTTTTTCAGGATTGGCATCGATTACCCGTTTGGAAATGAGAAAACCGAGTAACTTCCCACCTGGAACTCCGGACGTGCACTTTGACGGATTGAGCTTGATATCAAACCTCCTGAGGTTGGCAAAGGTTTCAGCAAGGTCAGTCAGTAGGTCGGAACCCTTCCGTGACTTGACCACAATATCATCCATGTATGCCTCCACATTCTGACTGATTTGAGTGAGCAAACACTTCTGAATCATCCTCATGAACGTGGCTCCGGCATTCTTGAGGCCGAACGACATGGTGACATAACAGAAGCACCCGAATGGAGTGATGAAAGCTGTTTTGATCTCGTCGGGCCCATACAGACGGATCTGATGGTACCCGGAATAGGCGTCTAGGAAAGACAAACGCTCACATCCCGCAGTCAAGTCGACTATCTGGTCGATGCGGGGGAGAGGAAAATGATCTTTCGGGCAGGCCCGATTGATATGCTTGAAATCAATGCACATGCGAAGTGACTTGTCCTTCTTGGGGACCATGACAACATTGGCGAGCCACTCGGAGTGGTAAATTTCTCGGATGAACTCCGCTGCTAAGAGTCGAGCCACCTCCTCGCCAATGGCCTTCCTCTTCTGGACGGCGGACCGTCGAAGATGTTCTTTCACAGGTTTAAATTTTGGGTCGACTCGTAGACGGTGCTCAGCAAGCTTCCATGCGAAGATGTCCCAGTTCTCACGGAGGAACTGGATGAGCGCTTCTTCCTATTTGGAGTCGACCGTCGTTGAGATGTGAGTCGGAGCAGCGTTTGGATCGGTCAGGTGAATGTGAACTGCCTTCGTTTCACCGGACGACTGAAAAGCTGATTCTGAAGCAGGCTTCTTAGCTCATAGCAACTCACTCGGATCTGCAGTCTTCTGATACTCTTGCAGCTCGACCACCGCCATCTGAGCGTCAGCAATCTTTGAGCCTTTCTGAAAACACTCTTCTGCTTTCTTCCGATTGCCTGTAACAGTGATCACACCTTTGGGACCAGGCATCTTCAATTTGAGATACACATAACATGGTCGAGCCATGAAGCGTGCATAAGCTGGCCTGCCCAAAATAGCATGATAAGCACTTTGGAAATCCACAACTTTGAATGTCAACTTTTCCTTGCGGTAATTCTTGGAATCACCGAAAACCACATCAAGAGCAATTTGGCCGAGTGACTCGGCTTTCTTCCCAGGAATGACTCCATGGAAACTCATGTTACTGGTGCTGAGCCTGGACATCGGAATGCCCATCCCTTTCAATGTTTCTGCATATAGTATGTTCAAACCGCTGCCTCCATCCATCAGGACTTTGGTCAGTCGAGTGCCTTCGACAACTGGGTCGACCACCAGAGCTTGCCTCCCAGGGGTGGCAATGTGCGTAGGGTAATCAGACTGGTCGAATGTGATGGCAGTCTGGGACCACATCAGATAATTGGGTGTTGCCGGAGCAACCATATTTACCTCACGGTTAATAACCTTCATTCGACTTTTGCTCTCAACATCAGCAAAAATCATCAGGGTGGAATTGACCTGGGGGTACCCATCGTCACTATCTTCCTTGTCCTCAACTTTGTCCGACTCCTTTTCCTTATCTTTGGACTGCTTGCCCTGAAACTGCTGAATCAGAAGCCGACACTGTCGAGTGGTATGCTTTGGGTAAATGAATTTACCCTCTTCATCTTTCTTGGTGTGGATGTGACACGGTAAATCCAAAACATCATTTCCATCTTGGTCTTTAACTTTCTTGGGGTTCCAAGGTCCTTTGGGTTTTCCCTTAAATTTTCCCTGGGTTACGGCCAGGGCCTCCCCAGGAGTGGCTGGCTCGGCTTTCCGCTCTGTTTCCGACTGGAATTTCCTCCGGTTTCCTGGGCGACTGCTTTTTGCTTGCCACTCCGGAGTCGATCCTCATCTTCACCATTAGCGTATTTGGTGGCAATCTCCATCATCCGATTCAGAGACATCTCTCCGGTTCGACCGAACTTCAGATTCAATTCTCTGTACTTAACGCCTTCTTTAAAGGCACAAACTGCTTGATGATCTGGTACATTTTCAACTGTGTGATGCAATGTGATCCACCTCTGGATGTAATCCCTCAGAGTTTGACTCGGTTTCTGCACGCAAGACCACAATTCCGTAAGGCATGCAGGTCGCTTGCATGTTCCTTCAAATGTGGTGACAAACACTCGGGAGAGATCCTCCCAAGTGTAAATGTTGCTGGGTGCTAACTGATTCAGCCACGCTCTGGCCAAGCCTTCTAACATGAGAGGCAGGTGCTTCATGGCTACCTCATCGTTCCCACCGCCAATCTGGACAGCCACACGGTAATCTTCGAGCCAAGTATCGGGCTTGGACTCACCGGTGAACTTACTAACTCCAGTCGCCAACCTGAAGTTGGGAGGAATTACAGCGGCTCTGATGGCTCGACTGAAACACTCCGGCCCTGAAACATGTACTCTGCTACTGGTAGGCGTATCTATGTCGTGGCCTTCTCGGTGAGCTCTATTCCTGTCGACCAAACCTTGAACGAAGATGGATCTCGCATCAAAGCCTGGTTCCCTGGGGTCGACTGGAATTCTCCGCCCAACACTATGAGGGCGTCTGTCCACCTGCTGTCGAGGCACATATGATCCACTCCTCGGGGGAGGGGTTGGCACTCGACGTCGATCATCACGATCGAATCGGTGATCATACTGCTCATTCCTTCTGTACTGATCACGCCGGTCTCCACGTCCCTCACGCCTCGGAGGCGATCTTGGGCTGTGAGCCAACTGGACTGTATCCGCTGCAACGGATCGACTGTGGATCCTGTTCCGCGACTGAGAAACAGCGGAATTCTGGTCTCCCGCTGCCCGGAGCAACGCTCTGATTTGCAACAAGCCTCTGCGAGCCTCTGACTGGGAGGGCTGAATCGACTCTGCTATACGGGCCGCAGCCGCCAAATTCTGAATCGGAGTACGATATACCTACGGGGGCGTAAAGAGTTGACATCGACTGGATTCTGGAGCCCGTTGACGCGCTCGCCCGTCGAGTATTCGCTGGAGATTCTCCAGTCGAGTCCGCTCGGCCAAGTTAGCCAAGCGCGCGTCCTCCAAGGCTCGGGCCTCGGGGGTTTCTCCAACGATAGGAGTGTGGAGTGCATCCATGTTCCGGCGGCGAAGTTCCTCCCGCTGCAACGACGTGAGAGGCTCAGGGAGATACTCCCCGTGAGGACGCACGGGTCGCCCTCATCCGCACCTTCGTCAGCGCGGGGGAAACCGGGAGGACTGTGTGCCCCATCGATCACCAGAACCTCTGCAGTTGGGTCACTGCTGTCGCATTCGGATGCGGTCTCTGCGGAGCCAGTCGACAGGTCGAACATGCCGTAGAGGGATTCGTTGGGCTCGATTGCCGTGACTTGTGGGGTGGCCGACTGGCGGGCCACCGGATGCCTCACCCACCTCTGAAGCCTCGACCGACCGGAGCGCTTGCGCCGGCGAGAAACAGGGAGGGGAGATGCCACGGGAGCCGACCGATACTGGGTCAACGGCTGCCGCAGGAGGACACCACGGACGCATGTGCGAAAGTGCGTCACCCCGCGGACGGGGAGCGCGTTGACGTCGAGTGGAGCCTCCTGAAGCCAAGCGGAGTCGTCGGCGATGAACGTGAGCGCGCGGAGACGGATCTCGCGGCCCTCCACCAAAGCTCCGCCCGAAACCATGATCAAGGAGATCGGAAAAAATCGCAACTTCTCAAACTAGGCGCTAAGACTCCTAGCCCCACGGTGGGCGCCAACTGTCGTGGTTATAACGCTGACAGTGATGTAGGAGCGTATGTATGGAGAGGCTAGATCTTAGCTATGGAGGAGTTGTAAGCACACGAGGATTACGAGTTCAGGCCCTTCTCGGAGGAAGTAACATCCCTACGTCTCGGTGCCCGGAGGCGGTCGACTGAATTATGTGTGTATGAATAACAGGGGTGCCAACCCTTAATACTGAGGAGGGGGGTGGCTTATATAGAGTTCGCCAGGCCCTCCAGCCCTTAGTAATGCAAGGTTTAAAGTACATTAAGACTGGGGGTTACTGGTAACGCCCCTAATAAAGTGCTATGATGACCATAAAAGCTACTTAAACACCGACCGTTTGCGTGCAGGGTGACTTTAGATCTCCTGGCAGTCGAGTGGTTGGAATTTGGTCGAGTGATTGCTTCGTGGTCGAGTGTCTTGAATCTGTCGAGTGAGATGCCTCCAAGTCGATTGAAACGTGACTTCTTCTAGGGATGTCCTTGGGTAGGGTACTTAGGACAGGTCCATGCCCCTATCCTAGGTACGTCCCTTCATCAGGGGCTGACAATGTCCAAGTCAGATTGGACCGGGCAATGTGCAACGATGGCTTCTTGAGTTTGTTCCCTCATTCCTCTGTCGAACATATCATCACTGAGGAATCTGACCATAATGCTATCTTGGTGCGGGCTAGGGAGACGGCTCCCGATGCTGGTCAGAATGGGCCGCGAAGTTTTATGTATGAGGAGATGTGGACCAAGCATGAGGGATATGATGCTATGATTACTGATGCATGGAACAAAGCGGCATCTAATGGCCTGGGTGCAATGGGGATGGGAGAGAAGCTGAAGGCCGTGACTGGAGATTGCAGCACTGGGGACGAATAGTTTTTGGTTCGGTGAGACGGCAGATTAAGAATCTCAAGATTAATCTTCAGCATGCTAGACAGAGGGCGCTTGTCTCTGGATCCTCACTGGAGGTCCGAGACCTGGAGGCTCAATTGCGCGAGCTCTATGAGCGGGAGGAAATAATGTATAAACAAAGATCTAGAGTGGGATGGCTGCGGGAGGGTGACCATAATACTCGTTACTTTCAAAACCGAGCAAGCCACAGAAGTAGGAAGAACACCGTTTGCGGTTTAAGGAGGGAGGACGGCAGTAAGTGTACCTCGGATGAGGGGATGCGTGCTATGGCGGCATCGTTTTATGCCAACCTTTTCACTTCGGAGGGGTCTACCGGTTCGGACAGGATTATTGTACTTATGGATGAGGTTGTCACCCATGACATGAATGGTCATCTTACTGCTGCTATTTCGGATGAGGAAATCGAACAAGCACTGTTTCAGATCGGGGCGACGAAAGCACCGGGACCGGACGGGCTGCCTGCGTTGTTCTATCAGAGACACTGGTCTCTCCTAAAGCAGGATGTTTGTGCGGCCGTTCGTGATTTTCTTGCGGGCCGCGCAACTCCGGAGTCCTTCAACGACACAACTCTTGTGATGATACCGAAGGTCAACGCTCCGGAGCTGTTATCTCAGTTCCGGCCCATTAGTCTTTGTAATGTTCTGTATAAGGTGGCAGCAAAGGTCTTAGCTAACAGACTCAAGAAGGTTTTGCCTGTGATGATTTCTGAGGAACAAAGTGCTTTCGTACCGGGCAGGTTAATTACTGATAATGTCTTGGTCGCTTACGAGTGCGTGCATGCGATTCGTAGGAGGAAAAGAAAGAAACCCCTTTGTGCTGTCAAGTTGGATATGATGAAGGCGTATGATCGAGTGGAATGGTCTTTCCTTGAGCAGGTGATGAGCCGTCTGGGCTTTGCACAGGGGTGGGTTGACATGATCATGAGGTGTGTGAAGACTACCAGATTTGCTGTTAAACTTAATGGGGGGGCTATCGGATCTGTTTTTGCCTTCTCGGGGGCTCAGACAGGGAGACCCACTATCTCCGTACCTATTCTTGCTTTGTGTGGAAGGTTTTTTTGCTCTCCTAAAGAGAGCCCAGCAGGAGAAAAAGATTAGTGGAGTGTCATTTGGTGGCACTGGCCCCCATGTGATGCATCTCCTATTCGCCGATGACAGCATCGTGTTCCTGGAAGGGTCTCAGGGAAACCTGGAGGCTCTTAGGAACATCCTCCAAGTATATGAGCTTGCGTCGGGACAAAGGGTGAACTTACAGAAGTCACCCATCTTTTTTGGGAAAGGATGCTCGCAGGATAACAAAAACATGTTGAAGGGTGTGATTGGAATCCACTCAGAAGCCTTAAGTGAGAAGTATCTCGGGCTACCGACGGCGGTGGGCCGTTCTAAAGACGGTACTTTTAGGTATGTCTACGAGAGCTCAAAAGGGAAAGTGATGGGATGGAAAGGGCAAGGGCTCTCAAAGGCTGCGAAAGAAGTGCTTGCCAAGTTCGGGTTGCAAGCGACACCGACGTTTACCATGAGCTATTTCCGACTGTCAAAGAAAATGTGCCGGAACCTGACCTCTATCTCCTCAAACTTCTGGTGGGGATCAGCCCATGGAGAAAACAAGGTGCACTGGGTAGCCTGGGACAAAATGTGCTTGTCAAAGCGAGATGGCGGTATGGGGTTCCGTAACTTTAAGGTCTTCAACCAGGCTTTGTTGGGCAAGCAAGCCTGGAGGATTTTACAAACCCCGGACTCGCAAGATATTTCAAAGACTCCTCAATTATGAATGCTACATGTCCAGCAAATGGGTCGTTCACATTCTGTAGTATTCTTTTTGGCCAAGATTTGCTGCGGGAAGGGGCTGTGTGGCGGATTGGGGATGGCTCCAGGGTCCACATCCACCATGATAACTGGATTCCATGGAGGAATAGCTTGAGGCCACTGGGCCAAACTTTCCTCCCAGGCTCGACTCGAGTTGCTGATTTGTTGACACCTGATGGAAGTGCATGGAATGAGACTAAGGTGGATGCGATGTTCACCCTGAGTGATGCTGCTGACATCAAGCAAATACCTATAGGAGGCCCGGGAGTGGATGATTTTCTTGCATGGAATTTTACTAAAGATGGCATCTACTCTGTTCGCTCCGCCTATCATCTGGCCATGTCGTTAAGGCGGGCTCGAACCGGAAACCCAGGGTCGTCTTCTTCGGTTGCTTCCCACAGGAACTGGTTGGCTATGTGGGGCACACATGTCCCAAACAAGATTAAGGTTCATATATGGAGGCTGTTGCGCAATGGGCTGGCCACGGGGTCCGAGCTGCTACGAAGACGGATCAAGCCGGGCATTTTTTGCCCCGCTTGTGGACGTGAGGAGACCCTGCTTCATCGTTTCTGGAGCTGCCATCACTCGCGACAATTCTGGAGCTCCCTCGCCGAGTTGCGGTCGGTCCATGCGGCATCCCCACCGGATGGTACTCTATCTAACCATGAAGTTGGGCGGTGGCTATGGAACTGGCTGGGTGACGCTCGGGACGAGGAGAAAGAGATGACCATGCAGGGTTTATATGGACTTTGGCTTGCGCGAAATGAGGCTCGCGATGGGGTGCGGATCAAGAATCCATCGGCTGTGGCTGAGAAGGTATCCGGCCTTATGGATGAATGGACTGAAACGGTGTTGAAGAAGGTGCGGGTTGAGGCTAAACCCCCGCCTGAGAAGTGGCAACCTCCTGCGACCGACTGGGTTAAGCTTAATGTGGATGGTGCTGTTTCTCTGGCCACAGGCCATGGAGGAGGTGGTGTAGTTGCCAGAGATCACTCGGGGGCGTTCCGGGGAGCCATGGCTCAACCTTTTCCGAACTGCTCGAAACCGGAGTTGGTTGAGTTGATGGCCTGTAGACAGGCTTTATCTTTTGGGCATGAGCTGGGCATCCAACGGATACATGTTGAGATGGACTGTAGGGAGGCTGTCAGCATGGTTAACTCGACTCCTAAGAATCTGTCGGTCGCTGGCCCTATTGTGGAAGACATCAAAGCCCTTATGAGAGGCTGGGTAGGATGCAAGATCACGTGGAGAAGAAGAACGGCGAATCGGGCTGCTCACACGCTGGCTAAGGTTGCTGTAGGAGACGGAATAGCTCAAGTTTGGAGACTTGCTCCACCCGATTGTATTCTCTCTGTAATAGCTGACGAGCTACCTAACTCTTTTTAATTAAAGTATGTTGCTTTCCCTCAAAAAAAAAAAAAATCAGTGCAGGCCAAGGATATGATCGTTGCGGTGTGTGGTCGACGCATGTTGCGGCAAACGCACGCATCGGCAACAAACAATGGTGCAGATCAGCAAGAAGCTGCAGCAAGATTTATGGCCCCATACTGGGGGTGGCTGTTCAGCAATATGCTTTGTAATACCATACGTATTTGTCAATGTGTCCACGCTGTGACATTTTTTGATCGAGAGAAAAGCCACCCCCAGCGTATTTGTCAATATGCTTTGTAATACCATATGTATTTGTCAAGGTCCGTATTTTATTTATTGCATTTTTTTGATAAATGACATTTTCATTCGAACATTATATGTTCAAATGAAAACTAATAAAATGTGAACCTTGTATAATGCGTTTATATATATATATATATATATATATATATATATATATATTTATACCTACTATTAAAGGGAGGTGATATTCTTGGTTTCGTCCCGCTTTTTTTGGTCCCACTTTAATTAATTTTACGTATTTTTTTAAAAGGAAGGTGATATTCTTGGTTTTGTCCCGCTTTTTTTTGTCCCAGCTTCAATTAATTTCATGTATTTTTTTGAGACAATTAATTTCACGTATACTATTTGGTTTCATTACTTGCCACATGTTTTGGCCCAATGGAGGAAGCCCACCTCGCGGTGCACCGTGGCCTGGTCTGGGGATGGCAAAAAATAAAATTGCCGATGGGAGGGTTTGATCTCATAACCTGCCAACCAGCCACGCACAGTTTGTCCAACTGACCCAGCTACAGATATGGAAGGATTTTTTTTCCCGTTGCAACGCACGAGCCTTTTTGTTAGTTGCAATTAATAAAAGGAAATATCATGACCGCAAAAATAATAATATGTGCACTTGAAATTAATAAAAATATATTTGATATCTGAACTAATAATTAAAAATCACCAAGTTTATTGCAAGTTAAATTCTTTGTATCTAGATTAAAGAGAACGCCATGGAAATATATAAATAAATAATTTGAACTTCGATGACATGTATAGCTTCTAGTGGTGTCCACTCTCTCTCGAAACAGACTTTCACCCCGATTTATAAATAAAGCAACAACCACACAAAGTACAAGGCCGAACGATACAGGATGGTAAGGTAACCCTCTTACAAAGCCGATCTGAAGATAATCGGGGAACGCAGACCACAAGAGACTACGTGGCCAAAAGATAACACATGAAGGCCTGAGAACACCACCACACAACACCCTAGAACACCTAAGCTCCACCTCAACACCCTCGGGAGGGGAACGACGCCAGGCGTCGCCGCTATCGAGTCCACACGTACAAGGGTTTTCACCCAGAACCCAGGCATGGAGAGGAGCACCACGACGATGTCTTCAATAAGATAACAACTCCCTTGAGCGTCATTGTCATCGGCGAAAAAGCGCAGAGCTTTCGGTCGGAAGCTCCCCCGTGCCACCATGCATGAGGCCTTCAAGAGAGGCGCGACGAGTCCAGGTCCCCAGCTCCAGATCAGGGCACCACCACTGCCAAAGACAAAGGGCTCGCCCGAGCCACCCGCTGGCACACCTCTTGCCGCCCACATGACCAAGAGGTGTAGGCACCACCGCCGCCATGGTGCCCGCCGAAGAGCCAACAAGGCGGACCACCTTCCAGGACCACCGCCCCGGCATCCAATCCACAAGACACCATCGACCGCCCACTTCACAGTGCACAAACCGCGGCAGGAAAGCCCGACATCAGCCATCGAGCCAGGGTTAGCTCCAGCATAGTCGAGGTGTCCACGCCTGTAATCCCCACCAATCCAAGTCGACCACTTTGGGACATGACTCCTAGCTAGGCTGCCGACGGCCATTGTTGAGCCACCAGCTTAAACAACGCCAAGTCCGCTGCTTGAGGCACCGATCCAACCGCCGGCACACCGATGCCCCAACCACCACTACCACAAACCTCCACTGAAGCTATAACGTGATGGCGCCTCTCCAACCGGACCCCAATCACCCACCTTGGCCTAGCCGAAAATGACCCAACCACGCATAACCAGCAATGAACCCCGGGCAGGAGGACCATATGAAACTCCTGCCCTGTGACCCATCCACATCGCCAGCCTACTACCAACACCCGTACCCAGTGAAGACGGACGCCGACCCAACCATGGGGGCTGTACATGGAAGCCCGCAACTCCGGCCACCTAGCAGCCATTCCGGTGACCTTGTCCTATCTTGGCTCTGCGCACGAGGCCACCTCGCCTCCGAACACGCCCAGGCCACCACAAAACTACCGCAACCCCGCCTCCACTCCCGTAGGGAGAACCCGCAGCACAACCACCGGCCCCGAGCCCTAGCCCACCGGAGCAGCCTCAAGTCGCGCCGCCGAACCCTAGTCGGGCCCCAAGCTCAAATCCGTCAGGCAATCGTACCCCCCGCATCACCTCGAAAGAGGCGACGCCCGCGGAGCACGCCAGCCCCCACGTTGCCCAGAAGCTCTACACGCTGCCTCTGCCAGCCTCCCGTGTCGCCAAAGAAGTTGTCGGCACCGCGCCACCACGCCATCGCCTGAGGGGGCTGCCCCGCGACGTCCCTGCCTCACAGGAGGGGAGACCAGGTCCCCTTGACACCATCGGCCAAGCTTTGCCCGGCGGTGCACCCTGGCGGCGGCGAGGGGGAGAGGAGCCGAGGGAGAAGCTGGCAGCGGCGGAGTTAGGGTATCCGGGGTAGCAGGTCAGGCGAGTGGGATCTGAACCTTCGTTAGCCTGCCATCGCTCCCATTGGGTAAACCTCGACAAGCACGGTTTGATGCGTTGCAATGTGGTAACCGTCGGCAAACTTGGCCTTGAACCACTAGTTTCAGACTCAAGTAAGCTTCCCCAATAGTGTCTAGTACAACCTTTAAAACTAGACAAAAAAATTGACTACACAAAAATTACCAATATACTACACATACACTTTTTTGTACCAACTAACAAACATTTTTATTGACAAATTTACTACACAAAAATTACCAATGTACTAAGAAATATTGTTATTGACTTTTTTTTTGTACTAGAACAATGCCCATACATTGCAACGGGATATAAATATTCTACTACGTTAGCTTGTGATTTACATGTCAATAATAATGTGATTGTGTAAATAATTGTTTATCAAATTCTGATCGTGAACTACCTTATATTTTGATTAGAAATTTGGTAAGTAAATTAAAGTGGAATTTGTTCAGAAGGTAAGTAATTTAGATGATTGATTATCATATACATGAAATGTTGGATGAAGGGGTGGTGGGAAGAAAGGTGAAATGAAAACCTTACGTTTTTTTAAGTAGTAGAGATTTTACGTCTAACAGATAGAGTCACAATATTTTCAGTTTGATTTAGTTATAACATTGTATTAATTTGTTTTCAAAACCACTTAGGTATGGTTTGTCGATGCCTTGTTGGATAACTTAGGGCATATTCGGAACACACATATGCAAAACAAAAGAACATGAAGAAAAATAGGATTGGTTAAACAGAGGAAGCGGTAGTGAACTGTTGTTCGGTTCAGAGCTAAGAATGACAAGGAAAGCATCCGGAGTTTTATAGCTGTGTGAGTTTTTTTTCTTTGGGTAGATAATGAGTGCTCACTCACAGAATTTATAAGATAAAATTGTTTATTGACCTTCACACCTTCATGTTACATGTCTGTCAGCTCCATGCTTCAGGCTTCCGCCAAAAATGAGATTACAATTGCTGGTTTCAATTCTTTGGAATGGTTTCTGAATTGAAAACAATCCTCTGAAACATTGTTCACAATTCCTCCATTCCAAACGCTAGAAAAGGAAACTATTTCTTAAGAATAGTTTCCTTTGGAATTCCTTTAGAAATCGTATGTTCCAAACAAGCCTTTATTTTCAATTAAGTTGAGATGAATATTTATATTTGACGAGCTCAATCTTTGACTGGTGTAAAATATTTATACTAAACATGTATACTTTGTGACTGCAAACAATTTTATAAATATTAACATATACTATATTTATATAATTCTAATGTCTATCATAGGTTATTTAATAAAACTTGTGCCATTTTTTTATATTTTGAGACATTAACACACAGAAAATTGCTGGAAAAAACACGAGGCAAATTCAACAGAAAAAAAAAATACAAGACTTCACAAACTAATTTTGTAGTTTTATGCGTGCGTGTGTCTCGCTCTATATATTTTAAAATCCTTAAATATCTTTCTAGACGTCTTTACAATCTAACAAAAATCTGGATAGACGTTTGTAGTGTATGATTAAGTTTACAAATAGAAAAGGCTAAGTGCATGTAAGATGTTTATGATAAATTTGACATCCAATCATTGACTTATTTGTTTTATATATTTGCCCTGAAGTGAAAAGGTCCCCTCCCTATATATTTGCCTATGGCGGTTTTAGGTTTTATGCTAGATTACTTAAGTGGCAAGTGGAACTTTCTCGTTTTACCCTTTATCAGCATATTCTTGTGAGATTCAATAACTAGAGAAGTGGGTGAAGTACTGACTGAAACGAGTTCCGCCCAAACTTTCCTATAGAACTGTCCCATATTCCTCGTTGCACTGTCCATTTAAAAGCACGTCCTTCGGGGCGCATTGTGAAATATATTTCGCCCAAGTCTTAGAATGGAGATTGTAAATTATCTAGGAAGAACAAAATGAAGCGACTCTTTCTGAGTTGATTTCAGAATAGTTATACTCGGTCGACAATCATAGCTGTTAGTGGGAGATATTTTTACCCTGTAATTTACACGAACCTTAGTGTTTAAATAATATAATTTATAGTATCAATTTGAAAACAGCTATGTGTGCCTACAAAGGTAAAGTTTGCTTATGTGCGTTCATAGTGTGAATGTATCTGCACATATATGAGCGTCTGTGTGTTTCCAATAAAACTTGAAAACTGTTATGCCTCGGCCGTTTGAAAAAAGAAGAAGAAGACAAAACTTTTGAAAAAGAAGACAAAACTGCAAAGCGAAACAAAACAATAGAACCACAGTTCTGTTCACGCGTTGCTACAGTCCTTTTTTGTTCAAGCCAACTCAGACCTGATCATAGGCGCCCTATGCACCTAGATGGAGGGAGTAGTACAACTTGACATGAATAACCACTTAATTAACCAATCAAGCACATGTTTAGTCTCGTGTAGTTTCACATATAAAATCATCTTTGAACAATTTGACGCGCACTTTGACTACTTTCGTTCGTGGATAAACAAAACCAGATGTTTATGATAAATTTGCATATTACGATAAGTGCAAAGTAGTGCAATTTAATTTTTCTTCTTCTTTCTTAAAGGTTATATCACTGGAACTAATCCAGTATGCCTTGGAAAACTTTATTTTTTTTAGTTTTTTTAGTTTTATTTCATTTACTTTCTTTGTGAAGGGCAATACGATTGTCACTAATTTATTCCTCCTTACAAAATTTATTTCTCGCAAAAATACCACTATTTTATGCCTTTTCTTCCATATTATAGAAAGTGCATTTTCTATGTAAACTGTGTGCAATTTTTTTCATTATTTGCTTTAGTTTTGGAAGGCAATATCAGTGTTACTAATTCATTCTTCCTTAGGATTTAATTTATTTTACTATAGACCCAAAGCGGTGGGACCCTGGACAAGTGGAAGCTACGTGCACCGGGCTGCCCTTTTTGTATTAATTTATTCTTTAAGATGACACCACCACAAATGTTAGGATTTCAAGTGACTGGCTCTTTTCTTATTTGGTATTGGGTAAACAACTCTTAGTAATAAAAACCGTTGGTAATTAAAAAATGCCAATTCTAAGAAAGCTTAGGAAATACTTTGCTGATAGGGTATTTAAATTTTAATTTTTGGTGAAAATTTCATTATTATATGCATTTTCTTGCATAATATGAAAAGCACAATTTTAGTGTAAAATGTGTGATCTTTTTTTATTTCTTTGTTTTGAAGGTAAATACCAGTGTAACTAATTCATTCATCCATAGGAAACTTCATTTTATTTAATTATATTTTTATTCATTTATTCTCTAAGATGAAACCACCACAAATGTTAGAACTATTATTGGGTTAACACACCACCCCCCCCCCCCCCCCCAAGCCTTAGGCAAAAGATCAATCTTTGCCCTCTTTAGTTGTTCATATTGACTTTTGCCCCCCACCCCCCTAGATACCTGCCTAGCTCCGCCACTTACTAGTAGTACTAGGAAGAACACCAAAGACAGACACACAGCAACATACATGATTGACTGAAATAAGATTGCGGTCAGTCGACTGGCCCAAAAATGAAAATCAATCAACTTACACCTAGCAGATCCCATTGATTTACCCCCTCTCGAACGGGGTTAAACCTAGATTGCATTATAATACGACAGAATACAGCATCCCGTAGTAACATATGGTCACTGTATGTTTTATTGGTTTGATTTTAGAGGGGAATAATTTGCTTACCTTCTCCGAAAAAGGCTTCCGTCCCGCTTTATAAATAAAGTCACAACCAATACATATGGAGATATAAGGGCATCTCCAGCCGCGCCCCAGGAAGGCCTCCCCAGGCGATTTTTACGCGCCGGCGCCAAAAAAACGACCCAGTCGTGCCCCCAGGAGCCCGATTTTCGCCGGCCTGGGCCGAAAACAGCGCCGGCGGACCCAGGCCGAACCCGGCGCGTTGGGGGGCGCCCGGGGGCGCCGGTGCGAACTATTTTGGCGCCAAACAGTCGCGGGCCTGCCGCGTCAGCGACACGGCGCCTCGTCTTCCCCCAACGGCCTCGGTTCCCGCGGGGAATCAATGCCAAGGCTGCCGCCGGTCAGCCTTGCCATTGATTCCTCGCGTCACGGGACGGCGCGCCGATGCCCCCCCTTCCTCGCACGCGTACACACAGGTGCGGCGCGGCTATATAGCCGGTGGCCTGCACTCGCCTGTGCCCACACCAGCCCCGCCCCTTGCCGCCGCCCAGCTCCTCCCTCTCCCTACCTCTCCCGAGCGCCGCCGCCCAGCCCCTCCCTTTATCTCTCTACCTCTCCCAAGCCCGTCGCCATGGCGGAACGCTACCCCGGAGACGAGGCGGCGGCCAACGGCTTCGGCCGCCGTTCGCTCCGCGAGAGTCCTGGCTCCTGTTCCAGGCGAACATCCCGGCGCCGCCGGACATGCGCGCCGGGCCGACGGGGTGGAGGCTCAGCGCCGGTGGAGTGCCCATTCCCCGTTGCCCGACGACGTGGCGAAGCCGAAGTACTTCGCCGAGGAAGTCGAGGTCGTGTGCGCCTCCCTCATCGACGCCCAACTCTCCCTCCCCCAGTACGCCGCCGACAACCACGCGGCTTGGGCGGCGTATTTCGAGCGCCGCCAGCAGCAGCGCTTGGCGTCCATCAACGGCGCGCCGGTGGTTGGTGGCCAGCAGAACAGCGAGGGCGCCACCTGTGGTGGGGCGTCCCCGGCCGCACTCTCGAGGGCGTGCTGCCGTACCTCGAGGGCGGCAACGACCCGCCGTTGGCGTACCCGGCGAGGGCGGCCGCCTCGGCGCAGCACCGACGCGCCGGGCCATGGGCGCCAAGGAGGTTCGGGTCCTCCTCCTCCTCTTCCTCCTCACGATCTTCATCGCACTCCTCCGGCACTCTGGCCCTGCTCGGCGTCAAGGCCGAGCCCGCGGCGGAGACGCCGCTCGGCGGCGCACTTGCAGCGCCGGCATCGTCATCAACGAGGGCGGCCGAAGCGCCTACTCGTCGGCTCCTCCTCCGCGCTTCGTCAAGCCAAAGACGGAGCCGGGGCTCGCGCCGGTGAAGAAGGAGCCGGCCGCGCCGGTGACGACGGAGCTCGACGATGACGACGCGGCCCTGGAATGGGCGTGTAGGGACTCCATAGCGATGGAGAAGGAGCGCCTGGAGAAGGCGAAGGAGCGCCAGCGCGCCGCCCTGCTTCGCTTTGCGGAGCGTCGACGCGGCCGCGACGAAGGCGGAGTCGTCTTCATCTGCGACAGCGACGACGACGATGACGATGCGCTGCCACCAGTCCGCCATGGCGACGCCGGGCAGGGGTCCAGCAGGGGCGCCCGCGTCAAGGAGGAGAAGGCCGACGACGACGATGGCGGCGACGGCGGCGACTTCAGCCAGTTTTTCCTTTAGATTAGTTTATGTATATGTGCTATGTAATGAAAATCCGCGAACTTCGTCGAAATGTGCCGAAATTTATCGTGTTTGGTCGAAATTTACCGTGTTTGGCCGAATTTTATCATGTTTAAGCCGAACTTCGCCGAGCTTCTTTTATTTTAAAACGTGCCTGGGGCGGCCCTGGGGCCGGCGGCTGGGGACCAACTCGCCCCCAGGCCCAATTTTTGCGCCGGCTCACCCCCAGGCAGCGATTTTAGGCGCCCCCTGCTGGGGATACCACATGCGGAAGCGGACGCCCGCTTCGAACACACACCAACCCTGCTGGGGATACCAACTTTACAATAGAAGCACAAAGAGCTAAAACAGGGACTAAACAAGCCAACCTAAGCCCTAAACTAAGGAAGCTAGCTACTTCCAGGCAATAAGATCAAGTCTTCTCTGAGCTCATCAACACACCTCACCAAACAGGCCACCACTCCAAGGCACACTCCAACTGATGGGCTAGGCGAAATAAGCAACCATCCGTTTGATGGAGGAAGGGCCACATAGACAACGCCTCCAAGAAGGAAATCGGTATCCACAGACGTCGCCGTCGGCGGCCTGACAATGTCAAGCACTGTATTTGCCGACGCCCTACCAACCAACCCGAGATAGCATCAATGTCAAGCACTGTAGTTAAAATATGCATGCACATTTTTTTTTGTCGGCGCCGTCAAAATGGGTCGGACGAGCGTTCGACACATACACCGACCCAAATGCGGAAGCGGACGCCCGTACCCGCCTTGCCGACCCAAACGAACAAAAAACAAACGAAATCACCGTCCGTTTGGGTCGGCATGTTGGAGTTGCTCTTAACATCACAAACAAGTGACCCCACATGAAAGTCTCTTTGCGTCTTCTTTTTTTCTTCTTGCTTCTTCTTCCTTCTGACGACTTGCCTAGACAATGAAAATGCCGGGCCAGGAGATGCTCTTAGGACAGCGAGATGCACACACGCATCAGCAACACGTGCGCGCACAGACACGCAAATCAATCAACCATCCATCCATCAGTGCAGGTCCTGGCTGACTGCACGAATGGCATGGCCGGCGGCTGTGCACGCACACGCAGTACCAACACAGATGAACACACGCACACACGCAACCCAGCAACAGTAGCATCAGCACAAACGCTCTCTCTCTCACACACAACAGCACACGCGCACACACGCACACGCAATAGCAGAACACACATGCGCACGAGATGAAGGCAACGGCATCGCGTGGCGAGGGCAAATAGACCCACTTTGAGATGCAATAAAATACTAGTTAAATGCCCGTGCGTCGCTACGGGCAAATGATTGAAAATAAATCAGCCGGGGCACCTATATGTCAGGTACCTGAAAATCTCTTCGCACCTGTCACTTTTATCTTTGTCTATCAAATCAATATCCAACGGTTAGGAGCACATCGTCATCTGTTCATTCCTCTTCCTCCCGCACCTTCTCTTGTTCCATGACGGTTCCTCCTCCTCAACCATGGCCTACCTAGAGTCCCAGACCTAAACTCCTGCCTCCACCCCCAACCCCCCACCCCCACGGCCGGTGGATATTGCCGCCCCACCCTCTCCTCGACCTCCTCCACGACCATGCTGGCTGCCACCCCACCCATCCATCTAAGCCTCAGCCCAATGAACAACTCCGACCCCCCCCCCCCCCCCGGTACCCCATGCACCGTCACACATTCTTCCTCTTGCTTCGCGACGGTTCCTCCTCCTCAACCATGGTCTACCCAGGCCTAAACTCCCGCCTCCACCCCCACACGCACCCCCTGGGTCGGCGGATATCGCCACCCCACCCTCCCCTCGACCTCCTCCACCATGCTGGCTGTCGGCCCACACATCCATCTAAGCCTCACCCCGGTGGATAACCCCCCCCCCCCCCCCCCCGCACCCCATGCATCATCACCGATTAAGTTTTAGAGTCGCTCCTGCCAGCTATGCCCACCCCCCTAAGCCTCACCCTAATGAGGAAATTGCCCGTGCATTGTAAAGGGGGCATAGATAATATATTCTAATAGTTTGACAACAATTGTGGTTAACCATATATGTTTAGTATTGTATGCACGTCAATAGCATTGTCAACTTTTTATCGTTAAATCGTTACTTTTCTTCTTCTTCTTCCATCTTCGGCTCTCAATCTATCAGCAGGCTCAGGATCCCCCCCCACCACCATGGAAGCATCTCCCCTAATGTATTGCAAGATGTAGTTAGGCCACTGACATGAGGGCCGCTGCAGTAGGGATCCCTGTCCCACCAGCACACCCATTTTGAATTTTAAGGAGATAACTGTAATTGTAATATTTTTGGTCGTTGATGACAGAAAAAGATGTAATGGATTTTGACCAAGTCACCATCATGTTTTGTACTCAGTCGCATTCTCGAGTAATTGATAATGGGGAAAATATCATATGGAAACCAACATTCGTATGATAAAGTACACTTACATACATTACTTGTCATTACAAACTCTGTGAACATCAAATTTTCTAAGGACACACAGTATTTTTTTCAAAATCAAATCATTACACTGAATCTACATTACCTTTGTACCTTGTCTGGCGTTACACATGAATATATTTGCATCACGTCAGTACACACAAAATACATATGCACTAAGTTGGTCCTACTAAACACTGATTCAGCATCACAAACTACATGATGTTACATCAAGATGCACACGCTCGAGAAGGACCTTCAGTTGTACTCCCTCCGTCCCGAATTACTTGTTGCACGTATGGATGTATCTTGATGTGTATTTTAATTCTAGATACATCCATTTCAGGGACAAGTAATTTGGGACGGAGGGAGTATATGAAAGTTCAAGCCAACTCAACTGCTTGCACTATATAACTTAGAAACGTGTATTAGCATTGAAAACCTGAAAAATAAAATCTCTAGTGTTCTTCTAAACCTCTAGGACTTTTTTTCAAGATAGTTAGGGAGGCATGGAAGGATCTCAAACCAGTCGGTCTGGCCAATGTTGGGGCGATTCTATTGTCTAACATTGACCAGCCAGTCCACACTATGCTGCTCACCGTTATTCTGCTCCCCTCCAAATCGGCCAACAGATGTTACCGCTGCCACTGCTCCGCACCGTCAAATCAGTAATAGGAAACTATATTATACCTCGAAAAAATTGTCAAGGAAGGATCAATAATAGTTATAACATATTGCATATGATAAAATTGAAGCATCTTTGTTCTGCACACATGTCACAATTTCTTGGAGATCTGGTGCAATACACAATATAGATAAACTGTAGGATGTTTGACATCCTATTAAAATATGTACACAGAATAATAATAAAATCTTTAATAAAAGAAACGAAAGAGAACCATAAATGGGATTATAGAAGTAGTGTTGACATATATATTTCATTTACCCACCAATTCGTGTGATATAAAAAAATAACACTCGCAAAAATCTCCTTCGATCTCACCACGTGATGCAACTGAATGACATCTCAACCTTCTCATGACTTCTAATTTTTTTTCAGTTGCAAAATTCTTTAGTTAAGCTCACTAATTTTTATCATACAATATCCCAGAGCTATATTTTTGCCAGGTTGCAATATGAAAGATCACTCTGATTAGCCATCATAGCAATATGCATCATCGCAAGCAATAATCAGCACATAATTTCCATTAAAACAATTATCACCAATCAAGCTCCTGCAAAATCATTAGAATCAAACTTCTTATAAAAAAATCATATTCACATAACTTCTACCATCAATGTCATATTATATTTATGCGTGCCTCAAAAAATATCTAAAGTTCAAACCCAATAATCAGTTAAGCTCAGTCTTTTACATCATTTCTGAAAACATGCCACTCTATAGCACGATTCTTTTCAGTGGTAATAGCTCATGGTGTTGAGATAACTGACTCTTTCTCAGTCATCAAAAACCCTGTGTGTTTTAAGAAAATGAATGTTTCGAAAATTCATACAAACATATATATGAGTTTATTAACAGGTTAAACTCTTCATGCTTGTGACCATAAGTCAATTTTCTTGATTGCAATAAAACCTGCAAACTCAATGGTTGAGACAGGATTCTCCAAGAGGCATAAAATACTGGGTGGTTCAACAAATTTAGGACACAAAAAACTATATCCAAGAGGCATAATATACATATAAGATGGATTTGTCGTCCTGCTCCTAGATGGTGGCTGCACCGAAAAACCTCATGGGCGAGACCTTGTCCCTGGCAGCCGGCGGGGTGGACTCCTGAAAGACCTCATCGGCGGGGGCAGTCAAGATGCATCTAGTAATTTTGGCGAACACACATGAGCTCATTGCTAAGTGCTAACTCCAATTGCCTGTGTTGTAGAACTAATACTATCGTCAGACATTGGCATAGCAAAAGTCTAAAACGAACACCTAGCATATCGGAGTCTGGAGTCAATCAATCCACCTACCACTGGACTATGCACGACGTGAGCTAGTGATCGGAAGGCCTGCAACATGGGCATATCACGTCTTGGTATTCATCTCACAATCATCATGATCGGAAGAGTCCTCGACGGACATATCACGTGAGCCGACACCGGAATAACCGTACTGGACGGCAGTTCGATGACGTAAGGTAGTGCAGCGCCACAGATCGAGCAGCTCGATCGATGCATCTTTGCCGAGTGGCTGCGTGGCTGCCGACGACAAGGTTCCGTCGCGCGACCGCCATAGATAAAGAGTCCGTCCGGCCACAGGCGATGAGGTTTTGTCTTGCCGCCGCCGTAGACAAGGAGTCCGTCTGGCCACCGGCGACGAGGTCTTGTTGCGCGCCCACCATCAACGAAAGTACCATGAGAAAGCCGCAACAAAATGATAGGATGGAAACTGGGACTGGCTAGAAGCATGGGTTGAGATTAGGGTTGCTAGGAACTGATGAGGGGCAGTCTAGTCTGGTCGGACGCAGCGCTCCTTTTGCCTAGTGCATCACGTAATCAAATCGTATCTTGTCCTGATTTTTCTGGAGAAACTTACCTTACAGGAATACGAGGGATTGTATGCTGATTTTGTTTCTCGGCAGAAAAAATCGGTGAGGAGGGGAAGGAATCGATAGATTTAGGCAAGTCACGTAAAACCGGAAGGTGGGGAGCGAAAGGAATCGATTGGGATAAACAAAGTCGGTGGGATCTATCGAGGTGAGGAGCTAACGAATGAAGGAAACGACCTACGGATGGTGATGATGATGATTTGATTAGCGTCGTATATGGAAGGGAAGGATGGAAGGATTGGAGTTTTATATGGAAGGGGATGGAAGGGTTGGTTTGGTTCTCGTGATGCATGAATTAAAACCGGTCTTGGTTTTCGGAGGGAGGAAAAAAATCGATGGGGGGAGAGATCGCCTGGTGGGAGGAGATCGATGGAAGGGTGAACAAACGAAACGAACGAACGACTTACGTACTCAGACATTAGGAGTAGAGATTGTCATCTATTTGTCTCAAGTACAATGTATATATTATATCCTAGACCTGAGATCCTCGCATGTTTTTAGGATGAGAATCGACTCACTTAGGATCTATCAATCGCTACTTCGTACCCGAAGATTAATAAAGGAAAGGTAACCTTCAGGTGAGTCATGATACATGCCGCGAAACATGGTTGATAAGATGAGCTTTGCCCCTCCTATAGAGAGAGATATTCTTTGGGTCCTCTAGAGTAATCACACTACCAGAAAAACTGGGGTTGCCGACGGCCAAATCTATGCCGACGGCCCCCGTCGGCATCTATGGACCTATGCCGACGGCCAAGGATAGGCCGTAGGCATAGAATAGCCGTCGGCATACATCCATCTATGCCGACGGGGCCGTCGGCTTAGACGAGGCCGTCGGGACCGCCCGAGCTACGCCTACGGGGCCCGTCGGCATAGGACAGGCCGTCGGCATAGCTCGGGCCCACCTGCCCGGTCAGCGCTGACCATTTGACGTCGTTGATCCTACGCCGACGGGCGGTAACGGCGGCCGTCGGCATATCTGTGGCAGAGGTATGCCTACGGCACAGTCGTCGGCATAGGCCCCTCTGCCACGTCAACGATCCGTGTGCCACGCCACGTCATCGATCCGTGTCCGTCGGCATATGTTTACTTTACTTAATTTTTTATTTTTACTTTGGTTATCTGTGGCAGAGGTATGCCTATGGCACAGCCGTCGGCATAGGCCCCTTCGCCACGTCATCGATCCGTGTGCCACGCCACGTCATCGATCCGTGGGACAACCTCCGTCATCGATCCGTGTATTTTACTTTATTTTTTATTTTTACTTTGTTTTGTTATTTTTACTTTATTTTAGTTTTTGCTTTTGCATAAGATAATTATGCCTTATCTAAAAAACATACCCGATGGTATATCGATTGCCCCCCGTTACGAACGTCGCTATAGCCGTGTCACGGAGGGGGGAAACGGTCGACACGGAAGGAATTCTGGTTGGTGGGGGGATTCAGAGTGTAGCTATGTCACTGAAACATCGCACGGGTCCCGATGCATATGTGAAAGTGTTCATGCATGCGTAGACGCCCGTCTTGGGGCTCTGGGGTGTGCCCCCCTCATGGACGGCGCTGCCGCCGGCACCTAGAGGGGGGAAACGGACGCGTGGGGTCTACACGAAGGGGATCTTACTTTGGGTCTGGCCCGGATGTTGCTCCGAAGTGTTCCTATGGGCTGACCTAACACAACCGTCCGTGCAAAGTCAAAGGGCTAGATCCCAAGGTCAAAGCCCGTCCGGGGGTTAGGAGGGACGGGGGCACTGGGGGGAGCAATGTCACCGGAGCGTTGCACCGGGCCCTCATACATGCGGGGTGCTGTGGTGGCATGTCCGAAGAGGCGGGACGCGTCTCCGGGGCGTGGCCCCCCCTCACGGACGACGATGACACGGTAGTAGACGTTCCGCGGTAACGATGCGGCGTCAATATTACGCAATACTCGGAGCGTGATAAATTCAAGAGTTTTTTTGCACGACGTGGGCACATGTGCTATAGGAACGATGGTATTTTTTCATAATTTTTGGTGATGGAGAAGTATCCGAAAAATTCCCTCTACGCTGATTGACCTTCGCGTGTCTACGGCTGTGGCCGGTGGCCTCCGGGGGCTAGCATGCCGCCAAATCTTGGGTAGGCGGCCTCTCACAAGTCTGGAAGTGTTGTGGCGGTTGCAAACGCCCGGCACGCGTGTCCGGGGTGTGCCCCCCTCACGGACGGTGCCGCCGCTGGCACCTGGAGGGGGGAAACAGACGCGTGGGGTCTACACGGAGGGGATCTTGCTGTGGGTCTGGCCCAGATGTTGCTCCAAAGTGTTCCTATCGTCTGACCTAACACAACCGGGTGGGGAGGTCCACTGGTCAAAGCCCGTCCGTGCAAAGTCAAAGGGCTAGATCCCGTGGTCAAACGCTACAGGGTTAGGCGGGACGGGGCACTGGGGGGGTGGGGGGTAGCAATACCACCGGAGCGACGCACCGGGCCCTCATACATGCGGGGTGGTGTGGTGGCATGTCCGAAGAGGCGGGACGCGTCTCCGGGGCGTGGCGCCCCCTCACGGACGGCGATGACACGGTAGTAGACGTTCTGCGGTAACGATGCGGCGTCAATATTACTAAATACTCGGAGCGAGATAAAATCATGAGTTTTTTTGCACGACGTGGGCACATGTGCTATAGGAACGATGGTATTTTTTCATAATTTTTGGTGATGGAGAAGTATCCAAAAAATTCCCTCTACGCGGATTGCCCTTCGCGCGTCTACGGCTGTGGCCGGCGGCCTTCGGGGGCTAGCATGCCGCCAAATCTTGCGTACGCGGCCTCTCACAAGTCTGGAAGTGTTGTGGCAGTTTCAAACGCCTGGCACGCGTGTCCGGGGTGTGCCCCCCCTCACGGACGGCGCCGCCGCCGACACCTGGAGGGGGAAACGAACGCGTGGGGTCTACACGGAGGGGATCTTGCTGTGGGTCTGGCCCGGATGTTGCTCCAAAGTGTTCCTATGGGCTGACCTAACACAACCGGGTGGGGAGGTCCACTGGTCAAAGCCCGTCCGTGCAAAGTCAAAGGGCTAGATCCCGTGGTCAAACGCTACAGGGTTAGGCGGGACGGGGGCACTGGTGGGGTAGCAATGCCACCGGAGCGTCGCACCGGGCCCTCATACATGCGGGGTGGTGTGGTGGCATGTCCGAAGAGGCGGGACGCGTCTCCGGGGCGTGGCCCCCCTCACGGACGGCGATGACACGGTAGTAGACGTTCTACGGTAACGATGCGGCATCAATATTACTAAATACTCGGAGCGCGATAAAATCAAGAGTTTTTTTGAACGACGTGGTCACATGTGCTATAGGAACGATGGTATTTTTTCATAATTTTTGGTGATGGAGAAGTATCCGAAAAATTCCCTCTACGCGGATTGGCCTTCGCACGTCTACGGCTGTGGCCAGCGGCCTCCGGGGGCTAGCATGCCGCCAAATCTTGCGTAGGCGGCCTCTCACAAGTCTGGAAGTGTTGTGGCGGTTGCAAACGCCCGGCACGCGTGTCCGGGGTGTGCCCCCCCCTCACGGACGGCGCTGCCGCCGGCACCTAGAGGGGGGAAACGGACGCGTGGGGTCTACACGGAGGGGATCTTGCTGTGGGTCTGGCCCGGATGTTGCTCCAAAGTGTTCCTATGGGCTGACCTAACACAACCGGGTGGGGAGGTCCATTGGTCAAAGCCCGTCCGTGCAAAGTCAAAGGGCTAGATCCCGTGGTCAAACGCTACAGGGTTAGGCGGGACGGGGGCACTGGGGGGTAGCAATGCCACCGGAGCGTCGCACCGGGCCCTAATACATGCGGGGTGGTGTGGTGGCATGTCCGAAGAGGCGGGACGCGTCTCCGGGGCGTGGCCCCCCCTCACGGACGGCGATGACACGGTAGTAGACGTTCTGCGGTAACGATGCGGCGTCAATATTACTAAATACTCGGAGCGCGATAAAATCAAGAGTTTTTTTGCACGACATGGGCACATGTGCTATAGCAACGATGGTATTTTTTCATAATTTTTGGTGATGGGGAAGTATCCGAAAAATCCCCTCTATGCGGATTGCCCTTCACGCGTCTACGGCTGTGGCCGGTGGCCTCTGGGGGCTAGCATGCCGCCAAATCTTGCGTAGGCGGCCTCTCACAAGTCTGGAAGTGTTGTGGTGGTTGCAAACGCCCGGAACGCGTGTCGGGGGTGTGCCCCCCCTCACGGATGGCGCTGCCGCCGGCACCTGGAGGGGAGAAACGGACGCGTGGGGTCTACACGGAGGGGATCTTGCTGTGGTTCTGGCCCGGATGTTGCTCCAAAGTGTTCCTATGGGCTGACCTAACACAACCGGGTGGGGAGGGCCACTGGTCAAAGCCCGTCCGTGCAAAGTCAAAGGGCTAGATCCCGTGGTCAAACGCTACAGGGTTAGGCGGGACGGGGGCACTGGGGGGTTGGGGGGGTAGCAATGCCACCGGAGCGTCGCACCGGGCCCTCATACATGCGGGGTGGTGTGGTGGTATGTCCGAAGAAGCGGGACGCGTCTCTGGGGCGTGGCCCCCCCTCACGGACGGCGATGACACGGTAGTAGACGTTCTGCAGTAACGATGCGGCGTCAATATTACTAAATACTCGGAGCGCGATAAAATCATGAGTTTTTTTGCACGAAGTGGGCACATGTGCTATAGGAACGATGGTATTTTTTCATAATTTTTGGTGATGGAGAAGTATCCGAAAAATTCCCTCTATGCGGATTGCCCTTCGCGCGCCTACGGCTGTGGCCGGTGGCCTCCGGGGGCTAGCATGCCGCCAAATCTTGCGTAGGCGGCCTCTCACAAGTCTGGAAGTGTTGTGGTGGTTGCAAACGCCCGGCACGCGTGTCCGGGGTGTGCCCCCCCTAACGGACGGCGCTGCCGCCGGCACCTGGAGGGGGGAAACGGACGCGTGGGGTCTACACGGAGGGGATCTTGCTGTGGGTCTGGCCCGGATGTTGCTCCAAAGTGTTCCTATGGGCTGACCTAACACAACCGGGTGGGGAGGTCCACTGGTCAAAGCCCGTCCGTGCAAAGTCAAAGGGCTAGATCCCGTGGTCAAACGCTACAGGGTTAGGCGGGACGGGGGCACTGGGGGGGTAGCAATGCCACCGGAGCGTCCCACCGGGCCCTCATACATGCGGGGTGGTGTGGTGGTATGTCCGAAGAGGCGGGACGCGTCTCCGGGGCGTGGCCCCCCCTCACGGACGGCGATGACACGGTAGTAGACGTTCTGCGGTAACGATGCGGCGTCAATATTACTAAATACTCGGAGCGCGATAAAATCATGAGTTTTTTTGCACGAATTGGGCACATGTGCTATAGGAACGATGGTATTTTTTCATAAGTTTTGGTGATGGAGAAGTATCCGAAAAATTCCCTCTACGCGGATTGCCCTTCGCGCATCTACGACTGTGGCCGGCGGCCTCCGGGGGCTAGCATGCCGCCAAATCTTCTGTAGGCGGCCTCTCACAAGTCTGGAAGTGTTGTGGCGGTTGCAAACGCCCGGCACGCATGTCCGGGGTGTGCCCCCCTCACGGACGGCGCCGTCGCCGGCACCAGGAGGGGGGAAACGGACGCGTGGGGTCTACACGGAGGGGATCTTGCTGTGGGTCTGGCCTGGCTGTTGCTCCAAAGTGTTCCTATGGGCTGACCTAACACAACCGGGTGGGTAGGTCCACTGGTCAAAGCCCGTCCGTGCAAAGTCAAAGGGCTAGATCCCATGGTCAAACGCTACAGGGTTAGGAGGGACGGGGGCACTTGGGAGAGCAATGTCACCGGAGCGTTGCACCGGGCCCTCATACATGCGGGGTGGTGTGGTGGCATGTCCGAAGAGGCAGGACGCATCTCCGGGGCGTGGCCCCCCCTCACGGACGACGATGACACGGTAGTAGACGTTCCGCGGTAACGATGCGGCGTCAATATTACTCAATACTCGGAGCGTGATAAAATCAAGAGTTTTTTTGCACGACGTGGGCACATGTGCTATAGGAACGATGGTATTTTTTCATAATTTTGGGTGATGGAGAAGTATCCGAAAAATTCCCTCTACGCTGATTGACCTTCGCGCGTCTACGGCTGTGGCCGGTGGCCTCCGGGGGCTAGCATGCCGCCAAATCTTGCGTAGGCGGCCTCTCACAAGTCTGGAAGTGTTGTGGCGGTTGCAAACGCCCGGCACGCGTGTCCGGGGTGTGCCCCCCTCACGGACGGTGCCGCCGCCGGCACCTGGAGGGGGGAAACAGACGCGTGGGGTCTACACGGAGGGGATCTTGCTGTGGGTCTGGCCCAGATGTTGCTCCAAAGTGTTCCTATGGTCTGACCTAACACAACCGGGTGGGGAGGTCCACTGGTCAAAGCCCGTCCGTGCAAAGTCAAAGGGCAAGATCCCATGGTCAAACGCTATAGGGTTAGGTGGGACGGGGGCACTGGGGGGGTAGCAAGGCCACCGGAGCGTCGCACCGGGCCCTCATACATGCGGGGTGGTGTGGTGGCATGTCCGAAGAGGCGGGACTTGTCTCCGGGGCGTGGCCCCCCCTCATGGACGACGATGACACGGTAGTAGACGTTTTGCGGTAACGATGCGGCGTCAATATTACTAAATACTCGGAGCGCGATAAAATCAAGAGTTTTTTTGCATGACGTGGGCACATGTGCTATAGGAACGATGGTATTTTTTCATTATTTTTGGTGATGGAGAAGTATCCGAAAAATTCCCTCTACGTTGATTGACCTTCGCGCGTCTACGGCTGTGGCCGGCGGCCTCCGGGCGCTAGCATGCCGCCAAATCTTGCGTAGGCGGCCTCTCACAAGTCTGGAAGTGTTGTGGCGGTTGCAAACGCCCGGCACACGTGTCCGGGGTGTGCCCCCCTCACGGACGGTGCCGCCGCCGGCACCTGGAGGGGGGAAACGGACGCGTGGGGTCTACACGGAGGGGATCTTGCTGTGGGTCTGGCCCGGCTGTTGCTCCAAAGTGTTACTATGGGCTGACCTAACACAACCGGGTGGGGAGGTCCACTGGTCAAAGCCCGTCCGTGCAAAGTCAAAGGGCTAGATCCCGTGGTCAAACACTACAGGGTTAGGCGGGACGGGGGCACGGGGGGGGGGGGGGGGGGGTAGCAATGCCACCGGAGCGACGCACCTGGCCCTCATACATGCGGGGTGGTGTAGTGGCATGTCCGAAGAGGCGGGACGCATCTCCGGGGCGTGGCGCCCCCTCACGGACGGCGATGACACGGTAGTAGACGTTCTGCGGTAACGATGCGGCTTCAATATTACTAAATACTAGGAGCGCGATAAAATCAAGAGTTTTTTTGCACGACGTGGGCACATGTGCTATAGGAACGATGGTATTTTTTCATAATTTTGGGTGATGGAGAAGTATCCGAAAAATTCCCTCTACGCGGATTGCCCTTCGCGCGTCTACGGCTATGGCCGGCGGCCTCCGGGAGCTAGCTTGCCGCCAAATCTTGCGTAGGCGGCCTCTCACAAGTCTGGAAGTGTTGTGGCGGTTTCAAACGCCTGGCACGCGTGTCCGGGGTGTGCCCCCCTCACGGACGGCGCCGCCGCCGACACCTGGAGGGGGGAAACGGACGCGTGGGGTCTACACGGAGGGGATCTTGCTGTGGGTCTGGCCCGGATGGTGCTCCAAAGTGTTCCTATGGGCTGACCTAACACAACCGGGTTGGGAGATCCACTGGTCAAAGCCCGTCCGTGCAAAGTCAAAGGGCTAGATCCCATGGTCAAACGCTATAGGGTTAGGCGGGACGGGGGCACTGGTGGGGTAGCAATGCCACCGGAGCGTCGCACCGGGCCCTCATACATGCGGGGTGGTGTGGTGGCATGTCCGAAGAGGCGGGACGCGTCTCCGGGGCGTGGCCCCCCCTCACGGACGGCGATGACACGGTAGTAGACCTTCTGCCGTAACGATGCGGCGTCAATATTACTAAATACTCGGAGCGCGATAAAATCAAGAGTTTTTTTGCACGACGTGGGCACATGTGCTATAGGAACGATGGTATTTTTTCATAATTTTTGGTGATGGAGAAGTATCCAAAAAATTCCCTCTACGCGGATTGCCCTTCGCGCGTCTACGGCTGTGGCCGGCGGCCTCCGGGGGCTAGCATGCCGCCAAATCTTGCGTAGGCGGCCTCTCACAAGTCTGGAAGTGTTGTGGCGGTTGCAAACGCCCGGCACGCGTGTCCGGGGTGTGCCCCCCTCACAGACGGCGCCGCCGCCGGCACCTGGAGGGGGGAAACGGACGCGTGGGGTCTACACGGAGGGGATCTTGCTGTGGGTCTGGCCCGGCTGTTGCTCCAAAGTGTTACTATGGGCTGACCTAACACAACCGGGTGGGGAGGTCCACTGGTCAAAGCCCGTCCGTGCAAAGTCAAAGGGCTAGATCCCGTGGTCAAACGCTACAGGGTTAGGCGGGACGGGGGCACTTGGGGGGGGGGGTAGCAATGCCACCGAAGCGACGCACCGGGCCCTCATACATGCGGGGTGGTGTGGTGGCATGTCCGAAGAGGCGGGACGCGTCTCCGGGGCGTGGCGCCCCCTCACGGACGGCGATTGCACGGTAGTAGACGTTCTGCGGTAACGATGCGGCGTCAATATTACTAAATACTCAAAGCGCGATAAAATCAATAGTTTTTTTACACGACGTGGGCACATCTGCTATAGGAACGATGGTATTTTTTCATAATTTTTGGTGATGGAGAAGTATCCGAAAAATTCCCACTACGCGGATTGCCCTTCGCGCGTCTACGGCTGTGGCCGGCGGCCTCCGAGGGCTAGCATGCCGCCAAATCTTGCGTAGGCGGCCTCTCACAAGTCTGGAAGTGTTGTGGCGGTTGCAAACGCCCGGCACGCGTGCTCGGGGTGTGCCCCCCCTCACGGACGGCGCCGCAGCCGACACCTGGAGGGGGGAAACGGACGCGTGGGGTCTACACGGAGGAGATCTTGCTGTGGGTCTGGCCCGGATGTTGCTCCAAAGTGTTCCTATGGGCTGACCTAACACAACTGGGTGGGGAGGTCCACTGGTCAAAGCCCGTCCGTGCAAAGTCAAAGGGCTAGATCAGGTGGTCAAACGCTACAGGGTTAGGCGGGACGGGGGCACTGGGGGTAGCAATGCCACCGGAGCATCGCACCAGGCCCTCATACATGCGGGTTGGTGTGGTGGCATGTCCGAAGAGGCGGGACGCGTCTCCGGGGCGTGGCCCCCCCTCACGGACGACGACGACACGGTAGTAGACGTTCTGCGGTAACGATGCGGCGTCAATATTACTAAATACTCGGAGCGTGATAAAATCAAGAGTTTTTTTGGACAACGTGGGCACATGTGCTATAGGAATGATGGTATTTTTTTCATAATTTTTGGTGATGGAGAAGTATCCGAAAAATTCCCTCTACGCGGATTGCCCTTCACACGTCTACGGCTGTGGCCGGCGGCCTCCGGGGGCTAGCATGCCGCCAAATCTTGCGTAGGCGGCCTCTTACAAGTCTGGAAGTGTTGTGGCGGTTGCAAACGCCCGGCACGCGTGTCCGGGGTTTGCCCCTCCCCTCACGGACGGCGCCGCCGCCGGCACCTGGAGAGGGGAAACGGACGCGTGGGGTCTACACGGAGGGGATCTTGCTGTGGGTCTGGCCCGGATGTTGCTCCAAAGTGTTCCTATGGTCTGACCTAACACAACTAGGTGGGGAGGTCCACTGGTCAAAGCCCGTCCATGCAAAGTCAAAGGGGTAGATCCCATGGTCAAACGCTACAAGGTTAGGCGGGACGGGGGCACTGGGGGGGGTGGGGTAGCAATGCCACCGGAGCATCGCACCGGGCCCTCATAAATGCGCAGTGGTGTGGTGGCATGTTCGAAGAGGCAGGACGCGTCTCCGGGGCATGGCGCCCCCTCACGGACGGCAATGACACGGTAGTAGACGTTCTGCGGTAACGATGCGGCGTCAATATTACTAAATACTTGGAGCGCGATAACATCAAGACTTTTTTTGCACGACCTGGGCACATGTGCTATAGGAACGATGGTATTTTTTCATAATTTTTGGTGATGGAGAAGTATCCGAAAAATTCCCTCTACGCGGATTGCCCTTCAAGCGTCTACGGCTGTGGCCGGCGGCCTCCGGTGGCTAGCATGCCGCCAAATCTTGCGTAGGCGGCCTCTCACAAGTCTGGAAGTGTTGTGGTGGTTGCAAACGCCCGGCACGCGTGTCCGGGGTGTGCCCCCCCTCACGGACGGCGCCGCCGCCGGCACCTGGAGGGGTGAAACGGACGCGTGGGGTCTACACGGAGGGGATCTTGCTATGGGTCTGGCCCGGATGTTGCTCCAAAGTGTTCTTATGGTCTGACCTAACACAACTGGGTGGGGAGGTCCACTCGTCAAAGCCCGTCCGTGCAAAGTCAAAGCGCTAGATCCCGTGGTCAAACGCTACAGGGTTAGGCGGGACTGGGGCACTTGGGGGGGGGGGTAGCGATGCCACCGGAGCGTCGCACCGGGCCCTCATACATGCGGGGTGGTGTGGTGGCATGTCCGAAGAGGCGGGACGCGTCTCCGGGGCGTGGCGCCCCCTCACGGACGGCGATGACACTATAGTAGACGTTCTGCGGTAACGATGCGGCATCAATATTAGAAAATACTCGGAGCGCGATAAAATCAAGAGTTTTTTTGCACGACATGGGCACATGTGCTATAGGAACGATGGTATTTTTTCATAATTTTTGGTGATGGAGAAGTATCCGAAAAATTCCCTCTACGCGGATTGCCCTTCGCGCGTCTACGGCTGTGGCCGGCGGCCTCCGTGGGCTAGCATGCCGCCAAATCTTGCGTAGGCGGCCTCTCACAAGTCTGGAAGTGTTGTGGCGGTTGCAAACGCCCGGCACGCGTGTCCGGGGTGTGCCCCCCCTCACGGACGGCGCCGCCGCCGGCACCTGGAGGGGGGAAACGGACGCGTGGGGTCTACACGGAGGGGATCTTGCTGTGGGTCTGGCCCGGCTGTTGCTCCAAAGTGTTACTATGGGCTGACCTAACACAACCGGGTGGGGAGGTCCACTGGTCAAAGCCCGTCCGTGCAAAGTCAAAGGGCTAGATCCCGTGGTCAAACGCTACAGGGTTAGGCGGGACGGGGGCACTTGGGGGGGGGTAGCAATGCCACCGAAGCGACGCACCGGGCCCTCATACATGCGGGGTGGTGTGGTGGCATGTCCGAAGAGGCGGGACGCGTCTCCGGGGCGTGGCGCCCCCTCACGGACGGCGATTGCACGGTAGTAGACGTTCTGCGGTAACGATGCGGCGTCAATATTACTAAATACTCAAAGCGCGATAAAATCAATAGTTTTTTTACACGACGTGGGCACATCTGCTATAGGAACGATGGTATTTTTTCATAATTTTTGGTGATGGAGAAGTATCCGAAAAATTCCCTCTACGCGGATTGCCCTTCGCGCGTCTACGGCTGTGGCCGGCGGCCTCCGAGGGCTAGCATGCCGCCAAATCTTGCGTAGGCGGCCTCTCACAAGTCTGGAAGTGTTGTGGCGGTTGCAAACGCCCGGCACGCGTGCTCGGGGTGTGCCCCCCCTCACGGACGGCGCCGCAGCCGACACCTGGAGGGGGGAAACGGACGCGTGGGGTCTACACGGAGGAGATCTTGCTGTGGGTCTGGCCCGGATGTTGCTCCAATGTGTTCCTATGGGCTGACCTAACACAACTGGGTGGGGAGGTCCACTGGTCAAAGCCCGTCCGTGCAAAGTCAAAGGGCTAGATCAGGTGGTCAAACGCTACAGGGTTAGGCGGGACGGGGGCACTGGGGGTAGCAATGCCACCGGAGCATCGCACCAGGCCCTCATACATGCGGGTTGGTGTGGTGGCATGTCCGAAGAGGCGGGACGCGTCTCCGGGGCGTGGCCCCCCCTCACGGACGACGACGACACGGTAGTAGACGTTCTGCGGTAACGATGCGGCGTCAATATTACTAAATACTCGGAGCGCGATAAAATCAAGAGTTTTTTTGGACAACGTGGGCACATGTGCTATAGGAATGATGGTATTTTTTTCATAATTTTTGGTGATGGAGAAGTATCCGAAAAATTCCCTCTACGCGGATTGCCCTTCACACGTCTACGGCTGTGGCCGGCGGCCTCCGGGGGCTAGCATGCCGCCAAATCTTGCGTAGGCGGCCTCTTACAAGTCTGGAAGTGTTGTGGCGGTTGCAAACGCCCGGCACGCGTGTCCGGGGTTTGCCCCTCCCCTCACGGACGGCGCCGCCGCCGGCACCTGGAGAGGGGAAACGGACGCGTGGGGTCTACACGGAGGGGATCTTGCTGTGGGTCTGGCCCGGATGTTGCTCCAAAGTGTTCCTATGGTCTGACCTAACACAACTAGGTGGGGAGGTCCACTGGTCAAAGCCCGTCCATGCAAAGTCAAAGGGGTAGATCCCATGGTCAAACGCTACAAGGTTAGGCGGGACGGGGGCACTGGGGGGGGGGGGGGGTAGCAATGCCACCGGAGCATCGCACCGGGCCCTCATAAATGCGCGGTGGTGTGGTGGCATGTTCGAAGAGGCAGGACGCGTCTCCGGGGCATGGCGCCCCCTCACGGACGGCAATGACACGGTAGTAGACGTTCTGCGGTAACGATGCGGCGTCAATATTACTAAATACTCGGAGCGCGATAACATCAAGACTTTTTTTGCACGACCTGGGCACATGTGCTATAGGAACGATGGTATTTTTTCATAATTTTTGGTGATGGAGAAGTATCCGAAAAATTCCCTCTACGCGGATTGCCCTTCAAGCGTCTACGGCTGTGGCCGGCGGCCTCCGGTGGCTAGCATGCCGCCAAATCTTGCGTAGGCGGCCTCTCACAAGTCTGGAAGTGTTGTGGCGGTTGCAAACGCCCGGCACGCGTGTCCGGGGTGTGCCCCCCCTCACGGACGGCGCCGCCGCCGGCACCTGGAGGGGTGAAACGGACGCGTGGGGTCTACACGGAGGGGATCTTGCTATGGGTCTGGCCCGGATGTTGCTCCAAAGTGTTCTTATGGTCTGACCTAACACAACTGGGTGGGGAGGTCCACTCGTCAAAGCCCGTCCGTGCAAAGTCAAAGCGCTAGATCCCGTGGTCAAACGCTACAGGGTTAGGCGGGACTGGGGCACTTGGGGGGGGGGGGGGGTAGCGATGCCACCGGAGCGTCGCACCGGGCCCTCATACATGCGGGGTGGTGTGGTGGCATGTCCGAAGAGGCGGGACGCGTCTCCGGGGCGTGGCGCCCCCTCACGGATGGCGATGACACTATAGTAGACGTTCTGCGGTAACGATGCGGCATCAATATTAGAAAATACTCGGAGCGCGATAAAATCAAGACTTTTTTTGCACGACATGGGCACATGTGCTATAGGAACGATGGTATTTTTTCATAATTTTTGGTGATGGAGAAGTATCCGAAAAATTCCCTCTACGCGGATTGCCCTTCGCGCGTCTACGGCTGTGGCCGGCGGCCTCCGTGGGCTAGCATGCCGCCAAATCTTGTGTAGGCGGCCTCTCACAAGTCTGGAAGTGTTGTGGCGGTTGCAAACGCCCGGCACGCGTGTCCGGGGTGTGCCCCCCCTCACGGACGGCGCCGCCGCCGGCACCTGGAGGGGGGAAACGGACGCCTGGGGTATACACGGAGGGGATCTTGCTGTGGCTCTGGCCCGGATGTTGCTCCAAAGTGTTCCTATGGGCTGACCTAACACAACCGGGTGGGGAGGTCCACTGGTCAAAGCCCGTCCATGCAAAGTCCAAGGGCTAGATCACGTGGTCAAACGCTACAGGGTTAGGCGGGACGGGGGCACTGGGGGGTAGCAATGCCACCGGAGCATCGCACCGGGCCCTCATACATGCGGGGTGGTGTGGTGGCATGTCCGAAGAGGCGGGACGCGTCTCCGGGGCGTGGCCCCCCCTCACGGACGGCGATGACACGGTAGTAGACGTTGTGCGGTAACGATGCGGCGTCAATATTACTAAATACTTGGAGCGCGATAAAATCAAGAGTTTTTTTGCACGACGTGGGCACATGTGCTATAGGAACGATGGTATTTTTTCATAATTTTTGGTGATGGAGAAGTATCCGAAAAATTCCCTCTACGCGGATTGCCCTTCGCGCGTCTACGGCTGTGGCCGGCGGCCTCCGGGGGCTAGCATGCCGCCAAATCTTGCGTAGGCGGCCTCTCACAAGTCTGGAAGTGTTGTGGCGGTTGCAAACGCCCGGCACGCGTGTCCGGGGTGTGCCCCCCTCACGGACGACGCCGCCGCCGGCACCTGGAGGGTGGAAATGGACGCGTGGGGTCTACACGGAGGGGATCTTGCTGTGGGTCTAGCCCGGATGTTGCTCCAAAGTGTTCCTATGGGCTGACCTAACACAACCGGGTGGGGAGGTCCACTGGTCAAAGCCCGTCCGTGCAAAGTCAAAGGGCTAGATCCCATGGTCAAACGCTACAGGGTTAGGCGGGACGGGGGCACTGGGGGGGGGGGGGGTAGCAATGGCACCGGAGCATCGCACCGGGCCCTCATACATGCGGGTTGGTGTGGTGGCATGTCCGAAGAGGCGGGACGCGTCTCTGGGGCGTGGCGCCCCCTCACGGACGACGATGACACGGTAGTAGACGTTCTGCGGTAACGATGCGGCGTCAATATTACTAAATACTTGGAGCGCGATAAAATCAAGAGTTTTTTTGCACGACGTGGGCACATGTGCTATAGGAACAATGGTATTTTTTCATAATTTTTGGTGATGGACAAGTATCCGAAAAATTCCCTCTACGTGGATTGCCCTTCGCGCATCTACGGCTGTGGCCGGCGGCCTCCGGGGGCTAGCATGCCGCCAAATCTTGCGTAGGCGGCCTCTCACAAGTCTGGAAGTGTTGTGGCGGTTGCAAACGCCCGGCACGCGTGTCCGGGGTGTGCCCCACCTCACGGACGGCGCCGCCGCCGGCACCTCGAGGGGGGAAACGGACGCCTGGGGTCTACACGGAGGGGATCTTGCTGTGGGTCTGGCCCAGATGTTGCTCCAAGGTGTTCCTATGGGCTGACCTAAAAAAACCAGGTGGGGAGGTCCACTGGTCAAAGCCCGTCCGTGCAAAGTCAAAGGGCTAGATCCCGTGGTCAAATGCTACAGGGTTAGGCGGGACGGGGGCACTGGGGGGTAGCAATGGCACCGGAGCATCGCACCGGGCCCTCATACATGCGGGGTGGTGTGGTGGCATGTCCGAAGAGGCGGGACGCGTCTCCGGGGCGTGGCCCCCCCTCACGGACGGCGATGACACGGTAGTAGACGTTCTGCGGTAACGATGCGGCGTCAATATTACTAAATACTCGGAGCGCGATAAAATCAAGAGTTTTTTTGCACGACGTGGGCACATGTGCTATAGGAACGATGGTATTTTTTCATAATTTTTGGTGATGGAGAAGTATCCGAAAAATTCCCTCTACGCGGATTGCCCTTCGCGCATCTACGGCTATGGCCGGCGGCCTCCGAGGGCTAGCATGCCGCCAAATCTTGCGTAGGCGGCCTCTCACAAGTCTGGAAGTGTTTTGGTGGTTGCAAACAACCGGCACGCGTGTTCGGGGTGTGCCCCCCCTCACGGACGGCGCCGCCGCCGGCACCTGGAGGGGGGAAACGAACGCGTGGGGTCTACACGGAGGGGATCTTGCTGGGGGTCTGGCCCGGACGTTGCTCCAAAGTGTTCCTATGGTCTGACCTAACACAACTGGGTGGGGAGGTCCACTGGTCAAAGCCCGTCCGTGCAAAGTCAAAGGGCTAGATCCCGTGGTCAAACGCTACAGGGTTAGGCGGGACGGGGGCACTGGGGGTAGCAATGCCACCGGAGCGTCGCACCGGGCCCTCATACATGCGGGTTGGTGTGGTGGCATGTCCGAAGAGAGGGGACGCGTCTCCGGGGCATGGCGCCCCCTCACGGACGGCGATCACACGGTAGTAGACGTTCTGCGGTAACGATGCGGCGTCAATATTACTAAATACTCGGAGCGCGATAAAATCAAGAGTTTTTTTGCATGACGTGGGCACATGTGCTATAGGAACGATGGTATTTTTTCATAATTTTTGGTGATGGAGAAGTATCCGAAAAATTCCCTCTACGCGGATTGCCCTTCGCGCGTCTACGGCTGTGGCCGGCAGCCTCCGGGGGCTAGCATGCCGCCAAATCTTGCGTAGGCAGCCTCTCACAAGTCTGGAAGTGTTGTGGCGGTTGCAAACGCCCGGCACACGTGTCCGGGGTGTGCCACCCCTCACAGACGGCGCCGCCGCCGGCACCTAGAGGGGGGAAACGGACGCGTGGGGTCTACACGGAGGGGATCTAGCTGTGGGTCTGGCCCGGATGTTGCTCCAAAGTCTTCCTATGGTCTGACCTAACACAACACGGAGGGGATCTACTACCGTGTCATCGCCGTCCGTGAGGGGGGGCACACCCCGGTGACGCGTGCCGCCTCTTCGGACATGCCACCACACCACCCCGCATGTATGAGGGCCCGATGCGACGCTCCGGTGGCATTACTACTCCCCCACGGCCCCCGTCCTGCCGTGTAGACCTCACGGGCGTGGCTGCCGCCGTGTCCCGGAGGGGGGAAACGGCCACGTCGGGCCGACACGGAGGGTATCTTTGGGTTGTTTGGGCCGGAATGGTGTTGGGGGGTGCAGCACATGCCGTAACAAAAAAATAAAAAATAAAAAATGTCGTAACAAAAAAATAAAAAAAATGCAAAGTATCTATGCCGACGGCTTAGCCGTCGGCATAGCAGCGCACATGTCCACGGATTGATGACGTGGCAAAGGGGCGGGCCTATGCCGACGGCCAGGCCTTCGGCATAGGGCCGACCTTATCCCCTTGCGGTTCGCCCCCACCACCCATTCGCCATCCATCTCCCCCTTCCTCCCAGACCCACACCCGCGCCGCCGCCCACCACCTCCGCCACCCGCCCTGAGCACGCCACCGCCGGCCCCGAGCCCGCCGCCCCGCGCCGCACCAACCCCGGGCCATCCCGCCCCGCCCCGAACCCGCCATCGCCCGCGCCTCCCCCGTCTCCCCACCCACTCGCGGTGCACTGCCGTCCTCCCCGCCCCGCGCCGCTCCGCCGTCCTCCTCGCCCCGCGCCGCGCCTGGATCCGCCCACGCTGCCGTCGTCTTCGCGCGGATCAGCCCCGCACCACCGCTGTATTCGCCCGTCCCGGCCTCCCTCGACACATCCCCGCGCGGCCGGCCCTCCCTCCCCCGACCTCCGTCCCCGCCCCGACCTCCATCGACCCCGCCCCGGCGGCCACTTCGTCCGTGCCTGCCCCTCCGCCGCCTGCTCTGGCCTGTCGTCTGTGCCTGCCCCTCCCCCCCGAGCCGGCCCTCCCACATGGTGAGCTCCCTCACTCCCTCTCTGTAGATTTATTTTGATAATTTTGTTGTTGTTCATAGTTATGTAACTACATGGATGGATAGTTAGTTGATAGATGATTTGATAATAGTTACAAATGTGAGAAATGCAAGAAAAGCAATTTTTTAACAAGGGGCATGACGTTAGATGATAGATTTTTTGATGATAGTTGCAAATGTATGATGATTTTTACATGATAGATGATGATGTTAATGATGATAGATGATGATGTTGATGATAGATAATGATTTTTTTGCGGAAGAGATGATATAGGATGCTAATTTTTATGATTCGATGATTGTTAGATGATGATGATGAATATATTGTGATGTACTTAATTATTGTCATGGTGCAGGTTCTGTGGTGTTCCATCTCGGTGGAGTGATCGTTGTAGGAGCTGTTGGTCCCCGGTTCTCCCTCCGGTGTTCGACTACTTCCTCTACAGCCGAGGGTGAGCTACGAATCATGTGACTAGATTTCATTCTCCAGTCAACTGATGTAACCTAGGCATCTCCCGTCCGAAAGGGTTGCATCGATAAATATGCATTCAATTGCATATTTATCACCGCAGCTCTTTTGGATTGTCCAGCGTTTTCCATGGACAGCCCGAGGATGTGTAGATTGGGTATGTTCTCCGTGTTCTACCCCGTTCTGAGACAGGATTTCGGCGGCGCCTCCCCATTGTTCTCCGGAGCACATTCTCTCGGCTATTTGCCGAGACGTGTATCTGGAGAACAGCGGGGAGGTGCTGCCGAAATTTTGTCTCGGAACAGGGTAGAATGGATAACGTACTCAATCTACACATCCTCGGGTGGGATTAGGACCCATCTTTACCTATTTGAGATGTAGGTGGATTAAACGCGGTAGAAACTGAAAATTTGATGTGATTAATTTAAGTGAATCCTTAATTATGTTGTGTGGGTTGCAAAAAAGCAGAGGATGGCAGATAATCAGTGGATGTACAGTGGTTTTATCCGTCGGAATCGAGTAACATCAGAGTGGATCGCGAAAACCGATGTGTATTTGAAGGAGATATTCCATCGTCCAATGAGAATTATCCCACCATGCCCCTGTGCGAGATGTGCCAGACGTCACCGTAGAAATCAGACGGACATGAGTGAGCACCTTCGCACGCACGGATATATGCCAAACTTTGACATGCCGCTGATAAACATAGCCGAGCAGGACCGTGGTAGAGAGGAGGTGATGCGACAACGCATCGATGGATATGAGGACGACGGGTTCAGGGACATGCTAGATGATGTCATTGTTGCAGAAACGGCAAATGCGACACCTTCAGAGAATGAACCGGAGGAGCCGGAGGCAACCACAAAGGCCTTCTTGGAGGTCTTGGCCTTGTCGAAGAAACCTCTTTATGCGGGTGCGAAAATATCTCAGCTGGATGCCATCTCGCAAATGATTGCAGTCAAGGCTGAGTACGGCTGTAGCTAGAAATGCTTTGAAGCATTCCTGGGAGTATGGGCTAACAGCCTCCCTGAGGGTCATGAACTGCCGAAAAGCATGTACGATACAAAGAAAATCATGAAGGCACTCTCTATGGATTATGAGAAAATAGATGTTTGCCCGAAGAATTGCCTTTTGTTTAGGCACGAGTATGCGGATGACAAGTACTGTAGGAAGTGCGGTTCGTCTCGGTACATTGAGGTGGTCAGTGAGGATGGTGAGAAAAAGCAGCCAACCATCCCCGTTAAGGTTCTTCGATATCTTGATTTTATAAAAAGACTGCAGCGCCTTTTCATCACGAAGGAGTCTGCCAAAATGATGAAGTGGCACAAGGAAGGTATAAGATACAATCCAAAAAAATCGTACATCCATCAGGAGGGGAAGCATGGAAGTCATTCGATGAAGAATACCCCGAGGAAGCAGCCGAGGCTGGGAATGTCAGAATAGCCATATCAGGTGATGGGTTGAATCCATATGGTATGTCGTCCAATCCATACAACTGCTGGCCTGTGTTTGTAATTCCGCTCAATCTTCCTCCCGGTGCCCTAATGCAACGGAAGACCATGTTCTTGTCGCTCATCATTCCGGGGCCTGACTACCCGGGGAAGCAATTGGGTGTGTTTATGCAGCCGCTTGTGGATGCTTTGCACCATTCTTGGTACTTTCCGAGGTTGACATACGACCGGGATCTGCAGAGAAATTTCTTGATGAAAGTTTGGTTGCACTATTGCATGCATGACTTTCCCGGCTATGCTCTATTCTGCGGATGGTGTACAAGTGGTAAGATGCCATGCCCAGTGTGCATGCAGGCTCTGCGAATGATTTGGCTAAGTAAGGGTGGCAAGTATGTAGCCTTTGACATGCATCGACAGTTCCTCCCTCCAGACCATCCAGACAGGGAAGACAAGAAGAACTTCATGAAAGGCCGGGTTGTTCATGAAGTAACCGAGATTCCAACATTTTCGGGGGCAGATGTTCTTGCTCAGCTAAAAGCTCTCAAGCCTAAAGTCAAAGGCAAAGCCAAAGCCAAAGCCAAAGGCTTCGAGGGATATGGTGAGACGCACAACTGGACGCACATTACCCCCTTCTTGCAGCTTCCCTATTTCAAGGACCTCAAACTTCCTTACAATATTGATGTGATGCACACCGAAAAGAATGTGGCAGAGTCCCTTTTCCACACGATCCTCAACATTCCTGATAAGACAAAGGATAACGTAAAAGCTAGATCCGATCAACAGAGAATTTGTGATAGACCACACCTGAACATGAAGCCTCCCACAGGCGGTCGAAAAAACTGGTTCAAGCCAGATGCTGACTTTGTCCTTAAACCGCCAGAAAAAAAGAAGTACTTATCTGGCTGAAACAAAATTTGAAGTTCACCGATGGTTATGCATCGAATATAAGTAAGGGAGTCAATCTTTCAATGGGCAAAGTGACCGGCCTGAAGAGTCATGACTACCATGTATGGATTGAGCGGATAATGCCGGTGATGGTTCGAGGCTATGTCCCCGAGCATGTCTGGCGAGTGCTTGCCGAGCTTAGCCATTTCTTCCGCACGCTCTGTGATAAAGAAGTAAGTAAAGAGGTGATTGAAAAATTGCATAAGAAGGCACCGGAGTTGATAGTCAAGCTAGAGAAGATCTTTCCGCCAGGCTTCTTTACTCCGATGACACATCTCATTCTGCACCTCGCGAACGAGGTATTGTTGGGGGGCCCTATGCAAAATCGCTGGCAGTACAGCCCTGAGAGGCAGAACAAGCATCTCCGACGGGAATGTGGAAACAAAGCTAAGATTGAAGCTTCCATAGCTGAGGCAGTTGTCCTAGAGGAGGTGTCAGACCTCAGGACATCATACTATCCAGACCATGTTCCCCATCTGCATAACAAGGTGCCTCGATACAATATAGAAGAGCCCAAGTATCAACCCAGGCTCGATCTATTCAACGCGCAAGGTGGGAGGGCTGGGGCCTCGAAATCTTATAACATGCCACGACAAGAGTGGGAGGACCTCATGTTCTATATCTTGCACAACATCAAGGAAGTTGAGGAAGTGTGGATGAGGTAATACCACTACACCATTCCTTCATGTCTTCCACATCATCATGTTTCATGTTCACTTAGTCCCGGTCTAACACCGCTTATCTTTTTTTAGTGATTTCGTTCAAGAGGAATGGACGGGAGTGAATCCTCCTACTGAGGCGGAGGCACTTACTCTTCTCCGTCATGGAAACCCTGGACGTAAAAATTTTGTTGCTTGGTTCATGGAGAAAGTAATTTTCCACACTCCCCTATTAAATACCTACTTCAACATTTATTAGTTAACCGAACTAATGCACGCAACAATTTCCATTATACTTGTAGGGAAAAGATCCGAACATATCTATGGATGATGAATTGAGATGGGTTTCCATGGGTTTTGACCCTGCCGTCATGACATGTAAAAAGTATGATGTGAATGGGTATCGCTTCCATATAGAGGAGCACCAAAACAGCCGCCCCAATCCCAAAACTATAAATACTAGAGTGTACACCCCCGGTCAAAATTCAGTAGACTACTACGGAAGGGTACAAAATATATACGAGGTTAAATTCCTCCAGGGGCGTGAGACCCTAAGTTTGCCTGTGTTCAAATGCCGGTGGTTCGATCTGCGGGAGGGGGTAAAACATACGCCTTCCATTGGTTTGGTCGAAGTTAAACCATCAACCGTCTATGCCTGAGCCGATCTCTTCATTGCGGCTACCCAAGCTACACAAGTATATTATCTGCCTTACCCGTGCCAGAAAGTGTATCTAAAGGGTTGGGAAGTTGTGTTTAAGGTGTCGCCACATGCTAAGCTACCAGACCCGAATGAAGACGATTACTACAACATTAACCCCAGGACATACAAGGGAGTGTTCTATCAAGAGCAACCTGATGATGATGATGATGTGGTTAGAAACGATGACGCTAGACCATTGGGTGATGATGATGTGGACCCAAACGTCGATGATGCACGGAATGATGGTGAGACCATTGTCAATGAAAATGACATACTTATGCTAGAAAAGTTAAACGAAGACGCTGACGACGTGGAAGAGCCTCCACCTCCGTCGGACAACAAAGATGATATGATTGAAAGTGATGATGAGACGGACCGAGAAAGAGGTTACAACAGTGATGATTCATATGGGTTCTAGCAGATGTACGTTTCAAGTATTTTTTTCTATAGTTTAGGAATATGCCTTTTTATGCATTTTTATTAATGTGTTTATTATCATGCCTTTTCCTTCGTTTCATTAATTTACTAATTGCTTTTTCTCTTTTCAATGCAGGTTCGTGGAACATGGGCAAGGGGAAGGCCGGCGGCGTGGGTTTCCTACGCAAGGTCGTCGGCCTGCCTAGTCGGAGTGGTCGAGCACGTAATCCTCCCCCTCGGCTACTTGACGATGACTCCTCACAGGGAGGTCGAGGGAGAGGTGCCCCTAGAGAAGCAGGGGGCGGGGGGAGAGCCTCTAGAGGACGAGGTGCTGGGGGGAGAGCCACTACAAGGGGTCGCGGCCAGAAAGAGCGCACCCTCACCGACTTAGGGGTGTTGTCTTCGAGGCCCTCCTCTAGTGAGGTACCCTCCTCTAGTGAGGTACACTCTAGGGAGGAGGAGGAGGAGGTGGTGGTGGTGGAGGAGGAGGAGGAGGAGGAGGAGGAGGAGGAGGCAGGCGAGGAGGAGGAGGAGGAGGAGGTTGGGGAGGGGGAGGCATGCGAGGAGGAGGGTGGTGGCGGGGATGATGGTGGTGACGGGAAGGGGGTTGACAAGAAGGGGTGGCTGCGTGGTAACACAAAGCTACCAAAGCAGGTTCCGGCTACTGAGGAGCAGAAGTGGCTCATTGAGCCCACGGGAACAGAGTAAGTGGTTCATTATTTTGCTTGTCACATGCTTATTCCGGTTGTTATTTATTTTGCTTGTCACATGCGAATAGTTCATTCTTTTGCAGCAACTGGATATATTCTAAAGGGGTCCGTATTCCCAACGGCCTCATCACCGTCTTGCTGAAGTTATACTGGCCGGGGTTGTACTGTCCGGATCCAGTCAGGCAGCCGGCTCGTCGGGTTTTGGCCACAAGCTGGGACCACTGGGAAGTGGCCCGCCACGCGGACCATGAGACCCATGCCAAGGCCGTGATCACTACTTTCTGGGTGAGTTCTCTTCAGAAGAACAAGTCCATTCTAGTTTCATGAAAATGATTTAACTCATGGCTTCTTCCATTCTTGTTTCATGCATGATTGTAGAAATTCTATCGAGTTCTTCTGGAGCACAGGGCTAGAGCGGACCAGATCGTGCTGCGCCAATGCAAGAAGAAGGCCCGCTAGATGCAGTACGAGGTGCGCTATGTGGCCATCTCCACATACTACCACGACTATCTTGGTGTGAAGATGACCAAGGAAGAAGCGCGGAGGATGGGCATTACCTTGGAGAGGCCCGAGTTCTTGGCGGTAAGTATAAAAGATTTTTCATTATGCTTTCATATATTATGCTTTCATTATGCTTTCATTATGCTTTCATTACCTTGTGGTACATTATGCTTTATGCTTTATGCTTCCATAACACCAATTTGGACACACCTACATGCCATTATGCTTTTATTATGTAGGTGTGTCCAAATTGGTGTTATGGAAAAGACGAGTCCTGGGCGGCATTGGTGGATCTTTGGTGTGATGAGGCTGGAGCCTGGGCGGCTATGAGAACCAAAAATAAGGCTAACCGAGGGACGGAGGGATTACATGCTCAGGGGAACTGAAACCACTATCTCCACAAGGCAGTTAATGTATGACTAACCCATTAAACATTCTTCTTCTTCTATTTACCATCACTTTCTTATGTATGACTAACCTCTGTTTGGTGGTGCAGGAGGAGAAACTGAAGCGGCCGCTCTCACACATGCAGGCGTGGGAGATCGCCCATACGCGGAAGGACCCCAAGCCTGGCGAGCCCAAGTACTACGGCAAGAAGACCGCAGGGAGGAAGAAGGCCTACTCCGAAGCGTATCTGAAGTTACATCCTGACACACCTGACCCCATTGCGGCGCCTCTGGAAGACATGGCGGTGGTGAGGATGGGGCCCAAGGAGCACGGTCGGGAGGCGGTTCTCGATGCTGTGATCACTCCTAGTATCTCCTACACACAGCTTCGTCGGATCGACCCGAGCCTGAGCCAGCGCACGAGCCAGCCAGTGACCAGTACACAGTCCCTCTTTCAGGAGCAACAATCTGTAAGTATTTTCCCTCTTATCTTCATTGCTCACTTTATTTTCCGCATTTAGTAGTTTTATGAGTTCCATCATGTCATACCGTAGGCCTACCTGGAGTACACACGCCAGGAGACCATGGCGTGGCATCAGAGGCTTTATGAACACCAAGTGCAGAGGGATAGCCAGATGCAGCAGGCTTTTCAGGATATGGCGGCCGGCAGGTGTCCTCAGTTCCCTCCAGCACAATGCCCTCCAGCACAACCAGTGCTGATGAGCTTTGAGGAGTTTGTGGCACAGAACGTTGGCCCCTTGCCGGTTAGTTCATCCCCAATCTATTCACCCAAAGCATGTCATGCCTTTCAACACAGTCATATATCCCGTGCATATGTCTTTTCAACATCCAGGGAATAGGTGGATCTACCGTTGGAGGTGGTCTTCGCAGCACTCCGGAGACACGGAGCCCGACCACTCCGATCCACGGAGGCGGAGGTGGAGGCGAAGGCGGTCTTGGCGGTAGCGCTGCCGCAAGCAGTGACGACCTGGGCTTCGGCCGTCTTAGCGGTGACGACCTCCGCGGTGCTCGATGATCCTTGTGTGTGGTGATGATGCTTGAGATGACTTGTGTGTGGTGATGATCATTTAGATGACTTGTGTGCTTCTCTATATGCTTATGCTTATGTTGGTTGTGATGATGTTCATTTAGAGACTTGTGTGTGATGATGCTTATGCATATATTGTTGTGATGGTGCCGGATGATATCCCGTTGTGTTTTATATATCTATCCCATCATATATATCTGCTGTTATTTCAATTAAATTGATTTGAAAACAAACAGAAAAAAGAAAAAAAGCAAAAGCAAACTATGCCGACGGCTAGGCCGTCGGCATAGGGCTAGCGTGAGCTCCCAGTAGCTGACACGTGGCACCTATGCCGACGGCCTAGCCGTCGGCTTAGTTTAAAAACTGTGCCGACGGCTAGACCGTCGGCATAGGCGCCCACGTGTCAGCTACTGGGAGCTCTATATGAAGGACTATGCCGACGGCCCAGCCGTCGGCATAGGCTTGGTCCACGAGCAGCGGCTGGTCGCCACGTGGCACACCTATGCCGACGGCCTAGCCGTCGGCATAGTTTTTGACTAAGCCGACGGCTAGGCCGTCGGCATAGGGATGCCACATGGCGACCAGTCGTTGGGCAGACTTGACGGCGGCCGCCGTTAGGCGTGATAGTTGCCGACGGCCGGGGCCGTCGGCATAGATGTACGGCCCCCGTCGGCGTATCATATATGCCGACGGCTTTTCTATGCCGACGGCCCCCTGGTTGTGCCGACGCATATGTTGCCGACGGCCCTATGCCGACAGGGGCCGTCGGCATAGGTCTATCCCGACGGGACTCAGACCTATGCCGACGGCCCTGGCCGTCGGCATAGGGGGCGATTCCGGTAGTGTCAGATTCAGAAAGCATGGTCATGCAACTTAGGTTAAGAGTTTGTTGGTGCTGCTCTTCTTTTTCTACCTTGAGCTGCCTCACACAACTCACTCATCTCTCTCAAGAACACACCATGAAAAAGCTCAAAGAAAACACACACGCGCGCAGACGACACACATATGCTACATCTTTTCTGCTGACCCTCTCGGCCTTCCTTTCTCATTTATCTCTTCAACTTAAATAACCAGTACAACATGCTCGTACTAATCAGCCTCCACGATGACCACTAACCCACGTACTAGCACGTGACCCCATCTCTCTTTGGATCGCTAGTTACGTGATCTGCACGGCCGGCGGAAGCGGCTAACAAACTTACCCATGCAAACTAATACACCTATTTTCTTGGCATCTCCCGGTCAAAGCTCCACCCTCCTACGTCCCTTGCTGTTTCACGCGTCGTGCCGGACGCATCACGTCAGGCTGCATCGCACAACCTCACATCTGAGCTGAGACTTTGCCGGACAACCCCCTAAACTGAACTACATGCAGAACGAAAAATACAAACATGCAGATACATTAAAATCAAGATTAAGACTAACAGAGTTAACCCGATTCAAGAATCTGTATCACAATTTTCGAAAAAGAAAGGTTGAGCTAGCACAAGGGTGACAAGGACTCGCCTTAAGGTAAAAAAAATATATATCGTGAGGAAACATGAATGTTCCATATGACACATTGTCGAGATTCGTCAAAAAACTCCACAAACCGCCTGTAACCGTCTGGACCGAGCGGTCCGGACATGTTTTGTCATCCAACACACACCTATATTGGTCCACCAATCGGTCCGCACGCACACTTTCCCGCAAATTTGGAAGCAAACAGGGGGAGGCGGGGCTTTGCGGGAGTCCGGACCGCCACCATGTAGGACTCCGACACCCCAGGCCCACTCAAATCCCCCTCCTGATCCAATTCTCTTCCACTCCGTCTCGACACCCCCTGCTTTGCATCCACGCTCTCCTTCTCCGACACCGCTGTTGAACCTCTCGGCCGCCACCGAGGCATTGTCGTACTTCCGCCGCCGCCACTCATACGCCTGCTCTCCTTATACTACGGTGCCATCCACCCAAGATCCATCGATAGTCAGGTACCCTCCGTCCCCTTGTTGACGACGTCCACGGCAGACACCACTCCCGGCAGGTGTTCGGTCAAATGCCATTGAGGTTAAACTTCATGTTGTTTTTCTAGAAAGATGGCGGGGCACTCGATCCATGGAGGATGAGTTGTTGTGCGATGCGTGGTTGGCTGTATCTGCGGATTTCGTAGGCAGGAGCAGAAGGGGATCTTTTGGCAGCGCGTGCATGATTCGTTTCGTGCGCGAAAGCACTTTGCGCCCTACGACATGCACATCAACCATGAACGCAATGTGAAAGTGTAGTGTACTAATGGTACACCATCCAGAACTCCGCCACGAAGTTTTGTGGCGAGGTTGATCGGCTGAAGGCAATGGAGATCGTAAGTTTGGATTCTTCTTACTTAACTTGTTGATTGATTCATTCTCAATGTTGCTCTACACATTGTGTAGCCTGTACGCAATGCCATGATGTACCACGGGGCAGAGGGCAAACCATTCACACACACACACATTGTTCGATGAAGGTCAAGGGGCAGTATGTGTGGGACAACATGGTTAACCAAACTGCAAATTCCTTGAACCAGTTCAGTCTATACAGAATGGAAAATGGCCAAAACTGTCAGTGGAATAACTGCACACGGAGCAGCTGGTGAAAATAACTTCAATGGGATCCGAATCCAGATACTGTTCGTAGCTGTCAGACATCGACGCCTTAACGATACCAAATGGCTAGAGCAGCACAAGGTAAGAGGTGATCCAATCTAGGATACTGAATTATCAGGCTGAGGCATTTCTCTTATATAGATACACTTCCCATGACTTAAACTTGGAACCTTGGTCTCAACTCTGGTCAAGCCTTAATGTAACATAATCCATTCCCATATATGCAAAATATTGCCTCCATATTATGATAGTCTGTCTATCTTATTTCTCCCTCATGTGTTTTGCCATTGCCATTTAGATTTCTTGATTCCGTGATTCCAATTATGACCAGACTCCTGAATATATATTCCCCTCTAGAAGAGGGTTAAACCGAGATTCCATTATCATATGACAGAATACAACATCCCAGTCAGCAATGTTGTTATTTTTTGTTAGTTTGATTTCAGAGGGGACGATTTGCTTACCTTTAATCATTTTAAGATAAATTCTTCAGCTTGTGCAACCTTTCTGTTCTCGAGTCTATGTTTGGTTTCTCTTTCGCTCAAATGGTTCTTAACTTTGTTTTGAATCGGATGTACATAGACGTGTTTTAGTGTCTTTGACCACTCATTTTAGTCCGTATATATATAGTCCATATTGAAAAATCCAAAACATCTTATAATTGGGAATGGAGGGAGTAGCATGCTAAATCCACGCACTTGCTAAGGCTTTTACAGATGAACAACTCAGTTTCCACCAGGGCTTTCCAGAAGAACTTGCTACCGTGGCTCATCACAGTAAGGATGCAATTTTTATTATCTTATGTTTGCTTTGTTGAGGAATTAGCGTTAGAGCTTTAATGAAACACACATCATCCTCCACCAAGAAAGAAAGGTAGCCTCTTCCGCTGAATTTAGAGAATTAATTAGTTGCTTTATCAAGACATATATTATAAACAAATTGCTTGACACTTGTTTAAAAAAGGAGGTACACGAGCGTGTGTGTGTGTGCGCCGGGGGGGGGGGGGGGGGGGGGGGTTGTAGGACTGTGGGAGCCCTTTTTTGAAAAAAGTTGTAACATAAAAGTTCCGAAAAATGTCAATTAGTGTTGTACAAATACATATACATGTTCTTTAAGTTTTATATTATGTGCACTTGCCAATTTGCCAAGTCGTGAGAGGATAGATCCGTGTATTTTTCACAATGAGCTTGGCGGTGGTTAATAATATACATGTTGACGGTTTTCTTTTATACTTAATAACTTTTCATGGGATTTGTTAGACTTGTACGTATTGTAATCTCTGTACAATGTATTTGTACCCGATGAGGTACCCCTTGTTATATATATGTTATCGTGGCCGACCCTCTTAGGTGTCGAAGCCCATAACCCCAAAATCCTTTGTCTATCATGGTATTAGATGCGATCTAGCGATCCTGACCTAGCCATGTCGTCTTCCGCTGCTTCCTCCGAGGCCGCCGCCGCTGCCCTCTCCGGCGCGGCGACTATGTCCACCGCCACCACCTTGCTCGCCGATCCCTACTCAGACCCTGCGTCGCTCACCGATCCGATCGGAATGGGCGCGTCCTTCTTCGCCCCGCCGTTCCTGTCCAACCTGCTCCAAGGAGGCAGATCGACAGGAGCCTTGTTTTCCGGGGCGACATCCTCGGCTTCTCCCGGCTCACCGGCTCTACGGCCCAACTACGGCACGCTGGCACCCTACGCGCCGCCGCCGCCGCCGTATGCGTACGACCCCGCCGCCCACGGAGCTTTTTATGGCGCTCCCTACGGTGCTCTCTACGGCGCCCCCTACGGCGCCTCCTATGCTGGTCACGGCGCCGGCTATGGTGCACCTCCTGGTGCCGGCTATGGAGCTCCATATGGCTCTGGCTACGCGGGGTTCCCACGGCCTGCAACTCACGGTGCGTCACCACAGGCGCCTCCGGTTGCGCCGCACTCCTCGCCTGCGGTGGATATCGCCTCCTCCGGTGCGGTTCCTGTGCCGCCCTATGACTTCTCCCTCGACGTCATCACGACTCCGCCGTTCTACTTCAGCAATCTTCTACCGGTGAAACTAAAGATGGACAATTATATGTTCTGGCGCGCACAGATTCTTCCCCTCCTTCGTAGTCACTACTTGGAAGGTTTTGTGGATGGTACTCTGCCATGTCCACCACCGGATCATCATATGTACCGGCCATGGATTGCTCAAGATCAAGCGATTCTCTCGGCGATTCAGTCCTCTCTCACAGAGGGCGTCGCCAGCTTGGTTCTATTTGCTACTACGTCTCATGAGATATGGGATGCGCTGGAGTCCAGTTTCTCCGCACAATCCTCGTCTCAGCACATGGCCCTTCGTACACAGCTTAATGAGACCCGCAAGGATCATCACTCTGTCACCGTTTTCTTCAACAAGATCAAATGCCTCGCCGATCAGCTTGCCTCCATTGGCGAGCCACTTCGTGACACAGAGTTTACCACATATGTTCTCCAAGGTCTCGATGCCGAGTTTGACTCTCTCGTGGAGGTGATCCAGGAACGCAAAGTTTCCATCAAGCCGCAGGAACTTTTTCAGCGCCTCCTCTCAACGGAGCAACGCCTTGCCAGTCGTCATCCGGATGAGGCCCCCTCGGCCAATGCTGCTGTCCGTGGTGGGAAGGGGCGTCCTGGTGCCTGTCCTGCTGCTCCTACTGCTGCTTCGATCCCTCCTACGGGAGGCAAGGGTGGCGCTCCTCCTGCTGCACCTTCCCAGTCGCGTCCCACCATCGTCGTCGAGAACGGGCGCCCATGTGCCTGTTGTGCCGCCTGTGGAGCGGCTGCCCCTTGTCAGCTATGTGGAATTCCTCGCCACGTTGCGTCTCGCTGTCATCGTCGTTTTCAGCCTGATTTTTTGGGTCTTGTCAACAACGGCAAGGGCAATGAGCGTCAAGTCAACATGATGCAGCATCAAGGAAAAACTCAGTCTTATAATGTTGATCCCACCTGGTACATGGACACTGGCGCCACAGTGCACGTGACAAATGAATTGGACAAGCTTGCTATCCGGGAGGCCTACCATGGTCCTGACAAGGTTCACACAGCCAATGGGGCAGGTATGCACATCTCTCATATTGGTCAGGCATCCCTCCTTACACATACATCTCGACAGTTGCGTCTTAAGAATGTTCTTCGAGTTCCCACTGTTGCCCGTAACTTACTCTCTGTACCTAAACTTACTTATGACAATAATGTGTTTTGTGAGTTTTACCCGTTTCATCTTTTTATCAAGGACCGGGCTACACGGGACGTACTCCTTAGAGGGCGCCTTTGTCATGGACTATATGCTCTCGATGTGCCGCGATCTATCCCTCATGTCTTCAGTGCTGTTCGAGTGTCTCCCTCGCAATGGCACTCTCTTCTTGGCCATCCGGCTACACGCATTGTTCGACATATTCTTCATCGTCATGAGTTACCGTCAGTGTCTAGTAATAAAGATGTCTCAGTTTGTGATGCTTGTCAGCAGGGAAAGAGTCATCAGCTACCTTTTTCTGTTTCTAGTCATGTAGTCAAAACTCCTCTCGAGCTTGTGTTTTCAGATGTTTGGGGTCCTGCTCAGATGTCTGTTAGTGGTCATGAGTACTATGTCAGTTTTATTGATGCTTATAGTCGCTTTACCTGGATTTATCTTCTTAAACATAAGTCTGATGTGTTCGATGTTTTTCTTAAATTCCAAGCACATGTTGAGCGTCTCCTACACCACAAAATTATTCATGTACAATCGGATTTGGGGGGGGGGGTGAATACCGCAATCTAAATACCTTCTTCGAGAAACTTGGGATTTCGCATCGTGTGTATTGTCTTCATACACATCAGCAGAATGGTTCAGCTGAACGTAAGCACCGTCATCTTGTTGAGACCGGCTTAACCTTACTAGCCCATGCCTCTGTTCCTTTTCGTTTTTGGAGTGATGCTTTCACTACTGCCTGTTTTCTCATAAACAGACTTCCATCGCGACTCCTTGGCATGAAAACTCCGCTTGAACTCTTGCTTCATGAGACTCCTGATTATACCTTCCTCAAAGTCTTCGGTTGTGCGTGTTGGCCGCATCTCCGTCCTTACAATAATCGTAAGCTTGAGTTTCGTTCTAAAAAATGTGTCTTCCTTGGGTATAGTCCGTTGCACAAAGGTTATAAATGCCTTCATGTTCCAACAAATCATGTGTATATTTCACGTGATGTTGTCTTTGATGAGCATGTTTCTCCTTTTTCTAATCTTCCAACTCCCGTCACCACACCTAATGAACCTGTGCATTCATCTCCTCTATTGCCTGATCAATTTGGAGATGCTGCACACTCGCCTCTTTTGTTGTCTAACCATGGTGCAGGAACTGGTAGAGGTGCTCGGCTTGTTCTCCTGGAGGATTCCTCCGCTGCTCCCACGGCCTCTCCGACGGATCGCGTCGATCATGCCGCTGCGGCCTCTTGCATGGGGCATGCAGGGTCTCCTGCACCTGCGCCCGCCATGCGCTTGGATCCGGCTCCGGTAGCAGCTGGTTCGCGCTCGACGGATCACGTCGCTCCCGCACCTTCTTCCCCCTGCATGGGCCATGCAGGGTCGGGTGCGCTCACGCCCGCTATGCGTTCGGCCCCGGCTCGGCTGGAGCTGGACCTCCCCGCGTCGCCTGTTTTCGCCTCGCCCGTGACCGGGCCGGTCTCGCCTGCATCGCCCGGTCCGGCGACGCCTGCGCCTACTGGCTCGCCTCCTGGCAGCCCGTCATCGTCGCGGTCACCATCACCCGCCATGTCTTCTTCTCAGGAGATGCAGGCCTCTCCACCGACGGTTCCTGTGACTTCGATCGCGCCAACTGATCCGGTTGCTCAGCGACCACACACTCAGAGCAAGAGTGGTATTTTTCGACCGCTCCAACGCACCGATGCCACGGTTTCCTGGCTCGCGGCCTGTATGGCTCATTCTGCAACTGATCCTTCTGCTGAACCCCGTCACTATCAAGCAGCTCCGGGTATTCCTCACTGGCGATCTGCAATGGAACAAGAGTATCAGGCATTGCTCAAAAATGGTATGTGGCGTCTTGTTCCTCCGCACAGTGGTGTCAATATTATTGATTCTAAGTGGGTATTCAAAGTTAAGCGACATGCGGATGGTTCTATTGAACGGTATAAGGCTCGGCTTGTTGCTCGTGGGTTCAAACAACGTCAAGGTCTTGATTATGATGATACCTTCAGTCCTGTGATCAAGCCTACGACTATCCGTTTGCTCTTGTCTCTTGCGGTTACTCGTGGGTGGTCTCTTCGACAGCTTGATGTTCAGAATGCTTTTCTGCATGGTGTTCTTGATGAAGAGGTCTATATGCGTCAGCCGCCTGGTTTTGTTGATCCTGCTCGTCCGCACCATTTGTGTTGCTTGGTGAAGGCTCTTTATGGTCTTAAACAGGCACCACGTGCTTGGCATGCGCGCCTAGCTTCTGCTCTCCATGCACATGGATTTGTTCCGTCGACAGCTGATACATCCTTGTTCATGCTACAGCGTCCTATGGTCACTATGTACCTGTTGGTGTATGTTGATGACATCATATTGATCAGCTCGTCGGCTCTTGCTGCGGATCGTCTTGTTTCTGCTTTGAGTGGTGATTTTGCCATCACAGATCTTGGTTGGCTTCATTACTTCCTTGGCTTGGAGGTCTCTCACTCTGATGCCGGTCTGACTCTCACTCAGCATAAGTACTCTCTGGATTTGCTTCGTCGTGCTGGTATGCTTCAGTGTAAGCCTGCTACCACTCCCATGTCAGCTTCTGATAGACTCTCTGCACTTGATGGTACCCTTCTTCCTTCGGATGAGGCTACAACGTATCGCAGTATTGTTGGTGGCTTACAGTATTTGACGATCACTCGTCCTGATATATCTTATGCGGTGAACAGCGTGTGCCAGTTTCTTCAAGCTCCTCGGGATACTCACTGGACTGCTGTGAAGCGCATTCTGCGCTATGTTCGCTTGACTGCTGCTCTAGGCCTTCATCTTCAGTCTGCTCCTTCCGGTGCCCTCTCTGCATTTTCTGATGCAGATTGGGCTGGTAGCCCCGATGACAGGCGATCCACGGGGGGATATGCAGTGTTCTATGGTCCTAATTTGATCGCCTGGAGTGCTCGTAAACAAGCTACAGTGTCTCGTAGTAGTACTGAAGCGAAATACAAAGCAGTTGCCAATGCCACCGCTGAACTTATCTGGGTTCAGTCCTTGCTTCGAGAGTTGAGGGTCTCTCAGCATCATCCACCTGTTCTTTGGTGTGACAACACCGGCGCTACGTACCTTTCTTCAAATCCGGTATTTCATGCCCGAACGAAACACATCGAAGTTGACTATCACTTTGTCAGAGAACGAGTTTCACAGAGGTTGCTTCAGATCAAGTTCATCCCATCAAAGGATCAACTTGCTGACATATTCACGAAGCCGTTGCCACTACCTCAGTTTGAGGGATGTCGTCGCAATCTTAATCTTCTGAATTCTTCAGATCACGGTTAAGATTGAGGGAGGGTGTTAGACTTGTACGTATTGTAATCTCTGTACAATGTATTTGTACCCGATGAGGTACCCCCTTGTTATATATATGTTATCGTGGCCGACCCTCTTAGGTGTCGAAGCCCATAACCCCAAAACCCTTTGTCTATCAGGATTGCGTCCGAAAAATGTGAGGGGAAGAGAAATATACTGGAATTGTTGACCCTTAGTTGGGTTTGTGAACAATTAGTTGGTTTTTTCAGATTGTGCTGTTTTCACCTTAATAACTCAAAGCTATATGGATTTGTGTATGAAGCTAAGCTTGACCAGTGTCTTTAGGTCTTAGTTTGTTTCATTCAGATCATGTCATTTCATCCTTTATCCACAATTATATATTATTTGTAATCCATTGGCTGTCAAAGGAATGCGAGTCCTTACATTTGGAGGGGACACGAGCTTAACTACAAGCAACTCTTTTCATGTACAAATATAAATATATACACATACTAAATGAAAGAATTAACAACGTCTGGTACGTGTCCACATTTTTATTGCCTCTGACCTACTGCTAGCTAGCTCGAGTAGGCCAAGAATGTCGCAATGTTGGACATGGAGAAGCGTTAAAATGGGAGCCGGAACCGATGGAGTAGGCGGCCATGTCACCCAACACGAACCAGTCCCCCACGCTCATCTCCGGCAGCCGGCACCATGTCACCACCGTGTCGAGTGAGTCACACGTCGGCTTGAACACAGTCGATGTGTACATCTCTTCACCAGCGCATGGGGTGGCGAGCGGCCTCGGCCCGTAGAGTCCATCGTCGATCCAGTACTCTTGTATCTCGCCGCCCGTGCGCTTCCTGATGACGCATGCTATGAGCGCGAAGGCCGTCTCGGCGAAGTACCATCCCGGCTCGCCGATCACCTCCACGCATGGGAGGCGTCAGGCCAACTCCAGCGCACGACGCCAAACGGACGTCCGGTTTGGCCTGTTTTTGTCTGTTTGAAGCAGCAATGGGTCGCCCATGTCCACTTGAAATCGTTGGGTTGTCAGTGCGCCCAACGCGTGGCCGCACCTTAAATCATGTCTGAGGTGAACGTGATTAAAAAACACAAAAACTAAAACAAAATGCCAAAAATAAAAAATAAAATAAATGCAAACATAAAAACAAAAGACATAATTAAACATCACCGACACAAAACGGCCCAGTTCCACATAATTAGACATAATTAACATAAAAACAAAAGAAATCTGCCGCCCGCTCCCGCCGTTCCCGTCGATGCTGTGGCCGTCGCCGTCTTCTCAGTGGCCGCCGTTGTCGTCCTCGTCGTTGACGAGGGTGAGGTAGGCCAGCGGCGTCCAGAGGTTGGGCTGCGGTGCCTAGTACACGGGAGGTTGCTGGAAGGCGGGAGGTGCCTGCACCACCTCCTCCCGTGGCGACGCCTCCCGCTCCGGTGACCGCGGCGTCGTGGGGCACCAGTTCATGCCCCCCACGGCGTCGGCCATCTCCGGAGCCGTGCACTACCAGCTCCACCGCTGGCCCACTAGGCCCGGGTGGAATGCGCAGACGGGCTCGTCCTCTAGCACCTCCTCCCTCCTCACCATCTCTAGCTCCGGCATGGCCACGTCACCGGCGGCAGAGAGGGCCATCATGGTCTCCATGCCCTCCCACTGGCGCTCGTCCTACGTGTTCATGGAGTCATCCATGACACGTTGAAGGAGTCGGGCCTCCTCCTCCTCTGTCATGCGCGGAGGAGGTGGTGGCGGCGGAGAGGGCGACGACATCGACGTGATGCCGCATACCACCCTACGCTCGCGCACTTGGGGAGGGCTTGGAGCGCGCGCGCGGCGCTCAGGTGGCCGCCTCGGCCCCGACGAGGTGCCGGCAAAGAAGAAGGCGCGCCGCGTGTCATGCTTGTCCTGGAACCACGTGTCCCAAAGGTTGGAGTTGACGGCGTACCTGGGGTCATAGTACAGATCGTCTGGCAGGAGGCGACGGCGGCGCTCGATCTCTTCGCGGCGGGCACGGCCGCTCGTCGGGACTGGCGGGATCGGCACCCGGCCGACGGAGAGATGCCGATTATCCGGGAGGTGCACGTCGCTCCAGGGGAGCGGCGTCCTCGTCTCCCAATAACGATGGCATACATCCACGTGAATGTAGTGCCGGTCGCGCTCGCCGGCGGCCGTGGGGGCGATGGAGAATGCGGGCGGCGCGGGGGCCCTTCGCGGTGGTGGCGCGGGCTCCCCTTTGACGCTGCGGCGGCGGCGGCCCGAGGATGAGCCAGCCTCCTGTTGGGGAACATAGTAATTTCAAAAATTTCCTACTCACACGCAAGATCATGGTGATGCATAGCAACGAGAGGGGAGAGTGTGTCCACGTACCCTCATAGACTGAAAGCGGAAGCGGTAGCACAACGCTGGTGATGAAGTCGTACTTCTTCACGATCCGACCGATCAAGTACCAAACGTACGACACCTCCGAGTTCAGCACACATTCAGCCCGATGACGTCCCTCGAACTCCGATCCAGCCGAGTGTTGAGGGAGAGTTTCGTCAGCATGATGGCGTGGTGATGATGATGATGTTCTACCGACGCAGGGCTTCGCCTAAGCACCGCTACAGTATTATCGAGGTGGACTATGGTGGAGGGGGGCACCGCACACGGCTAAAAGATCTAACGATCAATTGTTGTGTCTCTAGGGTGCCCCCTGCCCCTGTATATAAAGGAGCAAGGGGGGAGGTGCGGCCGGCTAGGAGGGGCGCGCCAGGAGGAGTCCTACTCCCACCGTGAGTAGGACTCCCTCCCTTTTCCTTGTTGGATTAGGAGTGGAGGGGGAAAGAGGAGGGAGAGAGGAAGGAAAGGGGGGGGGGCGCCGCCCCCTCTCCTTGTCCTATTCAGACTAGGGGGGAGAGGCGCGCGGCCCTGCCCTGGCTGCCTCTCCTCTTCTCCACTAAGGCCCACTATGGCCCATTAAGCCCTCGGGGGTTTCCGGTAACCCCACGGTACTCCGGTAAAATCCCGATTTCACCCGGAACACTTCCGATATCCAAATATAGGCTTCCAATATATCAATCTTCATGTCTCGACCATTTTGAGACTCCTTGTCATGTCCGTGATCACATCCGGGACTCCGAACAACCTTCGGTACATCAAAACTCATAAACTCATAATATAACCGTCATCGAAACTTTAAGCGTGCGGACCCTACGGGTTCGAGAACTATGTAGACATGACCGAGACACATCTCCGGTCAATAACCAATAGCGGAACCTGGATGCTCATATTGGCTCCCACATATTCTACGAAGATCTTTATCGGTCAGACCGCATAACAACATACGTTGTTCCCTTTGACATCGGTATGTTACTTTCCCGAGATTCGATCATCGGTATCTCAATACCTAGTTCAATCTCATTACCGGCAAGTCTCTTTACTCGTTCCGTAACACATCATCCCGCAACTAACTCATTAGTTGCAATGCTTGCAAGGCTTAAGTGATGTGTATTACCGAGTGGGCCCAGAGATACCTCTCCGACAATTGGAGTGACAAATCCTAATCTCGAAATACGCCAACCCAACAAGTACCTTCGGAGACACCTGTAGAGCACCTTTATAATCACCCAGTTACGTTGTGACGTTTGGTAGCACACAAAGTGTTCCTCCGGTAAACGGGAGTTGCATAATCTTATAGTCATAGGAACATGTATAAGTCATGAAGAAAGCAATAGCAACAAACTAAACGATCAAGTGCTAAGCTAACGGAATGGGTCAAGTCAATCACATCATTCTCCTAATGATGTGATCCCTTTAATCAAATAACAACTCTTTGTCTATGGCTAGGAAACATAACCATCTTTGATCAACGAGCTAGTCAAGTAGAGGCATACTAGTGACACTCTGTTTGTCTATGTATTCACACATGTATCATGTTTCCGGTTAATACAATTCTAGCATGAATAATAAACATTTATCATGATATAAGGAAATAAATAGTAACTTTATTATTGCCTCTAGGGCATATTTCCTTCACCTCCCAGTCATGCTTCCCCTTGCGACCGGTGTTCCATGGTTGCGTGGCGGCCGGCCGACGAGATCGTGGATGGGGAAAGGGAGAGCTAGGGTTTTGGGAGTGTCGGGTTTTGAGGAGGCAGCACGGGCTGGAGTGGGGATTGTGGACTGCGAACGATCCATGAGTTCCCATTTAAGAAGGACGGCGACCGTTCGCCTTGGCGGATGATAGGTGGAGCCAACCGCGCGTGTGCATTAATGTCGGGTGGTGGGATGTAGGTGGCCGCCTGCCACGCAGCCTGAAGAGAACGAGCGACACATTCGTTTGCTGTCTGCTGCGACCCAAACTCGGTGCATGTTTGCGCTCGAAATGGGTCGGCCCGGACACAAAATGGACCTGATGGGTTCAGGCCATCGCGCGGTGGGGCATGGGGTCTGTACATTTTGCCCCAAACAGAAAGTGCCGGACAAGATGGGGTCGCACGCTGGAGTTGGCCTCATGGATGACTGTGGTGGCCTCGTTGAACGCGCCACCAATTGCCATAAAGCCGTTGCCGATGTCGAGCATGTGCAGGCCTCGATGGCCCCGCTGTATACGTTAGTGTGGGTCCTATAATAAAATAGCCAGCGCAATTGAGGTGTCATAGAGTTTTGAAATAACAGTCTAGGGTTTATCACGACCTTAATAAACAACCATAATACCAACAACAACACAAGGAGTCAACCTTCGGAAGGTAAAATAGCTAACAACAAGGTACCAATACAATTAGGTTTCTTAAGAAGTCTCATTAAAGGTTGTAATGACTAAGTAACTGGTTCCAGCCACCCGTAGTTAACCGGATTCAGGAGTTTAACAAGGTGCCTTTGCATCAGGTACCATCCTGTTCTTGCTCTTTCGCCTTCTTCTGGAGCTCCAGTATCATATTGGTAGCTGCCGAGCACTTCGCCTCGTGTGGGGTAGGACGAAGACTACCAGTGAGGCTCATCTCAAAATCAGGGCATCTCAAACGTACACCAGCGTGGTACATTCCTGAAAAGATAGGAAAAGGACTGGTGAAGAAGTGCTCAAAATTCAACACACACACAGATGATAGTCAATCAAACATCAATTCTGGTTATTGCTAACTAGGGACCTATTCAATCTGATCCAAGATAATCACTTATCGAATGTTAAACAAACCTAACAATTCAACGGAGCATAACATGTGATAAATAAACAAGCAACTTATTTGGATGGCTACTTTGACATCAAGAGAGCAGCAAGCCCTAGCTATTGATGACACCTTGAAAACTCTTTTTTTTCCAAGCATGGTTAGCGCAGCACACTATGTATGTTATCACTACAAGAAATATGTCAACTTGTGACCTTCTGTCAGTGACCCTGGAAGAATTGGTCATAAATCTACGACCATTTGAGACCAATTGGTCAAAAGCTATTCGGGGGGCTCCAAACCCTAAACTATAACGACCATTTTGGTCAGAAAGGACGTAATTTCCTTACAGGAAATGGTCATGAAGCAGATTGCACTGGTCCGCTGCCTTATTTCTAGCTGATCACGACCAATATAGATGGTCATAACCTTGTAAATTATGGTGGATTTCTATGACTAGGCGCCACCTCATCAGTTTTGCCTATGTGTCATGTCCATGTGTCAATTTTTGTCCTAGGTTGTGAAGCAATCTATATTTATTTCATTCCCAAAAATTCCAAAAAAATTGGGCATTCTTTACTATCCAAATCATTGCCTCATGACAATATTCAACTCCATTTGCTTGGTAAATCTTCCTCATCAAATTTCCAAAGTTTTTGTTCAGCTCGAACTGTTGTGATGGAAGTACTAGCTAGGCATTTCCTAATGAGCTAAATTTTTGCCACATCTTCTATATTGCCAAATCATAAATCTCCAAAAAGGTTTGAGCCCCATCTAACAATACATGTAAGCCTCAACATCCAATATTTGTTTCTAGTGATATTTTTAGTTTATGAAGTAACTATATTTTATGTTAGTTTATATTTGCTAAAAATTTACCACGACATGACCCTGCCCATAGAACCTCCATCCACCAAATTTTAGCTCATTTATTCTAGCCAATTTCCCTCAGCATTTTTCCCAATTTTCTGTTCAGTGGAGAGTAATGTGAAGGAAGTACCATTTTTATGTATCCAAATGGTATGAAATTTTTAAAGTGGCTTCACATGCCCAAATTATCCTCCTCCTCCAAATTTTAGATCAGTCCATTCATTCATTTGAGTCTAGCTTCAACATTCATATTTTTATCCAGTGTGAAACGTTGCAAAGCAAATGCCAACTAGGCTCCTCCATTTGAGCTAAATTTTTGTGAAGACAATCTTCTTAGTAGATGATCGTCCTCAGCAAAAACTCACGCCAATTGGCCATGTGCATTTCCCGTACTGCTGATCAAACACTTGGCTGCTAATTCATGTTTGAGCTCAGTTCAGTCTCCTCGCAGGATTCTTCTATTGCCTTCTTCTTCCTGACACCTATCGGGGGAGTTGTAACCCACTAGACATGCCTAGGCCACCCAGAACGTGTGGCAACACCACAGTCACGAGGTGACCATGAGGCGGGCATGCGAGTTTACACGCTCTGGAGTTGCGGCCCTCGGCCACCATCCAAACCTCAACGTATCGCCACCAAACAATGTATTTATGATTAAATAGACACGTATGTACCTATAAATGATTTTTGGAAAAAATAAAGGGCAAACTATGTGGCAGCTGTAGTTCAAATTAGACCCGCTTCCTACTGAATCGGTGGAAATTTGTGTTTTTCACGAGAGGTGGATCAAATCTTTTGACACCCAACCATTTGGTCAATTGTGCATTAAATATGGTTTATTGTTTTATAAAAATGATTTGGTCCAATATTGCAACAAATATATGGTAGGTCCTTCACAAAAAAACTCATTTTGGGCACTCAAAAAATAGGAAATGAATTTTTCGTCCAAAGAAAATGAAAACTTCCTTAGGCAACATTGTTTGCCATTCCAATATCCACCCTCGTGCACAATATGAGATCATTTGAACAAACTATGTCATGAATGTGACCATAAGATTTATCATTTGGCTTCAAAGACATGAATCTCCACACATGATAGCTCATTTTTGAGAACACTTTTTAAAAAGAATTGCCGTATTACAAGTTTATTATTTTTTCTGGTAACTTGGTCACATGTAATGACACAATGCGAAGGTTTTCCAATTTTTTGATTTTTTTTAATTTTTTATGCCCATTTTGAAATGTGGTCAAAACGGCGAGAATGACCGTTCCTAGCTAGTGGTTGAATCTTGGATTTTTTTTGATGTTTATCTGATTAAATAGATACTTATGTACCTATAAATGATTTTTGAAAAAATAAAGAGCAAACTATGAGGTAGCTACAGTTCAAATTTGACTCGCTTCCTACTGAATCGGCGGAAATTTGTCTTTTTCATGAGAGGTGGATCAAAACTTTTGACACCCAGAAATTTGGTCAATTGTGCATTAAATATGGCCTAGTATTTTATGGAATTTATTTGGTCCAATTTTGCAATAAATATATGGTAGGTCCTTCACAAAAAAACTCATTTTGGGCACTCGAAAAATGGAAAATTGATTTTTTGTCCAAAGAAAATGAAAACTCCCTTAGGAAACATTGTTTGACATTCCAATATCCACCCTTGTGCACAATATGAGATCATTTGAACAAACTATGCCATGAATGTGGCCATGAGATTGATCATTTGGCTTCAAAGACATGAATCTTCACACATGATAGCTCATTTCTGAGAACACTTTTTCAAAAGAGTTGCTGTATTACTAGTTTATTATTTTTCCTGCCAACTTCGTCACATCTAATGACACAATGCAAAGGTTTTCCAATTTTTTAATTTTTTTGAAATTTTTATGCCCGTTTTGAAATGCGGTCAAAACGGCGAGAATGACCGTTCCTAGCTAGTGGTTGAATCTTGGAATTTTTTGATGTTTCTTTGATAAAAATAGATACTTACGTACCTAGAAATGATTTTTGGAAAAAATAAAGAGCAAACTATGAGGCAACTGCAGTTCAATTTTGACCCGCTTCCTACTGAATTGGTGGAAATTTGTATTTTTCATGAGAGGTGGATCAAAACTTTTTACACCCAGCCATTTTGTCAATTGTGCATTAAATATGGCCTAGTATTTTTAAAAATTGATTTGGTCCAATTGTGCAACAAATATATAGTAGGTTCTTCACAAAAAAAACTCATTTTGGGCACTCAAAAAATGGAAAATTGATTTTCCGTCCAAAGAAAATGAAAACTTCCTTAGGCAACATTGTTTGCCATTCGTATATCCATCCTTGTGAACAATATGAGATCATTTGAACAAACTATGCCATGAATGTGGCCATAAGATTGATCATTTGGCCTGAAAGCCATGAATCTTCATAGATGATAGCTCATTTTTCAGAACACTTTTTTTAAAAGAATTGCCGTATTACTAGTTTATTATTTTTCCCGGTAACTTGGTCACATGTAATGACACAATGCGAAGGTTTTCCAATTTTTTTAATTTTGTATGCCCGTTTCAAAATGCAGTCAAAACGGCGAGAATGACCTTGGAATTTTTTTAATCTTGGATTGTTTTGATGTTTCTCTGATTAAATAGATACTTATGTACCTAGAAATGATTTTTGGAAGAAATAAATACCAAACTATGAGGCAGCTGCAGTTCAAATTTGACCCGCTTCCTACAGAATCGGCGAAAATTTGTCTTTTTCATGAGAGGTAGATCAAAACTTTTGACACCCAGCCATTTGGTCAATTATGCATTAAATATGGCCTAGTATTTTAAAAAATTGATTTTGTCCAATTGTTCAACAAATATATGGTAGGTCCTTCACAAAAAAACTCATTTTGGATACTCGAAAAATAGAAAATGATTGTTTCATTCAAAGAAGTTGAAAACTTGCTTAGGCAACATTGTTTTCCATTTCAAGATGCACCCTTGTGCACAATATGTGATCATTTTTTTTATTTTTCATGTGAAAAAGTAGAAGAAAAACAAAAGAATGCTCAGGTAGATTCTTTTTTGAAACATAATTTGTATTTTTGATGAGAGGTGGATCGAAAGCATTTTACATGTTAAGATTTGGTCCACTGTACATAAATGCAGTCTTATAGTTTTGGAAAATGGTGTGGTGCCATTTTCAAACAAATATTTGGTATATTCTCCACAAAAAAAGGAATTTTTCACTCCGAATTAGAAAATGATTTTTTTCCTAAAACTCATTTCACAAAACACTTTTTAAAGATATTTGTCTTATTCCAATTCCAAGTTTGTTAGTTTTCCTAAAAACTAGGTCACATTTGCTGACACAATGAGAATGTTTTTTTTCTTTTTTTGAATTTCTCATATCATAAAACGGTTTATATGATTCAACACCTTATTTTTAGTCGATTGCGACCAATTTAGATGGTCATGACGTGTACTGGGTTCTGATCGGTCCATGAGCATGTCACACGGATCGTGCCTCCAATGCCGTCGGATGCTCCCGGATCCGGCGGCAGACCTTTCTCCCTCACCCCCTCTTTGTCTCAAAAAAACTGCCTCACCCTCTCACCCCACGAAGCCCGGTTCATAGACACGCACGCGAACTTTAGTGCTCCCACCGCCGCTCCAGATCCAGATCTGCCACCCACCTCCCTCTCCCCTCGCCGCCAGTCTGCACCCTCCCTCTCCCCCACCTTTGCCACCCATCCACCACCGCCGACCTCGTCTACGCCATCCCTCCTCCTCCTCTACGAGGCCATGGCACCCCCTCCTCCTCCACGATTCATTCACCTCCTCTGCCACCGCCACCCAACCTCTCTCCCACTCTCTCCCGCACCACCACTGTCACGGCCGGAGGCGCCAACAAATGTTTCTCCCACGCTACCGCCAACCGCTTCCCCATCCGTGACGTAGCTTCCTTCTCCACACAGGTAGTGGAGCCACCCTTCTCCGCGTGCATGCTTCTTCTCGGTCGATGACGCGGCCGTGCCCTTTGACGCCTCTCTTCCTCGTCCGGTGCCGGCTGTACAAGAGACACCGGACTCCTACCGTCGTCCGTTCGTACTTGACTGCCGCTGAGGTACTCCTGGATCTCGGCCCTCATATTTCTCTCCCCTTCCCCTTCCCCTTAACAAATTTCCTCACAATCGATTTGATGATACAGTGCAGGGGTTCGTTCGTTCGTTCGCTGTTGCTACTCCAGGTAGCTCTATCAACCAGTACAAGACCCCGAGGTGCATCGAGTCGGGCCTCGCGCTGAAGCTGCTGAACTCCAAGGTCACCGCTTCCTTCTTCATCCCCCTGGGATCCCGAGTGGACCATGTGAGAGCTTTTAGGTAAAAATGGTAGCAAGTATGCTGGCTTGATCGGCAACGAAAAGGAACACTAGCGCGCGTCGGTCCTAAACAAATGGTTTTTAACCCCTTTCCGCGACGACATTTGGAACCGTCGCCAAGTGAGTGTATGCGATAGGGTGTCCTTCCCACACAACCTAGAAATCGTCAAGGATAGGCCCTCCTAGGACTCAGGCTGGGGCCGTGTGCGATCCGGCGAGGCATCGAAACCCAATCATTTCTGTAGGTATGTACACCCCACACGGTAATCCGAGAAAATCATTTCCGTAGGTATGTACATCCCACATGGTGAATCCCAGAAAATCATTTTCGTTCGTATGTATATCACACACAGTCAATCCAAGGAATACGTTTCCGTTCTTATGTACATCCCACACAGTCAATCCAGGGAAAATGTTTCCATTCGGATGCACATCCCACACGGTTTTATGTATACACTCGTGTGTGAAAGGTGTAGCTATCACACACGATCTGCCTTGGATAACTGTTTGCTTTCATTAACTACATCACACACGATTTGATGTAGAAAACTGTGTGGCATTGGGCTATCCATCACAAGCGCTTTTACTGCCAGAACCGTTTGCAAAGTTCCATGACCGTCTGTTCTCTTTTTATTTTTGCCTGTAATTTATTGTTCTAAATGGAAATTTTGAAATACGAAAAGTGCAATTCAAATTCTTAGCACAATGGTTCAACAACGAATCCATAAATAAAGTTGCCAGTAAAATATGTTCAGTAATTACAGGATTAGGCAACAATTAACTATGATGAACCACAGTATTCAAAGGCGGTAAAAGTGAAGAGACAAGTGTAGATCATTTTGGCTGCCGACAGTGCTGATGAAGCGGAATGCCCATAATGTACCTTCCTGCATGCCATAGGCACAAACCACTTTTGTCCAACCCCTTGTGACGATCGCCCGCCCACCCTTCACCGCCTTCAGGAAGACTTCTTGAGCATTATCATGGGAGCATGAATTATATACTTTAACCTTAGTTGCCTCCACTCCGATCATGTAGTTTGCAAGGTAATCATCAGTAAATAGACTCGGAAACCACTGAAAAGAGAAAAATATCAGATAGTGAGGTCTAATAGAGTAACTTGTTGTGGGCAGGGGGAAAAGGCAACACATTACTTACCATCCTAAAGTTTACTATTGTCTTTGACAAAGTGTAAATAAAAAGCTTAATTCCAATCACCCGTTTCTTTCACCTAACAATCTTTCTTAGTTTCCTCACTTGACGCTTGTTCATGAATATCTCATTGCCCCATACGCAAAAGGGATCGAAGTGTGGACCAGTACCGCTCATATATGTACCTACAAGCAACCAGTAAATGTTAGAAGCTAAACTGAGATTGCACAAATGATGTAAAATACAACTACCTGTGTTCCTAAGTACAAGGATTTTTTTGAGATTTCAATATGAACTACATACAGATGTATATATAATTATAGATATAGTTTAGATTAGAATCTAGATTCACTCATTTTTCTCCTTACGTAGTCTATATTGGAATCTCTAAAAACACTTTTATTTAGGAAAAGATTGTGTATAAAACATGGGATGCAGCTAACCTCGACGGCAAACAACAGCATCACCCATTGTAGCCATGTGTAAGTACACGGAAAGCCAATGTTAACTACAACAGGGTTAACATCCACCAAAAATAGCACATGGTAATAAAACGGCATCATCTGTAGTGATATCTTCATTTCGAAAGAGTAGCATGGTAACAAAGGGACGGATTAAAAAATGAATACAACTATTAATTGCGACAGTCTTAACATCATCCTAATTCATGTTTTATAAGTTTGTATCCATTGAAATACAGCTCTTTAAAAATGGATACAATTGTTAATTGCAACAAGCTTAATGACCATTGAAACCGGTACTGATAAAAATGCAATTAGCAGAGTTAAACATCACATGGCAGGTGCTGCCAGAGCAGATAATGGCCAAGTTGTCTATAAAAAGGTAGGGAAAATAACTCAAACATGTTAGGCATGTTTACTACAACATGCCTAATACATCAACAGTACAAAACATAGCCATCAATTGCAACTGGTATTGGTAAGATTGAGCTGGTGGGTACATACTTGGTAAGACCTAAGAGGTAGTTGCTGGGGCACTTCATCTTGGCCTGAGCCAGCCCAAAGTCAGCGGCGACGGAGGCGAGCTGTTCCTCCGAGTCGAAGTGTGGATCAGTGTGTACCAACAGGCAACCAGTAAATGGTCGAAGTTAAACTGCAATTGCACAAATGATGTGAAATACTATAAGACATGGCATGCAGCTAACCTTGATGGCAAACAACATCATCGCCCGTTATGACCCTGTGTAAGTACATGGACAAGCATGTTAAGTAAAACAGGGTTAGCATCCACCAAAAATAGCAAATGGGGCAGCATCTCTAGTATATCTTCATTGCAGAGAGCAGCATGGTAGCAAATGGAAAGATTAAAAAATGGATACAACTATTAATTGCAATAGGCTTAATAACATCCTAAGTCATGTTTTGTAAGTTTGTAGCCATTGGAACACAACAGTTTAAAAATGGATTCAACTGTTAATTGCACCAGGCTTAATAGACATTGAAACAGTACTGATAAAAATGCAATTGGCATAGTTAAACATCACAAGGCAGGTTCTGCCAGAGCAGAGAATGGGCCAAATGTCTATAAAAAGGTAGGGAAAGTAGCAAAAATGTGTTAGGCATGTTTACTAGAACATGCTTAATACATCGACCATACAGAACATAGCCATTAATTGCAACTAGTATTGCTAAGATTGAACTGGTGAGTACATACTTGGTAAGTCCTGAGAGGTAGTTGTTGGGGCACTTCATCTTGGCCAGAGCTCGCCCAAAGTCAGCGACAGCGGAGGCAAGCTGTTCCTCCGGGTCGAAGCGTGGATCAGTGCCACTGACATGTGTACCTACAAGCAACCAGTAAATGGTAGAAGTTAAACTGCAATTGCAAAAATTATGTGAAATGCTATAAGACATGGGATGCAGCTCACCTCGACGGCAAATAAAAGCACAACCGTTATGATCCCGCGTAAGGACATGGACATGCATGTTAAGTACAACATGGTTAGCATCCACTAAAAATAGCAAATGGGCAACATCTCTAGTGATATCCTGAGTCATGTATTGTAAGTTTGCTGCTGGTATTGGTGAAATTGAGCTGGACACGCTAATATTTGAACATCACACAGTGTGAAATACTGAAATAAACAAGGCATGAACATGCTTAATACATCAACCGTACAAATCATAGCCGTTGCAAGTGGTATTGGTAAGATTTAGCTGGTCAGATCTTACATGTTAAGTCCTGGGGGGTAGTCGCTGGGGGACTTCATCTGGGCCAGAGCCTGCACCATGTCGTCGGCGGTGGTGGAAGCGAGGTATTCCTCCGGGTCAACACGTACAGCGGCCATCATGCCATGGACCACCATCAGCTCCTGGCGGGGGTGATTTGGAGGCATGAGGATGTTTCGCAGGCGCCATTTAAGCAATCAGGCCGGGGACATGATAGAGATCGGTGTGTTACCTAACTGGATCTGAGCAGAACGTAGATGTGGTTGAAGCTGTGGTTGCGGCGGCGGCAGTTTGGGATGCCGGTAGGGGTAGGGGCGAGGGAGGGGGGATACGGAGGGGAAGGGGATGTGGCTGGAGGAATAAATTCTAAAATCACGCGCCTAATGAAAATTTCGGTGCAAAACTTAAAACTTGGGCGGGGGAAACACACAACACAGACGAAGCACGTAAAATACTCGTGTGCGAGAAAAAAGAAAGTTGGCACATCCCGTCTCCAAAAAATGTACACGTGTACTTATTTTTCGGTCAATGGTACGCCTGGTTTATTAGGAAATATCGCACAGGTAACTGACTTATGGGTCATTAACGCAAAAAAACGCAGACGGGTACGACATAGAAACCACGTGTATTGTGATCTTCTAATGATAAACACAAAAAACGCACACGGGCACACATGCTAATCAACACTCAAAGCCCTCAAAGGATGTTCTTACCGACATTGTACGTTAATACTATAAACTTAAAGTACTACTGGTAATTTCCTCTAATACTAAAAACTTATACTACTTCTCACATGCTGCCATTAGAGCATGCTGGCCAGACGCTGGCGTTCTCCTTCCCGGCCTTGTAGGCGGCAGCCCACTGTGCTTCGATCTCCGCCAAGCTCTCCTCACCATGGCGTCCAGCCTCTTTTTTCTTGCGGCGACGAGACTCTCTTTTCTTGACTGCTTTCTGCCTTTTCCGCTCCTTCTATGCGGCTTTGGCCGCCTCTAGATCCACCACCCATTCGGCGATGGCAGCCTCAAAGTCCACCCATGTAACTGTCTGGCTGCCGGCGGCGATGAACTCAGCGTGGCGAGATGCCATCGCTTCCTTACCATGTGTGCGGTCGCGGGCGGCGAGGAACGCGGCGCGGCGGGATGCCATCGCTTCCTTACCAGTTACTGTGCGCCACAGTGCCATGGACGATGCATAAAGAGAGCTCTGGGAGGGAGGGGCCAGGCAGCGGTACAGTGCGGTGATATTCACGAGCTCAACGACAAATGACAACAGAAATTTGGCTTCCCTTACAATTTTGCTCGTTCATTATCGCACATGCTTCCTCTCTGTCGCTCCGGAAACAGTGTGCGCTGAGCCTATTGTGTGTTGCGTTATGATTGGCCGGAACCCCAGCCACGCGGATCGGCTGTGTGCACCGTTGGATACGCCGCGATCAAACGGCAATCCACTTCCCTCACATCACATCCGTGCACCTGTAGCTGGATTGGATTTATATGCGCTAAATGCCTAGAAAATGCACATAATCCCCTAAATATGGTAAATGAGCCCAGAACAATGCCAAATTTGAACACGGTGATTTGCAGGGTGTATGTTCGTCATAGAAAAAACTCCAGGGCAAAGAATGAAAAAAAATTGGATTCCCTTTCAATCTTGAGGATTTCCCTCTCGAAAGCATGGAACTTCCGTGGTGATGGTTTGATTTATGAAGGGCGTGCATGACGACATAAGCCAAACCTTCTCAAATTTTTACCAGGGCATGGTGAGGACATACCATGGCACCATGCCAGGCGTCATGTTTTTTAAGTATTTATTTCATTTTTTCTATAGTTGAAAACCCAACAAACAAACATTTGTGGTTGACTATTGCCACACATTTCATCAAAAAATCTGTCCATTCCTTATAAAAGGCATGAGAATTTACTAAATAGCACGAGCATGGTTTTCTAGGCCGTTCTTATGGACCCTTTCATGCATCGATTGTTTCAACTTGAATTATGCGCATTAATGCCTAGGAAATGCACATAATCCCCTAAATATGGGAAATGAACCCAGAAAAGTGCCAAATTTGAACACGGTGATTTGCAGGTTGTATGTTCATCGTAGAAAAAAAACTGAATGACAAACTACGACGGAAATTTGGATTCCCCTTCAATCTCGAGGATTTTACCTCTCGAAAGCATGGAACTTCCTCGGTGATGGTTCGATTTATGAAGGGCGTGCATGACGACATAAGACAAACCTTCTCAAAATTTTACAAGGGCATGGTGAGGTCATGCCATGCCACCATGCCAGGCGTCATGTTTTTTAAGCATTTATTTCATTTTTTCTATAGTTGAAAACCCAACAAACAAAAATTTCTGGTTAACTATTGCCACACATTTCAACGGAATAACTATCCATTATTCCTTGTAAAAGGCATGAGAATTTACTAAATGGAACGAGCATGATTTTCCAGGCCGTTCATGTGGACCCTTTCATGCACCAATTGTTTGAACTTGAATTATGTGCATTAATGCCTAGGAAATGCACATAATCCCCTAAATATGGAAAATGAACCCAAAAAAGTGCCAAATTTGAACACAGTGATTTGCAGGTTGTTTGTTCATCATAGAAAAAACTCGTGGACAAAGGACAAAGGAAATTTGGATCCCCCTTCAATCTTGGTGAATTCCGCCTCGAAACCATGAAACTTCCTCGGTGATGGTTCGTTTTATGAAAGACGTGCATGAAAACATTTTTACCAGGGCACGGTGAGGTCATACCATGGCACCACACCAGACGTCATGTGTTTTCCAAGCATGTATTTCATTTTTGAATAGTTGTTAACCCAGTAAGCGACATGTTTATGGTTGACTATTGCAACACATTTCCTTGAATTATCTTCCCATTCCTTGTAAAAGGCATGAAATTGTACTAAATAGCACGAGCATGGTTTTCCAGACCATTCTTGTGCACCCTTTCATGCACCGATTGTTTGAATTTGAATTACGTGCATTAATGCCTACAAAATGCACATAATCCCCTAAATATTGTAAATGAACCCAGAAAAGTGTCAAATTTGAACACGGTGATTAGCAGGGTTTATGTTCATCGTAGGAAAAAAACTCATGGATGAAGGACAAAGGAAATTTGGATTCCCATTCAATCTCGGTGATTTACTATCGCACACGATTCACCTCCGTCGCCTCTGCTTACCGTGTGTGTTCACTCACACATGCAAAAGGAAAAGAAAACCCTCGCCCACTTCGTCCCCACTCACTCGCCACGGAATCCTCCGCAACTCTGCACCCTAAGCTCGACGGCTATTGGCGGCGGGCGTAGGTCGCGCTCCAAATGGCACTGGATTTCGCCTCCACCGCTTTCCACCGCCTATCTGCACCAACATTCTAGACTCTGGTCGACTGGGATTTTCTGCGGGATGGGGCTGGGGATTTATCACATGGAGAAGGTAATCAACTTAATTAGCAAAATATTCACTCATCTCTTATCGCAGTTCGTCCATCGCTGTTAATCAACCGGCTGAAATCACCATGGAATCATTTTTGTTCTAGGTGATTCGTGGGTGTTCATTCATGTGTCCACAGTGCGAGCATAAATCAGGCAACTGTGGTCGTGGCCAGTCGGAAACGAAGTTCTATGTCACCATTCCGGATGACTTTAGGGAGCGCCCGATATGTTTAATCTCATCCTACCACGGTCGGCATGGCCTAAATTTGTGAACATATACCGTCTATTGCTACATTATCTATATATTTGCATCAAATCTTTGTTACATTATCTATTTTTAATTTTATATTTTTGTACTTTGCTTTCATCTCTCTGTATATATATGTATCTGTTCTATCAGTTACTCCCATATTTACATCTTGCTCTGTTATTTCAATCTTATATTTACTAATTGGAGGCACCATATGACGCTCTATGTTAATCCTCACAACTAAACAAATTGTCCGTATGATCTCGAGAGTAATTATCCACAACCGTAGGATAATGTGCCCTAAGAGTCCTAGGCTGTTGTCCCACGTGCACCCTCTTTTAGGAAAGAAAAAACTCCCCTTGCAGTCTTCTTTCTCCGCCAAGCCTTCCTGCAGCCCTAGCGCTGAAAAGATTTTAGCGCTGCTGCTCCTCCTCATCCCTCCGATCTATAGTTTTCATGGAAGAATCATCTAAAGCAGCCCAACCAGCCTCTATGATTGTTGGATCTCCACTACCCCAGGTCCTAGCTCCTGATGATGCAATCCATATTGGTTGAGGATGAAGGCGTCCAATCCCCTCAACTTCTATGGTGCGATCAAATTGCAATTCAGGTGGGAAGTTATAGTGGAGAAAGAGTCACATCGACTACAGTTTCAATCAGATCAAACAATCGCCATTATTGGTGAAGCTTTAGAGTGGAGGAACTATGGAAGATGATGCCACGGTTTACCTCCCCTACAATATTCACGTTACATCATCTGTTCCCCTAGAATTTTTCAATCTAGAAATAGCCCTGCCTCCTTACATAGTCCTGTACTGCTCTCTGCTCAATATTTATGTTGGGGAGTTAGATAGAAACCTATTGTGTTCTGTCATCTAATTGTGCCTGTACGATCTCCTTCCTATATGCTAGGTTTGCAATTTACATGATGCGTTAACATGACGCGTTTGATTTTTGAGTGGAAAATAGCATCTAGGTCAAAGGAACAAAATAATCTTTTCATACATGTATTAGAGTTATAGTCTTATAGATGCGCTAAAATTGCTACTGGTGAGTTTAGAGTTATAGTCTTATAGATGCCCTAAAATTGCTGCTGGTGAGTTCGTCTGCTTCTACCTCTCTCCCAAGACTATTCCCAAAATTGGTCTCCATCTCTCGAGGTATGTCACCGGGATCACATCAGCCGGTGCTGTTGAGTTGCGGGCCTGGACTTTTCAGCTGATACAGATCTGCAGCTGCGCTGGCATATGCCAAGCCAATAAGAAGTGCCAAAAAGTTGCAGGGGCAGGCTGGACCTAGCAGGAAGCCAGCAGCCATGCTGTCTGATTCAAGTCTTCCATCCGTCGAGATCTACATATGCAAGAGAGTGAGAGGTGTGTATAGAAAAAGTGGAGTCAAATGGCGATTGCATGTTGCAGTACTTTCTCTACAAGGTAAGCTCCCTACAGGCACTGACTCTAATATGTTTGAAGGCCTGAGGAAGCTGGGTGGTTAGATGTCTAAAACATGGGATATCCATTGCCAATAAGATATAATTTTTAGTATAATCGTGTCTTTATCTTCCACAAAGATCGCATGTTTTAACTTCTCTCATCTTTTTGTAGGTGCTCGATGAATGTTTAAGGTTGAGCAGAATCTATCCACACGACTCATATTCTTTTTTTGATTTTTTGTGTGGGAGAGAATGGTGTGCAGCCAGCAGTAACATTACCTGATCGTCCAGTCTGAGAGATGTCTCTAGAGTATGTGGTACGTAGTGCTCTACAAGTAAGAAGAAAACACATTGACAATTTAGTTCCAATATTTGTCCTGATTCCTATACAAGGGGGTGGTATGGAGGAAGATGAAGGAACTACTATCATCGGCGCTATCGCAGATGGTGGAGGATGTCCAGGCTGAGCCGTGATGGCAAGGTAATCATCAAAGAACAAATAATCTAGGTGAGACATCAGAATCCATGTTCCTCGACATGACTTACAGCAAGCCACCATCGTTTGAGTTCTAATCAGTTCCATAAAATTCCGTCTTTCTTCTTACTAACTGTGTTACAATTTGTTTCTAAGTATAGGAGGAACTAACGTGTGCTACTTTCTATTTAGGGAGTGATCAAATTTATGATTTAAAAAACAGTTGCCACACTCATATAATTGCTATACTTAATCGGTGGTCTGACAAAGTTGCAGATTTGATAGCCACACGATACCTGTTCAAATTTCAATAGAATGGGAAATTATAAATGCCAGGCTTTGTCTTCTTCGTGCATTTTTAATTCTATCTGTATTATGCAGCAAGAGGTAACTGATACCGTTGCTTTCATGCCGACAAACCAGATCAATAGTTTGTGCTTCGTTTGTCAAGCAAGTAAACCAAACTATTGTAGTATGGAGATTATCCTAACAAGAGCACTTTTATTTTTGTTACATATCTATGTGGGTAAAGTTTTTGCAGTTAATAAGTTGTTTCCGAGAATGCTTAGCCTGATGCTGTGAAGATCAAGTTTTAGCATGGCTTACATTGTTAGATTAGTTTGACTTTCTATAGTACATTCTAATTTTAGAAGTATCCCTTATTTTCTTAATCTGGAAATGACGAACCACCCGTATGGATGTATGGTCTACACATTCAGGGTAAAACTGAACCAAAAGTCAGATATAATTTGAGTAATCATATATTAGTTGCAATTAGATTATATGAGCATATCAGACTAGATGGTCCCATAGACTTTTAGAAATTGCTGATATTCTCTATTTTTGGCCACGTCATTTTTGTAAAAAAAATTAGAGTCACTAACACATCTGCGCAACTTATGGATTATTACATATATACGCTTGGTCTTCTGTTCTGCACAGCAAAACGATGGTTTTTTTCTTCTAAGAAAATGTTGTATATATCCTCAAATGTTGGAACTTTTAAATATTAGTGTTGTATCCACAAGATCTGTAGAAGTTCGAAAACTAGAAGTAGTGCCTTCCATGTAAATACATGCATTATTGAATTTCGTGGTATGATTAAAAATTTCACCTAGGTCCACTTGCTTTTTATTTGTTGTTTTTGTTCCGGTAATGTCTCATTGTAAGTTTCAGTTTCATCAGCACAAACAGATTCTACTGTGTAATGATTCAGTTTCACATATATTATGCCAGTATGGTATTTATGATTTTTTCCCATGATCCAAGAGATCAGATTTCGGAGCTTCTGTTATTTGAGGAAATTTCAAAAAGTATCAGTAAAGTCAAAATGATCTACAAGCTTATTGCATTCAAAAGTAGTTTGTCACATCATATCGCAAGAAGAAGCATGAGACACTAGCAGGTATATAATGTCTATTTTGCTTTCTATTTGTTGTTTAGGTTCAGATTACAAATTCTTGCGTGATGTAGAAGTTTCAACCGAATAGTGCACCCTCAATATTTTGTTTTGTTATGCACGATGAACCACACCTAGATTTTGAATGGCTCATGGCAGACTATATGACTAACCTATTGTATGTCATTCTTAATTTTGGTCTATACGCATTACTTCTATATATGCTTCTATTGTTGCACCATCGCATGGATCAAACACACTAAATTAAGTAGCCTCTTAGGTGTTCCTACTTCCTACTATCCATGGTCCCTGAAAACCCAGCTTATTTTGCCAACATCGCCAAAGCAACGACATAATGTAAGCATCACCGTATATAATTTTATTGCATATTGCTCAAGCCTGTGTCACTACACTTGCTATGCACATGTACTATAGACAAGTTTGTAATCCTACTATGCAATTTCATGTTTTCCTTCTACATGTTCATTGAAATATTCATTGTACATCGAAATGTTCAATGATATGCCACTTGGAATTCAGCCCCTTTGACCAATAAGCATCAACAAGGTCACATAGCCTTCAATATTTCAGAAGATATTCTCATGCTTGCTCTAGGTTTTCTTACTAGCAATAGATCATTGGACATGACTATATTGTACGAAAGATAATAATTCCCCATCCAGATGTTTACGAGTTAAAAAAATATATTTCCTCCTTCTAATATCTTCTGAAGAGTAATTTCAAACAATACATATACATATTGTCTTTTATGAAAAATATTCACATACAAGAAATGCTACAAAATTTTGGATATCCATGCGTTGCTAAAATTAGCTAGCCCGTGCAGATGCACGGGTTGTTGACTAGTATATCTAATTTACGATCTTAATTTCCATTTCAAGTAGTACATCCCTTGCTTTGCAAGAATAGGAGTAGATGGAAATCTTGGGCTTTACTTTGCTGATGACTCCCAGGATGTCATATTGACAACGCAGCATGGATGTACAATGACGGTTAGCATAAAACTTGATAAAGATGGTCACTCCTATTTTAATGCGGACCTTTGGAGAAAAATGTCTAAGTGTTATGAACTGAAAGCTCGCAATAAAATTCTAGTGCGTGCACTACAGCCTGGTCTAATTAACATGGATGTTTACTTCCCCAACATCATCAGCCGATCAAAGTCTGATCGAGGTTAGTGTCCTTTCAACTTTCTCCTTGCTGTCATATTACTATTTAAGCAACCAATTGATCACTATTTAAACAACCAATTGTGATATCATATTCTGACTCCGTTCCTACGCATTAACAAATTCTATTTACCAATTTATGCGCACTAAATATTCTTCTGCCATGTTCTGAATAAATAATACCTTTCCACCTTTTAAGCAGGATATGTTGGATGCATAGTGAATGATCTGTATGTTACTAAGCGTACCTAATTTCACCGGAAGGACTTGAAGCATGTCATAAACTTTGTTGATAATCTGACAGAGATAGCACAACATATGCATGTTGGCTTTTGGATGGGATTAAATAGGCCTGTGGTGCACACACTGAACAAGGCCAATTGTGTGCACAAAACGCTGGTAAAAAGTCTTATTTTAATGTTGATGCTCATAAACTATATATATCTTCAATGATATGTTACAATTGTTTTTATTCTACATCTCAACAGAAATTGCTCCCTGTAGCAGTTCCTGGACCGATTTCCCGACGTGGTCGAATTACACTTGTGCCTGCTAATAACACCAAGTGATTGCAAGGTTCTGCATTTCCCGCAGAAATGGAACCATTCAAATTAACAAGTTCTCGCTTCTCGTGGCAATGCATCCATATTGGAAAATTGGAGACATTGTTCTACTCATGATCTACCAAGGCACAGGAGGGCTCTTCCTTTTCATTGACGAGATGCCGAGTCGCCGTGATCAAGCTGATTCCAATGGATAGTTGTGATTGTTGGCCCTCAGCCTCTTAAAATGTGCTAGCTGTTACTATATATGTTAAGTATGTAGATATGGATCATATGGTTGTTTGCCCTTAGCCTCTTAAAATGTGATAGTTGTTACTATGTTAAGTGTGTAGATATGGAACATATGGTTGTCAAAACCGTGTTACGAAGATCCTCCTTTTGTCGAATAGTGTAACCATTATATATATATATATGTTACTCAAATGTTGTTACTAAAGTTCATAAATTTTCATGGAAAGTATTAGTATCGTACATAGTTCATTGAGTTTAAGCGTGTGCCCGATGACCAGAAGGCATTTGCAGATTAACTGTCCATATTGCAAATTCACACACATGTTAACATAAGGAAACATATGTGTAACATACTAATCACCGCACACGAGTACTCGCAGACGCATCGTGTGTGATACTCCGCCACTGCAAGCAACTAGTTTGCATTTCTCAAAGTTTTTTGTACCCACAGAATCGCACACAAAGTAACTGCATTGACTGGCTGTGTTGTAATTTCACATCGCAAACAGTTCATCCGAGTCGGTTGTTTTCCACGTATCACACACATCTCGTTTACACGACTTGTTTGTGTTCTTTTGGCTCATTGCAAATATTTCATCCATGTGAACTGTATGCAGCATATCACACACATCTTGTTAAGTTGAACCGTTTCTTTTGTGTTCCCTATTCGAAAACAGTTCGTCCGAGATAACCGTATGCCGTATATCGCACACACAATGATATGGCTGCCCGTTTCCGTTGATCTACCTCATCGCAAATAGTTCGAACGGATTAACCGTGTGTCCTGCATCGCACACACATTATGGCTGCCCGTTTCTGTTGTTCTGCCTCATCGCATATAGTTTGAATGGATTAACCTTGTGTCCTACATCGCACACGCAAATAAAATCTGAACCGTGTTTGATGCATCCTCCATCGCAAATGTTTTGCGCCTTTTTTGAAGGTTTTTTAACACCACCGTTTGCGATTATTACATCACACACAGTTTCGGCAAAGGGTCTCTGATCGTAGTGTCACGTTAGTAGTATATCCTGAAGCAGTGGAAGATCATCTCTAAGTCACATGCATTGTGTAGCTCTAAAGCTCCTAAATTAAATTTGTGCTGGTAGATTTTTCAGACTAAGAATAATTATCAACATTTGCGTAGTGGAAAGCTTGTCTGGAACACAGCCTGACCTATTGCACATAAATAAGAAGGAAATCCTTGGCTAGAACTCACAGTCTCACATACATTTATATGTTGAAAGGAAATCCTTGTCTGGAACACAGCCTGACCTATTGAGTCATGGCATGTACTAAAAAAAATATTTGAAGGGTTAAATAATGTTGAAATGCCCTGTTGCAGTGTAGCTCTACTGATGATGCAGATTGACAGATCTTTGATGCTTGTGTTTGATTTGATGCCATGTCAACTTGCTCGCTTAATGATGAAGTAAATTGCTCGGTGTAGTTATTTTCTCTTAAGATTTTTGCAGTGTATGTCATCTAAACAAAACGGCAGGCAGTGATCTTCTTGTATGAGTATATATGTCTCCATTGTACTGCATATTGTGTTTAGCTTGAGGTTTTGTATGCACTAGTATTACTCTGTTTAGCTTGAGGTTTGAAGCTCTAGTATGCTTAGATTACCGGTTTCGTTAGTCTCTTAATCGACAAGTTAACTGGACTATTTTGCAGTATTTCCGTCATACACCTCTCATTTATTTAGTGACTGCACACTGGGAAAATGCCATGTGTACCTTAATCCTTGTGGTTCTCGTTTGTTCCCGGTTTGGTGAGCCTGCCCTGAGGTTTGTGGCTGCGTGCGGGGATGTAAGTGCATATAGTGCCACCCCTAGTTGGTTTTGGAGTATTGACGACAAACCTAGTTGAGGGACTAACGTGTTTGTGAGAATTGCAGGAAAACACAGGTAGAAGTCCCTCATTGATTCGGTTTTATTACCAGAGATGACCCCTAAAAATGTACGAAGACATGGAAGACAATGGTGGTTTATGAAGATATTCATATTGAAGACAATGACATGAGAAGACTCCCTATGAAGCTTATGGAACTCGAAGAATTAGATCCTTCGTAGTTTTATTTCATTTATGTAGTGTCATAGGAATCGCCGTACTGTTAAGTGGGGTCCAAAAGAACCAGTCAGAATGACTGTAGTGATGCCTAATTCAATCCTATTTCTTCGAGCGAAGACTTTGAGAGAAAATCTTGTCCAGAGCCAGACAAGTCAGCTTTACTTGTAGCCCAAGTAAAGTTGCCGTGTGAGTTCAAAATTCGACCGTTGGTACACGTGTCAGTTCCTTAGTGACCCAGGGTCATTTTGGACAAATCAGGTCGGGTTGCCAAGTGGCTATAAATAGTCCACCCCCATAACCATAAACGGTTGGCTGCTCAGATTTCAGTGCACGGCTTTTGTCGTTTGAGAGCAACCCACCTCGAAGCCTTTGAAAGAAAAATTCCCAGTGAGGAGAAAAGCCCTAACCACCCAGAGCCAGAGTAAATTGGGCATCACTTAAGTCTTCGTGTCTGTGTGATTTGAAGACTTATTACACTTGAGGACTGTGCATCCTCCAGACGGTTAGGCGTCGCGTTCTGAGCATCCAAGAGAAATTGTGGATTGCCAGTGAACGAAGTCTGTGAAGGTTTGGGAGTCTACCTTGATGACTTACCTGAGTGATTGGGCGAGGTCTGTGTGACCTTAGCTCAAGGAGAAAACGGTGAGGACTGGGTGTCTTGGACTAAGTGTCCTTGACTGGGTGTCCGGGACTGTGTGTCCTTTGGTTTAAATACCTAGCCGCTCCAACCAGACGTACAGTTGTCACAACAACTGGAACTGGTCCAACAAATCATTGTCTTCAATGTGTCACTGGTTTCATCTTCATTTCCTTTCACTTACAGTTATTCATTGTGAAGCCATTGCGTGCTTGCTTTATCTTTTGTCTTCACAACATGAATGTATGATCTGTTCGGCTTCATAACTTCTTCCTACCTGATCCTTATTACACTGAAGCTGTTTGTCATTGCGCTTTCACTCTATTGAATATATGACCATGGCTGGCATAGTGTAATCTAACTTCCGCTGCATAGTAATAGGCATGATCTTCACTGTTTGTCTTCACAACTCTCACGTTTTGAAGACTTTCATAAAAATCGCCTATTCACCCCCCCCTCTAGTCGATATAACGCACTTTCAATTGGTATCAGAGCTAGGTGCTCCCTTGTTCTGTGTGATTCGGTTTAACCACCTGGAGTTTTAGCTATGTCGACTGCAGGGATAATCAAAGTCTCCGCTGCTTGTCCCGTCTTCAATGGAACTGAATATCCCTACTGGAAGAATAAGATGCACATGCATCTTGAAGCCATTGACGTCGACCTATGGTATGTCGTCGAAAACGGCGTTCCCAAGGCTGGAGAAGGTGTCACTGCTGCTGATGTCAAGAAATTCGTTCAACTGGACTCTACTGCCAAGAATATCATCTGTGGTCATCTGACCAAGGACAGTATGGCCGTGTGAGTGCCTTGAAGACATCCAAACTGGTCTGGGATTGGCTCTCCAAAGTTAATGAAGGCATATCAACCCAGAGAGATCAAAGAATCAGTGTCCTTCGCAATCTCTTCAACCACTTCAAACGAAATGACAATGAGAATGTCCAGCACACCTTTGATCGGCTCACTGACATCACAAATGAGCTTCAAGCCCTCGGCGCTACTGAGATCACCAAACATGAAATCGTCAAGACGCTGCTGAGATCACTTGATAGTTCATTTGACATTCTGGCCCTGATGATTCAAGAACGTCCTGATTTCAAGACACTCGATCCGTCTGACATACTTGAGAGGCTCAACACACATGAGTTTCAGCTTTCTGAGAAAAGAGATATCTACGGTCCAAACTATGGGCGAACTCGTGCCTTGAAGGCAAAAGCTGTCTCCTCATCTGAAGAAGAATCTGACTGCAGTTCTGATGATCCTGAAGACATTGGAAGAGAACTTGCAATGCTAGTGAAGAAGTTTCAAAAATTCACCAAGAAGAAAGGCTTCAGAAAATCTTCACGATCAAGCTCAAGGAATGATGAAGCTTCTGCTCATGACTACAAGAAGAAAACATGTCACAAGTGCAAGAAAACTGGGCACTTCATCTCTGAGTGTCCACAGTGGGACAATGAGAATAGAAGGAAGAAGAAGAGCAAGGAATATGATTCTGATGACAAGAAAAAGAAGAAAAACTCAAAGTCTTCTTCCAAGTCTTCATCAAAGTCTTCATCACACAAGAAGAGCTCATCTGGAAAGGCGCGTGCGTTTGTAGGCAAGGAGATGGATTCAGAGGAGGAATCTGCATCTGAGGAGGCAGAGGTGGAATCTGAGGAGGAGTTTGATTCTGGCATTGCGAGTCTGGCTACAGCATACATCGCCAAGTCCATCTTCAACACTGAAGACAATAATTGCATCACCAACACCGACGCAAATGACAAGAACGACTCCACTCCTACCTACTGCTTCATGGCACGCGGTGCCAAGGTAAACACATGCACCACTCGCTATGAAACATCCAGTGACGATGACTCTGAATGTGATTCAAAACCTAGCTACAAAACACTTGCTAAAATTGCAACTGAACAACAGAAGGCTATGGAACACATTCAAAAACTGTTAGACAGAAGCGATGATCTATTGGGTGCTGAAATGACTCGATCTGAATCCTTAATTGAAGACATAAAAAACCTTCACGTTAAGTATCAGGAACTTGAAGATCGTCATGATACTCTCTCAACAACTCATGAAAAGCTTTCCTATGACTATCTTCAAAGGAAGCAAGAACTTGAGAAATTGAGGGTGGCTCATGAAGATCTTCAAAAGGAAAACGAGTCACTTCGCGCCGAACAGATCAGTCCCGCTCAGGAAGGGTTTGAACCACCATGTCTTAAATGCATTGAGCGTAATAATGCTAATTCTGTTGCTGAATGTTCCACTGCTACTACTGTTCCAATATCTTCAACTGTTGATGTGGCAACTAACCCCTCTGCTGAGGATACCACTGCTATTGCTGATGAGAATGCTAGGTTGAAGACATTGCTTGAAACAGGGATGTACAAAAGTCTGAAAGGGCATCAAACATTATGTGATGTCCTTAAGAAGCAGATTCTGAACCGAAACCCTAGGAAAGAGGGTGTTGGGTTCGTGAGGAAAATCAATGCAGATGGCTCTTACTGGAAACCTGAGCAGTACCCCAAAACTACATGGGTTGCTACAAAGGAACTTTCAGCAGATCCATCCAATTTATCTGGCTTCACTAGTGCTAACCCAATTATCATTGATGAATCCTTTGATGCAAACTATAAACTGTTTAAGAATCAGAATGGTGAAGTGTTTGCCAGGTACATTGGTACTAACTGCAGGAATGGACCGCCTATGAAGAAGATCTGGGTTCCGAAAACATGTCTGGAAAATCTTCCTGTGAATGTCTTCATGACACCTCACTTGAAGAAGACAAACCTCGGTCCAAAGGCTTCATACAGACAAAGGACTCACCTGAGTCACACTAACGCAAATGTTTTGCAAGGAAACCACACTCAGGCATATGAATATGAGAGCGGTTCATCGAACCGTCATGTTCATATGACCAAAAATTATTTTGCTTATGCCTATGAGTATTATTGTCCCCCTGCTAGACTATTTGCTAAGGCTTCAAAGCCAAAATTCTCAGATGCTGCACTTAGACTCATAGCTTCTAAGCCACCCTTGAAGATGTGGGTGGTTAAGAAAGCTTAACTCTCTTTTGCAGGGAAAAGTCTCCAGCACAAAAACAAAATCGTCTGACGCTATTGCTGGGGACCATAAAAATCTTGTGGGGCGCAAGATAAACTGCCCAAATGGCATCATTATGTACTTCGTTCCTGAATCGCATGCTATTCTCCCCATTAGTCCTAATCTGGATCTAAGTTTTCATAACCCACTGGTTCGTCAAATGTTTATGCTTCACAACACTCTTCGTGAAGCCTATCCCCCTTACTGCACTCTAGGGTACAACACCAGCGACTTCAAAGTCTTCAGAATGGATTATTGACAGTGGGTGTACAAATCACATGACTGGCAGAAGAAGCCTTCTTATGGACTCAACTTTACGTCCATCCGACAAGAGCCACATTACATTCGCTGACACTGGTAAAAAGTAAGGTATTGGGTCTAGGTAGAGTTGCAATCTCAAAGGATCAACACATGGATAAAGTCATGCTTGTTGAATCCCTTGGCTTCAACTTAATGTCTGTCTCAATGCTTTGCGATTTGAATATGGTTGTAATGTTTGGCAAATATCGCTGCCTGGTGCTAATGGAATCTGACAAATCTCTAGTGTTTGAAGGGTATAGGAAAGGTGATTTGTATGTGGTAGATTTCTCAGCAGGACCACAACTTGCAGTATGCCTTCTTGCAAAAGCTTCAGAATGCTGGCTTTGGCATCGAAGGCTTGGGCATGCTGGCATGAGGAACCTCCACACCCTTGCGAAGAAAAAGCACGTCATAGGCATCGAGGGCGTCAAGTTCAAGAAAGATCACTTATGCGGTGCCTGTGAAGCAGGGAAGATGACAAGGGCAAAACATCCTTCGAAGACAATCATGACCACTACTCAACCCTTCGAACTGCTCCACATGGATCTTTTCGGTCCCACTCACTACTCAACTTTTACTACTTCTGCATGCCTCTATGGCTTCATAATTGTTGATGATTATTCTAGATATACTTGGGTGCACATAATCCTTTACAAGACTGAAGTGCAGGATGTCTTCAGACGCTTCGCAAATCGAGCTATGAACAATTTTGGCGCCAAGATAAAGCACATCAGAAGTGAGAATGGCACTGAATTCAAGAACACTGGCCTTGATACATATCTGGATACCTTGGGCATCACACATGAATTCTCAGCTCCATACACGCCACAGCAGAATGGCGTCGTCGAACGCAAGAACAGAACACTCATTGAGATGGCCAGAACAACGCTAGATGAATACAAGACTCCAAGAAAGTTCTGGACTGAAGCCATTGATACTGCATGCCATACAATCAATCATGTTTATCTTCACAAGCTTCTGAACAAGACATCCTATGAACTCCTAACTGGCAAGAAGCCAAATGTCAGTTATTTCAGAGTATTTGGCGCAAAATGCTGGATCAAGGACCCACACCACACCTCAAAGTTTGCACCAAAAGCACATGAAGGCTTCATGCTTGGATATGGAAAGGATTCGCACTCCTACAGAGTCTTCAATCTCTTCCACTACAAAGTGGTTGAAACAGTGGATGTGCGATTTGATGAAACCAATGGATCACAAAGAGAGCAATTGCCAAATGTGCTAGATGAAGTTCCAGCAAATGAATCAATCAAGCTTATGGGAACTGGAGAAATTGTACCTTCTGAAGCTCATCCTGAAGAAGAACTTATCATCTCAGCACCTGATCCACATGAAGACAATGCTCAGCCTGACGATATACCTTCAAGTGACCACATAGATCAGCAAGAGCAAAGTCTTCGCCCCACACACCCTCGTGTTGCAAATGAAGTACAGATTGAAAGAATAATTGATAGCATCAATGCACCCGGTCCACTCACTCGTTCAAGGGCAACTCAGCTAGCAAATTTCTGTGGGCACTTTGCATTCGTCTCAATAAAAGAACCCAAGAAAGTTGAAGAAGCCTTCATGGAACCTGAATGGATTCAAGCTATGCAAGAAGAGCTTCAACAGTTTGAGCTGAATAATGTATGGGAACTGGTCAAGCGTCCCGATCCTCGGAAGCACAACATAATAGGCACCAAATGGATATACCGCAACAAGCAAGATGAGCATGGTCAAGTTGTCAGAAACAAAGCTCGTCTCGTTGCTCAAGGATATACTCAAGTGGAGGGCATTGACTTCGATGAAACATTTGCTCCTGTGGCTAGGCTTGAAGCCATACGCATACTGCTGGCCTATGCAAATCATCATAACATACTTCTCTATCAGATGGATGTGAAAAGTGCCTTTCTCAATGGCAAGATTGAAGAAGAAGTGTATGTTGCACAACCACCTGGCTTTGAAAATCCAAAACATCTTGATATGGTATACAAGCTCAACAAGGCACTGTATGGCCTCAAACAAGCCCCTAGGGCCTGGTATGATACACTCAAGTACTTTCTGAAAAGCAAAGGCTTCATACCTGGTTCCCTGGATCCCACTCTTTTCACGAAGACATATGATGGTGAACTGTTTGTGTGTCAAATATATGTGGATGACATTATCTTCGGCTGCACCAATCAGAAGTATAGTGAAGAGTTTGGATATATGATGCAAGAGCAATATCAGATGTCCATGATGCGGGAGCTGAAGTTCTTTCTCGGTCTTCAAATACGGCAACAATGCAACGGCATCTTCATATCTCAAGAGAAATATCTTAAAGAGTGCCTGAAGAAGTTCGGTATGCAAGACTGCAAAGGCTTCACAACACCAATGCCAGCCAAGCATCATCTGGGTCCCGACGACAATGGTAAAGAGTTTGATCAAAAGGTATACCGCTCCATGATTGGGTCTTTGCTTTATTTATGTGCATCTAGGCCAGATATCATGCTTAGTGTTTGCATGTGTGCTCGGTTTCAAGCGACACCAAAGGAGTCGCATCACTTAGCTGTGAAGCGAATTCTTCGATATTTGGCTCACACCCCAACTCTAGGATTATGGTATCCAAAGGGCTCAGAGTTTGATTTAGTTGGATTTTCGGATGCTGATTATGCTGGTGACAAAGTTGATCACAAGTCTACATCAGGCACATGTCACTTTCTGGGACGATCACTTGTATGTTGGTCTTCAAAGAAGCAGAACTGTGTATCACTCTCCACTACTGAATCTGAATACATTGCTGCTGGATCTTGCTGCGCTCAGCTTCTGTGGATGAAGCAAACACTCAAGGATTATGGCATTCATCTGAAGCAAGTGCCACTTTACTGCGACAACGAAAGCACCATCAAGATTGCCAACAACCCAGTTCAGCACTCGAAGACAAAGCACATTGAAATTCGTCATCACTTTCTCAGAGATCATGTTGTGAAGGAAGACATTGATATCATACACGTCAACACTGAAGAGCAATTGGCAGATATCTTCACAAAGCCCTTGGATGAGAAGAGATTTTGCAAGTTACGGTGTGAGCTAAATATCTTGGAATCCTCAAATGTCCTGTGATCAGGCACACATCCTAACACTTAAGCATATTGATGACTTAGATGTGCAACACACGAAGTAGCGTATATCTTCAAACTATGAAGACATACGTTTTAAGTGTGAATACATTAATGTGGAATTTGACTTCGGAGCGCCACGATAATTGTGCGCCGTGTCTGGGTCTAATACTTCCTATACGGTGGGTAACGCCACCACCAAACGTTCCATTTTGAAGTGTTTCTCTCATGGCGTTACCTCTCAATGTCTTCACAATTGGTTTGGTTTCATTCTCAATATGTCTTCATGATTATCTTCACTGCGTTGATTATATAGATATATATGTACTGATGTTCTGTCCTCTACAGCATTCACTTATAGCTGTGTCTTCTTGGTTGAATCTTTTGAACTAAGTGAATGTGATCGGACCCTAACCTATCTATGCTTTCTATCTCAAACTCTATCTCTCCAAGTCATATGCATTCTGTTGTAACTGTCAAATGTCTTCACTGTGTCCTTGTCAGCTGAAGACATAGTGACAACCATAAAAGTCCGTTTTTAATGCTCATTCCTCCACATAAGATCCGGAGAAGCAGGAACGAACGCCCGACAATTTAGGCGTGCGTGGTACATGGAACAAATCCCAATCGTTCTCTAACTGGCCACGCGTGCCTCAAATGCGAACCGCCAGGGGTACCTGCGTAATAGCGCAGTGCCGCCTCTATCCCTATAAATATACGATTCACTGCGGTCATTATCTCCTTCTTCCACCCTCGCACGAACCCTAGCGCCACCGCTAGCACTCGACGACGCCGGCGACGAAGCGCTTCACTGCCGCAACCTCTCCGACGCCGTTTTCACGCCGACGGCGGACATCGCTCTCTCCGCCGTCACCGCAGGTGTCTTCCGTCGCCAAGTTAGGGCACGGAGGATCGAATTGCTCGGCCTCAACTCTCACTTCATCTAGCAGTTCCAAGTGTGGTAAATAAAACCTCTTTTTACAGCCTCTTTTGATCCCACAGTTCAGTCACTTTCTGCCATAAGGAGTTTCTCTTCACATCAGTTAGTTATCTCGCTACATCTCATGACATGCCTAGTATATTCACTTGTGCTTCATAAGGTAGTTAGATTCCTCACTTGTACTGATCTGTGGGTTCGTACAAATCTGGAACCAACTTCTTATCTGTGAGTGAATGTCTTCGCACAATGAGGTCTATGTCTTCTAAAACGATTTATCTTCAAAATCTTCTGAGAATGCATATGACCTCTTCCCCTTCCCTCGCACCTTAATGCTGTCACAGGTACATGTCCGTGGGAGAATCCTTTGGTTCTCATAGTCTGCATTCATTTGCAGAGTACTTGCAGCATCACATCAACTCTCCTGAAGCCAGTTCTTGCAAAAGGAAGCCTTTGAAGCCTTTGAACATCTTGAAGCCTTCCAAGTTATTCATGGCTTCAGAAACAGCAGCAAGGAAGGGAGGCAGACAACGACGTGGTGAAACGTCCAAAGATCTGCCTGATGAATTGGCAGAGATGTACAAAACTGATCCTGAAGAAAGCTATGGTCAGCGCAAGACACGAATCCAATGGATTCGAAGATATTGGGCAGAGCAATGGTTCCACTACCGCTTCATCACTCAGGAATATGCGGAGAAGTGCGCCATCAAAAGACCGTGGGGAGACGTACTATACAAAAATCTTGTACCGAGGTCCAGAGTCGAAGCCATTGCTCAAGGCTTCTATCCATGCATGGTGAGAGGACCACAGCCAGCTGAGGCACATCCGTCATCACTTCTCTGGTGCCGCGATGATAATCTCTTCAAGCGCAACTTTCAGTTTGCACAACAGTCAGCGAAGATAAACAAGAAGAAATTTGGGCTTGACTTCAACCCTGGTCCCTCCTCACCAAGGGCAGATGGCACACGCAACGCCGATCCCAATATCATCGGGCCGTATGCCAATCTTGCAGGCCTCATCACTCGCATCCTAGTCCAAGGGACTGCTGTGAATGACCCTCCAGCAGATACTGAGTCAGATGACGCCCCTGCTGCTCCGAAGCCAAAGCAGAAGAAGCCAAAAGCTCCAAAAGCTTCAAAGCCAGCCGCTTCTCCCAAGATCGCAAGAGTGAAGCCTTTAGCAACTGCACCTCCTGAAGCCAGTGTGCAGTCAGAAGGCTTATCACGAGTGTCCAAGCCCCAAGAAGCCAAGAAGCCTCAGCCACACACAGGCAAAGAGCTCAGGCTGCTGACGACATTCCGGCTGCATCAGCCGAAGAGCATGCAGAGATACCACAAGCTCCAACTCCCCCACACCAACAAGAAGCAGTTCTCCAGGAGAACGTGCCTGAGTCTGCAAATGTTGAGGCTGCCACAAACAATGCCGAAGCAAATGTGGATCCCAACCCAACAATAGCTTCAGAAGACAATGAAGCTACAACTCCTAAACATTCTGTGCCTGAGTCTGCTGCAGGACCACAATTCAACTATCATATTTCGTATAGACCCCAGGTCCAGAAGCCGATCCCACGACTGCCAAGGTTCCCAGGTCCTGCATCAGCTCCTGGTTCCTTCAACATCAACGGCTTCAGGGCAGATAACATGTTTTTCGACCGCTCCAAGAACCCTTATTCAAGGGAACGGATTGTATCAGATAGGTTCTGGAGCCATCAACAGCGCAGCTATTATTCATGCATCCTTTACAACCAAGGCCGCATCTTTCCTCACAAGCGCCTTGAAGTTGAAGCTGTTGCTGGTCTGCCTGGTCTGGAAGAAGCACTGGATTGCTTCAAGCAAGTGGGTTTGCTGCCATTTATCACTGATGAAGAGCACTGGAACGAAGAGCTTCTGCTCCAGTTCTATGCCACTGTGCATATCAAAGGCTATAACAGAGATCCGAAGACATGGATTCTGGAGTGGATGACAGGCAATATCCATCATGAAGCCAATGCTTTCGACCTAATTGAGCTTACCGGCCTTCCCACTCCTGGCGAATTCTTTGAAGAAGGGTGCCAACTCCATGCTGAAGCAATTGAGAGCATATTTCAGCGTCCTGAGCCAGATATGAGTCAGATGCTCTCAATGATGAAGCCACTGCCTCCGAATGCACCCTATCCAACTAGGTTCTTCGTTGAAGACTTAGTACCTGCCCAGAACAATATATCATATCATAAGGCAAACTCTATGGCCTGTAAAGGGACACTCTCGATATGCTACAATTGATGGTGCAATGAAGACTCTCATCTTCTGCATTCTACATGGCAAATGCTTCAATGCACAGGATCTCTTCATCCGTCACTTTGCAGCGTCTGCCTCAGAACTGTTTGGATTAAAGTTCTATGCTCCTTGGGTTATGAGGCTGATCAAGCTTCACTCTGCAATCTCCTATCAACCCTCAGCCCGCAACCATAGGATATTTTTGCCAGATGTGGACACATCTGCTGAAGCAATATATCCAGAGCCTGGCAAGCAACCATTAAGTCTTCAAAATGCAGAACACCAGAGCTTCACTCAAAATATTGAAGGTGTTGAAGCTCTCTCCCGAGTGTATCCAATGGCTGGCACCACACGTGCCCCTGCATCAACTGAAGCCACTGACAGCACAGCTGCCAAGAGACCCAAGAAGCGCGTTCGAACACTTAATGACCGAGAGCTTCTTGTGGCTCTTCACCAAAAGCAAGATAGGCATCACGACTGGCTCAAACGGCAGATGAGAACCATCATGCAAGACGTCAATCGCATCAGAAATCTGGCAACCAAGAATGCGTTTGTCGCACACGAGACCTGTCGCCGCACTTGGAAAGGCCTCACCATGATGAGCAATGAAGCTGAACTGCAAGAGGATGGCTTCAGAGAGAGATTCCAATTTGAGTCCACGCCTCCAAGAAGAGCTGTGATGCGAAGCACACCATCACTTGAAGAGTCAGAATTCTCTTCTTCTGCTGCCACCGTGTCTGCCCGGATTATTGAAGAAGACGACGACGCGAAATCATCTCCACCTGCTTCAACACACGTCGAATCTGCACCAAACTCATCTGCACCGCCACCAAACAACTCCACCGACCCTGCTGCGCCTGGGAACGCGTAGGGAACTCTATGTCTTCAAACCTTTTTGGTCATCACTGACGAAAGGGGGAGAAGCATGATGTTTATAGTCTTCAAGCGGGTCACTTTGGGCGGGTGCCACTATATTTTGCTACATTTTGCTTCGTGCTTACAACTCCCGTTTTTGCTACATTTGCTTCTTTGAGTTGTAACACTTAGCCTTGATGGCCGTCTGCTACCTGCTTGTCACTCCGTTATGCGAAGATAAATTCCGCATGTGCGACGATAAATTCCGCACTCATCTCTTACTGCAGACGTCCATTTTCCATTATGCATGTCATTATCTTCATATACTTTCACATGCATAGTGGATTGTCATCATAAGTTGAAGTGGATCTCCACAAGTACAACCTGCCATGTGCATTTGCATTCAAAAGGCAAATTACTTATATGCACATCTTCAGGGGGAGCCCTTGCAACTTATGAAGACAAATTCCTTTACTATTTCACAAATTATGTTCCCCGTTGAAAACTTCAACTAGTTTGTCATCAATCACCAAAAAGGGGGAGATTGTAAGTGCATCTAGTGCCACCCCTAGTTGGTTTTGGAGTATTGACGACAAACCTAGTTGAGGGACTAACGTGTTTGTGAGAATTGCAGGAAAACACAGGTAGAAGTCCCTCATTGATTCGGTTTTATTACCAGAGATGACCCCTAAAAATGTACGAAGACATTGAAGACAATGGTGGTTTATGAAGATATTCATATTGAAGACAATGACATGAGAAGACTCCCTATGAAGCTTATGGAACTCGAAGACTTAGATCCTTCGTAGTTTTATTTCATTTATGTAGTGTCATAGGAATCGCCGTACTGTTAAGTGGGGTCCAAAAGAACCAGTCAGAATGACTATAGTGATGCCTAATTCAAATCCTATGTCTTCGAGCGAAGACTTTGAGAGAAAATCTTGTCCAGAGCCAGACAAGTCAGCTTTACTTGTAGCCCAAGTAAAGTTGCCGTGTGAGTTCAAAATTCGACCGTTGGTACATGTGTCAGTTCCTTAGTGACCCAGGGTCATTTTGGACAGATCAGGTCGGGTTGCCAAGTGGCTATAAATAGTCCACCCCCACAACCATAAACGGTTGGCTGCTCAGATTTCAGTGCACGGCTTTTGTCGTTTGAGAGCAACCCACCTTGAAGCCTTTGAAAGAAAAATTCCCAGTGAGGAGAAAAGCCCTAACCACCCAGAGCCAGAGTAAATTGGGCATCACTTAAGTCTTCGTGTCTGTGTGATTTGAAGACTTATTACACTTGAGGACTGTGCATCCTCCAGACGGTTAGGCGTCGCGTTCTGAGCATCCAAGAGAAATTGTGGATTGCTAGTGAACGAAGTCTGTGAAGGTTTGGGAGTCTACCTTGAAGACTTACCTGAGTGATTGGGCGAGGTCTGTGTGACCTTAGCTCAAGGAGAAAACGGTGAGGACTGGGTGTCTTGGACTAAGTGTCCTTGACTGGGTGTCCGGGACTGTGTGTCCTTTGGTTTAAATACCTAGCCGCTCCAACCAGACGTACAGTTGTCACAGCAACTGGAACTGGTCCAACAAATCATTGTCTTCAACGTGTCACTGGTTTCATCTTCATTTCCTTTCACTTACAGTTATTCATTGTGAAGCCATTGCATTCTTGCTTTATCTTTTGTCTTCACAACATGAATGTATGATCTGTTTGGCTTCATAACTTCTTCCTACCTGATCCTTATTACACTGAAGCTGTTTGTCATTGCGCTTTCACTCTATTGAATATATGACCATGGCTGGCATAGTGTAATCTAACTTCCGCTGCATAGTAATAGGCATGATCTTCACTGTTTGTCTTCACAACTCTCACGTTTTGAAGACTTCCATAAAAATCGCCTATTCACCCCCCCTCTAGTCGATATAACGCACTTTCAGGGGACCAGGCCCGTGGTGGTGAGGCACTACTATGACGTGCTCTGCGTGAAGAAGGACGCCTGGCTAGGGCGAGATCAAGAAGGTGTATTACTCTTCCATACCCCGCTACAATTGGGTGTGGCACTTATATTGTAATCTTTGGCTTGTCTAAGACTGAACTTGAAGGCTGCTTGTGGATAGTAATTTTACTTGGTAGATGCTCCAGGCCAAAAACACACACATTATGTACTAAATGTGGTCGCGTAAGCTCGTCCTTAGAAATCAAATCTTTTTGGTGCAACCATTTTACAATGGTACGAGCAGAAATCTGTGGCGGACGAAGCCTTTTTGCTGTAAACATTTTACATTCCAATGCCTGGTGGTAGCCACTGTCCAAAAAAAATGAATTGTTCAGACTTCAGGCTTATTAGGGGGTGTGTTCTTCTGATTTGCGATTCTGATAGGACTTCTGCTCGTACCATTGGTCGATTCTGTCCAACTGAATTGATGATACAGAGCATTAAACACTTAGGAGAAGTACTTGGATGTGTGCAAAATTTTCTTTTACAAGAATTAATTTGTTTTTTCTCTAAACGATGCTAACAACAACAGTTATGTTCTGTCTCTGATCCATGCTGATGACATCTCCATTCATTTCATCCAGTGAGCAAAGATGGCACCATCCATGAGTCTTCCAGCGAATGGTCTACTCCCCTTTGGAGCGGTCCCCTCGAGTGGCGTCGCGCAGAGGCCGTTGTCCGTGACCGCCTCCCTGGAGGACAAGACGAGCGATTATAAGGGGAAGCTATTGAAGCTCGCGCTCGAAGGAGTCGGCCTGCCCGCCTTGTAGACCGCCTCCCTGGAGCACAAGACCAGGGCTTCTTTTCCTCCATGGTGTCTTACTCGAGCTGGTTGCCTCCCCGGCCTTACTGTTGCTGCTGGTTGCTTCCCCTTCCCCTTCCCCTACAGTGTTATATTGCATCACTGATCTGCAGTGTTTGGTGTGTCTCATTCCTAGTATTGTTATGTTCAACCACATTGGCAGTGTTCAGAAATGACACCTACTGATGGAAACAGAAGGCAAGAGTAATTGACCACACATGTGGGTTCCGTGTTATCTCATATATATTGACAGGTTACAAGATAATCAAGGAAACAAATCAATACAATCCTAACCATAATGGCCCAATTTATATGCAAATATAGCAGCACTAAATATGGCAGGCTATAACCAGATCGGATTGCCTAACATCCCACCACAGTCACAACGGGAGATTCTCAGACGCTGAGACTGGACCAAAAATCCAAGAACAATGGCGATGGCAAGCCTTTGGTGAAGATGTCTGCGAACTGTCGGGAAGAAGGCACATGAAGAACTCGAATGTGCCCAAGCGCAACACGATCTCGAACGAAGTGAAGATCGATCTCGATGTGCTTGGTACGCTGATGCTGAACAGGGTTCGTGGACATATAGACGATGCTGACATTGTCGCAAAAAACAACTGTGGCAGCAGGGAGAGGTCGGTGAAGCTCCTGGAGGAGTTGGCGAAGCCAACTTGCCTCAGCGACGGCATTAGCGACAGCTCGATACTCTGCCTCAGCGCTAGAGTGGGAGACGGTGTGCTGACTCTTGGAGGACCATGAGACCAGGTTGTCGCCAAGGAACACACAGTAGCCAGAGGTCGATCGGCGAGTGTCAGGACAACCAGCCTAGTCGGCATCAGTGTAAGCAACAAGGCGATCCGTGGATGAGGGTGTGAGCTGAAGGCCGTGGTGCAGGGTACCCTTGACGTAGCGGAGAACACGCTTGACCAAGGTCAAGTGCTGGTCACGGGGATCATGCATGTGAAGACAAATCTGCTGGACAGCGTAGGCGATGCCAGGACTTGTGAACGTCAGGTACTGAAGAGCACCAGCTAAACTCCGATACTCCGAAGGATCAGCAACAGGTGAGCCGGCGGCAGCGGCCAGCTTAGGCGATGTGTCCACGGGTGTTGAGGCAGGGTGGCAGGAGCTCATGCCAGCACGCTCGAGAATCTCGAGAGCATACTGTGTCTGCGAGAGGAACATCCCACTGGAGTCATGACGAACAGCAAGGCCGAGGAAGTGGTGTAGCTCGCCCAAATCGGTCATGGCAAACTCGGCGCTGAGAGCGGTAATGACGCGTTCAAGTAGGGTCGATGTAGAAGCTGTGAGGATGATGTCGTCGACGTAGAGGAGAAGATAAGCAGTCCCCATAGGACCGTGTAGAGTGAATAGTGATGTATCCGACTTGGAGCAGGTGAAGCCGAAGGAGGTGATAAAGCTCGCAAAGCGGTGATACCACGCACGAGGGGCTTGCTTCAAGCCATAGAGTGCACGGTTGAGGCGGCACACATGGTCAGGGCGAGCAGAGTCAACAAAGCCAGTGGGCTGGTGACAAAAGACCACCTCGTTAAGACGCCCATGAAGAAAGGCGTTCTTGACGTCGAGTTGGCGAATCTTCCAGTTGGAGGAGAGGGCGACCGAGAGGATGACCCGGATGGTAGCCGGTTTAACCACCGGGCTGAAGGTCTCATCGAAGTCGATGCCCTGTTCTTGAGAGAATCCGCGCAACACCCATCGAGCTTTGTAGCGATCGAGGGTGCCATCCGTCTTGAGCTTGTGACGAAAGACCCATTTGCCAGAGACGACGTTGGCGTTGACTGGCGGGAGGACAAGTTCCCATGTGTCGTTTGCGAGGAGAGCGCCGTACTCATCAGTCATCGCTGCGAGCCAGTTCGGGTCTTTTAGAGCACCACGAACAGACTTGGGAACCGTTGATGGAGAAGCTTCGGTGTCGACGTGGAGGTTAAGACGCTCACGCGGACCGATGGTCTTGCCGGCTTGGCGGCGGGTCACCATGTGGTGAGGAGCAGCCACAGCAGGTCGACGCATTACCGGTGGAGGAGGGACGACCATAGGTGCCGGGGGCGGCGAACACGGCGGTGTCGTTGTCGGAGATGAACGGGGCGTGGAGAAGACAGCTTCGGAGGCTGCGGAGCCAGAAGCCGCGGTGTCGGAGTCGGCGGCGGAGGCCGCTGGAGATGGGCCGCGGTCGAGCGAGACCGAGGCAGGCGAGGCCGGCGCAGGCGAGGCCGGATGGGCCAGTGTGCGCGGGGCCGACGTCTGTGCGGCCGAGTGGACCGGCGTCGACGGTGCCGAGTGGGCCGGCGTGCGTGAGGGTGACGAGGCCGGCTCGGAGGTTGTTGGTGAGGAGGCGAGGTGCTGTCCAGTGGACCGAGACGACCCAGAAGAGGGACGCAACCCAACATGCATGGGTGGCACGACGACCGAGTCGAACATGTCGATCGGATCAACATCCAGGGGCGGTGTAGAGGCGTGCTGCTGCATGTTAGAGATAGAAAAAAAGAGGAGCAAACGGGAACCGAGTTTCGTCAAAAATCACATGGCGAGAGATGATAACGCGACGAGTTTCAAGTTCCATGCAACGATAGCCACGGTGGTTAGATGGATAACCAAGAAAAACACAGGCGACTGAACGGTGTGACAGTTTGTGAGACATAGTGGACGCAATGTTGGGGTAGCATAAACAACCAAAAGTACGAAGAAGGGTGTAGTCTGGTGTTTTGCTAAAAAGAGCGAAGAAAGGACAGGGAGCCGCAAGGGATTTGGTGGGTAATCTATTGAGAAGATAGGTGGACGTATGAAGGGCTTCAACCCAAAATTTTGGAGGCATGCTCGCTTGGAAAAGCAAAGTACGAACTACGTCGTTGATAGTGCGAATGATGTGTTCAGCTTTACCGTTTTGTGGAGAGGTGTATGGGCATGAGAAACGTAGGAGGATCCCGTGCTGGACGGAGAGATCCTGAAGGGCGCGATTGTCGAATTCGCGGCCGTTGTCGCATTGGATCGCTTGGAGAGAAAGAGAGAACTGTGTAGCGACATAAGTACGAAAGTTAGACAAAAGAGCAAAAGCTTCAGATTTTTGCCGCATGGGATATGTCCATACATAGTGAGTGAAATCATCCAGAATGAAAAGATAGTATTTGTAGCCAGACACACTCTCAATAGGGGAAGTCCACAAATCACAGTGAATTAACTCAAACGGTCTATGAGTATAAGTGGTAGAAGCAAAAAAGGTAAACGAACATGACGACCAAGTTGACAAGCCTGGCATAAACTAGGATCCTTGTGCACTTTATTTATAGGAAGCGAGGATGACGAGACGAGGCACCGCAACGCGTCATGACCGAGGTGGCCGAGGCGCCGGTGCCAAAGGGTGGACACGACGGTGATGGCGGTGAGAGCGTGCGGCGAGGTAGTGAGCGGATAGAGGTCACACGAGCTACTGCACCTGAGAATCACGCGCCCTGTCCTGAGATCCTTCACAGAGAAACCCCATGGGTCAAATTCAACCGAGCAATAGTTGTCAGTGGTAAATTGACGAACGGAGATTAAATTCTTAACAATACGAGGAGTAACAAGGACATCACGAAGAGTGAGATGATGAGAGGTAGGGAGACTGTCCAGAATGAGTGACAGGAATAGAAGAACCATCACCAACGATGCCATGTTGATGTGGAGGAGATGAAGAGAGGGAGGTGAGATTACCGGCGTCCGAAGACATGTGAGCAGCGGCTCCAGTGTCCATGAGCCACTCCGTAGGAGCCTGGAGAGTCATGGTATTGAAGTAGCTCGCGAGTGCGGAGGGATCCCACGTCTGTGCCGAGGAGGAGCCGTAGGTGGGGTAGCCGGTGTAGGAGTACGTCGCCTGGGGGTACGTTGCCTGGGGGGTTGGAGGTGACGGGGCAGGCAGGGCCATGTAGCCCTAAGCAGGAGGGCGATGCAGCGGCGCCGAGGGGCGGGGTCCCGGTCCGAGGATGCTGACGGGGCCGGCATGACCGTGCGTGGGCATGCCAGGACCCATCATTGGGTACATGTGGATGGCACCGGTCCAGGGGTTCTGCATGTTAGGGAAGATGGGAGCGCCACCGCCCCAAGTCTTCTTCTTCTTCCCCTTGTAGCGGCCGGTACCGTACCCGGTGGGCGCACCGAGACCGGCCGGTTGTGGTGGTGGAGGCGCAGATGCCCCGCGAGGCCCACCGTTGGCTGGAGCAGAGTAGAAGACCGCAGGCGACGTAGGGCTCGGGGAGGACGGCTTAAGTTCCTGTAGAAGAAGCATGTTGCGAAATTCAAGGAACGTGGGGAATGGCTTGATGATAGGCGCGAGGTTGCCGATGTCCTTGTAGTGGTCGTTGAGGCCCTTGATGGTGTTCCACACCAGAGCATCATCGGAGACCGGGGCATTGACGTCGGCGAGAGCATCAGCGACCGTTTTTTGCTCGAGGCAGTAGGCGGTGACGGTCTTGTCGCCTTGGACGATGTTGCGGAACTTCTGGCCGAGGTAGCCCGCACGCGCCTGTTGATTGTCGCGGAAGAGGGGGGTGATGCCGGCGAAGACAGCGGCAGCCGTGGTACCGGCTGCCATGACCATGTCGGCGATGTCGGGGTTGATGGAGCCGTACATCCACCGAAGGACGGTGGAGTCCATCCGCAGCCACTCTGCGTCAGCGGGAGGGGGTGCCGGTTCAAGATGATCGGCGAGGGCGAACTGGTTGACAGCAATGGTGAGGAAGTGGCGCCACTTGGAGAAGTTGGACGCCTTGAGGTCGAGGGTGACTGGGATGAGGCTCTTGATGTTCTGGATGGAGTTGGCTTGCGCCCATAGAGCGGCATGGGGATGGAGAGAGCCGGCGTCCGGCATGACGGCGGCGGCTGGAGGTGGAGAGGAGGGGCGGCGGTGGAAGTGGATGGGGATGGAAGAGAATCGTTTGGCTGATACCATGATGGAAACAGAAGGCAAGAGTAATTGACCAGACATGTGGGTTCCGTGTTATCTCATATATATAGACAGGTTACAAGATAATCAAGGAAACAAATCAATACAATCCTAACCATAATGGCCCGATTTATATGCAAATATAGGAGCACTAAATATGGCAGGCTATAACCAGATCGGATTGCCTAACACCTACTCACTATGCAATGCATGCTACATAATCTGAAATTTATTTAGTTCGACTGTGCTTAAACACTATAGTGTACAACTATCAACTTGTTTCACTATTAAGTTTGTCACCCATTTAGCTTACTTACTGGGGCATCTTTCTTGTGAGAGTTTACTTGATAGTACAATATGTTAGAAGAAACTACCATGTCTCCTGAATGAATCATCGATCGCTCTTTATACACTTACAACTCGATTTCTTTCATATAAGTTCTGCTGCCTTTCTTTAGGTTGAGCAACTGCCCTGTTAATTATTGCAATAAACATCATTTGCTAGTTTTCTCTGTGTTGAGAACTGACCAATAAGTTTTGTTTGCCAATTAACTTTCTGTGTGCATGCTCTTAATCCCCATAGCACTAAGGCCCTGTCCGGCAAGCCTCCGCTCCTTCAGCGTGGAGCGGCCCTTGGGCGACTACAAAAATTTAAACTGGATGCTGCTCTGCTCCAGAGCGGAGTTGGAGCGGGGAGAGAGTCCAAACAGGCTCTAAGATAGGACCTTACTGAGCCTCATATTGCTAATTTCTGAATCAAACATTATTATTTCTGTCCTCAACAAGTCGCGGTGCTATGTTCTCTTTTTTGTTCGGTTAGCTCTGTCAAATATAATCAACCTGCCTATGTTCCATTTTGCTATTTGTACTTAGGTAGAAAAAGCTAAAATTTGTACATGTCACTGACTCTCTCGTGTAACTGCTTATGTCAAATATAATCATCAAGCTCTTCACACTATTTGTCCTTGAATAGCTCGTGCTTGACTCTGGCTTATGCAAAATCTCAAAATCTTGATTAATTTGTTTGTTGTGTTTGTTTGTGTGCATGTTCGAGCGGCTACTGTGTCTTGGAAGTTGCTTAGAGATGGAGGAGTGGATGCGTGCAGAGGTGGATAGAACGACCACTGCCGAGTAGAAGTTTGATAATCTCTAGAGTCAAGAGGTAAAGGTTTATTTTGTGTGCGTTTATACAATTAGCTGACGACTAGGATTAGTTTTATTTATTTATAAGAAGTATTGATGCATGTGTTTGAATGGCTGAGTAGTGAACTATATCATGAAAGTACAAGTTAATTCATCTGTATGGAATAGCTGAGTAGTGCATATTCATGCTCTCGCCATCTAGCATGTGAAGAGTAACGTAACCAATGGAATGTGATGTATGCATCTCAATTAGATTGTGAGAACTCGATCGATGCTGGCTTGCTCCAAATAGATCAAACTTTTAGTGCTTGTTACACATGCTTATGTACCTAAATAATACATCTGCTCTTGTTGTTGACTGTGCAGTCTAAAAAACAACACCCACTTATTCTCATCGTTGTGTACCTGATTGTGTATGTGAGGTGAACAAAAGTCATGCATTTGACCAGATTTATAATGTTCTTGTTCTGGTCGATCGTGAGGAGGTTCTTACTGTTCGCTGACTCTATTCTATTTTGGTGGTGATATAACCTGGTTATGAGAAAAATGCCTCACCGGAACATGGATGGAACCGACGGGAGGTGGATCCTTGCTCACCGACGCCAACCTCATCCATATCATTGTTGACGCCATCATTAACTGGTACTAGCCTATCTATTCCCTCCCCTCCCTCCAAGAAATAGATGTTGTCAGTTGAATGGATGAGAGTGGCAGTAGGATAGTGTTTTTCTTCAGGCGTTGTGGTGGTATTATTGCACTATTTGCTTGCTGGTGTACCATTGTACCTACAGGTTATTAGTATTGTTGATCCTGACTATGAGCTTGAATGGTTTAGTAGTAGAAGAGCATCAGTTTAATTTGTAGCAGTGAGGTCACTGATTTTTTTCCCTATGGCATGGTACAAATATTATTGGAATGGTAGCCACTTAACATGTTAGAATGTACTGATTCTTTGGGTTGATTACTGGTCTGTATCAGGGGTTCAAGTTTGTAACTTTCTATCTAGGTTTATTAGTTTCTATCTGGGTTTTCCTGCTGTTGTTTCCTGTTGTTATTTACCATCAGGTATCATAGTCTTGATATAACTCTGCAGTTTACTTGAATCTGCACTTCCTTCCAAAAGTATATGCAAATTGTGTGCGTGTATCCAGTGAGCAAATCTATATTAATTACTGAGTATACTATCTGCTTTCTTTTAGTGGCTATTTTTTGCTTAGTTCTCTTTTGACATATAGTTTGTTCTCTTTAAATGTGCAGATAGTATGCTGTACTGGTGAAGTTTTTTCGTTGCTCGGATCATTTGAACCTGGATGTCATGTGTTGTGTGATTTGAGCCATATGGCATATTGTAAACTTTTTGTCGTTGTTCTTTATGTACGATGTCATGAGATGTACGTTTGAAATGCTGTTTGACAGCAAAATTGTATTTGTGTGTACATGCTGCTTTGACAGCAAAATTATGAAAATTTCTCAACAATATATATGAGTTAAATATCTGTTTTCCAAATTTCTATGCTTAAAGTTAGACTGCGCCTGAAAAGGCCACAACCAACTAATGATGTTGATGTGGAATTGTTTATTTTATTTTAAATAGCGAAAATAATAATTCTGCCAAAAAGTTATAAAAAATGAAAAGGCCAGCAGAAAACAAAATGAAAAGGCCAACAAAAAAGAAATTTACAAGAAAAAATAAAGAGCCCAAAAAAGAAAAGGCCTGTAAAATTGGGCTTGGCCCATTTAGTTGACCATAAAAAAACATAAATATGTTGGAATTAGTGGCTCGACCCATATAAAAGACAGAATTGGACCAGGCTGAATCTTATCAACAACCTTTTCAATTGGTCACAAATTTGTCATGTCAGCTTGCCAGGTCGGATCCGAAGTAGCCTAGGTAGACACTAGCGACCAAAACAGAAGGTCATAGAATCAATGACCTTTTGTTTTGGTCGTTGCCTTCCACGACCTTCTCACAGAGAAGGTCGTTAATTTCATTTTACGACCGTCAGCTTTTAACCATCTGTTTTTGGTCACAAAAATATTGCAAATGAAAAACAATGACCTTTCAGCGACCAATAGTGATGGTCGCAAGTTGACCTATTTCTTGTAGTGTATCATCTCAATGCACAAAACGAATCAATACCTATAGGGATTAAATTCGATAAATGAGAATCAGGAAGTACGTGGCACATGACCCATTCATATGATATTCCTAATTGTCATGCCTACATGTCCAAGGACCTAATACTTTCCTATCTAGAATATCTAAGAGATAAAAGTAAACATTTGTACATACCATCTGATACTGAATGTAATACTTTGTATCTTGGGAGTATCCAATGGGCCCCACGACAGATCTCTTCAAGCTCCTGCATTGAAAAGTGTCAAGGGTACCAGTGCCATTTAAAATTGTAATACATATGTTCAGCTTGACGTTTCTTACCTTGCATTGTCGGAGGAGTGCCTCCCTCAATTTCTTCCTCTTAGTGATCGATTGGCCATCATCTCCACAGCCTCTCGGACGTATGTACCAGTGGCAGTGTACGTATGTCATTTCGCACACGGAGGTGTCACGTTCCCTCTCGGAACCACGAGCCTTCTTGAGGGAAAATCCGGTTTGCAAGAAAACTACACCAAAGCTTGTCCCAATTCGTCCAAAAAAATTATCGCAGTATGTTGGTGCCATGTCATGACACCATGCCAAGTTTCATGATTTTCAGGCATGTTTTGGAATTACAGGAATTAAAAAAATGAAATATCTCAATCTTTCTGGCTGAGCCACGACGCCCAGATGTTTGAATTTCACTCTCATCTCTTGCATGGGACCTAGAAATTAACCCATGGACACACTTGTGAGTTTTCAAACAACTTTGGTGCACTGGAGCCTATGCTTGCAGTTCAAATTTGAATTATGCACATTAAATGCCCAGAAACTCAATTAATGTATAAAAAAGGCAAAACGAGCCCGAAATAATTCCAAAATTTAGAATGGTACTTCTATTTGGTCTAATCTGGTTGTATAAAAAAATTCAGGCGGGAGAAGGCAGTGTACGTATGTCATTTCACACATGGAGGTGACACATTCCCTTTCGGAACCACGAGCCTTCTTGAGGGAAGCTCCGGTTTGCAACAAGCCTACTCCAAAGCTTGTCCCAATTCGGCCAAAAAAATATCGTAGCATGTTGGTGTCGTGTCATGAGACCATGCCAAGTTTCATGATTTTCAGGTGTTTTTTGAATTTACAAGAATTAAAAAACCAAGTTTCTCAATCTTTCCGGCCGAGCCACGACGCCCAGATGTTTGAATTTCACTCCCATCTCTTGCATGAGACCTAGAAATTCACCCAAGGACACACATGTGATTTCTCAAACCACTTTTGTGCACTGGAGCCTATGCTTGCAGTTCAAATTTGAATTATGCACATTAAATGCCCAGAAACTCAATTAATGTATAAAAAAGGTGAAACGAGCCCAGAATAATTCCAACATTTAGCATGGTACTTCTATTTGGTCTAATTTGGCTGTGTAAAAAAATTAAGGCGGGAGAAGGAAGTGTACGTATGTCGTTTCGCACACGTAGGTGACACGTTTCCTCTCGGAACCATGAGCCTTCTTGAGGAAAGCTCCGGTTGTCAAGAAGCCTACACCAAAGCTTGTCCCAATTCGGCCAAAAAAATCGCATTATGTTGGTGCCATGTCATGACACCATGCCAAGTTTCATGATTTTCAGGCATGTTTCAGAATTACCGGAATTAAAAAACCAAGTTTCTCAATCTTTCCGGTCGAGCCATGATGCCCAGATGTTTGAATTGCACTCCCATCTCTTGCATGGGACCTAGAAATTCACCCAAGGACACAGTTGTGATTTTTCAAACAACTTTGGTGCACTGGAGCCTATGCTTGCAGTTCAAATTTGAATTATGCACATTAAATGCCTAGAAAATCAATTAATGTATAAAAAAGGCAAAAAGAGCCCGAAATAATTCCAAAATTTAGCACGGTACTTCTATTTGGTCTAATCTGGTTGTGTAAAAAAATTAAGGCGGGAGAAGGCAGTGTGCGTATGTCGTTTCGCACACGGAGGTGACACGTTCCCTTTCGGAACCACGAGCCTTCTTGAGGGAAGCTCCGGTTTGCAACAAGCCTACACCAAAGCTTGTCCCAATTCGGCCAAAAAAATTATCGTAGCATGTTGGTGCCATGTCATGAGACCAAGCCAAGTTTCATGATTTTCAGGCGTTTTTTGAAATTACAGGAATTAAAAAACCAAGTTTCTCAATCTTTCCGGCCGAGCCACGACGCCCAGATGTTTAAATTTCACTCCCATCTCTAGCATGGGACCTAGAAATTCACCCAAGGACACACATGTGATTTCTAACAACTTTTGTGCACTGGAGCCTGTGCTTGCAGTTCAAATTTGAATTATGCACATTAAATGCCTAGAAAGTCAATTAATGTATAAAAAGGTGAAACGAGCCCGGAATAATTCCAAAATTTGGCATGGCACTTCTATTTGGTCTAATCTGGCTGTGTAAAAAAATTAAGGCGGGAGAAGGCAGTGTACGTATGTCGTTTCGCACACGGAGGTGACACGTTCCCTCTCGGAACCGCGAGCCTTCTTGAGGGAAGCTCCGGTTTGCAAGAAGCCTACACCAAAGCTTGTCCTAATTCGGCCTAAAAAATTACCGCAGCATGTTGGTGCCATGTCATGACACCATGCCAAGTTTCATGATTTTCAGGCGTGTTTTGGAATTACAGGAATTAAAAAACCAAGTTTCTCAATCTTTCCAGCCGAGCCACAACGCCAGATGTTTGAATTTCGCTCCCATCTCTTGCATGGGACCTAGAAATTCACCCAAGGACACACATGTGATTTTTCAAACAACTTTGGTGCACTGCAGCCTATGCTTGTAGTTCAAATTTGAATTATGCACATTAAATGCCTAGAAACTCAATTAATGTATAAAAAAGGCCAAAAAAGACGGAATAATTCCAAAATTGAGCATGATACTTCTATTTGGTATAATATGTCTGTGTAAAAAAATTAAGGCGGAGGAAGGCAGTGTACGTATGTCATTTCGCACACGGAGGTGACACGTCCCCTCTCGGAACCAGGAGCCTTCTTGAGGGAAGCTCCGGTTTGCAAGAAGCTTAGACCAAAGCTTGTCCCAATTCGGCCAAAAAATTTACTACAGCATGTTGGTGCCATGTCATGACACCATGCCAAATTTCATGATTTTCTGCCATGTTTTGGATTTACAGGAATTAAAAAACCAAGTTTCTCAATCATTCCGGCCGAGCCACGACACCCAGATGTTTGAATTTTATTCCCATTTCTTGCATGGGATCTATAAATTCATCCAAAGACACACATGTGATTTTTTTAGCAAACTTTGTTGCATTGGAGTATGTGCTTGTAGTTCAAATTTGAATTGCACATTAAATGCCCAGAAACTCAATTAATGCATAAAAATGCCAAACGAACCCGGAATAATTCCAAATTTAAACACGGCTCTCATGTACTAGTTGCATCTTCACTGTACGTAAATGTTCTAGCAATTCAAACACCATCCTTTCCCTCTGTAACACCATTTTGTCTTTCAAAACATAATGACAAAATCAGGTATACCACAAACAGTTTACTAGAAAGAATCGTGTGGGATGTGATATAAAATATCTTGGCGCACCGTCTTGTCTGGTGTATGCAGCAAGCTTCGTCGTCTACAGTCCACTGCCCCCGCTTGAACCACACTTGTGCGCCAGTTTCTCGCGGCACCGAGCGAACTTTTTTTGCCACCGCGGAAATATCTATCTCCCCGCCACCTCCCTCATACCAAAAGCCACATTTCCATTGTTCCTCCTTGCTTTCCAAGTTCAAACCTTCACTGCTGCTTACGGGAAGCTCAGCCTCCTTGCCGGCGACCCTTCTTCTTGCAGCGCCGCCTCCTCACCGGCTACCCTTCTTCTTGCAGCACCGCCTCCTCGCCGGCGACCCTTCTTCTTGCAGCGTCACCTCCTCGTCGGTGACCCTTCTTCTTGCTGCGCAGCCTCCTCGCCGCCGACCCTTCTTCTTGCTGCGCGGCCTCGTCGATATTATCAGGTAATCCACACCCCACCCACACCATCCTCCTCCTCTCCCGTCCCACATGCCCCGACTGACGGAGCGACACCTTCCACTGAAATCACTGCCCTCCTCCTCCAATTAAGCGCCGCTCACAACCATTTTACACGCAGTATAACATGGAGCTGAGTAGCATGCGGCCGCACGCGTGAACGAGGTCGCTATGGCTAACATGCGTGTCGACCACCATATCTTGGAGGAGCACCTCGTCTTCGAGGCCACCGTCGACACCGCCGCGCAGTTGTCTACTTTAAAATACAGTTCGTGATGTTTTCTCGCGGCCATTGCCAGTGCCTTCTAGTGATTTGTCCTCTGTAATGTTAATATGCAATCTAATGTTCAGTTAACAAATTTGGTCCTCTGAAATGTAATGTTCAGTTAACACTTTGGTCCAACAATTGCTACATTTCGTAGTACTATTCTCAAGCATTCTTTGTTTTGTTAACTGTCTTATCTTCTCATACATGTTTCTACTCTGCAATGTCATGCTCTGTTAACTATTTTGGTTCATTTGGTATGCTGTCCATTTAACTATTTGGTTCAGTTCCGCAATTTGATTTTCATTTGCTGTGGGTACAATTTTGTATTGTTATGCATGTGACACCAATCGAATTTGGCTGTACTCAATACATATTCTACTGATAGTATGGAAACTCTCAGTTAACCTGATCAAGATCTTCCTTATGTGTGTTGCAGGGAAACAATGGGAGACACTGCGGTTTACCATCGAGGTTTTTTCAAGCAGGGTCCTTTGGCTAATAGCACATTATTGTGGAGTTGCAGGAATCATTCTGATATTTAGGTTTCTTACAATGTGGTCTTGCACATGTAGGTCCTGCTGTCAGAGGCTTAGACCCACTGTTCGACCCATTTTGCATATGGGGAAATGAGATGTCCATGAATATCAGTCAAGTCAAGAAACTCAGAAAGATTGTTAGGATGAAGGAGCTTACAACGAATAACAACAAGATCTTTGTTTGCACAATGAAAAAGACATCAGTCAACTATACGATGGTACCAATTCTTTTACCTTGTTTTTACCCCTTGCCCATTTCAAATTTACAATAGTGATTTATGCATAGCTTTGTTTTCAGTACTTTATAAAGCAGTTCACCGATGATTACCTCTCAAACCACCTGCATGGTCAAGAGGAGAGGAAGGTATTCATTCAACACCCATGATACAATATTGAAGTCTTGCTAAAGAGTACGAAGGTTGGGCGGGAAATTATCCATAGCCACTAGACTAAAGTTGCAAGGACATTCAACATCACTAAAGGCTCAATATTTGCCTTCCGCTTCTGTAGTTTCGAAGATGAGATTCATCTGTCTATTTACCGTGTATGATGCTACTTTCCAAATGTTTTTGATGCTGCATGTGAAACTTGCTGCTGTTTTGTAATGGCGTAATTGAGTGCCGAAGCTATCTGATCTAATTCGATTATGAAATCCTGGTTGCTTTTATACGGATATGAAATATTGATACGTCTTGTATCTATAATTTTTGATTGTTCCATGCTATTATATATTCTGTTTTGGATGTTTAATGGGCTTTATTTTACACTTTTATATTATTTTTGGGACTAACCTATTAACCCAAGGCCCAGTGCAAATTGCTCTTTTTGCCTATTTCAGTGTTTTGCAGAAAAGGAATATCAAACGAAGTCCAAACGGAATGAAACCTTTGGGAGCATGATTTTTGGAACAAACATGATCCAGAGGACTTGGAGTGGACGTCAAGCAACCAATGAGGCGGCCACGAGGCAGGGGGCGCGCCCTCCCCCCTCGTGGGCCCCTCATGGCTCATATACCCTGAAAACATCCAGGAGCACCATGAAACCCTATTTCCACAGCTGCAACCTTATGTACCCAAGAGATCCCATCTTGGGGCCTTTTCCGGAGCTCCGCCAGAGGGGTCATTGATAACGAAGGGCCTCTACATCAACTCCATGGCTCCTCCGATGATGTGTGAGTAGTTTACTTTAGACCTTTGGGTCCATAGTTATTAGCTAGATGGCTTCTTCTCTCTCTCTTTGGATCTCAATACAATGTTCTCCTCGATCTTCTTGGAGATCTATTTGATTTAACTCTTTTTGTGGTGTGTTTGTCGAGATCCGATGAATTGTGGGTTTATGATCAAGTTTATCTATGAACAATATTTGAATCTTCTCTGAGTTCTTTTATGTATGATTGGTTATCTTTGCAACTCTCTTCGAATTATTAGTTTGGTTTGGCCTACTAGATTGATCTTTCTTGCAATGGGAGAAGTGCTTAGCTTTGGGTTCAATCTTGCGGTGCTCGATCCCAGTGATAGAAAGGGAAATGACATGTATTGTATTGTTGCCATCGAGGATAAAAAGATTGGGTTTATATCATATTGCTTGAGTTTATCCCACTACATCATGTCATCTTACCTAATGTATTACTCTATTCTTATGAACTTAATACTCTAGATGCATGCTGGATAGCGGTCGATGTGTGGAGTAATAGTCGGTCTACTTGTCACGGACGTGATGCCTATATACATGATCATGCCTAGATATTCTCATAATTATTCACTTTTCTATCAATTGCTCGACAGTAATTTGTTCACCCACCGTAATACTTATGCTATCTTGAGAGAATCCACTAGTGAAACCTATGGCCCCCATGTCTATTCTCCATTATATTAATCTCCCGTTATCCTTGCACCATTTATTTTGCAATCTTTACTTTTAATCTTTATCATAAAAATACCAAAAATATTACCTTATCATATCTATCAGATCTCACTCTCGTAAGTGACCGTGAAGGGATTGACAACCCCTTTATCACGTTGGTTGCGAGGTTCTTATTTGTTTGTGTAGGTACGAGGGACTTGCGTGTGGCCTTCTACTGGATTGATACCTTGGTTCTCAAAAACTGATTGAAATACTTACACTACTTAGCTACATCACCCTTTCCTCTTCAAGGGAAAACCAACGCAGTGCTCAAGAGGTAGCAAATATCTGGTGTGTTTTATAAGAAATATTTGTTTGAATAGTACATGGATTATCAGTAATAGTCTAATTATCCTACTTATTGGGGTTTTCTATTGCAAACGGTTACTCAGACAACACCGTGGGCGATGAACTCAAACAACCTGCACGGTTTCTAGAAAGTAGGCGTGTTCGATCAACTAACAATCACACATGGCTTCCGGCAGCGAACTGTTTGTGTTAGGCCACCTTGCACAAACGTTTCCACACAAAGAACTATGTGGGATGTACATACCTACGGAAATGATTTTCTGGGATTCATCGTGTCAGATGTACATACCTACGGAAATGATTTCTGGGATTCACTGTGTGGGATGTACATACCTACGGAATTGATTTCTGGGATTCACCGTGTGGTATGTACATACCTATGTAAATGATTTATGGGATTCACTGTGTGGGATGTACATACCTACGGAAATGATTTCTGGGATTCACCATGTGGGATGTACATACCTACGGAAATGATTTCTGGGATTCACCGTGTGGGAAGTACATACCTACGAAAATGATTGGGTTTCCATGCCTCGCCCGATCACACACGGCCCCAGCCTGGGTCCCACAAGGGCCTATCCCCGACGATTTCTAGGTCGTGTGGGAAGGACCCCCCTATCGCCCACACTCACTTGGCGACGGTTCCAAATGCCGTCGCGGAAAGGGGTTTTAAACCGTTTGTTTAGGACATCGTTGTACCAGTGTGGTAACTTCTGTCATATCTGAGCAAGTTTCCTTGTATTTTCTTATTATTGATAGAGCTTTAGGTGTCCTCTTTCCTTCTGCATAAGTTTTAAAACATGATGAGTACAAGAAACGCGGGACTAATATAGAAGCAACTTATTTCCAAAACATTAAAAAAATCCCCAAAAAACATCTTGCCAAAATTGGCCACAGTTCCGACAGGCGATTTGTACATCACAAAGTGTAGTGGACGATTTGTCCACAATGAAAAGTGTGATACACCATAGTTTAGCGCAGAACTTTTGAAAACATATTGCCCAGAGGAAAACTTGTCGATAGTGTTGACCGCAAAACTATAACAGTTCTACAGTGTGATTGTAAAAGTAACCATGTTTAAAATGTGACATGGGTAGAATACCACTCAAGAGTGTCTGAATGTCCATATCACACTGAGCACTTCGTTCTTGAAGTATGCTTTCCTTGCGAAGCTGAAATGAAGAGAGAATAGGAGAGTTCACATCAGATTCTCAACCAGAAGAAAGTTATAGGAAGCAAGCATGATTTTTTCCTGGAATAAGAGAAAAGACATATAACATACAATTTCATCCCGTATTTTCTGAATTGATTGTAGTGAATCATGTATCTAGCCATCATCGTTGTACTTACTTGTGGCACCTTCAAAGAAAATTTTGGAACACTTAGAGTAAAAACTTGGGAAGACCAGTTACCAATATATGAAAAATAAGCAGGCTTGGGTAGGTTTATGTGAACCGGACTCTTTATACATTTCCTTATTTTTGCGTTCCAAAGCACGGTTCTTCAGTGAAGGATCAACATGCGTCACCTGATACAATTATTAGTTCTTCACAAGTTAAAGCAGAGTGATTGGAAAACATGAAAACCTTGGCCTAAATACCACCTACACATGTGGAACTGATTTATGGAAAGGATGAATATTTCTTTTGATTGATTGAGCACATATGGTGTGGCTCCTCTCTTAATATGAACATCATCAGCCAATACGATTTCAAAAAATAGCATGGGGGAGGGGATTGTTGGGTTAGAGCAATTTTTGGCTATACAAGAAGAGCCTGGATGATGCGAGGAAGACGGTCTGGAGATTACGAAGGCGAGCTTCTCCGGGTTGAGCAGTTGCAGGAGCGAGAGCCCTCGCTCTTCCCGGTGATGGGTATTGCCAAGATCGACACAGGAGGGGGGAGGGGCAGCGAATATGGTGAGAAGCCAGAGCTGCAGGTGAAGAGAGGGAGCAGCAGCGAGGAAGGAGGAAGGAGTCGGAGAGGTGGCATGGGCTAGAAAGAGGGAGCGTGGGGAGGTGGTTTCTACGGAAGAACCTGACATGCTACTTGACGGTGAGGAGGGCCGCACCGATATATCTTGAAGTGGCGGCGTGTGAGAGGAGGGGATGGTGGCCGGTGATGCAAGGCTCGCTGGCGGAGGTGCGCACCGAACCAGCCCTCGTCACCGTGTTCCCGTCCTCCAGACGGGCACACGGCGGATCTGGTCGATTCCCCCACGGTTGCCACCTCACAGGCTTGTTCTTCTCATCATGACGCCCACCAGATCTGCCAATGTTGAGATCGGCTGTGTTGGCATGCGGAAAGAGACGAGGTTGCATGAGTGGGGAGAACACGAGGGGATGAACAATCAGGAAGGACAAAACACACGAATTCTCTCTCTCTCTCTCTCTCTCACACACACACAGAGGCAAGGGTTCACTGCTCACACAATTTACCTCTCTCGCCATTCGCTGCACCGCACAATGCGCCTCTGCCAATGTGAACATAGTGAGAGGGTGCCCTTGCATTCGGCCATATTGTGTTTGATACTAGTATATATAGCTAGTTGACTCAAACATGCCTAATAAATTGACCGAACAAAACTTTCTCCTTGGTTTGCAAAATTTGCCTTCTATATCTTAACACTTTTTCCTACTCCTAGTATTTATCAATTTGATTGGTCGTACGTCTCTTCTGGCGTGCCCTATCCAATCTCGTGCAGATACATGCTTTTATTTTTTATTTTTTGCGAGGGAGAGACATGCTTGTCCATGTTGAAAACTTGTCCCACTTGCATGTCCACTAATCTGGTGGTCGTTGCTACCTAAAGTTGCAGGTTTAGCACCATAGCCTCCTTGATGATGTTCCTTTAAATTAAAATGCACGATTGTATTATCTTTGCAGTACTTGTTTGAGCATGCAACATCCTTATTCGATTCGTCAACCACCCATGCATATGATATGCAATGCATCAACATGCATGCGTGTAACATTACCTAGTGTCATTTTGCCAAAATATTTGACGCATATTTTTTTTGGAAAGTATACATCACTATATCTTGATCCTGACTCACTTGTACATCGTCATTGTGATTAACGTATCTTGATCCTGACCCTGACCCACAAGGAGCCAGAATATCTTGATCCTGACTCATGTCTTGTACATGTTGAGTATATGCGCGTATTTTTTGTTAAAGTAATCCATGTATAAATCATGAGCATAACACTGACAGCACTAAGCACATACTGATTTCTAACCAGATAATCTTGTACTAGCTAGGCAGACAATAGAAACATTTACATAAATAGCTAGTACTGAACCCACACAAAAATAAACTTGAGCAGGATAAACGTGTTACTCTAGTGAGCCTGCCAGAAGCCGCGGCGGCAGCGGTCTCCATGACGGCCTTCTAGGCAGCAACGGCCTTCTCGTCAGCAAATCAATCGACTTCGGTGGTGGTGGACATGGTAATGAAGAAGGTGATGCGGACATAGATGAAGTAGAGGACGGTGGCGAGCACTCCCGCCTCCCGTCCCTCCGTCACCGCCGGGCTACGCCCGAGGGCTGACGGCGATGGCAGGGGACTCCCTCGCTTTCGCGTCTCAAGGGTGGTGCGTGGCCCCTGTCGATGTCAAAACCGGCGGATCTCGGGTAGGGGGTCCTGAACTGTGCGTCCAAGGTTGATGGTAACAGGAGACAAGTGACATGATGTTTACCCAGGTTCGGGCCCTCTCTATGGAGGTAATACCCTACTTCCTGCTTGATTGATCTTGATGAATATGAGTATTACAAGACTTGATCTACCACGAGATCGTAATAGCTAAACCCTAGAATACTAGCCTGTATGCCTACGATATTGAGTATCCCCTATCCGGACTAAGTCCTTTAGTTTATATAGACACCGAGAGGATCCAGGGTTACATAGAGTCGGTTACATAAGATGGAATCTTCATAGTTGTTCGCCAAGCTTGCCTTCCATGCCAAGGAGAGTCCCATCTGGACATGGGTATAGTCTTCGGTCTTCACGTCTTCACGGCCCATCAGTCCGGCCCATAGATAATAGGCCGGACGCCCAAGGACCCCTTAGTCTAGGACTCCCTCAGTAGCCCCGAACCAGTCTTCAATAGTGTAACACCCACGATGCGGCTATATCTCCCACGTGTCGGAGCACGACTTAGAGGCATAACCGCATAGTAGGCATGTCACAAGAGGTGTAATGGATAAAGAGTTGGCTTACAATCGCCACTTCACACAAAACATAAATATAGCATTACATCATCCAGAATACAATCAAGGTCCGACTACAGAACCAAAATAAAGACAACCCCAAATGCATAGATCCCCGATCGCCCCAACTGGGCTCCACTACTGATCGTCCGGAAAGGAAACATAGTAACGTCCAGAATCCTCGTCGAACTCCCACTTGAGTTCGGTCGCGTCCCCTGCACTGGCATCGTCGGTACCCGCATTTGGTTTTGGAAGTAATCTGTGAGTCACGGGGACTCAGCAATCTCACACCCTTGCGATCAAGTCTATTTAAGCTTATGGGTAGGAAAAGCTAGTGAGGTGGAGCTGCAGCAAGCACTAGCATATATGTGGCTAACTTATGCAAATGAGAGCGAGAAGAGAAGCAAAGCACGGTCAAGAAGCTATAATGATTAAGAAGTGATCCTGAAACTACTTACGTTCAAGCATAACACGAGACCGTGTTCTCTTCCCGGACTCCGCCGAAAAGAGGCCATCACGGCTACACACGTGGTTGATTCATTTTAAATTAAGTGTCAGGTTTTTTACAACCGGATATTAACAAATTCCCATCTGCCCATAACCGCGGGCACGGCTTTTGAAAGTTCAAAACCCTGCAGGGGTGTCCCAACTTAGCCCATCACAAGCTCTCACGGTCAACGAAGGATATTCCTTCTCCCAGGAAGACCCGATCAGACTCGGAATCCCGGTTGCAAGACATTTCGACAATGGTAAAACAAGACCAACAAAGCCGCTCGATGTGCCGACAAATCCTGATAGGAGTCGCATGTATCTCGTTCTCAGGGCACACCGGATGAGACATCCTACGAGTAAAACCAAACCTCAAGTTTCCCCGAGGTGGCCCCACAGTCTACTCGTTTCGGACCAACACTTAGAGGCGCACTGGCCCGGGGGGTTTAAAATAAAGATGACCCTTGAGTCCGCGGAACCCAAGGGAAAAAGGCTTAGGTGGCAAATGGTAAAACCAAGGTTGGGCCTTGCTGGAGGATTTTTATTCAAGGTAAACTGTCAAGGGGTTCCCATTATAACCCAACCGCGTAAGGAACGCAAAATCAAGGAACATAACACCGGTATGACGGAAACAAGGGCGGCAAGAGTGGAAAAAAACACCAGGCATAAGGGCGAGCCTTCCATCCTTTACCAAGTATATTGGTGCATTAAAGTAAACAAGATACAATAATGATATCCCAACAATAATCATGTTCCAACAAGGAACAAACTCCATCATCACCTGCAACTAGCAACGTTATAAGAGGGGCTGAGCAAAGCGGTAACATAGCCATAAAACGGTTTGCTAGGACAAGGTGAGTTAGAGGTTTGACATGGAAATATGGGAGGCATGATATAGCAAATGGTAGGTATCGCGACATAGCAAAAGAGCGAGCAACTAGCAAGCAAAGATAGAAGTGATTTCGAGGGTATGGTCATCTTGCCTGCAAAGTTCTCCGAGTTGACGTAAGCTTGATCCTTGTAAGCGTACTCAATAGGTTCCTCGATCATGAATCGTCTCCCGGCTCTACCCAAAGCAAGAACACAAGCAAAAGAAACCACAATCAACCACGATGTAATGCGCAAGCAACATGATGCAAAAACATGGCATGATATGCGGGATGTGATATGCAATGCATATGCTTGATTCGGAAGGAAAAGATTGAACCAGGCCTCAACTTGGCAAACCAAGTGCGCCGCTGGAAAGATGAGTTGATTTCTGTCGAAATCGATATAAAGATCACCGGAATCGGATGCACGGTTTGCAAAAGGCAAGCAAAACAAGAATGGCACAATTCTGCGATTAACATCACGATGCCATCTAGAATGCAACAAGAAACTAAGCTACTGCACTCCAACATAGCAACAAAGTACATGGCAGTGATCTACTCAAGATGCTTGAGAAAAGATGAACACTGAGCTACGGCTAAATCACAAAAGAGCAGGTTCAAACAAGCATGGAAAAAGTGCAAAAGATATCAGCTTCACATACTTGGTGAAAATACTAACATGTCAGGAATTAACATCAGGAAGCAATGTTTAGAACGAGATAACAACATGCTATAGGGACATAACATAGAAAACAAAGGCATTGCATGAATCTACTCAAAGCATATGACAAAAGTCCCTTAATGACCATAAGACAAAAAGGATCAGAAGATATGGTGGCACCCATGTAAACATAGCAAGTTTCGTTAATAGATTCAGACTTAGCAGAAAACTGGACATGGCAAAAACAGAGTTATGAAGGCATCTTTGCGAGCTCAATTCACTCAACACAAGGCATAGCATGACAAGATAGGTATAGAAATAGTAAGAAGACATGTTTATGAAGCTAACCAAAGCAAGAACAAGCTCATAGCATGCACGTATCAACTACAACAACCTTGGCAAAATTGATTAACACGTAAACAATCTGCCAGGAACATTTTATAGCAAAAGTAGAGCAAAATTGAGTCATTCTAGGGCACTCCATAAATGCAAACATGAGCATGGATGGATAGAGCATAACCATATGTCAACATCATCCTTACTGAACATACTCAAAAGAAGTATGGATCTCTCTATAGCAACAAGAACACATGGCATAAAAATAATAGCAGGGAAAAGACAGTGAAATTCTAAGTCTCTGAAATCAGCAATATTACGAGAGCTACTTTGCATGCTTGTGCTAGTCACCCCATTGATCACAAAATACATGGCATACACCCCTGTAAAGATGGCATGGCATAGCCCAAAACACATGTAGAGCTCATGCCCATATGCAACATACAATAAATCTCTACTACTATTAAAAGAGCAAACTGATATCCTTCTAAAGCCACACCACGAAGTGTACACAAGGAAACCAGCACCCTTCGATCTAATCCACTTAACTACATCTCAGAGTCAGTATTGCTTTGATGGTCAGCCATCTAATTCAATGGTCAAGATCTCTACTACTATTAAAAGAGCAAATTGATATCCCTCTAAGTGTACACAAGGAAACCAGCACCCTTCGATCTAATCCACTTAACTACATCTAAGAGTCGGTATTGCTTTGATGGTCTGCCATCTAATTCAATGGCCAAGATTAAATGTTCTGCCACCAGAATCACGTCTGCCACTCCGGATCGGTTCCACAATCGCCGCCTAAAAAAAGGCAGAAAATCCCCACACCACACGAGCACGTCGTCCGTCACAATCGCCATCGGCCAAACCTTCCCCCTCCGCCCAATCCTAGGTCCGGTCACCGAGCCACCCATAGCCATCGCACCTCCCTCCACCGCCAGCCCTAACTCTGGTCGCCGCCCTGCCCATCACCGGTGCACCTCCCTCCGCCGCCCAGCCCTAGCTCCGGTGGTCGTCCCGCCCACGATGCTGGTAGCGGAGACGAAGGCAATTTCTACTGGTATGTCGCGACCGAGCCGGAGCTCCAGGCCATCGAAGTTTCCTACGCCGTGAGTAGGCCAAGCCGTCACCCCCGTCCGCTCGGCGCCGTGGGTCCTCTCGCTTCTTGATTTCCAAGGTGCAGCTCCCCTCTTCTTCTTCCGTTCCCATTCTACTTTCCCTCAACATTATTGTTTTCCTTGTTAGAAGAGGCCCCCTGGTTTGATTTTAATGAATTCCTCGGGTCCTAGGGATTTCAGAAGCAGGTGTTTGTCCCTCTTGAATCCTGATTTTCATGGGATGTACAGGTTTCTTTAACTTGCAGAGTTACGTACATGTCTAGTCATTTGTGCGTCTGTAGGTGATTTTGGAGGACTTGTTGGAGTAGGATATCACATTGCTGCCTCAAGGAGATTTTGAAGATGAATAGATACCGAAAGTAGCGGGAAGATCAATCAACTACGAGGAGCTCAAGGCTAGTCTGGAGAAGGTGGGTGCAAACATGGAGTTGGATATATCTCAGCAAGGGCTGTTGTAAGCTTCCCTTTTCTCATCCCACATTTTGCCATTAGCTCAATTAGCAAAATGGAAAATGGACCATGTAAGTGCATCTAGTGCCACCCCTAGTTGGTTTTGGAGTATTGACGACAAACCTAGTTGAGGGACTAATGTGTTTGTGAGAATTGCAGGATAACACAAGTAGAAGTCCCTCATTGATTCGGTTTTCCTACCAGAGATGACCCCTAAAAATGTATGAAGACATTGAAGTCAAAGGTGGTATGTGAAGACATTCACATTGAAGACTATGACAAGAGAAGACATCACATGAAGACTATGGAGCGAGAAGACTTAGATCTTTCGTAGTTCTTTTTCTTCTTTGTTGAGTCATAGGAACCACCGTACTGTTAAGTGGGGTCCAAGAGAACCAGTCAGAATGACTGAAGTGATGCTTAACCAAAATCCTATGTCTTCGAGTGAAAACTATGAGAGCGAATCTTGTTCAGAGTTGGACAAGTCAGCTTTGCTTATAGCCCAAGTAAAGTTGTCGTATGTGTTTGAAATTTGACCGTTTGAACACGTGTCAGTTCCTTAGTGACCCAGGGTCATTTCGGACAAATCAGGTCGGGTTGCCTAGTGGCTATAAATAGCCCACCCCCTACAACCATAAACGGTTGGCTGCTCAGAGTTAGAGTATGGCTTTTGTCGTTTGAGAGCAACCCACCTCGAAGCCTTTGAGAGATAATTCCTTGAGAGGATAAAGCGCTAACCACCCAGAGCCAAAGAGTGTTAGGCATCACTTAAGTCGTCTTGTCTGTGTGATCTGAAGACTTATTACACTTCAGGACTGTGAATCCTCCAGCCGGTTAGGCGTCGCGTTCTGAGCATCCAAGAGTCATTGTGGATCGCCGGTGAACGAAGTCTGTGAAGGTTTGGAAGTCTACCTTGAAGACTTACCAGAGTGATTGGGCGAGGACTGGGTGTCCTTAGCTCAAGGGGAATAAGGTGAAGACGAGGTCTTCTGAGTTGAATCTCAGCCTCCCTAACCAGACGTACAGTTGTCACAGCAACTGGAACTGGTCCAACAAATCATTGTCTTCAACGAGTCACTGGTTTCATCCTTCCCTTCCCTTTACTTACTGTTGGTTCTTGTGAAGTCATTGTACGATAGCATCACCATTCGACTTCACTGAGTGATTACTTGTTCTGATTGGCTTCAGAATATCTTCCTACCTGCTCCTTACTGCCTAGCTGCTATTAGTCATTGTGCTTTCACTTCATTGAATACGTGACTATGGTTTGCCTAGTGTAGTCTACCTTCCGCTGCATGATAATACGTTTATTTCTATTGTTTGTCTTTGAAACTTACATGTTTTGAAGACTTTCATAAAAATCGCCTATTCACCCCCCCTCTATTCGATCACTAGCACTTTCAATTGGTATCAGAGCAAGGTACTCCCTTGTTCTGTGTGATTCGATTTAACCACCTGGAGTTTTAGCTATGTCGACTGCAGGGATAATTAAAGTCTCCGCTGCGTGCCCCGTCTTCAATGGAACTGAATATTCCTACTGGAAGAATAAGATGCGCATGCATCTTGAAGCCATTGATGTCGACCTATGGTATGTCGTCAAGAACGGCGTTCCCAAGGCTGGAGAAGGTGTCACTGCCGCTGATGTCAAGAAGTTCGTTCAACTGGACTCTACTGCCAAGAATATCATCTGTGGTCATCTAACCAAAGGACAGTATGGACGCGTGAGTGCTTTGGAAACATCTAAGCTAGTCTAGGACTGGCTCTCCAAGGTCAACGAAGGCGTCTCAACCCAGAGAGATCAGAGAATCAGTGTCCTTCGCAACCTCTTCAACCGCTTCAAGAGAAATGACAATGAGAATGTCCAGCTCACGTTTGATCGACTCACCGACATCACAAATGAGCTTCAAGCCCTCGGCGCTACTGAGATCTCCAAGCATGAAGTCGTCAAGACACTCCTGAGATCACTTGACAGTTCGTTTGACACCCTAGCCCTGATGATTCAAGAACGTCCTGATTTCAAGACACTCGATCCGTCTGACATACTTGAGAGGCTCAACACACACGAGTTTCAGCTTTCTGAGAAAAGAGACATCTACGGTCCCAACTATGGGCGAACTTGTGCCTTGAAGGCAAAAGCTGTCTCCTCATCTGAAGAAGAATCTGACAGCAGTTCTGATGATCCTGAAGACATTGGAAGGGAGCTTGCTATGCTTGTGAAGAAGTTCCAAAAATTCACCAAGAAGAAAGGCTTCAGAAAGTCTTCACGGTCAAGCTCAAGGAATGATGAAGCTTCTGCTCATGACTATAAGAAGAGAACATGTCACAAGTGCAAGAAACCTGGCCACTACATCTCTAAGTGTCCATAGTGGGACAATGAGAACAACAACAAGAAGAAGAGCAAGGAGTATGACTCTGACGATAAGAAGAAGAAGAAATACTCAAAGTCTTCTTCCAAGTCTTCCTCAAAGTCTTCATCACACAAGAAGAGCTCATCTAGCAAGGCACGTGCGTTTGTTGGCAAGGAAATGGATTCTGAGGAGGAGTCTGCTTCTGAGGAGGCGGAGGTGGAGTCTGAGGAGGAGTCCGATTCTGGCGTTGCGAGTCTGGCTACAACATACGTTGCCATGTCTATCTTCAACACTGAAGATAATGACTTCATCACCGACCCTGATGCAAATGACAAGGACTACTCCGCTCCTTCCTACTGCTTCATGGCACGCGGTGCCAAGGTAAACACACGCACTACTCACTATCAAACATCTAGTGACGATGACTCTGATTGTGGTTCCAAACCCAGCTACAAAACACTTGCTAAAATTGCAACTGAACAACAGAAAGCCATGGAACACATTCAAAAACTGTTAGACAAAAGCGATGATCTGTTAGACACTGAAATGACTCGATCTCAGTCCTTAATGGAAGACATAAAAAATCTTCACGTTAAGTATGAGGAACTTGAAAGTCGTCATGAAACGCTCTCAACAACTCATGAAAGGGTTTCCTATGATTATCTTCAAAGGAAGCAAGGTCTTGAGAAATTGAGAGCGGCTCATGAAGATGTTCAAAAGGAAAACGAGTCACTTCGCGCCGAACAAATCAGTTCAGCTCAGGAAGGATTTGAACCGCCATGTCTTAAATGCATTGAGCGTGATAACGTTACTTCTGTTGCTGAATGTTCTATTGCTGCTACTATTGCAATATCTTCAACTGTTGATGTGGTAACTAACCCCTCTGCTGAGGATACCACTGCTATTGCTGATGAGAATGCTAGGTTGAAGACACTGCTTGAAACAGGGATGTACAAAAGTCTCAAAGGGCATCAGACACTATGTGATGTCCTCAAAAGGCAGATCCTGAACCGAAACCCTAGGAAAGAGGGTGTTGGGTTCGAAAGGAAAATGAATGCTGATGGCTCTTACTGCAAACCTGAGCAGTACCCCAAAACCACATGGGTTGCTGCAAAGGAACCTTCAACAGATCCATCCACCCTATCTGGCTTCACTTGTGCTAACCCCATTGTTATTGATGAATCCTTTGATGCAAACTATAAACTGTTTAAGAATCAGAATGGTGAAGTGTTTGCCAGGTATATTGGTACTAACTGCAGGAATGAACCGCCTATGAAGAAGATCTGGGTGCCGAAAAGGTGTTTGGAGAATCTTCCTGTGAATGTCATCATGACACCACAGGTGAAGAAGACAAACCTCATACCATAGGCTTCAGACGGTCCAAAGGCTTCATACAGAGAGAGGACTCACCTGAGTCGCACTAACGCAAATGTTTTGCAGGGAAGCCATACTCAGGCCTATAAATATGAGCGCGGTTCATCAAACCGCCATGTTCATAAGACCAAGAACTATTCTGCTTATTCTTATGAGTACTATTGTCCACCTGCAAGACTTTTTGCTAGGGCTCCAAAGCCAAAGTTCTCAGATGCTGCGCTTAGACTCATTGCTTCGAAGCCACCCTTGAAGATGTGGGTGGCCAAGAAAGCTTAACTCTCTTTTGCAGGGAAAGGTCTCCAGCCGAAAACCAAAATCTTCTAACACTATTGCTGGGGACCTTAAACATCTTGTAGGGCGCAAGATCAAATGCCCAAATGGTCTTATTATGTACTTTGTTCCTGAATCGCTTGCAACTTGCCCTATTAGTCCTAATCTCGATCTAAACTTTAATAATCCACTGGTTCGTCAAATGTTTTTGCTTCACAATTCTCTTCGTGAAGTCTATCCCCCTAACTGCACTGTAGGGTACGACACCAGCTGCTTCAGAATGGATTATTGATAGTGGGTGTACAAATCACATGACTGGCAAGTGAAGTATTCTCATGGACTCAACTTTACGTCCATCTGACAAAAGTCACATCACATTTGATGACACTGGTAAAAGCAATGTATTGGGTCTAGGTAGAGTTGCAATCTCAAAGGATCAACACATGGATAAAGTCATGTTTGTTGAATCCCTTGGATTCAACTTAATGTCTATCTCAATGCTTTGTGATTTAAACATGATTGTGATGTTTGGAAAATATCGTTGCCTTGTACTAATGGAATCTGACAAGTCTCTAGTGTTTGAAGGGTATCGGAAAGATGATTTTTACGTGGTAGATTTCTCAGCAGGACCACAACTTGCAGTATGTCTTCTAGCAAAAGCTTCTGAATGCTGGCTCTGGCATCGAAGGCTAGGGCATGCTGGCATGAGGAACCTCCACACCCTTGCAAGGAAGAAGGATGTCATAGGCATCGAGGGCGTCAAGTTCAAGAAGGATCACTTATGCGGTGCCTGTGAAGCAGGAAAGATGACAAGGGCCAAGCATCCCTCGAAGACAATCATGACAACGACTCAACCCTTCGAACTACTACACATGGATCTTTTCAGTCCCACTCATTACTCAACTCTTACTACTACTTCTTGTCTCTATGGCTTTGTCATTGTTGATGATTATTCAAGATATACTTGGGTACATATAATCCTTTACAAGACTGAAGTGCAGGATGTCTTCAAACGCTTCACCAGTCGAGCAATGAACAACTTTGGCGCCAAGATGAAGCACATCAGAAGTGACAATGGCACTGAATTCAAGAACACTAGCCTAGATACATATCTTGATACCTTAGGCATCACAGATGAATTCTCAGCTCCGTACATGCCACAGCAGAATGGCGTCGTCGAATTCAAGAATAGAACACTTATTGAGATGGCTCGGATGATGCTTGATGAATACAAGACTCCAAGAAAATTCTGGCCTGAAGCTATTGACACTGCATGCCATATCATCAACCGTGTTTATCTTCACAAGCTTCTGAACAAGACATCCTATGAGCTCCTTACTGGCAAGAAGCCAAATGTCAGTTACTTCAGAGTATTTGGCGCCAGGTGCTGGATCAAGGATCCACATCACACTTCAAAATTTGCACCAAAAGCACATGAGGGTTTTATGCTTGGATATGGAAAGGATTCACACTCCTACAGAGTCTTCAACCTCTTTCATTGTAAAGTGGTTGAAACAGTGGATGTGCGGTTCGATGAGACTAACGGCTCACAAAGAGAGCACCTGCCAAATGTGCTAGATGAAGTTCCATCCAGTGAATCAATCAAACTTATGGGAACTAGAGAAATCATACCTTCTGAAGCTCAACCTGAAGAGGAACTTATCATCTCCGCACCTGATCAACCTGAAGACAATGCTCAGCCTGAAGACAATCCCTCTAACAATGACAATGATCAGCAAGAGCAAAATCTTCGTCATGTACATCCTCGTGTTGCAAATGAAATGCAGATTGAGATAATAATTGATAGAATCAATGCACCAGGTCCACTCACTCGTTCAAGGGAAACACAGCTAGCAAAATTTCTGTGGGCACTTCACATTTGTCTCAATAACTGAACCCAAGAAAGTTGAAGAAGCCTTCATGGAACCTGAATGGATTCAAGCTATGCAAGAAGAGCTTCAACAGTTTGAGCTGAATAATGTATGTGAACTGGTTAAGCATCCTGATCCTCGCAAGCACAATATAATAGGCACCAAATGGATATATCGCAACAAGCAAGATGAGCATGGTCAAGTTGTCAGAAACAAAGCTCGTCTCGTTGCTCAAGGATACACTCAAGTTGAAGGGATTGACTTTGATGAAACATTTGCTCCTGTGACAAGACTTGAAGCCATACGCATACTGCTGGCCTATGCAAATCATCATAACATACTTCTCTATCAAATGGATGTGAAGAGCGCTTTTCTCAATGGCAAGATTGAAGAAGAAGTATATGTTGCACAACCGCCTGGCTTTGAAGATCCAAAACATCCTGACATGGTGTACAAGCTCAACAAGGCACTGTATGGCCTGAAACAAGCCCCTCGGGCTTGGTATGACACAGTCAAAGACTTCCTGAAGAGCAAAGGCTTCAAATCTGGTTCCCTCGACCCCACTCTCTTCATGAAGACATATGATGGTGAACCGTTTGTGTGCCAAATATATGTGGATGACATTATCTTCGGCTGCGCCAATCAGAAATACAGTGATGAGTTTGGATATATGATGCAAGAGCAATATCAGATGTCCATGATGGGTGAGCTGAAGTTCTTCCTTGGTCTTCAAATACGTCAGCAACGCAATGACATCTTTATATCTCAAGAGAAGTACCTCAAAGATTTCCTGGAGAAATTTGGTATGCAAGACTGCAAAGGCTTCACGATGCCAATGCCACCCAAACATCATCTGGGTCCCGACGACAATGGTAAAGAGTTCGATCAAAAGGTATTCCGCTCCATGATTGGTTCTTTACTTTATCTATGTGCATCTTGGCCAGATATTATGCTTAGTGTTTGCATGTGTGCTCGATTCCAAGCGGCACCAAAGGAATCGCATCACTTAGCTATGAAGCAAATTCTTCGATATTTGGCTTACACCCCAACACTAGGATTATGGTATCCAAAGGGCTCAGAGTTTGATCTGGTTGGATTGTCGGATGCTGATTATGCTGGTGACAAGGTGGATCGCAAGTCTACATCAGGCACATGTCATTTTCTGGGACGATCACTTGTATGTTGGTCTTCAAAGAAGCAGAACTGTGTATCTCTCTCCACTGCTGAATCTGAATACATTGCTACTGGATCTTGCTGCGCTCAGCTTCTGTGGATGAAGCAAACACTCAAAGACTATTCATTCATCTGAAGCATGTGCCACTCTACTGCGATAATGAAACCGCCATCAAGATCGCCAACAACCCAGTTCAGCACTCAAAGACAAAGCACATTGAAATTCGTCATCACTTTCTCAGAGATCATGTTGTGATGGAAGATATTGATATCATACACGTCAACACTGAAGAGCAATTGGCAGATATCTTCACCAAGCCCTTGGATGAGAAGAGATTTTGTAAGTTACGGTGTGAGCTAAACATCTTGGAATCCTCAAATGTCCTGTGATCAGGCACACATCCTAACACTTATGCATATTGATGACTTAGATGTGCAACACATGAAGTAAAGTATATCTTCAATCAATGAAGACATATATTCTAAGTGTGAATACATTAATGTGGAATTTGACTTTGGAGCGCCACGATAATTGTGCGTCGTGTCTGGGTCTAATACTTCCTATACGGTGGGTAACGCCACCACCAAATTCTTCTGTTTGAAGTGTTTTGCCCATGGCGTTACATTTGCTATGTCTTCACATTTTGTTTGTCTTCATTCTCAACTTGTCTTCATGATTATCTTCACTATGTTGGTTTGGTTGTCTTTCTCACATATATATACATATACTAGTGTTCTGTCCTCTACAACATTCACTTATAGCTATGTCTTCTTGTTGAATCTTTTGAACTAAGTGAATGTGATCGGACCCTAACCTCTCTATGCTTTCTATGTCAAACTCTATCTCTCCAAATCATATGCATTCTCTTGAAACTGTCGAATGTCTTCTCTGCGTCCTTGGCAGCAGAAGATACAGAGACAAACATTAAGTCCGCTTTCAATGCTAATTCCTTCACCTCAAACCCAAAGAAGTGGGAACGACCACCCGACAATCCAGGCGTGTGTGGGAATGTGGAACAACCTCCGATATGTTGCATGATGGCCACGTGTCCTTCATATGTGAATCGCCAAGGGCACCTGTGTAATAACACTGTGCCGTCCCTGTACCGATAAATACACGCCTCACCACAATCATTATCCTTTCTTCCACTCTCGCACGAACCCTAGCGCCACCGCTAGCCCTCGACGACGCCGGCGACGAAGCGCTTAGCTGCCGCAACCTCTCCGACGCCGTCTTCACGCCGGCGCGGACATCGTCTTCTCCGCCGTCGCCATAGGTGTGCTCCATCGCCAAGTTAGGGCACGAACGATCGAACTGCTCGGCCTCCTCTTCCACTCCGTCTAGCAGTTCTTCGTGTGGTAAATAAAACATCCTTTTTACAGCCCCTTTGATCCTATAGATTCATCACTTTCTACCATAAGAAGTTTCTGTTCACACAAGTTGGATCTATTTCATACTGCATCTCATAATATGCCTAGTATGTTCACTTATGCTTCACAAAGTAGTTAGATTCCTCACTTGTACTGATCCATGGATTCGTACAAATATGGAACCAACTCCTTATCTATGAGTGAATGTCTTCGCATGACGAGGTCAATGTCTTCTAAACTGATTTATCTTCAAAATCTTCTGAGAATGCATATGACCTCTTCCCCTTCCCTCACACCTTAATGTTGTCACAGGTACATGTCCGTGGGAGAATCCCTCGGTTCTCATAGTCTGCATTCATTTGCAGAATTCTTACAGTATCATATAAATTCTCCCGAAGCCAGTTCCTGTTTGTCAAGCAAGCGAAAGCCTTTGAAGCCTTTGAACGTGTTGAAGCCATTCAGTTTGAAGTTCATGGCTGCAGAGAAATCAGTAAGGAAGGGTGGCAGACAGCGTCGTGGGGGAACGTCAAGAGATTTTCCTGATGACCTCTCAGAGCTTTACAAGACAGATCCTGAAGAGGATTACAATCAGCGCAAGACCCAAATCCAATGGATTCGGAGATATTGGGTAGAACAATGGTTCAAATACCAGTTTGTGACCCAGGAATATGCTGAGAAAAATGCCATCAAGAGACCTTGGGGAGACATCCTATACAAAAATCTTCAACCCATGTCCAGAGATGAGGCCATTGAACAAGGCTTCTATCCCTGCATGGTCCATGGACCACAGCCTGCAGATGCACACCCATCGTCACTACTATGGTGTCATGACGACAATTTGTTCAAGCGCAACTTCCAGTTTGCCAAGGATTCGGGCAAGCAAACCAAGAAGTCATGGGGACTTGACTTCAACCCTGGCCCTTCTACTCCTCGTGCCAATGGCACCCGCGAAGCTGAACCCAATCTTGTTGGGCCCTTCTACAACCTGGAAGGTCTCATCACCCATATCAAGGTTCAAGGGACAGTTGTGGATGAGCCTGCAGATGACGCTGAATCTGATGAAGCGCCTGCACCGCCGAAGCCAAAGAAACTGAAGAAGCCTAAAGCTTCAATGCCTGCCTCAGCACCAAAAATCTCACGATTGAAGCCACTGGCTACTGCACCTCCTAAAGACAGTGTGCAGTCTGAAGATTTGTCACGCATCTCCAAGCCCTCAAGAGTAAAGATGCCTTTGCAACACACCAGCCAAGAACTGACTGCTGCTGCTATTCTGCGCAACGACACCATTGATCTGTCCAGCGATGAAGACCTTGCAGATGACGCTCTTGAGCAACTGATCAAGAGCAAAGAAGAAGCAGAAATCTTCAATGATTTGCCTCTCTTTGATGTGGCAATCATCCACAACTTCATTGATGAGTGGTATGACACGCCCAACCTCAGCTTTGAAGATCTGCAACTTCCAATTGGCCTTAGTGTCGCCTTCCATGGCGCCATTGCTTCAGAGCTAGCTCTAGCTCAGTTCATCGTTGAACTGAAGCAAAAGATCGACTTTGAGAAAGCTCAGTTCAAGAAGCATATGGCCAAGCTCAGCGTGCAAGAGGTCAAGAACTTCAAGATCATGCTGCACGAGCTCAAAGAAGCCTTTCTCAAGAAGCGTGAAGAAGCTCAAGGTTCTCGTGAGCGCATGAAGAGCCTGGCTAACAAGTGTGTGCAAGTCTACAATGAGGCTGAGAAGCGCAAGGCCCTTGGGCGCCCTAGCATCAATCCCAGGATGGCTGCAAAGAAGAAGAAGCCTGCTGTGATCGAACCCGATGCACCAAGGCAGGAAGCACATCCCATTGTCTTCCCAGCCAGCATGACTGGCTCGAAGCCAAAGGTCAGGTCAACCACTTCAGAACTGAAGAAGGCGAGGACTGCTGAGGCTGAAGCCAGAAAGAGGAAACATCCCGAAGCATCTGATGCTACTCCCTCCAAGAAGAAGTGGAAGACCAAGAAGGATCGGGCTGCTCCCACAGAGCCCTTAGTTGTTGAACCTATCTCAATGGTTCGCCCTGCATCTACACACCAAGAGCGCCAACTGATTGTCCATGAGCCTGCTTCCACAGAGACTCATACAGCTGAAGACATTCCAGCAGTTGATCCCACCGCTGCTGAAGACATTGGTCACCATGACAATGTTGAAGATGATGTAGTTCTTCCTCAGATAGAGCACCAACAGGTATCATCGCCTATGCTTACGCACAGCGAACTCATCAACATTGGTCGTCCTCTGACGCCAATTGTTCAGGATGCATCATGGGCTGATCACCCACAACAACAAGTCACACCACCCCGGCAAGAAGAAGAAGATGACTTTGAGGCCCAGCCAACTCCATCTCCAAAGGCGTCGCCAGCATTACGCAGGCTTCGCAAAGGACCAAGGTCTCAAGTCCCTCTTTCGAGCGTTCCAGAAGGAGAAGTGCCCCACCACTCTGTTGCATGTCAAGTGTTTCCAGATGCCACTCCTACTGTGAATGTCTCCGAGTCTGAGGCTAACGCTGCTGAAGACATTCCGGCTGCATCAGCCGATGACACCCAAGAAGAAGAACGTGTCCCTACTCCCCCCATTACTGAAGAAGCTGTTCTCGAGGAGAACGTGTCTGTGCCCGACCCTCCAGCTCATCAAGTGGAGGTAGAAAATCTTGAGGCTGCCACCACCAACACAAATGAAGCCAATGACGTTGTCATGGCTGAAGCAAATGTGGAGCCTACACCAACCCATGAGCCAGAAGGCAGTGAAGCCAATGATGCTACTGCTCCTGTTCCTGCGCCTGCTGCTGGTCCTCAGTTTGACTATCATGTTGAGCACAGGCCTCAGGTACAGAAGCCAATGCCAAGGTTTCCAGGTCCTGCATCAGCACCTGGATCCTTTAATGTCAACGGCTTCAAAGCAGACAACACCTTCTTCAATAGCTCCAAGAACCCCTACTTAAGGGAACGAATATCTTCTGATCGGTTCTGGAGCTATCCACAGCGAAGTTATTACTCATGCATTCTGTACAATCAAGGTCGCATCTTCCCTCATATGCGTCTTGACACCGAAGCAATAACTGGTCTGCCCTGCTTGGAAGAAGCTCTGGATTGCTTCAAAGAGGCTGGATTGTTGCCCTTCGTCACCGACCAAGAGCACTGGAACAAAGAGTTGCTGCTCCAATTTTATGCCACTCTTCACATTCGTAGCTACAGCAGAGATTCGAAGACTTGGGTCCTTGAGTGGATGATCGGAAATGTTCATCACGAAGCCAAAGCCTTTGATATCATTGAGCTCACTAGTCTGCCCACTCCTGGAGATCTCTATGAACCTGGCTGTTAGCTTCACAGTGAAGCTATGGAGAGCATCTTCCAGAAGCCTGAACCGAACATGAGTCAGATGCTTAGCATGATGAAGCCTTTGCCTCCAGATGCTGCATATCCTAAGGAGTTCTTTGTTGAAGACCTTGAGTATCTGCCACGCACTATCTATCACTTTATAAGGCGAACTCTCTAGCCCATCAAATGACATTCTCGACATGCAAAGCTGGAAGGTGCAATAAAGACTTTGGTCTTCTATATTCTTCACGGCAAATGCTTCAATGCATAAGACTTCTTCATCCGCCAACTTGCTGCATCAGGATCTGATCTTTTTGGCTTGAAGTTCTACGCTCCATTGATAATGCGGCTGATCAAACTCCACTCAGCTGTCTCATATCAGCCCTCTGCTTGCAATCATCGGATCTTTCTGCCTGACGTGGATATGTCCGTTGAAGCCATCTATCCAGAGCCTGCCAAGGAGCCTCTTAGTCTGCAGAATGCTAGACATCAAAGTTTCTCTCAGAACATTGAAGGAGTTGAAGCAGTCACTCGTGTCTATCCTCTAGCTGGTACTACACGTGCACCTCATCATGCCCTCACTGAAGCCACTGAAAGCACTATTGCCCAACGGCCCAAGAAGCGATCTCGTGTTCTCAATGACCGAGAGCTTCTGGTTGCCCTTCATCAAAAACAGGATAGGCATCATGAATGGCTGAAGCGCGAAATGGAAAGCCTCTTGGTGGATGTCAACCGCATTCGCAATCTTGCCACCAAGAATGCCTTTGTTGCCCATGAAACCTGTCGGCGTACATGGAAAGGGCTGACGCTTATGTGTTCTGAGGATGATCTTCAAGAGGATGGCTTCTCTGAACGTTTCAAGTTTGACTCCACACCTCCCCGAAGGACTGTGCTGCGACGAACTCCATCTCTTGAAGACTCTGAGTTCTCTTCCTCCGCGGCAACTGTGGATGCCAGAGTGATCGAGGACGAAGACGATGCTACTTCACTGCCCCCTACATCTGCATGCATCGACACTGTCCCAAGTTCTTCTGCACCGCCGAACACCACCGACGACCTTGCTGCTTCACCTACTCCTCATGGGAACGAGTAGATGCTCTATGTCTTCAAACCTTTTTGGTCCATACTGACAAAAGGGGAGAAGCATATGAGTTTGATAGTCTTCAAGCGGGTCCATATGGGCGGTTACTTTATGTTTTCCCTAGTGTTTACAACTCTCGTTTTGATACATTTGGTTCTTTGAGTTGTAACACTTAAAATCGATGGTCGTCTGCTACTTATTTGCTATTATTTGATGCGATGATAAATTCCGCATGTGTGACGATAAATTCCGCACTTAGATCATTTTGCAGACGTCCATTTTTCATTATGCATGTTATTATCTTCACATACTTTTCATGCATGATAAATTGTCATCATAAGTTGAAGAGGATCTCCACAAGTACAACCTGTCATGTGCATTTGCATTCCAAAAGCAAATTACTTACATGCACATCTTCAGGGGGAGCCCTTGCAACTTATGAAGACAATTCCTTATCCTTTACAAATTTCACATATTACATTCCCCGTTGAAAACTTCAACTAGTTTGTCATCAATCACCAAAAAGGGGTAGATTGTAAGTGCATCTAGTGCCACCCCTAGTTGATTTTGGAGTATTGACGACAAACCTAGTTGAGGGACTAATGTGTTTGTGAGAATTGCAGGATAACACAGGTAGAAGTCCCTCATTGATTCGATTTTCCTACCAGAGATGACCCCTAAAAATGTTTGAAGACATTGAAGTCAAAGGTGGTATGTGAAGACATTCACATTGAAAACTATTACAAGAGAAGACATCACATGAAGACTATGGAGCGCGAAGACTTAGATCTTTCGTAGTTCTTTTCTTCTTTGTTGAGTCATAGGAACCACCGTACTATTAAGTGGGGTCCAAGAGAACCAGTCAGAATGACTGAAGTGATGCTTAACCAAAATCCTATGTCTTCAAGTGAAGACTATGAGAGCGAATCTTGTTCAGAGTTGGACAAGTCAGCTTTGCTTGTAGCCCAAGTAAAGTTGCCGTGTGTGTTTGAAATCTGACCATTGGAACACGTGTCAGTTCCTTAGTGACCCAAGGTCATTTCGGACAAATCAGGTCGGGTTGCCTAGTGGCTATAAATAGCCCACCCCCTACAACCATAAACGGTTGGCTGCTCAGAGTTAGAGTACGGCTTTTGTCGATTGAGAGCAACCCACCTCGAAGCCTTTGAGAGAGAATTCCTTGAGAGGATAAAGCCCTAACCACCCAGAGCCAAAGATTGTTAGGCATCACTTAAGTCTTCTTCTCTGTGTGATCTGAAGACTTATTACACTTGAGGACTATGAATCCTCCAGCCGGTTAGGCGTCGTGTTCTGAGCATCCAAGAGTCATTGTGGATCGCCGGTGAACGAAGTCTGTGAAGGTTTGGAAGTCTACCTTGAAGACTTAACAGAGTGATTGGGCGAGGACTGGGTGTCCTTAGCTCAAGGGGAATAAGGTGAAGACGAGGTCTTCTGAGTTGAATCTCAGCCTCCCTAACCAGACGTACAGTTGTCACAGCAACTGGAACTGGTCCAACAAATCATTGTCTTCAACGAGTCACTAGTTTCATCCTTCCCTTCCCTTTACTTACTGTTGGTTCTTGTGAAGTCATTGTACGATAGCATCACCATTCGAGTTCACTGAGTGATTACTTGTTCTGATTGGCTTCACAATATCTTCCTACCTGATCCTTACTGTCTAGCTGCTATTAGTCATTGTGCTTTCACTTCATTGAATACGTGACTATGGTTTTCCTAGTGTAGTCTACCTTCCGCTGCATGATAATAGGTTTATTTCTATCGTTTGTCTTCGAAACTTACATGTTTTGAAGACTTTCATAAAAATCGCCTATTCACCCTCCCCTCTAGTCGATCACTAGCACTTTCAAATCATTTGTCAGTACCATCAGTTTTCTCCTATGATGATCAAAACTAATTGACGAAACATCATTTTATTGAATCTAAGACAAGAACATGCCCTGCTAAATAAAGATATAGTAGCTCATTTTAACTTTAGAATTACTAAAACAGAGGTAATGTTAACCATCACATTGGATGTGCATAAGGAACAGAAAATCATAATCATTTGGACTCACGGTGTTCCGTTCAAGTTATCGGTGGGGAGTTGAATTACCTCAATACAAAATATGATGTGTGATGTAATGATAAAGCAAATTCAGCTCAGGTAGAATAATTATTAGTTAAATTCTTGCATTTCGGTAGGATGTATTGATCAATCAATTTGTTTCATTTTATAATAATCGTGAAGATGATTGAATTTAAATGGCAATTGCTTTCGACTAACATGTAATGGAACTTCTGAGAAGGGAGACTTGTATCTGTCTTCCAGGGATGGGACGGGAGAAATAGATAAGGACAGGCGATTTCAGCAGGAGGAGCAGGAGACCTTGCGTGTGGACATCCTCCCACTTCATCTGTAGTTTTAGTCGCTCTTGGGAGATTTATTCCAATCAGATCTCGTATCCGCTAAAACTGAAGGTATTCCGGCTAACATGCCGTAGATTCAGGGTACTGTGTGGGATCTCCGGTAAAGAGTTTCACTGGTTATCACCATTTTACCACTGAAAAATTTAGCTTGTCTTACTGGTTATCATCCTTCTCTAAAACTTTGTTGGCTTGATTTGTGACCAACTACCATTTATATTTTGCTGGTTAGGTTGATTTCTTAGGATGTACATGAGCGACATACCACATGATTTGCAGATTGTACAGCTGTTGGGAGGACTACATTACATACCAGTTTTCTTAAATTTGTAGAGTTGTACTAATAACAGTTTCATCGTTATGATCTTTATTTTTACCTTAAGATTAGTACCACTACCAACTAAAAAGACATCAGCTCCAGTTGTAGTCAGAGATAGGACTGGTGTTGGCTAAATTTGAGAAGTTATGTTTAGTAAGCAGCACCCTGGATGCTTTGTGCTTCTGTCTTGTTTATTGGGGATGTGTCTCCTTATTGCTAGTAGTGTTAGTCTCCATATTCACATATGTTTCTTCAACCGGCCAACACGGTTTACTTTTCCTGTACTGAGCATGATGAGCTTTCAACTTAAGACGGGTCTGAATGGCCTTTCCTCCAAATAAAATGTTGGCATTAGCACACTAGGACCAGCAAGTAAGAGTACCTGTGCAGCTCTGTGTTACTCTGTTACAGCTCACTTTTGTTACCGACAACACGGATTCATATTGATGGGTTGGTTAACTGCGATTGGGCAATTGAGGCCAGTGAATTGGATTCTATAGTCGATGGGCGATCGAGGCTAGTGAGTTGGATGAATGTTTGTTACTCGTGATATTTTTAATTCAGTTAATCTCTTGAATAAAGATTCTTGAAATTTGACTTCTAAAGTTGTGCCACTGCTTGTGCCAAGCCAGATCATCAATGGTACAGTCAAAGTTGAACATGATAACAAGGCACTCTGCCAGTGTGCGTGCATGACCCAATAGCATGTGTTTAATATTAGGCACTATGATGTGAAATAGTAGCACCTTCCTCCATTTATGCCAGTATTTGATATACTTACCAAAGTTTAAGGGGGGCAACCTTAAGAAGACATCCCAATTTGTGTGAGATTTCTTACGCATATATTAGACACAGAAGATGTATCTGATTTTCCTTAGGTTGCATTGCAACACATCAGCTTCTGCTCTTGGTTCTTTTACCATAAAATTTGTAAGGCCCCTTATGTTTGATTTATTGTATGAATCATTTGAGACATGCCCTGCATGCATGATTACTCACTATATTTATGTTCTTCTGATATTATGTTCCTGAATCATTTACATCATTTATGAGTTGATGTTAAAAATGCATATTTTTGTGCATTGATTTTTTTTCATGCCTTGTTCTATTTTTCAGAATTTATAGAATTCAAATTTAAACTTTATACTCACATGAATTTTATGTGTATGGGTGGAGACGTGCGTTGCACGTGCACACTTACTAGTGTAGCAAAAAATGACAAATGCTCATACTCTGCTAAGAAACAGGAACGAACATAGCACTCTTGCAACAGTGATTTGGGCATCAAGATTGACTCAAACAAGCATGGCACAACGGAACAAAATGAAGAGAACATCATGATGAACATTTCTATATATTGCACGCCCAAAACGGAGCTACGGATGAGGAGTTATGGGTTGATGAATAGGGCAATAAAATGTTACGGAAAAATGACTCAGGGAAAATCGGGTCAACCTCTGGACAGATCTAGGGTTTCGGTGCGGCACGCAGATCGAGGTACGCCGGAGTTGAAGGTCGCCAGAGTTGGAGGGGATCTCGCCGGAGCATGGATCCGGCGCTGGAGATGGGGAGGGCGGCGGAGCGGCAGAGGCGGTGGAGAGGCGACCGCGGCGGCGAGGCGGCGCGGCGACCTTGCTGGACGGGCGGTGGCGGAGCGGCGATGGCCGGCGCGGCGCGCGGCGGGCGGCGGGCGGAGCGCACGCATGGGGCGACGGAGCTGCGGGGCGCCTCAGGCACGCGGGTGGCGGCGGCGCACGGGCCTAGCGGGCCGGCAGCGGCGGGTGGCACGGTGGTGCCACGTGTCAGCACAGGAGTGGGCGAGCAGCGGCGGCGGACATGTACATGGTGGAGGCAAAACGTCCGGCGGTGGCGGGGGAAGAAATTTAGGGTTTCGTCCGGGAATGGAGGAGGATGAGACGTTTTTATAGCTAGAGGGAGCTAGGAGAGTTCAAATGGGGAGCTGTTTTTGGCCACGCGATCGTGATCGAACGGCCGAGAGGATGGAGGGGGTTTGGATGGATTATTGGGCCACTTTGAAGGGGTGTTGGGCTGCAACACACACGAGGCATTTACGGTTCCCCGGTTAACCATTGGAGTATCAAACGAACTCCAAATGGCACGAAACTTGACAGGTGGTCTACCGGTGGTGTACCAAAGCCGCTTGGCAAATCTCGGTTCATTCCGAGAATGTTTAACACCCTCTCACGAAAAGAGGCAAAAGGGGATGCCGGAGGATGTAGGAGTGTCGGATGCATGAGACGAACACGTATGCAAAATGCGATGCACATGATGACATGATATGAAATGCATGATATGAACAAAATGCAAAACAAAGACAAGAACCCAACCACGAATCTCATAACTTAGAGCCGAAAATGGCAAGAGTTGGAGTACAAATATGGTAAGTTACATCTGGGGCGTTACAAATAGCATGGTGTTCGGCACACAGATTGTCTTCGGTATTGCATGGCGGGTTCCTCCATTAAGTAGTGTATTCGGCCGTAGATTCGATGTCTCCCCTCGGCTTCTGCATGCTTAATGTCCTCGTTTTCCATGTGTCGAGCGAATGCGGACAGTCAGTGTATTTTTTGCAAATAACACCCCAGCCCTGTAAGGAAGGGCATCTATTTAAAGAGATTGGATCACAGATCCTTTCGGCACCAAGCGGAGAGAAATCCTCAAAGACCACTAGGCAAGACCATTCCAACATGGCCAGCAATCCCAGCTCCTCTTCTCGTTCCAACCTAGAGAGAGGCGAGTGGGAGAGGTGCTCTGTGTCCCATAGCCGATTGGCGAAGCTGCAAACATAGGGATTTCTCCCTCCAGCAGATCTAGTCCCTATTCGAGCAGGGTTGGCCTCCTTCAATGGCAAAACCCAGGCAGAGGATTTTCCCAACCCGTCTGTGAGAGAACGAGTGTGTTTCGTCCCCTATATGGTGAGGGGAGTGGAGTTTCCAATTCACCCATTCCTCCGAGGGCTGCTGGAGTACTATGGCCTCCAGTTGCACAATTTCACCCCCGGCTCCATCCTCCACATTGCGGGTTATGTCGCCCTATGCGAACTATTCTTGGGTTGCGAGGCCCATTTTGATTTATGGAGAAGATTGTTCTGCCTCGTCCCTCGCAATCAAGGTGGATCAATTTTTGAAGTGGGAGGAGCCGAAGTGTGGCGCATCGCTGGGACCAGATACCTGTCCGGCACGCCGAAGAAAGCTCCCGAAGAGTGGCCTTCCGAATGGTTCTACATCGACGACGTCGCTCTACCCGACCCCGTCCGCATAGGCCTCCCCGAGTTTTCAAATGCTCCGCTGAAGAAGCGCCATATCTGGCGTCCTTAGAGCCTCGAGGAAGAGGATAGCACGGAGATCCACTTGCTACTGGACAAGATTAAAATGCTTGCCCAGTCCAGATTGTCAAATGTCGAAGTGATGGCAATTTGTGTAACACGGGGGGTCCATCCACTCCAATACCGAGGACAGCCCATGTGGAATTATAACGGAGAAGACGACGCCTCACGTTACGGCCGAAAAGGCCCGAAGACCCCCGCCGCTCTAGCCAAGATACTGGCCGAGCTGTATAAAGGGGAGAAGGAGGAGTTCAGCCGTCTCCAATATCGAGACGGACTTTCCATGTACAGTCCTCCCAGCTGGCTAAGGTTCGGCTTCTCTTAATTTATCTTGTCCCTGGATCATTCGTTGACAGGCAGCATCTTATCTGCTCATAATAGGAATGGTGAAAGGCTGTCAAGGGGATCCATGACCCTGCCCCTCCGCCAGAGAATCACAACCGGGATCTAGACCCCAGGTATGAAGAAGACCCAGACATATTCGTGGAGCTTGAGGAGGGAAAATTCTATCGGATGAGCTGCGACGGTACATATGTACCTATTATCGCCGATTACCCCGGCCTCCTTCCAGCTTCACATGTAAGTGATCCGAACACACCTTATTCAAAAGAGATCTCTCCTTCCTCCTTACCCACCGCACTATCCTGTGCTCAAAAGGGGAGGGGTTCGGTGCGCCGTACCACTCCAAGGGTATCTCCGAAGAGAGCGTCCCCCACTCCGGGCAAGCCTTCCAAGATGAAAGAAAATGAAGACACGATCGTGCCTTCATTGAAGAGGCATGAATTCGCGAACATGCACCTGAGCAGTCACGTCCAACCGTGACCTTCCTGTTTTCTATGCGTCAGAAGAAAGGTGCGCCAGACTATATCCGGAGGTTTGAGCGGCCGTACTTCCCGCAGCCAGGATTCTAATCCTGCCATGAAGACACGGGCTGATGCGGGGGCGACGTCGGACTGTCCTCCAGCCGAGGACTCATATGATGTATCCGTCACCAACTCGAAAGTAGAGAGTGACATGAATCATCGGCGTCGCTGGGCCGTTTTACAAGACCCTGGCTTTTCAGAAGAGTCGTTTAACACCTTCATCTCGGCCGATGCATACATCCGAGCTACTCGAGATGGGATTAACAGGGCCACAAAGCAACATTTGAAAGATGTGCAGGTAAATTTGTTTCGTCTGACTATGATAACCATATCCCAGTAGCCCCCGAGACTTAAAGGAGTTGAAACAACTAATTTAAGGATCAATGTACAACCAGGTGCTTACGGAAAAGAACACCCAACTAGCTCAGGAACTAGAAAAGTGTCAGCGCCAGCTGCTTGCTGCCAATGCCGAACTGCAGAAATACAAGGCATCTCCCGGTAATATTTCCCTCTATCGAAAATTAATTACGATACACCGATAGTGTGAATCCGGGTGCTTATCTTTGTGTTGGGTCGTTAGACCAAGTACGAGAGCAGATGGATGCCACTTGAAGTGAAGAACACGGAGCCAAAAAGCTACTAGCAGTGGGCGAGTGTGTACTGACAAAACTCGTTCAAGAGAAAAAGAAACTCCAGGATTCGAACACCAAACTGGGCGAAGAAGTGAAAGATGTGCGAGCTCAGCTAGCTGACTCTGTGAAGGAGAACAAGAAGCTGCGAGGCAGCATATTCAGTATGTAGCCGATTTCATCTTATAATAGTTTGGAGGTAACGGTAGCTAATATAGCTGTAATTACAGGTGTATTGACGAACCGCCCCGAAGAGGAGGTGTCCGGATCATCAAGTGATCTTCTGCAAGGGCTGTCGCAGTTGCACGAGCATGCTCGGCAGACGATGCGGAGTGTAGCCATGGCCTTATGGCCAATCGACTCCCCTCCAGGAAGCATGGAGAAGCTGGTAGAGCTGTTCAAGGGAGTGCGGTGGCGTATCCGGCTGTGGAAGATATCGGCCTGCCGAGATGGTGCGCGAGAGACCTGGGCCATGGTGAAGACGTGATATACCAAGCTAGATCCTAATCACATGGCTCGTGTCAGACCGCTAGGGCCGAATGGGGAAGAAATTCCTGTTAGTTTAGTATATGACCAAGTAGAGGTGGCCGCCAAATATTCCCAACAGGATTGTAAATTAGATCGCCTTTTAGACGGTATAGAGGAGGAAGTGTTTAAGTCATGAGTGACTATGTACTTTCCTTCTAGCTGGATAATAAAGACAATTGTCATCGCCGTCCTTTTCGCTTCAACCTCTTGACCCGAAGGTGCAGAGTGTTTCTGAATACCCTAACAGTAGAATATACGGGGGTATGCGTGGAAACCAGACGTAGGGGTCATAATTGCTCGAACAGACAATGTGTATCCGGCTAGTTATGTTATATTACATTATGTAAGAAACATCTTCCAGAGAGAATAGTTCCGTTAAGGGTTCCTTTCCCTGGGTGTGCATGCATTTAATGTGCATGTCCGAACTATGATTGAGAAAATCATAGAGAAAGTAACGTCTGGGGTTCACAATGGAGTGAATGCGGAAATGTCTTTAATTCACCGACCGAATATTCCCTTAAGAACGCTAGCTTTCGGCTTCACCCAGTCTGAGGTACACATCCGGATGACCCGGCAGTAACAATCGCAGAGGTGCTCCCTTTATGCCCTAGCTGAACTAACGAGAATGTACGGCATAAGCACAGGAGCCAGGCAACCCAGCTTGGCCAAAACTTAAGTCATAGCGATGCATATAATGGCGAAGAAAAGGTACATATGGAAAAAAGGAACGCATATGAGCTGAGCGTGAAGCTCGAAGAATGGTCGCAAGCTTATGTACGATAAGCCCCCAGGTATAATGAACGCACATATTTAGAGATGTACGCATCAGGAGGGATGGTCTAGCCGCCCTAAAGCTGTAGGGCTATAGAGAAAATGAAAAAGGTAAAAAACGAAAAGAGAGATAAAATAAATAACGGTAATAACAGGAGTGAGGAAACGAACACAGAATTCGGTGTTAGGCATAAAATCGTCGTAGTCTGGCTGCATTCCAGGGGTTCGGCTCCAGGTGATTATCTGACGCATCACGTAGGCGGTATGCTCCTCCAGTGAGAACTTCATCAATGATGAAGGGACCCTCCCACTTGGGCTTGAGTTTGTCCTGTTTCTTCTCCGACAAGCGTAGAACGAGTTCACCAACATTATACGTCTTGGCCCGCACTTCTCTGCTTTGATACCTGCGAGCCTGTTGTTGATAAAATGTGGAACGGGCTTTTGCAACGTCGCGCTCCTCCTCCAAGGCTTCTAAGCTATCCTGCCGATCAAGCTCGGCTTCTCTCTCTTCGTATATACGCACTCGAGTCGAGTCATGAAGAATATCACAGGGTAATGCTACCTCTTGAGCTTGCGTTGGTTTTCCCCGAAGAGGAAGGGATGATGCAGCAGAGTAGCGTAAGTATTTCCCTTAGTTTTTGAGAACCAAGGTATCAATTCAGTAGGAGGCCATGCTCAAGTCCCTCGTACCTACACAAAACGATAGCTACTCGCAACCAACGCGATTAGGAGTTGTCAATCCCTTCACGGTCACTTACGAGAGTGAGATCTAATAGATATAATATTTTTTGGTATTTTTGGTATAAAGATGCAAAGTAAAAAGTAAAAGCAAAGTAAAAAAGCAAAGCAAGATTAAAGTGATGGAGATAAATATGATGAGAATAGACCCGGGGGACATAGGTTTCACTAGTGGCTTCTCTCAAGAGCATAAGTATTCTACGATGGGTGAACAAATTATTGTTGAGCAATTGACAGAATTGAGAATAGTTATGAGAATATCTAGGCATGATCATGTATATAGGCATCACGTCCGTGACAAGTAGACCGAAACGATTCTGCATCTACTACTATTACTCCACTCATCGACCGCTATCCAGCATGCATCTACAGTATTCAGTTAAAAACAGGGTAACGCCTTAAGCAAGATGACATGATGTAGAGAGATAAATTCATGCAATATGAAATAAACCCCATCTTGTTATCCTCGATGGCAACGATACAATACGTGCCTTGCTTCCCCTTCTGTCACTGGGAAACGACACCGCAAGATCGAACCCAAAGCTAAGCACTTCTCCCATGGCAAGAAATACCAATCTAGTTGGCCAAACCAAACGGATAATTTGAAGAGACTTGCAAAGATAACCAATCATACATAAAAGAATTCAGAGAAGATTCAAATATTATTCATAGATAGACTTGATCATAAACCCACAATTCATCGGTCTCAACAAACACACCGCAAAAATAAGATTACATCGAATAGATCTCCACAAGAGAGGGGGAAAACTTTGTATTGAGATCCAAAAAGAGGGAAGAAGCCATCAATCTACTAACTATGGACCCGAAGGTCTGAGGTAAACTACTCACACTTCATCGGAGGGGCTATGATGATGTAGAAGCCCTCCGTGATAACGGCCCTCTCCGGCGGAGCTCCGGGACAGCCCTAAGATGGGATCTCGTGGATACAGAAAGTTGCGGCGGTGGAATTAGGTTTTTGGCTCCTGTTCTGATCGTTTGGGGGGTACGTAGGTATATTTAGGAGGAAGAAGTACGTCGGTGGAGCACCGAGGGGCCCACGAGGCAGGGGGCGCACCCTAGGGGGGGTGCCCCCCACCCTTGTGGCCGCCTCTCTGGTGCCTTGGCGTAGGGTCCAAGTCTCCTGGATCACGTTCGGTGAGAAAATCACGTTCGGTGGAGGTCGCGCCTGGGGGGGGGGGTAGGCGCACCCCCTACCTCGTGGCTTCCTCCTTTATTTCTTGACGTATGGTCCAAGTCTCCTGGATCATGTTCGTTCCGAAAATCACATTCCCGAAGGTTTCATTCTGTTTGGACTCCGTTTGATATTCCTTTTCTGCAGAACTCTGAAATAGGCAAAAAACAACAATTCTGGGCTAGGCCTCCGGTTAATAGGTTAGTCCCAAAGATAATATAAAACTGGAAAATTAAGCCCAGTATTGTCCAAAACAGTAGATAATATAGCATGGAGGAATCAAAAATTATAGATACGTTGGAGATGTATCAGGCATCCCCAAGCTTAATTCCTGCTCGTCCTCGAGTAGGTAAATGATAAAAAGAGAATTTTTGATGCGGAGTGCTACTTGGCATAATTTCAATGCAAATCTTCTTAATTGTGGTATGAATATTCAGATTACGAAGATTCAAGACAAAAGTTCATATTGACATAAAGAATAATAATACTTCAAGCAAACCAACAAAGCAATTATGTTTTCTCAAAGTAACATGGCCAAAGAAAGTTTATCCCTACAAAATCATATAGTTTAGTCATACTCCATTTTCATCACACAAGAATGCTCTCATCATGCACAAACCCGATGACAAGCCAAGCAATTGTTTCATACCTTAATAATTTCAAACTCATAAACTTTCACGCAATACATGAGCGTGAGCCATGGATATAGCACTATGGGTGGAATAGAATGACGGGGGTTATGTGGAGAAGACAAAAAAGGAGAAAGTCTCACATCAACGAGGCTAATCAATGGTCTATGGAGATGCCCATCAATTGATGTTAATGCAAGGACTAGGGATTGCCATGCAACGGATGCGCTAGAGCTATAAATGTATGAAAGCTCAACAAAAGAAACTAAGTGGGTGTGCATCCAACTTGCTTGCTCACGAAGACCTATGGCACTTGAGGAGGCCCATTGTTGGAATATACAAACCAAGTTCTATAATGAAAAATTCCCACTAGTACGAAAGTGATAACTCAAGAGACTCTCTATATGAAGAAAATAGTCCTACTTTGAAGCACAAGTGTGGAAAAAAGGAATAGTAGTGTTGCCCCCTTTTTTTGTCCTTCTTTTTTTCTTTGGCCTTTCTCTTTTTTTTGGACAATGCTTTATTGAATGATGATCATCACACTTTTATTTATTAAAAACTCAATGATTACAACTCGATACTAGAACAAAGTATGACTCTATATGGATGCCTCCGGCGGTGTACCAGGATATGCAATGAATCAAGAGTGACAAGTATGAAAAAAATTATGAACGGTGGCTTTGCCACAAATACTATGTGAACTACATGATCATGCTAAGCAATATGACAATGATGAATGTGTCATGATAAACTGCATGGTGGAAAGTTGCATGGCAATATATCTCGGAATGGCTATGGAAATGCCATAATAGGTATGTATGGTGGCTATTTTGAGGAAGATATAAGGAGGTTTATGTGTGAAAGAGCGTATCATATCACGGGGTTTGGATGCACCGGTGAAGTTTGCACCAACTCTCAATGTGAGAAAGGGCAATGCACGGTACCGTATAGGCTAGCAATGATGGAAGGGTGAGAGTGCGTATAATCCATGGACTCAACATTAGTCATAAAGAACTCATATACTTATTGAAAAAATCTACAAGCCATAGAAAACCAAAGTATTACGCGCATGCTCCTAGGGGGATAGATTGGTAGGAAAAGACCAGCGCTCGTCCCCGACCGCCACTCATAAGGAGGACAATCAAATAACACCTCATGTTTCAAATTTGTTGCATAACGTTTGCCATACGTGCATGCTACGGGACTTGCAAACTTTAACTCAAGCACATCTCAAATTCACAACTACTCAACTAGCATGACTTTGATATTATTACCTCCATATCTCAAAAACAATTATCAAGCATCCAACTTTTCTTAGTATTCAACACACTCAAAAGAAAGTTTCACAAATCTTGAATACCAAGCATGTTATTATTAAGAAAATTACCATGCTATTAAGACTCTGAAAATAATTTAAGTGAAGCATGAGAGATCAATAGTTTCTCTAATACAAATCCACCACCGTGCTCAAAAAAATCTAAGTGAAGCACATAGAGCAAAATTATAACGCTCAAAAGATATAAGTGAAGCACATAGAGCAAAACTACTTAGCTCAAAAGATATAACTGAAGCACATAGAGTATTCTATCAAATTTTAATTCATGTATGGCTCTCTCAAAAGGTGTGTCCAGCAAGGATGATTGTGGCATACTAAAACACAAAGACAAAAATAATACAAGACGCTCCAAGCAAAACACATATCATGTTGGTGAATAAAAATATAGCTCCAAGTAAATTACCGATGGAAGTGGACGAAAGAGGGGATGCCTTCCGGGGCATCCCCAAGCTTTGACTTTTTGGTGTCCTTGGATTATCTTGGGGGTGCCATGGGCATCCCCAAGCTTAGGCTCTTGCCACTCCTTGTTCCATAATCCATCACAGAATTCACCCAAAACTTGAAAACTTCACAACAGAAAACTTAAAGTAGAAAACTCATGAGCTCCGTTAGCGAAAGAAAACAAAAGACCACTTCAAGGTACTGTAATGAACTCATTATTCATTTATATTGGTGTTAAACCTACTGTATTCCAACTTGTCTATGGATTATAAACTATTTTACTAACCACAGATTCATCAAAATAAGCAAACAACACACGAAAAACAGAATCTGTCAAAAACAGAACAGTCTGTAGTAATCTGTAGCTAGAAAAAGATCTGGAACACCAAAAATTCTAAAATAAATTGCTCGACGTGAGGAATGTAGCTATTAATCATCCTAAAAAATAATTAACTAAATATCACTCTTCAAATAAAAATGAGAGCAGTTCTCGTGAGCGCTAAAGTTCCTGTTTTTTACAGCAAGTTCAACAAGACTTTCCCCATGTCTTCCCAACGGTTCTACTTGGCACAAACACTAATTAAACACAAAAAACACAACCAAAACAGAGGCTAAATAATTTATTTATTACTAAACAGGAGCTAAAATCAAGGAATAAAAATAAAATTGGGTTGCCTCCCAACAAGCGCTATCGTTTAACGCCCCTAGCTAGGCATAAAAGCGAGGATAGATCTAGGTATTGCCGTCTTTGGTAGGCAATCCATAAGTGGCTCTCATGATAGTTTCATATGGAAATTTTATTTTCTTTCTTGGAAAGTGTTCCATGCCATTTTTAATGGAAATTGAAATCTAATATTCCCTTCCTTCATATCAATAATCGCACCAACCGTTCTAAGGAAAGGTCTACCAAGAATAATAGGGCAAGAAGGATTGCAATCTATATCAAGAACAATGAAATCTACGGGCACATAATTCCTATTTGCAACAATAAGAACACCGTTAATCCTTCCCATAGGTTTCTTAATAGTAGAATCCGCAAGATGCAAGTTTAGAGAGCAATCATCAAAATTACAGAAATCTAGCAAATCACACAAAGTCTTGGGAATAGTAGAGACACTAGCACCCAAATCACACAAAGCATAAAACTCATGATCTTTAATTTTAATTTTAATAGTTGGCTCCGACTCATCATAGAGTTTTCTAGGGATAGAAACTTTCAACTCAAGTTTTTCTTCATAAGATTGCATCAAGGCATTAACAATATGTTCGGTGAAGGTTTTATGTTGACTATAAGCATGTGGAGAATTTAGCACGGATTGCAACAAGGAAATACAATCAATTAAAGAACAACTTTCATAATTAAATTCCTTGAAATAAAATATAGTGGGTTTAGCAACATCTAGATTTTTATTTCTTTCACTCCCACTTTCATCAATTTCATCATGAAGATCTAAATACTCTGAATTTTTAGAATGCCTTCTAGGTAAAGGAAGATCATATTCAGTTTCATCAAGATTCATGTTGCAAAATAGAGACTTAATAGGGGACATATCAATAACTTTTAGATCTTCATCTTCATTTTCATAGGAATTGGAGGAACATGCTTTAATAAAGGCATCTTTGGAAGCACGCATCCTAGCGGTTCTTTCCTTGCACTCATCAATGGAAATTCTCATGGCTTTGAGAGACTCATTGATATCATGCTTAGGAGGAATAGATCTAAGATTTAAATAATCAGCCTCAAGAGAAATTCTATCAACGTTCCTAGCCAAATCATCAACTTTAAGCAATTCTCTTCAAGCAAAGCATTAAAATTCTTTTTTGAATTCATAAACTCTTTAACACTATTCTCAAATTCAGAGGGCATCTTATTATAATTTCCATAAGAGTTGTTGTAGGAATTCCCATAATTATTAGAAGGATTACTAGGATATGGCCTAGGATTAAAATTCCCTCTATAGGTGTTGTTACCAAAATTATTCCTACCAACAAAATTCACATCCATAGATTCATTGTTATTCTCAATCAAAGTAGACAAAGGCATATCATTAGGATCTGAAGAAACACTCTTAGTAGCAAATAATTTCATAAGTTCATCCATCTTTCCACTCAAAACATTGATTTCTTCTATCGCATGCACTTTTTTATTAGAAGATCTTTCAGTATGCCATTGAGAATAATTAACCAGAATATTATCTAGAAGTTTAGTAGCATCTCCTAAAGTGATTTCCATAAAAGTGCCTCCTGCGTCCGAATCTAAAAGATTTCTAGAAGCAAAATTCAAACCGGCATAAAATTTTTGTATAATCATCCACAAATTCAAACCATGAGTAGGGCAATTACGTATCATTAATTTCATTCTCTCCCAAGCTTGGGCAACATGTTCATGATCAAGTTGCTTAAAATTCATAATATCGTTTCTAAGAGAGATGATCTTAGCAGGAGGGAAATACTTAGAGATAAAAGCATCTTTGCACTTGTTCCAAGAATCAATACTATTCTTAGGCAAAGACGAAAACCAAGCTTTAGCACGATCTCTAAGCGAAAAAGGAAATAGCTTCAATTTAACGACATCATTATCGACATCTTTTTTCTTTTGCATATCACATAAATCAACGAAGCTATTCAGATGAGTAGCGGCATCTTCACTAGGAAGGCCGGTGAATTGATCTTTCATAACAAGATTCAACAAAGCAGTATTGATTTCACAAGATTGAGTATTAGCAAGAGGAGCAATCAGAGTGCCAAGGAAATCATTATTATTGGTATTGGTGAAGTCACACAATTTGGTAGCATCTTGAGCCATCACGACAAACAAGCAATCTAACACACGAGAAAACAAAAAGGAAAGCGGAAAAGAGAGGGAGGATAGAGAGAGAGACAAGGCGAATAAAACTGCAAGGGTGAAGTGGGGGAGAGGAAAACGAGAGGCCAATGGCATATAATGTAATGCGAGAGATAGGGATTGTGATGGGTACTTGGTATGTTGACTTTTTGCGTAGACTCCCCGGCAACGGCGCTAGAAATCCTTCTTGCTACCTCTTGAGCTTGCGTTGGTTTTCCCCGAAGAGGAAGGGATGATGCAGTAGAGTAGCATAAGTATTTCCCTCAGTTTTTGAGAACCAAGGTATCAATCCAGTAGGAGGCCACGCTCAAGTCCCTCGTACCTGCACAAAACGATAGCTACTCGCAACCAACACGATTAGGGGTTGTCAATCCCTTCACGGTCACTTACGAGAGTGAGATCTGATAGATATAATATTTTTTGGTATTTTTGGTATAAAGATGCAAGGTAAAAAGTAAAAGCAAAGTAAAAAAGCAAAGCAAGATTAAAGTGATGGAGATTAATATGATGAGAATAGACCCGGGGGCCATAGGTTTCACTAGTGGCTTCTCTCAAGAGCATAAGTATTCTACAGTGGGTGAACAAATTACTGTTGAGCAATTGACAGAATTGAGCATAGTTATGAGAATATCTAGGCATGATCATGTATATAGGCATCACGTCCGTGACAAGTAGACCAAAACGATTCTGCATCTACTACTATTACTCCACTCATCAACCGCTATCCAGCATGCATCTAGAGTATTAAGTTAAAAACAGAGTAACGCCTTAAGCAAGATGACATGATGTAGAGATATAAATTCATGCAATATGAAATAAACCCCATCTTGTTATCCTAATGGCAACGATACAATACGTGCCTTGCTGCCCCTTCTGTCACTGGGAAAGGACACCGCAAGATCGAACCCAAAGCTAAGCACTTCTCCCATGGCAAGAACTACCAATCTAGTTGGCCAAACCAAACGGATAATTCGAAGAGACTTGCAAAGATAACCAATCATACATAAAAGAATTCAGTGAAGATTCAAATATTATTCATAGATAGACTTGATCATAAAACCACAATTCATCGGTCTCAAAAAACACACCGCAAAAAGAAGATTACATCGAATAGATCTCCACAAGAGAGGGGGAAAACTTTGTATTGAGATCCAAAAAGATAGAAGAAGCCATCAAGCTACTAACTATGGACCCGAAGGTCTGAGGTAAACTACTCACACTTCATCAGAGGGGCTATGATGTTGTAGATGCCCTCCGTGATGACAGCCCTCTCCAGCGGAGCTCCGGAACAGGCCCCAAGATGGGATCTCGTGGATACAGAAAGTTGCGGCGGTGGAATTAGGTCTTTGGCTCCTGTTCTGATCGTTTGGGGGTACGTAGGTATATATGGGAGGAAGAAGTACGTCGGTGGAGCACCGAGGGGCCCATGAGGCAGGGGGCGCGCCCTAGGGGGGGCCCACCCTCGTGACCGCCTCTCTGGTGCCTTGGCGTAGGGTCCAAGTCTCCTGGATCACGTTCGGTGAGAAAATCACGTTCCCGAAGGTTTCATTCCGTTTGGACTCCGTTTGATATTCCGTTTCTTCGAAACACTGAAATAGGCAAAAAACAACAATTCTGGGCTGGGCCTCCGGTTAATAGGTTAGTCCCAAAAATAATATAAAAGTGGAAAATAAAGCCCAATATAGTCCAAAACAGTAGATAATATACCTGGAGCAATCAAAAATTATAGATACGTTGGAGACGTATCAGCTAACACTGCTTCCGCACCGTAGACCATGAAGAAGGGTGTATATGCAGTAGAGCAGTTGGGCGTTGTTCGCAACCCCCAGAGTACGGAGTCAAGTTCCTCCACCCAGTGCTTGTCTGATTCCTTCAATGACCGCACTAGTCTGGGTTTGATGTCGCTCATAATGAGACCATTACCCCGTTTGACTTACTAGTTGTTTGCGGGTGATAGACAGAAGCGTAATCGAGCTTAATGCCTAGAGTAGCGTACCAGGTTTTCACCTCATCGGCTGTAAAATTGGAGCCATTATCGGTGATTATACTGTGTGGGACACCGTAATGGTGTACCACGCCGAATATGAAATCTATTACTGGCCTCGCTTCGGCCGTTTTGACTGGTTTGGCCTCTATCCACTTAGTGAATTTATCCACCATGACCAGCATATACTTTCTCTTATGGCTTCCACCTTTAAGGGGTCCGACCATATCGAGTCCCCAGACCGCAAAAGGCCAAGTGATGGGGATTGTTTGTAAGGCGATGGGGGGAATACGGCTTTGATTGGCGAAGAGTTGGCATCCTACGCAATGTTGGACAAGGTCCTGTCCGTCTGCTCGGGCCGTCGGCCAATAAAACCCTGTACGGAAAGGCCTTGCTAACAAGGGCCTGAGCTGCGGCGTGGTGACCGCCGAGTCCGGCATGAATTTCAGCCAAGAGATGCCGCCCCTCTTCCTCCGATATACATCGTTGAAGGACTCCGGTAGCGCTTTTCTTATAGAGCTGTCCATCATGGACCTTGTAGGCCTTTCAACGCTGGACAATGCAGCGGGCCTCATTCTGGTCCCCAGGAAGCTCTTTCCTGTTAAGGTAGGCCAGGAAGGGTTCGGTCCATGGGGCAATGACTGCCATGATGAGATGCGCCGGTGGTGTTATTTTGGTGGCTGAGCCCCCGACGACGTCGGTGTTTCCGGTATCTGGGGTTATGTTTGGATCCGGATTTGTATTGCCGTTTTCCCCCTGCCACACCAGGATGGCTTAAAGAGCCTTTCCAAGAAGATATTAGGTGGGATGGGGTCGCTCTTAGCGCCGATACGAGCAAGAACATCCGCCGCTTGATTACTTTCTCGAGCCACATGATGGAACTCGAGCCCCTCGAACCGGGCCGACATTTTTATGACTGCGTTACGATATGCTGGAATCTTTGGATCTTTGGCGTCGAAATCTCCATTTATTTGAGATATTGCAAGGTTTGAGTCCCCGCGTACTTCTAGGCGTTGTATGCCCATGGAGACAACCATCCAGAGACCATGCAATAAGGCCTCGTATTCGACTGCATTATTGGAGTCTGTGTATAGTATTTGGAGAATGTACTAGACGACGTCTCCAGTAGGGGACGTGAAAACGACGCCCGCTCCTAACCCTGCCAGCATTTTGGAGCCGTCGAAGTACGTGACCCAATTGGAGTATGTGCCGTACTCTTTAGGGAGTTCAGCCTCTGTCCATTCGGCGACGAAGTCGGCCAGTACTTGGGATCTGATAGCTTGACATGGTTTATATGTAATGTCAAATGGGAGGAGATCAATGGCCCATTTGGCAATCTGGCCCGTAGCATCGTGGTTGAAGAAGGACTGGGATGTAGATGACGAAGAATTTTTCCGCCCACCCAACACCCACTTAGTAGCCACTGTCGACGATTTTACCGACATGCTCGACTTCGACTCCGATGACGTCGACAGTATGGACGACGATGCAGGAGACGAACAGGAACCACTGCCCACAGGGCACTGGACGCCCACTTCATCATATGATGTATACATGGTGGGCACACTCAAAGAAAAGGACGACGAGGAACGGAAGGACGCAGCGAAGGGTTGTTCCCTCGAGAAGCAGTGAAAGCGGCGGCGTAAGTGCCGCACCAAATCCCGCCTCGGCAGAAACATCGATCATATAGACCCAGCGATAGAGCAGGGTGAGCCAGCGGACGACAAACACGGCATTGAACCATCGTCCGACCACGGCAACACAGAGAATCAGACCGAACAACCCGACTCCATCGAAGATAACAGTACGGACGACATCACACCGAACAGGCACCCAGAGCAACAGAATACCCATCAAAGGCTTGTTGCCATTGCGAGGAGTCTAAAAAAGCAGAAGTAAAGGCTCAGGGCTGCACAAGACACACTCAGAATTAGATGGAGTGAAGTACTCAACACTGCAGCAAAGTACGGCGGTAGCTGCCACACAAAGAGCTACCCGAAGCGAAAGCTGCTACCTGAATTCGATGAGGAGGCCTTAGATCCCCCGCAATCAAAAAATAAAACAGCCATCCGGTCGGATAGACGACCTCGTGGCCAACATAGAGCGACAAACGACGCCGCACACAAGCCAGTACACGATCCACGTGAGGGCTCGCATGAAAAGGACAGCGCAACCAGATCCATCTACGGGCCAAGCAAGCGCGCTCCAGCACGCAATGCAACACAACAAAAATCCGAACACCACGATACACCCAAATACAGGGTTGCTGCACACCCCCTATGTTTCACCGATGAGGTGCTGGACCATGAATTTCCAGAGGGATTCAAACCCGTAAACATAGAGGCGTACGACGGAACGACAGACCCTGGGGTCTGGATTGAGGACTACATCCTCCATATCCGCATGGCTCGAGGAGACGATCTCCACGCCATCAAGTACTAACCCCTCAAGCTCAAAGGGCCAGCTCGACACTGACTTAAAAGCCTCCCCGAAAACTCCATTGGAAGCTGGGAAGAGCTCGAATACGCTTTTCGGGCAAATTTTCAAGGGACCTATGTCCGACCACCAGATGCAGACGATTTAAGTCATATAACTAAACAGCCCGGAGAGTCAGCCCGAAAGCTTTGGAACATGTTTCTCACTAAAAAGAACCAAATAGTCGACTATCGGGACGCCGAAGCCTTAGCAGCTTTCAAGCACAGCGTTCAAGACGAATGGCTTGCCAGACACCTCGGCCAAGAAAAGCCGAGAACAATGGCAGCATTAACAAGCCTCATGACCCGCTTTTGCGCCGGTGAGGACAGCTGGTTAGCCCGATGCAGCACCAGCAACCCAAGTACATCCGAAGTCAGGGATGGAAACGGGAAGCCACGACGCAACAAAAACAAGCGCTAGAATAAAGAAGACAGCCCGAAGAGCATGGCGGTAAATGCCGGATTCAGAAGCTCTCGGCCAGGTCAGCAAAAGTTGCCCTCCAAAGGCAACAGAGACGAACTATCCAGCCTGAACAAGATTCTGGACAAACTATGTCAGATCCACAGCACCCCCGATAAACCTGCAAATCATACCCATAGAGAATGTTGGGTCTTCAAGCAGTCCGGCAAACTCAACACCGAACACAAGGGGCAGGATACGCCAAGCGAAGACGAGGACGAGCCACGCAAGCAAAGCATTGGGGAACAGAAGAAATTCCCATCAGAAGTCAAAACAGTAAACGTGTTACACGTGATGAAGGGAAGAAACAAAGCGGCACCCCTAGAGACACATGCCCCAGGGCCTATCACCACGGACTTCTGCCACTGGTCGTCCAAACCGATCACCTTTGACCATCAGGATTACTCGGCAAGTATCCGGCATGCAGGATGGGCTGCCTTGGTGTTAGACCCGATATTTAACGGATACCACTTCACACGAGTCCTGATGGACGGCGGCAGTAGTTTAAACCTGATATATCAGGACACAGTCTACAAAATGGGGATAGACCCAACAAAAATCAGACATAGCAATACTACCTTTAAAGGAGTAATGCCAGGCCCAGAAGCCCATTGTACGGGCTCCCTGCTACTAGAGATTATATTCGGCTTTCCCGATAACTTCCGCAGCGAAAAGTTAACCCTCCACATCGCTCCGTTCCAAAGTGGCTATCAAGCACTACTCGGACGTGAAGCTTTCGCTCGCTTTAACGCAATACCGCATTACACTTCTCTCATACTTAAGATGCCCAGTCCATGTGGCATCATTACAGTAAATGGAAATATTGAGCGCTCCTTGCGCGCGGAAGACCGTGCGGCTGCCTTGGCAGCCGCACACTAAACGGCCTCACCAACTAGAGCACCTGACAGGTCGTTAAGACCACGGACGCGGTTAGACGAGTCTGGTGCAGCGATATGTAATTGATATAGGTTTGATGGCTATACCCCTATAACAATACAAGGGGCTCAACGCACGTAAACAAGTGGCAATTAGGCTCAACTTTACTCATATTGAACTGTACGTGGTTTATTTAGTATAACCTACATTTTGCACAACATCTTTTCAACTAAGTTCCTCTCTTTTTCAGATGACCATCGTGCTACACCCGTCCAGGATACGGCACAACGGAGACACAGGCGCAGACGTGCAGCAGGGACCCGTTCCAAGGATTCTTTTTAGATTAAGACCCCGCGTAAACCTTTTTTACTGTCTCTTGTTGATACACATCCCCCGGATTCTCAGTACAACTGAAAAGGATGCTGACGTATTGGCATGTGGCCACGTTAGAATATTGCACGTACCTGGACACCAGGGGCTTATTACAAAGGGCACTATTTAGCCCGGTTTACATCATAAAGACCGAATACCTTAGGGACTGTTCGGCGTCGCGAGTTTGGCCTTATATGCATCAGCTCTGAATCATGTCTTTGGTCAAATGTTGGGTTTGTCCAGCTCCTGTGTTTTGCTGCCTTACGTTCCGCTCTATCGGCTAGGGCGGCACCAGGAGAACTACTGCGATTGTGCCCTGGTTCATCCGGACGAGCACCTCAGTAGAGAAAGCCGAAAACTGACTGTCATGATATAGCATGAGACTGGTCAACCACTCGATGACCTAGCAGAATCTTCGGGATTCCTCCGCCTTAACGAAGGGCCGTTTCCCGGCCAGGCATGTACGTGCCCCGAACTCGGATGAACGCGGAGCCACCAGGGGCTATATAGTAGCCCCACTGTCAAACTCCTCTGGCTAAGTGAAAGTGTTAATGCATTATAGTCCGATTGCCTAGTTCGCTGCGCTATCACCTCCTTAATGGACCAAGACGTTGGATCAAGTGTGAACATGTGTCTTCTGTGAGCACCCCCGCATTATACGCGTGGGGGCTGAAGCCGACGACTGCCATCTTTCAGGTTATATACATATATACATAAACGGCCGCACAGGAGGCATCATAGTACTTTCAGGCAAAAGTATAAATACAGCCTTGATAAACTCAATAAAACATTGTTGTTACAATGGGAATACATGTCACTTAAACATAATATTCTTCGAGCACTGAGCTTCTATTGAACGAGCGCCTTCAAGAACTTCAAAGTAGTGCTCGGCAGCCACTCGGCCTATGGCCGAACCTTGTGCGACAACAGTGGTGGCATCCATCTCCGCCCAGTATGTTTTGACACGGGCAAGGGCCATCCGCGAGCCTTCTATGCACACCGACCTCTTTACAGCATCGATGCGTGGCACAACACCAAGGAACTATTGCACTAAGCTAAAGTAGCTATTCGGCCTTGGCCCTCCCCCGGCCATAGATGATCCACAACGGACCTCATGGCAAGTCCGGATAATCTATGGAGCTCGGCCCACTCGGCTATTTGCTCATTCAACAGCAGCGGACGGGCTGGAGCATGAAACTGTGACCAAAACAGTTTTTCCAGTTCATGATCTTCCCGATCCTTGAAGTACTCGGCCGCATCAGCAGCACTTGTAGCCAAATCCACGTAGGCGTCCGCAGAACTCCATAGCCGGTCCAGAGGTGCATGCTTCGGATCCCCGAGCTTAGTCGGCAACAAGAAGGGCTTCCCAGATACAATATCCGCAGCTTGATGCAACTCCTGCTTCATCGCTATAATTTAGGAGCGGGCTTCCTTGGCAGCCACCCGGGCCTTCTCCAGGTCCGTCGCCGTCGCCCGGTTTTCTTCTTCAAGAAGCTGGTAACGGTCAGCAGCATCTTTTAACTCTACATCCATCTCGGCTATTTTTTCTTTGCTCTTGCAATGCGCAGCCTATTCGGCCCTTAACTCTTTGGCCGCCTTTAAAGCAGCCGCATTGCTACTCCTGGCTTGATCCTTGACTCGATCAAGCTCCGCCCGAAGGGTCTCCACGGTGGCAGCTCAATCTGCAGTCACGACATATTAAAGATACTGGCATCATGCTACTGTTATTATGTGACAATCACCAGAAAAAATCACTTACCCTGTGCCTCGTCAGGCCGCTTGTTAACAAGCACGATGTCGGCATCTGCCGCATCCAGTTGCCACCTTAGTTTGGCAAACCCATCAGTCCGGCTAGCCACCGGAGCTTCAACCACCTACACATAAAGGCGGTCTGGTTATTACCTGGGACTATGATTCTCTGTTTGCCGCTGTTTTCGACGACAACCAGAGTCTCAGGGGCTACCATCTACACAGGGCACATCTAAAAATGTGCAGTACTGTCAAAAATGTACATTATTTCACGTACCTCAAAACTCGTCAGTAGACTCATAAAGGCTTCATGAAACCCGCTTTCGGCGGACGAAATCCTTTCAATCACCATACCCATCAACGTGCAGTGCTCTTCTGAGATAGCCGCTTGCTCTAGCAGATCCCTCAATACGTCCGACCGCACACCAGACGGTGCCGGACTCTTTCGATTGCTCTCTTCAAGAGCCGGATACTGAGGACTTCAGGTGGCCATAGGATTTCCTTCAGGCCTTGCCGGATTAGGAGAAACCCTCCGCGACGACACCTCGGGGTTGCCCGCCTCATGAGGCGGTATGGCAGGGGAGGCGTTTCGCTCTCCATCATCTCTGGAAGAAGATCCCCTGAAGATGAGCTCTGCTGAGAAGGGCTAAGATCTGAACTTCAAGATAAATGCTTCGGTTATTTTCCTTGGAGGTAAAGCGAGGTATTTTTATTATTAAGTGCCCTTTTACTTACAGCTTGGTGGAGGGCTGATCCCCTTGAGGGCATAGTGCGGCTGGGGTAGCCCCCGGGGCAGGACCCTCCGGCGAAGATTTCTTCCCCTGTTTGGAGACCATTGTCTCTGGGTCCTCGGAGGCGGTCCTCTTGCTTCTCTGGGGAGAGGAAGTTTTAGTCCCTCCTCCCCGGCTAACTTCCTTTGCGGAGGCGCTAGCCTCCTTGTTCCCCCCTTTATCTTCTCCTGAGGGCGCTTGATAAGGCGCGATCTCCAGCATCCTGGTTAGCACGGGATTTGGTGAGGTCTCAGGGAGGGGGGCCGGATACCTGATCAACTTTGCCTTCGCTATCCAATCCTGGTCAAAAAGCAGCTTTTTTTAGGGCGACGTTGCAATAAATAAACGGACAGTGTGTTCGGATGCGGGGCTGCTTACTTGGGTATCCGGGCGATTGCAGCTCAGACCTGCATCCTCAGTGATGTCCGGACACATTATTTGTGGTCCGAAGAACAATTTGTACATCTCTTCGTGTGTCATGCCGAGGAAATGTTGAATAGCTCACGGTCCTTCCGGGTTGAATTCCCACATGCGAAGGGGCCGGCGTTTGCAAGGCTAGACTTGATGAACTAGCATAACTTGCACTACCATAACCAGACTGAAATCTCTCTCAAATAGATCTAGGATATGGCTTTGAAGTATTGGCACGTCCTTGGCTGGACCCCAGCTCAGCCCCCTGCTGATCCATGACATTAGTTGCGGTGGGGGGGCTGAGCGAAAGGTGGGGGCAGCTACCCACTTGGCACTTTGGGGAGCTGTGATGTAGAACCACTCCCGCTGCCACAATCTGGACACCTCTGGGAAGCAACCCTCAGGCCATGGAGCGTTAGCTATTTTGCTTATTGAAGCGCCTCCGCACGCTGCGTGCTACCCTCGAGCATCTTCGGCTTCACATCGAAGGTCTTGAGCCACAGGCCGAAGTGAGGGGTAATGCGGAGGAAGGCCTCACATACGATAATAAATGTCGAGATGTGAAGAAGGGAATCCGGGGCCAGATCGTGAAAATCTAGCCCGTAATAGAACATAAGACCCCTAACAAAGGGATACAGAGCGAGGCCTAGTCCTCGGAGGAAGTGGGAGATGAACACGACGCTCTCGTTGGGTTTGGGGGTAGGGACGGCCTGCCCTCGGGCAGGCAGCCAATGCAAAATTTCGGCGGTCAGATATCTGGCCTCTCTCAACTTCTTGATGTCCTCCTCCGTGATGGAGGAAGGCATCCACCGACCTTGAAGGTTGGATCCGGACATAGTTGAAGGTCCGAAGGACTTGACTTACGTTTTGGGTGTTAGAACTCGATGCGGGGGAAGGATTTGATTGAGCACGAGAGGGATAAAAGAAAAGGCCTTGTCCCCTTTATAGAGAGGGTGAATATCAAGCGTCCTCCTCGTAGCCGTTTGGGACTTGCCTAAGATCTAGGAGTCCTACCAATAGGCACGGTTGGGTTACCCACGTCCGTATTGATGAGAATCCCGTAATAAAGGGGACACGATCTCTGCTTCGACAAGACATGCCAAGGGAACCGCCTCGCGAAACACGCTGAGATTGGTTATGAAAAACGATTCGGATAAAGACCTGGCTGTGGTGTGATGTCACGCTACGGGGTACATCAGCAGATTAGATTTGTGGAAATATTGTGCTCTCTGCGGTGGTATGTGGAACTTGTTTTGCAGAGCCGGACACGATCCTCGTGTTCAAAATCTTCTATGAAGTATTCGGAGGAGGAACCCGCCTTGCAATGCCGAAGACAATCTGCGCGCCGGACTCATCGTCCTTGAAGCCTGGTTCAGGGGCTACTGAGGGAATCCTGGATTAGGGGGTATCCGGACAGCCGGATTATATCCTTTGGCCGGACTGTTGGACTATGAAGATACAAGATTGTAGACTTCATCCCATGTACGAGTGGGACTCTCCTTGGCGTGGAAGGAAAGCTTGGCAATACGGATATGTAGATCTCCTTCCTTGTAACCGACTCTGTGTAACCCTAGCCCCCTTCGGTGTCTACATAAATCAGAGGGTTTTAGTCCGTAGGACAAAATACAATCATACCATAGGCTAGCTTCTAGGGTTTAGCCTCTCTGATCTCGTGGTAGATCAACTCTTGTACTACTCATATTATCAAGAACAATCAAGCAGGACATAGGGTTTTACCTCCATCAAGAGGGCCCGAACCTGGGTAAACATCGTGTCCCCTGCCTCCTGTTACCATCCGCCTAGACGCACAGTTCAGGACCCCCTACCCGAGATCCACCAGTTTTGACACCGACAGTGGTTGTTTATAATTTCATTGAGTGGTACTTCGAAGGCCACCGTGATCGTACACTCCTGGAAGTAGTGACGGAACTTTCGGGATGCCATGAAGAGGGCGTATGCTATTTTTTGATAATGAGGGTACCGGGATTTGCATGGTATAAGGACAGTAGATACATAGTATACTGGCTTCTGAAGCGGGAATTTATGTCCGTCCTGTTCTCATTCAACGACGATTCGTATAATAACATCGATTCGCCGGCGCTTGGTGCCGCCAGGATTGGATTGCTCGCAAGAAGGGTTTTTATTTCCTCCAGTCCGCTGTTGCCGCGTCGGTCCACTTGAAGTGGTCGGTTCGCTGTAGAAGGCGATAGAGGGGCAGTGCCTTTTCTCCCTATCTGGAGATAAAGCGTCTTAGAGCTGCTACGCAACCCGCGAGCTTTTGAACTTGTTTAAGGTCTGTTGGCTTAGCCAATTGTGACAAAGCTCGGATTTTGGCTGGGTTTGCTTCAATTCCTCGATTGGAAACGATGAAGCCCTGCAGTTTTCCAGCAGGGACGGCGAAAATGCACCTTTTCGGATTGAGCTTAATGTCATACACGCGGAGGTCGACAAATGTGAGACGTAAATCGTCTATTAGTGTTTCGACGTGTCTAGTTTTGATGACGACGTCGTCCACACAAGCTTCAACTGTCTTGCCGATCTGTTTTTCCAGGCATGTTTGAATCATGCGTTGGTGTGTGGCGCCAGCGTTCTTGAGCCCGAAGGGCATAGTGTTGAAGCAGAATGGCCCATATGGGGTGATGAATGTTGTTGCAGTTTCATCGGATTCCTTCATTTTGATTTGATGGTATGCGGAATACGTGTCAAGAAAACACAATGAGTCGTGTCCTGAGGTGGCGTCAATGATTTGATCCATGCGGGGGAGGGGGAAGGGATCCTTGGGGCATGCTTTGTTGATGTCTTTAAACTCGACACACATGCGCCAGGATTTGTCCTTCTTTGGTACCATCACCAAATTTGCCAGCTAGTCCGGATGTTTTATTTCTCTAATGAATCCGGCCCCGATTAGCTTGGCTAGCTCTTCCCCCATAGCTTGGTGTTTGGGTTCGAAGAAGCGCCACAGTGTTTGCTTGACCGGTTTGTGTTCCTTCAATATATTGAGGCTGTGTTCGGCCAAATCGCGTGGGATTCCTGGCATATCAGAAGGGTGCCAGGCAAATATATCCCAATTCGAGCAGGAACTCTCGTAGAGCGGCATCAACCGTTGGGTCTAGTTGTGCTCCGATGGATGCTGTCTTCTTGGGGTCCGTTGGGTGGACTTGGAATTTGACTATTTCTTCTGTCGGTTTGAATGAGGTGGATTTGGGTCGTTTTTCTAAGACCACATCATGTCTCTCCACTGTGGAGCGCGGCGCGGTTAACTTTTCGGCCACAAGGGCTTCAGATAATGCCTCAAGGGCCAGGGATGCGGTTTTATTCTCGACGCGGAGTGATATGTCCGGGTCACTAACTAGAGTGATTATGCCGTTGGGCCCGGGCATCTTAAGCTTCACGTACCCGTAATGGGGTATTGCATGAAAGCGTGTGAATGCATGTCGCCCCAAGAGGGCGTGATATCCGCTGTTGAAGGGGGCCACCTGGAAGGTTATTTCTTCGGACCGATAGTTCTCCGGTGTGCCGAATACCACGTCAAGTGTGATTTTTCATGCACACCGTGCCTCCCGACTGGGAATGATTCCTCGGAAGGTCGTGCTACTTTGATCAATGCGGCTTCTGTCTATTTCCATTTTTCGTATTGTATCCTCGCCGTCCATGAGAACCTTGGTGGTCCAAAAGCCATCCACAATTGGGCTGAGGACCAAGGCGGCTGGTGCTCGGACTGTCCTGTGTTTTGGTTCGTCGCCAGCATTAAAGGTTATCGTTGTGTCATTCCAGGGGTTTATTGTTGTGATCTGGCAGACTTCGGCGAGTTCGCAGTGTGCCGTTTTGCACCTATTGTTTGAAGTGAATGTCTCAAAGACTGTCAGTACTTTGGGTTCGTCGTCTTCTGGAGGGTGTTGCTCTAGGATGTCTTTGGTGAGGATGTCCTCGCCATTTTTGGCTACCTACTGGAGTATCCAACATGCTCTAAGGCTGTAAGTTGGTATAGTATCTGGTGTGGTGTGTATTTTGCAAGGGCCATCAAGCCATCCCTCCAGAACGGTTCCGCACTGTGCAATGGGTTTGTATTTCTTGGCTATTGGTCTAGGCGTGTTACAGGGGTGCACCCTTTTTGCCTGGATCAGTGGTTGAGTTGGGGCCGATAGCTCCCAAACTGTGTGATCTCTCCAGGAGCTCTCCATTGCACCGTACTTATGTATAATAGTTGCCAAGTCAGCGAAGTGTAGTATGCGGCGTCGATTAATGGCGTTGAGGAGTCCTTCGTTCGTGCAATTATTGCGGAACGCTGATATCATGTCCTCGTCGCGGCAATCCTTGACCTTGTCCTTGACAAGGAGAAATCTGGCCCAGAAGTGGTGGACCGTTTCTTGAGACTTCTGTTTTGTTCTCGTGAGATCACTTATGTCTGGGTGGGTGGGTGGAATTGGATCTAAACCCTGACCCGATCGATGATCCGTAGTCTGCGGTTTTTCCGGGCTGAACAGTCCGGGCTCTAGAGTATCTTCTGATTTTTGAAGCCTACCATTTGACTCTAAGGTCGGAGGGCAAGGCGTGTCCTTCTGCCGCTAGGTGTCCTGCTTCTCGAGGTCAGAGATCCGAACATAATTTGTCCTCAATATTGAGGAAGGGTTATCTTGCTCCTCGACTACCGCTATCTGGTGGGTGATCGGTGGAGAATTAATCTCTCTCTGGTCGGGTTTAAGCCCAATCTGATCGTAGTCTGTAGCGACTCCCAAGGCGGTAATGCGATCTAGGAGTTTTTTCAAAGACGATAACTCTGTCAGATCCATCCATTTGGCGAATTCAGAATTAACGTAGATGCATTTTTCGATGACTTGGGAGGTCATCCTCGTTGGCTCAAAGGCCGAGCGGGCGATCATGGTAAAATCGCCCAGCCCGAGGGTTTGGCCTGAGGCCAGAGCTCCTCCAGAGGTAGTATTTTCCTTGACGATAAGTCGAGCCATCAACCTCTGCGACGACGGCACAGTGGAACTCTCAATGAAAGCACCAATGTCGGTGTCAAAACCGGCGGATCACGGGTAGGGGGTCCCGAACTATGCGTCTAAGGTTGATGGAAACAGGAGACAAGGGACACGATGTTTACCCAGGTTTGGGCCCTCTCTATGGAGGTAATACCCTACTTCCTGCTTGATTGATCATGATGAATATGAGTATTACAAGAGTTTATCTACCACGGGATCATAATAGCTAAACCCTAGAAGTCTTCGGTTTATATGACTATGGTATTGAGTATCCCCTATCCGGACTAAGTCCTCCGGTTTATATAGACACTGGGAGGATCCAGGGTTACATAGAGTCGGTTACATAAGATGGAATCTTCATAGTTGTTCGCCAAGCTTGCCTTCCACGCCAAGGAGAGTCCCATCCGGACATGGGTACAGTCTTCGGTCTTCACGTCTTCACAACCCATCATTTGGGCCATAGATAACAAGCCGGATGCCCAAGGACCCCTTAGTGCAGGACTCCCTTAGCCCCTACATATGTGGAGGCGCGTCCGATCCTGCAGAACATGGCGATGGGTGCGGCGACGATGGTGGTGGCCCGCCCTGCCTCGGGTGACGGCCGCTACAGGCGCGTCGGGCAGCCTGATCACAGGCGGCGGTTGGCCTGGTTCAGTCGGTGGCGCGAGGCGGTCGGCAACAGAGCGCCATTTGGTTTTGGATCGGCGACAGCATGGAGGGCCTGGTGGACTGCTCGGTGGCACCTTCGACCAGATTTGTTCTAGCCGGTGCAGCCGGCGGTGGGGGTCATCTCCTTTATTGGAGGTGGTAAGGAGCGGCGGCTGGCTATGCTACGACGACACGCCATCTGGCTATGGATCGCCAGCAGCGGGAGGGCCTGGTAGACTGATCGGCGGCACCTTCGGTCAGATCTGTTCTGGCCAGTGTAGCCGGCAGTGGTGGTCATCTCCTACGGCGGAGGTGGTCGGCCTGAGGCTCGGTGGTCGGATCTCGAGAACCGTCATCTAGTCTCGGTTGCGAGTCAAGAAGACATTGTTGCCGTTGTAAACCGAGACAATGGCAGGCAATGGCGGTATTCTACGTCGTTATCTTGATGAAGACATTGTTGTGTAAATACTATTGATCCACTTGTGGTGCTCCGGGAGAAACCCTAGGATCTGGTTTACCATATCGGACAATGACGACACTACGGTGTCGTTTCTCTCTTGGGAGCTGTCGGCGTTCTGGGAACGGGGGTCCCCAGACTTTCTTGCCTACGGCCCACGGTGGGGCTCCGTTAGTGGCCCCATATGGCCCATCTTCACCAGAAAACATTCAAGACCCTCGCGAGGGGCCAAGCCTCGCGAGGCGGACAACGCAAGACCTCCTCGGGGGTGGCCTCACCAGGCTGGCTCGCGAGGGGCTAAGAGATCAAGGCAAGGGGCACCTCACGAGGTTCCTGTGACGCAAGCCATGACGACCAAGGCCAGGAGGGCGCTAGCGCGCAGTGTCCTCGTTTCTTCTTTGGTGCTATAGAGGCAAGCGCAGGCGCGGAGTCCCGAGGCGTGAAGCAAAGGTTTCCATATCGGTGCAACAAGACCAAGACCAGCATGACGGCAGGATGGAGGTCACCGTGGAGCCCAAGACGGTGTCATGACCAGAGCCTTTGGCAGGCGAAGACCATCTTTTGTTAGGATAGCTTGTAGTAGCTGCCCCCCTTCAAATTGGCCGTTGTGGGATCCCTTCGCTCCTAAATATTTGGGAAGAGGACCCGTGCCTCTATATATAGGACTAGCCGCCATCGTAGGGACGCATATCATCTTCGACCGGATCCATTCCACCAAGGCCACCACACAAACTCAACAAGCACAAGAGCACCTCTCCTCAGGAGGTTGTTCTTCCCTTATAACTGTTCATACTCAGCCCAAGAGGCAATCCACCACACCACACTGCAGTAGGGTGATACGTCCATTTTGCATCATGCTTTTATACCGATATTTATTGCATTATGGACTGTTATTTCACTTTATGTCACAATACTTATGGCTATTCTCTCTTATTTTACAAGGTTTACATAAAGAGGGAGAATGCCGGCAGCTGGAATTCTGGTCTGGAAAAGGAGCAAATATTAGAGATCTATTCTGCGCAACTCCAAAAGTCCTAAAACTCCACGGAACGTCTTAAAAGAAATAAAGAAAAATCCACGCCAAAGATGAAGGCCAGGGGGCCCACACCCTTCTCACGAGGGTGGGGGCGCGCCCCCCTACCTCGTGGGCTCCCTGGTGGCTCTTCGATGCCCATCTTCTCCTATATAAGGTCTTTCGATGAGAAAAAAATAGGAAGGAACTTTTTGAGACGAGACTCCGCCGCCACGAGGCGAACCTTGGCGGATCCAATCTAGAGCTCCGGCAGAGCTGTTCTGCGGGGAAACTTCCCTTCCGGGAGGGGGAAATCATCACCATCATCATAACCAACGCTCCTCTCATCGGGAGAGGGCAATCTCCATCAACATCTTCACCAGCACCATCTCATCTCTAAACCCTAGTTCATCTCTTGTATCCAATTCTTGTCTCAAAGTCCGGGATTGGTACTAGTAGGTTGCTAGTAGTGTTGATTACTCCTTGTAGTTGATGCTAGTTGGTTTAATTGGTGGAAGATCATATGTTCAGATCCTATATGCATATTATTACCCCTCTGATTATGAACATGAATATGCTTTGTGAGTAATTACGTTCGTTCCTGAGGACAAGGGAGAAGTCTTGCTATGAGTAGTCATGTGAATTTGGTATTCGTTTGATATTTTGATAAGATGTATGTTGTCTAGCCTCTAGTGGTGTTATGTGAACATCGACTACATAACACTTCACCATTATTTGGGCCTAGAGGAAGGCACTAGGAAGTAATAAGTAGATGATGGGTTGCTAGAGTGACAGAAGCTTAAACCCTAGTTTATGCGTTGCTTCGTAAGGGGCTGATTTGGATCCATATGTTTCATGCTATGGTTAGGTTTACCTTAATACTTTTGTTGTAGTTGCGGATGCTTGCAATAGAGGTTAATCATAAGTGGGATGCTTGTTCAAGTAAGAACAGCACCCAAGCACCGGTCGACCCACATATCAAATTATCAACGTATCAAACGCGAATCATATGAACGTGATGAAAACTAGCTTGACGATATTCCCATGTGTCCTCGGGAGCACTTTTCCTATTATAAGAGTTTGTTCCGGCTTGTCCTTTTCTACAAAAGGATTGGGCCACCTTGCTGCACTTTATTTACTTTTGTTACTTGTTGCTCGTTACAATCTATCTTATCACAAAACTATCTATTACCACTTATTTCAGTACCTGCAGAGAATACCTTGGTGAAAACCGCTTATCATTTCCTTCTGCTCTTCGTTGGGTTCGACACTCTTACTTATCGAAAGGACTATAATAGATCCCCTATACTTGTGGGTCATCAAGACTCTTTTCTGGCATCGTTGCCGGGGATTGTAGCGCTTTTGGTAGGTAGAATTTGGTAAGGAAAAATTTATATAGTGTGCTGAAATTTACTGTCACTTGTTACTATGGAAAGTAATTCTCTGAGGGGCTTGTTCGGGGTATCTTCACCCCGTCCAGTAGAGCAAAGAGTTGCTCCTCAACCTACTGAACCAATTGAAAATGAAATTACTTATGAGTATCCTTCGGGTATGATAGAAAAACTGCTAGCTAACCCTTTTACAGGAGATGGAACAAAGCATCCTGATGAGCACTTGATACTTGTGGATGAAGTTTGTGGATTATTTAAGCTTGTAGGTATACCCGATGATGTTGCTAAGAAGAAGGTCTTCCCTTTATCTTTGAAGGGAGACGCATTGATATGGTATAGGCTATGTGATGATATGAGATCGTGGGACTATAGAAGATTGAAGCTGGAATTTCATCAAAAGCATTACCCTATGTATCTTGTTCATCGTGATAGCAATTATATATATAATTTCTCGCCTCGCGAAGGAGAAAGCATCGCTCAAGCTTGGGGGAGGCTTAAATCAATGTTATATTCATGCCCCAATCATGAGCTCTCAAGAGAAATAATTATGCAAAGTTTTTATGCTCGGCTTTCTGAAAACAATTGCACCATGCTCGATACTTCTTGTGCTGGCTCTTTTATGATGAAGACCATTGAATTTAGATGGAATTTATTGGATAGATTTAAACGCAACTCTGAAGATTGGGACCTCGACGAAGGTAAGGAGTCAGGTATGACACCTAAGTTTGATTGTGTTAAATCTTTTATGGATACCGATATTTTCCGTAAGTTTAGCACTAAATATGGACTTGACTCTGAGATAGTAGCTTTTTCTGTGAATCTTTTGCTCCTTATGTTGATCTACCTAAGGAGAAGTGGTTTAAATATCATCCTCCCACAGAAGTAAAAGTAGCTGCACCTATTAAAGTTGAAGAAAAGACTGGCACTTATAATGATCCTATTGTTCCTACTTCTTATATTGAGAAACCACCTTTCCCTACTAAAGCTACAACTGTTGTTCGTAAAAGCAATATTAGAACTTATACACCTCCTGAGGAAGTTAAAGTAGAACCTAATATTGCTATTGTTAAAGATCTCTTGTCTGATAATATTGATGGGCATGTTATTCAGTTCGAAGGTGAAACTGCTAGAATTGCTAAACCTTGTGATAAGGATAAACATAGACCTGTGGTAGGCGTGCCTGTTATTTCTGTTAAAATAGGAGATCATTGTTATCATGGCTTATGTGATATGGGTGCTAGTGCTAGTGTTATACCTCATGACTTATACAAAGAAATTAAGAATGAAATTGCACCTCTTGAGTTAGAAGATATTGATGTTACTATTAAACTTGCTAATAGAGATACTATTGCACCAATTGGAATTGTTAGAGATGTTCAAGTCTTGTGTGGGAAAACTAAATATCCTGGTGATTTTCTTGTTCTTACTTCTCTGCAAGATTGCTTTTGTCCAATTATATTTGGTAGACCTTTCTTAAATACTGTCAATGCTACCATAGACTGCACTAAGAATATTGTTACTGTTGGTTTGGATGATATGGTTCATGAGTTTAATTTCTCTAAATTTAGTAAACAACATCGTGAGGAAGAATTACCTAGTAAGGATGAAATTATTGATCTTGCTTCTATTGCCGTACCTCCTAGTGATCCTTTAGAACACTATTTGCTAGACCATGAAAATGGTATGTTCATGAATGAAAGAAGGGAAATAGATGAAGTATTCTTTAAACAAGAACCTATTCTGCATCACAACTTGCCTGTTGAAATTTTAGGGGATCCTCCTCCACCCAAGGGTGATCCCATGTTTGAGCTTAAACAGTTGCCTGATAATCTTAAATATGCTTATCTTGATGAAAAGAAGATATATCCTGTTATTATTAGTGCTAACCTTTTAGAGCATGAAGAAGAAAGATTATTGAAAACTCTGAAGAAGCACCGTGCTGCTATTGGTTATACTCTTGATGATCTTAAGGGCATTAGTCCCACTCTACGTCAACATAAAATAAATTTGGAAGCAGATGCCAAACCAGTTCATGATCCTCAACGACGTCTGAATCCTAAAATGAGAGAAGTGGTAAGAAAAGAAATACTAAAGCTTCTGGAGGCAGGTATAATCTATCATGTTGCTGATAGTGAGTGGGTAAGTCCTGTCCATTGTGTCCCTAAGAAGGGAGGTATTACTGTTGTTCCTAATGATAAAGATGAATTGATTCCACAAAGAATTATCACAGGTTATAGGATGGTAATTGATTTCCGCAAATTAAATAAAGCTACTAAGAAAGATCATTACCCCTTACCTTTTATTGATCAAATGCTAGAAAGATTATGCAAACATACACACTATTGCTTTCTAGATGGTTATTCTGGTTTCTCTCAAATACATGTGTCGGCTAGAGATCAATCAAAGACTACTTTTACATGCCCTTTTGGTACTTTTGCTTATAGACATATGCCTTTTGGTTTACCTAATGCACCTGCTACCTTTCAAAGATGCATGATGTCTATATTCTCTGACTTTTGTGAAAAGATTTGTGAGGTTTTCATGGACGACTTCTCCGTCTATGGTTCCTCTTTGATGATTGCTTGAGCAATCTTGATCGAGTTTTGCAGAGATGTGAAGAAACTAATCTTGTCTTGAATTGGGAAAAGTGCCACTTTATGGTTAATGAAGGTATTGTCTTGGGGCACAAGGTTTCTGAAAGAGGTGTTGAAGTTGATAAAGCCAAGGTTGATGCTATTGAAAAGATGCCATGTCCCAAGGACATCAAAGGTATAAGATGTTCCCTTGGTCACGCCGAATTTTACAGGAGGTTCATTAAGGACTTCTCAAAAATTTCTCGGCCTCTGACTAATTTATTGCAAAAAGATATACCATTTGTCTTTGATGATGATTTTGTAGAAGCATTTGAAATACTTAAGAAAGCATTAGTCTCTGCACCTGTTGTTCAGCCACCTGATTGGAACCTACCCTTTGAAATTATGTGTGATGCTAGTGATTATGCTGTAGGTGTTGTTCTAGGGCAAAGAGTTGATAAGAAATTAAATGTTATTCATTATGCTAGTAAGACTCTAGATAATGCTCAAAGAAATTATGCTACTACTGAAAAAGAGCTTTTAGCAGTTGTATTTGCTTGTGATAAGTTTAGATCTTATATTGTTGATTCTAAAGTAACTATTCAAACAGATCATGCTGCTATTAAATATCTTATGGTAAAGAAAGATGCTAAACCTAGACTTATTGTTGATAGAAAGGGAGCTGAGAACCCCGTTGCAGACAACCTATGTAGGTTAGAAAATATTCTTGATGACCCACTACCTATTGATGATAACTTTCGTGATGAACAATTAAATGTTATAAGTACTTCTCGTAGTACTCCATGGTATGCTGATTATGCTAATTATATTGTTGCTAAATTTATACCACCTAGCTTCACATACCAACAAAAGAAAAAGTTCTTCTATGATTTGAGAAATTACTTTTGGGATGACCCACATCTTTATAAAGAAGGAGTAGGTTATGTTATTAGACGTTGTGTACCTGAGCATGAACAGGAACAGATCCTACGCAAGTGTCATTCCGAGTCTTATGGAGGACACCACGCTGGAGATAGAACTGCACATAAGGTATTGCAATTTGGTTTCTATTGGCCTACTCTCTTCAAGGATGCTCGTAAATTTGTCTTGTCTTGTGATGAATGTCAAAGAATTGGTAATATTAGTAGACGTCAAGAAATGCCTATGAATTATTCACCTGTTATTGAACCGTTTGATGTTTGGGGCTTTGATTATATGGGACCTTTTCCTGCCTCTAATGGATACACACATATTTTAGTTGCTATTGATTACGTTACTAAGTGGGTAGAAGCTATTCCAACTAGTAGTGCTGATCATAACACTTCTATTAAAAATGCTTAAAGAAGTTATTTTCCCGAGGTTTGGAGTCCCTAGATATTTAATGACTGATGGTGGTTCCCACTTTATTCGTGGTGCTTTCCGTAAAATGCTTGCTAAATATGATGTTAATCATAGAATTGCATCTCCTTATCACCCACGGTCTAGTGGTCAAGTAGAGTTGAGCAATAGAGAGCTCAAATTAATTTTGCAAAAGACTGTTAATAGGTCTAGAAAGAATTGGTCTAAGAAACTTGATGATGCATTATGGGCTTATAGAACTGCATACAAAAATCCTATGGGTATGTCTCCGTATAAAATGGTCTATGGAAAAGCATGTCACTTACCTCTCGAACTAGAACATAAGGCATATTGGGCTATTAAAGAGCTTAACTATGATTTTAAACTTGCCAGTGAAAAGAGGTTATTTGATATTAGCTCACTTGATGAATGGAGAACCCAAGCATATGAAAATGCCAAGTTGTTTAAAAAAAGTTAAAAGATGGCATGACAAAAGGATACAGAAGCGTGAGTTTAATGTAGGTGATTATGTATTGCTATACAACTCTCGTCTAAGATTTTTTGAAGGAAAACTTCTCTCTAAATGGGAAGGCCCCTATGTTATCGAAGAGGTCTATCGTTCCGGTGCCATAAAAATCAACAACTTCGAAGGCACAAATCCGAAGGTGGTAAACAGTCAAAGAATTAAACACTATATCTCAGGTAATCCCATAAATGTTGAAACCAATATTATTGAAACCGTAACCCCGGAGGAATACATAAGAGACACTTTCTGGAACGTTTCAGACTCCGAAAAGGAATAGGTATGTGGTATGGTAAGTAAACCAACTCCAAAACAATTTTTATGGCAATATTTCTCCGTTTTGGAATATTTAGAAAAATAGAAAAATAAGTAGCAGCACGGGAAGGACACGAGGGCCCCACGAGGGTGGTGGGTGCGCCCTACCCCCTGGGCGCGCCCCCCTACCTCATGAGCACCTGTGTGCCTTCCGGACTCCGTTTTCTTGCACATTACGTATTTTGGTCGGTAAAAATTCATTATATATTCTCCCGAAGGTTTTGACTCCTGTATCACGCAAAAACCTCCTGTCTTTGTTTTGAGTTGTCCCGTTGCAGATTAAATCAACATGTCTTCCCAGGATTCGGAAGGAGAAAGCTATGTGGATGATTACTTAGCAAATCCAAAGGTCTATGGAGATGTGGAACATAATCGATGGACCACGGAGGAAGAAGAGGACCATGAACCCAAGGAGAAGGAGGAGACGAGCTTAGATGAAGATGAAGCACCATCACCTCAACCTGGGGACATGCATGTGGAGTTCAAAAAGCCAAGTCTCCCTGATAGGGTAAAGAAACCCAAGTTCGAGTTTATCCCTTTTCGTCTCTTGCAGGAAAATAAGCAGGACCTATGCAAAAAGATATTAACCATGGAGTGGGAAATTGATGATCTGAGGGATCAAAATGCCGGACTCAAGCGCAAATTAAGGGAGAAGACTAAGCCATCAACTAAGCCAACAACACCTCCACCTTCTTCACTGACAAAGGAGATATAATCACATGGGTATGGGCACTCCCCTTGGCAACTGCCAAGCTTGGGGGAGGTGCCCCGGTATCGTATCACAATCACAACTCTTATCTTTACCGTTTTTCTTAGTTCGATCCTATTAGTAATATCTTGATCTAGTAGAATAAAGTTTATGGCATGATTTAGTTTTGAGTTTTGCTTTATGATCTCTCTATGTAATCGAGTCCGTGAGCTATATATAATAAAGATTAGTGCTGAGTGAAGGGCTTGATTATTTTGCCATGATCTTGGGTGACTAAAAGAAAAGAAAAAATAATAAAAAGAAACAAAAAGTTCATATTGATCTTATTGAGAGTAATGACTTCACATAGAAAGAGTATGATGATTAAAAGTTGTTGGGACTTGGCAGACATAGCTTTGGTCATTGTTGCAATTAATAGGAAGTAATAAGGAAAGAGAGGTTTACACATATAGATATATTATCATTGATATCTTTTATGATTGGGAGCACTCATTAAAATATGACATGCTAAAGAGTTGATGTTGGACAAGGAAGACAACGTAATGAGTTATGTATTTCTTATATCTGAGATAAAGTATGTTGTCATGGATCCTCTAACTTGTTGAGCTTGCCTTTCCCGCCCATGCTAGCCAAATTCCCAGCACCAAGTAGAAAAACTACTTGTGCTTCCAAATATCCTTAAACCAGTTTTGCCATGAGAGTCCACCATATCTACCTATGGATTGAGTAAGATCCTTCAAGTTGTCATCGGTGCAAAGCAATAAAAATTGCTCTAAATATGTATGATTGATTGGTGTGGGAGAAATAAGCTTTATACGATCTTGTGATGTGGAAGTAATAAAAGTGACGGACTGCATAATAAAGGTTCATATCACAAGGGGCAATATAAAGTAACGTTCTTTCGCAATGAGATTTTATATATCCAACCATAAAAGCGCATGGCAACCTCTGCTTCCCTCTGCGAAGGGCCTATCCTTTATTATTATCCTCTACCTTATGCAAGAGTCATGGTGATCTTCACCTTTTATTTTTCATTTTATCCTTTGGCAAGCTCAGCATGTTGGAAAGAACATGATATATATATCTAATTGGATGTAGGGGAGCATGAACCATTATTGTTTACATTACCCTTGAGGTAAAAGGTTGTGGGGCAAAACTATAAGCCCCTATCTTTCTCTGCGTCCGATTAAAACTCTGTAACCACAAGTATCGCGTGAGTGTTAGCAATTATGGAGGACTAAATGATAGTTGAGTATGTGGACTTGCTTTTTAGCTCTGACATAGACTCTTTCCGATGTTATGATAAATTGCAATTGCTTCAATGACTGAGATTATAGTTTGTCGGAGCCCAATAAGGTTTATGATTTCTACTTTTGCACTGTGAATAGATCATCACTTGAATATAAGTAATCATATGACAAAAGCTATATATGTTGCTGTTATGAGAATAATCATGATGCCTTCATGTCCGTATTTTTTTTATCGACGCCTCTACCTCTAAACATGAGGACATATTTATTGTTATCGGCTTTTCGGTTGAGGACAAGCGAGGTCTATGCTTGGGGGAGTTGATAGTCAATTTTGCATCATGCTTTTATATCGATATTTATCGCATTATGGACTGTTATTTCACTTTATGTCACAATACTTATGGCTATTCGCTCTTATTTTATAAGGTTTACATAAAGAGGGAGAATGCCGACAGCTGGAATTCTGGTCTGGAAAAGGAGCAAATATTAGAGACCTATTTTGCGCAACACCGAAAGTCCTGAACTCCATGGAACGTCTTAAAAGAAATAAAGAAAAATCCATGCCAAAGATGAAGGCCAGGGGGCCCACAACCTTCTCACGAGGGTGGGGGCGCCCCCCCTAGGTGGGCATGATAGCCCCTGGTGGCTCCTGGTGGCTCTCCGATGCCCATCTTCTCCTATATGAGGTCTTTCGATGAGAAAAAATAGGAAGGAACTTTTCGGGACGAGACTCCGCCGCCACGAGGCGGAACCTTGGCGGATCCAATCTAGAGCTCCGGCAGAGCTATTCTGCCGGGGAAACTTCCCTTCCGGGAGGGGGAAATCATCACCATCGTCATCACCAACGCTCCTCTCATCGGGAGAGGGAAATCTCCATCAACATCTTCACCAGCACCATCTCATCTCTAAACCCTAGTTCATCTCTTGTATCCAATTCTTGTCTCAAAGTCCGGGATTGGTACTAGTAGGTTGCTAGTAGTGTTGATTACTCCTTGTAGTTGATGCTAGTTGGTTTAATTGGTGGAAGATCATATGTTCAGATCCTATATGCATATTATTACCCCTCTGATTATGAACATGAATATGCTTTGTGAGTAATTACGTTCGTTCCTGAGGACAAGGGAGAAGTCTTGCTATGAGTAGTCATGTGAATTTGGTATTCGTTTGATATTTTGATAAGATGTATGTTGTCTAGCCTCTAGTGGTGTTATGTGAACATCGACTACATAACACTTCACCATTATTTGGGCCTAGAGGAAGGCACTAGGAAGTAATAAGTAGATGATGGGTTGCTAGAGTGACAGAAGCTTAAACCCTAGTTTATGCGTTGCTTCGTAAGGGGCTGATTTGGATCCATATGTTTCATGCTATGGTTAGGTTTACCTTAATACTTTTGTTGTAGTTGCGGATGCTTGCAATAGAGGTTAATCATAAGTGGGATGCTTGTTCAAGTAAGAGCAACACCCAAGCACCGGTCCACCCACATATCAAATTATCAAAGTACCAAATGCGAATCATATGAACGTGATGAAAACTAGCTTGACGATATTCCCATGTGTCCTCGGGAGCGCTTTTCCTATTATAAGAGTTTGTTTCGGCTTGTCCTTTTCTACAAAAGGATTGGGCCACCTTGCTGCACTTTATTTACTTTTGTTACTTGTTGCTCGTTACAATCTATCTTATCACAAAACTATCTGTTACCACTTATTTCAGTACTTGCAGTGAATACCTTGCTGAAAACCGCTTATCATTTCCTTCTGCTCCTCGTTGGGTTCGACACTCTTACTTATCGAAAGGACTACGATAGATCCCCTATACTTGTGGGTCATCATAGGGTATTACACAACATCAGTGTCCCGAACCAGTATAAATCTTGTGTCCCTTTGTTCAGCGAGTTCAATGCGCCGAGCCTTAAGATAGGGGTGAGGGTGAGTGCTTGGGGGAGGAGAGATCTTCATGCGCACCCCAGTGTTCGAACCTCAAGGGTTTTGCTAGGACCCAAAATCTGACATTTGGCACGCCAGGTAGGGGCGCGCTGAAGCTTTCCTTCTGTTGATCCATGTTCCACCACTCCATCGCATCCATGTCGGACGCGCATCGAGCCCGCGCCGAGCGCTGGGCTGCCCTTGCCGCCCGTGTCGCTTAGACAGCCCCTGTCGGCGGGTGAGGGAGTCCTGGATTAAGGGGTCCTCGGGCATCCGGCCTGTTATCTATGGGCCAGACTGATGTGTTGTGAAGACATGAAGACCGAAGACTATACCCATGTCCAGATGGGACTCTCCTTGGCGTGGAAGGCAAGCTTGGCGAATAACTATGAAGATTCCATCTTATGTGACCGACTCTATGTAACCATAGACCCCCCCCCCCGGTGTCTATATAAACCGGAGGGCGTAGTCCGGAAAGGACATACTCAATACCGTAGTCATAAAGGCTAGACTTCGAGGGTTTAGCTATTACGTTCTTGTGGTAGATCAACTCTTGTTATACTCATATTCATCAAGATCAATCAAGCAGGAAGTAGGGTATTACCTCCATAGAGAGGGCCCGAACCTGGGTAAACACCGTGTCCCTTGTCTCCTGTTACCATCAACCTTAGACGCACAGTACGAGACCCCCTACCCAAGGTCCGCCGGTTTTGACACCGACATTGGTGCTTTCATTGAGAGTTCCTCTGTGCTGTCGCTGAAAGGTTTGATGGCCCCTTCAATCGTCAATAATGACGCTGTCAGCGTAGAAACTTTCCTCCCCGGATAGATCTTCATGTTCAGCGGCTTCACATTGTGGGCCAACACGTTTGGCCATGTGGAGAAGATCGAAAGCTACACCCCTGGTCATCTGGTCAGATTCGGGAGCTTGAACTATGTCGCGGACATCCGTGGAGACTTGATCTTCGCCGGATTCGATACCGCGGTAGCCGCTCTCGATCACCCCGATGATCATGACCTAAATCTGTCATCGGGCCGCATCCAGGAGATCGCTCCTATAACCGCTCTGGCCCTAGAGTCGAAGCAGGCCGCGCCATCCAAAGACGGGAGGATTAACCCCACCACGGAGGCCGCAGATTCCATGGCGTTGGAGCCACACATGGACCCGGTCCCACACGATGCCTATGCCCCTGGAACACCGGACTCGTCTCCGGCCATAGGTTCCGAACCACGCAAGCCCGCGGACGCCAAGCTTGATCGTTTATCGATCTTCGAATTCAGCGTCGCAGACATCTTCCAGCACTCGCCCCTAGGCGATGTGCTAAACTCATTAAAAAGCCTGTCCTTGGTGGAGGACTCTCAGCCGAACTATATTCGGCTCGAACTAGGGGCTGATGATGGAGAATTTTGCTTCCCACCCGCCACCCACTTCATAGCAACAGTCGAGGATTCGACCGAAACACTTGATTACGACTCCGAGAATATTGACGGCAAGGACAATGACGCTGAAGACAACAAAGACCCCGTTGATACCATCAATTAACAAGATGAACGGGACGATGGGCATGATAGCCCCGGTAAACAGGCCACGCACGAAGATTCGGAGGATGACAATTACCTTCTGCTCTCTAAGGATGACGTGACCCTCGGCGCCGAGGATTTTATCGTGCCTGAGGAAACTCATGAGCAAGAGCGCTTAAAGCGCCAACTAATAGCCACTATAAGGAGCCTGAAGAAGAAGCAGCAGCAGCTTCAAGCTGACCAAGATCTGCTTAATGATAGATGGACCGAAGTCCTAGCCGCCGAAAAATACGGCCTTTGTGGCCTAGTCAAAAGCTACCCAAAGCATAGATCGCTACCCCAGGGCGACGATAAGATGCTCGAGCCCGTACGATCATCGGACAATGCGACAGGTGGACCACAACTTGGTCCGGTTAAAGCAACAAATCAAGCTGAACAATAGACCACCCCACCTCGCCGTAAAGGCAAGAACAAAACAGCTCAAGGTTGTACATACAACCTTTAACAGGGCTGGGGTAGTAAAACAAGACACCCAAGAGCGATGTACGGATCACAAGGACACACCTCGACACGCGACGACAACCACCTATCGGACATGCAAACCTAGCCACGCCCGGGCTGAAAATCGCAAATGGACTCCGTCTGAGGTACGCCGCAGAGTGGCCCAACATAGAGGCGCCGCACACCATCTGTGCTTCACAAATGAAGTAATGGAGCATGAATTCCCAGACGGGTTCAAACCCATGAATATCGAATCATCTGATGGAACAACAGATCCCGCGGTATAGATTGAGGACTTCCTCCTCCACATCCACATGGCCCGCGGAGATGACCTTCACACAATCAAATACCTACCACTAATACTCAAAGGACCAACTCGGTACTGGTTAAAGAGTCTGCCAGAAAATTCTATTGGCAGCTGGGAGGACTTGGAGGATGCCTTTCGCAACAACTTCCAAGGAACATATGTCCGGCCAGCGGATGTAGATGACCTAAGTAACATTGTCTAGCAGCTTGGAGAGTCAACAAGGAAGCTCTGGAGCAGGTTCTTAGTTAAAAAGAACCAAATCATCGACTGTCCAGACGCGGAAGCCCTTGCGGCCTTCAAACACATCGTCCGGGATGAATGGCTTGCACGCCACCTCGGTCAAGAAGGACCTAGATCCATGACAGCCCTTACCACTCTAATGACCCACTTTTGCGCGGGAGAAGACATCTGGCTCGCTTGTAGAAGCAATAGCACCAGCGACTCGGGTACTTCGGAAATCTGAGACCGTAATGGCAAGCCACAACAAAGCAAATACAACAGTCGCAATGTTAACGAAAGATCACATGACACAGTGGTTAACGCCAGATTCAGCAATCCCAAGCCCGGTCAACCGAAAAAGCCATTCAAGGCGAACAGAGACGGACCATCCAACCTAGACAGGATACTAGACCATCCCAATAAACCAGCTAATCATACCAACAGAAGCTATTGGGTCCTCAAGCAGGCCGGCAAACTCAACCCCGACCACAAGGGAAGGGGGCCGCCAGACAATAGGGACGACGGAATGGTTCACTAGCTAAATGCAGAGGGCCGGAAGCAATTTCCCCCAAAAGATCGATCAAATCCAGAACAGAAATAGCAGTTCGGCTTCCACCACTGATACATCTCCATCGTATCTATAATTTTTGATTGTTCCATGCCAATATTATACAACTTTCACATACTTTTGGCAACTTTTTATACTATTTTTGGGACTAACATATTGATCCAGTGCCCAGTGTCAGTTTCTGTTTGTTGCATGTTTTTTGTTTCGCAGAATATCCATATCAAACGGAGTCCAAACGGGATAAAAACTGACAGAGATTTTGTTTGGAATATATATGATTTTTAGGAAGAAAAATCCACGCGAGACGGTGCCCGAGGTGGCCACGAGGTAGGGGGGCGCGCCTGCCCCCCTAGGCGCGCCCCTGACCCTCGTGGGCCACCCGTAAGGCGGTTGATGCCCTTCTTTCGCCGCGAGAAAGCTAATTTCTGGATAGAGATCGTGTTAAAATTTCAGCCCAATCGGATTTACGGATCTCCGGGAATATAAGAAACGGTGAAAGGGAAGAATCTAAAAACGCAGAAACAGAGAGAGACAGAGAGACAGATCCAATCTCGGAGGGGCTCTCGCCCCTCCCGAACCATGGAGGCCATGGACCAGAGGGGAAACCCTTCTCCCATCTAGGGAGAAGGTCAAGGAAGAAGAAGAAGGAGGGGGGCTCTCTCCCCCTCGCTTCCGGTGGCGCCAGAACGCCGCCGGGGGCCATCATCAGCACCGCGATCTACACCAACACCTACGCAATCTTCACCAACATCTCCATCACCTTCCCCCCTCTATCTACAGTGGTCCAGTCTCCCGCAACCCGTTGTACCCTCTACTTCAACATGGTGCTTTATGCTTCATATTATTATCCAATGATGTGTCGCCATCCTATGATGTCTGAGTAGATTTTTGTTGCCTATCGGTGGTTGATGAATTGCTATGATTGATTTAATTTGCTTTTGGTTATGTTACTGTCCTTTGGTGCCCATCATATGATTGCGCGCCTGGATCACACCCTAGGGTTAGTTGTATGTTGATAGGACTATGTATTGGAGGGCAAGAGTGACAGAAGCTTCAACCTAGCATAGAAATTGATGCATATGGGATTGAAGGGGGACCAATATATCTTAATGCTATGGTTGGGTTTTACCTTAATAAATGTTAGTAGTTGCGGATGCTTGCTAATAGTTCCAATCATAAGTGCATAGAATTCCAAGTCAGGGATGACATGCTAGCAGTGGCCTCTCCCACATAATACTTGCTATCGGTCTAGTAAAGTAGTCAATTGCTTAAGGGACAATTTCGCAACTCCTACCACCACTTTTCCACACTCGCTATATTTACTTTAGTTGTGTCTTCATCTAAACAGCCCCTACTTTTTATATACGTACTCTTTATTATCTTGCAAACCTATCCAACAACACCTACAAAGTACTTCTAGTTTCATACTTGTTCTAGGTAAAGCAAACGTCAAGCGTGCGTAGAGTTGTATCGGTGGTCGATAGAACTTGAGGGAATATTTGTTCTACCTTGAGCTCCTCGTTGGATTCGACACTCTTACTTATCGAAAACTGTTGCCATCCCCTATGAGGGAGTCCTGGATTAGGGGGTCTCCGGACAGCCGGACTATATTCTTTGGCCGGACTATTAGACTATGAAGATACAAGATTGAAGACTTCGTCCCATGTCCGGATGGGACTCTACTTGGCGTGGAAGGCAAGCTAGGCAATACGGATATGCATATCTCCTCCTTTGTAACCAACCTTGTGTAACCCTAGCCCTCTCCGGTGTCTATATAAACCGGAGGGTTTTAGTCCATAGGACAACAAACAATCATACCATAGGCTAGCTTCTAGGGTTTAGCCTCTCTGATCTCGTGGTAGATCTACTCTTGTACTACCCATATCATCAATATTAATCAAGCAGGACGTAGGGTTTTACCTCCATCAAGAGGGCCTGAACCTGGGTAAAACTTCGTGTCCCCTGCCTCCTGTTACCATCCGCCTAGACGCACAGTTCGGGACCCCCTACCCGAGATCCGCCGGTTTTGACACCGACATTGGTGCTGTCATTGAGAGTTCCTCTATGTCGTCGCCGTTAGGCTTGATGGCTCCTATGATCATCGATAGCGATGTAGTCCAGGGTGAGACTTTTTTCCCCGGACAAATTTTTGTATTCGGTGGCTTTGCACTGCGGGCCAATTCGCTTGGCCACCTCGAGCAGATTGAGAGCTACGCCCCTAGCCATCAGGTCAGGTTTGGAAGCTTAAACTACACGACTGATATCCGCAGAGACTTGATCTCCGACGGATTCGAGCCTCTGCCTTGTGCGTCACGCGGTTATGATGAGTACGATTTAGCTCTACCATCAGACAGTGTTCAGGAGATCGCACAGGCAGCCGTTCCGACCCTCAATTCGGAGTCAGTTGCGCCGTCCATGGATGGGTGGATGGACCCCGCCACGGAAGCCTTACCCTCATCGGCGATCGAGCCGAACATCGACCTTACTCTGCACGAGTGCCGTGTTGACAAACTGTCGGATCTCTCTCCGGCCGACTCCGAACCGCCTGTGCCCGTTCCTAGCGAATCCGATTGGGCTCCGATCATGGAGTTTACCTCCGCGGATATTTTTCAGCACTCTCCCTTTGGCAACATATTGAACTCATTAAGGTCTCTCTCCTTGTCAGGAGGATCCTAGCTGAACTATGTTCGGCAGGATTGGGATGCGGACGACAAAGAAATTCGTGGCCCGCCCACCACCCACTTAGTAGCCACTGTTGATGACTTAACCGACATGCTCGACTTTGACTCCGAAGACATCGACGGTATGGACGACGATGCGGGAGACGAAGATGAACCACTGCCCACAGGGCATTGGACAGCCACCTCATCATACGATATATATATGGTGGACACACCCAAAGAAGGCCATGGCGACGAGACAGCGGAAGATGACCCCTCCAGGAAGCAACCCAAGCGTCGACGTCAGCGGTGCCAAAGCAAAAGTGGTGATACCGACACAGGAGATAATAACACTCCGGATAGTGCCGAAGACAACAACAATCCCCTCCAGCAAGATTTAGAGCTGGAGGATGGAGGAGCCAGCCCTCCTTAGAGAGCGGCAGATGGAGAAGTGGAGGATAATAATTACATGCCCCCCTCCGAAGACGAGGCAAGCCTCGGCGATGACGAATTTGCCGTGCCAGAGGATCCCGTCGAACAAGAGCGCTTCAAGCGCCGGCTTATAGCCACGGCAAATAGCCTTAAGAAAAAGCAGCAGCAGCTTCAAGCTGATCAAGATCTGCTAGCTGATAGATGGACTGAAGTCCTCGCGGCCGAGGAATATAAACCCGAGCGCCCCTCCAAGAGTTACCCAAAATGCAGGTTGCTACCCCGACTGGAGGAAGAAGCGTATGACGCGGCTTATCGGCCACCTCGTGGCCGCGATAGAGAGGCATTCCAGCCAAAAACTCAGCCTGCTCCTCGACGCCATTCAAATAAAAAGGCATGGGGAAATATGCCAGACCTGTGAGACGTATTGGAGGACAAAGCAAAACATGCAAGATCGATCTACGGATCAGGAGGGCGCACCACTATGCGAGACGATAAACGTCACGCCAAATACAGTAAAAGTCAATCCGGCCGGGCCGAACACAGTGGGCAAGACCCATTCGAACTGCGTCACGATATAGCCCAATACAGAGGCGCCGCACACCCCCTATGCTTCACAGACGAAGTAATGGATCATCAAATCCCATAGGGTTCCAAACCCGTAAATATTGAATCATACGACGGCACAACAGATCCTGCGGTATGGATCGAGGATTTCCTCCTCCACATCCACATGGCCTGCGGCGATGACTTACACGCCATCAAATACCTCCCACTAAAGCTCAAAGGACCAGCGCGGCATTGGCTTAATAGCTTTCCTGCAGAGTCCATTAGCTGTTGGGAAGATCTGGAAGCCGCATTCCTCGACAACTTTCAGGGCACTTATGTGCGACCACCAGACGCCGATGACTTGAGCCACATAATTCAGCAGACAGAAGAATCGGCCAGACAATTCTGGACACGGTGCCTAACAAAGAAAAATCAAATCGTCGACTGTCCATATGCAGAGGCCCTAGTAGCTTTCAGGCATAACATCCGCAACGAGTGGCTTGCCCGGCACCTTGGACAGGAAAAGCCGAAATCTATGGCAGCCCTCACAACACTCATGACCCGCTTTTGTGCGGGAGAAGACAGCTGGCTGGCTCGCAGTAATAACATATAAAAAAACCATGGTACTTCGGATACCAAGGACGGCAATAGCAGGTTACGTCGCAACAAACATAAGCGCCACATTAACAGCGATAATACTGAGGATACGTTAGTCAATGCCGGATTCAAAGGCTCTAATCCCGGTCAGCAGAAAAAGCCATTTAAAAGAAGCACTCCGGGCCCGTCCAGTTTGGACGGCATACTCGATCGCTCGTGTCAAATACACTGTACCCCTGATAAGCCAGCCAACCACACCGACAGGGAATGCTGGGTGTTCAAGCAGGCCGACAAGTTAATTGCCGAAGACAAAGATAAGGGGTCACACAGCGATGGCGAAGAGGAGTCCCGGCAGTCGAACACTGGAGGACAGAAGTGGTCCCCCCCACAAGTGCGGACGGTGAACATGATATACGCAACCCACATCCCCAAGAGGGAGCAAAAGCGTGCGCTCAGGGACGTATATGCGTTGGAGCCAGTCGCCCAAAAGTTCAACCGATGGTCCTCCTGCCCGATCACCTTCGATTGCAGGGACCACCCCACTAGTATCCGTCACGGCGGATTCGCCGCACAGGTCTTAGACACAATCATTGACGGATTTCACCTAACTCGAGTCCTTATGGACGGCGGCAGCAGCCTGAACCTGCTTTACCAGGACAGAGTGCGCAAAATGGGTATAGACCCCTCAAGGATCAAACCCACAAAAATGACCTTTAAAGGCGTCATTCCAGGTGTAGAGGCCCATTGCACAGGATCAATTACACTGGAAGTGGTCTTTGGATCCCCGGATAACTTCCGAAGCGAAGAATTAATCTTTGATATAGTCCCGTTCCGCAGTGGCTATCATGGACTGCTCGGGCGAACCGCATTTGCGAGATTCAATACGGTACGGCATTATGCATACCTCAAGCTCAAGATGCCAGGACCCCGGGGGGTCATCACAGTTAGCGGAAACACAGAGCGCTCTCTCCGCACGAAGGAGCACACTGCGGCCCTCGCAGCAGAAGCGCAAAGCAGCCTCTCAAGGCAATCCACCAGTTCGGCATTTCAAGACCCGGACACCTTCAAACGCGCTCGGAGTAATCAGCAACTAGACCGCCTGGCATGGTCTGAGCTCGCGTAGCAATGCGGCCCCCACCCCGGCCCAAGCCAAACGGCAAAATTCGTGCCACGCGTACATAATTATGCATTAAAAATATCATGCGCACAGGTGGGGAGGGGGGCACAACTACGGCACGCTCCAAGACGTGTCGTAAACCGCACTAGGGGCTTCCCGCTTTGTTATTTTTCTCTTTCAGGACTTTAATCTCTAGAAACCTTGTCCGGCAGCATGATTGCCGAACACATGATGCAGCAACCAAGAGAGGCAGAAAGCTACGTCACACCATAGAACTCCCAGGTGGATTACGATAACGAGTGAAATATTTGCTTTAATACTATTCCTCAGCTTGCCCTTGGAAGGTTCATAATCCTACTTTTTTGCTTATCGCACTATCTGTATCATTCTACTTTAACGCACCTCTTTGAATAAACAACGCATAACATTACGACTATTATTGCATTCTTGTTATATATATGTGTTCATTAATGACGCCTTGCAACCGTACACTTTGGTACGGCCAACACACCAGGGGCTTAAGTACCCCACAATATGGTGTGAGAAGTTCGAACACTTTCACAAGTGTGGCACCCCGACCTTATAGCATTATATGCATCAGCTCCGAATCATGTCTTTGGTCAAATGTTGGGTTTGCCCAGCTCCTATGTTTTGGTACCTTGCGTTCCGCTCTATCGGCTAAGGTAGCGCTAGCAGAACTACTGCGATTGTGCCCCGGTTCTGCTGGGCTAAGCACCTCAGTAGAGAAAGCTAAAACTGACTGTCATGATAAGGCGAGAGACTGGTCGCTGTTCGGTGAGGTTTCGAGTCCCTAAAGACTTATGCCGCATAGAGCGAGGAGCCGGTCATGTCCAGCTTAAAGGCATGTATCGCGCCCCGAATTCGGCCTTCCGAATACCAGGGCTTCGCCAAAATTTAAAATTATAGAATTCTATGGCTAAGTGAGAGTGATAAAGCATTATTAGTCTGGTTGCCTTGTTCGCTGTGCTGAGCACCTCTCTCGAAGGACCAAAAAATGGGAACAAGAGTGCTAAGGTTTATCCCGAACACCCCAGCACTCGCGGCATGGGGGCAGAAGTCGAGGACTAGCCATCTCTTAGATTGGATAAATAGCCAAACAGAAGGTAATATTAAATTCAAACAAGCGTTGCATAGCGCATATGAAACAAGTTTACTCAAATATTACATCCTTTGAACATTCGTCCGCTACAAGACGGGCACCCTTCAGGACACCCTCATAATAAATTTCGGGGGTGCGATGCTCCTTGCCCTACGGCGGTCCCTCCTTGATCAGCTTCACGGCGTCTAGCTTGGCCCATTGCACCTTCACGCGGGCGAAAGCCCGGCGTGCACCTTCGATGCAGATAGACCGCTTGACGACCTCCAGCCGTGGGCAGGCGTCCACAAGCCGCCTCACCAGGCCGAAGTAGCTGGTCGGAAGGGCGTCGCCAGGCCAGAGCCGGACTATAAAGCCCTTCATGGCCTGTTCGGCCGCTTTGTGTAGCTCGACCAGCTGCTTCAGCTGGTCGCTCATAGGCACCGGGTGTTCGGTCCCAGTATACTGAGACCAGAACAGCTTCTCCGTTGAGCTTCCCTCCTCGGCCTGGTAAAACTGTGCGGCATCCGACACGCTGCGGGGCAAATCTGCGAATGGTCCTGGAGAGCTCCGGATTCGGGTAAGTAATAGGTAATTTACTTTCACATGCTTGCTTTGCATATAGAATGCCTTACCCGCCGCTATTTTCTTCATCGCGTCAATCTCCTGGAGGGCCTTTTGGGCTTCGGCCATGGCACTTTTCGTGCTCTCGAGGGCCGCGGCAAGCTCAGACTCTCGCTCTTCGAGTCAAGCTCCAACGCGTCGTGCTTCGTCACGAGAGCCTGGAGCTCTTGCTGCACCTTGCCCACCCGAGCCTCTTGCCTTTCCCGCTCGATGCGCTCCTTGGCCGCTTTATCTTCGGCCTCGGACAGCGCTTGCCTTAGGGTCGCCACTTCGGTCGTGGCCCTTGGCAAATTCATGATGATCCTATCATTTTGCAATCACATTCTTTTTATACATATCCATAAACTAGGTATTACTTACCTTTGTTCTCCTCGAGCTGCCTCTTGGCAAGGCCGAGCTCGTCCTTGGACACTTTAAGGTCCTGCTTCAGTGCGGTGACCTCCGCAGAAAGTGCGGCAGATGCCAGCAGCGAAGCCTGCATATGCATATTGACATACTTATATTAGACTCTTGCGATGTTGTTTGATCCTCTGTTCGGCTTTTCTTTGTGAGCACCGAACAGAGCATCAGGGGCTACTATCTATGCGGTAATATTTTTCCTATATTTTAAACACTTACCTCAAAGCCTGTTAGAAGGCTGGCATAGGCTTCAGTCAATCCGCTCTTGGCGGACTAAACCTTCTGGACCACCGCACTCATAATAGTACGGTGCTCCTTGTCGATGGAAGCGCTACGAAGCGCTCCCAGCAGATTGTCCGGTGCCTCTGGATGGACAGAGGTCACCGGCACAGGCGTCTCGCCCCTCTTGGAAGGAGGCCGCCTGCCCGAGTCCGGAACCACAGGAGGTTCCAGCGCGGTGTTCGGCTGAGGGCCGAACTCGGAGCCCTCAGGGGCCTTGTCCCCTCTCCTCCCGGAGTCTGGAAGGTTGCCTTGAGGCGCCTACGGGACTGTCTCCCCTCGACCCGGTGCCTCTTGAGACAGTACCTCGGTGTCGTCCGCAGGGCAAGGGGAGGTGGCGGTCGGAAGTGGATCGCTATCCATATCCGACGAGCCCAGGGAGCCGTCCGACAATACATCCATACGGGCTCGTGGCGGCCTGCATAATCACATTCGGCGTTAGGGAAAGCAGTGCGACAAAGGAATGCTATGAGTTACTCTGGTATCCGAATACTTATGACCTCCCCAGGGGCTTGGCCCTGGGCAACTACTCGTCTTCGCCTTCGGCGGTAGCGGTGGAACTTTCCGGAAGGAGAGTCCTTCCCTTCTTGGACCCTTCGGCCCCCCAGTTGGGGTGGCCTTCCTTTTCTTGTCTCCCCCGCCTGGAGGGGGACCATCTTCTTCTTCCTCCTTGTGGGGTCAAAACCGGTGGATCTCGGGTAGGGGGTCCCAGACTATGCGTCTAGGCCGGATGGTAACAGGAGGCAGGGGACATGAAGTTTTACCCAAGTTCGGGCCCTCTCGATGGAGGTAAAACCCTACGTCCTGCTTCATTAATATTGATGATATGGGTAGTACAAGAGTTGATCTACCACGAGATCAGAGAGGCTAAACCCTAGAAGCTAGCCTATGGTATGATTGTTGATGTGTATGTTGTCATACGGACTAAAACCCTCCGGTTTATATAGACACCGGATAGGGTTAGGGTTACATAGAGTCGGTTACAATGGTAGGAGATCTGAACATCCGTATCACCAAGCTTATCTTCAATGCCAAAGAAAATCCCTTCCGGACACGGGACGGAGTCTTCAATCTTATATCTTCATAGTCCAGGAGTCCGGCTTGAAGGTATAGTTCGGCTATCCAAACACCCCTAATCCAAGACTCCCTCAGTAGCCCCTGAACCAGGCTTCAATGACGATGAGTCCGGCGCGCAAATTGTCTTTGGCATTGCAAGGCGGGTTCCTCCTCCAAGTACTTCATAGAAGATTTTGAACACAAAGATAGTGTCCGGCTCAGCAAAATAAGTTTCCACATACTGCCATAGAGAGAATAATATTTATACAAATCTAATCTGCTGACGTATTCCGTGGTGCGACACGCCACGGCCAAGCCTTTATCCGAGTCGTTTAATTACCCACCTCAGCGTGTTATGCGAGGTGGTTTCCCTGGCACGTCTTGTTAAAGCAGAGATCGTGTCCCCTTATTACGGGATTCTCATCAATACGGGCGTGGGTAACCCAACCGCTTCTAGGACTCCTAGATCATAGGCAAGTCCAAATGGACACGGGGAGGACGCTTGATATCCACCCTCTTTATAAAGGGTCAAAGCTTTTACTTTTCCCTCCCGTGCTCAATCGAATCCTTCCCCCGCCTCAAGCTCAAATGCCCAAAGCTCAGGTCAGGTGCTCCGAACCTTCAGTCATGTCCAGATCTAGCCTTCAAGGCCGATGGATGCCCTCCTCCGTCACGGAAGAAGACATCAAAAAGTTGAGGGAGGCCAGGTATCTGACCGCCGAAATATCGCATCGGCTGCCTCCCCGGGGGCAGGCCGTCCCCTCTCCCAAACCCAACGAGAGAGTTGTGTTCGTCCCCCACTTCCTTCGCGGTCTAGGTTTTGCACTGTATCCTTTCGTCAGGGGCTTGATGTTTTATTACGGGCTAGATTTCCATGATCTAGCTCCGGACTCCTTCCTGAATATCATGACTTCTGTTGTCGTATGCGAGGCCTTCCTCCGGGTTACCCCCCACTTTGGCTTATGGCTCAAGACCTTTGAAGTAAAGCCGACGGTGATCGAAGGGCAACATGCAGAGTGTGGAGGCGCCTCAATACGCAAGATGACGGGAGCTCCGTGGCCCAAAGGTTCCATCCTAGAGGTGTCTGCATTGTGGCAATAGGAGTGGTTCTACATCACGACTCCTAGAAGTGCCAAGTGGGCGGCCGCCCCCGTTTTTCGCCCTCCACCATGACTGATGTCATGGATCAGCAGAGGACTGAGCTGGGGTCCAGCCAAGGACGTGCCTTTACTACAAAGCCGCATTCGAGATCTTTTCAACGGAGATCTCAGTTTGGTCGCGGTAATACAAGTTATGCTGGTTCGTCAAGTCCAGCCTTGCAAACGTCGGCCCCTTTGCTTGTGGGAGTTCAATCCCGAGGGTCCGCGTATAGTTTCCGGAAATCACCGAGGACGTGGGCCTGAGCAATAACCGTGCCGCCGAACAGGTAAAGAATCTTCCGGCCGAACATATTATCTTTCCTTCATTACGAAGTTATTTCTAAGAGTTTGCCTTTTCGACCAGGATTGGCTAACAAAGGCGAAGTTGATTCGGTGTTCGGCCCCCCTCCCTGAGGGTTTGGAGAATCCGATATTCGAAAAGATGCTCCAGACCGCACCTTGCCCGGATCCCTTGAAGGAAGATACTGTGGAGGGTAATGCGGGCGGACGCGGGCCCCCAATGCTGCCTATTCTAACCGAGGGAGCGAGCGTCTCCGTGAAGGAAGACGACCGGAGGAGGAAAAGGACTGCGCCCAGGAATTCGGAAGCCGAAGCTTCCAAATGGGAGAAGAAATCTTCCACCGGGGCCCCTACCTTGGGGGGCGGTGCTGCCGCACAAAGTCCGCGGGGGGATCAATTCTCCCGGGAGTCGTAAGTGACCCGAAAACTTTAATAGTACACATATGCCATCTTTTTCTTCTGAGAAAATAACCACCGCATATATTTGTGCAGTTTGGGCCTTAGCCCCTCTCAAATGAGCTCGTCTTCGGGGGATCTTCTTCCAGAGATGATGGAGAGCGAGACGCCTCCTCCGGACTCCTCCGCTCCGGAAGCGGGCGACCCTGAAGTGTCCTTGCGGAGGGCCTCTCCGAGTGCGGAGAGGCCAGAAGGTGATCCAACTGATCCCCAAGGCTCCCAGTGTCCGGCTCCCGAAGAGGGTAGACAAAAGAGTCCGGCGCCGTCTAGTGTGCGATCGGACGTTCTGCGGGAGTTGGTGGGGCGAGCGGCCATCTCAGATGATCACCGTGTGTTGATGAATATGGTGATGGAGAGGATATCGTCCGCCGAAAGCGGATTGCATGAAGCTTTTATGAGTCTACTGACAGGCTTTGAGGTACGCAAAAAGGAATGTGTAATAGTCCTGCACATGTTAGGTGTGCCCTGTGTAGACAGTAGCCCCTAAGACTCTGGTTGTCGTCGGAAACGATGATGAACGGAGGATCATACACCCAGGTAATAACCATACTGCCTTTATGTGCAGGAGACGGAAGCTCCGGTGGCCAGCCGGACTAGCCAGTTTGCCCGTTTAGAACTGCAGTTGGATGCGGCAGATGCCGACATCGAGCTTGTTAACAGAAGGCTTGACGAGGCGCAGGGTAAGTATCCTTGTCTGGTAAACACCACATAGGAAGAGTATGATGCTAGTGTTTTTAACATGTTATTACTGCAAATGGAGCTGCCACTATTGAAGCCTTGCGGGCGGAACTTTCCCGAGCCAAGGAACAAGCAAGATTGTGTAATGCGGCTACTTTGAAGGCGGCCGAAGAGTTGCGGGCCGAGAAGGCCTCACATGGCGAGAGCCGGAAGAAGATGGCCAATATGGCCATAGAATTAAAAGCCGCTGTAGACCGTTGCCGGGCTCTTGAAAAGGAAAACCAGGCGAAGGCATCGGACCTTGAGAAGGCTGCTGTAATGGGAAAAGACCTCTGCTCTGCTATGAGGGCAAAGAAGGAGGAACTGCGCGAAGCCGGGGATATTGTAGCCGGGAAGTCCTTTATGCTGCAGAGGAAGTATGGAGATCCACGGTATGCCCCTCTGGATCGGCTGTGGAGTTCGGAGGATGCGTATATGGATTTGGCGGCGAGCGCTGCCGATGCGGCCAAGTACTTCCAGAGTCAGACGGACCGTGAAGTAGACCAGCTGTTTTGGAAGCAATTCCTTTCTCTCGAGCGTCCGCTTTCATTGACGGACCAATTAGCCGAATGGGCCGAACTAAATAGGTTGTCCGGACTCTCCATGAGGTCTGTTGTGGATCAACTATGGCCCGGAAGGTCAAAACCGAGTAGCTATTTCAGCATGGTGCAGCAGGTCCTCGATGTGGTGCCGCGCATAAATGCGATGAAGAGGTCGGCATGCATAGAAGGCGCACGGATGGCCTTTGCCCGTGCTAAAGCATACTGGGCCGAGATGGATGCTACCACTGTTGCAGCACAGGATTCGGCCATAGGTCGAAGGGCTGCTGAGCACTACTTTGAGGAAGTTCTTGGGGGTGCTCGTTTTATAGAGACCCAGTGCTCAAAAAATATTATGTTTGAATGACATGTAATCTCATTGTAAGCGAAATGCTTTTTAAATTTTTATGAGGCTACTTTTATACTTTTGCCTGAAAGTAATGTGATGCCTCCTGGGCGGCCGTTTATGTATACATGTGTATAACCTGAAAGATTGCAGTCGTCGGCTTCAACCCCCATGCATATAATGCGGAGGTGTTCGCAGAAACACGTGTTCACACTTAACCCAACGTCTTGGTCCTATTAAGGAGGTGATAGCGGAGCGAGCGAGGCAAGCGGACTATAATGCTTTAACACTTTCACTTAGCCATAGGAGTTTGACAGTGGGGCTACTAGATAGCCCCTGGTGGCTCCGCACTCTCCCGATCCCGGGGTGCGTATATGCCTGGCCGGAAAGCGGCCCTTCGTTAAGGCAGAGGAATTCTAATATTCCCATGGGTCATCGAGTGGTTGACCAGTCTCACGCTAGATCATGACAGTCAGTTTTCGGCTTTCTCTACTGAGGCGCTCATCCGGATGAACCAGGGCACAATCGCAGTAGTTCTCCTAGTGCTACCTTAGCCGGTAAAGCGGAACGTAAGGCACGAAAACACAGGAGCCGAGAAAACCCAACATTTGACCAAAGACAATGATTCGGAGCTGATGCATATAGGGCCAAACTCGCGACGCCGAACACTCCCTAAGGTATTCGATCTTTGTGGTATAAACCGGGCCTGAAGAATGGCCTTTGTAAGAAGCCCCTTGTGTCCAGGTACGTGCATTGTTCTGGCGTGGGCACATGCCAAGACGTTAGCATCTTTCTCAATGGTGGATATGTACCAACAAGAGACAGTAAAAAAGGTTTACGCAGGGTCTTAATCTAAAAAGAATCCTTGGGTCGGGTCCCTGCTGCACGTCTACGCCTGTGTCTCCGTTGTGCCGTATCCTGGACGGGTGTAGCACGATGATCATCTGTAAAAGATAGGAATTTAGGTAAAAAGGTTATCGTGCAAAAGGATAGTTTTCTAAAGAAACCATGTATAATTCAAGATAAGAAGAAATCGCCACTCGTCTGGGTGCGTTGAGCCCCTTGTACTTTTGAAAGATAGGGGTGTGACCGTTTATTTGATATGAGTAGCGGCGACGGACTTGGTTAGTTGTGTCTGAGGTCTTGGCGACCTATTGGATGCTTTTGCTGGTCCGGGCGCCTTTAGTGTGCGGCTGCCAAGGCAGCCTCACTCTCTTCGGCACGCAGATATCGCTTGATACTTCTGTGCACTGAAATGATGCCACATGGACCGGGCATCTTGAGTGTTAGGGAGGCGTAGTGTGGTATTGCATTAAAGCGAGCGAAAGCTTCGCGTCCGGGTAGTGCTTGATAGCCACTTTTAAACGGAGCGATGTGGAAAGTTAAATGCTCGTGACGGAAGTTATCGGGGGAGCCGAATATAACTTGTAGTAGGAGGGAGCCCGTACAATGAGCCCCTGGGCCTGGCGTTACACCTTTAAAGGTAGTATTGCTATGGCGAATTTGTGTTGGGTCTAACCCCATCCCGCGGATTGTATCCTGATATATTAGGTTTAGGCTACTACCGCCATCCATCAGGACTCGTGTGAAGTGGTATCCGCCAATTACTGGGTCTAATACCAGTGCAGCCCATCCTGCGTGCCGGATAATTGATGCGTAATCACGATAGTCGAAGGTGATCGGTTGAGACGACCAGTGGCGGGACTTCGTGGTGACAAGCACTTGGGTATATTTTTCAGGGAGTGCCTCATTGTTTTTTCTCTTGATCATGTGTAACACGTTTACTGTTTTGACTTCGGGTGGAAATTTCTTTTGTTCCCCCTTGTCTTGCTTGGGAGGTTCGTCCTCGTCTTCACTTGGTGTATCTTCCCCCTTGTGTATGGCGTTAAGCTTGCCGGACTGCTTGAAGACCCAACATTCTCTGTGGGTATGATTAGCACGTTTGCTAGAGGTACTATGGATCTGACATACTAGGTCCAGAATTTTGTTGAGGCTGGACAGTTCATCCCTGGTGCCTTTGGAGGGCGGCTTTTGGTTTGGCCGAGGGACTTTGAATCCGGTATTTACTGCCGTGCCCTTCATGATGTCTTCTTTATTTTGGCGTTTGTTATTGCTGTTGCGCCGTGATTTCCCGTTTCCATCTCTAACTTCAGATGTACTGGGGTCGATGGTGCTGCATCTGGCTAGCCAGCTGTCCTCACCCGCGCAAAAGCGGATCATGAGGTTTGTTAATGCGGCCATCGTTCTTGACTTGTTTTGGCCGAGGTGTCTGGCGAGCCATTTGTCGCGGACGCTGTGCTTGAAAGCCGCTAAGGCTTCGGCGTCCGGACAGTCGACAATCTGGTTCATTTTAGTAAGAAACCTATTCCAAAGCTTTCGGGCTGACTCTCCAGGCTGTTGAGTTATGTGGCTCAGGTCGTCCGCATCCGGAGGTCGGACATAAGTCCCTTGAAAGTTTGCCCGAAAGGCGTCTTCGAGCTCTTCCCAACTTCCAATTGAGCTTTCGGGGAGTCCTTTGAGCCAGTGACGAGCTGTCCCTTTGAGTTTGAGAGGTAAGTACTTGATGGCATGGAGATCATCCCCTCAAGCCATATGTATATGAAGGATATAGTCCTCAATCCAGACCCCAGGGTCTGTTGTTCCGTCGTGTGCCTCTATGTTTACGGGCTTGAATCCCTCTGGAAATTCATGGTCCAGCACCTCATCGGTGAAACATAGGGGGTGTGCGGCACCCCTGTAGCTGGGTGTGCCGCGTTGTTCGGATGTTTGTTGTGTTGCATTGTATGCTGGGGCGCGCTCGCATGGTCCATAGATGGATCTTTGTTGCACCGTCCTTTGGGTGCGATCCCTCGCATGGGTCGCGTGTTGTATTGTGAGCGGCGTTGAATGTCGTTCTGTGGTGGTAGAGGGGTCGTCTATCCGACCGGGTGGCTGCTTTGATATTTGGTTGCGGGGGGTCTGAGGCCTCCTCATCGAATTCGGGTAACAGCTTCCGCTTTGGGTAGCTCTTGGAGGGGCGATTGTCGCCGTACCTTGCTACAGTGTTGAGTATTTTGCTCCATCTGAATTGGAGCGTGTTTTGCGCGGCCTTGTGCCTCCGCTTCTGCTTTTTGAGGCTCCTTGCGGTGGCAACGAGCCTTTTACGGGCATTTTGCTGCTCCGAGTGCCTGTCCAGCGTTATGTCGTCCGGACCATTATCATTGATAGGATTTGTTTCTTCGGTTTGATTATCCGGATTGCCATTGTCTAGCAGCGGTTCGCCCTGCTCCAGCGCTGGATCAGTGTGATCGCTATTTCTGTCGAGGCGGGATTTGGGGCGGCGCTTGCGTCGCCGCTTTGACTGCTTTTCGAGGGAACAATCCTTCGGTGCGTCCTTCCGCTCCTCGCCGTCATCTTTGGGTGCGTCCACCATGTATACGTCATATGACGAGGTGGCATCCTAGGGCTCGATAGGCGCTGATTCTTCATCGTCTCCTTCATCGGCGTCCATACCGTCCATGTCGTCAGAGTTGAAGTTGAGCATGTCGGTTAAATCATCAATAGTGGCTGACAAGTGGGTGGCGGGTGGGCTTTGAATTTCTTCGTCGTCCGAATCCCCTCCTTGCTGACCGTAGTCCGACCAGGGTTCTCCTGATAGAGAGAGAGACTTCAGTGACTTCAGGATATCGCCGAAAGGCGAGTGCTAAAAGACATCTGCGGCCGTGAACTCCATGATCGGCGCCCAATCGGATTCGCTCGGCAGGGGCGCGAAGAGTTCGGAGTCCGGCAAAGAATCCGGCTCCATGGAGTCACAAGTCTTACAGAGTACGGGGCTGGTGTTCGGCTCAACCGCCATTGGGATCGCAGCCCCCGAGGCGGCGTCCAACCGCCCATCCTCGATCGGCACAGTCGGCTCCAAACTAGGGGTCGGAGCCGATGCGGGTGTGGCCTCCAGGGCACTGTTCGGCGGTAGAGCTAGATCATGCTCGTCATGACAGTGCAGCGCGCTCGGCAGTGGTTCGAATCCGTCGAAGATCAAGTTCCCGCGGATGTCGGCCGTGTAGTTTAAACTTCCGAATCTGACCTGACGGCCAGGGGCGTAGCTTTCGATCTGCTCTAGATGGACAAGTGAATCGGCCCGTAGTGCAAAGCCACCAAAGACGAAGATCTGTCCGGGGAGGAAGGTCTCACCCTGGACTGCATCGCCATTGATGATCATAGGAGCCATCGGGCCTGACGGCGACGGCACAGAGGAACTCTCAATGAAAGCACCAATGTCGGTGTCAAAACCGGCGGATCTCGGGTAGGGGTCCCGGACTGTGCGTCTAGGCCGGATGGTAACAGGAGGCAGGGGACACGAAGTTTTACCCAGGTTCGGGCCCTCTCGATGGAGGTAAAACCCTATGTCCTGCTTGATTAATATTGATGATATGGGTAGTACAAGAGTTGATCTACCACGAGATCAGAGAGGCTAAACCCTAGAAGCTAGCCTATGGTATGATTGTTGATGTGTATGTTGTCCTACGGACTAAAACCCTCCGGTTTATATAGACACTGGATAGGGTTAGGGTTACATAGAGTCGGTTAGAATGGTGGGAGATCTGAACATCCGTATCGCCAAGCTTGTCTTCCATGCCAAGGAAAATCCCTTCCAGACACGGGACGGAGTCTTCAATCTTGTATCTTCATAGTCCAGGAGTCCGGCTTGAAGGTATAGTTCGGCTATCCGAACACCCCCTAATCCAGGACACCCTCACTTCTCGTCTTCGGGGGAGGAGTGTGCCGCAGAGTCATCGGACGGTGAGTCCAATGACGCCTGACGTCGGGAACTCTTTCAGGTTCCCTTGGCCTTCTTGGTCTTCTCCGGCACCGTGTAAGGAGCCGGAGCCAGCATCTTCGCCAGGAGAGCGTCTGCTGGGCCTTCGGGCAAAGGAGCCGGATAGTCGATCTGTCCAGCCGTCTCCTGCCAGGCCTGTCAAAGGTACGGGAGCTTAGATCCCGCATAGAGTCAAACTATGAAAAACAAGTATCCGGTGAGAGGTAAAACAGCTTATCGTGCTAGGTTGGCGCTTCGCGCAGAATCAGCGGTCCTCGGTAGTGGGAGGGGGAACCTCGGCACTCTTGAATAGAACCTTCCAGGCTTCTTCGTGAGTTGTGTCGAAGAGCCTGTTCAGAGTTCGGCGCTGGGCTGGGTCTAACTCCCACAAGTTGAAAGCCCGCTGTTGGCATGGGAGGATCCAGCGGATGAGCATGACCTAGACTACGTTGACGAGTTAGAGCTTCTTGTTCACCATGTTTTGAATACATGTTTGGAGTCCGGTCAGCTCTCCCGAACTACCCCAGGACAGGCCCTTCTCTTGCCAGGAGGTGAGCCACGTGGGGAAGCCAGATCGGAACTCGGGGCCGCTGCCCATTTAGGGTCACGTGGCTCGGAGATGTAGAACCACCCCGACTGCCACCCCTTTATGGTCTCCACGTAGGAGCCCTCGAGCCATGTGACATTGGGCATCTTTCCCACCATGGCGCCTCCGCACTCCGCCTGGCGGCCGCACACTACCTTCAGCTTGACGTTGAAGGTCTTCAGCCATAAGCCAAAATGGGGCTTGATGCGGAGGAAGGCCTCGCAAACGACGATAAACACCGAGATGTTGAGGATGAAGTTCGGGGCCAGATCATGGAAATCCAGGCTGTAATAGAACATGAGCCCCCAGACGAATGGGTGGAGAGGGAATCCCAGTCCGTGGAGGAAGTGGGTAAGGAACACTACCCTCTCATGGGGCCTGGGGGTGGGGATGAGCTGCCCCTCCTCTGGGAGCCGGTGCGCGATGTCGTCGGGCAGGTATCCGGCTCTCCTCAGCTTCTTGATGTGTCCCTCCAGGACGGAGGAGACCATCCACCTGCCTCCCGCTCCGGACATGGTCGGAGAAGGTTGAGGTGGGAAATGCGGACTTGGGCGCTGGAGCTCGAGTGTGCGAAAGTGGATGAGCAAAGGAGGAAGAAGGCATGGATGAAAAGGTGAATCTTTATCCCTTTATATGGGCGGCCGAAACTATGGGCCCGCACTAGCCTGGTAAAACTCGCTTATCCCCCAAGCGTCGGAATCGATGGCGCGGTTGGGTTACCCACGCCCGTATTGATGAGAATCCCGTGATAAGGGGACACAATCTCTGCTTTGACAAGACGTGTCAAAAAACTGCCTCGCGTTATGTGCGGGGCTAGTTAAAGGAAACGGTTCGAATAATAACCGGGCCATGGCATAAGGTCGTGTTGCCAAAACAAGTCAGCAAATTAGATTTGTGGAAATATTATTCTCTCTACAGTGGTATGTGGAACTTATTTTGCAGGGTCGGACACTATCCTTGTATTCAAATTCTTCTGTGATGTATTCGGAGGAGGAACCCGCCTTGCAATGCCGAAGACAATACTGCGCGCCGGACTCATCGTCATTGAAGCCTGGTTCAGGGGCTACTGAGGGAGTCCTGGATTAGGGGGTCTCCGGACAGCCGAACTATATTCTTTGGCCGGACTGTTAGACTATGAAGATACAAGATTGAAGACTTCATCTCGTGTTCGGATGGGACTCTACTTGGCGTGGAAGGCAAGCTAGGCAATACGGATATGCATATCTCCTCCTTTGTGACCGACCTTGTCTAACCCTAGCCCTCTCCGGTGTCTATATAAACTAGAGGGTTTTAGTACGTAGGACAACACACAATCATACCATAGGCTTGCTTCTAGGGTTTAGCCTCTCTGATCTCGTGGTAGATCTACTCTTGTACTACCCATATCATAAATATTAATCAATCAGGACGTAGGGTTTTACCTCCATCAAGAGGGCCCGAACCTGGGTAAAACTTCGTGTCCCCTGCCTCCTGTTACCGTCCGTCTAGACGCACAGTTCGGGACCCCCTACCCGAGATCCGCCAGTTATGACACCGACACACTATACTTGTGGGTTATCTAGACCTTTTTCTGGCGCCATTGCCGGGGAGCAATAGCGTGGGGTGAATATTCTCGTGTGTGCTTGTTTGCTTTATCACGAAGTAATTTTTATTTGTTGTTCTTAGTTGTTCTCTACCTTTTGTTATGGATATGGAACACGAAATACCAAAAAAATTAGGTGTACTTGCTACTCATGGAGATGGGGAACCTCCTAAAACCCTCGATGCTGGTTATGTGAAAAATATTATGTACTACTTTAAGAATCCTGAGAAAACCCCATTCAATTATGTAATGGGAGTAATGTTGGATCAACGTGAATACTTTAGGGTTTATCGCTTGACACAAAAAGGGAAACTATTATGGGATCAAATTCATATATTGAATTGGTATTCTAGGCAACTATGCTTGAGATATGATTATACTTGTTGCTCTAAGGTGAAGGCTCCACACCTTCCCTTTTCATGTGAATTTAATGATAATGAAACCTTAGCTTCTTATGCTAATGGTATATATGATTACTATGATGTTCAACAAAGAGAAGAATTAGTTGCTTTTAAGGGTGCTTACGAAATTGCTTCTTTGATTGAAAAGTATGATGCTACTGTTTACAAATCTGAAAATTTTGCCATATTTAAATATTGTTATGATAATTATGCTTATAATGCCTATGTTGAACTATATATTGAGGACTACTCCGCTGTCCAAGAAGAGACTAATATTTTGCAGGAGTCTATGGAAGAAGAAATTTATGAAACGGTGAGCTCATTGGATGAAAAAGATGATGAGAAGATCGAAGAACAAAAGGACGAAGAGCGGATTAGCTACCCGTGCCCACCTTCTAATGAGAGTAACTCTTCAACTCATACATTGTTTAATTTCCCTTCATGCTTACCGGAGGATGATTGCTATGATGATTGTTATGATCCCGTTGATTCTTTTGAAATATCCCTTTTGGATGATGCTTGCTATGATTGTGGCCAAGATGCCAATATGAATTATTCTTATGGAGATGAACTTGCTATAGTTCCTTATGTTAAACATGAAATTGTTGCTATTGCATACACGCACGGTAGTCCTATTATCTTTTTGAATTCAACCGACTACACTATATCGGAGAAGTTTGCACTTATTAAGGATTATATTGATGGGTTGCCTTTTACCGTTGCACATGACGATTTTCATGAATATAATATGCATGTGCTTGCTGCTCCTACTTTCAATTATTATGAGAGAGGAACTATATCTCCACCTCTCTATGTTTCCAATATGATAAAATTGCAAGAAACTGTTTATACTATGCATTGGCCTTTACTATGTGTGCAAGAATTGTTCTTTTATGACATGCCTATGCATAGGAAGAGAGTTAGACTTTGTCATTGCATGATATATGTTACTTTGTGCTCACTACTAAATTACAAATCATTGTTAATTAAAATTGGCTTTGATATACCTTGGGATCCGGGTGGATTCATTACTTGAGCACTATATGCCTAGCTTAATGGCTTTAAAGAAAGCGCTACCAGGGAGACAACCCGGAAGTTTTAGAGAGTCATTTATTTCTGTTATGTGCTTTTATAAAGTTTATAAATAAAAATAATGTGCCAAGGTTTGCCTTTAGGATGTTTACATTTGCTTGATGGTTTGTATGGTGCAGGACAGAAACTTTAGCTGTAGTGCGTGATTTTACATTTTTAGCTGGAATGTCAAATGGTTCTGATTCCTTTTGTAATGTCTTCCTATAAATTGTTTTTATTTTTACTAATTTTGGTAGAATTTTTCAAGTATCAGAAGTATGGTGAATGTTCAGATTATTACAGACTGTTCTGTTTTAGACAGATTCTGTTTTTGATGCATAGTTTGCCTGTTTTGATGAAACTATCAATTTATATTAGTGGATTAAGCCATGAAAAAGTTATATTACAGTAGACACAATGCAAAAATAAAATATGAATTGGTTTGAAACAATACTTAGAGTAGTGATTTTCTTTATTATACAAACGGATCTTACCGAGTTTTCTATTGAAGTTTTGTGTGGATGAAGTGTTCGATGATCGAGAAGGTCTCGATGTGAGAAGAATGAAGAGAGGCAAGAGCTCAAGCTTGGGGATGCCCGAGGCACCCCAAGTAAATATTCAAGGAGACTCAAGCGTCTAAGCTTGGGTATGCCCCGGAAGGCATCCCCTCTTTCTTCAACAAGTATCGGTATGTTTTCGGATTCGTTTTGTTCATGCGATATGTGCAATCTTGCAGCGTCTTTTGCATTTAGTTTTCATTTTTATTTTATGCACCATGCTGGTATGAGATAGTACTTGGTTGATTTATAGAATGATCTATGCACTTCACTTATATCTTTTGAGTATGGCTTTATAGAATGCTTCATGTGCTTCACTTATATCATTTGAAGTTTGGATTGCATGTTTCTCTTGACATAGAAAACCGCCATTTGTAGAATGCTCTTTTGCTTCACTTATATTTGTTAGAGCGTGGGCATACTTTTTGTAGAAAGAATTAAACTCTCTTGCCTCACTTATATCTATTTAGAGAGATGACAGGAATTGGTCATTCACATGGTTAGTCATAAAATCCTACATAAAACTTGTAGATCACTGAATATGATATGTTTGATTCCCTGCAATAGTTTTGCAATATAAAGATGGTGATATTAGAGTCATGCTAGTGGGTAGTTGTGGATTAGTAGAAATACTTGTGTTGAGGTTTGTGATTCTCGTAGCATGCACGTATGGTGAACCATTATGTAACGAAGTCGGAGCATGATTTATTTATTGATTGTCTTCGTTATGAGTGGCGGTCGGGGACGAGCGATGGTCTTTTCCTACCAATCTACCCCCCTAGGAGCATGCGCGTAGTACTTTGTTTCGATGACTAATAGATTTTTGCAATAAGTATGTGAGTTCTTTATGACTAATGTTGAGTCCATGGATTATACGCACTCTCACCCTTCCACCATTGCTAGCCTCTCTAGTACCACGCAACTTTCATCGGTACCTTAAACCCACCATATATCTTCCTCAAAACAGCCACATACCTACCTATCATGGCATTTCCATAGCCATTCCAAGATATATTGCCATGCAACTTCCATCATCATCATATACATGACTTGAGCATTCATTGTCATATTGCTTTGCATGATCGTAAGATAGCTAGCATGATGTTTTCATGGCTTGTCCATTTTTTTTATGTCATTGCTACGCTAGATCACTGCACATCCCGGTACACCGCCGGAGGCATCCATATAGAGTCATACTTTGTTCTAGACATCGAGTTGTAATATTGAGTTGTAAGTAAATAAAAGTCTGATGATCATCATTATTAGAACATTGTCCCATGTGAGGTTATCAATATAAAAGTGGCCAAAGAAGCCCCCCCAAAAAAGAGAGAGGCCAAAGAAGCCTACAAAAAAAGAAAAAAAAGAAAAAAATGAGAGAAAAAGAGAGAAGGGGCAATGTTACTATCCTTTTACCACACTTGTGCTTCAAAGTAGCACCATGTTCTTCATATAGAGAGTCTCTTGAGTTATCACTTTCATATACTAGTGGGAATTTTTCATTATTGAACTTGGCTTGTATATTCCAACGATGGGCTTCCTCAAATGCCCTAGGTCTTCATGAGCAAGCAAGTTGGATGCACACCCACTTAGTTTCAGTTTGAGCTTTCATATACTTATAGCTCTAGTGCATCCGTTGCATGGCAATCCCTACTCACTCACATTGATATCTATTGATGGGCATCTCCATAGCCTGTTGATACGCCTAGTTGATGTGAGACTATCTTCTCCTTTCTGTCTTCTCCACAACTACCATTCTATTCCACCTATAGTGCTATGTCCATGGCTCACGCTCATGTATTGCGTGAAAGTTGAAAAGGTTTGAGAACGTCAAAGGTATGAAACAATTGCTTGGCTTGTCATCGGGGTTGTGCATGATGTGAGTATTTTGTGTGAAGAAGATGGAGCATAGCCAGACTATATGATTTTGTAGGGATAACTTTCTTTGGCCTTGTTATTTTGAAAAGACATGATTGCTTTATTAGTAGGCTTGAAATATTATTGTTTTTATGTCAAATGATAGACTATTGCTTTGAATCACTCGTGTCTTAATATTCATGCCATAATTAGATATGTGATCAAGTTTATGTTAGGTAGCATTCCACATCAAAAAATTATCTTTTTTTATCATTTACCTACTCGAGGACGAGCAGGAATTAAGCTTGGGGATGCTCATACGTCTCCATCGTATCTATAATTTTTGATTGTTCCATGCCAATATTCTACAACTTTCATATACTTTTGGCAACTTTTTATACTATTTTTGGGACTAACATAATGATCCAGTGCCCAGTGCCAGTTCCTGTTTGTTGCATGTTTTTTGTTTCGCAGAATATCCATATCAAACGGAGTCCAAACGGAATAAAAACCGACAGAGCTTTTTTTGGAATATTTATGATTTTTGGGAAGAAAAATCCACGCGAGACGGTGCCCGAGGTGGCCACGTGGTAGGGGGGCGCGCCCCTGACCCTCGTGGGCCACCCGTAAGGCGGTTGATGCCCTTCTTTCGCCGCGAGAAAGCTAATTTCTGGATAGAGATCGTGTTAAAATTTCAGCCCAATTGGAGTTACGGATCTCCGGGAATATAAGAAACGGTGAAAGGGAAGAATGTGAGAACGCAGAAACAGAGAGAGACAGAGAGACAGATCCAATCTGGGAGTGGCTCTCGCCCTTCCCGAGCCATGAAGGTCATGGACTAGAGGGGAAACCCTTCTCCCATCTAGGGAGAAGGTCATGGAAGAAGAAGAAGGAGGGGGGCTCTCTCCCCCTCGCTTCCGGTGGCGCCGGAACGCCGCCGGGGGCCATCATCATCACCGCGATCTACACCAACACCTACGCCATCTTCACCAACATCTCCATCACCTTCCCCCCTCTATCTACAGCGGTCCACTCTCCCGCAACCCGCTGTACACTCTACTTCAACATGGTGCTTTATGCTTCATATTATTATCCAATGATGTGTCGCCATCCTATGATGTCTGAGTAGATTTTCGTTGTCCTATCGGTGGTTGATGAATTGGTATGATTGATTTAATTTGCTTGGGGTTATGTTGCTGTCCTTTGGTGCCCATCATATGATTGCGCGCGTGGATCACACCCTAGGGTTAGTTGTATGTTGATAGGACTATGTATTGGAGGGCAAGAGTGACAAAAGCTTCAACCTAGAATAGAAATTGATGCATACGGGATTGAAGGGGGGGCAATATATCTTAATGCTATGGTTGGGTTTTACCTTAATGAACGTTAGTAGTTGCGGATGCTTGCTAATAGTTCCAATCATAAGTGAATAGAATTCCAAGTCAGGGATGACATGCTAGCAGTGGCCTCTCCCACATAATACTTGCTATCAGTCTAGTAAAGTAGTCAATTGCTTAAGGGACAATTTCGCAACTCCTACCACCACATTTCCACCAATTTCGCAACTCTTTATTATCTTGCAAACCTATCCAACAACACCTACAAAGTACTTCTAGTTTCATACTTGTTCTAGGTAAAGCGAACGTTAAGCGTGTGTAGAGTTGTATCGGTGGTCGATACAACTTGAGGGAATATTCATTCTACCTTTAGCTCCTCATTGGGTTCGACACTCTTACTTATCGAAAACTGTTGCGATCCCCTATACTTGTGGGTTATCAACCACCCATCTCATATACATGATGAAGCTATACCGCGCATATATAACTACGCAATTAAGATACCATGGGCATCGGTGGAAGCACAATACAGACAAGTCTGCAAACATTCTAGGAACATTTTTTATATAGTTTCCTTCTTTTTGCATTCTTCAATACTTCTTAAAAGCAGGTTGCGGAAAGGAGAAACACCTAAGACCGACTCCATCGGAGTTCAGATCTATACACTCGCCTACGGGGCTACTTCCTCCAAGGATTGCCCTCGCTGAGGACAGGCGGCGCAGACGTGCGGCAGGAGGTCCAAAATAAACTTTTGTAGACCGCACTCTCCTTTTTTTAGAGCCCGTAACATACTTTTTTCCTCTGCCTTCGACCCAGGGCATATCAAATGACCGAGGTCGTGGCATATATATATATATATATATATATACACACACACATACACAGTCCGTCTATTTTGATAATATTATCAGAATAGTTATTCTGATAACACTTCCGCACTGCATGATTAACGCGAGGGCACTGCACTTTCTTTGGTACTGTTTTCGCTCTAATTTTTTAACCGTTTATCGGAACGAGGCGTGTAATATACCGTTGGAAAGCTACGAATTAGGCGCAACTTCGCCATATTGAACATTTCCGAGATTCCCTGCGGTTTAAGAGCAGTTTTGAAAATAGTGTGACCCATGACGAGTGGCAGCGAGCGTTTTTTCGTGTTTTTTTCTAAACCGCTCGTTGGCATGAAGCAAATGATACACCGTTGGATAGATATCGTGGAGGCGCATCTTTTTCATAACTATTGCTTTCTCTATTTCGTTATGGTTTAAGAGCAGTTTCAAATTTACTAAATCGCAGAATTCTGTTTTTTGAAATTTTTGTAATTTTTGGTACTATTTTCAATTCAGTTTTTGAATTGTTTTTCGAAACGTGGCGTGTGATACGCCATTGGAAAGCTACGGACAAGGCGCGACTTTCATATGTTGAAATGTTTTTAAGATTCCTTACGGTTTTAAGTTAATTTTGAAAATTGTGTGGCAGACGACATGTGATAGCGGCCGTTTTTCGCGAAATTTTTACAAACCGCTGGTCGGAATGATCCAAATTCTGCACCGTTGGAAAGATATCGACGAGACACAGCTTTTTCATGTAGAACACACTCTCTAATTCCTTACGGTTTAAGAGCAGTTTCAGTTATATCGAAATGCGGAAACTCTGTTTTTGACGACACCCAAATCGACTTGTGTACTGAATCGGACAGAAGAACGCACTGCTTCAAAGAGGGAACCGCACGCCGTCAGATGGGCAAGTGAACTACTTGATTTCTTTTATTTTACACGTAAATTTTCTCATGTGAGGAAGTGGACGGGACTTCACATCGGGCGTTAGTGAACCCCAAAAGTATGGAGAAGTAAACCGCATTACTTTATTTGTCGTTTCGGTAACATTTTTTCTTTCGCACTTACAAGATGAACAACATCAGACACCCGACCGCACTGCTTCAGTTAGAAAACCGCACTGCATCAAATGGTCACTTACAAGATGAACAACATCAGACACCCGACCGCAGTGCTTCAGTTTAGAAAACCGCACTGCATCGAATGGTCAAGTGAACGACATTACTTTTTTTGTCGTTTCTCTACCATTTTTCATTTAACACATCTTTGCACTTCATTTCCTTCTTTCTTTTTTCTGTTTGGAGTTTTGGGTTTCCACATTGGCGAGTTGTACACGTGCGAAGAAGCGAACCGCATGGTCGAGGGAAATGAGCCGCGGCACAATTCGAAATGAACTTCCTTTGTAAACAATTTTCAAACGAGTCCATATAGCTTTTATGCATAAAATCTTCAAACACGGGAGAAATACCATTCTGCACTGCATGTCCACATGGCCCAAACTGCATGCTGAACTCAAAACTACATGAAATGAGCAAGTGAACTCCATGGTAGGGGCAAGCTAACTACATTGGTTCTTTTTTAGAATTTTTGGTTCAAAAAATAATTAGATTTTAATATTTTTAGTTTAAAATATATTGCGTTTTTAGAAGGGAATGTGAACTTCTCAGGAGTTTTTATTATCCCGTTTTTCTTCACAAAGTAAACCACATGAGGGTTTACATCAAACTGCATCTATCTTTTAACATTATTGACAAATAGGTTGCCGGAGCTTACTCAACAGGTCTCAAAACCAAAATACAAATATAATCGATTCCTTTTTGTTTTGCACAACTGCTCACAGTACCTAAGTGTACTGCTTTCTAGAGTAAACATTGGTTGTGTGCTCCCACTGTTTTGGACTAAAGCGCTGCACCATTGTCGTCGGTGTGGAGAAACAAACTAATTTTGTGAGTACAGAACCACTTTTTGCTAGTTCACTGCATGACTAAGTATAAAACTAATGACAATTTTGCGAGTACTGCACCACTTTTAGGAGTGCACTGCATGACTAAGTATAAAGTGGTGAGGATGAAGGGGGAGGACGAGTATAATTTCACCACACTACACTGCAAGCAAAAAATCAGTGGACCGCTCCGGAACCTCATCCGCACTGAAACCGCACGGCAGATGCTCATCCATAATCTGCAACAAAAAAGAACTTTCCTCAAACATGATGCTGGCGTTGTGTACTGCTCTTGTGAGTTGTCAAATTGCATTAGGAGCGCAACACACTTTTTTCTCATTTTTGATGTTTTCCTCTCCTGCAAAAAAATGGAAAACTGAATCAAGTACACGAATAGTAAACTGCTGTGTGCTTAATTTTCCCTATCAAAAATCAAAAAGGTGAACTGTAGCAACAACCAAACGAATTGAGGTTTGGCCTTTTCTCAAATAACATACCACGCAGCTCACATGAGGGGAGGGGACGCAGGAGAGCTCGTCGGAGGGGAGGGGAGGCAGCGGAACTTTTCGGAAGGGATCAGGGAAGGCGGCGGACGTCAGCAGTCAGGGCCGGGGCCGGGCGGCGCAGGGGCCGGGGCCTTGGAGGCCGGCCGTCGCGGGGCCGCGCGGGAGGCCGGGGCCGTCGAGGTCGGCGTCGCGGGGCGGGGTCGTATTCACGGTCGGGGTGGGGCCGGGTTGGGGCCGCCGACGTCGGCCGTTGTCCTACTCATCAGGGGTAGCTACCCAGGGGGCAGGGGGCGGACGAGGGAGGTGGAACCAGATCCCCTAGATCCGGTGGTTGCTTGGCAGGGGCGTGGCCGACCCTGGGGGTGAGGGCGGCGAGGCCATGGGGTTTGGCGGCGGTAGGGCTGGCCCTATTGCCGACGGGGGCGCTGGCCATTGGTGGCGGTGGCTCGCATCCAGAGGCGGCGTGAGAGGAGGGTTCCGGGATGGGGACGGGGGAGGAAGGCGGTAGGGGCGCGCCGTGCCATAGAAGGTGGGCAGGGAGGTGGGGCGCGGCGCGGGGAGGGAGGTGGTGGTGGGCGGCGTCGCCGGAGAAGGTGGGGAGGGCAGGGGCGCGCCGCATCGAAGAAGGTGGGGAGGGAGGTGTGCTGGCGCGGGGAGAGAGGTGGCTGGCTGGGGTCGTGGGGAGAGTGGGAGGATAAGGTGGGGTGTGGGGGTTTTTTGTGTCCGGTGCAGTTCGGTTCGGTTGTTCTGCGGGGTTAGTTTCTATACGGGTCAGCTCGATGGTGTTATCAGAATAAGAGCTACTGTTATCAGAATAAGGTCTTAAGGGGTGTTATTATAATAGATATATATATGTATACATACACACATACATACATACATAAACACTATTCTGATCACGGGATCAGAATAATATTATGATCACAACATGAACTTCCCAAGTAACGCGCCTGACCTTCCCCGAGTACAAGGTTGAACTTCAGCTAAAACATGTCCAAATGGGGCTTGCGATATACCGTTGGAAAGCTATGAACGTTAGTATCATGACCCAAGTTAAATTTTTGGCAAAATGTAAGTGGTTTAAGAGCAGTTTTGAAAACCGTTTTTTCTTCATACAAAAAACGTGAATCGTATTTTCGATCGCATTTTTAAACCGTTTATCAGAATGAGGCAAATAATATGGCGTTGGAAAGCTGCTGAAAAACCGCTCCTTCCACATGTTGAAAGTTTTCTCTTATTCCCTACGGTTAAAGAGTAATTTGGAAAATCATAGAATTTTATAAATGGAACACCCGAGTTTGTATTTTCGATGCCATTTCTAAATGGCTAATCCAATCGAGGCAACTAATATGGCATTGGAAAGCTTATGAAAATGCGCTACTTTATCATGTTAAAAGTTTTTTCTAATTTTGAATGGTTTAAAAGTAATTTAGAAAACGGTACAAGTTCCACCGAGTTCGTATTTTCGAGCTAATTTTTTAACCGTACGTCCAAATGCAGCAAATGATATGGCGTTGGAAAGCTTGAAGAAATGCAAAACGTTTTTGTATATATTATTTCTCCTAATTCATTACGGTGTTATGTCAGTTTTGAAAATGGCTAAAAACGTATTTTTGTCGTAATTTCTACAAACTTTATCGGAATGGGGCAAATAATATACCGCTGAAAAGCTACGGAAAATTCGAAACTTTTCATGTTGATGGTTTCTGTGATTCCTTGCCATTTTCAAGTAATTTCTAAAATGGCGAGATCGTTCGTTCTGCCTTTATCGCGAAACAGATTCTTCGAAAATGCACCGCGTGAAGAACCTAAACTTCTCGGCATGTCTACTTGAACTTCACTCTATTTTTCATGTGCTTTTTTTGCCCGTAGCTCTCCATCCACTGCTCATAGCTCTCCATCCACTCACCGGAATTGAGCAAGTGATATACCGATGGAAAGCTGCTGTAAACACGCAACTTTCCCGTGTTGATCGTTTTTTCATACTCACGACAATTTTAAAAGTTTTTCATCTCAAATTCATTCACTATAGTAGTCGAACTTCGTGCTGTTTTCACGTTGAAGTTCTCCGACCGAGGACTTGAATTTACACAAATGATATTCATGTTGTTTTGAAGTAAATTAGAAAATGACGAGATCATGATTTATGCTTTCATTGCGAATGGAAACGCACTATGTGAAGTAGTTGAACGTCTCGGGCATGTTTCTTTGACCCTCACTCTGTTTTTGACATGTTGTTTTTTGCACTGCGTGAAGTAGTTGAACTTCTGGGGCATGTCTATTTGAACTCCACTCTGTTTCACTTTATTGTAGTTTTCTTATATGAAATGCACATCATGTAGTACGTGAACTTCTGGTTATTATCACTTTGAACTGCTCTCTGGTTTGAGAGAATTATTTTAAAACATAAAAAACAACATATTTTTATGTATTTTGGACATCTAAATACACGGTGAACCTCTCTCACAAGAATTTTTTGAACTTTTCCTCGCCCAGCACTTGAAACTTCTAGCAACCATATTTCGTTTATGAGTTGTTTTTAAAAGTGCAAAAAATGGCACTGTGTTTTTTTTATTTTTTTGAACACGTAAATCCTAGGTTTTAATCAAGTCCGAACTTCTGTGTTATTTCAATTTGAACTTCACCTTTTTATATTTTGAGTAAATAATTGTATTCGATTTTTATATGGAAAAAATCAAACATGGAAATAATTTGAATTTTTATAATTTGAATATTTTTATTTTCTTTTTGAAATCAAATTGCTCCCGAACAATAATTAAACTTCTTTGTGGATTGAGAGAATTTTTCTAAAATACAAAAAAATAATTCTTTTTTGTGTTTTCGAACATGGAAATACAAGCAGAACCTCTCTCGCAAGAATTTTTAAACTTCCCCGGATAGAGCACTTGAACTTCTTGCAACAAACCTTTGAATCTTTTAGTTTTCTATTCTTATATTCTTATGTGAAACGCATTCCATGTAATACTTGAACTTCCCGCTGTTTTCACCTTGAACTTCTGTCCCGTATTTTTGTTCAACCTCTCTTACAAGAATTTTTCAAGTTTCTTCGGTCGAGGACTTGAACTTCTAGCAACAAAATTTTTGGACTTTGCATTTTTATTCAACATTTTCTCATATGAAACACACATCATGTAGTACATGAACTTTTGGTTATTATCTAATTGAACGGCTCTCTGCTTTTTTTGCCCTAACTCCTAAAGCACTCATCAAAATTGAGCATATAAATCCTAGGTTATTATAATCTCTGAACTTCTCTGTTTTTTATTTGAACTTCTTAGATGTATTCTTGTAAAAGGGAACAATGATTTTTAAGTAAAGATCATACAACCTTTTCAAAATTGAACTGCATACGTTAATTTTGCATCAAAATAAGAAGAATTCAAGTTTATTGTATACTTCGAACTATTCCGTTTTTAATATGAAATAATTTTATTTTATTTTTTAAATTGAATTGCTCCAAATTTTATTTTAAAAAATGCAAAAAAAGACGCTACCCTTGAGCAACCGAAAAATCTTAATTTTTTTATAGACATCAAACCGCTCCACTTTTTCAATTTTTTGAACCTCTTTGTGTATTTTTAGCAGAAAAATTGATTTTTTAATAAATATCAAACTTCTTCGTTATTTTGAATTGAACTTCTTGATTTATTCATTAGTAACACGCAAATTTTGATTTTTGCAATAGATATTGAACTGGTCCATTTTTAAACACTGAACTTCTTGGTTTTGTTATTTAGTAATGAGGAAAATATGAGTTTTTCATATACGTTGAACTACTTTAGTTTTTTAATTTGAAATTCTTCGTTTTTTGTAATTTGGACATGTTGGTGATATTCATTCATATGAAAAAGGCCTAGTTTTCTAATAAACATCGAACCCTCATTTTTTGATTTGAACTTCTAGGAACACAAGGCATTGGCAGGTAACACGGAACAAGCAAAGTAAACACACACAAACTTCAACATGTAAACTGCACCATAATAATGAAGTTTAATTTCTCAAAAAAAATATTTTTCTGCACCAAGTGAATCAACGATCCAGTACGCCGACATTTTTTGCTCCTTCTTTTCATAATGAACTGAAGCTGCTGCACATTTTGGACTTCTGCAGGTTTTGCTCGTCTCTTTGAGGGGTTAATTTGCAGCAACACTAGTAGTTTTTTTTGTCAAGTTCATCTCAACATTTCTAAAGGAGAGGGGAGAATGATGTTTTTCTGGTCAGGAAAATGAAGACGACGGAAGCAGGAACACTAGCAGTTTTTGCCTGTTTTCTTCTTCATTCTATACGTTGCCATGGAGACCATCTACAACAAGTTCACCGTCCACCGGGACGCTGAACCTCGACGATGGAGGAGGGGGCGTGAACAGCAGCACCAGAGGGAACCTACCTCAGGAAGGTCAAAACGGCTGCCGGCCGAAGGTCAACGGTACTATATGCTGCAGTACGAACACCACTACGGAGGAGGGATTTGAGTGCGGGTCCTTTTTGGCAGTGCATAGTGGATAGTTGTGGTTTCATGGATCCATTAAAGGACCATGGGCGCTGGCCCCCGCATATGAAGGCGAGACGGTGGGCCGCCGTGGTTGGCCGGATCAAGGCGACGGTAGTGGTTGCCGGCGCGCATGGAGGGAGGGCCGCCGGTGTGGCTGAAGACGGGGGAGGAGGCCACCATGCTTGAAGTAGGGGAGAGGCGGCCGCCATGGTTGGATCCTGGAGGGAGCGACGGAGGTGTGAGACCCTGGTAGGGAGCGGCGTGCACCACCGGCGCCGGCGGGGTGGGTTGGTGGGTTGGGAGCACCAGGTAGTTGTAGGAGGGCGGCGGCCTATAAGGTGGGCCGGTGGGAGACATGGGGGTTGGGGTGGCTGGCGGCAAGAGGCGCGTCAGGGTTGGGGGGCAGCGACGGGGCTGGGGTGACCGGCGGCGATAGGTGCACCGACACCAGGGAGGCCGCGGTTGTTGGGGCGGAGGCGGCATAGGTTGAGGGCGGGGCGGGGCGGTGGCTGTAGTGCCGGCTGGGGGCCGAGCGGCGGTGGCGGTGCCGGTTGGGGGCCGGGCGGTGGCGGCGGTGCCTGTTGGGGGCCGGGCGATGGCGGCGGTGCCGGTTGGGGGCCGGGCGGCGGCGCCGGTTGGGGGCCGGGCGGCGGCGGTGGTGCCGGTAGGGTGTGGGAGGTGCGGGATGTTGCATCGGGGAAGCTGATGGGTGGGATTTTTTCCTTTTCTCTGGTCGCTGCCGGTTCGGGAAGTTTGGGAACATGTCCATTGGGCCCTATATAGGGCTCATTGTGATCCAAATAACTATTCTAATCCTGGGATTAGAATAGTGTTGTCCTATATATTATATATATATATATATATATATATATATCAATTAATCATTGGCATATCACTCAGGTCCCAGTTCACACTATTCGAATTAATTACCCGCGTCTTTCCGCAAATGAATACACGTCCCATGGTTGCTTCACAAATGTACCCCAGCTTAACTTGCTAGGGGCTCGGTACAGGAACAAATGAGTTGCCAACAAAGTCCGAATAGCTTTTACAGCGTACTTCGGCGTCACGAGTTTGGCCTTATATGCATCAGCTCCGAATCATGTCTTGGGTCAATAGTTGGGTTGCCCAGCTCCTGTGCTTGCTATCCTACGTTCTGCTCTATCGGCTAGGGTAGTAAAGGGAGAACTACTGCGATTGTGCTACCGGTTCAACTAGTGACGCACCTCAGTAGAGAAAGCCGAAAACTGACTCTCATGATGCGGCGAGAGCTGGTCAACCACTCGATAACTTATCGGAGTCTCTAGAGATTCCGCCGTTTCACACGAAGGACCTCTTTTCTGGTCAATTATGTACACGCATCATATGAATAAGCCGCATACATACTAGGGGCTGTGTCATAGACCCACCATAAAACTCCTATGGCTAAGTGAAACTGTTAACGCCCTATAGTTTGGTTTCCTGGTTCGCCGCATTGACACCTCCTTCATGGACCAAGACGATGTGTCAAGAGTGATCAGATGCTTTTTCAAACACCCCTGTACTTCCTACAAGGGGGTTGAAGCCGATGACTGGAAATCTTTCCGATTATATTAAAACGGCCTCACAGGAGGAACACAAGCTTTTGAGGAAAATATACAAATAGATTCACTATAAAATTGTCTCGCACAATTCTTATACACCTCACTCGAACATTATGTCTTTCGAGCATTGACCCTCTATCAAGCGGGCGCCTACTAGGACGTCTTCAAAATAATGCTCCGGTTCGTGGCGGTCCTTGCCCTTGGGAAGGACTCTTCACCGCAACGTTGATGCCCTTCATATTTCCCCAGAATGTCTTGACTCAGGCGAACACCATCCGTGCACCCTCGATGCACACCGGTCACTTCACAGTGTAGATATGCGGCACTGCGTCAACAAGCCGCTGCACCAAGCCAAAGTAACTGTTCGGAACAGGCTCAGTTGGCCATAACCGGATTATGACGTTCTTCATAGCAGCATCGGATATCCTATGAAGCTCGGCCCACTGGGACATCTGCTCATTCAGCAACAGGGGGCGCTTCGAGGCGCCGAATTGTGACCAGAAAAGCTTCTCCATTGCGTACCCCTCCCGCGCCGGATAATACTAAGCCACATCAGAAGAACTCTTCGGCAAGTCTAAAAACTCGTCCGGAGAACTCCACAATTGGTTAAGCTGAGCATAGTTCGGATCGCCGAACTTAGCCTGTAGCAAAAATGGCTTTCCAGCCACAATCTCCCTAGCTTGCTGGATCTCCTCACGGGCCGCTCTGGATTCAGACCGCGCTTCTCTTGCTTCTCGTACGGCCTTTTCAATTTCAGTTGTCTTGGCTTCCTTCTCCTTCTCAAGGAGCTCACAGCGGCTGGCAGCACTTTTCAGCTCGAGTGCCATCATGGATATCTTCTCCTCATCTTGATGCCGAGCAGCCCGTTCGGCTTCTAACTCAGCCGATGCCTTCTCGGCAGCCACATTACTACACCGGGCCTGCTCCTTGGCCCGGGCTAGCTCCACCCGCAGAATTTCAACGGCGGTAGGGCCATCTGCAGCCAGGTACAGCTTTCAGCATCATGCTTATATCACAAAAATGTATGTACAGAGACTGCTCCGAATACATACCTTGTGACTCGTGAAGACGCATATTGATCAATGTAATGTCATTCCCGGCCACATCAAGCTTCTGTTGCAGTTCGGCAATATCCGCAGTCTGGGAAGTAGCCAGGGGGAAGCAGTCTGTGTTCAAAGTTAATCAGATTAGTCCTCCAAAATTTCTTCTTGATCCTCCGTTCGCCTCCCATGGGAAGCCAACCTGAGTCTTAGGGGCTACTGTCTATACACAGGTGTATTTTCTGAATAAAACACAATCACACATATTACATTACAAACCTCGAAGCCTCTCAGTAGGCTCGCAAAGGCCGCATTCAATCCGCTCTTCGCGGATAGGACCTTTTCAACCACCGTACCCATCAAGGTACGATGTTCCTCTGAAACGGGCGCCTGCCGCAGCATGTTTGTCAAGATATCCGGCACCTCTGGGTCTCCGTAGGCAGTCGTAGGAGTACGGTCACCCTTCAAAGGGATTTGTTTATTTGTATCTGGATGCATTCCTGAGTGTTCGGGGCCTTCATTGTTTTCCCCCGGACCTTGGGCCACGGAATATCACCTTCACGTAAAATGTTCGTCGTCCCTTGCACCACTTGTTGGTCGGGGGAGGACCTTGATACGTCTCCAACGTATCTATAATTTTTGATTGCTCCATGCTATATTATCTACTATTTTGGATGTATATGGGCTTTATTATACACTTTTATATCATTTTTTTGGGACTAACCTATTAACCCAGAGCCCAGTGCTAGTTTCTGTTTTTTTCCTTGTTTTAGGGTTTCAAAGAAAAGGAAAATCAAATAGAGTCCAATTGACCTAAAACTTCACGGAAGTCATTTTTGGAAGGAAAGAAGCCCAGAAGACTTGAAGTGCACGTAAGGGAAGCTTCGAGGAGGCCACGAGGTAGGGGGCGTGCCCACCCCCTAGGGCACGCCCTCCACCCTTGTGGGCCCCTCATGGCCCCCCTGGCGTACTTCTTCCGCCTATATATCTCCATATACCCTAAAAACATCAGAGACACAATAGATCGGGAGTTCCGCCGCCAGAAGCCTCCGTAGCCACCGAAAGCTAATCTAGACCCGTTCCGGCACACTGCCGGAGGGGGAATCCCCCTCCGTTGGCCATCTTCATCATCCCGGTGCTCTCCATGACGAGCAGGGAGTACTTCTCCCTCGGGGCTGTGGGTATGTACTAGTAGCTATGTGTTTGTTCTCTCTCTCGTGTTCTTAAGGTGATACAATCTTGATGTATCGCGAGCTTTGCTATTATATTTGGATCCTATGATGTTTTCTTCCCCCCTCTACTCTCTTGTAATGAATTGAGTTTCCCCTTTGGAGTTATCTTATCGGATTGAGTCTTTAAAGATTTGAGAACACTTGATGTATGCCTTGCCGTGTGTATCTGTGGTGACAATGGGATACCACGTGATTCACTTGATGTATGTTTTGGTGATCAACTTGCGGGTTCCGCCCATGAACCTATGCATAGGGGTTGGCACACGTTTTCGTCGTGATTCTCCAGTAGAAACTTTGGGGCACTCCTTGAGGTTCTATGTGTTGGTTGAATAGATGAATCTGAGATTGTGTGATGCATATCATATAATCATACCCACGGATACTTGAGGTGACATTGGAGTATCTAGGTGACATTAGGGTTTTGGTTGATTTGTGTCTTAAGGTGTTATTGTAGTACGAATTCTAGGGCTGTTTGTGACACTTATAGGAATAGCCCAACGGATTGATTGCAAAGAATAACTTTGAGGTGGTTTCGTACCCAACCATAATCTCTTCGTTTGTTCTCTGCTATTAGTGACATTGGAGTGACTCTTTGCTGCATGTTGAGGGATAGTTATGTGATCCAATTATGTTAGTATTGTTGATGGAACTTGCACTAGTGAAGGTATGAACCCTAGGCCTTGTTTCAACGCATTGCAATACCGTTTACGCTCACTTTTACCATTAGTTACCTTGATGTTTTTATATTTTCATATTACAAATACTATTATCTACTATCCATATACCACTTGTATTACCATCTCTTCCTGAACTAGTGCACCTATACAATTTACAATTGTATTGGGTGTGTTGGGGACACAAGAGACTCTTTGTTATTTGGTTGCAGGGTTGCTTGAGAGAGACCATCTTCATCCTACGCCTCCTATGGAATGATAAACATTAGGTCATCCACTTGAGGGAAATTTGCTACTGTCCTACAAACCTCTGCACTTGGAGGCCCAACAACGTCTACAAGAAGAAGGTTGTGTAGTAGACATCAAGCTCTTTTCTGGCGCCGTTGCCAGGGAGGTTAGCGCTTGGAGGTATATCTTTAGATCTTGCAATCGAGTCTTTTAGTTTCTTGTTCTATCACTAGTTTAGTTTCACTACAAGAAATATGTCAACTTATGACCTTCTGTCAGTGACCCTCAAAGAATTGGTCATAAATTTATGACCATTTTAGACCAATTGGTCAAAAGCTGTTCAGGGGGCTCCAAACCCTAAACCATTGCGACCATTTTGGTTAGAAAGGTCGTAATTTCCTTACACGAAATAGTCACAAAGCAAACAGTGCTAGTCCGCTACCTTATTTCTAGTTGTTAATGACCAATATAGATGGTCATAGCCTTGTAGATTGTGGTGGGTTGTGATGACTAGGCGCCATCTCATCAGTTTTGCCTATGTGTCATGTCCATGTGGCAGTTTTTGCCCTAGGTTGTGAAGCAACCTATATTTCTATCATTCCCAAAATTGCCAAAAAAATCTCATAAATTCTTTGGGGCATATCTTCATCAAATATGTAAAAATCCTTCCTTGCCTAGTTCAAAACTAATTTAACAATATTCATTTTCCTATTCTGTTCACAACAACACTTTATGAAGGAAGTGCTATTTATATATTCTTGATTGCCCTTGGAATGTTTGGGCACTCTTTCCTATCCAAATTATTACCGCATGACAAAATTCAGCTCCATTTGCCTAGCAAATCTTCCTCGGCAAATTTCCAAAGTTTTTGTCCACCTAGAAGCATTGTGAAGGAAGTACCTTTTTTATATCTCTAAATGACATGAAATTTATACAGTTCCTTCATATGCCCAAATTATCAACCTCCTTCAAATTGCAGCTCAGCCAAATCATCTATGTGAGCCCAGGTTCAATTTATATTTTATGGCCAAATTGGCACGTTGCAAAGCAAGTGTTATATAGACCCCTCCTATTACCCTCAAACTTTTCGGGCACTCTTCCATACCCAAATCATTGCCACATGATAACATTCAGCTCAATTTTCCTAGTAAATATTTCTCGAAAAATTTTCAAAGTTTCTACCTCGAGAGAAGCTTTGTGAAGTAAGTACTAGCTAGGCTTACCCAAATGATCTGAAAATTTACCAGCGCATGACCATACCTAAGTAACTTACCTACACCAATTTTGAGATTATTTCATTCATCCAATCTCTCTCACTAGTTTTCCCAAGCTTCTGTCCATAGAAGAGCATTGTGAAGGAAGTACTTCTTTGGCATGTCCAAATGGTATCAATTTTCTACAATGCTTTCCTATGCCCAAATAACCATCCTCCACAAAATTTCAGCTCACTCCATTCATTATTTTGAGCCCAGCTTCAACATTCATATTTTTGTCCGGCGTGGTACTTTGCAAAGCAAGTACAACCTAGGATCCTCCTTTTCAGCTAAAAATTTGTGAAGACATTCTCCTTAGTAGATGATCATCCTCAGCCAAAACTCACGCCATTGGCCATGTGCATTTCCCGTACCGCTAATCAAACACTTGGCTGCTAATTTATGTTTGAGCATCGATCGGTCTCCTCGTGAGAATCTTATGTTGTAATTTTCTTCCTAGCACCAACCTGGGGAGTGCCTAACCCACTAGACATGCCTAGGCCGCCCAGAACACATGGCAACATTACGGTCACGCGGTGACCACGCGACGGGCATGCGAGTTTACGCGCTCTAGAGTTGGGGCCCTCGGCCACCGCCCAAACCTCGACGTATCACCACCAAACCATGTATTTATGATTAAATAGGTCCTTATGTAACTAGAAATGATTTTTGGAAAAAATAAATAGCAAACTATGAGGCAGCTGCAGTTCAAATTTGACCCGCTTCTAGCTGAATCGGCGGAAATTTGTCTTTTTCACGAGAGGTGGATCAAAAATTATTACACCCAACCATTTTCTCAATTGTGCATTAAATATGGCCTGGTATTTTATAAAAATGATTTGGTCCAATTTTGCAACAATTATTTGGTAGTTCCTTCACAAAAAAACCTCCTTTCGGGCACTCGAAAAATGGAAAATGGTTTTTTCGTCCAACGAAAATGAAAACTTCCTTAGACAACATTGTTTGTCATTCCAATATGCACTCTTGTGCACAATATGAGATCATTTGAACAAACTATGCCATGAATGTGGCCATAAGATTGATCATTTGGCTTGAAAGCCATTGATCTCCACACGTGATAGCTCGTTTCTGAGAACACTTTTTTATAATAATTGTCGTATTACAAGTTTGTTATTTTTCCTAGGAACTTGGCCACATATAATGACACAATGCGAAGGTTTCCCAATTTTTTGATTTTTTTTGAATTTTTTATGCCCGTTTCAAAATGCGGTCAAAACGGCGGGAATGACCGTTCCTAGCTAGTGGTTGAATCTTGGAATTTTGTTGGTGTTTCTCTGATTAAAAAGATACTTATGTACCTAGAAATGATTTTTGAAAAAGATAAATAGCAAACTATGAGGCAGCTGTAGTTCAAATTTGACCCGCTTCCACATGAATCGACGGAAATTTGTCTTTTTCACGAGAGGTGGATCAAAAAATTTTACACCCAACCATTTTGTCAATTGTGCATTAAATATGGCCTAGTATTTTATAAAAATGATTTGGTCCAATTTTGCAACAATTATTTGGTAGTTCCTTCACAAAAAAACCTCCTTTCGGGCACTCGAAAAATGGAAAATGGTTTTTTCGTCCAACGAAAATGAAAACTTCCTTAGACAACATTGTTTGTCATTCCAATATGCACTCTTGTGCACAATATGAGATCATTTGAACAAACTATGCCATGAATGTGGCCATCAGATTGATCATTTGGCTTGAAAGCCATTGATCTCCACACGTGATAGCTCGTTTCTGAGAACACTTTTTTATAATAATTGCCGTATTACAAGTTTGTTATTTTTCCTAGGAACTTGGCCACATATAATGACACAATGCGAAGGTTTTCCAATTTTTTGATTTTTTTTGAATTTTTTATGCCCGTTTCAAAATGCGGTCAAAACGGCGGGCTTGACCGTTCCTAGCTAGTGGTTGAATATTGGAATTTTTTTGGTGTTTCTCTGATTAAATAGATACTTATGTACCTAGAAATGATTTTTGGAAAAAATAAATAGTAAACTATGAGGCAGCCATAGTTCAAATTTGACCCGCTTCCAACTGAATCGGCGGGAATTTGTCTTTTTCACGAGAGGTGGATAATTTATTTTGAAACCCAACCATTTGGTCAATTGTGCATTAAATATGGCCTAGTATTTTAGAAAATTGATTTGGTCCAATTTTGCAACAAATATATGGTAGGTCCTTCACAAAATAAACTCATTTTGGGCACTCGAAAAATGGAAAACAAATTTTCCGTGCAAAGAAAATGAAAACTCCCTTAGGCAACATTGTTTGCCATTCCAATATGCACCCTTGTGCACAGTATGAGATCATTTGAACAAACTATTCCATGAATGTGGCCATAAGATTGATCATCTGGCTTGAAAGGCATTGATCTCCACACATGATGGCTCGTTTCTGAGAACACTTTGTAGAAAGAATTGCCGTATTTCAAGTTTATTATTTTTCCTGGTAACTTGGCCACATATAATGACACAATGCGAAGGTTTTGCAATTTTTTGATTTTTTTTGAATATTTTATGCCTGTTTCAAAATGCGATCAAAACGACGGGCATGACCGTTCCTAGCTAGTGGTTGAATCTTGGAAAAATTTTGGTATTTCTCTGATTAAATAGATACTTTTGTACCTAAAAATGGTTTTTAGGAAAAATAAATAGCAAACTATGAGGCAGCTACAGTTCAAATTTGACCCACTTTCAACAGAATCGACAGAAATTTGTCTTTTTCACGAGAGGTGGATCATAATTTTTGACACCCAACCATTTGGTTAATTGTGCATTAAATATGTCCTAGTATTTTAGAAAAATAATTTGGTCCAATTTTGCAACAAATATATTATAGGTTCTTCACAAAAAAAACTCAGTTTGGACACTCGAAAAATGATTAAAAATAGGTAGAAAGATCATAAATGCATACAAATTGGTGCTCATCCATAAAATGTGGTCTAACTTGAGTGAAAATTTGTATAATGCCCTTTTGCAAAATATTTTTGATAGTTGCTTCACAAAATAGCTCTATCTTTAGTACTTGGAAATTATTTTAAATCAGAGATTCTCGAACCAATCAGAACACTTCTCACGGATCACCCCACTCTATATGATCTGAACTGTCCACACTAGGCGAATCCAACGTCTCTCGCTCACCTCTCAGCAGGCCAACCCAAACCCTAACTCCACTCCTCTCCCCTCTCTCCCCCGATTCAGATCCACTCGCAGCCGCCACCTACCTCCCGCCCCCGATTCAGATCCCGCCGCCCACGCCCGCGCGCCACCACACTCCGCTGCCCGCGCCGTCCCTGATGCCTCACTCGCCGCGCTCGTCCCGCCCTAACTCCCCTCCCACTCCAGCCGTCGCTGCCCCCTTCTCCCTCCCACCCACGCCCCGCGCCCACGCCCCCAACCCCACCCCCTTCTCCTTCCCTCAGATCTCGATCTGCTGCCGCCCCCAACCCCACCCCCACCGCCACCATCAACGACCCTCACCGTAGACGAGGTCGAGGCCGACCCAAGATCGAGCCCATGCCCAGAGCCGCCCCCAAGATTCACAGGCAACCCCATGCCAATCAGGACCTCGATCTGGATCGAGCAGGCGCTCTCCATCGACGGGGCTTTGGCAGGCGAGCCAACCGCAGTGGATTCGGCCCTCAGCTCCTCCGGTGGCCAGAAAGGTGCCGCGGAGGCTCGCGGAGCACGGGGACGTCGCTCGCCGCCCTCACCGCACATCCATTCCCCTCCACCACCTTCCCTCCCTCCCTCTACACGCCCGTCTATATAAGGTACGCCTCCCTCTCCCCTCACCTCTCTCCCCGTGCTTCCGGAAGTCGGGGTCTAGGTTTTGGAGCGCCGGTGCGCTGATGGATCTGGCGGGGTTGCTGGTGTGCTGCAGGAGGGCGGCCGGATGTCGGACGCGCCGGCGAGCCCGCCGGGCAGCGACAGCGACGGCTTTAGCGGCGTCAGGGAGCAGGACAGGTTCCTGCCCATCGCCAACATCAGCAGCATCATGAAGAAGCCAATCCTGGCCAACGGCAAGATCGCCAAGGACGCCAAGGAGATCGTGCGGGAGTGCATCTCGGAGTTCATTGCTTCATCGCTAGCGAGTGAGTGCCTCTGTTGACCGATGCCGCTCTGTTTTGCCTGCCCGAATCAAGTGTGGTCTGGTGCTGACCTGTCGCCGTTTTGTCTTGTCTGTATTGTAGGGCGAGCGGCAAGTGCCAGAGGGAGAAGTGCAAGACCATCAACATCGACGACCTGCTCTGGGCGATGGCCACGCTAGGCTTTCAGGAGTACATTGAGCCCCTCAAGGTTTATCTGCAGAATTACAGAGAGGTGCATGCCCATTAAGCCATGTGGGAATTTTTTATCTGAACTAATTGGGGATGGATTAGTGCTTTGAGAGTTAGGTAGGTCCATGATAGTTTAATATGTTGCTGATGTACCCTGAAAAGCTCTGTTTGGCGCTTTTGTTAGTCCTAGTTGGCAAATTTAAACACTCATGTTCAGCTTGGTGACTGATGAGACCCCACACTGCCTGGCACGAATCATCTTATTGTCCTTAGAACAAGTGTTGATTTATCCCTCCAATTACTACTGTCATTGAGATCTTCAATTCTTTTCTGTACTGTTAATTCAGATAACTGAATGATTTGAAGCACTAAGAATTGTCTCCGGAGTCCAACTATTAAAATGAAGTCTTTTGTTCAACTGGGACATGCATGCGTACATGTGCTTGGAAGATATATTCTGAATGTTCATCTCAAAGCGTGATGGGGCTTTTTCTGTCTTGTGCAGGTTGCTGACTTTGGTCTGGCCAAGATCCAGCACGAAGACGACACAGCCATGTGTCTACGCTGGCGATGGGGACTTTCGGGTACGAAGTCGGGTAGATCTGCCGAGCCGGGATGCGATTGATGATAGAAACTCATGCAACAGAGATATCATAACATTTCCATTTTGTTACATGTTTATATTTATTCAAATTCAGCTGTTTACATGGCCGAGCGGTCCAGAGATGTTTCCTTCATGCAGCAGTTTAAGTTGCTTCCAATTAAATCTGCTGTGAATGTGTTATATATAATTGAATCTGAACAAAATTTATTCCTTCAATCCTATTCATGTTTGCTCGGTGCAGATTAATTGATTGTCTCAATGTTGCCAAAGCTAGCATGTTATCATGCCAATGTATTAAAATTAAGGGATATGAAATAACCCCCCTCATGGAAATACAATCGAATGCACCTTAGCATGGAAATACATCAAATTTGGATGAAAGGCAACATAAATGGCTTGTTGATCCTATTCAAATTATACCATGAACTTATTCTGCATGTATTCAACTAGATCAAGTTCAAGTACATTAGTTCGTCATATCTGTTATTAATACACTGTCCAAGTCATGAATTTCCTGAACTGGTGCCTGTATATATTTGGGTGCTTGTCAATTAGAAAATGTCTTCATCTAGCCTTGTCTCATCATTAAATTTGTGATACATATTTGCTGAACAATTTTCTTCTCTTATGTTATTCAAGGAAATCTATATGATTTCTATTCTTGACATAAAAAGATGAGCTAACCTCTAGGTATATACAGATGCCACCTACAAGTGAATGCTGAGATACCATGTTTGTACTACGTGCCAGTGTAGCTGTACTGATACAAATACTACTTATGTACTTATGGAGTAGTAAATAACATGTCATGTAATGTATACTAATTGGTGCATTGTACAGGGCAGCTCCTTGTCATGGGCGGCGCTGTTGTCGGCAGGGCCGTTTCTTCTTCGAATTACCACGCACGCGCGTCTTGTTTGTTGCTAATCAACTAGTGATTTGGGTGATTTTGGGTTGCTGTTAGTTTTGCTTCTGCAATTTAATGTTGTCAATGCTCTTTCCCGTTTGGTGGATCAACTAATTGCTTACAAATCCAGCAGGCATGAATGCTTACTTTTACAGATTTGTTTGACTGACTTCCTCAAATCTAGCTCGTGTCTATTTGTTGGATGTGGATCAAGTCTCCCTATGTCGATGAGTTCTAGATTCCAGTTCACCATGTTTCGCTTATGAATGAATGCGCTAGAAGTAGAACATAATTTGTTGCATTGGTGGTTACTTTATACATTTTCTGATTGGTGTTTTCAGCTAGTTGCACTAGTAGAAAACAGGGCTATGGTCCAGGCCGGCTCAGCCCATTAGTCCCGGTTCAGTGTAGAACCGGGACTAATGTGGGCATTGGTCCCGGTTCGTGAGCCCAGGGGGCCGGCCGTACCACGTGGGCCATTGGTCCCGGTTCGTCTGGACCTTTTGGTCCCAGTTGGTGGGACGAACCGGGACCAATGGGCCTCGCTCCTAGCCCACCACCATTGGTCCCGGTTGGTGGCCTGAACCAGGACCAAAGGCTCCCCTTTAGTCCCGGTTCATGCCACAAACCGGGACCAATGAGGTGCCTATATATACCCTCGCCTGCGAGCGGAGCACTCTAGTGCTCTGTTTTTCTCTGGCCGGCGAGGGGAGGGGTTTGTGGTGCTCTAGCTCACCTCCTATGCACATGAGGTGTTCGATGGAATGCCCGAGCCACACTATTTAAACTTTATCTTCTCGAAGCTCGACCTCCAAGCTCCATTTTCCTCGAGATTTGTCTAGATTTAGCGGTCCGTCACGCCCCGTCCCCGTCTTCACCGCCGTCGATCACCCGCGCTGATCACAACACCGACACCACCGTGGTGAGCCTCTTGTTCTTATCTTCTTTCTGAAAGGAAAAATATTCTTACTTGTCTGTTTAGATAGATACTTGTATCATTTTCTTACATTTATTATTGCATCTTATATAGTGCGATGGTTTTGGTATCCGCCCCCGTCGGCCCTCGTCCTGTCTATGATTCGGATTTGGTATGTATATTATCTTCATAACTATTGGTTCATTTATTGTTTATGAAAATTATGCCGACCAACGTGACATAGATTTTATTTATCTAGGATGTATGTGAATCGGAAATGCCAACCGACCCTAAAGTCGAGAGGTTAAATTTAGTTGAAGAAGAAAACAATTTGTTGAAGGAAAAAATAAAAAAAAATGAGGAGGAGAAGATGATATTGGAGTTGCATGTTGCGGATATCGTCGATGATCACAAGATCAAGATGGATGCAATGCGCTTGAAGATTAGAAAGATTAGAAAATATGCCATTCATACCGAGGCTTGGTATCATTATGCTGTTGGATCAATTGTTACCTTGGTTGCGATTATGATCGCATTTGTTTTCGCATTGAAATGTTTTACATAGTTTCAATGTATGGTTTAATTAATTAGATGCTCTGGATAGCTATATGTTGTTAGATGAGAACTATGTATGCACTTTGGCTTTAATGTGATGATGAACTTCTATTAATTTGGACACTTAATTATATATAATGCACGCAGATGAACCGGCAATGGATGTACGGTGACAGACACACCCGCGAGTACATTAAGGGCGTGCATGAGTTTCTCGATGCGGCTGAGGAAAACAAGCAGAATGGTTTTATGTGTTGTCCATGCACTGAATGTGGGAATACGAGGTCTTACTCTAACCGGAAAATCCTTCACTCCCACCTGCTTTACAAGGTTTTCATGCCACACTATAATGTTTGGACGAGGCACGGAGAAATAGGGGTTATGATGGAAGATGGCGAAGAAGAAGACTACGATGACAACTATGTGCCCCCTGAATACGATGATGCTGCAACGGGGGGAGCTGGTGAAGATCAAGAGGAACCAGACGATGTGCCCAATGATGCTGCCACGGGTGAAGCTGCTGAAGATCAAGAGGAACCAGACGATGTGCCCGATGATGATGATCTCCGCCGGGTCATTGTCGATGCAAGGACGCAATGCATTAGTCAAAAGGAGAAGCTGAAGTTCGATCGCATGTTAGAGGATTACAAAAAAGGGTTATACCCCAATTGCGAAGATGGAAACACAAAGCTCGGTATCTTACTGGAATTGCTGCAGTGCAAGGCAGAGAATGCTGTGGCTGACAAAGGATTTGAGAAGCTATTGAAAATATTGAAGAAGAAGCTTCCAAACGATAACGAATTGCCCAACAGTACATATGCAGCAAAGAAGGTCGTATGCCCTCTAGGATTGGAGGTGGAGAAGATACATGCATGCCCTAATGACTGCATCCTCTACCGCGGTGCATACAAGGATCTGAACGCATGCCCGGTATGCGGTGCGTTGCGGTATAAGATCAGACGAGATGACCCTGGTGATGTTGACGGCGAGCCCCTCAGGAAGAGGGTTCCTGCGAAGGTGATGTGGTATGCTCCTATAATACCACGGTTGAAACGTCTGTTCAGAAACGAAGAGCATGCCAAGTTGATGCGATGGCACAGTGAGAACCGAAAGAAAGATGGGAAGTTGAGAGCACCCGCTGACGGGTCGCAGTGGAGAAAAATCGAGAGAAAGTACTGGGATGAGTTTGCAAAGGACCCAAGGAATGTATGGTTTGCTTTAAGCGCGGATGGCATTAATCCTTTCGGGGAGCAGAGCAGCAATCACAGCACCTAGCCCGTGACTCTATGTATGTATAACCTTCCTCCTTGGATGTGCATGAAGCGGAAGTTCATTATGATGCCAGTTCTCATCCAAGGCCCTAAGCAACCCGGCAACGAAATTGATGTGTACCTAAGGCCATTAGTTGAAGAACTTTTACAGCTGTGGAATGGAAACGGTGTACGTACGTGGGATGAGCACAGACAGGAGTAATTTAACCTTAAGGCGTTGCTGTTCGTGACCATCAACGATTGGCCCGCTCTCAGTAACCTTTCAGGACAGACAAACAAAGGATACCACGCATGCACGCACTGTTTAGATGACACTGAAAGTATATACCTGGACAAATGCAGGAAGAATGTGTACCTGGGCCATCGTCGATTTCTTCCGACCAACCATCAATGTCGAAAGAAAGGCAAGCATTTCAAAGGCGAGGCAGATCACCGGAAGAAGCCCGCCATGTGCACCGGTGTTCACGTGCTTGCTATGGTCAATGATTTACACTACGTAATCTTTGGAAAGGGTCCCGGTGGACTAGCTGTTCCGAATGACGCTGAGGGACACGCACCCATGTGGAAGAAGAAATCTATATTTTGGGACCTACCCTACTGGAAAGACCTAGAGGTCCGCTCCTCAATCGACGTGATGCACGTGACGAAGAACCTTTGCGTGAACCTGCTAGGCTTCTTGGGCGTGTATGGGAAGACAAAAGATACACCCGAGGCACGAGAGGACCTGCAACGTTTGCACGAAAAAGATGGCATGCCTCCGAAGCAGTATAAAGGTCCTGCTAGCTACGCTCTTACGAAAGAAGAGAAAGAAATCTTCTTTGAATGCCTGCTCAGTATGAAGGTCACGACTGGCTTCTCGTCGAATATAAAGGGAATAATAAATATGCCAGAGAAAAAGTTTCGGAACCTAAAGTCTCATGACTGCCACGTGATTATGACACAACTCCTTCCGGTTGCATTGAGGGGGCTTCTACCGGAAAACGTTCGATTAGCCATTGTGAAGCTATGTGCATTCCTCAATGGAATCTCTCAGAAGGTGATCGATCCAGAAATCGTACCAAGGCTAAGGAGCGATGTGGCGCAATGTCTTGTCAGTTTCGAGCTGGTGTTCCCACCATCCTTCTTCAATATCATGACGCACGTCCTAGTTCATCTAGTCGACGAGATTGTCATCCTGGGGCCCGTATTTCTACACAATATGTTCCCTTTTGAGAGGTTCATGGGAGTCCTAAAGAAATATGTCCGTAACCGCGCTAGGCCAGAAGGAAGCATCTCCATGGGCCATCAAACAGAGGATGTTATCGGGTTTTGTGTTGACTTCATTCCTGGCCTTAACAAGATAGGTCTCCCTAAATTGCGGTATGAGGGGAGACTGACTGGAAAAGGCACTCTGGGAAGAGACTCAATAATATGCAGGGACGGATATTCTTGGTCTCAAGCACACTACATAGTTCTACAGAACTCTACCTTGGTGACCCCGTATGTCGATGAACACAAGAACAGTCTGCGCTCCAAACACCCAGAGCAGTGCGACGACTGGATTACATGTGAACACATCAGGACTTTCAGCAGTTGGTTGGAAACACGTCTCAGAGGTGACAACACTATTTGTGATGAGTTGTACTTGTTGTCCAGGGGACCATCTTTGACTGTATTGACTTACAAAGGATACGAGATAAATGGGAATACATTTTACACGATCGCCCAAGATCAAAAGAGAACCAACCAAAACAGTGGTGTCCGCTTTGATGCAGCAACCGAGAGCGGAAAGGACACATATTATGGTTACATAGTGGACATATGGGAACTTGACTACGGACCTGATTTTAAGGTCCCTTTGTTTAAGTGCAAATGGGTCAATCTGTTAGGCGGCGGGGTACAGGTAGACCCACAGTACGGAATGACAACAGTGGATCTGAAAAATCTTGGGTACACTGACTAACCGTTCGTCCTAGCCAATGATGTGGCACAGGTTATCCATGTGAAGGACATGTCTACCAAACCGAGAAAAAAGAAAAGATAAGGAAGCGAATACATCATACAATGAGCCAAAGCGCCACATAGTTCTTTCAGGAAAAAGGGACATCCTGGGAGTGGACGGCAAGACAGACATGTCTGAAGATTATGAAAAGTTTCATGAAATTCCTCCCTTCAATGTCAAGGCTGACCCAAGCATCCTGATAAACAATGAAGATTATCCATGGTTACGGCGCAATAAGCAAATGACACAAGCGAAGAAAAAGTGAAGACTTTCTCCCACAATAAGAAAATGCTATGTGGGTGAAATTATGATACCATCCCAACTTTCAACTTTTTCAGAGTTCATTTGAAATGCTTCCATGTCTTATGGTTCGAAACTTTGATACTTCGAAAGTGATTGTCCATTTTGTACACGAAGTGCATCAAGTTTTTGTCGTAACCCTCTCTACTTTTTGGAACATGCTATGTGGGTGAAATGATGATACCATGCCAACTTTCAACCTTTTCAGAGTTCATTTTGAAATGCTTTCCAATTTCAGAGTCATTTAGCTCAAAGAATGAATTAATAGCAAACAGAATGAACTACAAAACTTTTATGAAAATAAAAACAATCAATTAAAATATTATGTTATGATCAACTAAAATAAAACTATAATATTCTTCAATAGCAAAAAGAATATAATTTGTGTGACCTAAAATCAATAGTAAAGTTATTCTAATTTTAAATAGAAATAAACTAGTGATTCACAAACTAGTGATTCATAAAAATAAATAGCAAAGAAGAAAAAAATTCTAATTTTATAGTAAAGTTATTCATAAACTAGTGATTCACACAAATTTTTAAAAATTCAAATTTAAACTATTTAAAATTTAAAACTAATGGCACTAACAGAAAGTTTATAATTTTTGTGACCTAAAAGCAAAAAGAAATCACTAAAAAAATGTAAGTATTTAGTTTTAAGTAGAAATAAAAAATAAATAGAAAAAAATTCTAATTTTATAGTAAAGTTATTCATAAACTAGTGATTCACACAAATTTTTAAAAATTCAAATTTAAACTATTTAAAATTTAAAACTAATGGCACTAACAGAAAATTTATAATTTTTGTGACCTAAAAGCAAAAAGAAATCACTAAAAAACTGTAAGTATTTAGTTTTAAGTAGAAATAAAAAAAATAAAAACCAAAAAAATATAGAAATAAAAAAAACCAAAAAAAATGCCACCTACTGGGCCTCCACGGCCTGAATACGACTAGAAACCCTACATGGGCCAGGATTCAGGCCCGCAGAAGGCCCAATAGGCCCACAGGCAAAGCAGTGTCAAATTAGGCCCATAGGCCTGCTATTCAGAGGAGTTCGAGAGGGAGGAGGCAGCAGAGCTTATAAACCAGTGCCGGGCGCTGTCAACTAGCGATGTGGGACTAAACTTATGGGTGCGGGGCAGCACAAGGGTATTGGTCCCGGTTGGAGGCACCAACCGGGACTAAAGGCGGCATTGGTCCCGGTTGGTGGCACCAGCCGTGACCATTGCCCCCCTTTAGTCCCGGTTGGTGCCACCAACCGGGACCAATGGGCTTCGCTTCCCGCCCTTTGGGCTGCTGAAAGTTGGCCTTTGGTCCCGGTTCGTGGCACCAACCGGGACTAAAGGGTGGCATTGGTCCCGGTTGGTGCCACGAACCGGGACCAATTCCCTTGCTATATAACCAGGACTTGTGAAAATTTCACATCTCCCTCGCCTCCCTAGCCAGTTGCCCCCGCCGCTAGGCTGCGCAAATCGCTCGCGCGCTCCTCGTCGCCGTCGCCGCCGCCGGCCGCCATCCCCGTCTCCCCGTCCCCCTGCCCCGCGCCCGAGCCCACGCCGGCCGACGCCCCGTGCCCCTGCCCCGTCCCCGAGCACGCACGGCCACGCCCCTGCGCCCCGGCCCACCCCCACCATTGTCGTCGTCGCCGGCGCCCGCCCCCACTGCCGCCCCTGCCTCGACGCCGCCCCTCCCCGTTCGGTCCGGCTCCGGCGACCCCCTTTCCTCCCTGTCCCCTCGATCCTCTTCATATAATTTTTTTTCATATAATTTTTTTTCATATGCGTATGTTGATTATATGGATGGATGGATGATATATATGTTCATTATATGGATGGATGGATGATGCATGCTTTTTTTCATATAATTTTTTAGGCAGATTTTTAGATTTTTTAGGCAGATTTTTAGAATTTTTTGTGTATGTATGTTATGTTTATATGTATGTATGTATGTTCATATGTATGTATGTTTATGTTCAGATTTTTAGAAAATGTATGTATGTATGTTCAGATTTTTAGAAAATGTATGTATGTATGTTCATATGAAAGAAAAATGTATGTATGTATGTTCATATGCATATGCAAAGAAAATGTATGTTCATATATATGATGATATGTTCAAATGTTTGTATATTCATATGAACAATGAATTAGGCAAAACCTTTACTTTTTTCTAAAATTTATATTTGATCATTATTTTAAAAAAACAAGCAATACTACTTCATGTATTTTTAAGAAAGGAAGAAGAAGAAAAAGAATGAGAGGAAAAAGGAAATAAGAAGAGGAAGAAAGGAGAAGAAGAGGGGAGAGGAAGAAGAGGAGAAATAAATAAGAAGAAGAAAAAAGAAGAAAAAGAAGAGGAGAAGAAGAAAGGAATAGAGGATAAGAAGAGAAAAATAGAATATATATTCTATTTTCTCTTTTCTCCTCTATTCCTTTCTTCTTCTCCTCTTTTTTTTCTTCTTTTTTTTCTTCGACACGTGGGGGGGGGGGTCGAGAACACCGGACATTCATGAGAGAGGCGAGGAAGAAGGGGAATAAGAGGGAGAAGAAGAGGAGAGGAAGAAGAGGAAGTCTTCTCCTCTATTCTTTTTTCTTCTTCTTCTTCCTCTTTATTTTATCGGGAACGAGGGTCGTCGAGAGGTCGAGGAGCGGTAGAGGAGAAACCCTAAATAGAAAGTATCGTCGGTGTGAGATACATGTACCGTCGGTGTCGGACACTACACCCACATCCCACAAGTGGCGCGGGCTTCGACGCCCACGTCACTTGTGGGACGTGGATGTAGTGTCCGACACCGAAGGCCACATGTATCTCACACCCACGAAACTTGCTAGCTATTTAGGGTTTCCTCTACCGAAAAGAAGAGGAGAAATAAATAAGAATGAGAAAAAAGAATAAAAAGAAGAGGAGAAGAAGAAAGGAATAGTGGAGAAGAAGAGAAAATAGAATATATTCTATTTTCTCTTTTCTCCACTATTCCTTTCTTCTTCTCCTCTTTTTTTTCTTCTTTTCTTCTTCTTCTTCTTCTTCTTCTTCTTCTTCTTATTAGCCGGAAGTAGAGAGAGGTTTCCTAGTGACAATGTATTGAAGAAATCCATGCCTTCATCATTAGCCGGAAGTAACCAGGGCATGTTGGTACGAAGTTCTGCAAAGTTATTCTGGAATGGAGTCCCGGATAGAATAATCCACTTTTTGGTACGAATTCAGCAAAGGCCTTCCAAATAGCGATATTCGGAAGGCTCTTGCTGAACTTTGTACCAAAAAGCGAATTATCCTATCTGGGACTCCGTTCCAGAACAACTTTGAAGAGCTTCGTACCATCATGCACATGTTACTTTCGCCTAATGATGAAGACATGGTTTTGTTGAATCCTTTGACACTAGGCAACCTCCCGACCCCTCGGCGATCCTCTCGAACATGAGAGGAAGAAGAGGGTCGTCTAGGGGTCGAGGGTTCCAGGGTCGTCGAGGGTTCGAGGGGTCGAGGATCGCCGAGGGGTCGAGAGAGGTTTCCTAGTTTCAAAGTATTGAAGAAATCCATGCCTTCATCATTAGCCGGAAGTAACCAGGGCATGTTGGTACGAAGTTCTGCAAAGTTGTTTTGGAATGGAGTCCCAGATAGAATAATCCGCCTTTTGGTACCAATTCAGCAAAGGCCTTCCAAATAGCGATATTCGGAAGGCTCTTGCTGAACTTTGTACCAAAAGGCGGATTATCCTATCTGGGAGTCCGTTCCAGAACAACTTTGAAGAGCTTCGTACCATCATGCACATGTTACTTTCGCCTAATGATGAAGACATGGTTTTGTTGAATCCTGAGACACTACGCAACCTCCCGACCCCTCGGCGATCCTATCGAACATGAGAGGAAGAAGAGGATAAAAAAAGAAGAGGAAGAAGAAAAAAAGAGGAGAAGAAAGAATAAAGGAGATCTTCTCCTCTATTCTTTCTTCTCCTCTTATTTTTCTTCTTCTTCCTCTTTTTTTTATCGGGAACGAGGGTCGTCGAGGGACATAGATGTAGTGTCGTCGTTGTCGATATATACCCCCTCCCGATATCTTACTATGATTAGGTAGCTAGTTCTACGTTTGGCACTAATATATCCATCTATCATGTTTGAATAATAATTGCCATGTTGTAAATATTTGTAGAAACTATGGACACCGCCCTAGACGAAGCAACAAAAGAAGCATTGTTGAGGGACATAATCGCAGAAGGAAGTGATGCCATCTCATTGTTTCTCAACGAAACCGATGGTCTGGAAGGAGAGGGTGAACAAGCTGGCTACGGTGACCTAATGCCGGTGCAAGAAGAAGAACATGAGGACGGCTCCGGTGACCGAACCGAGTCCGGCCAGGTATATATATTAGTTAAGCCTATGCTGACTAGCTGATTGATGCATTCATTGTTTTGGTATGTACACATATTAATTAAGTCTTTGTTCTTTTTTCTAGCCCTCCGGATCGAGCACAACTTCGGTAAAGAGACGAGGCCCGAAGAAAAAGTTGAGCTCGGATGAAAAGTTTGAGATCATAGCAATCGTGCCCGACGGCCAACCTATTGAACCCCTCCGGACAAAGAGCGCATTTGTTGCTCAGTGCGGGGTTCTGGTTAGGGACAAGATCCCGATAAGCATCCAGCAATGGTTTAAGCCGGCTACAGAAGACCCTGAGGTCTCTTATGTCAATGATATGCAGAAAAATGATCTTTGGACTAAGATGAAGTCAAATTTCACCCTACCGCCTGAGGATAATCCAGAGAACCCAGTTAAAGAGAAATTAATCAAGTCTTTTGCTCTGAAGAGGATGGCAGAACTATTCAGGAGGTGGAAGAAAGAGCTAAATAAGTTTGTTGAAAATAATCAGACACCAGAATTCAAGGGCAGATATGAGAATATCAGAGATCACTGGCCCGCATTTGTGGCCCACAAGACATCGGAAAAGAGTAAGAAGATGTCGGCGAGAAACAAGCAAAATGCTGCGAAGAAGAAGCTTCACCATCGCACGGGGTCAGGTGGCTACCTCGTAGCCCGGCCTAAGTGGTCCAAGACTGAGAATGATATGGTTCATAAAGGGATCGAACCAGAGACAATTAACTGGCCAGACCGTTGCCGGACTTGGTTCTTCGGGGCTGGCGGAACCCTGGACCCTGAAACAGGGAAGTGCATTTGGACGAACGATCAAATGGACATACCAGTCAGTAAGCTTAAGCAGTATATCGAAGCAGCGCAGGAAGGGACGTTCTTTCCAGACAGAGAGAACGACGAGCTCACAATGGCCCTCGGGAATCCTGAGCACCCTGGACGGACACGAGGCACGCCAGGCTCCATTCCGTGGAAGGTTGGGTTTCCGGACGCAGGCGGTTACAAATCCCATGAGAGGAGGAAAAAAGTGCAGCAGACCCAAATGCAGGCGCTGCAAGCAAGGGTGGACGCGATAGAGGAACGAGAAGCAAATCGCAGCAAACGTACTGCCGAAGCCTCCCCCGAAGCTACCTCGCCATCTCAGCACAGAAGCAGCGTGGCTTCCACCGAGCTGCTTGAGCCAGAGCATGCCTTGACGGCTCCTGCCAGCTATCCCGTGAATGCTATCACGGAGTCTCAAAATTGCCACCTGATGACGCAATGGATGAATTTGAAGGTCAAGGCGGCTGTTGGCTCTGTTTATCCTACTGAACCCGGCGCAACTTTTCACTGTCGGCCGATTCCAGAAGGATATGCTAGGGTGATGGTGGATGAGATAACGGAGGGATTTGAGGACCTCCAGCTTGACCACCCTACCGGTGAAGGGGAGACTCAGCTGGGGTCTGCTTTGAAGACTCCATGCCTATGGCGAAAGGAGCTCATCAACCTTCCGAACTGGACGCCTCCGCCTCCTCCTCCTCCTCCGGTGAGTCAGGGCACTCCGCCTCCACCGCCTCCTCCTCCTCCGGCGAGTGACGATCAGGGCCCTCGGCCGGCTCCTTCTCCGGCGCGCGGCGGCACTCCGCCTCCTTCTCCGCCTGTGCCGACGCGCCCGAGCAGCCAGCCTCCTCCTTCTCCGCCTCGTCAGCAAGGGCGGAAGAGACCTGCCGCCTCTCCAGCTGCTCCGGCGCGTCGTAGTCCTTCTCCTCCGCCGCTTAAGCAAGTAAAGAAGACAACCGCTACGTCTGCTCGGTCGGCGTCTAGCAGTACAAACAGAGGCGGGAGGACATACAGATTCGGTCCTTCTCTGAAGACTCCAGAGAAGTTACCATACGAGAGGACCCAGGAGGAGAACGCCGAGATTGCGCGAGAAGAAGTGAAGAAATTCTTTGAAGGGGTGAAAGCAAAGAAACATCCACCTCCGGAGGAGAAGGTAGATCGGGTGAAAGTGAAGCGCACTCTGGCTGCCCTGACAAAACCACCGAAGTCTGATCCGCCGAAAGGAAACTATGACCGCATTATTGGAAAGGAATTTGCCGAAGCGGAGTGGTCGGGAAGTACTGTCAGTGATCAAAGGCTGAAAGAACGACGAGCTGGGAAACAAATTGCCCAGCTCTGCGAACAAGCGAAGCAATCGTGCCCCCCGCTCAAGGTGCCTAGCCACAACGTCGATAATGATCCGAGGATGGTGCCCGGTTATAGCAATCTTGCAGATTACCTGCCCGACGAAGTACATTATGAACCCATGGACGTGCAGATACAAAGATACGAGTACGGGAAGCCTCTCGTCAAAGATGAAAGATCTCTATCAACGATGGTGCGAAGATTGCATGATTGGTACTTGAAAATCTGCAGAGACTCTGGGGGGGAGGAGTACTTTTATTTGAAAGTTAAAAAGGAGCATGACCTCGTTGGAATTGATCTGTTGCCTGTTCCATTTGAGGAGTTCTATCAGTTTTTCAATCAATTGGCCCTCGATAAAGCAACGGTCACCTGCTACTGTCTGTAAGTACTACTACTTCTGTCATTAAGTCTCTCCATATAGCTCAGCTCTTTCATTGCATGTATTTATAATCATCCTCACTATATTATGCAGATTGAAGATCGTCGAATTGAAGAAAAGACAAGTCGGTGATATTGGGTTCATTAACACATATCTCATAGATGCAACTCAGGTTAAATTTCATGCCGCAGAAACCAAGGCCAGCATGCTAGAATCGTTGATAATAAATCAAAACAAAGATATAATACTCTTTCCTTACAACTTCAAGTGAGTGTTACTGTCTTGTGCGTAGTCGGTTTCCCTTATATATTAGTCAAGGTTATAGTAATGTAATTGATGAGTTATGCATGCGTGTGCAGTTTCCACTATATTCTCCTGCATATTAAGCTTGAGCAGGGACTAGTAACCGTCTTAGACTCAAGACGAAAAGATCCCAAGAACTATGCAGACATGACTCAAATACTCGAGAAGTAAGTTAAATCGATCATTATCCACCATATCAGCAACTTTGTTCATTTCCTGATATATCAAGTAATTGTTTTCTTTGTCCGGCAGGGTTTGGAGAAAATTCACCAGAAAAGCTCCGGGACTGCCGAAGGAGCTGCAATTTAGACACCCGAAAGTAAGTACTAGCTATAGTAGCATTTTAAGCGCATCTACTAGTCATTCAAGCGCTAGTTTCATCAATACCATTTGGCATTATTGCTTATCAGTTTGATTAACCTCTATTTCTTGTAAAGTGGTTGTGGCAGCAACAAGGGAATGATTTCTGTGGATACTATGTTTGCGAGTCCATCCGCCACACGACCTGTGAGCGGGGCTACACTGACGAACAATATGAAGTACGTAAATAACAACATTCACAATTTTATTTTATTACCATCATTTGTGTTGAGTTTCATTCATTCATATATATATGTATTGACCCCCTTCTTTAAATTAGATGTTTCGGAAGCGGGATGAACTCCTAGCACCAGCTCGCATGCGAGGAATTCAAGAGGAATTTGCGGCATTCTTTCTTGACCACGTGATCCCTGAAGACGGAGAATTCTATGTTGACCCTCAATCCGTATGATTATATTTGTAAGAGATAATTACTATATATATGTAGCCGGTAGTGTCAGATAGATATACGAGAACTTGTTGTTTGACCAATCTCTCGGGGAAAGAGAGGTGGTCGATATCACTTCTCTCTATATGCATATATGTTCATCACGATCTTCTGTTTCCTTCGTTTGCTTACTAGCTAGCCAGCGTGTCTAGTCCTCTCTATACGTATGTATAGTACGTAGCGTCGACCCAGCACGGACATAAGAGAGGACACTTCTCTCTATTAATTATAGCTAGCTAACACAATATATGAAACACCTAAATTAACCCCCCAAAACCCCCAACCCCCCCCTTTCAAAAAAAAACAAAAACCCCAGCCATAGAAATGCTGACGCGTGGATGCCTATTGGTCCCGGTTGGTGCCACCAACCAGGACCAAAGGGTCTCCTGACGGGGCTCTGCGCAATGCCCACGTGGAGGGCCTTTAGTCCCGGTTCTGGATTGAACCGGGACTAAAGGGGGGAGGTATTAGTACCGACACTTTAGTCCCGGTTCAGGATCCGGGACTAAAGGCCCTTACGAACCGGGACTATAGGCCCTTTTTCTACCAGTGTTAGCTACAGTTTACCTTGATCAGCGAATGTCGATGGTCAAATAATTTACGTCCATTCTCCAGATCTGAACATGTGGTTCTTGGATAGGTCCCTTTTTGAACCCTTTTTTATCTGAATCCCATGAAGAAGTAAATGAGCCTAGTTTTTTTAACATGCTTGCTGTCTTATTAAATCAGGGGGAAATTATTGCCTGGATAGGTGCTTTCTTTTGTGAAGTTAGTGGATGTTGATCAAGTCCCCCTTTTCGCTGTATGAAACGTTTCTCCTGTTGTACTTCATAAAAAGCTTTCTGTTGATGGCAGGAAGAAGAAGGCTGTTCACAAGAAGATGGCAGGAAGAAGCAGGCTGATTCGATCCGATCCTCAAGGTAGCCCTTCCCTTCCCTTTCTCTCTTCGATTCGATCCGATCTATGCACAAAGTTCACTAGTTTGGATGCATCATAGAACTTGTGGTGGTGGTGTTTAGATTGCAGCAAGCAAAAATACAAGTGTTGAGCTTGTTAAGTGTTTTGTTACGGTGAAATCTGAACCATTTATTGAATAGTAGGATGGCCGACTTTCTATGATTATCTCTTGTTGCTATGTTTGTCTTTTCCATATCCAAATCATGTCTATGAATTGGTGTGCTTGAAAACCAAGGAATGCTTCTATTCCTTGTCGATGTTCTTTTTATTCTAGTATAAGATGAACTAGCTCGTTATTTGTTTGGTGGTTGGTTTGCATACATGTTCTTTTCCTGCAGAAATATGTTGTGGTTCCTTGCAAAGTAAATATGCTGTCAGATTTACTTTTATTTTGTTCCTAATCATTTTGTTCTATAACGTGCAGATGCTGGCCTTTCATGTTTCTTCACGAGCATCAGGACAAAGTTGGAAGAAGCATAGTTCTAGCTCATTTGAGCTAGTTCTGGGAGTAATGATGCCCTTTAGGCTGATCCTATTTGTATGTGTGTTATATGATGTAGACTCTACACTTGTAGACTCATGTGGTAGACTCATGTGGTAGACCCTACACTTGTAGGGCTCATGTGATAATCATGTGGTAAACTGTACACTTGTAGAGCTGTTATCCAATTGTAAACTTGATGATGATCACATTGTACGTATGTTATATGATATAGCAGATTGCTTCTTGCTGTTACTTGAAGTATTGTGTCAGTTTTCTGTATTGGTATATTGAAATTTGAAGAACATGACCTTGATAGCAGGGTCCGTGAACCAAAACGCCACATTTGGGACCTATTTACCAGAATTTGACAATTGGGGTGCGTAAAAAAAGAAAAACAAAGGCTATAGCCCAAAAATAAAAAGGCTATAATGTTGGGCCTGGCCCATGTAGCTGACCAAAATTAATAGGGAAAAATAATATAAAAGGCCGAATTGTTGGGCTAGGCCCATGTAGAAAACTGAATTGGACCGGGCTGAATCTTGTGCCACATCAGCTTGCCACGCTAGATGCCTACGTGGACTGGGGAGGTTGCTAGTGACCAAAACAGAACAATAGGCTTATTTTGGTCATAAACGTTTGCGACCATTCCAGAAGAAAGGTCGCTATAGTCAGTTTACGACTCCCAGCTTTTGACCTTATGTTTTTGGTCACAAAAAGGTCATAAATGGAAATTTGTGACCATTCAGTGACCAATAGTGGTGGTCATAAGTTGACATATTTCTTGTAGTGTTTATAAAAGAAAACTATAAAAAATGGAATTGAGTTTGTCTCATACGCTTCACCTTTTTAAAATCTTTCGTGAGTATGATGGAAAGGATAATTGTGCTCAAGTGCTAGAAGAAGAAATCTATAAAATGTTTGGCACTAAATATTTGAATGATGAGCATGATTGCAATGTTGTTAGTATGAATTCCTTGAATATCCATGATGCTAATGATATGCGAAGCCACAAGCTTGGGGAAGCTATGTTTGATGAAGATGATATATTTTTTCCCCCAAGTTTTGATGAGAAAATTTATTATGATGAAAGCATGCCTCCTATCTATGATGATTATTGTGATGACACGTATGCTTTAAAGAATAATGATAACAATGAATCTTGTCATCTTGATTACAATTTTCAATCCCATGATAGTAATTTCGTTGACTTTGCTCCCACTACTATTGATGAGAAGAAATTTGCTTATGTGGAGAGTAGTAAATTTTCTATGCTTGTAGATCATGAAACCAATGCTTTAGGTGCTGGTTATATTGTTGAATTCATTCATGATGCTACTGAAAATTATTATGAGGGAGGAATTTATACTTGTAGGAATTGCAATAATATTAAGTTTTCTCTCTACGTGCTTAAAGTTTTGAAGTTATGCTTGTTTTACCTTCCTATGCAAGTTGATTCTTGTTCCCAGAAGCTGTTTGCTCACAAAATCCCTATGCATAGGAAGTGGGTTAGACTTAAATGTGCTAGTCATATTCTTCATGATGCTCTCTTTATGTTTCAATTCTTATCTTTTATGTGAGCATCGTTGAAATCATCATGCCTAGCTAGGGGCGTTAAACGATAGCGCTTGTTGGGAGGCAACCCAACTTTATTTTTGTTCCTCTCTTTTGCTCCGGTTTAGTAATAAATAATTTATCTAGCCTCTGTTATGATTGAGTTTTTATGTTTTAATTGGTGTTTGTGCCAAGTAGAACCGTTGGGAAGACTTGGGGAAAGTCTTGTTGATCATGCTGTCAAAAACAGAAACTTTAGCGCTCACGAGAATTGCTGACATTTTTTTATTGGGGAGTGCTATTTAGTTAATTATTTTTGAAGATGATTAATAGATAAATTACTCAGGTCCAGAAATTTATTTTAGAATTTTTGGGGTTCTAGAAGTATACGTTTGATCCAGATTACTACAGACTGTTCTATTTTTGACAGATTATGTTTTCGATGTGTTGTTTGCTTATTTTGATGAATCTATGAGTAGTATCGGAGGGTATGAACCATAGATAAGTTGGAATACAGTAGGTTTAACACCAATATAAATTAAGAATGAGTTCATTACAGTACCTTGAAGTGGTGATTTATTTTCTTATACTAACGGAGCTCACAAGTTTTCTACTTTAAGTTTTGTGTTGTGAAGTTTTCAAGTTTTGGATAAGGATTCGGTGGACTATGGAATAAGGAGTGGCAAGAGCCTAAGCTTGGGGATGCCCAAGGCACGCCAAGGTAATATTCAATGATAGCCAAGAGCCTAAGCTTGGGGATGCCCCGGAAGGCATCCCCTCTTTCGTCTTCGTTCATCGGTAACTTTACTTGGAGCTATATTTTTATTCGCCACATGATATGTGTTTTGCTTGGAGCGTCATTTCATTTTATTTTGCTTTGCTTTCTGTTTGAATAAAATACCAAGATCTGAAATTCTTAAATGTTAGAGAGTCTTCACATAGTTGCATAATTATTCGACTACTCATTGATCTTCACTTATATCTTTCGGAGTAGTTTATTGTTTGCTCTAGTACTTCACTTATATCTTTTAGAGCATGGTGGTAGTTTTATTTTGAAGAAATAGATGAACTCTCATGCTTCACTTATATTATTTTTAGAGTCTTAAGCAGCATGGTAATGTGCTTAATCCTAATATGCTATGTATTCAAGATTAATAAAACTTTCTTATGAGTGTATTGAATACTAAGAGAAGTTTGATGCTTGATGATTGTTTTGAGATATGGAGGTAATAATATCAAAGTCGTGCTAGTTGAGTAGTTGTGAATTTTAAAAATACTTGTGTTGAAGTTTGCAATTCCCGTAGCATGCACGTATGGTAAACGTTGTGTAACAAATTTGAAACATGAGGTGTTATTTGATTGTTGATGAGGACATCAATACCATTGTTACACCCACAGCCCCTACTGTTACATATACTGGACCAATTACTAGAGCTCGCGCACGCCAATTAAATTACCAGGTACTTTCGTTTCTTGGTAATGATTCTAATGTTCATGAGATTATGATGCTGCCTAAATTGGATACATTTGTTTTGCTTTCAAATGAAGGGCCTAGCTTGGAGAAGGATGAACATTGGAGCAAGAACACGCATGAAGTTGATGGCATGCGCAAGGGGATCAAGAACGGAGTTACAAGTCATGATTTCAGGACTTTGAAGCCGCCATAAGGAGTGCATGAAGCCATGGACGAAATATACAAGATGCCACTTCATAATATTCGTCCATAGGCTATTCTAGGTGCTGCGTCACCTTATTAATGGGCCAGGCCCATGTAATTTCGAAATACTTAAGTATAGGCTATTTTTAGAGTCCGTATGTGTGGGGAAACAAGAGTTAGGGTTGGTTTCGGACCCCACCCTCAAGGGCCACGAAATTCCCCTCTCTTCCTCCATATATACAGCCCTTAGGGCGTCGTTTAGACTTTGGGTTTTGTTTAGATTAAAAGTTCGCCATAGCTGCAACTTCGCGTACTTCGTTTGTGTCCAACGACCAGACCAAGATGTCACAGAACCCCACCTTGATCAATAAAGCTTTCATCTTATATTCGCAATATCCAGATTGCAATCTCAGTTTCTTGCTTGTTCTTCGTTTGCTCGCAGGAAACAGGCCCTCGTGGTCAGGTTGATCGTGCTCCGGCGTGGTCAATAACCCCTCGGAAGTTGGTTTAGCGATTGCTAAGGCGCGACGTCTCGCATGTTCGTAGTCGGATCGTCAAGGTCGACTCCCACAGAAAACGATAGCCACCATCTCATCGAAACATCGAGACACCTTAGCCTCTATCAAGTGGTATCAGATTTCCAGGTTGCTCGGTGAGATTTTACAGTTTTTCGTAGATTAGATCGAGTCTGTTCTTCATACCTACAGTCCACGAAAAAGCCACAAAAAAAATTAGGGTTAGTTCATCATATCCGAACCAATCTGAGCCTTTGCATAATCTTTTTAGGGTTTTTGCTTTGTTGAATTTGCGGTTGCATCGTCGTGTCAAGTTGCTGGTCTTAGAGTCTAGTCTTTTAGAGTTTCGAGTTCTGGTCATAAGTTGTCACGCCGCCGCCGCACCATCATCATCGCCCATCTACCACTTTTGCTTATCCGCCACCGCTCTGAATCCTTATCCATATACCACTACCAATCTGTATCCATATACCACCATCAATCTCTATCCATATACCACCACCGCTACCATATACCACCACCGCTGCCATATACCACAACCATATATCCACCACCAATCCGAGTTCTTCTCATATTAGGTTTGTTTTTGAGATCAATCTCAATTCCGATTCGTGTTTCCTTGCCTGCGTAGGTCTCGAAAAAAAAAAGAGTCTGGAGACCCCCGGGCAGTTTTTAGGCCAACATTTTCACGGGCAAAAATATTTTTTCCCTATCCTATTTTTAGGCTTTTCTGAGTCTTTTGAGCCACGTGCCATCATAGTGATTTTTTGTCGCACTTTTTCGTCGTCGCTGCCCTGATTTCCGAAAAAAAAAGTGAAAAAAAAATTTTCGTGCCCATCCTATCAATTTGACGAGGGAAGAGTTTTGAGACACTCGCCATTATAGTGATTTTTCGCAAAAAAAAAAAAGAGGAGCGCAAAAAAAAAGCGAAAAAAAAAGTTCCAGAGTGTGCTTTTCCCTTATTTACGTGCAGCGCCGTGATTTTGTTAGTGTTCTAGGCTCGCGTCTCTAGCACGGTCTAGCCTAGGACCAGCACAGTACCGTCGTTGAGCGTTTATTCAACTTTGCATCTCTGAATTGATTATTGCTGACCCTTTTTGCTACCATACTATAAGCCTTCCCAGCTCCACATACCTCTACGTCGTGCGTTTGACTCTCCCTGGCAATCGCTCTATCCAAGCTTTTGAGAGTTTTGACTACAACGGTTGCCGATCACCGCCTGCTGCTGGGTAAGAACTGGTAAGAATTTGAGATTTGCTTGACGGATTTGTGACACCCGCCACCACCACCTCTTGTTAGTATTCTGTAGGATCATATTCTTGTGTGTTTTCTATTGTTGCTAACCATGGCAGGATCACAAGCCGACGAGACTGACTGGGAGAACATGACGAATCAGGAGTTGCATGATAAATTTCAGCAAATGATGAATGGACAGGTGCAGGATGTGCTAAACAGATTTGAAGAGGCCATGGAGAAGATAGATGACATGGAGAAGACGTTCGAAACAAAGCTCGATAACAGGTTTAATGAATTGCTCGCGCGTCTTCCACCACCACCAGCGGCTGCACCTAACGCACCTCTACAACAACAACAATGACGACTACCTACACATCGTGAAACAGCCCTCCGCCGAGCGAGCCGTCTCCCTCTTGCACCTGGCCAAACTGTTGGTGCTGCTGTTGCTACTTCTGTGGCTCCTGCTGCTGATGCGGAGGAGGATGATTTTGCTGGCGATTACGAGGATGAGGTTGATCAAAATCAGAACTACGTGCCACCACCAGCACAGCAACCATCAGGTCGTCCACATGCAAATAATGGCAATGGTAGGGCTCACCCTCAGGTACGAGATCATGACCATCTCCCTAAACTAAAATTGAATATTCCACCATTTGAGGGTAGATATGTTCCTGATATATATCTTACTTGGGAGTTAGAAACTGAACAACGATTTACATGTTTACAATATCCCGAGGAGAGACGTGTTCCTACTGCTGTTTGTGCATTCACTAGTTTTGCATGTGTTTGGTGGTCTGAGCATTGTAGATTATATCCCATTCCTGCTACTTGGGCTGCTTTGAAAACTGCTATGCGTACTCGTTGGGTTCCACCATATTATCAACATGAATTACTTCAAAAATTGCAGCGCTTAAGACAGGGAAAAAATTCTGTAGAAGAATATTATCAGGAATTACAAACTGGCATGATTAGATGTGGTATTGTTGAGGAGAATGAAGCTATGCTTGCACGTTTTATGGGTGGATTAAATAGAGAGATTCAGACGATTCTAGAGTATAAGGAGTATACTAATATCACTCGTTTATTCCATCTTGCTTGTAAAGCTGAACGTGAAGTGCAGGATCGACAGGCATTGGCGCGGACTAAGTTTTCTGCAGGTCGACCTTCTTCATGGACACCACGTGCATCATCTACTTCCACACGTTCTGCTTCACCGGCGCCTCCGTCGGCTGCCACCTCCAACCGTGATACAATAAAGTAGGCACAATCACCACTATCTGCCAAGAGCACACCTTCTGGGCCTGCAAAGAGCTCTTCTTCATCCATGGCATCAACAGAGCAAACACATGATATTATTTGTCGACGTTGCAAGGGTGGAGGTCATTATGCGAGAGAATGCCCATCTAAGCGTGTGATGCTTGTTACTGAGGATGGTGGGTATGAGTCCGCTAGTGACTATGATGAGGAGACTTTGGCTCTTATTACACGTGACGAACACGGTGGAGACGATTCTGATCATGAGACGCAATACATGGCTCCTGAAGATGCTGACAGGTATGAATGTTTAGTTGCTCAACGTGTTTTGAGTGTGCAGGTTACACAAGCTGAGCAAATCAGAGGCATAATTTGTTCCATACAAAGGGAGTTGTGAAGGAACGTTCTGTTCGCGTGATCATAGATGGAGGGAGTTGCAACAACTTGGCTAGCATCGAGATGGTGGAGAAGCTATCTCTCACCAAAAGACCACATCCACATCCTTACTACATCCAATGGTTCAACAACAGCGGCAAGGTTAAGGTAACACGTACTGTTCGTGTGCATTTTAGTATCTCTACATATGCTGATTATGTTGATTGTGATGTGGTACCGATGCAAGCATGTTCCTTATTACTTGGTAGACCATGGCAATTTGATAAAAATTCTATTCACCATGGTAGAAACAATCAGTATACTCTTGTTCATAAGGATAACAATATTACTTTGCTTCCTATGACTCCTGATTCCATTTTGAAAGATGATATTAATAGAGCTAATAAAGCAAAACAGGAGAAAACTAAGAGTGAAAATCAGATTGTGGCAAAAGAATTTGAGCAACAAATGCAGCCTAATAATAATAAACAATCTAGTGTTGCTTCTGAAATTAAATTGAAAAGTGCATGTTTACTTGCCACCAAATCTGATATTGATGATCTAGATTTTAGCAAATCTGTTTGCTATGCTTTTGTGTGCAAAGAGGCATTATTTTCATTCGAGGACATGCCTTCCTCTTTGCCTCCTGCTGTCACTAACATTTTGCAGGAGTTCGCCGACGTCTTTCCACAAGACGTGCCACCGGGATTACCACCTATTCGCGGGATTGAGCATCAAATTGACTTAATTCCCGGTGCATCATTACCCAACCGGGCACCATACCGTACCAATCCAGAGGAGACGAAGGAGATTATGCGTCAAGTACAAGAACTGCTCGACAAAGGTTATATACGCGAATCCCTTAGTCCTTGTGCTGTTCCTATCATTTTAGTGCCGAAAAAGGATGGTACATCGCGTATGTGCGTTGATTGTAGAGGCATTAATAATATTACTATTCGTTATCGTCATCCTATTCCTAGGCTAGATGATATGCTTGATGAATTGGGTGGCTCTACAATATTCTCCAAAGTTGATTTGCGTAGTGGTTACCATCAAATTCGTATGAAATTGGGAGATGAATGGAAAACAGCATTTAAAACTAAGTTTGGATTATATGAGTGGTTAGTCATGCCTTTTGGGTTAACTAATGCACCTAGTACTTTCATGAGGTTAATGAACGAAGTTTTACGTGCTTTCATTAGACGATTTGTGGTAGTTTACTTTGATGACATATTGATTTATAGCAAATCTTTGGAGGAACATTTGGAACATTTACGTGTTGTTTTTATTGCTCTACGTGATGCACGTTTGTTTGGTAACCTTGGAAAGTGCACCTTTTGCACCGACCGAGTATCTTTTATTGGCTATGTTGTTACTCCACAGGGAATTGAAGTTGATAAAGCCAAGATTGAAGCTATTGAGAGTTGGCCGCAGCCCAAAACGGTCACACAAGTGAGGAGTTTCCTTGGCCTCGCTGGTTTCTATAGGCGTTTTGTGAGAGATTTCAGCACCATTGCTGCACCTCTCAACGAGCTTACAAAGAAGGATGTACCTTTTGTTTGGGGTACCGCACAGGAAGAAGCCTTCACGGTATTGAAAGATAAGTTGACACATGCTCCTTTACTCCAACTTCCTAATTTCAATAAGACTTTTGAGCTTGAATGTGATGCTAGTGGAATTGGATTAGGAGGTGTGTTATTACAAGATGGAAAACCTGTTGCATACTTTTCTGAAAAATTGAGTGGGCCTAGTCTGAACTATTCTACTTATGATAAAGAATTATATGCTCTTGTTCGGACCTTAGAAACATGGCAACATTATTTATGGCCCAAGGAATTTGTTATACATTCTGATCATGAATCTTTGAAACACATTAAAAGTCAAGCAAAACTGAACCGTCGACATGCTAAATGGGTTGAATTCATTGAGACTTTCCCTTATGTGATTAAACACAAGAAGGGTAAAGAAAATGTTATTGCTGATGCCTTGTCTCGTCGTTATACTATGCTTTCACAACTTGACTTTAAAATATTTGGTTTGGAGACCATCAAGGATCAATATGTTAATGATGCTGAATTTAAAGATGTATTGCAGAATTGTAAGGAAGGGAGAACTTGGAACAAGTTCGTTCTTAACGATGGATTTGTGTTTCGTGCTAACAAGCTATGCATTCCAGCTAGCTCCGTTCGTCTTTTGTTGTTGCAGGAGGCGCATGGAGGAGGATTAATGGGACACTTTGGCGTCAAGAAGACGGAGGATATACTTGCTACACATTTATTTTGGCCAAAGATGAGACGGGATGTTGAGCGTTTTGTTGCTCGCTGCACTACATGTCAAAGAGCTAAGTCACGACTCAATCCTCATGGTTTATATATGCCTTTGCCTGTACCTAGTGTTCCTTGGGAGGATATATCTATGGACTTTGTTTTAGGTTTACCTAGAACAAAGAAGGGGAGGGATAGCATATTTGTTGTCGTGGATAGGTTCTCGAAAATGGCACACTTTATACCATGTCATAAAAGCGATGATGCTGTTAATGTTGCTGATTTGTTCTTTCGTGAAATTATTCGCTTACATGGTGTGCCAAATACTATTGTTTCAGATCGTGATACTAAATTTCTTAGCCACTTTTGGAGATGTTTATGGGCTAAGTTGGGGACTAAGCTACTTTTTAGTACTACTTGTCACCCCCAAACTGATGGACAAACTGAAGTAGTCAATAGAACATTGTCTACTATGCTTAGGGCTGTTTTGAAGAATAACAAGAAAATGTGGGAAGAATGCTTGCCTCATATTGAATTTGCTTATAATCGTTCATTGCATTCTACTACTAAGATGTGCCCTTTTGAAATTGTGTATGGTTTCCTACCTCGTGCACCTATTGATTTGTTGCCTCTTCCATCTTCGGAGAAGGTTAATTTTGATGCTAAAGAACGTTCTGAATTGATTTTAAAAATGCATGAGTTAACTAAGGAAAACATTGAGCGTATGAATGCTAAATATAAACTTGCTGGAGATAAGGGTAGAAAACATGTTGTGTTTGCACCTGGAGATCTTGTTTGGTTACATTTGCGTAAAGATAGATTTCCTAATCTGCGCAAATCAAAGCTAATGCCACGTGCTGATGGTCCTTTTAAGGTTTTAGAGAAAATAAATGATAATGCATATAAACTTGAGCTACCTGCAGATTTTGGGGTTAGTCCCACTTTTAATATTGCAGATTTGAAGCCTTATTTGGGTGAGGAAGATGAGCTTCCGTCGAGGACGACTTCATTTCAAGAAGGGGGGGATGATGAGGACATCAATACCATTGTTACACCCACAACCCCTACTGTTACATATACTGGACCAATTACTAGAGCTCGCGCACGCCAATTAAATTACCAGGTACTTTCGTTTCTTGGTAATGATTCTAATGTTCATGAGATTATGATGCTGCCTAAATTGGATACATTTGTTTTGCTTTCAAATGAAGGGCCTAGCTTGGAGAAGGATGAACATTGGAGCAAGAACACGCATGAAGTTGATGGCATGCGCAAGGGGATCAAGAACGGAGTTACAAGTCATGATTTCAGGACTTTGAAGCCGCCATAAGGAGTGCATGAAGCCATGGACGAAATATACAAGATGCCACTTCATAATATTCGTCCATAGGCTATTCTAGGTGCTGCGTCACCTTATTAATGGGCCAGGCCCATGTAATTTCGAAATACTTAAGTATAGGCTATTTTTAGAGTCCGTATGTGTGGGGAAACAAGAGTTAGGGTTGGTTTCGGACCCCACCCTCAAGGGCCACGAAATTCCCCTCTCTTCCTCCATATATACAGCCCTTAGGGCGTCGTTTAGACTTTGGGTTTTGTTTAGATTAAAAGTTCGCCATAGCTGCAACTTCGCGTACTTCGTTTGTGTCCAACGACCAGACCAAGATGTCACAGAACCCCACCTTGATCAATAAAGCTTTCATCTTATATTCGCAATATCCAGATTGCAATCTCAGTTTCTTGCTTGTTCTTCGTTTGCTCGCAGGAAACAGGCCCTCGTGGTCAGGTTGATCGTGCTCCCACGTGGTCAATAACCCCTCGGAAGTTGGTTTAGCGATTGCTAAGGCGCGACGTCTCGCACGTTCGTAGTCGGATCATCAAGGTCGACTCCCACAGAAAACGATAGCCACCATCTCATCGAAACATCGGGACACCTTAGCCTCTATCAAGTGGTATCAAATTTCCAGGTTGCTCGGTGAGATTTTACAGTTTTTCGTAGATTAGATCGAGTCTGTTCTTCATACCTACAGTCCACGAAAAAGCCACAAAAAAAATTAGGGTTAGTTCATCATATCCGAACCAATCTGAGCCTTTGCATAATCTTTTTAGGGTTTTTGCTTTGTTGAATTTGCGGTTGCATCGTCGTGTCAAGTTGCTGGTCTTAGAGTCTAGTCTTTTAGAGTTTCGAGTTCTGGTCATAAGTTGTCACGCCGCCGCCGCACCATCATCATCGCCCATCTACCACTTTTGCTTATCCGCCACCGCTCTGAATCCTTATCCATATACCACTACCAATCCGTATCCATATACCACCATCAATCTCTATCCATATACCACCACCGCTACCATATACCACCACCGCTGCCATATACCACAACCATATATCCACCACCAATCCGAATTCTTCTCATATTAGGTTTGTTTTTGAGATCAATCTCAATTCCGATTCGTGTTTCCTTGCCTGCATAGGTCTCGAAAAAAAAAAGAGTCTGGAGACCCCCGGGCAGTTTTTAGGCCAAAATTTTCACGGGCAAAAATATTTTTTCCCTATCCTATTTTTAGGCTTTTCTGAGTCTTTTGAGCCACGTGCCACCATAGTGATTTTTTGTCGCACTTTTTCGTCGTCGCTGCCCTGATTTCCGAAAAAAAAAGTGAAAATAAAAATTTTCGTGCCCATCCTATCAGTTTGACGAGGGAAGAGTTTTGAGACACTCGCCATTATAGTGATTCTTCGCAAAAAAAAAAAAAAAAAAAAGAGGAGCGCAAAAAAAAAAGAGGAGCGCAAAAAAAAGCGAAAAAAAAAAGTTCCAGAGTGTGCTTTTCCCTTATTTACGTGCAGCGCCGTGATTTTGTTAGTGTTCTAGGCTCGCGTCTCTAGCACGGTCTAGCCTAGGACCAGCACAGTACCGTCGTTGAGCGTTTATTCAACTTTGCATCTCTGAATTGATTATTGCTGACCCTTTTTGCTACCATACTATAAGCCTTCCCAGCTCCACATACCTCTACATCGTGCGTTTGACTCTCCCTGGCAATCGCTCTATCCAAGCTTTTGAGAGTTTTGACTACAACGGTTGCCGATCACCGCCTGCTGCTGGGTAAGAACTGGTAAGAATTTGAGATTTGCTTGACGGATTTGTGACACCCGCCACCACCACCTCTTGTTAGTATTCTGTAGGATCATATTCTTGTGTGTTTTCTATTGTTGCTAACCATGGCAGGATCACAAGCCGACGAGACTGACTGGGAGAACATGACGAATCAGGAGTTGCATGATAAATTTCAGCAAATGATGAATGGACAGGAGCATGCGCATAGTACCGATGTTTTTGATGACTTGTAGATTTTTGCAATAAGTATGTGAGTTCTTTATGACTAATGTTGAGTCCATGGATTATACGCACTCTCACCCTTCCATCCTTGCTAGCCTCTTCGGTACCGTGCATTACCCTTTCTCACATTGAGAGTTGGTGCAAACTTCGCCGGTGCATCCAAACCCCATGATATGATACGCTCTATCACACATAAACCTCCTTATATCTTCCTCAAAACAGCCACCATACCTACCTATTATGGCATTTCCATAGCCATTCCGAGATATATTGCCATGCAACTTTCCATCATTCCGTTCATCATGACACATTCATCATTGTCATATTGCTTAGCATGATCATGTAGTTGACATAGTATTTGTGGCAAAGCCACCGTTCATAATTCTTTCAGACATGTCACTCTTGGTTCATTGCATATCCCGGTAAACCGCCGGAGGCATTCATATAGAGTCATCTTTGTTCTAGTATCGAGTTGTAATCATTGAGTTGTAAATAAATAGAAGTGTGATGATCATAATTATTAGAGCATTGTCCCAAGTGAGGAATAAAAAAAGGGAAAGGCCATAAAAAAGATAAGGCCCCAAAAAAGAGAAAGGCCATAAAAAAGAGAAGGCCCAAAAAATGAGAGAAAAAGAGAGAAGGGACAATGTTACTATCCTTTGCCACACTTGTGCTTCAAAGTAGCACCAAGATCTTCATGATAGAGAGTCTCTTATGTTGTCACTTTCATATACTAGTGGGAATCTTTCATTATAGAACTTGGCTTGTATATTCCAACAATGGGCCTCCTCAAGTGCCCTAGGTCTTCATGAGCAAGCAAGTTGGATGCACACCCACTAGTTTCTTTTGCTGAGCTTTCATACATTCATAGCTCTAGTGCATCCGTTGCATGGCAATCCCTACTCCTTGCAATAACATCAATCAATGGGCATCTCCATAGCCCATTGATTAGCGCCGTTGATGTGAGAATTTCTCCTTTTTGTCTTCTCCACATAACCCCCCTCATTATATTCTATTCCACCCATAGTGCTATATCCATGGCTCGCGCTCATGTATTGCGTGAAAGTTTATGAGTTTGAGATTACTAAAGTATGAAACAATTGCTTGGTTTGTCATTGGGTTGTGCATGATGAGAGCATTCTTGTGTGACGAAAATGGAGCATGACTAAACTATATGATTTTGTAGGGATGAACTATCTTTGGGCATGATATTTTGAGAAGACATGATTGCTTAGTTAGTATGCTTGAAGTATTATTGTTTTTATGTAAATATTAAACTTTTGTATTGAATCTTATGGATCTGAATATTCATGCCACAATTAAGAAGAATTACATTGAAATTATGCCAAGTAGCACTCCGCATCAAAAATTCTGTTTTTATCATTTACCTACTCGAGGACGAGCATGAATTAAGCTTGGGGATGCTGATACGTCTCCAACGTATCTATAATTTTTGATTGCTCCATGCTATATTATCTACTGTTCTGGATGTTTATGGGCTTTATTATACACTTTTATATCATTTTTTGGGACTAACCTATTAACCCAGAGCCTAGTGCCAGTTTCTGTTTTTACCTTGTTTTAGGGTTTCAAGAAAAGGAAAATCAAACGAAGTCCAATTGACCTGAAACTTCACGGAACTCATTTTTGGAAGGAAAGAAGCCCAGAAGACTTGAAGTGCACGTAAGCGAAGCTTCGAGGAGGCCACGCGGTAGGGGGCACACCCACCCCCCTAGGGCACGCCCTCCACCCTCGTGAGCCCCTCATGGCCCCCCTGACGTACTTCTTCCGCCTATATATCTCCATTTACCCTAAAAACATCAGCGACACAATAGATCGGGAGTTCCGCCGCCAGAAGCCTCCGTGGCCATCTTCATCATCCCGGTGCTCTCCATGATGAGGAGGGAGTAGTTCTCCCTCGGGGCTGAGGGTATGTACCAGTAGCTATGTGTTAGATCTCTCTCTCTCTCTCTCTCGTGTTCTTGAGGTGATACCATCTTGATGTATCGCGAGCTTTACTATTATATTTGGATCCTATGATGTTTTCTTCCCCCCTCTACTCTCTTGTAATGAATTGAGTTTCCCCTTGGGAGTTATCTTATCGGATTGAGTCTTTAAAGATTTGAGAACACTTGATGTATGTCTTGCCGTGCGTATCAGTGGTGACAATGGTATACCACATGATTCACTTGATGTATGTTTTGGTGATCAACTTGCGGGTTCCGCCCATGAACGTATGCATAGGGGGTGGCACATGTTTTCGTCGTGATTCTCCGGTAGAAACTTTGGGGCACTCTTTGAGGTTCTATGTGTTGGTTGAATAGATGAATCTGAGATTGTGTGATGCATATCGTATAATCATACCCACGGATACTTGAGGTGACATTGGAGTATCTAGGTGACATTAGGGTTTTGGTTGATTTGTGTCTTAAGGTGTTATTCTAGTACGACTCTAGGGCTGTTTGTGACACTTATAGGAATATCCCAACAGATTGATTGTAAAGAATAACTTTGAGGTTGTTTCGTAACCAACTATAATCTCTTCGTTTGTTCTCCGCTATTAGTGACTTTGGAGTGACTCTTTGTTGCATGTTGAGGGATAGTTATGTGATCCAATTATGTTAGTATTGTTGAGGGAACTTGCACTAGTGAAAGTATGAACCCTAGGCCTTGTTTCAACGCATTGCAATACCGTTTACGCTCACTTTTATCATTAGTTACCTTGCTGTTTTTATATTTTCAGATTACAAATACTATTATCTACTATCCATATACCACTTGTATTACCATCTCTTCGCCGAACTAGTGCACCTATACAATTTACCATTGTATTGGGTGTGTTGGGGACACAAGAGACTCTTTGTTATTTGGTTGCAGGGTTGCTTGAGAGAGACCATCTTCATCCTACGCCTCCTACGGATTGATAAACCTTAGGTCGTCCACTTGAGGGAAATTTGCTACTGTCCTACAAACCTCTGCACTTGGAGGCCCAACAACGTCTACGAGAAGAAGGTTGTGTAGTAGACATCATCCCTCCGCGACGAGACTTCAAAGTCGTCTGCCCTATTGGACGGAGAGTCCGGTGGGGGCGTCTCGCTTTCCATCATCTCTGGGAGAAGGTCCCCCGAGGAAGAGGATTGTGGAAGGGGACTACGCGCTGAGCTGCAAACAAATATATGTATTCCAGACATCACAAGAAAAGAATGGGATATGTTTAAAGCAGCCTTGTTCACTTACTATTTGGCAGGAGACTTGTCCTCGTCACGATACTGCGCTTTGACGCCCTCCAGGTCCGAGCTACCCTCCAGAGGTATTTTACGTCGCTTAGGAGCTTGCTCCTCCCAATCTTCGGAGGCAGCCCTCTTCCCCCTAGGAGGGAAGGAGATGGCGCCCCCTCTCTTTCGTCTTCGGATGAGGGGATTTTGGTTTCTCCGAACGCAAAGTCCGATATTCCTTGGGAATTGGGGCCGTCTTTGGTCTTCTCACTCTCCTCCTCGCCCTCCTTCACAAGCATCTGGTATGGTGCCGGGGCCAGCATCCGTGTTAAAATAGAACTCGTTGGGCCCTCGGGAAGAGGGGCCGAACACATAATCAGTTCCTCTTTCTTTATCCAGCCCTGGAAGAAGATAGCTTGCTTAGTACCATATTGCAATATGCATAATTACAAAAGTATTCGAAAGCTAAGTGCTTACCGGAGTATCCGGACGATTGCAGTTAAGGCCGGCGTCCTCGGCAGTGTCCGAACAATGATTCCGCTTCCCGAAAAATAACTTCCACATCCCTTCGTGTGTGGTGCCGAAAAGGTGTTGGAGGGTTCGTGGACCTTCTGGATTGAACTCCCACATGCAGCGAGACCTGCGCTGGTAGGGCAGGATTCGGTGAACTAACATCACTTGGATCACGCCGACAAGATCGATGCCTCTCTCGAGGAGGGTTCAGATGCGGCTCTGTAAAGTCCGTACTTCATCAACTGATTCCTAGTCCAGCCCCTTGTTGACCCATGATGCAAGCTGTGACGGTGGGCCAGGACGGAAGGTGAGTGCAACAACCAACTTAGTACTGCGGGGCTCTGTAATGTAAAACCACTCCCGCTGCCAGTAGTTGGAAGTCTCGGTAAAGAACATTTTGGCCAGGGAGTGTTGGCGAGTTGGCTGATTGTAGCACCACCACACTCCGCTTGTTCCTCATCGACTATCTTCGGTTTCACACTAAAGGTCTTGAGCCATAAGACGAAGTGTGGGGGGATTCGAAGGAAGGCCTCCTATGTAATGATAAACGCCGAGACATGGAGAATCGAGTCCGGGGGAAGATCATGAAAATCCAATCCTTAATAAAACATTAGCCCCCGGACGAAGGGGTGAAGAGCAAAACCTAACCCCCGGAGGAAGTGGGGGACGAACACAACCCTCTCGCCGGATCTGGGGGTCGGAATAACTTGTCCTTGAGCAGGAAGCCGGTGGTGGATCTCCACGGTCAGATATCTAGCTGCCCGAAGCTTTGCGATATCCTCTTCTGTAATGGAGGAAGCCACCCACCGGCCTTGGGAGATGGATCTGGACGTAATGGGATGGCTGAAAGCGATGGAGTCGAACCTTGGGTGCTGGAACTCGGGGTTGGGGAGGATGAGGAGATGTTTGGCATAAAAAAGACAGCCCTTGGTTCCTTTATAAAGGCCTCTGGTATTGAACGCCTCCTCCGAAGCCTAAGAACCTGCCTATTCCTAAGGAATCTTTCTCGCTAGATGGTTGGGTTACCAACGCTCGTATTGATGAAAATCCCGCAATAAGGGAGCACGATCTCTGCTTCGACAAGATGTGCCAGTAAAAACCGCACCCCCAAAACGTGGAACGGCGGGATGGGAAACGGTTCGAAATAAAGGTCGGGAGGGCATGACGTCAGATTACTAAAGTTGTCAGCAGAACGGATTCATGAATGTGTTATACCCTCTACGGCTGTGTGTTGTAGATCCGGACACGTTTGTTTCATCCGAAGACTATTTTTTGGAGTTCGGAAGGAGGATCCCGCCTTGCAATGCTGAAGACAGCACTACGTGCCGGATACATTGTCATTGAAGCCGGGTTCAGGGGCTACTGAGGGAGTCCTGGATTAAGGGGTCCTTGGGCGTCCAGCCAATTATCTATGGGCCGGACTGATGGGCTGTGAAGATATGAAGACCGAAGACTATACCCGTGTCCGGATGGGACTCTCTTTGGCGTGGAAGGCAAGCTTGGCAAACAACTATGAAGATTCCATCTTATGTAACCAACTCTATGTAACCCTAGACCCCCCCGGTGTCTATATAAACCGGAGGGCGTAGTCCGGAAAGGACATACTCAATACCGTAGTCATACAGGGTAGACTTCTAGGGTTTAGCTATTATGATCTCGTGGTAGATCAACTCTTTTAATACTCATATTCATAAAGATCAATCAAGCAGGAAGTAGGGTATTACCTCCATAGAGAGGGCCCGAACCTGGGTAAACACCGTGTCCCTTGTCTCCTGTTACCATCAACCTTAGACGCACAGTTCGGGACCCCCTACCTGAGATCCGCCGGTTTTGACACTGACAGCAGGCCTCCCCGTTGTTCTCCATATCCTATTGCCAACACCGCTACCGGCCCGGCAGCAAACGAGCAGCAGGCATCGTCACTGCACCCCTCCGTGTGGCGGGATGGCCGCACTGCCACCCCATCGCTGACTCTGGCTGGCTCATCATCTCATGCTCACCACGCGGCCACGGACGTGCAGGCCGTGCTGCTCATGGCACGCGAGCTCCTGCGCTACCGCCCGGTCGACGACCTCTATGAGGACTGGTTAGACCACATCGTCGAGCTCGTCAGTGCCGCAGGGGGCTCCCCAGCACCATCCCTCTCGCTGCCTTGCCCACCTCCAACCGCGGGAGATGTAGCTCACGGAGCGCCTCCGCCGCCTCTGCATCAAGACGTCGCCCTCTGATACGTCTCCAACGTATCTATAATTTATGAAGTATTCATGCTATTATATTATATATTTTGGATGTTTATGGGCTTTACTAAACACTTTTATATTATTTTTGGGACTAACCTATTAACCGGAGGCCCAGCCCAAATTGTTGTTTTCTTGCCTATTTCAGTGTTCTGAAGAAAAGGAATATCAAACAGAGTCCAAACGGAATGAAACCTTCGGGAGAGTTATTTTTGGAACCGAAGCAATCCAGGAGACTTGGAGTAGACGTCAGGGAAGCTTCGAGGATGCCACGATGCAGGGAGGCACGCCCCCACCCTCTTGGGCCCCTCATGGCACCCCTGACCGACTTCTTTCGCCTATATATGTCCAAAATAGATCGGGCGTTCCACTGCCAGAAGCCTCCGTAGCCACAGAAAATCAATCTAGACCCGTTCCGGCACCTTGCCGGAGTGGGGAATCACTCTCCGGTGGCCATCTTCATCATCCCGGCGCTCTCCATGATGAGGAGGGAGCAGTTCACCCTCAGGGCTGAGGGTATGTACTAGTAGCTATGTGCTTGATCTCTCTCTCTCTCTCGTGTTCTTGAGGTGGTATGATCTTGATGTATCGCGAGCTTTGCTATTATAGTTGGATCTTATGATGTTTCTCCCCCTCTACTCTCTTGTAATGGATTGAGTTTTCCCTTTGAAGTTATCTTATCGGATTGAGTCTTTAAGGATTTGAGAACACTTGATGTATGTCTTTCATGTGCTTATCTGTGGTGGCAATGGGATATCACGTGATCCACTGGATGTATGTTTTGGTGATCAACTTGCGAGTTCCGTGATCTCGTGAACTTATGCATAGGGGTTGGCACACGTTTTCGTCTTGACACTCCGGTAGAAACTTTGGGGCACTCTTTGAGGTTCTATATGATGGTTGAATAGATGAATCTGAGATTGTGTGATGCATATCATATAATCATTCCCATGGATACTTGAGGTGACATTGGAGTATCTAGGTGACATTAGGGTTTTGGTTGATTTGTGTCGTAAGGTGTTATTCTAGTACGAACTCTTGAATAGATCGATTAGAAAGAATAACTTTGAGGTGGTTTCGTACCCTACAATAATCTCTTCGTGTGTTCTCCGCTATTAGTGACTTTGGAGTGACTCTTTGTTGCATGTTGAGGGATAGTTATATGATCCTATTATATTATTATAGTTGAGAGAACTTGCACTAGTGAAAGTATGAACCCTAGGCCTTGTTTCCTGGCATTGCAATACCGTTTGTGCTCACTTTTATCACTAGTTACCTTGCTTTTTTATATTTTTCAGATTACAAAAACCTATATCTACCATCCATATTGCACTTGTATCACCATCTCTTCGCCGAACTAGTGCACCTATACAATTTACCATTGCATTGGGTCTGTTGGGGACACAAGAGACTCTTTGTTATTTGGTTGTAGGGTAGCTTGAGAGAGACCATCTTCATCCTACGCCTCCCACGGATTGATAAACCTTATGTCATCAACTTGAGGGAAATTTGCTACTGTCCTACAAACCTCTACTCTTGGAGGCCCAACAACGTCTACAAGAAGAAGGTTGTGTAGTAGACATCAAGCTCTTTTCTGGCGCCGTTGCCAGGGAGGTTAGTGCTTGAAGGTATATCTTTAGATCTTGCAATCGAATCTTTTAGTTTCTTTTTTTATCACTAGTTTAGTTTATAAAAGAAAACTACAAAAAATGGAACTGAGGGTGCCACATATGCTTCATCTTTTTAATATCTTTCATGAGAATAAGGATTCTGATAATTGTGCTCAATTGCTAGAGGAAGAATGCATTAGAATGTTTAGCACTAAATCTTTGAATGATGAGCATGATTGCAATGTTGTTAGTATGAACTCTTTGAATATCCATAGTACTAATGATGATTGCACTAGTCATGATGAAAATGTCTCTTATAAGCATGTCAACTTTTGTGGAGTACATAGAGTTTGCAAGTACGCACCAAATAGGGAAGATAGATTTTGCAAGAGGCATAAGTATTTAGAAATCAAATGGTTGCAAGAGAGGCTAGATGTTTGGGCTGAAAATTTAAAATTTCTTCACCATACTTGTGAACTTTGCAATGAACATGGTCATTTAAATCTCAAATGCAAATTGTTTCATGATCGTACCGTGTCCAAAAATTGTGATGATTTGATTTCCTTTGCACATCATAATGAACTTAGTTTGCTTTTGTGTTATGAAGAAATGAAACGTGTAACTAAGCATATTCTAGAATATAACCTTGAGAAATTCCTCGATATTGATCTAGAAGAATTTTTTATGTATTGTGCGGTGAATTGCATTGAAAATCCTTATACTGCCAATTACATAAAGACAAGAAAACAAATAGAAGATGAAGAGAATACTAATGAAAGGGAAGAGACTTCCCAATATCCTCCTATTATTTCTTATTATGAATCAGGTAACGAGGAGGAGCTTTCTATTCAAATAATCTCATTATTAAGGAGCTCAAAAAAGAGGGTTAAACCCACACATGATGTGAGGAATAAAAAGAAAAGACGGAGAAGCAAAGGTAAAAAGGTATCCCTCGCAAATGATGTTGCTCCTATTACTCATTGTGATTATGCTTATCCATACTATTAATGATGAGAGTGATTATGCTTATCCATACTATTAATGATGAGAGTGATTATGCTTATGATATGAAAATGCCCAAGCTTGGGGATGCTATGTTTGATGAGAATGACAAGTTTGAGAATATATTTGTTGCAATTATTGTTTGTCCCAAGCTTGGGATGCTATGTTTAATGAAGATGATAATTTTAGCCTCCCAAGTTTTGATTAGTAAATTTATTATGATGATAGCATGCCTCCTATTTATGATGGTTATATTGATGAAAGTGGGTTTGTAAGAGTGTCAACTTTAGGAAGTAATGATCCCACTATTTTGGAGGGTGTTGAATCTTATTTTGAAAATTATGAAAGTGGATTTGGAGAGGTCATGACTTTATTTAGTAATGATTCCACTATGTTGGAAGAGGTTTCAATCGATTATGATGAGAACAAAGTTGCTACCTATGATGATTATTGTGATGATACTTATGCTATAAAGAATAGTGATGATTATATTTATAAAACTTTTCATGATTATGATTACCCTTCTTCTGAACATTAATCTTTTAATGAGGAAACAATTTATAGTATTCGAGTTTCTTATGATACTCCCACTATTCCGAATGAGATGAATTTTGCTTATGTGGAGAGTAGTAAAAATTTTCTATGCTTGTAGATCATGAAAAGAATGCTTTAGGTGCTGGTTATATTGTTGAATTAATTCATGATTCTACTTGAAATTATTATGAGGGAGTAATATATGCTTGTAGGAATTGCAATAATATCAAGTTTCCTCTCTATGTGTTGAAAATCTTGAAGTTGTGCCTGTTTTGCCTTCCTATGCTAGTTGATTATTGTTCCCATAAGTTGTTTGCTCACAAAATCCCTATGCATAGGAAGTGGGTTAGACTTAAATGTGCTAGTAATATTCTTCATGATGCTCTCTTTATGTTTCAATTCTTCTCTTTTATGTGAGCATCATTGAAAATCATCATGCCTAGCTAGGGGCGTTAAACGTTAGCGCTTGTTGGGAGGCAACCCAATTTTATTTGTGTTCTTTGCTTTTTGCTCCTGTTTAGTAATAAATAATTCATCTAGCCTCTGTTTAGATGTTGTTTCATGTTTTAATTAGTGTTTGTGCCAAGTAGAACCTTTGGGAAGACTTGGGGAAAGTCTTTGCGATCTTGTTGTAAAAAAAAAGTATGTGCTCACGAGAATAATTCTCATTTTTTACCAGAGAGCGATAAAATACCAATTCCAACTGCAGTAGATCAATATACAAATTGCCTAGGACTTACTAATTTCTCAGGATTTTTGGAGTTACATAAGTATTCGGAACCTACAGATTACTACAGACTGTTCTGTTTTCTATGTGTTGTTTGCTTATTTTGATGAATCTATGAGTAGTATCGGAGGGTATGAACCATAGAGAAGTTGGAATACAGTATATATTACACCAATATGAATTTAGAATGAGTTCACAACAGTACCAAAAGTGGTGATTTATTTTCTTATACTAACGGAGCTTACGAGTTTTCTGTTAAGTTTTGTGTTGTGAAGTTTTCAAGTTTTGGGTAAAGATTCGATGGACTATGGAAGAAGGAGTGGAAATAGCCTAAGCTTGGGGATGACCAAGGCACCTCAAGGTAATATTCAAGGACAACCAAGAGCCTAAGCTTGGGGATGCCCCGGAAGGCATCCCCTCTTTCGTCTTCGTTCATCGGTAACATTACTTGGAGCTATATTTTTATTCACCACATGATATGTGTTTTTCTTGGAGAATCATTTTATTTTGTTAGTATTTTCTTGCTGTTATTTGGAACAATGTTTTGCATCTTTTATTTCAATAAAAGTGGCATTGATAGCCTTTACTATGCCTATTTTACAAGTATACATGTTGCTGTTTGAAAACAGAAAGTTTACCGCTGTTGCAAAAATTCCCTAGAAAAGTAAGAATGTGATAAAATGTTGAAACCTTTTGCATAATAAGCTCTGATAAATTTACTACAGTGGGAATTTTCTTTCATAATTTTTGGAGCTAGGTAAGTATGGATCTTACTGCACTCTTTACAGACTGTCCTCTTTAGGCAGATTGCTGTTATGTTTGCATTGTTTCCATATCTTTGCTTCTTTAATGATTCTATTTGAGGATATGACTATTAAATATGCAGAGGAATTTAGTATGCAATGTTTAATAATAATTTTAGTGATTTTCTACAGTAGAGTATGATAAGGTTTTTGCATTGGTTTATACTAACCTATCTCACGAGTCCTTGTTGAGTTTTGTGTGGATGAAGCTTTCGAGATTTAGGGAGACCGTGATATGAGAGGAATTAAGGAGACACAAAAGCTCAAGCTTGGGGATTCCCAAGGCATCCCAAGATAATATTTCAAGAAATCTCAAGTGTCTAAGGTTGGGGATGCCCCGGTTGGCATCCCACCTTTCTTCTTCAACAACTATCGGTTAGTTTCGGTTGATCCTAAGTTTTTGCTTCTTCACATGATGTTTGCCATACTTAGAATGTCATTTTATTTTGTTTTGCTTTCTGTTTGAATAAAATATCAAGATCTGAAATTATTAAATGGGAGAGTCTTCACATAGCTAAATAATTATTCAACTACTCATTGATCTTCACTTATATCTTTTTGGAGTAGCTTGTCATTTACTCGTGTGCTTCACTTATATCCTATGAGTAAATGGTTGAATGAATTGAATATAATAAATCCGAAATTATTTTTGTTTCATATGCTTATCCCATGGGGAGTAATGACTTCACATATAAGAAGTAGAGGTGGTAAATTTATTGAAGGTTAGCAAACATTGTATGGGTCACTTGAACAATTCATGAAAGAATATTGAGGGAAGAGAGATTTCACATATAAATATACTATCTTGGACATCTTTTGTAATTGTGAGCACTCATTAAAATATGACATGCTAAAAGGTTGATGTTGGACAAGGAAGACAACGTAATGGGATATGTTTTCTTATATCCGAAATAAAGTATATTGTCATGGATCATTCAACATGTTGAGCTTGCCTTTCTCCCTCATGCTAGCCAATTCTTTGCACCAAGTAGAGATACTACTTGTGCTTCCAAACATCCCTTAAACCAGTATTGCCATGAGAGTCCACCATACCTACCTATGGATTGAGTAAGATGCTTCAAGTAAGTTGTCATCGGTGCATGCAATAAAAATTGCTCTCTAAATATGTATGATCTATTAGTGTGGAGAAAATAAGATTTATACAATCTTGTGATGTGGAAGCAATGAAAGCGACGGACTGCATAATAAAGGTCCCTATCACAAGTGGCAATATAAAGTGACGTTCTTTCACATTAAGATTTTGTGCATCCAACTATAAAAGCGCATGACAACCTCTGCTTCCCTCTGCGAAGGGCCTATCTTTTATTCTTGTCTTATACCTTATGCAAGAGTCATGGTGATCTTCACCTTTCCTTTTTACATTTTATCCTTTGGCAAGCACATTGTGTTGGAAAGATCCTAATATATATATATATATATATATATATATATATATATATATATATATCCAATTGGATGTAAGGCATCATGAACTATTATTGTTGACATTACCCTTGAGGTAAAAGGTTGGGAGGCGAATCTATAAGCCCCTATCTTTCTCTGTGTCTGATTTAAACTTTGAACCCATAAATATCGCGTGAATGTTAGCAATTGTGAAAGATTAAATGATAGTTGAGTATGTGAAGTTTGCTGAATTAAAGCTCTCACATAGACCCTTCCTGAAAATAAGATGAATTGTAATTGTTTGATGACTAATAACATGGTTTGTTAGTTTTCAAGAAAGTTTATGATCTATACTTTAACATGTGAATAGTTTGTTACATGATCATGAGTAGTTTTATGAGTTGAGCTACCGTTATGATATATAATGATGCTAGAAAAGGTGATTGAAATTATCATCGATCAAACTTGTGCACCTGCTAGCATTCACACTTCATAAATTATTTCTTTTATCATTTACCTACTCGAGGACGAGCAAGAATTAAGCTTGGGGATGCTGATACGTCTCCAACGTATCTATAATTTATGAAGTATTCATGCTATCATATTATCTGTTTTGGATGTTTATGGGCTTTACTAAACACTTCTATATTATTTTTGGGACTAACCTATTAACCGAAGGCCCTGCCCAAATTGCTATTTTCTTGCCTATTTGAGTGTTTCGAAGAAAAGGAATATCAAACGGAGTCCAAACGGAATGAATCCTTCGGGAGAGTTATTTTTGGAACGAAAGCAATCCAGGAGACTTGGAGTAGATGTCAGGGAAGCTTCGAGGAAGCCACGAGGCAGGGAGGCGCGCCCTACCCCCCTGGGCGCGCCCCCACCCTCATGGACCCCTCGTGGATCGCCTGACTGACTTCTTTCGCCTATATATGTCCATATACCCTAAAAACATCAAGGAGTAGAATAGATCGGGAGTTCCGCCGCCATAAGCCTCCATAGCCACCGAAAACCAATCTAGACCCGTTCCGGCACCCTGCCGGAGGCGGGAATCCCTCTCCGGTGGCCATCTTCATCATCCTGGCGCTCTCCATGACGAGGAGGGAGTAATCCACCCTCGTGGCTGAGGGTATGTACCAATAGCTATGTGTTTGATCTCTCTCTCTCTCGTGTTCTTTAGGTGGTACGATCTTGATGTATCGTGAGCTTTGCTATTATAGTTGGATCTTATGATGTTTCTCCCCCTCTACTCTCTTGTAATGGATTGATTTTTCCCTTTGAAGTTATCTTATCGGATTGAGTCTTTAAGTATTTGAGAGCACTTGATGTATGTCTTGCATGTGCTTATTTGTGGTGACAATGGGATATCACATGATCCAGTTGATGTATGTTTTGGTGATCAACTTGCGAGTTCCGTGATCTCGTGAACTTATGCATAGGGGTTGGCACACGTTTTCGTCTTGACTCTCTGGTACAAACTTTGGGGCACTCTTTGAGGTTCTATGTGTTGGTTGAATAGATGAATCTGAGATTGTGTAATGCATATCGTATAATCATACCCACGGATACTTGAGGTGACATTGGAATATCTAGGTGAGATTAGGGTTTTGGTGGATTTGTGTCTTAAGGTGTTATTCTCGTACGAACTCTTGAATAGATCGATCAGAAAGAATAACTTTGAGGTGGTTTCGTACCCTACAATAATGTCTTCGTTTGTTCTCCGCTATTAGTGACTTTGGAGTGACTCTTTGTTGCATGTTGAGGTATAGCTATGTGATCCTATTATGTTATTATTGTTGAGAGAACTTGCACTAGTGAAAGTATGAACCCTAGGCCTTGTTTCCTAGCATTGCAATACTGTTTGTGCTCACTTTTATCATTAGTTACCTTGCTGTTTTTATATTTTCATATTACAAAAACCTATATCTACCATCCATATTGCACTTGTATCACCATCTCTTCGCTGAACTAGTGCACCTATACAATTTACCATTGTATTGGGTGTGTTGGGGACACAAGAGACTCTTTGTTATTTGGTTGCAGGGTTGCTTGAGAGAGACCATCTTCATCCTACGCCTCCCACGGATAGATAAACCTTATGTCATCCACTTGAGGGAAATTTGCTACTTTCCTACAAACCTCTGCACTTGGAGGCCCAACAACATCTACAAGAAGAAGGTTGTGTAGTAGACACCACCCTCGTGCTGGGATGTGCAGCTCATGGAGCGCCACTGCCCCCTCCGCGTCAAGACGGTGTCCTCGCTCCAAGACATGCGCTCCCAGCACCACCACGACAAGACCGCGTGCCGCCTGCGACGGCGGTCCGCGGACATCCAGGCCAAGCCCCGCATCAGCAAAGGGCCTTGGTGGCCACGGCAGGCTGCCGCGGCTTCACTCCTGAGGTACGTAGCGTCGTCTGGCCAGGAAAGTTCAAGCCGGATCTGCCTCCTCGCTACGATGGCACCCTGACCCTGCGGAGTTCTTGCAGCTCTACGAACTGAGCATCGAGGCGGCTAACGGCGACGAATAAGTCATGGCGAACTGGTTTCCCATGGCTCTCAAGGATTGCGCTCGCTCGTGGCTCCTGAACCTGCCTCTAGGCTTGATCTCCTCCTGGGATGAGATGCACGACCGGTTCGTCTCCAACTTCCAGGGCACTCGTGACCGCCCTCCGGCCGCGGGTGACCTGCGCCGCATCAAGAAACAGCCAGGAGAGACCCTACAGAAGTACATCCAGCGCTTCAATAGCGTGCTTCTCAACATCCCCAAGGTGACGGACAAGGCCATCATCTCAGCATTTTCCGATGGCGTCCCCGACATCAGGATGAAGGAAGAGCTCGCCATCCATCAGGAGCTATATATGCACGACTCTGGAGCTATTCAACATAGTGACCAAGTGCGCAAGAGCTGAGGAAAGGCGTCTCTCCCTCCTCGAGCTCCATTCTACCGATCCAAAGGAGAAGAAGGCCAAGGTCAAGGACGTGAAGCGCAAGGGAGTGTCCGTACTCGCGACAGAGCCAGACACAAAGCGCGGCCGGGACCACCCCAAGTCATCCAAGGGCGGCCGTCCATTCTACGCCTTCCACAACGTGCGCAACCACAACACCAATGATTGTCAAGAGCTCAGGGCCATTCGATATGGACGCTTCGATCGACACCCCGAGCGCAACGACCGGGGCTACGGCTGAGGAGCAGGACAAGGCGGAGGACGCTGGGACGACCGCGGCCCCCGCCAGGAGTGGCGCGACCAGCCTCGTTAGGACCACTGGCAAGAGCAGCCTCGTGAGGGCACCTGGAGGGACCAGCCTCGCGAGGACCGTCCTCAGGGCAATCCTTGTCTCCCTCCGCTGCTGCCACCACCAAGGAGAAACGATGACCACCATCAGGACGAGGGGGTTGGGGGCTTCCAGGATCGGCGCGCCATCACTTGCCTCTTGGGTGGTGCTCATGCCCCGGCTTCCCAGTGCATCTTCAAGCAGTTCTCTCGTGAAGTGAATGCAGCCCTCCACAAGCTCGAGGCCTGATGAACCACAAGTATAGGGGATCTATCGTAGTCCTTTCGATAAGAAAGAGTGTCGAACCCAACGAGGAGCAGAAGGAAATGATAAGCGGTTTTCAGCAAGGTATTCTCTACAACACTGAAATTATAGGTAACAGATAGTTTTGTGACAAGATAATTTGTAATGAGCAACAAGTAACAAAAGTAAATAAAGTGCAGCAAGGTGGCCCAATCCTTTTTGAAGCAAAGGACAAGCCTGGACAAATTCTTATATAGAGAAAAGCGCTCCTGAGGACACATGGGAATTATCGTCAAGCTAGGTTTCACCATGATCATATGATTCGCGTTCGGTACTTCGATAATTTGGTATGTGGGTGGACCAGTGCTTGGGTGTTTTCCTTACTTGGACAAGCATCCCACTTATGATTAACCTCTATTGCAAGCATCTGCAACTACATCAAAAGTATTAAGGTAAACCTAACCATAGCATGAAACATAGGGATCCAAATCAGCCCCTTACGAAGCAACGCATAAACTAGGGTTTAAGCTTCTGTCACTCTAGCAACCCATCATCTACTTATTACTTACCGATCCCTTCCTCTAGGCCCAAATAATGGTGAAGTGTCATGTTGTCGACGTTCACATAACACCACTAGAGGAGAGACAACATAAATCTCATCAAAATATCGAACGACTACCCAATTCACATGACTACTAATAGCAAGACTTCTCCCATGTCCTCAGGAACAAACGTAACTACTCACAAAGCATGTTCATGTTCATAATCAGAGAGGTATTAATATGCATATAGGATCTTAACATATGATCTTCCACCAAATAAACCAACTAGCATCAACTACAAGGAGTAATCAACACTACTAGCAACCCACAGGTACCAATCCCAGACTTGGAGACAAGAATTGGATACAAGAGATGAACTAGGGTTTGAGAGGAGATGGTGTTGGTGAAGAAGTTGATGGAGATTGGGCCCCTCCCGATGAGACGAGCGTTGGTTATGACGATGGTGATGATTTCCCCCTCCCGGAGGTAAGTTTCCCCGGCAGAACAGCTCCGCCAGAGCCCTAGATTTGTTCCACCAAGGTTCCGCCTCGTGGCGGAGGAGTCTTGTCCCGAAAGCTTGCTTATGATTTTTTCCTCAATGAAGGACTCCATATAGTAGAAGATGGGCATCGAAGGGCCACCAGGGGGGCCACGAGGCAGGGGGCGCGCCTAGGGGGTAGAGTGTGCCCCCCCCCTCGTGGCCAGGGTGTGGGCCCCCTCTGGAACTTCTTGCGCTTAGTATTTTTTCATATATTCTGAAAATATCTTCCGTGAAGTTTCAGGACTTTTAGAGATGTGCAGAATAGGTCTCTAATATTTGCTCCTTTTCCAGCCCTGAATCCCAGCTCCCGGCATTCCCCCTCTTTATATAAACCTTGCAAAATAAGAGAAAATAGGCATAAGTATTGTGACATAATGTGTAATAACAACCCATAATGCAATAAATATCGATATAAAAGCATGATGCAAAATGGACGTATCAACTCCACCAAACTTAGACCTCGCTTGTCCTCAAGAGAAAGCCGAAATCGAAAAATATGTCCACATGTTTAGAGATAGAGGTGTCGATAAAAATAAAATACGGACATGAGGGCATCATGATCATTCTTAGAACAGCAACTTATATAATTCTTGTCATGTGATCTCTTATGCAAGTGTAACAATTCAATCACAATTTCAAGTATGAATCATAAACTTCATTGAAAACTAACAAACTATAATCTCAGTCATTAGAGCAATTGCAATTTATCATAACATAGGAAAGAGTCAATATAAGAGCTTTTCAGCAAGTCCACATACTTAACTATCATATAGTCTTTCACAATTGCTAACACTCACGCAATACTTATGGGTATGGAGTTTTAATCAGACACAAAGAAAGATAGGGGCTTATAGTTTTGCCTCCCAACGTTTTACCTCAAGGCAATGTCAACAATAATAGTTCATGAAAACTCACATCCAGTTAGCCATATATACCAGGATCTTTCCAACATGTTGTGTGTGACGCCCTCGATTCAACCGTACACTAATCATACACGCAAATGTGTACGATCAAGATCAAGGACTCACGGGAAGATATCACAACACAACTCTCGATACAAAATAAAATAATACAACCTTTATATTACAAGACAGGGGCCTCGAGGGCTCGAATACCTAAGCTCGAATACACAAGAGTCAGCGGAAGCAACAATATCTGAGTACAGACATAAGTTAAACAAGTTTGCCTTAAGAAGGCTAGCACAAAATCAACAACGATCGAAAAGGCAAGGCCTCCTGCCTGGGATCCTCCTAACTACTCCAAGTCATCAGCGGCCGTCACGTAGTAGTAGGCACCCTCGAGGTAGCAGTAGTCATCAGTGGTGTCATCTGGCTCCTGAGATCCGTCATCTGGTCGCAACAATCGGGTATGGGTGAAAAGAGGTAGCAAAGCAGCCATGAGTACTCATCCAAAGTACTTGCAAGACTTACATCATATCTAAACTAAGTATGCATCTGTATCAAAGGAAATGGGCTGTATCTCTGGACTAAACTACAGAATGCCAGAAGAGAAGGGGAAAGCCTAGCCTATCGAAGACTAGCATCTTCAAGCAGCTCCAAGCATCTTGCAGCATCATAAGAGATAATAGTAGCATAAAGTAAAGTAGTAGTACTGTTATCAACCTCAGCCAGAGATCCTTTGTCGACTCCCTGCGAGAAAGCAATCCCAGAGCCATACTATCCATTTCTCGTCACAGTTATCCAGTTCTAGCTGTATCGATCGAGATACAACTCCAAGTGTCCGTTACCGTAGGACAGGCTATCGATAGATGTTTTCTTCCCTGCAGGGGTGCACCAACTTACCCACCATGTTCGATTAACTCCAGTCGGACACACTTTCCTGGGTCATGCCCGGCCTCGGCCAAACAATACGCTGCAACCCGACCTAGGCTTAATAGAGAGGCTAGCACGCCGGACTAAACCTATGCCCCCAGGGGTCCTGGGCCATCTCCCCGGGAACTCCTGCACATTGCGTACGCGGCCAGTGAGCAAACCTAGCTACCTCCTTCAACAAGGCAGGAGCTTACGCGGTCCAACCCGGCGCACGCCGCTCAATCGCTGACGTCGATTAAGCTTCGGCTGATTCATACGACGCAGAACGCCCATACTATGCCCACGTGATGGTTAGTGCTATCAGGCCAAAGGCCCCTCGGATCAAATATCTAAACCGTAGTGGATAAGGAGCACGCGGTAACGAGCAGAGACTCACGATCGATGTGACCCCGTCGCCCCGTCTCGAGTACTTGCGGCAAGGGATAAGAATGCTCGACCACGCCTCGTAAGTATCTCGCGGGCACCTTCCAGGTCAGCCCGGCTCCACATCACTCACTATTAAGCTCGCGCGGGTACCCCTCAGGGCCGACCCGTCTTTAGTAACATGGCTCAATGCAAAGTCATAGTAACTATAGTAACTGTGTATCTAACACCAAGGGGAAAACCCGAGGAATCACCCCAAGTGAATTCCATTCGATGTTATCATCAAGGTGAACGTAAGAGGATCCACCCTCGAGGTTCACACTTTAGGGGTTGCACGATAGAGCCATAACGGAAGTGGTTAAGGAGGAAATCACCCTCGATGACCATGACCGGATAGCTCCACTATAGAGATCTCATCAGGAGTGATGTATGAGGTTCCACCCTCGGCACTCGATGGTAACTCTACATAGTCGAGCAACAAAAGGGGAAAGTTATGTGCGGTGTCGGGGCCTGGGCGTCGATCACGTTGATCGAGTCATCGAACATAAAGTGGGGCAACTGGGACAAGGTGAGGGTCTCTGATGGATCTATAACCAACCTATACTAAGCAATTTAGGATAAGCAGGTAAGGTATGAAAGCATGTAACAAAAATAGGCTATGCATCAGAGTAGGATCATACATAAAGCAGTAGCAGTTCTAATGCAAGCATGAGAGGGAAAGAAATGGGCGATATCAGAATGCTCAAGGGGGGGTTTGCTTGCCTGGAGGCTCTGTTGAAAAGGAAGAAGTGTTGTCGTCGACGTAGTCGATCACAAGTGCATCAACATCGGTCTCGGGGTCTACCGGAGAGAAGAGGGGGAATAAAACAATTAATATAAAGCCAACAAGGCATCACAAAGCATAACATGGCAATATGTTGTGCCGGGGTGTGACCTAACGTATGGCTACACGATAAAGGTGAAGGGGGAAAACAACCGGGAATGTTTTCCCGGTTCCGGACATGTGTCAGACAGATGACCGGAGGGGAAATGTTGCATGTTCGCTATGCTAGGGATGTGTGGCGGGTGAACGGATCGCGTATTCGGATTCATCTCGTCGTTCTGAGCAACTTTCATATAGAAAACTTTTTCATCCGTGATACGGATTATTTTCTATGATTTTCTAAAGATTTAAAATGTTTTATGTATTTATCAATATTTCGAAATAGAAAAAAGAATATACTTTTGTCACCTAGTGCTATCCTAGCTCGTGTGTAAGACAGTGGGACCAGTGGGGTTTGGTTGACCCAGTCAAGGGATGACTGGTCAACATATGAACAGTGTAAGTGGGTCCCGCATGTCATTGTCTTTAGTTTTATAAAAAAGGTAATTAACATGGGTGATCCCACATGTCATTTCTTAGGCTAAATTAGCACTAGATTAGTACTAATTGATCCAAGACCTAAGTCTAAACAAGGGCCGGCGTGATGGCACAGCCGTGCACACACAACACACACACACGACACACGCACGCTGCACACTCAGCCATGGCCACCGTGCACACACACAACACACACACACACACGACACGACACACACACGCTGCACACTTGGCCATTGCAGGATCTCTGATGGATCTCTAACCAACCTATACTAAGTAGTTTAGGATAAGCAGGTAAGGTATGAAAGCAGGTATCAAAAACAGGCTATGCATCAGAGTAGGATCATACATAAAGAAGTAGCAGTTCTAATGCAAGCATGAGAGGGAAAGAAATGGGCGATATCAGAATGGTCAAGTGGGGATTTGGTTGCCTAGAGGCTCTATTGAAAAGGAAGAAGTGTCGTCGTCGACGTAGTCGATCACAAGTGCATCAGCATCGGTCTCGGGGTCTACCGGAGAGAAGAGGGGGAAGAAAACAATTAATATAAAGCCAACAAGGCATCACAAAGCATAACATGGCAATATGTTGTGGCCGGGTGTGACCTAACGTATGGCTACATGATAAAGGTGAAGGGGGAAAACAACCGGGAATGTTTTCCCGGTTCCGGACATGTGTGAGACAAATGACTGGAGGGGTAAATGTTGCATGTTCGCTATGCTAGGGATGTGTGGCGGGCGAACGGATCACGTATTCGGACTTGTCTCGTCGTTCTAAGCAACTTTCATATAGAAAACTTTTTCATCTGAGATACGGATTATTTTCTATGATTTTCTAAAGATTTAAAAGGTTTTATGTATTTATCAATATTTCGAAATAGAAAAAAGAATATACTTTTGTCACCTAGTGCTATCCTAGCTCGTGTGTAAGACAGTGGGACCAGTGGGGTTTGGTTGACCCAGTCAAGGGATGACTGGTCAACATATGAACAGTGTAAGTGGGTCCCGCATGTCATTGTCTTTAGTTTTATAAAAAAGGTAATTAACATGGGTGATCCCACATGTCATTTCTTAGGCTAAATTAGCACTAGATTAGTACTAATTGATCCAAGACCTAAGTCTAAACAAGGGCCGGCGTGATGGCATAGCCATGCACACACAACACACACACACACGACACACGCGCGCTGCACACTCGGCCATGGCCACCGTGCACACACACACAACACACACACACACACACACACACACACACACACACGACACACACACGCTGCACACTTGGCCATGGCCTTGGCCATGGCTAGCCGCAAGCAGCAGCATAGCAGCATTGAGCAGCAGGAGTAGGCAAACCAGCAGCGCAACGCCTAAGCAGCACTAGCTAGCAGCAGTACGCATCCGCAGTAGCAGAACGCAGTATATGTTGGGGAACGTAGCAGAATTTTAAAATTTTCTATGCATCACCAAGATCTATCTATGGAGTCATCTAGCAACGAGGGAGAGAGGAGTGCATCTACATACCCTTGTAGATCACGAGCGGAAGCGTTCAAGAGAACGGGGTTGATGGAGTCGTACTCGTCGTGATCCAAATCACCGAAGATCCTAGCGCCGAACGGACGGCACCTTCGCATTCAACACACGTACGGAGCGAGGACGTCTCCCGCGCCTTGATCCAGCAAGGAGGAGGTAGAGGTTGAGGAAGAGGGCTCCAACAGCAGCACGACGGCGTGGTGATGGTGAAGCTGCAGTACTCCGGCAGGGCTTCGCCAAGCTCTTATGGAGGAGGTGAGGTGTTGGGGAGGGGAGGGGCTGCGCCTTGGATGTTGTGTGAAGCCCTGCCCTTGCCACTATATTTATAGGGGAAGGAGGAAGGGGGCTGGCCCCCTCTAGATGAGATCTAGCGGGGGGGCGGCCAAGGGGAGGGGGCTTGCCCCCCAAGCAAGGGGGCGCCCCCTTTAGGGTTTCCCCCCCAACCCTATGCGCATGGGCCCAAGGGGGGGTGCGGCCAGCCCATGTAGGGCTGGTTCCCCTTTCCTCTACAGCCCATTAGGCCCTCCGGGAGAGGTGGCCCCTCCCGGTGGACCCCCGGAACCCCTCCGGTGGCCCTGGTACAATACCGATATGCCCCCGAACCTTTCCGGTGACCGTATGACAACTTCCTACATATAAATCTTCACCTCCGGACCATTCTGGAACTCCTCGTGATGTCCGGGATCTCATCCGGGACTCCGAACAACATTCGGTAATCACATACAAGTCTTCCTAACAACCCTAGCGTCACCGTACCTTAAGTGTGTAGACCCTACGGGTTCGGGAGACATGCAGACATGACCGAGACGACTCTCCGGTCAATAACCAATAGCGGGATCTGGATACCCATGTTGGCTCCCACATGCTCCACGTTGATCTCATCGGATGAACCACGATGTCGAGGATTCAATCAATCCGTATACAATTCCCTTTGTCAATCGGTACGTTACTTGCCCGAGACTCGATCGTCGGTATCCCAATACCTTGTTCAGTCTCGTTACCGGAAAGTCACTTTACTCGTACCGTAATGCATGATCCCGTGATCAACCACTTGATCACATTGAGCTCATTATGATGATGCATTACCGAGTGGGCCCAGAGATACCTCTCCGTCATACGGAGTGACAAATCCCAGTCTCGATTCGTGCCAACCCAACAGACACTTTTGGAGATACCTATAATGTATGTTTATAGTCACCCAGTTACGTTGTGACATTTGGCACACCCAAGGCACTCCTATGGTGTCCGGGAGTTGCACAATCTCATGCTCTAAGGAAATAATACTTGACATTCAGAAAAGCTACAGCAAACGAACTACACGATCTTTGAGCTATGCTTAGGATTGGGTCTTGTCCATCACATCATTCTCCTAATGATGTGATCCCGTTATCAATGACATCTAATGTCCATAGTCAGGAAAACCATGACTATCTTTTGATCAACGATCTAGTCAACTAGAGGCTCACTAGGGACGTGTTGTGGTCTATGTATTCACGCATGTATTACGATTTCTGGATAACACAATTATAGCATGAACAATAGACAATTATCATGAATAGAGAAATATAATAATAACCATTTTATTATTGCCTCTAGGGCATATTTCCAACAGTCTCCCACTTGCACTAGAGTCAATATTCTAGTTACATTGTGATGAATCGAACACCCATGCAGTTCTGGTGTTGATCATGTTTTGCTCTAGGGAGAGGTTTAGTCAACGGATCTGCTACATTCAGGTCTGTATGTACTTTACAAATCTCTATGTCTCCATTTTGAACACTTTCACGAATGGAGTTGAAGCGACGCTTGATATGCCTGGTCTTCCTGTGAAACCTGGGCTCCTTGGCAAGGGCAATAGCTCCAGTGTTGTCACAGAAGAGAGTCATCGGGCCCAACGCATTGGGTATGACTCCTAGGTCGGTAATGAACTCCTTCACCCAGACTGCTTCTTGTGCTGCCTCCGAGGCTGCCATGTACTCCGCTTCACATGTAGATCCCGCCACAACGCTTTGCTTGCAACTGCACCAGCTTACTGCCCCACCATTCAAAATATACACGTATCCGGTTTGTGACTTAGAGTCATCCAGATCTGTGTCGAAGCTAGCATCGATGTAACCCTTTACGACGAGCTCTTCGTCACCTCCATAAATGAGAAACATTTCCTTGGTCCTTTTTAGGCACTTCAAGATATTCTTGACTGTTGTCCAGTGTTCCATGCCGGGATTACTTTGGTACCTTCCTACCAAACTTACGGCAAGGTTTACATCAGGTCTGGTGCACAGCATAGCATACATGATAGACCCTATGGCCGATGCATAGGGGACGACACTCATCTTTTCTCTATCTTCTGCCGTGGTCGGGCATTGAGCCATGCTCAATCTCATACCTTGCAATACATGCAAGAACCCCTTCTTTGACTGATCCATTTTGAACTTCTTCAATATCTTGTCAAGGTACGTACTCTGTGAAAGACCAATGAGGCGTCTCGATCTATCTCTATAGATCTTGATGCCTAATATATAAGCAGCTTCTCCAAGGTCCTTCATTGAAAAACACTTGTTCAAGTAGGCCTTTATGCTTTCCAAGAATTCTATATCATTTCCCATCAATAGTATGTCATCCACATACAATATGAGAAATGCTACAGAGCTCCCACTCACTTTCTTGTAAATGCAGGCTTCTCCATAAGTCTGCATAAACCCAAACGTTTTGATCATCTCATCAAAACGAATGTTCCAACTCCGAGATGCTTGCACCAGCCCATAAATCGAGCGTTGGTGCTTGCACACCTTGTCAGCATTCTTAGGATCGACAAAACCTTCCATCTGCATCATATACAATTCTTCCTTAAGGAAACCATTAAGGAATGCCATTTTGACGTCCATTTGCCATATCTCATAATCATAGAATGCGGCAATTGCTAACATGATTCGGACGGACTTCAGCTTCGCTACGGGTGAGAAAGTCTCATCGTAGTCAACCCCTTGAACTTGTCGATAACCCTTAGCGACAAGCCGAGCTTTATAGATGGTCACATTACCATCCGCGTCTGTCTTCTTCTTAAAGATCCATTTATTTTCTATGGCTCGCCGATCAACGGGCAAGTCAGTCAAAGTCCATACTTCGTTTTCATACATGGATCCTATCTCCGATTTCATGGCTTCCAGCCATTTGTCGGAATCCGGGCCCGCCATCGCTTCTTCATAGTTCGAAGGTTCACCATTGTCTAACAACATGATTTCCAGGACAGGGTTGCCGTACCACTCTAGTGCGGAACGTGTCCTTGTGGACCTACGAAGTTCAGTAGCAACTTGATCTGAAGTTTCATGATCATCATCATCAACTTCCTCTCTAGTCGGTGCAGGCACCTTAGGAACATTTTCTTGAGCTGCGCCACTTACCGGTTCAAGAGGTAATACTTCATCAAGTTCTACCTTCCTCCCACTTATTTATTTCGAGAGAAACTCTTTCTCTAGAAAGGACCCATTCTTGGCAACAAAGATCTTGCCTTCGGATCTGAGGTAGAAGGTATACCCAACAGTTTCTTTAGGGTATCCTATGAAGACGCATTTTTCCGACTTGGGTTCGAGCTTTTCAGGTTGAAGTTTCTTGACATAAGCATCGCATCCCCAAACTTTTAGAAACGACAGCTTAGGTTTCTTCCCAAACCATAATTCATATGGTGTCGTCTCAACGGATTTCGACCGAGCCCAATTTAAAGTGAATGCGGCAGTCTCTAAAGCATAGCCCCAAAATGACAGCGGTAAATGGGTAAGAGACATCATCGATCGCACCATATCTAATAGAGTGCGATTACGACGTTCGGACACACCATTACGCTGAGGTGTTCCAGGCGGCGTGAGTTGTGAAACTATTCCACATTTTCTTAAGTGTGTGCCAAATTCGTGACTCAAGTATTCTCCCCCACGATCTGATCGCAAGAACTTGATTTTCCTGTCACGTTGATTCTCAACCTCACTCTGAAATTCCTTGAACTTTTCAAAGGTCTCAGACTTGTGTTTCATTAAGTAGACATACCCATATCTACTCAAGTCATCAGTGAGGGTGAGAACATAACGATAGCCACCGCGAGCCTCAACACTCATTGGACCACACACATCAGTATGTATGATTTCTAATAAGTTGGTTGCTCGCTCCATTGTTCCTGAGAACGGAGTCTTGGTCATTTTACCCATGAGGCATGGTTCGCACGTGTCAAATGATTCGTAATCAAGAGACTCTAAAAGTCCATCTGCATGGAGCTTCTTCATGCGTTTGACACCTATGTGACCAAGGCGGCAGTGCCACAAGTATGTGGGACTATCATTATCAACTTTACATCTTTTGGTATTCACACTATGAATATGTGTAGCATTACGCTCGAGATTCATTAAGAATAAACCATTCACCATCGGAGCATGACCATAAAACATATCTCTCATATAAATAGAACAACCATTATTCTCGGATTTAAATGAGTAGCCATCTCGAATTAAACGAGATCCTGATACAATGTTCATGCTCAAAGCTGGTACTAAATAACAATTATTGAGGTTTAAAACTAACCCCGTAGGTAAATGTAGAGGTAGCATGCCGACGGCGATCACATCGACCTTGGAACCATTCCCGACGCGCATCGTCACCTCGTCCTTCGCCAGTCTCCGCTTATTCCGCAGCTCCTGCTTTGAGTTACAAATGTGAGCAACCGCACCGGTATCAAATACCCAGGAGCTAATACGAGTACTGGTAAGGTACACATCAATTACATGTATATCACATATACCTTTCGTGTTGCCGGCCTTCTTGTCCGCTAAGTATTTGGGGCAGTTCCGCTTCTAGTGACCACTTCCCTTGCAATAAAAACACTCAGTCTCGGGCTTGGGTCCATTCTTTGGCTTCTTCCCGGCAGCTTGCTTATTGGGCGCGGCAACTCCCTTGCCGTCCTTCTTGAAGTTCTTCTTACCCTTGCCTTTCTTGAACTTAGTGGTTTTATTCACCATCAACACTTGATGTTCATTTTTGACTTCTACCTCTGCTGATTTCAGCATTGAATATACCTCAGGAATGGTCTTTTCCATCCCCTGCATATTGAAGTTCATCACAAAGCTCTTATAGCTCGGTGGAAGCGACTGAAGGATTCTGTCAATGACCGCGTCATCCGGGAGATTAACTCCCAGCTAAGTGAAGCGGTTATGCAACCCAGACATTTTGAGTATGTGCTCACTGACAGAACTATTTTCCTCCATCTTACAGCTGAAGAACTTGTCGGAGACTTCATATCTCTCGACCCGGGCATGAGCTTGAAAAACCATTTTCAGCTCTTCGAACATCTCATATGCTCCGTGTCTCTCAAAACGCTTTTGGAGCCCCGGTTCTAAGCTGTAAAGCATGCTGCACTGAACGAGGGAGTAATCATCAGCACGTGACTGCCAAGCGTTCATAATGTCTTGGTTCTGTGGGACGGGTGCGTCACCTAGCGGTGCTTCTAGGACATAATCTTTCTTGTCAGCTATGAGGATGATCCTCAGGTTCCGGACCCAGTCCGTATAGTTGCTTCCATCGTCTTTCAGCTTGGTTTTCTCTAGGAACGCGTTGAAGTTGAGGACAACGTGGGCCATTTGATCTACAAGACATATTGTAAAGATTTTAGACTAAGTTCATGATAATTAAGTTCATCTAATCAAATTATTCAATGAACTCCCACTCAGATAGACATCCCTCCAGTCATCTAAGTATAACATGATCCGAGTTAACTAGGCCGTGTCCGATCATCACGTGAGACGGACTAGTCAACATCGGTGAACATCTTCATGTTGATCGTATCTTCTATACGACTCATGCTCGACCTTTCGGTCTTTTGTGTTCCGAGGCCATGTCTGTACATGCTAGGCTCGTCAAGTCAACCTAAGTGTATTGCGTGTGTAAATCTGGCTTACACCCTTTGTATTCGAACGTTAGAATCTATCACACCAGATCATCACGTGGTGCTTCGAAACAACGAACCTTCGCAACGGTGCACAGTTAGGGGGAACACTTTCTTGAAATTATTACGAGGGATCATCTTATTTAAGCTACCGTCGTTCTAAGCAAATAAGATGTAAAACATGATAAACATCACATGCAATCAAATAGTGACATGATATGGCCAATATCATTTGCTCCTTTTGATCTCCATCTTCGGGGCTCCATGATCATCGTTGTCACCGGCAAGACACCATGATCTCCATCATCATGATCTCCATCATCGTGTCTTCTTGAAGTTGTCTCGTCATCTATTACTTCTACTACTATGGCTAACGCTTTAGCAATAAAGTAAAGTAATTACATGACGTTTATGTTGACACGTAGGTCATAAATAAATAAAGACAACTCCTATGGCTCCTGCTGGTTGTCATACTCATCGACATGGAAGTCGTGATTCCTATTACAAGAACATGATCATCTCATACATCACATATATCATTCATCAGATCCTCTGGCCATATCACATCACAAAACACTTGCTGCAAAAACAAGTTAGTCATCCTCTAATTGTTGTTGCAAGTTTTTACGTGGCTGCTATAGGATTCTAGCAAGAACGTTTCTTACCTACGCCAAAACCACAACGTGAATTGCCAATTTCTATTTACCCTTCATAAGGACCCTGTTCATCGAATCCGAGCCGACTAAAGTGGGAGAGACAGACACCCGCCAGCCACCTTATGCAACTAGTGCATGTCAGTCGGTGGAACCAGTCTCACGTAAGCGTACGTGTAAGGTCGGTCCGGGCCGCTTCATCCCATGATGCCGCCGAATCAAGATAAGACTACTAACGTCAAGCAAATTGACAATATCGACGCCCACAACTACTTTGTGTTCTACTCGTGCATAGAAACTACGCATAGACCTAGCTCTGATACCACTTTTGGGGAACGTAGCAGAATTTTAAAATTTTCTACGCATCACCAAGATCTATCTATGGAGTCATCTAGCAACGAGGGAGAGAGGAGTGCACCTACATACCCTTGTAGATCACGAGCGGAAGCGTTCAAGAGAACGGGGTTGATGGAGTCGTACTCGTCGTGATCCAAATCACCGAAGATCCTAGCGCCGAACGGACGGCACCTCCGCGTTCAACACACGTATGGAGCGAGGACGTCTCCCACGCCTTGATCCAGCAAGGAGGAGGGAGAGGTTGAGGAAGAGGGCTCCAACAGCAGCACGACGGCGTGGTGATGGTGAAGCTGCAGTACTCCGGCAGGGCTTCGCCAAGCTCTTATGGAGGAGGAGAGGTGTTGGGGAGGGGAGGGGCTGCGCCTTGGATGTTGTGTGCAGCCCTCCCCTTGGCCCTCTATTTATAAGTGAAGGAGGAAGGGGGCCGGCCCCCTCTAGATGAGATCTAGAGGGGGGCGACCAAGGGGAGGGGGCTTGCCCCCCAAGCAAGGGGCGCCCCCTTTATGGTTTCCCCCCCCCCAACCCTAGGCGCATGGGCCCAAGGGGGGGATGCGGCCAGCCCATGTAGGGCTGGTTCCCCTTTCCTCTATAGCCCATTAGGCCCTCCGGGAGAGGTGGCCCCTCCCGGTGGACCCCCGGACCCCCTCTGGTGGCCCCGGTACAATACCGATATGCCCCCGAACCTTTCCGGTGACCGTATGACAACTTCCTACATATAAATCTTCACCTCCAGACCATTCCGGAACTCCTCGTGACGTCCGGGATCTCATCCAAGACTCCGAACAACATTCGGTAATCACATACAAGTCTTCCTAACAACCCTAGCGTCACCGAACCTTAAGTGTGTAGACCCTACGGGTTCGGGAGACATGCAGACATGACCGAGACGACTCTCCGGTCAATAACCAACAGCGGGATCTGGGTACCCATGTTGGCTCCCACATGCTCCACGATGATCTCATCGGATGAACCACGATGTCGAGGATTCAATCAATCCGTATACAATTCCCTTTGTCAATCGGTACGTTACTTGCTCGAGACTCGATCGTCGGTATCCCAATACCTTGTTCAGTCTTGTTACGGGCAAGTCACTTTACGCGTACCGTAATGCATGATCCCGTGATCAACCACTTGATCACATTGAGCTCATTATGATGATGCATTACCGAGTGGGCCCAGAGATACCTCTCCGTCATACGGTGTGACAAATCCCAGTCTCGATTCGTGCCAACCCAACAGACACTTTCGGAGATACCTGTAATGTACCTTTATAGTCACCCAGTTATGTTGTGACGTTTGGCACACCCAAGGCACTCCTACAGTGTCCGGGAGTTGCACAATCTCATGGTCTAAGGAAATGATTCTTGACATTCAGAAAAGCTACAACAAACGTACTACACGATCTTTGAGCTATGCTTAGGATTGGGTCTTGTCCATCACATCATTCTCCTAATGATGTGATCCCATTATCAATGACATCTAATGTCCATAGTCAGGAAACCATGACTATCTTTTGATCAACGAGCTAGTCAACTAGAGGCTCACTAGGGACGTGTTGTGGTCTATGTATTCACACATGTATTACGATTTCCGGATAACACAATTATAGCATGAACAATAGACAATTATCATGAACAAAGAAATATAATAATAACCATTTTATTATTGCCTCTAGGGCATATTTCCAACAGTATAGCAACGAACGCACGGGGGCGAGAGCAGGCAGCAACAGCGCAGCGACAGCAGGAGGCGAGCGGGGCTCGGCCACGCGCGTGTGGTGGCGCAGCCAGGGTGCGGCGGGCCCGATCGAGGGCACGTGCAGGCGGCCAAGGGCGTGGAGGACATGGTCAGGGGCGCGCGGGAGCGCGGACAGCGACGCGGTGATCACAAGCTCCGAAGGCATCGAGCACGGCGGTGACGGCGGCCTACGCCGGTGGTTCGATGGGGGAAAATTGGGGAAACTAGAGGAGGGCTCACTACGGGGAGGTCGTGGATGAGCTCGAGGGGGTTGGGGACGGCCATAGCTCGCGGGATGATGGCGAGATGGCGGTGGTCGAGGTTGGTGGAGCCGGTCGATGCCGTCTTTGTGGTGTTGCACTCGACGAACGGGGACTCGAAGAAGACGCGGTGGTCGACGGGGGTCCGCCTGGACAACTCCTCCAACACCGGGGACTACGCAGGTTGCGGCAACGGCGATCACACACACAACCACATCGCGATCTCGCGAGCTCATTTTTGAGCGGAAGGAAAGGGGGCGCGATGGGGAAAGAGAGGGGATCGGACGAGCTCGATCTAGGGTTCCCAGGGGACGTTCTTAAAGTGCTGGGGTGTACTGTGGTGTGTGTGGCGGCCATCAACTGTGGTGGCCATGGATGTGCGCCACGCACTTGTCCCTGCCTCCTCCCCTGTTGAGATATAGGAGAAGGCCTTATGAGGGCTGGACTTTATACTGTAGCATTGGGCCATAAGTGAACAGTGCTCTTTTCTATCCCCTTTTCTTTTCTGCTTTACATTTTCTTCAGTGTTTTGCATTTAGAATTCATACCAAATAAATTTAGTCGACTAAGAAACTTGTTACATAAATATTAGTCATTATTTTGGAGAGGCCCGCAATGTTTCAAGTCAAAAGGGAAAATAAATAAATATTTGTTTATTTGAAAAGGGGTAATTTTGTTGTTTCTGAACCACTTTATATTTTACTAGGGATTAATTGGTGAGTCAAATGATCTTGGTTCAACATGTTAAAAGATCAGGAGAATTTATACTAAAATTTGAACATTTTAGTTTTATACTTTGGAGAAATAAATATTTGACTTGCATATTTAATTTGAAATTGACTTTGATTTTTGGACATGTGGCAAGTTGCATAGTAATCACGATGACATGGCCACCATTAGGCGGAGATCACTTTAGCAAGATTCTCGGGGTGTTACAAATCTCCTCCACTACAAGAAATCGTGTCCCGAGATTTAAGAGGTGGAGTAAGAGGGAAAGTTCTGGTTACGAAATTCTAACAGATCTTCACGGTCTTGGTTACTCTTCTTGAAGAGGTCGATCCATTACATTGGTGTCTTCATTTCTCTGCATCAATGCATCATGATGAAGTTGTCATTCTTCCTTCTGGATCTACACCGTACTCACGAAGGGACAAGGCTTAAATTCGGAAGAATGGACCTAATAAGGTTGATTATCTGGTAGATAGTTTAGTGAATGTGACAGGAAGTAGCTCTCGAATTGAACTTAAGAAAAACATCAAGAGCAACATAAGAAGGCACAATAAGAAGTTTCAAGCAGATAGACAATCGTTCGATTCCTGAAACGGAGTGTGAAAGGGGTTAGAGCAATGGGAATAAGCATTGTGTCTGATACCAGAATTGATGACCTCTCGAAAGGTAGCTCGTGAATTACATACGAAGCCACGCGTGAGGAATAACTATGGAAACATGGGGTGTACAGGAGAGTCGGGTTTCGGTCCTGTGAAACTGTGGGTTATGAGCCCACCATGTGGGTTAAGGTAAGAGGGGCGACGATATCTTGCATGGTCATGATAGCGAGGCATGTCAGGGAATAGCCTATCAGTTATGTCGGCAACAACATCGGTACCAAGGCTGAGGGACAAAGAGAACTATTTTCCTACTCGTTGAATGAGGCGGGCCAATATGCAAAGTTCTTGTCCATCAGTGGCTACTGGAATGTCATCAACAATAGTAACAGGGTCTTACTGAGTTGTACATCGAGGTGTGTACATAAGCAAGGAAATTTTAGTGCTTACTCATATAAACCTCAAGAAGGTTAAACAAAACAATGGAAAGGAAAATGTGATTATCAGACGAAACGAAACAATGGAAAGGAAAATGTGTTTAAACACATAATTCAGGGGGTATATCCTTCCCAAGGACAAGCAGCGCATGATATCCATGACGGGATACAACTGTAGAAAACCCTTTTGGAAAGGGGAGAGAAATTCCATGACATTACCCATACAACGGTGTTTGGATAAAGAAAACCTAGCATTGCGCTTCCAATGCTCTTGATGAGTTTTGAGTACCAAAGTCATGCTTACAGATAGCACTGGCATGGTCTTCAGGGAAAGGTCAAACTTTGGATACACAAAGGATCCATCGGAAACAACTTAGAAAATAAGTCATACAATTTTAGCAGGGAAAAGATGAGGGTGTGGCCAACGGGCTCAGCCACAATCCATCAACATGCCAAAAAGGATGTAATTCCAAAATTATATGAACAAGTTTGTGTTGGGGAAGACAAGAATGTTATCGATGATAACATAAATCATCGAGGGGAAGGATTGTATTTCTCATCATGAATTCGATTGATATCCTGGAAAAGCTCAGAATGTTGATGATGATCACGACACATTTGTCGAGAGATTTCATGAAGATGTAATCGATCGGCGATGACATCCAATCAAAGGAATGATGAATCGAAAGGTTATTGGAACCATGGGTACGACATAAACTCGAAATTAAGCTTGCTGTTCATGGCGAAATGATAAGATGAGGAGACATGGGAATTATCGTCAAGCTAGGTTTCATCATGATCATATGATTCGCGTTCAGTATTTTGATAATTTGGTATGTGGGTGGACAAGTGCTTGGGTGTTGTCCTTACTTGGACAAGCATCCCACTTACGATTAACCTCTATTTCAAGCATCCGCAACTACAGCAAAAGTATTAAGGTAAACCTAACCATAGCATGAAACATAGGGATCCAAATCAGCCCCGTACGAAGCAACGCATAAACTAGGGTTTAAGCTTCTGTCACTCTAGCAACCGATCATCTACTTATTACTTACCAATGCCTTCCTCTAGGCCCAAATAATGGTGAAGTGTCATGTAGTCGACGTTCACATAACACCACTAGAGGAGAGACAACATACATCTCATCAAAATATCGAAGGAATACCAAATTCACATGACTACTAATAGCAAGACTTCTCCCATGTCCTCAGGAACAAACGTAACTACTCACAAAGCATGTTCATGTTCATAATCAGAGGGGTATTAATATGCATATAGGATCTGAACATACGATCTTCCACCAAATAAACCAACTAGCATCAACTACAAGGAGTAATCAACACTACTAGCAACCCACAGGTACCAATCCCAGACTTGGAGACAAGAATTGGATACAAGAGATGAACTAGGGTTTGAGAGGAGATGGTGCTGGTGAAGAAGTTGATGGAGATTGGGCCCCTCCCGATGAGACGAGCGTTGGTTATGACGATGGTGATGATTTCCCCCTCCCGGAGGGAAGTTTCCCCGACAGAACAGCTCCGCCAGAGCCCTAGATTGGTTCCGCCAAAGTTCCGCCTCGTGGCGGCGGAGTCTTGTCCCAAAAGCTTGCTTATGATTTTTTCCTCAACAAAGGACTCCATATAGTAGAAGATGGACATCGGTGGGCCACCAGGGGTCCCACGAGGCAAGGGGCGCGCCTAGGAGGGTAGAGTGCGCCCCCACCCTTGTGGCGAGGGTGTGGGCCCCCTCTAGAACTTCTTGCGCTCAGTAATTTTTTATGTATTCTGAAAATAGTTTCCGCGAAGTTTCAGGACTTTTAGAGATGTGCAGAATAGGTCTCTAATATTTGCTCCTTTTCCAGCTCTGAATCCCAGCTCCCGGCATTCCCCCTCTTTATATAAACCTTGTAAAATAAGAGAGAATAGGCATAAGTATTATGACATAATGTGTAATAACAGCCCATAATGTAATAAATGTCGATATAAAAGCATGATGCAAAGTGGACGTATCAACTCCACCAAGCTTAGACCTCGCTTGTCCTCAAGCGAAAGCAGAAATCGAAAAATATGTCCACATGCTTAGAGATAAAGGTGTCGATAAAAATAAAATACGGACATGAGGGCATCATGATCATTCTTAGAAAAACAACTTATATAATTCTTGCCATATGATCTCTTATGCAAGAGTAACAATTCAATCACAATTTCAAGTATGAATCATAAACTTCATTGAAAACTAACAAACTATAATCTCAGTCATTGGAGCAATTGCAATTTATCATAATATAGGAAAGAGTCAATATAAGAGCTTTTCAGCAAGTCCACATACTCAACTATCATATAGTCTTTCACAATTGCTAACACTCACGCAATACTTATGGGTATGGAGTTTTAATCGGACACAAAGAAAGATAGGGGCTTATAGTTTTGCCTCCCAACATTTTACCTCAAGGGCAATGTCAACAATAATAGTTCATGAAAACTCACATCCAATTAGCCATATATACCAGGATCTTTCCAACATGTTGTGTGTGACGCCCTCGATTCAACCGTACACTAATCATACATGCAAATGTGTACGATCAAGATCAAGGACTCACGGGAAGATATCACAACACAACTCTAGACACAAAATAAAATAGTACAAGCTTTATATTACAAGCCAGGGGCCTCGAGGGCTCGAATACCTAAGCTCGAATACACAAGAGTCAGCGGAAGCAACTATATCTGAGTACAGACATAAGGTAAACAAGTTTGCCTTAAGAAGGCTAGCACAAAATCAACAACGATCGAAAAGGCAAGGCCTCCTGCCTGGGAGCCTCCTAACTACTCCAAGTCGTTAGCGGCCGTCACGTAGTAGTAGGCACCCTCGGGGTAGCAGTAGTCATCAGTGGTGTCATCTGGCTCCTGAGATCCGTCATCTGGTCGCAACAATCGGGTATGGGGGAAAAGAGGTAGCAAAGCAGCCGTGAGTACTCATCCAAAGTACTCACAAGACTTACATCAGATCTAAACTAAGTATGCATCTGTATCAAAGGAAATGGGCTGTATCTGTGGAGTAAACTGCAGAATGCCAGAAGAGAAGGGGAAAGCCTAGCCTATCAAAGACTAGCTTCTTCAAGCAGCTCCAAGCATCTTGCAGCATCATAAGAGATAAGAGTAGCATAAAGTAAAATAGTAGTAGTGTTATCAACCTCGGCCAGAGATCCTTTCTCGACTCCCTGCGAGAAAGCAATCCCAGAGCCATACTATCCATTTCTCATCACAATCCATTTCTCATCACAAGTATCCTATTCTAGTTGTATCGATCGGGATACAACTCCAAGTGTCCGTTACCGTAGGACAGGCTATCGATAGATGTTTTCTTCCCTGCAGGGGTGCACCAACTTACCCACCACATTCGATTAACTCCGGCCGGACACACTTTCCTGGGTCATGCCCGGCCTCGGCCAAACAATACGCCGCAACCCGACCTAGGCTTAATAGAGAGGCCAGCACGCCGGACTAAACCTATGCCCCCAGGGGTCCTGGGCCATCTCCCCGGGAACTCATGCACGTTGCGTACGCGGCCGGTGAGCAGACCTAGCTACCTCCTTCAACAAGGCAGGAGCTTACGCGATCCAATCCGGCGCGCGCCGCTCAGTTGCTGACGTCGATTAAGCTTCGGCTGATTTATACGACGTAGAACGCCCCTACAATACCCACGTGATGGTTAGTGCTATCAGGCCAGAGGCCCCTCGGATCAAATATCCAAACCGTAGTGGATTAGGAGCACGCGGTAACGAGCAGAGACTCACGATCGATGTGACCCCGTCGCCCCGTCTCGAGTACTTGCGGCAAGGGCTAAGAATGCCCGGCCACGCCTCGTAAGTATCTCGCGAGCACCTTCCAGGTCAGCCCGACTCCACATCACTCGCTACTAAGCTCGCGCGGGTACCCCTCAGGGCCGACCCGTCTTTAGAAACATGGCTCAATGCAAAGTCATAGTAACCATAGTAACTGTGTGTCTAACACCAAGGGGAAAACCCGAGGAATCACCCCCAGTGAATTTCACTCAATGTTATCATCAAGGTGAACGTAAGAGGATCCACCCTCGAGGTTCACACTTTAGGGGTTCCACGACAGGGCCGTAACGGAAGTGGTTAAGGAGGAAATCACCCTCGATGACCATGACCGGATAGCTACACTACAGAGATCACATCAGGAGTGATGTATGAGGTTCCACCCTCGGCACTCGATGGTAACTCTACATAGTCGAGCAACAAAAGGGGAAAGTGATATGCGGTGTCGGGGCCTGGACGTCGATCACGTTGATCGAGTCATCGAACATAAAGCGGGGCAACTGGGACAAGGTGAGGATCTCTGATGGATCTCTAACCAACCTATACTAAGTAGTTTAGGATAAGCAGGTAAGGTATGAAAGCAGGTATCAAAAACAGGCTATGCATCAGAGTAGGATCATACATAAAGAAGTAGCAGTTCTAATGCAAGCATGAGAGGGAAAGAAATGGGCGATATCGGAATGGTCAAGTGGGGATTTGGTTGCCTAGAGGCTCTATTGAAAAGGAAGAAGTGTCGTCGTCGACGTAGTCGATCACAAGTGCATCAACATCGGTCTCGGGGTCTACCGGAGAGAAGAGGGGGAAGAAAACAATTAATATAAAGCCAACAAGGCATCACAAAGCATAACATGGCAATATGTTGTGGCCGGGTGTGACCTAACGTATGGCTACATGATAAAGGTGAAGGGGGAAAACAACCGGGAATGTTTTCCCGGTTCCGGACATGTGTGAGACAAATGACTGGAGGGGTAAATGTTGCATGTTCGCTATGCTAGGGATGTGTGGCGGGCGAACGGATCACGTATTCGGACTTGTCTCGTCGTTCTAAGCAACTTTCATATAGAAAACTTTTTCATCTGAGATACGGATTATTTTCTATGATTTTCTAAAGATTTAAAAGGTTTTATGTATTTATCAATATTTCGAAATAGAAAAAAGAATATACTTTTGTCACCTAGTGCTATCCTAACTTGTGTGTAAGATAGTGGGACCAGTGGGGTTTGGTTGACCCAGTCAAGGGCTGACTGGTCAACATATGAACAATGTAAGTGGGTCCCGTGTTTCATTGTCTTTAGTTTAATAAAATGGTAATTAACATGGGTGATCCCACATGTCATTTCTTAGGCTAAATTAGCACTAGATTAGTACTAATTGATCCAAGACCTAAGTCTAAACAAGGGCCGGCGTGATGGCACAGCCGTGCACACACAACACACACACACGACACACGCACGCTGCACACTCAGCCATGGCCACCGTGCACACACACAACACACACACACACACACGACACGACACACACACGCTGCACACTTGGCCATTGCCTTGGCCATGGCCAGCCGCAAGCAGCAGCATAGCAGCGTTGAGCAGCAGGAGTAGGCAAACCAGCAGCGCAGTGCCTAAGCAGCACTAGCTAGCAGAAGTACGCATCCAAAGTAGCAGAACGCAGTACAGCAACGAACGCACGGGGGCGAGAGCAGGCAGCAACAGCGCAGCGACAGCAGGAGGCGAGCGGGGGCTCGGCCACGCGCGTGTGGGGGCGCGGCCAGGGTGCGGCGGGCCCGAGCGGGGGCACGCGCACGTGGCCAAGGGCGTGGAGGACGTGGTCAGGGGCGCGCGGGAGCGCGGACAGCGACGCGGTGAGCACAAGCTCCGACGGCATCGGGCACGGCAGTGACGGCGGCCTACGCCGGTGGTTCGATGGGGGAAAATAGGGGAAACCAGAGGAGGGCTCAATACGGGGAGGTCGTGGATGAGCTCGAGGGGGTTGGGGACGGCCGGAGCTCACGGTACGATGGCGAGATGGCGGCGGTCGAGGTTGGTGGAGCCGGTCGATGCCGTCTTTGTGGTGCTGCACCCGACGAACGCGGACTCGAAGAAGACGCGGTGGTCGCCGGGGGTCCGCCTGGACAACTCCTCCAACACCGGGGACTACGCAGGTCGCGGCAACAACGATGACACACACAACCACATCGCGATCTCGCGAGCTCGTTTTTGAGCGGAAGGAAAGGGGGCACGATGGGGAAAGAGAGGGGATCGGACGAGCTCGATCTAGAGTTCCCAGGGGACGTTCTTAAAGGGCTGGGGTGTATTGTGGTGTGTGTGGCGGCCATGGATGTGCGCCACGCACATGTCCCTGCCTCCTCCCCTGTTGAGAGATAGGAGAAGGCCTTAGGAGGGCTGGACTTTAGACTATAGCATTGGGCCATAAGTGAACAGTGCTCTTTTCTATCCCCTTTTCTTTTCTGCTTTACATTTTCTTTAGTGTTTTGCATTTAGAATTCATACCAAATAAATTTAGTCGACTAAGAAACTTGTTACATAAATATTAGTCATTATTTTGGAGAGGCCCGCAATGTTTCAAGTCAAAAGGGAAAATACATAAATATTTGTTTATTTTAAAAGGGGCAATTTTGTTGTTTTTTAACCACTTTATATTTTACTAGGGATTAATTGGTGAGTCAAATGATCTTGGTTCAACATGTTAAAAGATCAAGAGAATTTATACTAAAATTCGAACATTTTAGTTTTATACTTTGGAGAAATAAATATTTGACTTGCATATTTAATTTGAAATTGACTTTGATTTTTGGACATGTGGCAAGTTGCATAGTAATCACGATGCCATGGCCACCATTAGGCGGAGATCACTGTAGCAAGATTATCGGGGTTTTACAAATCTCCTCCACTACAAGAAATCTTGTCCTGAGATTTAAGAGGTGGAGTAAGAGGAAAAGTTCTGGTTACGAAATTCTATCAGATCTTCACGGTCTTGGTTGCTCTTCTCAAAGAGGTCGATCCATTACATTGGTGTCTTCATTTCTCTGCATCAATCCATCATGATGAAGTTATCGTTCTTCCTTCTGGATCTTCACCATACTCACGAAGGGACAAGGCTTTGTCGGCGTTCTGGGAACGGGGGTCTCCAGACTTGCCTGTCTGCGGCGTGGCTCAAGTGGGGGCCCAGTGCGGCCCATCTTCACCAGCTCAAGCTCAAGACCCTCGCGAGGGGCCATGCCTCGCGGGGCGGACGACAGAAAGCTTCCTCGGAGGTAGCCTTATCAGGCAGGCTCGCGAGGAGGCGGAGAGATCAAGGCAGGAGTACCTCGCGAGGAGCCCATGACGCAAGCCATGACGATCGAGATCAGGCGGGCTCCAGGCGGGTGCCGGCCTGCGCAGTGTCCTTGTTTCCCTTTTGGTACAAAGGACATGCCAAGGCATCGGGCAAAGGTTACCATTCCGGTGCAACGAGACCAAGACCAGCTGAGTGGCGGGACGGATGTCACCATGGAGCCCAAGACGGCGTCATCACCAGTGCTTTTGACAGCCGAAGACCACCTTTGGTCAGGATAACTTGTACTAGATGTTCCCCTTCAAAATGGCCAATTGTTGGCGCCGTTCCCGCTCATTATTTGGGGAGAGGCCCATGGCCTCTATAAATAGAGCTAGCCACCACAGAGTAAAGAGGGAAAAAAGAGAGGGACACACCTAGACATCTAGAGATCTGATAGAGCCCTAGCAGAGAAAGAGAGGCGACTGAACTCACCCAAGCAGTTCATCGCACCAGCTCAAGAACACCTCTCGCAAGTCTGTTCTTCCCTTGTACTGTTCATCATCAGCCCTTGAGGCAATCCACCACACCACACACTGGAGTAGGGTATTACACCACAACGGTGGACCGAACCAGTATAAACCTCATGTCCCTTGTGTTGTTCGTTGTTTCCATATTAGATCACGCGAGGAGATTGGACGTAGATCGGTAGGGGAGAGATCTCCGCACGCACCCCAGTGTTCGAACCTCAAGGGTCTGCCGGAACCCGAAATCCGACATTTGGCGCCAGGGGTGCGCCGGAATCTTTCTTCTGCTGTTCGCGTGTGATCTTCTGTCGTGTCCATGGCTGATGCTCGTCGGGCTCGCGCCGAGCGCCGGGCTGCTCTCGCCACCCGCGTCGCCCAGACGGCGCCCGTCTGTGGACGCCCTCGTCGTTCCCCGTCGCCTGCCGCCAATGCCGCACCGGTCCGGCGGGGAACGAGCAGCAGGCCTCGTCCCAGCATCCTTCGGTACGGCGGGAGGACCGCACTACCACACCGTCGCTAACTCCAGCCACTTCGTCGTCCTACGCCCATCGCGCCAGCACGGACGCGCACGCCGCGCTGCTCCTGGCAAGAGAGCTCTTGCACTACCGCCCCGTCGATGACCTCTACGAGGACTGGCTCGCCCGCATCACCGAGCTCGTCAGCGCCGCAGGGGGCTCCCCCTTGCCGTCCCTCTCGCTGCCTCGCCCTCCATTCCGCAGGAGGCGATGATCAGGAGGTGCCTCCACCACCTCCTCCACAAGAAGGCGCCCTGGCTCCAAGGCGCGCAGCCCCAGGGCGAGACCCTCCGCGTCCAGCACCTGCGCAGCAAGAAAGGAGCAGCCAAGAGATCCCTCGTCCCCAAGAACGTGCTCGCGCGCTCCCAGCGCCGGTGCGCCAAGATCGCGTCCCTGCACCTCCACGCCAAGACCCCGCGCTGCTCCAAGCGGCAGCGCGCAGTAATCCCCAGGAACAAGCCCAGCACCAGCAAAAGGCGCTGGTGGCCACAGCAGGCTGCCGTGCCCTCACCCCCGAGCTACGCGGCGTCGCATGGCCGGGCAAGTTCAAGCCTGACCTGCCCCCTCGCTACGATGGCATGGCGGACCCCGCGGAGTTCCTACAGCTCTACGAGCTATGCATCAAAGCCACCAACGGAGACAAAAGGGTCATGGCGAACTGGTTTCCCATGGCGCTCAAGGACGGGGCCCGCACCTAGCTCCAGAACCTGGCTCCTGGCATGATCTCCTCCTGGGATGAGATGCGCACTCTCTTCATCGCCAACTTCCAGGGCACTCGCGACCGGCCCCCGGCCGTGAGCGATCTACGCCGCATCAAGCAGCAGCAAGGGGAAACCCTGCAGAAATACATCCAGCGCTTCAACAACGTTCGCCTCAAGATCCCCAAGGTGACTGAAGAAGCCATCATCTCGACCTTCTCCGATGGCGTATGCGACATCAAGTTGAAGGAGGAGCTAGCAATCCGTGAAGACCTATGCACATCCCTGGAGCTGTTCAACTTGGCGACCAAGTGCGCCAGGGCTGAGGAAGGGCGCCTTTCCCTTCTCGAACTCCCGGCTGCCGACCCGGAAGAGAAGAAGCCCAAGGCCAAGGATGTGAAGCGCAAGGGGGCTGCCATGCTAGCAGCGGAACCAGACACCAAGCGAGGCAGGGATCAGGCTGAGTCATTCAAGGGCAGCCGGTACTGCGTGTACCACGACCTCCACACCCACAACACAAACGAATGTCAAGAGCTCAGGGCCGTGAGAGATGGACGTGTCGGCCAACGCCCCGAGCGCAACGACAGGGGCTATGGCCGAGGAGGAGAGGTGGCGGACGATGGGAATACCGTGGCCCTCGCCAAGGGTGGCGTGACCGACCTCGCGAGGATCGCTGACAGGACCAGCCTCGCGAGGGAGGCTGGAGAGATCAGCCTCGTGAGGATCGCCCGTGCGGCAACGCAGGCCTTCCTCCTCTGCCGCCACCACCAAGGAGGAACGAAGACCAACATCAAGACGAGGGGGCTGGGGGCTTCCAGGAGCCGCGCGCAATCGCTTGCATCTTGGGTGGAGCGTAGGCCCCAGCCTCACAGCGCATCTTCAAGCAGTTTGCTCGCGAGGTGAATGCAGTCCTTCCCAAGCTTGAGGCCACGCGCCCACTCAGGTGGTCTGCGTGCGCTATCACGTTCAGCTCAGCGGATCAGCTCAAGTGCGCGGCAATGGCCGGAGTCCTCCCGATGCTTTTCTCCCCAGTCATCAGCAACGTGCAGGTCACCAGGACCCTCATTGACGGCGGAGCAGGACTCAACGTCCTGTCCATCGAGACGTTCGAAAATCTCCAAGTGCCGTACGATCAGCTTCAGCCGACCAAGCCCTTCTTAGGAGTCACTAACGGTTCCACTATTCCAATAGGGCAGGTTCGCCTTCCAGTCACCTTCGGGCAGCGCAACAACTACCGCACCGAGCTCATCGACTTTGACGTCGCCCACATCCGTCTGCCATACAATGCCATCCTTGGGTACCCAGCCCTGGCCAAGTTCATGGCAGTGACTCACCATGGATACAATGTCCTCAAGATGCCAGGAAGCGGTGGAGTCATCACCATACCCTGTGAAGAAAGGGACGCAGTGTGTTCACTTGAGCGCGCGTTCCAAGCCGCAGCAATCGAAGACCCGGACCACAGAAACGGAAGATTCCCGAGGCGACCCTTAAGAAGAAGAAGGTTTCGCCTGGCCCAAGCCATAAGGAGGCAGGCGCCTCTGGAGGTGTTGCGTCAGGATCTGTGCCCAATCAAGGAGCGCCACCCTCTCTCGCATAGGAAGGCGTGCCCAGTGCCCTCCTCAGGCAGGGCTCGGGGGCTCTTTCTTGGAGAGCCACCGACTTTGCCAAGGTCGCGAGGGAGGCACTCGGGCACCACTTGGAGGGGTGCTTCCAGGCACGTTTCCCTCAGGAAGGTACAAGGCAAGGAAGACCAAACCCTCAGGAGTTCATCGCAAGAAACACCCAGGAGCTACATGAGTCGAAAGTCATGCGCGGCAGCCGCCGCCTGCGCGCCGTAGCCCCACATCCAGGTGAGGATGGTGGGCTGCGCGTCTGCATCGACGTGCCAGGGTTCAACCGAGCCGCGTCTCAGGACCGCCTTTGGCCTTCGCGCGTGGGGCGTTGCGAGGGTCCACCTCACAGCTACGTTTGCATGCCTTTCGGCCTGCCGAACGCAGTCGCCGCTCATCAGCACCTGCTGAGGAGCATTCTGGAGGCTCAGGAGGTCAGGCATTGTGCGGTCCTGGCGGAGATGGAGATGGCCCTCAGAAACCTACCTGTGCCCCCGGAGCCTCCCAAGACTCCTAGGCCTGGGGGCTCGTGAGGGTCGACGTCATCATCGCGCATCGCCCACTTCTTCAGCATCACTTCATCTTCAACAGCACCAGGTGACATCTTTCTAAATTCTGTTTTTAGCTGGGAGCGCCCAGAGGGCCGCATCATTCCCAGCTCATGTGGGTCCGTCCCTGCGGCATGTATCTGTTTTGCTTATGCTCTTTAATTACCTTGTTGGGGGCACCCCTCGGGCTGCATCATCCCCGAGCAGCTCGGGCCTGGCCCAGCGGCGTTTCCTTTTCTCGCGTCTATTTAAAATGAATTTCCTCCCGCGTGCTTAACGTACCCGACATAATCGCCTGCTCGATTGACACCTACCTATGGAGCCGCTCGCTCTGGCACGGCATTTGCGCACGTGTCCGTCCCTGCAACGTCGATAAATCTGAGTGGTCGAGCTCTGGCCACGGCAGCCCCGCAAGGCGCCACCTCACCAGGCCCTCAGTGCCTCAGTCACTTCCCCAGAGCGACCAAAGGTTGGCTGGCAACCGTAACGACAGGTCTTGTTTCTCTTCATGATTGGTGTGCAACACCTACTCCAGGAGCAACGCTGGGGACGTCGCGAGTTGTCTCCCCCTCTCCGGCACGAACCACTTGCATGTTAAAAGGGGGGCGCCTGAGCATCACGACTCATGGGCTCCTACTGGCTCTCCAACCCTCACCCCTTGGCCTTGACCCACGGCATCGCGACCTGTCATACCAGTGGCGGCTGAGCTCGCTCGAGGGCCGGGACCTGAGGACGTAGAGCATTAAGGAAAGTGCGGGGGAGTGGGAAGAAGCTCGCGAGGACCTAACCCAGCAGCGCCTCAGCTGCCACCACTCGGGCCTGGCGCTTCGTCGAGGAACTACACCAGACTCAAGATCTAAGTCACGCCCTTCCAGGAGTTGGACCAACGCAGCACCTAACCCTCGCTCAGTGCGGCTCTGTCACGGCGACGTTGCCTTCCTTTCTCGCCCAGCGAGTGCTGCTTGAGAGCTAAAGGGGACCTCCCGAGCATCGCGACTCGGGGGCTCTTACCGGACCTCGGGCCGCTCACCTCCTGGCCTTGACCACAGCATTGCGACCTGGCATACCAGCGACGGCTGAAGCCTCCCTGGCGACTGGGACCTGTCAGCGTAGAGCGCCAAGTCCTCATGAGGATAGAAAGGGGGAGCCGAGCCGAGACAGGACAAGCACCTCGCATTTATTCATATTAAGATATAATGTTCACAAAAGACATGGCAGGCGCCTTACATACCCCCACGGGGTGTTGCTTCGGTTCCTCGCAGGGAACAAGAGAACAAATCCTAAGGAACGCACCTCCGCAAGGGACGCCATCATCAACAGTGGGCTGCCCAACGTCGGCGACAACCCCATCCAGATCAGTGGCGTCGGAGGCCGGACGCAGCTGCCCTGCTCCGAGCACGGTGCGAGCTCGGGGGCTCGTAGCTGCCGTCGCTCGTCTCCGGAGTCACGAGGAGCTCGGGGGAGCCGCTGGATTCCCCAGCTCCTCCACTGCTGCCTGAGGAGCTGCCGGAGGGCTGATGGGCGGGCCAGGTCCTCGCCAGTTCGTTGCCCCTGCCGCTCTCCCTGGGGCAGCACTCCAGCCGGCGTCCTTCAGCATCGAAGACCTTGAAGAACATCAGGGAGGCGCCGTCGTATTCAAGATGAATTATGAGGGCACCTACCGTCCGACAGACCTGGGCGATTTCGCCCCATCCCCGGGTCATGAAGACCTTGCCCGGAGCGACGACCGCGACCTCCACTCCGTTCGCAAGGGTAGTGCAGTCAGCGTGCTGTAGCCAGAGCTCCAGAGCCCCGCTCGGCGGCATCTCGAAGGCGAAGGAAGGAGGAAGGCGGATCCAAGAGCTTAGAGGCATGGCGGCGTGGAGCACGAGCTCGCGAGAGGAGCACTCGGCGTGGACTCCAGGAGGAACGACGCGCACCACCGTGACTCGCCGGCGTCGACGGCGGCACCGTCGATGTCGCTCGACGCCTTCTCCCCCGAGCACCACGATCGCAGGTAATCATGACCGGTTTCTCTGCATGCAGGGACTTGTCAAGTCGTGCGGTCGCCGAGGCATCATGGGGAAGCGTAGGCGCCCACGTCCAATCAATCGCCATGTGGCGCCCGAGGCCGCGGGCTTTTTGGGCCCGCAGCGCTTCGCGCTTGCCCCTTCGCTTCCCTACTAGGCCAAGCCCGGGCGCGCCTTGGGCCCGGGGGCTATTGTCGGCGTTTTGGGAACGGCGGTCCCCAGACTTGCCTGCCTGCGGCCTGCGGCGTGGCTCAAGTGGGGGCCCGTGACGCAAGCCATGACGATCAAGACCAGGCGGGCGCCAGGCGGGCGTCGGCCTGCGTAGTGTCCTTGTTTCCCCTTTGGTGTAAAGAGGGCAAGCACAGGCCAAGGCATCGGGCAAAGGTTACCATTCCCGTGCAACGAGACCAAGACCAGCAGAGCGGCAGGACGGAGGTCACCGTGGAGCCCAAGACGGCGTCATCACCAGTGCTTTTGGCAGCCGAAGACCACCTTTGGTCATCATAACTAGTACTAGATGTTCCCCTTCAAAATGGCCAATTGTTGGCGCCCTTCCCGCTCATTATTTGGGGAGAGGCCCAGGGCCTCTACAAATAGAGCTAGCCACCACAGAGTAAAGAGGGAAAAAAAGAGAGGGACATACCTAGACATCTATAGATCTGATAGAGCCGTAGTAGAGAGAGAGAGAGGCGACTAAACTCACCCAAACAGGTCATCGCACCAGCTCAAGAACACCTCTCGCGAGGCTGTTCTTCCCTTGTACTGTTCATCATCAGCCCCTGAGGCAATCCACCACACCACACACTAGAGTAGGGTATTACACCACAATGGTGGCCCGCACCAGTATAAAGCTTGTGTCCCTTGTGTTGTTCATTGTTTCCAACTTAGATCACGCGAGGAGATTGGACGTAGATCGGAAGGGGAGAGATCTCCGCGCGCACCCGAGTGTCCGAACCTCAAGGGTCTGCCGGAACCCGAAATCCGCAGGCTTAAATTCGGAAGAACGGGCCTAATAAGGTTGATTATCTGGTAGATAGTTTAGTGAATGTGACAGGAAGTAGCTCTCGAATTGAACTTAAGAAAAACATCAAGAGCAACATAAGAAGGCACAATAAGAAGTTTCAAGCAGATAGACAATCGTTCGATTCCTGAAACGGAGTGTGAAAGGGGTTAGAGCAATGGGAATAAGCATTGTGTCTGATACCAGAATTGATGACCTCTCGAAAGGTAGCTCGTGAATTTCATACGAAGCCACGCGTGAGGAATAACTATGGAAACATGGGGTGTACAGGAGAGTCGGGTTTCGGTCCTGTGAAACTCTGGGTTATGAGCCCACCATGTGGGTTAAGGTAAGAGGGGCGACGATATCTTGCATGGTCATGATAGCGAGGCATGTCAGGGAATAGCCTATCAGTTATGTCGGCAATAACATCGGTACCAAGGGCGAGGGACAAAGAGAACTATTTTCCTACTCGTTGAATGAGGCGGGCCAATAGGCAAAGTTCTTGTCCATCAGTGGCTACTGGAATGTCATCAACAATAGTAACAGGGTCTTACTGAGTTGTACATCGAGGTGTGTACATAAGCAAGGAAATATTAGTGCTTATTCATATAAACCTCAAGAAGGTTAAACAAAACAATGGAAAGGAAAATGTGATTATCAGACTAAATGGAACAATGGAAAGGAAAATGTGTTTAAACACATAATTCAGGGGGTATATCCTTCCCAAGGACAAGCAGCACATGATATCCATGACGGGATATAATTGTAGAAAACCCTTTAGGAAAGGGGAGAGAAATTCCATGACATTACCCATACAACGGTGTTTGGATAAAGAAAACCTAGCATTGCGCTTCTAATGCTCTCGTTGCGGTTTGAGTACCACAATCATGCTTACAGATAGCATTGGCATGGTCTTCAGGGAAAGGTCAAACTTCGGATACACAAAGGATCCATCGGAAACAACTTAGAAAATAAGTCATACAATTTTAGCAGGGAAAAGATGAGGGTGTGGCCAACGGGCTCAGCCACAATCCATCAACATGCCAAAAAGGATGTAATTCCAAAATTATATGAACAAGTTTGTGTTGGGGAAGGCAAGAATGTTGTCAATGATAACATAAATCATCGACGGGAAGGATTGTATTTCTCATCATGAATTCGATATCCTAGAAAAGCTCAGAATGTTGATGATGATCACGACACATTTGTCGAGAGATTTCATGAAGATGTAATCGATCGGCGATGACATCCAATCAAAGGAATGATGAATCGAAAGGTTATTGGAACCATGGGTACGACATAAACTTGAAATTAAGCTTGCTGTTCAAGGTGAAATGATAAGATGAGGAAGATCGACGTAAGCTTAGCTCATCACCGGAAGTTGCTCCGAGCATAAGGACCGGGTAGCACAGTTAAAAGTTGACACAATAAAAAATTAGTCGATCAGGCTAGGAATGATGTGATGGGGTATAAAGCTTCCCAATATCAAGTACTAGGTGCAATGCCAGAAGGTAAATCGGAGTAGAGGTTGGACGGGGGAAATGATTTGCAGAGGATAAGTAATCGTAACTTACCCAGTAAATGGGATCAAGGAGGAAATATGGTCGGGACCATAACTGCAAGGGATCCATTTTATGATACTGGAAGAATTATTCGAATGATTAAATATCCTTGCAAGAAGCTTTCATGATAAGTTCCACACCGTGTCCGTGGGCATGAACACAAAGGTTCAGGGTCGACTCCCACTTCTACAATGCATAACCTTTCATTTTATTTCTCGCTCTTGATGAAGTTGTAGTATTGAAATTTTATCTGACGAAAAGCCAGTAGAGTATAACCCGCATAACTTTCGATTTCACACAGATTAGGGAAGGCATAGGTTCAACCCATCGGGGCATCTTAGGAACATATATCATAAATTTCAAGAATAAATAACACAAGCTCGGTAGTAGAGAATGCTTGAGAAAGCGGAGGATACAATTTACCAAAGGCATTATGTATCAGAGGAAAGGCTCACAGACTTATTGAATATGATGGACGCTGTCGGATAAAATCTGAAAAAGGGGTCTGGTGGTCCACAAGGGATCTGATGTGAGCATCAATATTCAACCAAAGGAAGAAAGAATGCAAGGAGATCAGATTATAGAAACAACTGACTAACTCAAAGCTCAATTGCAAGAGGGATTATGAATTCCAAGACAAGGGATCAGAAGCAATGCTCTGATTAGGGATGGATAGGTAGAATAGCCTTAGTGGTACAATCGATGGCGATTTGATTGATTGAGAATCAACACATGTTAAAATGACGTCTGAGCCGGAAGGATGAATTCTAGGATCTGATTGAGGATTGCGAGCATTCGCCACATATTGTATCAACGGACTCAAAATGACATTGACAAAGGCTGACAATAAGATTACTAGACTTATGGTATTAACCATAATGCAAGCAAGCAAGAAATTCACGAACAATTGGCTGTTGAGGATTTTCACAAGAACGAATTGTATTACAAAGACTTTTGTGAAGTACATGAATCAACTGAGGATGAGCGGATACTCGATAGGTGCACCAAGTTATCCGTAGGGGTATTCTGATGACAAGGAACTGCAAGGCAGTAAGCTCAAAGGATTCTTGGAAAAAGGAGAGCGGTTCAGGGCATCTTGTAATAACAAGATCAATGGGTTAGAATGTAAGATTGGCAAGTGTGTGTAGTTATCCATAAGGATATTTCGGTGGTAGGGAATTGCAAAGGCAACAGGCACAAAGTCTCGAGATAATATCGAAGAGCATCTTCGGAATCTTCTGATGCAGCAGGCGATCATCTGAAATAAGGGGCTCTCCGGGAAGATGTGATCATGAGATCCTAATGTTCGAGTTAGTAAAACCACTTTAACCCGAATAGAAGAGAGATCAGAGTCCCAGAGTATAGACGAGGAATTGGCGACGTGGGCCCGTAAGACACACAGCCAAGTTAGTAAAACGGTTTTCGGTTTATAGACAACTTCGGCCAAGGAGTTGGAAAGGGGAGATCCTACAAGCAGTCGGCTCTGATACCAACTTGTGACGCCCTCGTTTCAACCGTACACTAATCATACACGCAAATGTGTACGATCAAGATCAAGGACTCCCGGGAAGATATCACAACACAACTCTAGACACAAAATAAAATAATACAAGCTTTATATTACAAGCCAGGGGCCTCGAGGGCTCGAATACCTAACATCGAATACACAAGAGTCAGCGGAAGCAACAATATCTGAGTACAGACATAATTTAAACAAGTTTACCTTAAGAAGGCTAGCACAAAATCAACAACGATTGAAAAGGCAAGGCCTCCTACCTGGGAGCCTCCTAGCTACTCCAAGTCGTCAGCGGCCGTCACATAGTAGTAGGAACCCTCGGGGTAGCAGTAGTCATCAGTGGTGTCATCTGGCTCCTGAGATCCGTCATCTGGTCGCAACAATCGGGTATGGGGGAAAAGAGGTAGCAAAGCAGCCGTGAGTACTCATCCAAAGTACTCGCAAGACTTACATCAGATCTAAACTAAGTATGCATCTGTATCAAAGGTAATGGGCTATATCTGTGGACTAAACTGCAGAATGCTAGAAGAGAAGGGGAAAGCCTAGCGTATCGAAGACTAGCATCTTCAAGCAGCTCCAAGAATCTTGTAGCATCTTAAGAGATAATAGTAGCATAAAGTAAAGTAGTAGTAGTGTTATCAACCTCGGCCAGAGATCCTTTCTCGACTCCCCGCGAGAAAGCAATCCCAGAGCCATACTATCCATTTCTCATCACAATCCATTTCTCATCACAATTATCCAGTTCTAGTTGTATCGATCGGGATACAACTCCAAGTGTCCGTTACCGTAGGACATGCTATCGATAGATGTTTTCTTCCCTGTAGGGGTGCACCAACTTACCCACCATGTTCGATTAACTCCGGCCAGACACACTTTCCTGGGTCATGCCCGGCCTCGGCCAAACAATACGCCGCAACCCGACCTAGGCTTAATAGAGAGGCCAGCACGACGGACTAAACCTATGCCCCCAGGGGTCATGGGCCATCTCCCCGGGAACTCCTGCACGTTGAGTACGCGGCCGGTGAGCAGACCTAGCTACCTCCTACAACAAGGCAGGAGCTTACGCGGTCCAACCCGGCGCGCGCCGCTCAGTCGCTAACGTCGATTAAGCATTGGTTGATGCATACGACGCAGAACGCCCATACTATGCCCACATGATGGTTAGTGCTATCAGGCCAGAGGCCCCTCGGATCAAATATCCAAACCATAGTGGATTAGGAGCACGCGGTAACGAGCAGAGACTCACGATCGATGTGACCCCGTCGCCCCGTCTCGAGTAATTGCGACAAGGGCTAAGAATGCCCGGCCACGCCTCGTAAGTATCTCGCGGGCACCTTCCAGGTCAACCCGACTCCACATCACTCGCTATTAAGCTCGCGCGGGTACCCCTCAGGGCCGACCCATCTTTAGTAACATGGCTTAGTGCAAAGTCATAGTAACCATAGTAACTGTGTGTCTAACATCAAGGGGAAAACCCGAGGAATCACCCCCGGTGAATTCCACTCGATGTTATCATCAAGGTGAACGTAAGAGGATCCACCCTCGAGGTTCACACTTGACGGGTTGCACGACAGAGCCGTAACGGAAGTGGTTAAGGAGGAAATCACCCTCGATGACCACGACCGGATAGCTACAATATAGAGATCTCATCAGGAGTGATGTATGTGGTTCTACCCTCGGCACTCGATGGTAACTTTGCAGAGTCGAGCAACAAAAGGGGAAAGTGATGTGCGGTGTCGGGGCCTGGACGTCGATCACGTTGATCGAGTCATCGAACATAAAGCGGGGCAACCTGGACAAGGTGAGGGTCTCTGATGGATCTCTAACCAACCTATACTAAGCAGTTTAGGATAAGAAGGTAAGGTATGAAAGAAGGTAACAAAAACAGGCTATGCATCAGAGTAGGATCATACATAAAGTAGTAGTAGTTCTAATGCAAGCATGAGAGGGAAAGAAATGGGTGATATCGGAATGCTCAAGGGGGGGTTTGCTTGCCTGGAGGCTCTGTTGAAAAGGAAGAAGTGTCGTCGTCGACGTAGTCGATCACAAGTGCATCAGCATCGGTCTCGTGGTCTACCGGAGAGAAGAGGGGGAAGAAAACAATAAATATAAAGCCAACAAGGTATCACAAAGCATAACATGGCAATATGCTGTGCCGGGGTGTGACCTAACGTATGTCTACATGATAAATGTGAAGGGGAAAACAACCGGGAAATATTTTCCCGGTTCTGGACATGTGTCAGACAGATGACCGGAGGGGGAAATGTTGCATGTTCGCTATGCTAGGGATGTGTGGCGGGCGAACGGATCGCGTATTCGAATTCGTCTCGTCGTTCTGCGCAACTTTCATATAGAAAACTTTTTCATCCGAGATACGGATTATTTTCTATGATTTTCTAAAGATTTAAAAGGTTTCATGTATTTATCAATATTTCGAAATAGAAAAAAGAATATACTTTTGTCACCTAGTGCTATCCTAGCTTGTGTGTATGAAAGTGGGACCAGTGGGGTTTGGTTGACCCAGTCAAGGGCTGACTAGTCAACATATAAACAATGTAAATGGGTACCGCGTGTCATTGTCTTTAGTTTAATAAAATGGTAATAACATGGGTGAACCCACATGTTATTTCTTAGGCTAAATTAGCACTAGATTAGTACTAATTGATCCAAGACCTAAGTATAAACAAGGGCCGGCGTGATGGCACAACCGTGCACACACACAACACACACACACACACACACGACACACGCGCGCTGCATACTCGGCCATGGCCACCGTGCACACACACAACACACACACACACACGACACACACACGCTGCACACTTGGCCATGGCCTTGGCCATGGACAGCCGCAAGCAGCAGCATAGCAGCGTTGAGCAGCAGGAGCAGGCAAACCAGCAGCGCAGCGCCTAAGCAGCACTAGCTAGCAGCAGTACGCATCCGTAGTAGTAGAACGCAGTACAACAACGAACGCACGGGGGCGAGAGCAGGCAGCAACAACGCAGCGACAGCAGGAGGCGAGAGGGGGCTCGGCCACGCGCATGTGGGGGCGCGGCCAGGGTGCGACGGGCCCGAGCGGGGGCACGTGCAGGCGGCCAAGGGCGTGGAGGACGTGGTCAGGGGCGCGCGGGAGCGCGGACAGCGACGCGGTGAGCAGAAGCTCCGACGGCATCGGGCACGGTGGTGACGGCAGCCTACGCCGGTGGTTTGATGGGGGAAAATAGGGGAAACCAAAGGAGGGCTCACTACGGGGAGGTCGTGGATGAGCTCGAGGGGGTTGGGGACGGCCGGAGCTCGCGGGATGATGGCGAGATGGCGGCGGTCGAGGTTGGTGGAGCCGGTCGATGCCGTCTTTGTGGTGCTGCACCCGACGAACGGGGACTCGAAGAAGACGCGGTGGTCGACGGGGGTCCGCCTGGACAACTCCTCCAACGCCGGGGACTACGCAGGCCGCGGCAATGGCGATGACACACACAACCACATCGCGATCTCGCGAGCTCGTTTTTGAGCGGAAGGAAAGGGGGCACGATGGGGAAAGAGAGGGGATTGGACGAGCTCGATCTAGGGTTCCCAGGGGACCTTCTTAAAGGGCTGGGGTGTACTGTGGTGTGCGTGGCGGCCATCAAGCCGTGGTGGCCATGGATGTGCGCCACACACATGTCCCTGCCTCCTCCCCTGTTGAGAGATAGGAGAAGGCCTTAGGAGGGCTGGACTTTAGACTGTAGCATTGGTCCATAAGTGAATAGTGCTCTTTTCTATCCCCTTTTCTTTTCTGCTTTACATTTTCTTCAGTGTTTTGCATTTAGAATTCATACCAAATAAATTTAGTCGACGAAGAAACTTGTTACATAAATATTAGTCATTATTTTGGAGAGGCCCGCAATGTTTCAAGTCAAAAGGGAAAATACATAAATATTTGTTTATTTGAAAAGGGGTAATTTTGTTGTTTTTGAACCACTTTATATTTTACTAGGGATTAATTGGTGAGTCAAATGATCTTGGTTCAACATGTTAAAAGATCAGGAGAATTTATACTAAAATTTGAACATTTTAGTTTTATACTTTGGAGAAATAAATATTTGACTTGCATATTTAATTTGAAATTTGACTTTGATTTTTGGACATGTGGCAAGTTGCATAGTAATCACGATGACATGGCCACCATTAGGCGGAGATCACTGTAGCAAGATTATCAGGGTGTTACATTGTGCTTGCCAAAATATAAAATGTAAAAAGGAAGGGTGAAGCTCACCATGACTCTTATGCAAGGTAGGAGATAAAAGTAAAAGATAGGCCCTTCGCAGAGGGAAACAGAGGTTATCATGCGATTTTGTGGTTGAATGCACAAAATCTTAATGCGAAAAAATGTCACTTTATATTGCCACTTGTGATATGGACCTTTATTATGCAGTCTGTCGCTTTTATTTCTTCTCTATCACACGATCATATAAAGCTTATTTTCTCCCACACTAATAAGTCATACATATTTAGAGGGCAGTTTTATTGCTTGCACCAATGACAACTTACTTGAGGGATCTTACTCAATCCATAGGTAGGTATGGTGGACTCTCATGGCAAAACTGGTTTAAGGGTGTTTGGAAGCACAAGTAGTATCCCTACTTGGTGCAAGGAATTTGGCTAGCATGAGGGGGAAAGGCAAGCGCAATCATGTTGGATGATCCATGACAATATAATTTATCTCAGATGTAGGAAAACATAACCCTTGACAATATAATTATGTTGTCTTCTTGTCCAAAGTCAACCCTTAGCATGTCATATTTTAATGAGTGCTCACAATCATAAAAGATGTCCAAGATAGTTTATTTATATGTGAAGACCTCTCTTTCTTTATTACTTCCTATTAATTGCAACGATGACCAAAACTATGTTTTTCAACTCTCAACAACTTTTATTCATCATACTCTTTCTATGTGAGCTCATTACTCTCCATAAGATCCATATGATCTCTTTGTTTCTTTTTATTTCTTTCTCTTTTCTTTTATTCACTCAAGATTATGGCAAAATAATCAAGCCCTTGACTCAACACTAATCTTCATTATATATAGCTCACGAACTCGATTACATAGAAGGATCGTAAAGAAAAACTCACAACTAGATCATACTAAAACTTTATGCTACTAGGTCAAGATATTACCAAAAGGATCAAACTAAGAAAAACGGTAAAGATAAGAGTGTGATGGTGATACGATACCGGGGCACTCCCCCAAGCTTGGCAGTTGACAAGGGGAGTGCCCATACCCATGTTATTATGTCTCCTTTGTTGGTGAAGAAGATGGTGGTGATTATGGGTAGTCGCACATCGAGCGTAAGAGATCCTCCAACTTGCGGATAATGTCATTGAGTGCAACTATATGCTCCTTCAACAAAATATTTTCACGTATGAGATACTTGTTTTGTATACGAGCTAATTCAATCATCTTGAAAGTTTCGATCTCAGTCAGGGTAAGAAGATTGTGATCAGGTTGAAGGATGTCTTCTGTTGCCGGAACTTGGTCCTCTGTGGCCTTCTTGATCCCTTCACCCTTGTTGATCTCCACGGGTTCTTCCCTCTTCAGCTCTATCTTCATTAACCAAGCATCGTTGTCACCATTGTTGGAGGAGGGGGATGACATGATGCCTGGCCTTGACAACCCTGACAGAAAACAGCTCGAAACAAGAACAGAGGACAATTGCGTGATACAGGAGTCAAAACCTCTGGGAGATTATATAATGAATTTTTACCGACCAAAATACGTAACGTGTAAGAAAACGGAGTCCGGAGAGCGCATGAGGTGCCCACGAGGCAGAGGGTGCGCCCAGGGGGGTAGGGCGCGCCCTCCACCCTTGTGGAGCCCTTGTGTCTTTCCCGGACTGCTACTTATTTTTCTATTTTCCTAAATATTCCAAAACGGAGAAAAAATGCAATTAGAACTGTTTTGGAGTCGGTTTACTCACTGTACCACATACCTATAACCTGGAATAATTCTTTGCGGAATCAATTCATCTTTATCATTAGGAACGACAGTAATACCTCCCTTCTTAGGAACACAATGGACAGGACTTACCCACTCACTATCAGCAACGGGGTAAATTATACCTGCCTCAAGGAGCTTTAGTATTTCTTTTCTTACCACTTCTTTCATCTTAGGATTCAGTCGTCGTTGGTGATCAATAACTGGTTTGGCATCTTTCTCCAAATTTATTTTGTGTTGACATAGAGTGGCACTAATGCCCTTAAGATCATCAAGAATATATCCAATAGCAGCACGGTGCTTCTTCAGAGTTTTCAATAATTTTTCTTCCTCCTTCTCTGAAAGGCTAGCACTAATAATAATAGGATATATCTTCTTTTCATCAAGATAAGCATATTTAAGAGTATCAGGCAATGGTTTAAGCTCAAACACGGGACCACCCTTGGGTGGAGGGGGATCCCCTAAGATTTCAACAGGGAAGTTGTGTTTCAGAATAGGTCCCTGTTTAAAGAACACTTCATCTATTTCCCTTCTTTCATCCTTATACATATCATTTTCATGGTCTAGCAAATATTGTTCTAAAGGATCACTAGGAGGTACGGCAATAGAAGCAAGACCAATAATTTCATCTTTACTAGGAAATTCTTCTTCACGGTGTTGTCTAATTTTTTTAGAAAAGTTGAACTCATGAGACATATCACCTAAACCAATAGTAATAACATTCTTTGTGCAGTATATCCTAGCATTAACAGTGTTTAAGAAGGGTCTACCAAATATAATGGGACAAAAGCTGTCTTGTGAGGAACCAAGAACAAGAAAATAAGCATGATATTTAGTTTTCCCACACAAGACTTCAACATCTCTAACAATCCCAGTTGGTGAAAAAGTATCTCTATTGGCAAGTTTAATTGTGACATCAATTTCTTCTAACTCAGCATGTGCAATATCATGCATAATTTCTTTGTATAGGTCAATAGGTATTGCACTAGCACTAGCACCCATATCACACAAGCCATGATAACAATGATCTTCTATTTTAACAGAAATAACAGGCATGCCTACCAGATGTCTATGTTTATCTTTAGCACAAGGTTTAGCAATTCTAGCAGTTTCATCACAAAAATAAATAACATGCCCATCAATATTATCATCCAAGAGATCCTTAACAATAGCAATATTAGGTTCAACTTTAACTTGCTCAGGAGGTGTATAGGTTCTAATATTGCTCTCACGAACCACAGTTGAAGCTTTAGCATGATCTTTTATCCTAACAGGAAAAGGTGGTTTCTCAACATAAGCAGTATGAATAATAGGATCATTATAAGTGACAGTCTTTTCTTAAATTTTAATAGGTGAAGCTACTTTTACTTCTATGGGAGGATGATATTTAAACCACTTCCACTAGTGCAGAACCGGGCAATAGCACCGGTTCGTAAGGCCATTTAGTGCCGGTTTGGTAACCGGCGCTAAAATGTAGGCACTAAAGGCCCCCCCTTTAGTACCGGTTTAGCACGAACCGGTGCTAAAGGGCAACCACGTGGCACGAGCCAGCTTCGGGGGCAGGGAGCCCTTTAGTACCGGTTGGTGTCACCAACCGGTATTAAAATGTTGGGGGGGGGGTTGGGTTTATGATTTCTTTTTCATTTAATTTTGTGTTTTCCATTTAATTCTTTTTCGTTTGCTGGTATTTTACGATACTACATATTGTACACGTTATGCATATATATAAATAGAATTTCTAGTAGAACCGATCATAATATATATATATCATCGAATGTCTCACAACTACCATTAATTAATTCACAGACACACACACACACACACACACACACACATATATATATATATACAATTTCTCCTAATTGGTGCCTTCGGAGCCAGTGGCATTAACCTAGCTAATTGGTGCCTTCGGAGCACGATAACAATTGGAAGTGGTTCATGGGGGCGGTAGCGGGTAATAGTATTCTCCTTTGGGATCTATGACCTGGTCGAGCAAAAATCCCGCTATTTCCTCTTGAATTGCTTCTATGCGGTCCTGTGCTAGGAGCTTGTCCCACACCTCTTTGAACTGTTAAGAAGGAGATCAATATGCATGTGTATTAGTTGTGTGACTAGATATTGATAATGGTGTAAAAATTGTGAATAGTGTTCTGACAATCGATACCGTACCCACTCCTGTCTTTGAGATTTGCTCCTTTCGGACGCTATCATGTGAATGTTCTCGCAAATGAGTATGCACATAGATCATTCCCCGGCGCCTGCTTCAGGGCCTTTACGAGAATGGAATTTTGATCAGATAATAATTAAACAAGCACGATAATTAAAGAGATGGCAGCTAGCTAGTACTACTTAATTACTTACCTTGGGTCGATACCATTTCAGACTTTGTTTCCATGGGCCTGGAGTGACCCTGATGAACTTTGCCCAAGCCCTGCCCGCCGATAAAGAAAATGAATAAATGGGTTATTAAATAGTTGTTATCAGGAAATGATGAACTAATTAAATAGGCCGAGATATAGTTAATAATGATTGAAATTACCTGTTGACTATCCCCTTCACAATTGTGTAGTCACTTGCTTTCTTAAGTAGCGAGTCTAGTACTTCAACTGTTCCTTCATCAACTTTAATGATTAACAAGATCCAGTGAAATTTGCATGCACACATGTTTGCATGTATTAATTAAGCGGGCATATGTAAGCAAAAACATGTAGCTATAGCTAGTAGGGAAAAACAGAATTTGTAGTACAAGACAGTGTGACTCACTGGAAGTTGTAAGGAAGTAGTATATCTTCATTGTATTTGAGTTCCGTGAAGAACTGTAGCATGCTTTCCTCTACACATTTTGCGTGATATGGATCTATTTTCCATGTGTATTCATTAATGGTATTTGGGTCAACGAACCCAATGCCATAGTGTCCACCTTTTTTCATTTCATAAATCTTCATCCTGCATAATACCATAAAAAAGAATATAGTGAGGATAATTACAGGTAATGATTGATCAAAATGATCAGCTAGCTTGAGACTTAAATTACAGAAAGAAATCACTTACAGACAATAGCAACTGACGATAGATTTGTCGAGTGCGTCTTTATTGTATAGCTGAAAAAGTTCTGAATACTCAACGGTCACAGCTTTCTTATGGTAGTAATGCTCCTCGTTGACATTCACCATGAGGGACTCTCGATTGGAAATCTTGGTAATGTCCATGTACCATTGATGCAATTCATACATTCTCGTTGGGAACTTATTGACCTCCTCTGGCTCGACAAAAGGTTGGCCCCGGGCATATTTCTGTTTTATTTCCTCCTCTCTAGTCGGAGACATGGGCTCGATATTGAGGAGTTGTCCAACAGTGATCCCGATCGATTCAGCCTGCGCAATATGCTCCTTGGTTATTACCACATCGCCCACCCCGGGAACGTTAACGGTTTGCCCACAATAATATTGGGCGTGCCTACTCTCATGTGTTGTTGGCACAACAAGCGGGGGGATTGATTGCACCGCCTATTCTCCCAGCTGGGGAACGGTTTTACCGCATTTTTTGCCAGCTGATTTGCTCGAGCTCGAGCTCGCCTCTTTCTGTAGATGTGCTCGATTTAACTTCCTGAGGTGGCGCTCATAGTCTGTGTCAACAGGCTTGGGAGCTGGTGGTCTAGCCATACGAATGAAGTGGTCAATCTTTTCCACATGCACTTTCTCCCTTGGCGGCGGTGGCGGTTTCGGTGCAAAATGGGCTTCCACCTCGGCCTTTGATATGGCTATGTTTTCCTCCTCGGACTTGTCATAAGGCCTCTGCGGAAGAGGCGCGAGGCTTGGACCATATTGAAATCGCTTGCCTCCGCCTGTACCTGCAGTACTACTTCGACTTGTACCGCACCATAGCTGAGGCGGCTCTCTTCCGTGATTGCTGAGGCGGCGAAGACGGCTGACGTGGCTGAGTTGGAGGAGGAGGAGTGGCCTGAAGCTGTGCCAGACTTGGAGGAGTGGCCTGACGCGTTGGTGGACTTGGAGGAGCGGGAGTCTGCTGACTCGATGGCGGACTGCGACGAGGAGTCGGATGACGCGGTGTCGGTGGCCTTCGAAAGATGATGCAATCCTTTCTCCATAGGATGATATGATGGTTGTCCTCTCCCAGTGTGTGCTCGTCGTCACCTCCAGGAATGTCAAGCTCTAGCCCCAAATATTGGTCCACCACCTCATCAACCAAGACACGAGCATAGCCCGCTGGAATCGGGATGCAATGGAAGGTTGCCTCGGGGGGATTTGTAAAAGCAAGGGCGTCCGCCACCTTCATGGATATGTTCTTCATTTTGAAGTGTAGCTCGCAGTTAGTGTTCTCCATGATGTCATCCACTGGGTAGCTATCCAGCAATGCGTCGCCCGGGGTGGAACCCACGCTGCTTCTCAGCATGGATGGGATGGTGCTATCCATTGGTTGGATCATCTGCTAGCTGCTGAGACCCCCTTTGCTGGCTAAGTGAGTCGATCTGCTCTTGCTGCTGCTGGAATTTGATTGCCAAGTCTGCGTGCGCTGATTCTAGGCCTTGAAGGCGTTCATAGTCTAGCTTCCTCTGCTCCTCCTCCATCTTCCTCTTCTTCTCCTCCGCAATCTTCTTTCTTGCACGGGTTCTGTAGTCGGCGTTCTAGTCCGAAAACCCCTCATACCACGGAATAGCGCCCATGCCTCGTGTTCTTCCCGGGTGTTTTGGCCAGGACAAGTGGCGGGAACCGCACACCCTTTAGTACCGGGTGGTGGCTCCAACCGGTACTAAAGACCCCCCCCTTTAGTACCGGTTTGAGCCACCACCCAGTACTAAAGGGGGTGTGCTGGCGCAGGTGCGGTGCGAAATGTTTAGTCCCACCTCGCTAGCCGAGGGGCGTCCGCACTGGTTTATAAGCCCCAGTGCGGTAGCTCCCTCGAGCTCCTCTCCAAAGCAGGCCTACTGGGCCTAAATGTTCTGTGCTGCCCTGTGGGCCTACTGGGCCTTTGCGGGCCTGCATCCTGGCCCAACAACATGTTGGGTTCTAGTCGTATGCAGGCCGCTGTGGCGTAATAGGTGGGCTTTTTTTTTTCTTTTTTTTGCTTTATTTATTTTTTTTGAGTTGTTTTTTTGCTGTATTTAGAGTTTCTTTGTGAATATTTTTGCTTTAGGTACAAAAAATTACAAACTTTCTGTTAGTACCGGTAGTTTACAAATTTGAATAGTTTAAATTTTTATTTATTTGAAATTTGTGTGAATCACTAGTTTGTGAATAACTTAACTTTAAGAATATATTTTTCAGTGATTCTTTTTTCTTATGTTTAATATTAGTGTGTTTTATCATTATATTCAATGTGGTAATGCTTAGGTTATTTAAAAAATGAAATGCCTTTTGTAACGGATGAATTTTCGTCCGAAACCCTGATACTTCGAAAGAGATTGTCCATTTTGTACATGAAGTGCATCCAGTTTTTGCGGTAACCCTCTCTACTTTTTGCACATGCTATGTGGGTGAAATTATGATACAATGCCAACTTTCAACCTTTTCTGAGTTCATTTGAAATGCTTTTCAATTTCAGGGTCATTTATCTTAAAAAAAATTAGTAAAGGCATGAAAGAATTTGTTTGCACATAAAGTTTCTTCGCGTTTCAAATGCCAAAACACATAACTACCCTAACTATTACAGATATTCCCTCCTGGGTGTGAAACATAGAAGAAAGTGAAACTTTTTCTTCGCGTGTGTCCCTTTGCGCCATAACCATGGAAAATCTTCATCATTTAACGGGATGCTCGGGTCAATATTCACTGTGAATGGAGCAATTTCATCAAACTTTTCATAATCTTCTGACATGTCTGTCTTGTCATCCACTCCCACGATGTTTCTCTTCCCAGAAATAACTATGTGCCACTTCTGTGATCCTCTAACATGCGCTGCAACTTCTTCTTCTCCAAATCACTTGCGCAGTTTCTCTTTGCATCGGCAATGGCCTGACCTAGATCATCAACAGGCTCATCCGATGCCTCTTCTTCAGCTTCTTCCCGCATTGCCGGCTCAGCTTCTTCCCGCATTACCAGCTCAGCTTCTTCCCTCATTGTTGTATCATCGTATTCAGGGAACCCATGGCCAGGATAGCTATCGTCGTCCTCTTCTTCTTCATTGTCTTCCATCATAACCCCTCTTTCTCCATACTTGGTCCAAACATTATAGTGGGGCATGAAATCGGACTCAAACAGGTGGATGTGAATGGTTCTTGACGTAGAGTAATTGCAACCATTCTTACAGCCAGCACATGGACAATGCATAAAACCATCCGCTCGCTTGTTTGCCTCAGCCGCAAGCAGAAAAGTACGCACGCCATTAATGAACTCAGGAGAGCATCATTCATCGTACATCCATTGCCGGCTCATCTTCAATACACAGCACCGAAAACATCAAATTAATACAATACATAAAGTTCATACATAAAGAGCATACAACACTTCAATGCAAAAAACAAATAACTCTCTAGCTAAAGAATTTAAATGCAACAACAAATGCGATCAAGATCGCAACTAAGGTAACAATTGATCCAACAGCATAATGATACCAAGCCTCACTATGAATGGCATATTTTCTAATCTTTCTAATCTTCAAGAGCATTTTCTCCATCTTAATCTTGTGATCATCGATGACATCGGCAACATGCAACTCCAATTCCATCTTCTCCCCCTCAATTCTTTTCAATTTTTCCTTCAAATCCTCGTTTTCTCTTTCAACTAAATTTAACCTCTCGACAATAGGGTCGGTTGGAATTTCGGGTTCAACTACCTCCTACATACAAATATCTATGTCAACTTGATTGGCATAATTTTTCATAAACACAAAATGCAATGAATAGTTTTAAAAGAGAATATACCACATCCGAATCATAACCCGGACGAGGGCCGACGGGGACGGATATCAAAACCATGGCACTATGCATAACAAACAACGTATGGGTAAGATAATTATATGAGTAACTATATATCCAAATCACGCAAACATCATTTTTTTATATAAAACTTCATGAACAAGAGGCTCACCACAAGGTGGTGCCGGCGACGGGACGTTGCGAGCGATCGACGGTGGTTACAACGGAGATTTAGAAGGTACTAAGTAAACCACACCTACATATGCAAAACTAAGTGTTATTTTTGACCTCAAATTGCATATAAATCAAATACTAGCACATATATATAATTCCTCCCAAATTACTAAACACAAAAATCAATCACTATATAAAGCATGCACGAGCTAATCTAGCAATGAGAGATGAAAGGAAAGAGTTGCTAACCTTTGTAATCATTTGAATGGATGGGGGCCTTCAAATCTTGGGCAAAATGTGTGATGAGCTTGAGAGGAAGAGGGAAAAGAACAGAGAGGAGAGGGGAAAGGGGAAGAACAGAGCGAGCTCGGGTGGACGAAGGGTCTATGTAGGACGACCTTTAGTACCGGTTCGTGATACGACCCGGTACTAAAGGTGCTGGAGGGGCCCCGGACTGACAACATCCTGCCTCCACTCACTTTAGTACCGGTTCGTGGCACGAACCGGTGCTAAAGGTTCACCACGAACCGCTACTAATGAGAGCAGCCCGGCTAGCCGTTGGAACCGGCACTAATGTACACATCATTGCCGTCTCAAATTCAAACCGGCACTAATGTGCTTCACGTTTGACCCGTTTTCTACTAGTTAGGGGATCACAACAGTTTTCGATAAGTAAGAGTGTCGAACCCAACGAGGAGCTAAAGGTAGAACAAATATTCCCTCAAGTTCTATCGACCTCCGATACAACTCTACGCACGCTTGACGTTCGCTTTACCTAAAACAAGTATGAAACTAGAAGTACTTTGTAGGTGTTGTTGGATAGGTTTGCAAGATAGTAAAGAGCACGAAAATAAAACTAGGGGCTGTTAAGGTAAATAAGCAACTAAAGTAAATATAGCGAGTGTGGAAAAGTGGTGGTAGGAGTTGCGAAATTGTCCCTTAAGCAATTGACTACTTTACTAGACCGATAGCAAGTATTATGTGGGAGAGGCCACTTCTAGCATGTCATCCCTGACTTGGAATTCTATGCACTTATGATTGGAACTATTAGCAAGCATCCGCAACTACTAATGTTCATTAAGGTAAAACCCAACCATAGCATTAAGATAGATTGGTCCCCCTTCAATCCCGTATGCATCAATTTCTATGCTAGGTTGAAGCTTCTGTCACTCTTGCCCTCCAATACATAGTCCTATCAACATACAACTAACCCTATGGTGTGATCCACACGTGTGCTCATATGATGGGCACCAAAGGACAGCAACATAACCACAAGAAAATTAAATCAATCATAGCAATTCATCAACCACCGATAGGACAACGAAAATCTACTCAGACATCATAGGATGGCAACACATCATTGGATAATAATATGAAGCATAAAGCACCATGTTCAAGTGGACGGTACAGCGGGTTGCGAGAGAGTGGACCACTGTAGATAGAGGGGGGAAGGTGATGGAGATGTTGGTGAAGATGGCGGAGGTGTTGGTGAAGATCGCGGTGATGATGATGATGGCCACGACGGCGTTCCGGCGCCACCGGAGGAGAGGGGTAGAGGGGCCCACTTCTTCCTCTTCTTCCTTGACCTCCTCCCTAGATGGGAGAAGGGTTTCCCCTCTGGTCCTTCGCCTCCATGGCATGGGAGGGGCGAGAGCCCCTCCGAGATTGGATCTGTCTCTCTGTCTCTCTCTGTTTCTGCGTTCTCAGATTCTTCCCTTTCACCGTTTCTTATATTCCCGGAGATCCGTAACTCCGATTGGGCTGAAATTTTAACACGATCTCTATCCGGATATTAGCTTTCTTGCGGCGAAAGAAGGGCGCCAACCGCCTTACGGGGTGGCCACGAGGGTCAGGGGCGCGCCTGACACCCTGGGGCGCGCCCCCTACCTCGTGGGCCCCTCGAGCATCGTCTCGCGTGGATTCTTCTTCCCAAAAATCATATATATTCCAAAAAAAATCTCCGTCAGTTTTTATTCCGTTTGGACTCTGTTTGATATGGATATTCTGCGAAACAAAAAACATGCAACAAACAGGAACTGGCACTGGGCACTGGATCAATATGTTAGTCCCAAAAATAGTATAAAAAGTTGCCAAAAGTATAAGAAAGTTGTAGAATATTGGCATGGAACAATCAAAAATTATAGATACGATGGAGATGTATCACATATCATCACATAGCCTATACCATGTCAATGCGTCTCCCTCCAAAGATAAAGGGAAGACCTTCTTCTTGATAACATCATCGGGCATACCTGCAAGCTTAAATAGTCCACAAACTTCATCCACATATATTAGGTGCTCATGAGGATGTAATTTTCCATCTCCTGCAAAAGGATTAGCTAGGACTTTTCTATCATACTCGAAGGAATTTCAAAGCATACATTTTCATCTTCAGTAGGTTCAGAGGTTGAGGAGCAACTCTTTGCTCTAATGGTTGGGGTGAAGATACCCCGAACAAGCCCCTCAGAGGATTACTTTCCATAGTAACAAGTGACAGTAAATTTCAGCACACTATATAAATTTTTCCTTACCAAATTCCACCTACCAAAGGCACTTCACTCGCCGGCAACAGCGCCAGAAAAGAGTCTTGATGACCCACAGGTATAGGGGATCTATCGTAGTCCTTTCAATAAGTAAGAGCGTCGAACCCAACGAGGAGCAGAAGGAAATGATAAGCAGTTTTCAGCAAGGTATTCTCTGCAAGCACTAAAATTATAGGTAACAGATAGTTTTTTGATAAGATAATTTGTAACGAGCAACAAGTAACAAAAGTAAATAAAGTGCAGCAAGGTGGCCCAATCCTTTTTGTAGAAAAGGACAAGCCTGGACAAATTCTTATATAGAGAAAAGCGCTTCCGAGGACACATGGGAATTATCATCAAGCTAGGTTTCATCACGATCATATGATTCATGTTCGGTACTTTGATAATTTGGTATGTGGGTGGACGGGTGCTTGGGGGCTGTCCTTAGTTGGACAAGCATCCCACTTATGATTAACCTCTATTGCAAGCATCCGCGACTACAACAAAAGTATTAAGGTAAACCTAACCATAGCATGAAACATAGGGATCCAAATCAGCCTCTTACGAAGCAACACATAAACTAGGGTTTAAGCTTCTGTCACTCTAGCAACCCATCATCTACTTATTACTTCCCAATGCCTTCCACTAGGCCCAAACAATGGTGAAGTATCATGTAGTCAATGTTCACATAACACCACTAGAGGAGAGACAACATACATCTCATCAAAATATCGAACGAATACCAAATTCACATGACTACTAATAGCAAGACTTCTCCCATGTCCTTAGGAACAAACGTAACTACTCACAAAGCATATTCATGTTCATAATCATAGGGGTATTAATATGCATATAAGATCTGAACATACGATCTTCCACCAAATAAACGAACTAGCATCAACTACAAGGAGTAATCAACACAACTAGCAACCCACAGGTACCAATCCCAGACTTGGAGACAAGAATTGGAAACAAAAGATGAACTAGGGTTTGAGAGGAGATGGTGCTGGTTTAGATGTTGATGGAGATTGGCCCCCTCCCGATGAGAGGAGCATTAGTGATGACTATGGTGATGATTTCCCCCTCCCGGAGGGAAGTTTCCCTGGCAGAACAGCTCCGCCAGAGCCCTAGATTGGTTCCGCCAAGGTTCCACCTTGTGGCGGCGGAGTCTCATCCCGAAATCTTGCTTATGATTTTTTCCTCAACGAAGGACTCCACATAGTAGAAGATGGGCATCGGAGGGCCACCAGCGGGCCCATGTGGCAGGGGGGCGCGCCCCCACCCTCGTGGCCAGGGTGTGGCCCCCCTCTAGAACTTCTTGCACTCAGTATTTTATATATATTCTGGAAATAGCTTCCGTGAAGTTTCAGGACTTTTGGAGATGTGCAGAATAGGTCTCTAATATTTGCTCCTTTTCCAGCCCTGAATCCCAGCTGCCGGCATTCTCCCTCTTTATATAAAACTTGGAAAATAAGAGAGAATTGGCATAAGTATTATGACATAATGTGTAATAGCAGCCCATAATGCAATACATATCGATATAACATCATGATGCAAAATGGACGTATCAAAGCCACGCGCCTGATACGTCTCCGTCGTATCTACTTTTCCAAACACTTTTGCCCTTGTTTTGGACTCTAACTTGTATGATTTGAATGGAACTAACCCGGACTGACGCTGTTTTCAACAGAATTGCCATGATGTTGTTTTATGTGCAGAAAACAAAAGTTCTCCAAATGACAAGAAACTCCACGGAATATCTTACAATAATTAATAAAAATTCCTCGCCAAAGATGAAGACCAGGGGGCCCAAACCCTGTCCACGAGGGTGGGGGGCGCCCCCCTAGGATGCGCCCCCCCTAGGACGCGCCCCCTACCTCGTGGGACTCCTGGAGACCTCCCGACTCCAACTCCAACTCTATATATCTGCTTTCGGGGAGAAAAAAATAGGAGGGAAGATTTCATCGCGTTTTACGATACGGAGCCGCCGCCAAGCCCTAAACCTCTCGGGAGGGCTGATCTGGAGTCCGTTCGGCGCTCCGGAGAGGGGGATTCATCGTCGTCGTCATCATCAACCATCCTCCATCACCAATTTCATGATGCTCACCGCCGTGCGTGAGTAATTCCATCGTAGGCTTGCTGGACGGTGATGGGTTGGATGAGATTTATCATGTAATCGAGTTAGTTTTGTTAGGGTTTGATACCTAGTATCCACTATGTTCTGAGATTGATGTTGCTATGACTTTGCTGTTCTTAATGCTTGTCACTAGGGCCCGAGTGCCATGATTTCAGATCTGAACCTATTATGTTTTCATCAATATATCAGAGTTCTTGATCCTATCTTGCAAGTCTATAGTCACCTATTATGTGTTTTGATCCGTTAACCCCGAAGTGACAATAATCGGGATACTTACCGGTGATGACCGTAGTTTGAGGAGTTCATGTATTCACTATGTATTAATGCTTTGTTCCGGTACTCCATTAAAAGGAGGCCTTAATATCCCTTAGTTTCCGTAAGGACCCCGCTGCCACGGGAGGGTAGGACAAAAGATGTCTTGCAAGTTCTTTTCCATAAGCACGTATGACTATATTCGGAATACATGCCTACATTATATCAATGAATTGGAGCTAGTTCTGTGTCACCCTATGTTATGACTGTTACATGATGAACCACATCCGGCATAATTATACATCACTGATCCATTTCCTACGAGCTTTCCATATACTGGTTTACGCTTATTTACTTTCCCGTTGCTATTGTTACAATCACTACATAATACCAAAAATATTATTTTGCTTTCATTACTCTTTTGTTACCGTTACCACCACTATCATATTACTTTGCTACTAAAGACTTTGCCGCAGATACTAAGTTTCCAGGTGTGGTTGAATTGACAACTCAGCATCTAATACTTGAGAATATTCTTTGGCTCCCCTTGTGCCGAATCAATAAATTTGGGTTGAATACTCTACCCTTGAAAGCTGTTGCGATCCCCTATACTTGTGGGTTATCAAGACTAATTTCTGGCGCCGTTGCCGGGGAGCATAGCTCTATTCTTTGAGTCGCTTGGGATTTATATCTGCTGTACACTATGAAGAACTTGAAAGACACTAAGACAACAATTTATCCCTCAACTACGAGGGGAGGTAAGGAACTGCCATCTAGCTCTGCAGTTGATTCACCTTCTGTTATGAGTAAGCTTGCGACACCTAAACCTGCTTCTGCTATTCGTTGTGACATGTCGCATGTTATTGATGATGCTACTTCTGCGATACATGATACTTATGATGAAACTACCTCTATGCCTGATACTACTATGCAACTTAGTGATTTTCTCGAGGAACGACTTGCTAGGGCTAGAGAGATTGAAAATATTGAATCTGATTATGATGATGAAAGTGATGATGAAGAATCACTTGTTATTCCTGAGAGTTATTTATTTGATCTAGAAGCTTCTTTATCTATTTTAGCTTGCAAAGATAGATATGAACTCAAAAGATTATTAGCTAAATGGAGTAAGCAATCTCTAAATGCTAGAATGAAACCTGACCCTGCTTTTGCTACTTCACCTATCTTTGTTACTGATAAGGATTATGAATTCTCTGTTGATCCTGATATAATTACTTTGGTTGAATCTGATCCTTTTCATGGTTATGAATCTGAAACTGTTGTGGCACATCTTACTAAATTAAATGATACAGCTACCCTGTTCACTAATGATGAGAGAACTCGTTACTTTTATATCCTTAAAATATTTCCGTTCTCATTAAAGGGTGATGCTAAGATATGGTTTAATTCTCTTGATCCTGGTTGTGTGCGTAGTCCCCAGGATATGATTTACTACTTCTCTGCTAAATATTTCCCTGTTCATAAGAAACAAGCTGCTTTAAAGGAAATAGACAACTTTGTGCAAATTAAAGAAGAGAGTCTCCCACAAGCTTGGGGGAGGTTTCTCCAATTACTTAATGCTTTGCCTGATCATCCTCTTAAGAAAAATGAAATACTTGATATCTTTTAGAATGGACTAACCGATGCCTCCAGAGATTACCTGGATAGTTGTGCTGGTTCTCTTTTCAGGAAAAGAACAGCGGATGAAGCTGAAATCTTATTGAATAATATGTTGACAAATGAAAATAATCGGGCACCTCCTGAGCCAGCTCCTTCTCCAATTAATGATCCTATTCGTAAACCAACTCCGAAGAAGAGAGGTGTTCTGTTTCTCAGTCCCGAAGATATGCAAGAGGCAAAGAAATCTATGAAAGAAAAAGGTATTAAAGCTGAAGATGTTAAGAATTTACCTCCTATTGAAGAAATACATGGTCTTAATTTACTGCCTATTCAAGAAACATATGATCTTAATCCTCTATTTATTGAAGAACCTCCAGACCTCGATAACCCGACACAAGTAGTAAAGGTAAATTCTCTCTATAGATATGATAGAGCTGAAATCCCTCCTACTAAAATTGCTAGTCAGTGCTTGGACGAGTTTGATAATTTTATGTTTAAGCAAGAAGACTTCAATGCTTATTTTGGTAGACAATTAAAACGAGATGCTGATATGATTAAATACATGGGTGATTATATGGCCAATATTAGAGGTGAGCTTAAAATTGTTAGCAAACATGCTTCTATGGTTACCACTCAAGTAGAACAAGTACTTAAGGCTCAAAAGGAATTGCTCAATGAGATGAATAGTAAGAAAAATAATTATGCTGTTAAAGTGGCTATTAGAACTGGTAGAATGACTCAGGAACCTTTGTATCCTGAAGGCCACCCTAAGAGAATCGAGCAAGATTCTCAGAGAAATAAAATAGATGCACCTAGTTCTTCTAAAAAGAAGAAAAAGAAAAATGATAGAACTGTGCAGACTTCTAGTGAACCTATTGCTGAACCACCTGATAATCCAAATGATATCTCTATGTCTGATGTTGAAACACAATCTGGCATTGAACATGAACCTAATGAAAATGTTAATGATGATGTTCATAATGATGCTCAACCTAGTAATGATAATGATGTAGAAATTGAACCTGTTGTTGATCTTGATAACCCACAATCAAAGAATCAATGTTATGATAAGAAAGACTTTGTTGCTAGGAAACATGGTAAAGAAAGAGAGCCTTGGGTTCAGAAACCCATGCCTTTTCCTCCCAAACCATCCATGAAAAAGGATGACGAGGATTTTGAGCACTTTGCTGAAATGATTAGACCTATCTTTTTGCGTATGCGATTGACTGATATGTTCAAAATGAATCGTTATGCTAAGTACATGAAATACATTGTTACAAATAAAAGAAAGATACCAGAAGCTGTAATTTTCACCATGCTTGCTAATTATAATTTTAAGGGTGGAATACCAAAGAAACTTGGAGATCCAGGAGTACCTACTATACCATGCTCCATTAAAAGAAACTATGTTAAAACTGCTTTATGTGATCTTGGAGCCGGTGTTAGTGTTATGCCTCTCTGTTTATATCGTAGACTTGACTTGAATAAGTTGACACCTACTGAAATATCTTTGCAAATGGCTGATAACTCAACTGCTATACCTGTCGGTATTTGTGAGGATGTGCCTGTTGTGGTTGCAAACGTTACTATTTTAACGGACCTTGTTATTCTTGATATTCCCGAGGACGATAGTATGTCTATTATTCTTGGAAGACCTTTTCTTAATACTGTAGGGGCTGTTATTAATTGCAACAAAGGCAATGTCACTTTTCATGTTAATGGTAATGAGCATACGGTACACTTTCCGAGGAAACAACCTCAAGTTCATAGTAGCAATTCTATCGGAAAAATTCCATCGATTATATTTGGAGGTTTTGAATTTCCTCTTCCTACTCTCAAGAAGAAATATGATATACTTATTATTGGGGATGTACATATCCCCGTTGAGGTAACCTAGTGTTATTCGAAATTTCTCCGGTTTCATGTTAATCGGAATAAGTTTGTTAACAAGACTTGATCAACCTTGTTAGTGGATTCCTTTTGATGAGCATGAGATGGATGAAACTAGAAGCACAACCTTCTGTACCCTCTCTATAATTTCTGTTATTTAGTTGAAATAAAGTAAAAATAGTATTTTTCTGTCTGTTTCCTGATTTATCCGTGCAATATAAAAATGTCCCGAAAATAAAAGTCCTCAGAATGACATGCCAATTAAATATGATTTTTTTCGGGAATATTTGAGGATTTATGGTGGAAAAATTACCGCGGGGGAGCTGCCACCTGGTCACGAGGGTGGAGGGCGCACCCTACCCCCCTGGGCGCGCCCCCTGCCTCGTGGGCCCATGGTGGCCCTCCTCCACTTATTCCTGCACCCATCCTCTTCTTCTTCCTCCCACAAACACGAAAAACCAACTCAAGCACGAGTTCCAGCCCTCTTTGCTGCCATTTTCGATCTCCTTGCTCAAATCACCTCTCGAGTACCGACTAATCTTTGACAGACGCCGTGCTGTCCGTATTACTCTCCCTGCTCCTGCTTTCTTTGATTATCATGCAAGAGGAGGATATACTATTACCAGAGAGGAGGCAGATGAGTACGAGAGGAGGGCGGAGGCCGCTCGTCGCCACACCGCAGCTCAGGAGGCGATAGCCGCTGCATCACAGTACGACCCCAACAACTATTATTATGGATATCCGCCAGGCCAGCCGTGGCCATAGACCAACTTAGGCCAAAAGCCTAAGCTTGGGGGAGTACGTATTTCCCACTGACATTACATTTATGTTCACACACTCATTGCTAGATGTCGGTGTTTATACTTTTTCATTGTATCATCCATGCTAGTTTATTTCCTTTTATGCTTTCTTCTTGTGTGTTTAATAAACCTTAAGAAAAACCAAAAAATTAGTTGTAGCTTTTAATTAATTTACTTTCCATGCTTGTAGTAGTAATTAAAAAGAAAACTCAAATATATTTCCCGTTCTTCTTTTGCTTGTTGGGAGCTTTCCCGTGTAAATAGTTTTTTTTCTTTTTCTTTTCTTTGGGGGTTAGTGGGAGAAGACCATGATTAAATTGTTGAAGTGGCTCTTATATGCTTTATTGTTGATTTAACCAAGAGCCCATATTGCTTTGTCCTCTCCTGTTTATTGAATGCTCGCAGGTTCCAGCTTAGTCCAATGCACATGCACTCTTATTATTATTCACATCGTTCGGTCGTGCAAGTGAAAGGCAATTATGATGATATATGATGGATTGACTGGGATGAGAAAAGCTGGTATGAACTCGACCTCTTTTGTTTTTGTAAATATGATGAGTTCATCGTTCTTGATTCAGCTTGTTATGAATAAACATGTTTGCAATGACAATTAGAGATCATAGTTGCTTGTGCCATGCTTGATTAGCTATGAGTTATAATGGTTTACCTTGCGTGCCAACATGCTATTGAGATGGTTATGATGTGGTATGATGGGGTGGTATCCTCCTTTGAATGATTTAAGTGACTTGACTTGGCACATGTTCATGCATGTAGTTGAAACAAATCAACATAGCCTTCACGATATTTATGTTCATGGTGGATTATATCCTACTCATGCTTGCATCCAATGTTTATTAATTTTAATGCATGTACATGGCTATTGTCGCTCTCTAGTTGGTCGCTTCCCAGTGTTTTGCTAGCCTTCACCTGTACTAAACAGGAATACTGCTTGTGCATCCAATCCCTTAAACCCCAAAGTTATTCCAGATGAGTCCACTATATCTTCCTATATGCGGTATCTACCTGCCGTTCCAAGTAAATTTGTATGTGCCAAACTCTAAACCTTCAAATAATAATCCTGTTTTGTATGCTCGAATAGCTCATGTATCAACTAGGGCTATCTATATCTCCCATGCTAGGCGGGTTATTCTCAAGAGGAGTGGACTCCGCTCCTCACTCACGAGAAAATGGTTGGTCACCGGGATGCCCAGTCCCATGCTTTATGCAAACTAAATCAAAATAATTGCAAAACAAAACTCCCCCTGGGACTGTTGTTAGTTGGAGGTACTCGTTGTTTCGAGCAAGCCATGGATTGACGTTTGTTGATGGAGGGGGAGTACAAACTTTACCATTCTGTTTAGGAACCGCCTATAATGTGCGTAGCATGGAAGATATCGCCATCTCTTGGTTGTTATGTTGACAATGAAAGTATATCGCTCAAAATATTATTCACCTCTATTTCAAAACCGAGCTCTGGCACCTCTACAAATCCCTGCTTCCCTTTGCGAAGGGCCTATCTATTTACTTTTGTGTTGAGTCATCACCCTCTTATTAAAAGCACTAGCTGGAGAGTGCAGCTGTCATTTGCATTCATCATTGTTAATTTATATTGGGTGTGACTATGATTGGATCTCTTTTACCATGAATTACAATGTCTAGTAAGTCCTTGATTTTTAAAGGTGCTCTGCATTTATGTTTTGCGGTCTCAAAAAGGCTAGCGAGATACCATCTTGTTATATCATATTATGATTGTTTTGAGGAAGTGTTGTCATCCAAGATTTATTATTATGGCTCACTAGTTGATTATGCTATTGATATGGGTAATCATGAGACTTGAGAATTATTGCAAATGTGGTTAGTTATAATCTTTGCTGAAAACTTGAATGCTAGCTTGACATATTTATAACAACAAGAGCAAACAGAGTTTGTAAAAGTTTTTCTTTATTTCTTTCAGTTTGTCAACTGAATTGCTTGAGGACAAGCAAGGGTTTAAGCTTGGGGGAGTTGATACGTCTCTGTCGTATCTACTTTTCCAAACACTTTTCCCTTGTTTTGGACTCTAACTTGTATGATTTGAATGGAACTAACCCGGACTGACAATGTTTTCAGCAGAATTGCCATGATGTTATTTTATGTGCAGAAAACAAAAGTTCTCAGAATGACCTGAAATTCCACGGGATATCTTACAATAAATAATAAAAAATCCTCGCCAAAGATGAAGACCAGGGGGCCCACACCCTGTCCACGAGGGTGGGGGGCGCGCCCCCTACCTCGTGGGCCCCTTGAAGACCTCCCGACTCCAACTCCAACTCTATATATCTGCTTTCGAGGAGAAAAAATAGGAGAGAAGATTTCATCACGTTTTACGATGCAGAGCCGCCGCCAAGCCCTAAAACCTCTCGGGAGGGCTGATCTGGAGTCCGTTTGGGGCTCCGGAGGGGGGGATTTGTCGCCATCGTCATCATCAACCATCCTCCATCACCAATTTCATGATGCTCACCGCCGTGCGTGAGTAATTCCATCGTAGGCTTGCTGGACAGTGATGGGTTGGATGAGATTTATCATGTAATCGAGTTAGTTTTGTTAGGGTTTGATCCCTAGTATCCACTATGTTCTGAGATTGATGTTCCTATGACTTTGCTATGCTTAATGCTTGTCACTAGGGCCCGAGTGCCATGATTTCAGATCTGAACCTATTATGTTTTCATCAATATATGAGAGTTCTTGATCCTATCTTGCAAGTCTATAGTCACCTATTATGTGTTATGATCCGTTAACCCCGAAGTGACAATAATCGGGATACTTACCGGTGATGACCGTAGTTTGAGGAGTTCATGTATTCACTATGTGCTAATGCTTTGTTCTGGTCCTCTATTAAAAGGAGGCCTTAATATCCGTTAGTTTCCATTAGGACCCCGCTGCCACGGGAGGGTAGGACAAAAGATGTCATGCAAAGTTCTTTTCCATAAGCACGTATGACTATATTTGGAATACATGCCTACATTATATCAATGAATTGGAGCTAGTTCCGTGTCACCCTATGTTATGACTGTTACATGATGAACCACATCCGGCATAATTATACATCACTGATCCATTGCCTACGAGCTTTCCATATACTGGTTTACGCTTATTTACTTTCCCGTTGCTATTGTTACAATCACTACATAATACCAAAAATATTATTTTGCTTTCATTACTCTTTTGTTACCGTTACCACCACTATCATATTACTTTGCTACTAAACACTTTGCCGCAGATACTAAGTTTCCAGGTGTGGTTGAATTGACAACTCAGCTGCTAATACTTGATAATATTCTTTGGCTCCCCTTGTGTCGAATCAATAAATTTGGGTTGAATACTCTACCCTCGAAAGCTATTGCGACCCCCTATACTTGTGGGTTATCAGCCCTCGATTAGCTTCAGCCCAACAAGCCTTTCTTAGGAGTGACCGACGGCTCCAGCACCCTGATAGGCAAGTTCGCCTCCCTATCACCTTTGGTCAGCGCGACTACTACCACACCGAGCTCGTCGACTTCGAGGTCGCCCACATTCGTCTGCCATACAATGCCATCCTTGGGTACCCAACATTAGCCAAGTTCATGGGAGTGCCCCACCATGGCTACAACGTCCTCAAGATGCCGGGAAGCGGCGGAATCATCACAGTCCCCTGCGAAGAAAGAGATGCGGTGTGCTCCCTCGAGCGTGCCTTCCAAGCCGCAGCAATCGAAGACACTGACAGCAAGGGCGCGCAGTATCCTCCTGAGGCCATCCCCAAGAAGAAGAAGCAACTGCTCCGCACAGGGCCTCAGGGGAGCGGCGCCTCTAGCGGTGCCGCATCAGGATCGGCGCCCGCACCTGGGGTGCCTTCCTCCCTCGCATAGGAAGGCGTGCCCGGTGCCCTCCTCAGGCAGGGCTCGGGGGCTCTCTTCTAGAGGGCCTCGGACCTAGCCAACATCACGAGGGAGGCGCTCGGGCACCATTTGGAGGCGTGCTTCGCTGCATGTTTCCCTCAGGAGGGCACCGGCGCGAGGAGCGCCCGACGCTCAACAGTTCATCATCAAGGCCACTCAGGAGCTTCAGGAAGCAAGGACGATACGCGGCGACTGCCGCCCACCGGGTGTAGCTCCCCAGCCAGGAGAGGGTGGTGAACTGCGCGTCTGCATCAACATCCCAGGGCTCAATAGGGCCGCATCTCAGGAGCGCTTCTGGACTTCGCGTGCTGGTCGGTGTGAGGGTCCACCTCACAGCTACGTTCGCATGCCGTTTGGCCTGCCGAGCATGACAGCCGCCTTCCAGTGCAATTTACGGATCATCCTGGCGACCCAGGAGGCCAGGCATCACGCGGTCCTGGCAGAGATGGAGACGGTCCTCAGGAGGCTACCTGAGTCCCCAGAGCCTCCCGAGGCTCAGGGTCTTAGCGGCTCATGAGGAGCAACTTCTTCAGCACGCGCCTTCAGCTACCCCAACGCTCCTTCGAAAACAAAACCAAGTGACATTTTCTAAGTTCATTCAGTTGGGAGGGCCTCCCGGGCTGCATTATTCCCAGGTCGCATGGGCCCGTCCCTGCGGCATGTATCCTCTTGCCTCTTTAGCTTACCCTGCTGGGGGCGCCCCTCGGGCTGCATCATCCCCAGGCCGCTCGTGTCCAACCCAGTGGCATGTATCGTTCTTGCATGTACCTAAGCTAGTTTGCTTTCCATGCGTAAGCTATATATGGTCATTACCTACTTTATTGCCACCCACCGCGGGAGCCATTCACGCCGGCACGGCGCTTGTGCTCGGGTCCGTCCCTACAACGCTGACAAATCTGAGCACTCGAGCTCTGGCTCGCGGCATGCCCGCGCATGTCACCTCACCAGGCCCTTAGTGCCTTCACCTTCTTGCGGAGCGACCAGTGGCAGACCAGCAATCGTAGTGATAATTTGTGTCCCTCCTTGCGCTAACCTATAGGAGACTCCTGAAGACAACAACAGGCGGTATCGCGGGTTCCCTCTTCTCCCATGCAATTTGCTTACGAGTTAAAAGGGGGGCTCGTGAGCGTCGCGACTCAGGAGCTCTTTCTGGCTCTCCAGCCCTCACCCCTGGCTTTGACCACGGCACCGCGACCTGGCATACCAGTGGCAGCTTAGCTCGCTCGAGGGCCGAGACCTGAGGATGTAGAGCACGTAGAAGAGCGTGGAGAATAGGGGGAGGCTCGCACGGCCTAACCTAGCTACTCTATGGCCGTCGACAAACGAGTCTAGCGCAGCACAAGGAAACAACTCCGGACTACCAATATAAGTTTCACACCCGGGTCGGCCAAGCGCTATGGCATAAGATTCCCATCTCTCGCAGCCCTGCGGCGGCGACATCGCCTCCCTTTCCTACCTCCCGGTGGATGCTTGCGTGCTAAAGGGGACTTCTTGAGCATCGCGCCTCACGAGCTCTTACTGGACCTCGGGCTGCTCACCTCGTGGCCTTGACCACGACATCGCGACCTCGCATACCAGCGACGGCTGCAGCCTGCCTGGGGACCAGGACCTGTAGGCGTAGAGCACCAAGCTGCCGTAGGGTTGGAAAGGGAAGATGAGGGAGTCCTGGATTAGGGGGTCTCCGGACAGCCGGACTATATCCTTTGGCCGGACTGTTGGACTGTGAAGATACAAGATTGAAGACTTCGTCCCATGTCCGGATGGGACTTTCCTTGAAAGGAAAGCTTGGCAATACAGATATGTAGATCTCCTCCCTTGTTACCGACTTTGTGTAACCCTAGCCCCCTCCGGTGTCTATATAAACCGGAGGGTTTAGTCCGTAGGATAACAACAATCATACCATAGGCTAGCTTCTAGGGTTTAGCCTCTACGATCTCGTGGTATATCAACTCTTGTAATACTCATATCATCAAGAACAATCTAGTAGGACGTAGGGTATTACCTCTATCAAGAGGGCCCGAACCTGGGTAAACATCGTGTCCCCTGCCTCCTGTTACCATCCTCCTTAGATGCACAGTTCGGGACCCCCTACCCGAGATCCGCCGGTTTTGACACCGACATTGGTGCTATCATTGAGAGTTCCACTGTGCCGTCACCGTAAGGCTCGATGGCCCCTTCGATCATCGGTAATGATGCGGTCCAGGGTGAGGTTTTCCTCCCCGGACAGATCTTCGTATTCGGCGGCTTCGCACCACGGGCCAATTCGCTTGGCCATCTGGAGTAGATCGAGAGCTACGCCCCTGGCCATCAGGTCAGGTTCGGAAACCTAAACTACACAGCAGACATCTGCGGAGACTTGATCTTCGATGGATTTGAGCCCATGTTAGGTGTGCCACACAATCACGACGAGCATGACGTAACTCTGCTGTCAGACAGTGTTCGGGAGATCACATCTGCAACTACTCTGGCCTTCAATCCGGAGAAAATTGCGCCATCCGAGGACAGAGGGATAGACCCCGCCATGGAGGCTGCACTCTCAGTGGTGATGGAGCCGGATACTGACTTCACACCTTACGAGAGCCGTGTTGCCGAACCATGGGATTCGTCTCCGGCCATGGACTCCGAGCCGCCTGCATCCGTGCCTATCGAATCCGATTGGGCGCCGATCATGAAGTTCACCTCCACGGATATCTTTCAGCACTCGCCTTTCAGCGATGTGCTAAATTCATTAAGGTATCTCTCCTTGTCAGGAGAACCTTGGCCGAACTATGTCCGGCTAGAATGGGATGCGGACAACGAAGAAATTCGCTGCCTGCCCACCACCCACTTAGTAGCCACTGTCGATGATTTAACCAACATGCTCGACTTCGACTCCGAAGACATCGATGGTATGGACGACGATGCAGGAGACGAACAGGAACCACCTCCCATAGGGCGCTGGACTGCCACCTCATCATACAATATATACATGGTGGACACCCCCAAAGAAGGCAATGGCGATGAGACAGCGGAGGATGACCCCTCCAAGAAGCAACCCAAGCGCCGACGTCAGCGGCGCCGCTCTAAGTCCCACCACAGCAAAAGTAGTGATACAGGCACAAGAGACAATAACACTCTGGATAGTGGTGAAGACAGCCACAATCCCCTCCAGCACGATGTAGAGCGGGAGGGTGAACAAGCTAGCCCTCCAGAGCAGGCAGCAGATGGAGAATCAGAGGAGGACAATTACATGCCTCTCTCTGAAGATGAGGTGAGCCTCGGCGACGAAAAATTTATCGTACCTGAGGATCCCGTCGAGTAGGAGCGCTTCAAGTGCCGGTTTATGGCCACAGCAAATAGCCTGAAGAAAAAGCAACAACAACTTCAAGCTGATCAAGACTTGCTAGCAGACAGATGGACCGAAGTCCTTGCGGCCGAGGAATACGAACTCGAGTGCCCCCCCAAGAGTTACCCAAAGCGCGGGTTGCTACCTCACCCTGAGGAGGAAGCATTGAAACCCACATCACTAATGTACGATGCGGCTGACCGGCCACCTTGTGGCCGAGATAGAGAGGCATTTCAGCCTGAAGTTCAGTCTACACTCCGCCGCCACTCAAACAAAAATACCAAGGCCCGGGGCAACACACGGGACCTACGAGACGTATTGGACCTGCGAGATGTATACGGGTCATGGGGGCACGCGCCAACACGAGACGATGACCGTCGCGCCGGATACACTAAAGGTAAATCCGGCCGGGCCGAATACAGCAGACAAGACTCTTATGAACTGCGTCGTGATATAGCCCGGCACAGAGGCGCCGCACACCCCCTATGCTTCACTGATGAAGTTATGGATCACGAATTCCTGGAGGCTTTTAAACCTGTTAGTATCGAATCGTATGATGGTACAACAGATCCCGCTGTATGGATTGAGGATTTCCTCCTTCACATCCACATGGCTCGCGGTGATGATCTGCATGCCATCAAGTACCTACCCCTAAAACTCAAAGGACCAGCTCGGCATTGGCTGAACAGCTTTCCAGCAGACTGCGTCGGCAGTTGGGAGGATTTGGAAGACGCATTCCTTGACAACTTCCAGGGCACTTATGAGCGACCACCGGATGCTGATGACTTGAGCCATATAACTCAGCACCCAGGGGAATCGACCAGACAATTCTGGACACGGTTCCTAACTAATAAAAATCAAATTGTCGACTATCCAGATGCAGAAGAAGCCAAAGTCTATGGCAGCCCTCACGACACTCATGACCCACTTTTGCGCGGGCGAGGGTAGCTGGCTGGCTCGCAGCAACAACACATCAAGGAATCCAGGCACTCCGGATACCAAAGATGCCAACGGCAGACCATGTCGTAACAGACAAAAGCACCGCAACAACGGCGATAACACCGATGATACGGCAGTCAATGCCGGATTCAGAGGCTCTAGATCCGGTCAGCGAAAAAATACATTCAAAAGAAGTACTCCGGACCCGTCCAGTTTTGACCGCATACTTGATCTCTTGTGTCAAATCCACGGCACCCCCGATAAGCCAGCCAATCACACCAACAGAGAATGCTGGGTGTTAAAGCAGGACGGCAAGTTAAATGCCGAAAACAAGGACAAGGGGCTCCATAGTGATGACGAGGAGGAACCTCGGCCGCTGAACACGGGAGGATAGAAGAGGTTCCCCCCACAAGTGAAGACGGTGAACATGATATACGCAACCCACATTCCCTAGAGGGAACGGAAGTGTGCACTAAGGGACGTCTATGCGATGGAGCCCGTCGCCCCAAAGTTCAACCCATGGTCCGCCTGTCCGATCACCTTTGATCGCAGGGACCACCCGACTAGTATCCTTCATGGAGGATCCGCCGCACTGGTCCTAGACCCCATCATCGACGTATTTCACCTCACTCGAGTCCTTATGGACAGCAGCAGCAGCCTGAACCTGCTCTATCAGGATACAGTGCGCAAAATGGTTATCGATCCCTCGAGGATCAAATCCTCCAAAACCATCTTTAAGGGCTTCATCCCACGTGTAGAGGCCCATTGCACGGGCTCAATCACACTGGAAGTGGTCTTCGGTTCTCCGGACAACTTCCGAAGCGAGGAGTTAATCTTCGATATCGTCCCGTTCCGCAGTGGCTATTATGCACTGCTCGGGCGAACCGCATTTGCAAAATTCAATGCGGTACCGCATTACGCATACCTCAAGCTCAAGATGCCAGGACCTAGGGGGGTCATAACAGTCAATGGAAACACAGAACGCTCGCTCCGCACAAAAGATAACACTGCGGCCCTCGCAGCAGAAGCACAAAGCAGCCTTTTAAGGAAAACCACTAATTCGGCGATACAGCCCCCGAACACCTTCAAGCGAGTCCAGAGTAAACTGCAACAGATCGCCTGGCACGTTTAGAGCTCGCCTAGCAATTCGGCCCCGATCTCAGTCCCAGTCAAGCGACGAAATCCGTGCCTGCCGCGCGTACATAATTACGCACTGAAAGTACCATGGACATAGGCGGGGGCACGATTAGGGCACGTCCCGCAATGCGGCTTAACCGCCCTAGGGGTTGTATACCTTTATCATTTCTTCTCTTTCAGGACCTAACTCTCTGGAAGCCCTTTCCGGCAGTAGGATTGCCGGACACATTACGGGAAGGAACAACCAAGGAGGCAAGAAGCTAAGATGTACACGGGAACCCCCAAGTGGTCTCTAATAATAATCGATATACCCGCTTTTTACTATTCGTACGCAGCTTGCCCTTGGATAGGACATGTCAGATAGTCCTATTTTTTGCTTATTGCACTACTTGTATCAGTACGCTTCGACGTACTATTTAAATAACAATGCATATCATTAGTCTATTATTGCATTATTCATCCTTTTTTCTTATATGTTCATTTACGACAACTTGCACCCGTACATTCTGGTACGGTCAGTATGCCAGGGGCTTTCATTTACCCCATAATACGGTGTGAGAAGTCCGAACACTTTCGACAGTGCGGCACCCCAAAGTTATAACAGTATATGCATCAGCTCTGAATCATGTCTTGGGTCAATAGTTGGGTTTGCCCGGCTCCCATGCTTTGGTACCTTACGTTCCGCTATATCGGCTAAGATAGCGCTGGGATAACTACTGCGATTGTGTCCCGGTTCTTTCGGACGAGCACCTCAGTAGAGAAAGCCGAAAACTGACTGTCATGATAAGGCGAGAGCTGGTCGCTGTTCGAGAGGTCTCAAGTCCTCAAAGACTTTTTCCGCTTCGGGCGAGGAGTCAGCCTTGCCCGACTTAGGTGTGTATAGTGCCCCAAATTCGGCCTTCCGAATACTAGGGGCTTTGCCAAAATTTAAAATTGTAGACTTCTATGGCTAAGTGAGAGTGATAAAGCCTTATAGTCCGATTGCCTGGTTTGTTGTGCTGAACACCTCCCTCGAAAGACCCAAAATTGGGATCAAGAGTGCTTAGGTTTATCCCGAACACCCTAGTACTAGTTACATCGGGGCAGAAGCCGACTCCTGGCCAACTCTCAGATTTTATAAACGGCTGCACAGAAGGTAATATTTTAAATTAAAACAGCGTTGCATAGCGCAAATGAACTCGTTTCACATTACATGATCACATGAGCATGTTCATTCAAAAATTACACCTCTGGCTCATTCATCCGCCACAAGGCGGGAACCCTTCAGGACACTGTCATAATACATTTCGGGGCAGTGATGCTCCTTGCCCTCCGGCGGCCCCTCCTTCACCAGCTTCACGGCGTCCAGCTTCGCCCAGTGCACCTTCGCCCGAGCAAAAGCCCTGCGCGCACCCTCGATGCAGACGGACCGCTTTATGACTTCAAGCCATGGGCAGGCATCCACAAGCCGTCTCACTAGACCAAAGTAGCTGCCGGGTAGGGGCTCGCCAGGCCACATACAGACTATAAGGCCCTTCATGGCCTGTTCGGCCGCCTTGTGAAGCTCGACCAATTGCTTCAGCTGGTCGCTCAAGGGCATTGGGTGTTCGGTCCCAGTATACTGAGACCAGAACAACTTTTCCGTCGAGCTCCCCTCCTCAGCTCAGTAAAACTCTGCAGCATCCAGTACACTGCGAGAAAGATCTGGGAACGCTCCTGGAGAGCTCCAAACTCGGGTAAGTAAAAGGAAAGTTTCCTGCACATGCTTTCTTTGCATAATGAATGCCTTACCCGCTGCTATCTTCTTCACTGCATCAATCTCCTGGATGGCCTTGTGGGCTTCAGCCTTGGCGCTCCGGGCGCTTTCAAGCGCCTTCGCAAGACCGGACTCTCGCGTCTTAGAGTCTAGCTCCAAGGACTCGTGTTTTTTGGCGAGAGCCTCGAGCTCTTGCTGCACCTCGCCTAATCGGGCTTCTTGCTTTTCCCGTTCAATGTGCTCCTTGGCCGCTTTGTCTTCGGCCTGGGACAGCGCCTTCTTCAGGGTCGCCACTTCGGTCGTGGCCCCTGGAAAATTCATGATGATCCTATTACTTTACATCCGAACTTCTTTTTAAATATATAGACAAGGTATTGCTTACCTTTGCTCTCCTCGAGCTGCCTCTTGGTAAGGCCGAGCTCGTCCTCGGACCACTCCAGGTCCTGCTTCAGTGCAGAGACCTCCGCAATACGTGCGGCAGTGGCCAGCAGGGAAGCCTGCACATACACATAGACATATTCTGATTAGACTCCTGAGTCATCATTTGATCCTCTATTCGGCCTTTCTTCGCGAAAGCCGAATAGAGCATCAGGGGCTACTGTCTACACGGTAATATTTTCTTATATTTTGATTGCTTACCTCAAAGCCTGTTAGGAGGCTGGCCCAAGCTTCGGTCAGTCTGTTTTTGCCGGACTGAACTTTCTCGATCACCGCACTCATGATAGTGCGGTGCTCTTTGTCGATGGAAGCGCTGCGAAGCGCTTCCACCAAGTTATCCGGTGCCTCTGGATGGACAGAGGACACCGGCACAGGCGGCTTGCCCCCCTTAATGGGGGATCGCCTGTCAGAGTCTGGAATCATCGAAGGTTCCGGGGCAGTATTTAGCTGGGGCCGAACTTGGAGCCCGCGGGAGTCTTGCCCCCTTTGCGCCTAGGGTCCGGAAGGTCACCTCGAGGTGCCGCCAGGACTATCTCCCCTCAGATCGGTGCCTTTGAGGACAACACCTCGACATTGTCCGTAGGGCAAGGGGTGGAGGCGGTCGGAGGTGAATCGCTATTCATATCCGGCGAGTCCAATGAACCGTCCGACGTAGATACGTCCAGGTGAGCTCGGGACGGACTGCATAATCATATGCGGCGTAATGAGAAACAGTGCAATAAAACATACCATGAATTACTATGGTGTCTGGATACTTACGACATCGCCAGGGGCTTCTCCCTGGGTAACCACTCGTCGTCGCTATAGGCGACCGTCGTGGAACAGTCCGGAAGGAGGGTCCTTCCCTTCTTGGACCCTTCGGCCTCCCCAGTTGGATCGACCTTCTTTTTCTTGTCTCCCCCGGCTGGGGGGGGGGAGAACTTTCCTCCTCCTCCTCCTCATTTTCGTGGGAGGAGTGCGCGTCGGAGTCATCGGACAATGAGACCCTTTCGCTGGAGACCCTTTCGGGTCCCCGTGGCCTTCTTCTTGGTCTTCTTCACCGGGACCTCATAAAGGTGCCAGAGCTAGCATCTCCGTTAGGAGAGCATCTGTAGGATCTTCAGGCAGGGGGGCTGGGCAATCGAGCTAGTCCGCTGTCTTTATCCAGTCCTGTTAATGGCATGGGAGCTTAGATCCCGCACATCATTTAACTGGGGTAAATAAATACCCTGTGAGATATAAAAACTTACCGGATTGGCATGGCGCTTTGCGCTGAGTCCGTGGTCCACGGTGAGGGAAGGAGGTACCTCGGCGCCCTTGAACAGCACCCTCCAGACGTCCTTGTGCGTCGTGTCGTAGATCTCTTGCAACCTCTGGTGCTTGGCTGGGTCGAACTCCCACAAATTGAGTGCCCGTCGTTGACACGGGACAATCCGTCGGAAGAGCATGACCTGGACAACGTTGACGAGCTTGATTTTCTTGCTCATCATGTTCCTGTTGCAGCTCTGGAGTCCGGTCATCTCTACCGGGGAACCCTAGGACAGGCCCTTCTCTTTCCAGGAAGTGAGCCGCGTGGGGATTCCGGATCGAAATTTGGGGGCCGCTGCCCAATTGGTGTCGCGCGGCTCGGTGATGTAGAAAAACCCCGATTGCTAGCCCTTTATGGTCTCCACATAGGAGCCTTCGAGCCAGGTGACGTTAGGCATTTTTCCCACCATGGCTCCTCCGCACTCTGCTTGCTGGCCGACCACCACCTTTGGTTTAACATTGAAGGTCTTCAGCCACAGGCCGAAGTGGGGCCTGATGCGGAGGAAGGCCTCGCACACAATGATAAATGCCAAGATGTTGCGGATGAAATTGGGGGCCAGATCATGAAAATCCAGCCCGTAGTAGAACATGAGCCCGCAGACAAACAGGTGGAGGGGAGATCCCAGTCCGCGAACGAAGTGGGTAAGAAAAACTACCCTCTCATGGGGTTCGTGTGTAGGGATAATCTGCCCTGCATCTGGCAGCCGGTGCGCGATATCCGTGGCCAGATATCCGGCTTCCCGTAACTTTGTGATGTTCTCCTCCATGACGGAGGAGACCATCCACTTGCCTCCCGCTCCGGACATGCTTGGTGTGGTTTGAGAAGAAAGACGGGAACTTGGGCGCTGGAGCTCGAGTGTGCGAGAATGGGTAAGCAAGGAGGAAGAAGGCGTGGGTAAAAAGGGTGAATCCTTGTCCCTTTATAGTGGTGGAAGAGGCGATGCGCCTCTCCACTTGCCTTGTAAAATCGCTTATTCCCCAAGAGCCGTAATTGATGGCGCGGTTGGGTTACCCACGTCCGTATTGATGAGAATCCCGTAATAAGGGGCACACAATCTCTGCTTTGACAAGACATGTCAAGAAAACTGCCACGCGATATGTGCGGTGCTGGTTGAGAAAAACGGTTTGAATAATGACCGGGCCATGACATGATGTCATGCTGTCAAAATGTATCAGCATATTAGATTTGTGGAAATATTATTCTCTCTATGGTGGTATGTGGAACTTTTTTTGCAGAGCCGGACACTATCCTTGGGTTTAAAATCTTCTATGGAGTATTCGGAGGAGGAACCGGCCTTGCAATGCTGAAGAGAAAACTGCGCGCCGGACTCATCGTTATTGAAGCCTGGTTCAGGGGATACTGAGGGAGTCATGGATTCAGGGGTCTCCGGACAGTCGGACTATATTCTTTGGCCGGACTGTTGGACTGTGAAGACACAAGATTAAAGACTTCGTCCCGTGTCCGGATGGGACTTTCCTTGGCGTGGAAGGCAAGCTTGGCAATACGGATATGTAGATCTCCTCCCTTGTAACCGACTTTGTGTAACCCTAGCCCCCTCCGGTGTCTATATAAACTGGAGGGTTTAGTCCATAGGACAACAACAATCATACCATAGGCTAGCTTCTAGGGTTTAGCCTCTATGATCTCGTGGTAGATCAACTCTTGTAATACTCATATCATCAAGAACAATCAAGAAGGACATAGGGTATTACCTCCATCAAGAGGGCCCGAACCTGGCTAAACATCGTGTCCCCTGCCTCCTGTTACCATCCGCCTTAGACGCCTAGTTTGGGACCCCCAGCCCGAGATCCGCCGGTTTTGACACCGACAGGAGACCATCCTGAAACAGGACATGCATTCACACATTTTCATAACGAGGATAATATCAACAAAAAACATTATAGACCCTTTACACGTCCTCACGGGGTCCATTTTAATTCCCGCGGGCAGAAAAAGAAGGAAGTTTCTAGGGGCCCTATCTACATGCGCCAGCACGGCCGACGCCATCGTCAACAGTGGGCCACGGGAGGCCGGCGCCAACCCCATCCAGATCGGCGACGGCGGGGGCCGGACGCCTCGGCCTTACTCCGGGTGCGGCGAGATCTCGGGGGCACGTAGTTGTCGTCGCTCGTCTCTAGAGTCTCATTGGGCTCGGGAGAATCTCCGGACCACCAGGAGTCACCACTGCTGCTGGAGGAGCTGCTGGCGAAGCCAGCGGCAGGCTCGGCATTGGCCGCTACACCGTCTTGACGACTGCTTCAGGGCAGCACTCCAAGCGGTGGCCTTCGTCGTCAAAGAGTTTGAAGAACATCATGGAGGCGCCGTCGTACTCAAACTGGATGGCGAGGGCGCCTTCCGCACGGCAGACTCGAGCAACCTCGCCCCAGCCACAGGTCATGAAGATGTTCCCTGGAGAGACGGCTTCGACCTCTGATCCAGTCGTCGAGGCGTCGCACTCGACGTGCTATAGCCAAAGCTCGTGGGGGCCCCTCGGCAGCATCTCGGCAGAGAAGAATTGCGGGAAGCGAATCCAATTGCGCGGAGGTATCGTCGCCAACATCACGAGTATGTGCGAGGAGTCTGTGGTGTGGGCTCCTGGGGCGACGGCGTGCGTCACCACGGCGCGGCAACCACGGCCACGGCATGGGCGGCGCTGCTCACCGCCTCTCCCTCCGGAGCACTCGGCTTGGGCGTCTAGAGGCAGCGGATACCCGGGAGGTGGCCGCTTGCACCAAGGCCTCGACACCTCCGGCCTCACGACTATGTCACGGCGGTGGGTGAGGGAGTCCTCGATTAGGGGGTGTCCGGACAGCGGGACTATATCTTCGGCCAGAGTCGTGGACTATGAAGATACAAGATTGAAGACTTTGTCCCGTGTCCGGAAGGGACTTTCCTTGGCGTGGAAGGCAAGCTTGGCGATACGGATATGTAGATCTCCTACCATTGTAACCGACTCTATGTAATCCTAGCCCTCTCCCTTGTCTATATAAACCGGAGGGTTTTAGTCCATAGGGATAGACAATCATACCATAGGCTAGCTTCTAGGGTTTAGCCTCTCTGATCTCGTGGTAGATCTACTCTTGTACTACCGATATCATCAATATTAATCAAGCAGGACGTAGGGTTTTACCTCCATCAAGAGGGCCGGGACCTGGGTAAAACATCGTGTCCCCTGCCTCCTGTTACCATCTGCCTAGACGCACAGTTCGGGACCCCCTACCCGAGATCCGCCGGTTTTGACACCGACATTGGTGCTTTCATTAAGAGTTCCTCTGTGTCGTCACTTTTGGGCCCGATGGCTTCTTCGATCATCAACAGCGATGTGATCCAGGGTGAGACTTTTCTCCCCGAACAGATCTTCGTATTCGGCGGCTTTGCACTGCGGGCCAATTCGCTTGGTCATCTGGAGCAGATCGAAAGCTACGCCCCTGGCCATCAGGGCAGATTTGGAAGTTTGAACTACACGGCTGACATCCGCGGAGACTTGATCTTCGACGGATTCGAGCCACAGCCGAGCGCGCCGGACTATCATGATGGGCATGATCTAGCTCTGCCGCCGAAGAGTGCCCTAGAGGCCGCACCTGTGTCCGCTCCGACCCCTAGCTCGGAGCCGACCACACCAATCGAGGATGGGTGGTTAGACACCGCCTCGGGGGCTGCAATCTCTACGGCGATCAAGCCGAACACCAGCCTTTTCCCCTGCGAAGCCCTTGAATCCAAGGTGCCGGACTCCTCTCCGGACTCCGAGCCCTCCGCGCCCCTGCTGATCGAATCCGATTGGGCGCCGATCATGGAGTTCACCGCCGTAGACATCTTTCAGCACTCGCCCTTCGGCGACATCCTGAATTCACTCAGGTCTCTCTCTTTGTCACGAGAGTCCTAGCCGGACTATGACCGGCATGATTGGGATGTGGATTACAAAGAAATTCGATACCCGCCCACCACCCACTTCGTAGCCACTGCCGATAATTTAAACGACGTGCTCGACTTCGACTCCGAAGAATCGACGGTATGGACGAAGATGTAGGAGATGAACATGAACCAACGCCTATAAGGCACTGGACAGCCACCTCGCCTCATGATGTATACATGGTGGACACACCCAAAGGAAGCGACGACGAGGAACACAGGGATGCAACGAGGGATCGTTCACTCGAAAAGCAATCAAAGCGGTGACGTAAGCGCCGCTCCAAGCCCCGCCTCGACAGAGACAGCAGCCATACATACCCAACCATAGAGCAGGACGAGCCGGCAGACGACGAACATGCCTTCAAGCAACCGTCCGAATAGGGCAACTTGGATAAACAAACCAAACACCCCGTCCCCGGCGAAAACAACAGTCCAGACGACCTTACGCCGGATAGGCTCATGGAGCAGAAGAACCTCCACAAAAGGCTCGTCGCCACTGTGCATAGCCTGAAAAACCAGAAGCGGAAGCTCAAAACTGCGGAAGATGCACTCAGAATCAGATGGAGCAAAGTACGGAACACCGCAGACAAATATGGCGGCAGTCGCCGCACAAAAAGCTATCTAAAGCGAAAGCTACTGCCTGAATTTGACGAGGAGGCCTTAGAGCCCCCGCAGTCAAAAAATAGGAAAGCCACCCGGTCGGGTAGACGACCGCATGTCCAGCATGGAGCGGCAAGCGGTGCCGCACACAAGCCGGCACGCGATCCACCAAAGGATCCGCATAAGAAAGATGGCCCAGCCAGATCTATCTACGGGCCAAGAAAGCAAGCTCTAGTAAGCAATGCAACACAACAAATATCAGAACATCACGGCACACCCAAATACAGGGGTGCCGCACACCCCCTATGTTTCACCGATGAGGTGATGGACAATGAATTTCCAGCGGTATTCAAGCCCGTAAACATAGAGGCGTACGACGGAACAACAGACCCTGGGGTCTGGATCGAGGATTATATCCTCCACATACACATGGCCAGAGGAGATGACCTCCACGCCGTAAAATACTCACCCCTCAAGCTTAAAGGGCCAGCCCGACATTGGCTCAAAAGCCTTCCCGAAAACACCATTGGAAGTTGGGAAGAGCTTGAGGATGCTTTCCAGGCAAATTTTCAAGGGACCTATGTCCGCCCTCCGGATGCAGACGATCTCAGTCACATAACTCAACAGCCCGGAGAGTCAGCCCGGAAATTCTGGAACATATTTCTTACTAAAAAGAATCAGATAGTCGACTGTCCGGACGCCAAAGCCCTAGCAGCTTTTAAGCATAATGTTCGAGACGAATGGCTCGCCAGACACCTCGGCCAAGAAAAGCCAAGAACAATGGCCGCATTAACAAGTCTCATGACCCGATTTTGCGCAGGAGAGGACAACTGGTTGGCAAGATGTAGCACCAGCGACCCAAGTACATCCGAAGTTAGTGATGGAAACGGAAAACCCCGACGCAGCAGGGACTAGCGCCGGAATAAGGGAAACAGCCCAAAGAGCACGACGGTCAATGCCGGATTCAAAAGCTCGCGACAGAATCAGAGAAAGCCGCCCCTCAAGGATAACAGGGACGAGCTATCCAACTTAAACAAAATCTTGGACAAGATATGTCAAATACACAGTGCTTCCGGGAAGCCTGCGAACCATACCCACAGAGATTGTTGGGTTTTCAAGCAATCCGGCAAACTCAACGCCGAACACAAGGGGCTCGACACACCAAGTGAGGATGACGACGAACCCCACAAGCAGAGCACCAGGAAACAAAAGGATTTCCCACAAGAAGTAAAAACAGTAAACTTACTTCACGTGACGAACAGAATGGCGCCAACAGAGATACGCGCCATACGGCCTATCCCAAAGGAGTCTCGTTAATGGTTGTTAAAACCGATCACCTTCGACCATCAGGATTACTCTAGAAGTATCCAGAACGCAGGCTGGACTGCCTTGGTATTAGATCCAATAATCAGCGGACTCCACTTTACAAATGTCCTGAGGGACGGCGGCAGTGGTCTAAACCTGTTATACCAGGACACAATCCGCAACATGGGGATAGACCCAACAAAAATTCGCCATAGCAAAACCTCCTTTCAAGGGGTAACGCCAGGCCCGGATGCCCGTTGTATGGGTTCTCTCCGGCTTGAAGTTATGTTCGGCTCCCCTGATAACTTCCATCGCGAACAGCTAACTTTCCACATCGCCCCATTCTCAAGTAGCTATCAAGCACTGCTGGGGCGCGAAGCTTTCACCCTCTTTAACGCAATACCGCATTATGCATCTCTTATGCTTAAGATGCCCGGTCCACGAGGCATCATCTCATTAAAGGGAAAACATTGAGTGTTCCTCCCGCGTGGAAGACAGTGCGGCTGCCTTGACAGCCCCACAATAAAGCGGCTTCACAAGCCAAAGCACCTAAACAGGTCGTCAAGACCACGGACACGGCTAGACGAGTCCGGCATAATCATACAATTGATAAAGGCTTAATAGCCGTATACCCCTGTACTAGGGGTTCCGCGCATATAAAACAAGAGACAATAAAGCTCAATTTTACCCATTTCGATTTATACTTTGTTTATTTAGTATAACTCATGTTCAGCACGATCTTTCTTTAACTAAGTTCCTCTCTTTTACAGATGAACACCGTGCTATGCCCGTCTAGGATACGACAGAACGGAGACAGAGGCGCAGACGTGCAGCAGGGACCCGTTCCAAGGATTCTTTTTAGATTAAGACCCCGCGTAAACCTTTTTTACTGTCTCTTGTTGATACACATCCCCTGGTTTCTTGGTATAACCAAGGAGGAGGCTGGCGTTTTGGCATATGGCCACGTCAGAGTTTTGCGCGTACCTGGACACTAGGGGCTTATTACTAAGGGCGTTATCCCGCCCGCCCTCATAAAGACCGAATACCTTAGGGAGTGTTCGACGTTGCAAGTTTCGCCTTATATGCATCAGCTCCGAATCATGTCTTTGGTCAAATGTTGGGTTTGCCCGGCTCCTGTGTTTTGCTACCTTACGTTCCTCTCTATAGGCTAAGGCGGCACCAGGAGAACTACTGCGATTGTGCCCCGGTTCGGCCAGGCGAGCACCTCAGTAGAGAAAGCCGAAAACTGACTGTCATGATATAGCATGAGACTGGTCAACCACTCGATGACTTACCAGAATCTTCAGGATTCCTCCGCATTAACGAAGGGCTGCTTCCCGGCCAGGCACATACGCGCCCCGAGTTCGGGCGAGCGCAGGCGCCACCAGGGGCTATATAAGTAGCCTCACTATCAAACTCCTATGGCTAAGTGAAAGTGATAAAGCATCATAGTCCGATTGCCTAGTTCGCTGCGCTATCACCTCCTTTTTAGGACCAAGACGTTGGATCAAGTGTGAAAATGCGCCTTCTGCGAACACCCCCGCATTATGTGCATGGGGGCTGAAGCCTACGACTGCCATCTTTCAGATTATATACACATATATGTTAAACGGCCGCACAGGAGGTATTATAATACTTGCAGGCACAAGTATAAAAAGCTTCTACAATTTATCAAAATATTGTTTTACAATAATATATTCTATTCGAATATAGTATCCTTCGAGCACTGCGTCTCTATTAAACGAGTGCCTTGCAGAACTTCCTGAAAATAGTGCTCGGCAGGTACTCGACTTCCATCCGAGTCTAGGGATGCAACAGCAGTGGCCTCCATTTCTGCCCAGTATGTCTTGACACGGGTAAGAGCCATCCACGCACCCTCTATGCACGCTGACCTCTACATCGCATTGATATGCGGCGCCGCACCAAGGAACTACCGCACCAAGTTGAAATAACTTTTCGGCTCTGGCCTCTCTGGCCACAGATGACTCATGACATACTTCATGGCGAGTCCGGACAACCTATTTAGCTCGGCCCATTTGGCCAAACGATCGGCTAATGACAGCGGACGCTCCGGATTGTGGAACTGCGACCAAAAGAGCTTTTCCACTTCGCGATCTTCTTGATCTCGGAAGTGTTCGGCCGCATCTGCGGCACTCGCTGCCAAATCCAGATAGGTGTCCGCCGTACTCCACATTCGGTCCAACGGAGCATGTTTAGGATCACAGAACTTCCTCCGTAGCATAAAGGGCTTTCCAGCTGCGATCTCTCCGGCCTGACGCAGCTCCTCCTTCATAGCTCTCATCGCAGAGCGAGCACCCTTGGCATCGGCAACGGCCTTCTCCAGGTCCGTCTGTTCCGCCCGATCTTCTTTTTCAAGAAGCTTGCAACGGTCAGTAGCGTTCTTCAGCTTCACGACCATCTCAGCCATTTCCTTCTTGCTTCGGCAGTGAGCAGCCTGTTCGGCTTTCAGCTCTTTAATTGCCTTTCCGGCAGCCGCATCACTTTTCCTGGCTTGCTCCTTGGCTCAGGCAAGTTCCGCCCGAAGATTCTCCATGGCAGCAGCACCATCTGCATCAAGTACACACATTGTAAGATACTGGCATAAAGCTCCTCTTACCAGGTGCCACCGGAGGAATTACATACCTTGTGCCTCGTCAAGCTGCTTGTTGACAAGCGCGATGTCGGCAACTGCCACGTCAAGTTGCTGCTTTAGCTCGGCAAATTCATCAGTCCGGCTTGCCACCGGACACTTTGCCACCTATGTATGAAGGCGGCATATTAGACCTGGGATTATGATCCTCTGCACGCCGTCACTTTTGACAACGCATAGAGTCTCAGGGGCTACTATCTACACAGGGCGCATCTTATTTATGCACAACTGTCCAAAAAGGGTACATTATTTTGCGTACCTCAAAACCTGTCAGTAAACTCCTGACGGCATCGTGCAATCCGCTCTCCGCGGACGAAATCCTCTCAATCACCGTACCCATCAATGCACGGTGCTCCTCTGAGATAGATGCTTGCCCTAGCAGATCCTTCAGCTCCTCCGACCGCACACCAGACGGTGCCCGACTCGTCCGATGGCCCTTTTCGAAGGCCGGACGCGGAGGGCTTTGGGGGGCCATATGACTACCTTCCGGCCCTGCCAGATTCGGAGAAACCGTCCGTGACGATACCTCAGGATCGCCCGCCTCGCAAGGTGGTACGGCAGGGGGAGGCGTTCCGCTCTCCATCATCTCCGGAAGAAGATCCCCCGAAGACGAGCTCTGCTGAGAAGGGCTAAGGTCCGAGCTACAAGGTAAATTTTTGATTACTCTTCTCAGATATAACGCAAGGATTTCTCTCATTTCTTAAAGAGAAAAACTCCTCTCTACTTACGGCTCGATGGAGGGTTGATCCCCTTGAGGGCATAATTCGGCAGAAGTATCCCCCGGCGCAGGACCCTCTGACGAAGATTTCTTCCCCCGCTTTGAGGCCATGGTCTCCGGATTGTCAGAGGCGGTCCTCTTCTTCCCCTGAGGAGAGGAATTTTCGATTCCTCCCTTCCGGACAACCTTCTTCGAGGAGGCTGTAGCTTCCTTATCCCCTCCCTCGCTTTCCTCCGAAGGCACAACCTCCAACGTCCTGACTAGAACGGGATCTGGCGTGGTCTCGGGGAGGGGGCCGGACACTTGATTAGCTTTGCTTTCGCTATCCACTCATGTTTAAAGGACAACTCTTTTAGGGGCAATTTTATGATAAATATACGGATAGCTAGTCCGGGCACAAGGCTACTTACTTGAGTATCTAGACGATTGCACCTCAGACCTGTGTCCTCCGTAGAATCCGGACACACTACTTGTGGTCCGAAGAACAATTTGTACATCTCCACGGGCGTCATGCCAAGAAAATGTTGGAGAACTCGTGGCCCCTCCGGGTTGAACTCCCATAGGTGGAGGGGGCGACGTTTGCAGGGCAGAACTCGGAGAATTAACATAACCTGCGTCACCACGACCAGACTGATGTCTCTTTCTAGGAGATCTCGGATGCGGCCCTGCAACAGGGGCACGCCCTTTGCCGACCCCCAGTCCAGCCCCTTATTGACCCATGACGCCAGTCGCGGCGGGGGACCCGAGCGGAAAGCAGGCAGCGCCACCCACTTGGTGCTCCTGGGAGCTGTGATATAAAACCACTCTCATTGCCATAAGCTGGACTCCCCTTGAAAAGAGCCCTCGGGCCATGGAACACCAACATTCTTGCTTATAAAAGCACCTCCGCACTCCGCGTGCCGTCCCTCGATCATCTTCGGCTCTACTTTGAAAGTCTTGAGCCATAGTCCGAAGTGAGGAGTAATACGGAGGAAGGCTTCACACACGACGATGAATGAGGAAATATGGAGGATGGACTCCGGAGCTAAGTCGTGAAATTCCAGCCCATAATAAAACATGAGCCCCCTCACGAAGGGATTCGTCGGGAAGCCTAGCCCCCGAAGGAAGTGAGACATGAACACCACACTCTCACCGGGCTTGGGAGTGGGAATGACCTGCCCTTGAGCAGGCAGCCTATGCCAGATTTCGTCGGTCAAGAACCTGTCCTCTCTTAACTTCAGCACGTCCTCCTCCGTGATGGAGGAGGGCATCCATCGGCCTCGAAGGTCAGTACCGGACATTGTCAAAGGTCTGAAGCGCCTGAAATCTGGAGCCTTGGGTGTTGGAACTCGAGGCAAAGGGCGAACTCGTTTGAGATTGAAAGAAAGGAGTAAGGCCCTGGTCTCTTTATAAGAGGTTGAATACCAAGGGCCCTCCCCGTGACCGTTTGGGACTCGCCTTTGATCGAGAAAACATACCAACGGGTACGGTTGGGTTACCCACGCCCGTATTGATGAGAATCCCAGAATAAGGGGACACGATCTCTGCTTTAACAAGACGTGACAAGGAAACCGCCTCGCTAAACGTGCTAAGGTGGGACAGTAAAAGGATTCGAATAAAGACATGGCCGTGGTGTGATGTCACGCTACGGAATACGTCAGCAGATTAGATTTGTGTAAATATTATTCTCTCTATGGCAATATGTGGAAAGTTATTTTGCAGAGCCGGACACTACCTTTGTGTTCAAAATCTTCTATGAAGTACTTGGAGGAGGAACCCGCCTTGCAATGCCGAAGACAATCTGCGTGCTGGACTCGTCATCATTGAAGCCTGGTTCAGGGGCTACTAAGTGAGTCCTGGATTAGGGGGTGTCCGGAAAGCCGGACTATATCTTCGGCCGGACTCCTGGACTATGATGGTACAAGATTGAAGACTTCGTCCCATGTCCTGAAGGGACTTTCCTTGGCGTGGAAGGCAAGCTTGGCGATACAGATATGTAGATCTCCTACCATTGTAAGCGGCTCTATGTAACCCTAGCCCTCTCTGATGTCTATATAAACCAGAGGGTTTTAGTCCGTAGGGACAAACAATCATACCATAGGCTAGCTTCTAGGGTTTAGCCTCTCTGATCTCGTGGTAGATCTACTCTTGTACTACCCATATCATCAATATTAATCAAGCAGGACGTAGGGTTTTACCTCCATCAAGATGGCCCAAACCTGGGTAAAACATCGTGTCCCCTGCCTCCTGTTACCATCCGCCTAGACGCATAGTTCGGGACCCCCTACCCGAGATCTGCCGGTTTTGACACCGACAGTGGGCCAGCCTCTTCTTCGGCGGAAGTGGCCCGGGCTCGTCGAGGTTTTTTTTCCCTTGTTTGCCGCTGAGAACCTCTGTATCGGCGCCATGGTCGATGCTGCTAGCAATGAAGCAAGGAAGAAGAAGGAGCAGGAGGAGCGAAGGAAGAGATGGGTGGCAGGGGCTCCACTCCCCCACTTCCCATTTATAGCCAAGAGGAGGCCAACCGCCGACCTCCATGATATAATGTAATAATCACCTTTTTCTGCAAGCAGCAGGGTCTCATCAAGTCGGGGAGTTGCTGAGGCTGCGTGGGGAAGCGGAGATGCCCACGTCTCATCAATCGCCACACGCCAACCGAGGACGCAGATTGTTGGGGCCCGAGGCGCTCCACACTTACCCCTTTGGCTTCGCCTTGAAGCCAAGTCCGAGCGTGCCTTTGGCCCGGGGGCTACTGTCGGTGTTCTGGGAACGAGGGTCCCCAGACTTGCCTGCATGCGGCCCGCGGCGTGGCTCCGTCAACGGCCCCGTACGGCCCATCTTCACCAGCAAACACTCAATACCCTCGTGAGGGGCCAAGCCTCGCGAGGCGGACGACGCAAGACCTCCTCGGGGGTGGCCTCACCAGGATGGCTCGTGAGGGGAAGAGAGATCAAGGCAAGGGGCACCTCGCGAGGTTCCTGTGACGCAAGCCATGACGACCAAGGGCAGGCGGGTGCTAGCGCTTGCAGTGTCCTCGTTTCCTCTTTGGTGCTAAAGAGGCAAGCACAGGCGCGGAGTCCCGTGGCGTCAAGCAATTCCATATCGGTGCAACAAGACCAAGACTAGCAGGACGGCAGGACAGAGGTCACCATATAGCCCAAGATAGCGTCATCACCAGAGCCTTTGGTACAGAAAACCATCTTTTGTCAGGATAGCTTGTACTAGCTATCCCCCTTCAAATTGGCCGTTGTGGGATCCCTTCCCGCCTAAATATTTGGGAAGAGGACCCATGCCTCTATATATAGGACTAGCCACCATCGTAGGGAGGCATATCATCTTGGACCGGATCCATTCCACCAAGGCCACCACACAAACTCACCAAGCACAAGAGCACCTCTCCTCAGGAGGCTGTTCTTCCCTTGTAATTGTTCATACTCAGCCCAAGAGGTAATCCACCACACCACACTGGAGTAGGGTATTACACCACATCGGTGGCCCGATCCAGTATAAATCTTGTGTCACTTTGTTCTGCGAGTTCGACGCGCTAAGCCTTGAGATCGCAGTGAGGGTGAATGCTTGGGGGAGCAAAGATCTTTGTGCGCACCCCAGTGTTCGAACCTCAAGGGTTTTGCCGGAACCCGAAATCTGACAGGAGCATCATTTGTGGAGCAGCAGGTCTACTCACTGGTTGTTGGTTACGATACGTTATATGGATGGATTGATGACGACATTGGTTTTAGATAAAGGGAGTGAGAGCACTCCACATTATCAAGTTTGTAAGTGTGAGCGGGATGGCTTCGGGTGGCTTGATGTATATTCTTCTCAAACCTTCTTGAAATAATTAATAATGATGGTTGTATGCATTGATTGATGCAGAGGCCGGAGGATTAACCTCCTTTTCTAAAAAAGAGGAAAACAACATAATATTATTGAGAGGCCAAAGCCATCGTGTGTACAAATATAAGGGAAAGTCAAAAGGCTAGAATGTAGAAGGCCAAAAGCTATCATCAATATAACTCTAACAGGTACTACAGACATTTTTTGCAGTGAAGTTGTTAACACCAACCGGAAGGACTGTGAAAAAACTGTAGTGCATATCTATCACGAACTTATTCAATATGGGGTTCATATATGGATGTTCAAGTTATTCCTAACACTCTGAAGTCTTTACCCACTCAGGCACACAAAGATGGCTCTAAAAAACTATGCTCCATGCTGTAGACTTGGGATTTAGTTAGTTTATTTCCCCAAAACTGTTAATATATTGTCATCATAGAGAAGTGGGGTTATCAGATGATTGTGTACAACCTAGTTCGATGTCATTTAATTTTTGTTACTCTCTCTTCACATTTAACATTTTTTCGACAAAGGGTTATATATTAATATCAAGATGATATCAAGTACACCCGGCCACTGCAACAACTCAATGCCATGAGCAACTCGAGGCATCAAGGATGCACACATCCAATAGAAGAAAAAAATAACAAAAGAAAAAAATGAAGATCTAAGGCATGCTGTAACCAACAACGATACCAAGCACTACCGTGCAACACATGGGCTATGAGCAGATGCTCCAAAAGCAACGTCTTCAAGAAGATAAGGACACACAAGTGTCACCTTTGCCGGATTTAGTCAAATACTAAATCCTGAGTTTTCACCCTGAGAGAAGAACTAAGCAACATCATGGAATGCCTTCAACAAGGCAACGATATCGAAATACCGCCATTGCCAGGTATGACCGGCGAAGGACACACCATCGGTTTTCACCCTGAAACTCCAGCCTCGGTAGTGAGGTAGCACCACCAAACACAACCACGAAGTGTTGTTGCAACCGCTGGACCACCCCCTTCATTCCTTCAATCCTTGATAATGTCGAACACAGACAATCGGCCACATGTGTCGGGTTCTAGACCACTCGGCAATGAATATGCATAATCTTCGTGCACAAGGACCATGGAACATCACATCTTATAACATCTTCAGCCTGAATGTTGGGCATTCCAACCATTGTCCATTGCTCACACACACTGTTCTAATGCGAAAAGTTGTGTAATTTTGACCTTCTGAAAGGTGCTGGGAAAACCTTAGCTACTTTTCCCACTGTGTACTTTAAACATCATGGCTTTGTACAAATGGTGGGGTAAAGAACTAAACATATTAGTATATTTTGTTTTGATCTTTACTTTACTTTGTATAGTGGAGACACAGATGCAGTGATTCCAGTAACATCAACTAGATATAGCATTGATGCTCTTAAGCTTCCAACAGTGACCTCGTGGCATGCTTGGTATGATCACGATGGCGAGGTAAAGACTTGTTGTTGATCAAAACGCCCATGATTCCATGAATGTTCATTACCCTGAAGCTTTGTGGTTTGCTTCGTGCATAATTTGTTCATCCTCAAACCATTTATGTATTTGCCTTGGTTGTGTCTCTACGTGGAACCTCTATCATAATAGTTTAGTCACGTATTACTGCAAGTAGAGAAAAGTCTTGCCATTATTAAGTTTTTTTGAGACAATGCCATTATTATGTGTGATAACCCATGGCTGTTGTAGGCATGATACACATTCATTTGGCTTTCTAACTTACTATGGTTAGATTACATGCATAGTATGTTCCCTTTTCAACTAGGATATGTTATATTCTATTCGCCGTTATAATGCGACATTTGTATTCTCCTTTATTTTTTGTTACTCATTCCAATATGTTAGTTTTAATTGGAACATCCATCCTCCATTATGTCGCTAGCTTCTGAACTCTTGCATGTTTAAACAGGTTGGTGGCTGGAGCCAAGGGTACAAGGGTCTCAACTTTGTGACTGTAAGGGGTGCGGGTCACGAGGTTCCTCTCCATCGTCCCAGTCAGGCTCTTATGCTCATCAAATCATTCTCGGCCAGGAGCCCAATGCCTATGCTATCTGATCTGCGTAGCGATATCTAATATGTCAGGCACATTTGGTTTGAGACACGACCAGCACCACACGGTTCCAGCTCACCAAGGCAGTTCAGTAGTTTAAGTTCCATGCAGAACTTCCACACTATAAGGATGGCCATAGCTGTTGTCATTTGTAAGTGCTATTGGTGCCAACCAATCCCCTAAGACAGGGAATAGAACTGTGGAACGGTTTTTCAGCCATTAGTAGACACCGCGGCACTGCCTATTAGATTAATCTGAAATTAAGGATAAAGATGAATCGAATTTCACCATCCGTCTTATATGCCATTTATACTAAGTATTCCCTCCATCCCATAATATTAGAGCATTTTTACTCTACACGAGTGTAAAAATGCACTTATATTATGGGACGGAGGGAGTAGAAAGTAGCATACATAACGGATAGCTAGAGTACTCTTGCTGTCTTGCATCCGTTGCAACATTACTCTTCATGTCTCTCGGAACCAGGGGTTATCTGATGAACTGTGTTAAACTATCAATGGTTATCCAAACTAGAAATACCTTGCACCAGTTCAGTCTATTCTATACAGAGTGCAAAATGGCCAAAACTGTCAGTGGAATGACTGCACATGGAGCAGCTGGTGAAAATAACTTCAATGGGATCCGAATGCAGATAGTGTTCGTAGCTGTTAGATACCAAATGGCTAGAATGGTCAACTGACGCTCATTTATGACGCTCATAGGTGATCCAATCCAGATAAATGAATTATCAGGCTAAGGCATTTCTCTTATATAGATACACTTCACATGGCTTAAACTTTGGAACCTTGGTCTCAACTCTAGTCAAGACTTAAGCCCTGTTTGGAATTACTCTGCCCCGCTCCACTCCGCTGAGCTGTGGAGCTGGGCTTGAGCCGCTCTGTGAAAATGAGCTACAGCCTGCTCCACTCCAGGAGCGGAGTCGAGGGAGTGGAGTGGAACCAAACAGGCACTTAATGTAACCTAATCCATTCCCATATCTGCAAAATATCGCCTCCACATTATGATAGTTTGTCTATCTTATTTCTCCCTCATGTGTTTGCCATTTAGATTTCTGGCTTCTGTGATTCCATTTATGACCAGACTCCTAAATATATATATATATTTCCCCCCTAGAAGGGGGTTAAACCGAGATTCCATTATCATACGACAGAATGCAACATCCCATTCAGCAATATTTTTATTTTTTTTGTTCATTTGGTTTCAAGGGGACGATTTGCTTACCTTTAGTCATTTTAAGATAAATTATTCAGCTTGTGCAACCTTTCTGTTCTCGTGTTTATGTTTGGTTTCTCTTTCACTCAAATGATTACTTCTTCATCCATTCACTATTATAACTTGTTCTTGTTAAGCAACATATCCACCATGACATGCACTACAAAAAAAGACACATCCGTGACATTTTGGGCCGAACGTTTTTTTTCTGTCATACATATGACACTTCTATGACGATAATTGTGACAAAACCCGGTATCATCATAGATGTGGTGGGCTCCTACTTCTATGAAAAAAAATCATGACAGAAAATGGGCTTTTCGTCCTAGGCGGGCCGGAGACACAGCTGCATGACATTTTTTGGGCCGTCCATGATGGAAAAAACCGTGGTAGAAGCGAGGGCGAGGAAAATTTCGGGGAGTTCCCAGTTACGGTGGGAGGTCGGGGGCCGAGCGATGCGCGTTTCTCTTGTACACGTACGCGCGTGTGTGCGAGGCGTTTGCTCTAACTGATCCCGAGCGAGGCGTTGGGCTCTAACTGAACCCGAGCGATTGCACTGCAGGCTACGTGTTACTGAACCTGAGCGATCGATCGATGGCTGTTAACTGAACCCGATCGAGCGATTCCTTCGCTACTGTTGCTAACTGAAGCCGATCGATTGGATGAACAGTGAGTGTTGCGGGGGAGGGGGGTTTGGATGAATAGTGAGCGGTGGCGTTGCCTCTGGATGAACAGGACCCCGTGGTGTGGAGGGCTGGATGAACAGTAGACCGTGGAGGGGTGGTTGTACAGTAGCCAGTGGAGTAGCGCGCGGTGGAGGCTGGATGAACAGGAGCCCGTGGAGGCTGGAGGAGGTCGACGGTTGCCCATGGAGGCTAGAGGAGGTCGACGGTGGAGATGAACAGTATCCCATGGAGTCCTGTTTTGTGGTACGCCACACCCCTCCTACTGAACAGGACCCCCGTTTCGACCGTAGGAGGTCCATTTCATCCGTTTTGTGGTACGCCACACCCCTCCCGATCAACAGGACCCCCGTTTCGCCCGTACGAGGTCCGTTTCATCCGTTTTGCGGTACGCCACACCCCCTCCCGATCAACAGGATCCGCATTTCGACTGTAGGAGGTCCGTTTCCTCCGTTTTGCAGTACGCCACACCCCTCCCGATCAACAGGCCCCCGTTTCGACCGTAGGAGGTCCGTTTCCTCCGTTTCGCGGTACGCCACACTCCTCCCGATCAACAGGACCCCCGTTTCGACCGTAGGAGGTCCATTTCCTCCGTTTTGTGGTACGCCACACCCCTCCCCATGAACATGACATATTTCGTTGCCTCTCCATGAACACGACGCATTCCGTTGCCTTCCCACGAACACGACGACGACGCTGTTTCTTCGTTCCGACGTAGCCATATACACGAGCCCTCGCCGTACGTATGCGCGAGTAGGCGTTCGAGACCCTGCCCGTATGCACCCTGGCCGCTGAACGTACGTGTACATGCTACGTGCGCGCCTCTACTACGACACGTACACGCCTCTACTACGACACGTGCGTGCCTCTACATCGACCAGTATATATGTACGTACACGTTCGCGACCAGAATGACAACGCTACGTACGCTTCGACCAGGTGGGTCTCGACTGTCAGGCACTTCCTTGCCTGCGAAGATGTAGCTGGTGGGTCCCAGCAGTCAGGGGGCGAATCATTTTGGTTTTTTTGCCCAGACGCACTTCCTTGCGTGCGAAGATGTAGCTGGTGGGTCCCAGCAGTCAGGGGGGTGAATCGTTTTTTTTGCCCGGACGCACTTCCTTGCGTGCGAAGGTGTAGCTTGTGGGTCCCAGCAGTCAGGGGGAAACGTTTTTTCACGAAATACGGTGGCCTGTCCGGTGGTCCCCGCTGTCAGGTGGAGGAATCATTATTTTCCGCGTAATAAGGAGGCACTTCCATTTGCCGCCTTGGACCCAGCTGTCAGCCTCTCCACATATAGTCCACGTCCAATGGAAGTCGTTCCTTGACCACATTGACCACGCCGCGCCGAGAGCAGCAGGGCGGTGGACGACGGTGAGGCCTAGGAAGGGGACGACGTGGAGCCGGTGAAGAAGCGGAAGTGGATGCCCACGCGGAGAGGAGTATTAGGGTTCACTCGTTCGTCTGCGGTGTGAGGCTACCGTCGCCGCAGTGCCTGGCCAGCAGTGGGAATAGTAGGGGCGGTGAGGCCTCCACGGCAGCACAGCCGTCCACGGGAGGCAGGAGCAGGCGGCACGATCAGCGCTGCTTTGGGCGGCTGGAGCAAGAAGACCAGAGGTTGAAGAAGCACTACAGCTGTTGGATGGACATCGTACGGTCACTGGAGCTAGAATCGTTCATATTGACTAAGTTGACAAAGCCCTCCGTCCCCGTCAACTTAGTTGGCCCACAAGTCAGCCTCCCACCAAGGTGGGTCCCAGCTAGCAGGGGGAGTATTCATTTTTTTGTGCGTAATAAGGAGGCACTTCCGATGGGTCCGAGCTGACAGCGGGGGGGGGGGGGGGGGGGACATTTTTTTCACGAAATATGGTAGCCCGTCCGGTGGGTCCCAGCAGTCAGGGGGGAAACGTTTATTTCGCAAAATAAGGTGGCCCGTCCGGTGAGTCCCCGCTGTCAGGTGGAGGAATAATTATTTTGTGAGTAATAAGGAGGCACTTCCTTGCGGCTGCCGTGGACCCAACTGTCAGCCTCTCCACGTACAGTACTCTTCCGATGGAAGTCGGTCGTTGACCACGTTGACCACGCCGCGCCGAGAGCACCAGGGCGGTGGACGACGGCGAGGCCTAGGAAGGGGACGACTCAGAGCCGGGGAAGACGCAGCAGTGGAAGCCTGAGCGGAAAGGAGTAAGAGGGTTCACTGGTTCGGCTCCGGTGTGAGGCTGCCGTCGCCAGAGAATAACTGGGGGTGTGGGTGAGTGGAGGGATGGTCTGGCCAGCGGTGGGAGTAGTATGGGGGCAGTTAGGCCTCCGCGGCAGCACAGTCGGCCACGGGAGGCAGGAGCAGGCGGCATGACCGACGCTGCTTTGGGCGGCTGGACCAAGAAGACCAGAGGTTGAACAAGCACTACGGCCATTGGATGGACATCATACGGTCACTAAAGCTAGAATCGTTTATATTGACTAAGTTGACAAAGCCCTTGGTACGCTCCAACTTAGAAGGCCCACAAGTCAGCCTCCGAAACGGTGCGCCCCAGATGTCAGGGGGAGGAATCATTTTTTGGGTGGCCGAAGCTAAGAATATCCGAGATTGAAGAAGAAGCACGACATCCGTTGGATAGACATCCAATGGCCACTGCTGTTAGAACCGTGTGTTGACTATAATAAGTTGACAAAGCCTTGCATACGCGTCAACTTATTTTTTTAGGGGACGCGTCAGTTAGTAGGCCCAGAAGTGTGTGGCAGAGAACTTATAGCACATTTGCGTTTTGTAATAATGTACAACCCATTTTTGAATTCTAATGGAATTTACAACAGCCCATTTACAGTTTGTTAAAAGTACAGCCCGTTTTCTAGCTAGGACAATGATTAATAATTTCAACCAACCGTTGAAGACAAAATTCAATAAAATTTCCCACATTTTGATGGGATCCGAAATATTTTTATCCCAAAATTTCTAGTCAGATTAAATATAAATTTGTATTACATAAAAATCCAACAAAACATTGCGCGCGCAACAATGAAAATTTAAGATTTTCAAAATCCATAAATAATATTTTATAAACTAATTTCGTGTTTGGTGCATTTTTTACAGTTACTGCCCAGTTTTTATAATTACATCCCATTTATTATTTTTTAATGCCCACTTTCCTGTTAAGCCTAATGCATCCCTCCTAGGAAAGATTTGCAGCCCAGCGGGGCGGAGAATAACAAGTTGACCTTGCCTGGGTATTCCTCAAAAATACATATAGCTGGGCTAGCCATTTTCATCTTGAAAAACTTAGTATCTGGGCTGGATATCTGGCATGGGCTAGACGGGCCACTGCCCTCCCAGTTAATACCCTGCTCTCCACTGAACAACAACGAAATCATCGCCAAGAAAAACTCTGCAGTGCTCACGCCTCAAAGACACAAATACTGCTCCAGCTGCTTGGTCTCAGTTCTCGGCCGCACCTTGTGCAATTCTCTCGTTTATATTCACTACATAGTTTGACAATGGTGTGGGACTGTGATGTCAGGAAACCAGGAGAAAGCACAAAAAAATATAGTTGTACATAATAAGGAGGCACTTGCGTACGTACGGCTATGACCCTAGTGGGTCCCTAGTGTCATCCAGTCAAAATAAAGTCAACTCTTGAGTCCTCATGTTCATTGATGATGTTAACAATGCTCGGCACCACGGCGAGCACAGCAACTCGAAGGATAATGGAGAGGGCCTCGCGGGCCCTACGGATGGTCTGATACAGCGCCCGCTGCTCACTCAGGAAGTCAGGATCATCGGACACCTATGAGCACCTTCGAGAAACTGAGACGACATGAAACGGTAAGGCCGCGCTTGGGAGCTCTGGTTTATTTTAAACCTGTATTAACATACAAGTGTAATTTACTCGTCATCGGAAACAACACGTAAAATACAGGCATAATGAAACCGAGGGCCCGAGGTCTGTCAGTAAAATCGGCGGGTTACGCATGTAATTTGGGAGACCAGTGTATATTTTACGAGCACTGCTATATGGACGACATTACCAGACAATACATGCACGACGTGCGTGTCATGCCATCCATGGCAAAGGCTGAAACAGTAGCTAACATCTGGATTAGCAATCGTCCGAGTGTCGTTCAGCATTTTTATCATGTGTGAAGTACTACCGATATTTTACTAGTCGAAATTGACCAACCAAGTGCCTTCGCCCGAGACCATCTGCTTTAATTAACAAGCGTCAGTTTTACAAGCGGTTTTGGTTGGAAAATGACGATCCAATCACGGCCTAATATCATCAGTTGGTTGGAAGATCATATGGTTTCACGTCTAACCTACCCGACTTGTCGTATATGCTATGAATGAAACATCAGACGATGAACTTCTTAATCACGGAAACAACAGAAGAGGATGATCTTCTTAACAAGCAAATCACTGGCATTAGATCGACATGCAAAACAATACGAAGCATTATTTTGAGGAGGCACGGTGAACAGCTCGTGATGCCGCATGCCACAACATTCCAAGCTCAACTTTGCAATCAAACACAAGGCCTGGCATTACATAGACAATATTCAGAACAAACTTTTAACACAGGAATATCTCAGTAGAGTAACTATTTACTTCTAAACTGAACACATGAATAGGAAAAAACACTCGACGCTGCTCACAGCAAGGGCGTCCCACTCAAAAATATCAAATGCATGTCTTCTGGCTAACATCAATGAGAAAATTTTGACAAGATTTTCCAATTCCAATATATTAAACTAACGTCTTCTTGCTAACATCAATGATTAAACTTCGACAAGCTTTTCTCATTCAAAATATGTAATGCATATGATCATGGAGTCCTGTCGTAGCTTCTTGTACTTGTTTGGGCACTTTTTGCCCAGGCACTCCACGTGTTGTTAAATTGCCAATGGTCTCTGCAGACTAGTCATGTCACCGGTGTCTGTAAAGCTTCTCGGTCATTCCTTCTGTAATGTAGCGCAAACAGTGACTGCTTCATTCTGCAAAGTGGAATGACCAACTAGACCCAGTAATGCAGCAATTTGCCTTACACATTGGCTCCTCTTGTGCAGTTCAACCAAAATCGAAGTCGGAATAAAACCGAGCTTTAATTTTGATATCCCTGTAAGCAACAATAGGTATAAGGGAAACAATTACTGAGAAATAACTGTTGATGACTTGTACTCCCAGAACAAAATCATCTACTGATCTATTTTATCTTAATGGGAAACAAAGCAGGAGAGTAGCAATTCTCCACTAGTGTGATTCATTCATATTGACTGAGACATTATCTTAACAATGCCTTGTTTCAACATGTATAAAGAACGACAAAGCAGAAAAGTACTATTCCTAAAACAATGCAACTGATTCATTTTAACAGAGACATTATCTTAACAATACCTTGGTTAAACATGTAGAAAGAATTACAAAGCAGGATAGTACCATTCCTAACAAGTGTTGCAGTTTTGAACTAAGATTCAGTAGTTAATTAATTCTGAGAGTGGCATTGCTTAATTTTACCGGAGGCATTAGATTAACGAAAAGCATAAACAGTTCCAGGGGAGAGTGGGTGCAACAACAGTATGTGCTTCCATCTACTTATAAAGGGGGTGATGCAGAGTTTGTTGTAACAAAGCAACAAGCATCATGTCTGGGTTGGTCCCATTTTTGTTCACTACTTAATGGGAAAAGACAGCAATACAATAGCCTCAATTCAACATTTACTTAAAATAGTACCAATACAAGTAGCACAACATCTCAAAGCACACTGCACAATCATGTGGATGAAGGCCTGTACTGACCTTTCATGAGACGGACAAGATAAAATACGAATCTGCCAACACGAATAGGAAATCCAATCTCGTTTTGTGCAGTTGCACTAAAATTAAGCAAAGTGTTTCGCGTAGCGAAGCAAAATGTCGCAATAGCAACAAGTTGAATAGATATCCCTGTTTAAACAAATGCAAAAAAGGAATCAATTACTGGCTAATAAAGGAGGATGAAACATGCGGCCACAAACATGGTAATCCCGCCAATCCCTAACAAGTGTTGCAGTTTTGAAATAAGATTCAGTAGTTAATTCTGAGAGTGGCATCAATTACTGGCTTATAAAGGGTGTGATGCTGAATTTTTTGTAACAAAGAAATAAGCATCATGTCTGGGTTGGTCCCATTTTTGTTCACTACTTAATGGGAAAAGACAGCAATACAATAGCTTCAATTCAACATTTATTTAAAATAGTACCAAAACAAGTAGCACAACATCTCAAAGCACAATGCACATCATGTGGTTGAGACCAAGATTTGAAACAACTCGCCACGAAGACTGGAAACAAATCTCGATCTCCTTTTGTGCAGTTCCACCAAAATTAAGCAAAGTCACCGGTGTGACATTCAAGTTGAACTCACAAAACACTCTTAAAACATAAGTGTTTCGAGTAGCGAAGCAAAATGTCGCAATAGCCACAAGTTGAATCGATACCCCTGTTTTAACAGAGGCAAAAAAGAAAACAATTACTTGCCGATAAAGGAGGATGATACAAATGATGATAGAAAGAAGCATCTAACTTATCTTGGATGGAAAACAAAGTAGGACAGTAGCATTTCTAAAACGGTTGCATTGATTCATATTAACAGAGACATTCTCTTGAAACAACATTCGTTGAAAAATGTAATTTACTTTTAACAGTGGCATTGCTTCAATTTTCTGGCGGCATTCTTAGATTAACAATAGCAAAATAGTTGTATGGGACATGCCAGCACCATGTGCGTCCACACGTATAAATGCGTGATGCAGAGTATGTAGCCAAGAAGCATATATGCGCTGGTCCCATATTTGTTCTCTTTGAACCTTCTTCCTATGTGAGGGCAGCAAATCTAGTCCTGCACAAACTACTCGACCCCCTAGTTTCTTTCCCTTTTCAACAAAGAGACCGGTTCCTTATAGATGTGTGTACTGGGTTACCCCATTTTCCCTTTTTGACCTACAAAGCGGCTGGATAGCCAGTCTATACTACTTTTCGCCCCTCCTTTCCTCATTGAACCACGTCCTAGATTCTTGCTCCAGCCCACCGCACCCTTCTTTCCTCCTTGAACCAAGACCTAGATTCGACTACGAATCAAAAAAGATCCACATGCAGCTAGAGCAACGACGGTTTCAAAGAAACTTATACCATAGTGTCATCGAGATGTGGCAAGGCGTGCGGCGGGAGGCCGGATATGCCCACACTATGTACGACAGCGAGGAAGAAGGGGCCGGTGGCCCTCCTGCACAGGCGCTAGGTGAAAGAGAATAGTGCAGCCGGTAGTGGATTGCCTCCCTCGCCGATGGCGATAGAGTGAACGCTGCACCTCCTCCCCTTCCCGGTGTGACGGGATACGGACGCCTCCTTCACCAGCTGTGAGGGGGGAGAGAGAGACAAGAGGCCAACGCAGTCTTGTTTAGATCTGGTGAAGAGAGGGTGAGAGACTGTGAATATAGCAAACCCTAGCAAATGAACGCTGAGCCTCCAGCGTGTGACATATATGTAGTGCGGCGAGCGTGTGGAGAGTGCAAACCCTAGCAAACAAGCGCTGAGGCTCCCGCTTATATATATACTACTATAGTACGGACTGAGCTCCAGTGCCTTCACTGCACCTGCCTTTGCCTCTATGACAGGTGAGCCAGCCACATTTTGGGCCCACCTGTCATAAATCCAAAGGCAGGTGCACTAAGTCAATGAAGCTGCGTCCATATAGTACTCTCGTGTATACGACTAATATATAGTGGAGTGGTTTTCTTATTCCCTCTATAACAATCGTTTTAAATTGTGTAAGTACGAAACAAAACTCTTTATTTAATGTACAGTGAAGAAAACTAGTACTACTTCCGATGAACTAATGATCCATGCCCACGCGTCCTGGTCGCACTTCCTGTCCTTCACGTGTGGTACACTACCCTCCCTTAAGTGAACAACCACACATGTGCCAAATTATCGGAAACGTGTGAGAGTGTGTACAAATAAAGAATTTTAATTTCAATTATCGGAAAGGTTTGAGATTATTACAAAGTTTGACTTCAGTCAAATCTAATATGCGGGGTAAATAAAAATGGAGGGCTACTACGTCCATCCAGGTTTTTAGTCCACACCATTTTTTAAATCAAAGTTAATAGCTGGGCAAATAGAATTACGGAGGAGCTATAGACAAAGTTGTGAGAAGGCTTAGAAATCAATACAAAACTTACGCTCTTAGTACCAACGTCGATCCTTCTTCGAGGAAACATTTGGTTCATAGCCAATTGTGTGATAAAATTGCACCAACGTGAAAGACGACTGCGTCTCCAATGCAACCAAGGTGAACTGATGAAGGATATCATCTTTGTGCATAACAAGCAAAGAGCACTGATGAAAGACAGCTTGTTTTTCATTGAAAATAGATCAGCTTCACCAGCCGACGCAACCATGAGGCACAACCATGAGCATCGATAGGTCATCGTGGTGATGCATCATCCTTTTGGCATAAAGTTTGGGTGAGGAACCTATGACGTTCGACAAATCCTCACCGTGGTCTGTTTCTTCTCAGTAATCAAGCTCGAGGAAGGAAGAACCATGTGGCAGAGGACAGTGAGGCAGAACAACAATGGCCATCCAATTTTGTGCAGTTCCACTAAAATTGAGGAAGACATGCCCGGGTATGGAGACACGCATCGCTGTTTCCAAAAATATAAAAAAGGGTTAGCAACGACATCTCAATTGTCAATAAGAATTAATGAAAAGTACACCAACAAACAGAAGCATCACAATTATCTTGATGGGAACTAAACCAGGATACCCGAGAAAAAAAGCATTTATTCATTTAACCAGTGATAGTACTACCACCATATAGACAATGACCGCACAACCACCATATACTTTTTGTCGAAACAGCATGTATACCTCCACCGAGGCATAAATCAGGACAACTTTTCGACTGGCATTTCCTCTATAATAGTACTAGTAGGTGATGTTGGACCAGCCGACGAACCCTAGCTACTATGCATGGGGAGTTGGGGAGTAGTCGCATACAAGAAAACCCGCACGCAGCGACCTGGGGAGCTGGAATAGTACAAGAAGTTATACCTCAGGTGGGCGAGATGTCGTTTAGGCGGGCGTGCTGGATTTGCCCACACGGCGGCAGCGAACAAGGGCGCGGAGGACGGTGCGCATCGGCTTCCTCCGTCGCCAACAGCAACAATGTCAACGCTGCACCTCCTGACCTCCTACAGCGGACGGGATTCGGCCGGATCTGTGACCACCGGTGAGGAGAGAGATAGAGTGGACACTGTCATCTTGTTTTGATATGGAGAGGGTGAGAGAGGGAGACGCGAGAAACTCTATCAAACAAGAGGCTATAATGGAGTAAAAAATCTCTCCATAGAAGTGGTTTTAAATAGAATACGCGTGTTCCCGGAAAAAAAGAAATGAAAACTGACGGATAATTTTTCAAGGGTCTGTCTAGGACACATCTAGATGTGACATAGTTATGTCACATCTAAGTTGATGTCCACTCTGTTTGTCGTCTATTTTTTTTCCTAGTTTTTTTGTTTCTTGTTGCTACATTATATACTTGTGGGAGCTTAGATGTGATATCCTTAAATAACATCTAGATGTTAATTAGACAAACTGATTTTCTAATGTACCAAGAAAGAAAACTCGATAAAAAACACGCCCCTGCTTCCAGGTCGCGAGAGTCGCGCACACACACATAGACATAGACATGCATATCTGTGTTTACGTAAAATTCCATTTCCATCTCCATCTCCAATCATATTTATCCAACTGGCACATTATTTACGTTGCTAATTATATACGCAGCAATATTAACGTACAACATCTCTTGTTTGTGCACGTCCGGACCGCTACCACGGCCGGTCCTGACCAACCCTAACCCACTTCATCACCCGCGCGTGCTTCCCGCCTGAAACGGTTAGTGCCGCACTCATGCCAGCCAGAGCGGACACGACCTCTCACTGGCGCCGGCATTGAAGCGGCGAGCCGGCCGAGAGCGTCGCCCGCGCCGCTTCTGGGTGCACGCGGCTGCTCCGCGTTCAAAGGTCGCAATAGCCGGCTACAACATGCATTTTAAAAGTTTGTGGGAGTCCGTGCTATAGCTAGCTGTCCTCCCCCAACTCGTCAATCTCTGCCAATAGTGCTAGTACTCCATGGCGCGATCCATCGACAAGCAGGCGGGAAAGTTATCGTATACTCGGTTTGCGGTGAGTGGCATGCCGAGCGACCGTGTGGGGTCGAGCCGCGGAGGAGGGTGAGACATGAACACGACAGACGTGATTTAAACGTTGGTATTGCTCGATGGCGCGATCCAACGAAACGAAATGTTGGTTTCTCTCCGTTTCCATTTTTTCTCTGAAAAAACGGAAACTTTCCAATCCACTTTCATTCCTATTCCATGGTTGCCCCGTTACAATATTCCATCAAATACAAAGGAAAACTAACACGCATGCTGATGCATCTCAATGATTCACAGATCATAGCCAATATTTAAATCACGACTAAAGAAAAAAGTTGTGAGAGCGTGTACGAAAGAAAAACTACTGATGGGGTCACTACGACTTAAACCCTAAACCCTAAACATGATTTAATTTCCTGGCCAGGTAGAACCTGTTGAAGGAAAGACGGCTGGCACCCTCGGATCATACGATGCTTTTGTGCAGTTCCACTAAAATCGACCTGAGCATCCCTGATGGAAAAGATATTGAAGAAGTGTGATTAGAATAATAGTACTGGCACTAGTTCATGAGACACAAACTCATCACAAGTAGAAGCCGGTAGAAGTAGAGAAAGACGATCGACATGGAGATGGAGCTACGGCAGTGGAGCAAGCTGGCTCCAAAAGGAAGATGGACTACCTAGGACGTCGGGCTGTAGCTAGAAGGGCGGTTGGGACGCGACATCGGCCCATACTGCGGTGACCCCCGATTGGGACGCACCGACTGTGGGTGTTCTCCCTCGCTGATGTCGACTGCGTCTACGCAGAACATTGTTCCCTTCCCCCAGCCGTGGGATCAGGCCCGTCATTCTATGCTTGTGAAGCGAGCAACCTAAGCAAGCATGCTTGTAGCTTAGGCTCCTGCTAGTGTATATATAGTGGTTTTCTTTTTCTCTCCATATCAACCATTTTATATTGCGTACGTGTCATTCAAGTGTGAAATGATGGTTTCTTCTTTCGACTAACTTACTGTGTGATTTGACTACTCCTTAGTGGCCCCTACAGGTACTCCCCCTACGTGTATGCAACAGTCACACGTACACATGGACGCAAAAAGGCGCGCGACGCCCTAATGCATGCATGTCCGAGCACACGACGGAACACACACGGTCATGCTCAAGTGCTCAACCTACACGTGCATGCACACACATACTCAGTCAGGGTGAGCTAGTGACCGTATAAACACCGAAAAATATATATATCGAGTGCAATGAGCATATTATGAAGTCCACTGACCATATTTTTACAAATACACAGTGACAGACAGTGTATTTATCTCGTTTGAAATTAAGCCATATTAACCGGAGAGGAGGCAGTATGGAGTAGCATTACTTTGCTGTGTCCCGTCAACTTGCCGAACGAGGAGAAGGTTGGAGGACGGGAGAAGCTTGCGCACGGTGGCTCGCAGGACAAGGAGAAACTTTTGACTAATGCAAGCTCTGCCTTGCTCAGGCGATGGACGTGCAACAGTTAATTCGGTGTTAGATTGCCAGAAGCATACACTATACTACTAGTGCTATTATTGTTCGACTTCCCGAATAGGCGAATAGCCAAGCGCAAAGTTTACTAGTACTACTACTATAGTCTATAAAGGTACATACTATACTAGTACTAGGAACCGGATGGAGGAGCGTCTGCACTCTTATTATAATTTTAAAATGTGATAAAGCAATCTTCAACACATTTGCTTCTCTTCGAGGGTTCTCAAATGTGATAATGGAAGTTGATTGCATGGAACACTCGCCACAATTCTCGCTTAATTCTGGCTCATATCCTGTTACAAATAGTAGCGCTCGGTAACATTTCTCTTTTTTTGTTATTCAGCATGTAAACAGGTCAGCAAACCTTGCGGCGCATCTTCGTGCGAACCGTGCTTGCTACACTTTGAATGTGGCACTACTAGGAAAAGGCCTACTAATGGCGCACCAGTTTTGCCTACTAATGGCGCACTACTGGTGCGCCATTAGTATCACGCCACTAGTATTTCTTACAAATGGCGCACCACTGGTGCGCCATTAGTATCTGGTATACTAATGGCGCACCACACAGTGCGCCATTAGTATAGAACACCATGCTCCATTAGTATGCCTCCAAGGGGGCCATATTTAACCATGTGCTTTGGCATACTAATGGCCACTGTTGGGTGATGCACCATTAGTATACTTTGGCATACTAATGGCGCACTCTGTAGTGATGCGCCATTAGTATGAATATTAGGAATTTTTTACTTTTCTGATTTTTGCACAGGTTACAAAATATATTATTTGACAGAATATAGACAGCAGCACACAGCAACAGCAAATTCATCGAATACAATAGAAGATTAGTCTCCGAATACAATTCATCATATTAGTCTACGAATTCAAAAGATCGAACAATGATAAAACATTACATGTCTCGAGACCGCGAGTATCGAGTTTGTCTTCACACTACAAGTCGATATCGATCATCTAAAAAACCATCACATAGAAGAGAGCTGCGGTCATCACGATGAGCATCGTCGCGATGAAACTGGTCTTCATCCGGTTCCTCCAACGCTCCCTTCTCTCTCCCGCTAGATAGCGGGCATATCTAGATTCTGCCTCTGCCCTAGTGGTGTACCCTTTATAACTGTTATCGCTGAAACGGTGAACCTGTCTCCGACACTCCTCCCAGTCGTCGTAGACTCCGGTAACCTTACCCTTGTACACGACATACAACGGCATCTCTATGCACAAGCCAAACAATAGACAATACATACATAAGCAATATATAAGTATGCAACAAAAGGATCGGAAGAGAAAAGCAAGACATTAATAGCATGATTCATGGTCCTACTAATGAATAGCATCGATTACATCTAAGTTGAACGACTGTCCAAACCAAAGAGACATACAATTCATTAAAGTTCAATTACAACATGAGCTAATCAATGTTTCAGAACTACACATCACTACTTTTGACTCGACTCATGGGACAGGAGCGTGGATGAAGCCGCCGTCTGTCGTGATGGTCATGAAATAGCGGGCGTTGTCAGCCTGCATTTGTAGTGTTCCGTCTATCTCACTGTTGGACGGTTGATATCTGAGGAAGAACTGCCCCGCGGTATGAAGGACATCTTGATGGATGATGTCCGCAAACTCCGACTGGATGCGAAAGAATTCTTGTCTGGTGTCCGCGTCCTGGATAGCCGACAAGCTCACGGCCCAATCTTTGAGATTTTCTGGTAGCAGAAAGTGATGAAGGCCCCTTACGATCGCCCGCATGTGATGGAGGGCGTAGTAGGCATCCTTCTGACCGCCAGGCGGCTTCTTGACGCAGCAGAACGTCGTATTGTGGGCGAACACGTGCTTGACGTACTTACGAACTGCCCTGGTGAAGGTGCCTCCAAATTTGGCGTAGCCGGGGAGAACATCATCAAGAACTTTCTTGATATTTGTGTAGTCTATCTTGGAGTCATGGTTCGGGTCGAAATACGTGGCCATGGAATATTTTGGGCTTAATAGGACGAGTGTGCAATGTCTGTCACTGCACAGAAAACGGAATGTTAGAAAAAAAAGAACGATCGAAATCTAAGAAATCATATGTTACGGGGCGGTTAAGGGATGACTTACTCGCGAAAGTAAGCCACAAGGAAGTTATCCTTATCTGCGTTTGCCAGAATGACGCCTTCGAAGTGTGAACTCGCAACTTGGCGGTCCCCAGCGCTGCTCAAGAGCTTGGCACACATGTAGAAGGGGTCGACTATCATGATGTCCGGGGGTCTTGTCTCTAATGATCCGCATCTCCATACTCAGCGAAAACAGCCGAACGAAGGTGTAGCGCATCAGATGAAGGTTAAACATAGCAAAGATGTCATCAAACTGCAGGACGATCGTACCCCCGATGTCTCCATCCACAAAGCCCTTGCCCTCTGGCACCTTGGCCACGAAAACCGGGTATGCCACATCATTCTCTCTGAGATGCTGCTTCTCCAAAGAAAGAACACTGTCGTGCAGACTCCGCATAGCACCGGTTGCAGCATTGAGCATATTTGTTGGTAGCATCGCCCTACCCGCCACATGCACCCTCCTCGAGATATCCTTAGGTGAAGGTGGCCCGTCCTGAGCATGGATCGTACTCGGTGCCGGCAGGCTTGCACTGGCGCCCTTTTTAGTCTTCCGTTTCCGGCTCTTCTTCTTGATCTGCTGTAATGGGACCGAGTTCTGCTCACAGACCGCCTTCTTAAGCGTGTTGGGGCTGATAATATTTCGCACCTCAGCTATCTGAGGCTCGGTGAAGGCGGCAGCTGGACACGTCTCCTAAGATCTGGACGCCAGACGACGCCTGTTGCAACTTGGTTTCTCCGCCGTACCAGCTAGATCGCGGTCGTCTTGCTTGGGTTCTTGAGAAGGAGGCCTGTAGAACTCGTCACCGTACCCATGTTCGGCAAAGTACTTATCGACGTAGGTAAATGTACCGTCGTCGTTGTCATCGTCGTCCGGATCCTGTGCCATATGCATGTCCGGATCCTGTGCCATAGGGATGTCCGGCATGTCCGGTAGCGTTGCGGCGTTCTTGCCATGGCTTGGCGCTGACACGACTGGCGGTCTTGTCTATGGGGTGGTGTCCCCCGCCCCCAAACGAATCTGGATCTTCGGCCAAAGCAGGGGCCAGCTTACGCAAGCGCTGAGGGTCATCTCATCTTCTTCGTCGGCCACAGCGGGTTGAATCAGAGGTAACAGCTCGTCGCAGCCTGGCAGCACCAAAACCACTTCAACCCTATACACTGTGGTTGGCATCGGATTACCGTGGAACACGGGGTTGCCCGGTTGAACGATTCTGCCCTTAGCGACATCGACCAACTCGCCGCCCACGAAGTGCAGGAGAGTGCAAGGAACGTCGGCGGCACCCTGCAAAAACATGTAGGGCATCAGGGATGCCCAGTCAAAGGCAAGGAGATGAAGTCATCGGCCGAGAGGCTTAGTTACCGTGATGCCGTCGAGCTCGGCTAATGTCGAGGCACCGCCAATGGCGGGCGTGCAACTGACAGAGGGGCCGCTTGCTGGCGAGGTGCCGGACAGCGTACACCCGAGTGCATTAAGCTCCAATGCCTGTGCCGGCACCAAAGACATGAATACCGCCTCCGCCGGAGACACCAATGGCGCCGCCTGCGCGCTGTGCGAGTTGCTGGCCGTGAAGCTGGGAACCGGGGAGGCCCCTGTTGGCCGCCCGCAATCCACATCGTCAGCCCATGAATCAACGTAGGCACCATGGCATTGAGCTTCGTTCCTAGTTGTTGTTCGACTTGCTCTTGGACAAGCTCCGGAATCCACGCCACTTGTGCCTTGAGTGCTTCAACCTCGTCCGACTGGCTTTCCGAGCTGGTCTTTTTCTCCTTTCGCCCACCAACGGTATAGTATGATGATCATTTTGTGGACAAGCCTTTGCCGGCCACACGACCAGCTGACGTCGGCTTACTGAGCTTATCCTTGTTTTTCATTACGTTCAACGCCCTATTCAAAGGGGTGTCGAAAGGGGAGCTCTGAGATGACCCCGCGCTACTGCTTTCTTTTTCCTGCGGAAGGAACGTGAACCATTTAGAAATATTGGGGATTAGTTAGAATGCAACCATATGGAGCTAATTACGCAGGGGTGTATTCCTTACCAGAACAAGCTCAAGCGCCTTGGTCTTCGGATCCGTGGTAAGGTCCTTTGTTACTGGGTCCTCCTTGTACCGGGCCCTGAGAAAGTTCCTGGTCTGCTTGTCACGATATTTCTCGAAGCGGGGCGGTAGGCCTTGCTCGGCATGCTCCGCGCCTCCTTGTCCCATATAGGCTCCGCCACTCTGTAACCACCGGGACCGAGTTGGTGGACTCCTAAGTTCAAATGCCGCATTTCTTTCCCCCACTGACTTGATTCGGAGGTTGCGGGGCTCTCGCACTTGATCTTGAACTCCTTGTAGTCATCTTCGCTCATCAAAGGATATTTCGCCTTGATCTTCTCATAACTATCACCTTTTTCAATCATTGCCTTCACCGTGCTTTTCCAAGTAGACAGGGCCATGCTCATCCTCGTGAGGGCGGCACCATTCACTTTATTCCCTGAGAGGCGTGTGTTTGCAAACTCAGCTGGGAACTTGTATCATTCGTGCAGCTTCATGAAGAGGAGGGTGCGCAAATTCCCTCGGTCCTTATGTCTTAGGTTCTCGGTGTTGATCGAGACGGTGCTTCGGAGAATGCACCCGAGCTGAACCGAGTACCCCTTGACTACGTGTTTGGGCGCCGTCGGATGCCCGTCGGAGTTCACTTCAGTAAATTCCCCCCTGATGGTGCCGAGCACGCTCGGGCGCCGGTCCTTCCGTTACCTCTTCGGTTGGCTACCATCTGTGCGTGCGCCGCCATCATCAGTGGTGGCATCCGCGGCGCCATCATCAGTGGTGTCATCCCCGACACCACTAGGGGTTGTGTAGTCAGGATCGGTGTCTTCCGCGGCGTCCTCATAGCGGTGAGGTTCTTCCTACAACTCCTGAGATAGCTCCCAGAATTGCTTGCCGCCCGAACCGCCGGCCTCATCATTGTGGGCCATGTTTCGCTCTAAATAGGAAAAAAGTTTGGTCAAAAAGTTGGTTATTGTCAAGGAACAAGATCATGGTCTCATCATTTAGGGTTTGTCGACACCGAGGCATCCTAAAAGCTAAGCTTTTATCATTTAGGGTTTGTCGATGCCGAGGCACCCTAAAAGCCTAAGCGTAAATCATTTAGGTTCTCATCGACACCAAGGCACCCTATAGAAGCCAAGTTAAGTTTTCATCATTTAGGGTTTATCGATGCCGAAGCACCCTAGGTTGGGCCTAATCACTTGGCACTAATCACTTGGCTCTATTGCCACCTATGTTGGGTTTGTCATCTAGGGTTTATCGATGCTAAGGAGAATTCTAAGTTGGGCCTAATCACTTGGCTCTATTGCCACCTATGGTTTAATGCAGCAAGAATGGCGGGGCATATGGTCCTACATAACTAAGTACTAAGATACCCCGGCCCATGCACTAGTCGCAAGTACCCCATATGTCCTATTTTTAGCAAAGTCATGCTAAAATTCATGGAGAATTTCGGCATGACCTTTGCTGAAAATAGGACATATGGAGTACCCGAATTTGCTGGAACGGAAGTTAATCGACATTCCGGCAAACTCAAGGGCCTCTCGGGGTACCTGCAAATTCATCACGACACAATGGTCGGAGACAAAACCCAGCAAACTAGCAAGATGATCATCATCTTTGCAAGTCATTACTTGTCAAATACAGAAGAAGGAACAATTTATTTGTGACATAATTGGCCCATACAGAAGAAGCAACACCCTGCACTAGCCTAAAAACAAGTGAAGTTTCACCCATATAAGAACAACTTTATAAAATCAGAGAAGTTGCTATGTTTTTTCTACTGCTAGGAAAAACACCACTCATTGGAAATGAAAATCTCAGTACCAGCATTTTGAACTTTGAAATGAAATACAGTAGTAGTATTAGTAGTATATGGAGTTGTATCTTGTCTAGTAATAGTATTAGTTGTATATGGAGTAGCAAGTTTTGCCTCAGAGACCGCAAAAGCTATGTTTTTCCTCAATTCAGATAGCTAAGTGGAAAACCACGTCAAGTTTTGTTTTAATACTCTATTTCTCAATGCATGCAATTGGTTTCATCTGGACTACATCATAGAACCACCAATAAAGGACACTGAAAAAATATATAGAGAAGCCTACGGTTCCTATCCTTGAGTAGCATGATTAGAGATGAGTAGATCTCCTAAAGGTGTCCTAAGCACCTGCTGTTACTCTTGGAAGCAATGCAAACATGTAAAATTTATTACTATTAACAATACTACTCAAATATCCAACTATAAGGACACAAGGCATGATAATCCATCTAATCTAATGAAATCTGAACTCAACTTGATCATGGTTCATGCCCTCAGACACATCATCACCTCAAGAATGCATTGACAAAAATGAAAAGGACCAAGACAATCACCACACAAGTGAAGAGAGAACTCGGGGCCTCTTTGACAAAAATGAAAAGGACCAATACAATGAAAAGGACCAGTGAGATGAAAAAACTAAGGTAAGGGAGGACATCAAAACGTAGAAGTGCATAACACAAGCTCACCGACATAGACACACATAACAGCCGCACAACAGTATAGACATTAAACATGTGCAGAGATCACAATCAACAAAGGTTTCCACCAGGTGTATTTCAGACTATTATTCCCATCCCAAGAAAGCATCGACTTCAGAATATCCCCTTTTCAAAGAATGTGTTCTGTGATGAAAGCACTAGCGAATCATGTTAAAGCTAACCCCTACTTTTGACCCTCAACTATAACAACTTCATGCAGTACAGAGAAGTGTTGATGTAGGCATCAAACATTATAATGCCGCAGGGCAAGGTCTCAAGTTACATGATCAGTTGTGCTTGACTGAAAATTTTGACAGGAAAATTTTGACTGAAATTTTGACTAGAGTAACAAAGGCATAATAGTAGAAATTACAGGTGTGGATTGCTCTGTTCAACAAACTTCCTATCAGTCCAACAATGTTTCTGAATCTAAACTTTTTTAGTTAACAGAACCTAAACCTGACAATGTTCAGTTAACAGAAAGGGTTGAGGGGAACCGGTGTAGCTCACCGAGAGGAAGACAATGGCGAGCTCGTGCGGGGCGAGGTTGACGAGGTGACGCGGATCGACGGTGAGGCCGCGGTGGCCGGAGGTGGAAGAAGGCGCAGACGCCGTAGACGGTGGAGGCGTCGCTGTCGTAGAGGCGCCGGATACCTTGCCCTGCAAGACAGAGAAGGGGCCGTCAGCCCTGGCGCAGGTGGGGGCAAGGGGAGGAGGAGGAGGAGGGGGAAGGGGAGGAGGAGGGTCGGGGGGCGTACGGTGCTGCGTCGCAGCTCGGCGCCGACGGCGAGGAGGAAGGCTGAGACGTTGAGGGTCGGGGCGGCGGGGGTGGGGGCGCGGCGGCGGCTAGGGTGGAGTCCGGCAGGGGTGGGGGCACGGGGGTGGCGGGGCTGGGGGCGCGGGGGCGTGGGGGCGGCGGGGGTGGAGTCCGACGGGGGTCGGGGCGGCGGCGTCGTGGGTCTGGCGAGGGAGAGAGGGACGAAAGGGGATCTGGCGAGGGAGAGGGAGGACTTAGCTATAGGGGGGAAGCTTCTAATGGCGCACCACCCGTCGGTGCACCATTAGAAATCTTTTTTTAGAGAGCAATGGCGCACCCACCGCCGGTGCGCCATTAGAAATCTTTTTTTTAGATAGCAATGGCGCACCACCAGGCCGATGCGCCATTAGTATATTTTTATTTTTTAATAAATGAATATGAATATGAAACAGTAATATTTTTTATAAAAACAGTAATAATTGTTGTTTAACAACAATTGTAGTCTACAATTTATTATTATTATTTTTTAGAAAATGAATATGAATATGAAACAGTAATAATTTTTTATAAAAACAGTAATGATTTTTTTAAAAATATCATCAAATTTGTTATTTGAAAATATCATCGTCGGCGGCGATGGAGTGGGGGAGGGTGCGGGGGGTGCTCGTCGGCGGCAATGGAGCGGGGGAGGGTGCGGCGGGTTGTGGGCCGCGCTGGAGCTAGCGGGGGAGGGTGCGGGTGGAATCGAGATCGAGATGGAGGGTGTGGGGGGTGCTCGTCGGCGGCGGTGGAGTGGGGGAGGGTGCGGTGGGTCGTCGGCGGCGGTGGAGCTAGCGGGGGGGGGGGGGGGGTGCGGGTGGAATCGAGACCGAGATGCAGTAGTAGAAAACAGGGCTATGGTCCAGGCCGGCTCAGCCCATTAGTCCCGGTTCAGTCTAGAACCGGGACCAATGTGGGCATTGGTCCCGGTTCGTGAGCCCAGGGGGCCGGCCGGGCCACGTGGGCCATTGGTCCCGGTTCGTCTGGACCTTTTGGTCCCGGTTGGTGGGATGAACCGGGACCAATGGGCCTAGCTCCTGGCCCACCACCATTGGTCCCGGTTGGTGTCTTGAACCGGGACCAAAGGCTTCCCTTTAGTCCCGGTTCACGTCATCAACCGGGACCAATGAGGTGCCTATATATACCCCCTCGCGCAAGAGCAGAGCACAGTGCTCTGTTTTTTCTGGCCGAGGGGGAGAGGGCTTTGTGGTGCTCTAGCTCACCTCCTATGCACATGAGGTGTTCGATGGAATGCCCGAGCCACACTACTTAAGCTTTCTCCTCTCGAAGCTCGACCTCCAAGCTCCATTTTCCTCAAGATTTGTCTAGATTTAGCGGTCCGTCACGCCCCGTCCCCGTCTTCACCGTCGTCGATCACCCGCGCCGATCTCATCACCGACACCACCGTGGTGAGCCTCTTGTTCTTATCTTCTTTCTGAAAGGAAAAATATTCTTACTTGTATGTTTAGATAGATACTTGTATCATTTTCTTATATTTATTATTGCATCTTATATAGTGCGATGGTTTTGGTATCTGCCCCCGTCGGCCCTCGTCCTGTCTATGATTCGGATTTGGTATGTATATTATCTTTATAACTATTGGTTCATTTATTGTTTATGAAAATTATGCCGACCAACGTGACATAGATTTTATTTATCTAGGATGTGTGTGAATCGGAAATGCCAACCGACCCTATTGTCAAGAGGTTAAATTTAGTTGAAGAAGAAAACAATTTGTTGAAGGAAAAAATAAAAAAAATTGAGGAGGAGAAGATGATATTGGAGTTGCATGTTGCGGATGTCGTCGATGATCACAAGATCAAGATGGATGCAATGCGCTTGAAGATTAGAAAGATTAGAAAATATGCCATTCATACCGAGGCTTGGTATCATTATGCCATTGGATCAATTGTTACCTTGGTTGTGATTATGATCGCATTTGTTTTCGCATTCAAATGTTTTACATAGTTTCAATGTATGGTTTAATTAATTAGATGCTCTGGAGAGCTATATGTTGTTAGATGAGAACTATGTATGCACTTTGGTTTTAATGTGATGATGAACTTCTATTAATTTGGACACTTAATTATATATAATGCACGCAGATGAACCGGCAATGGATGTACGGTGACAGACACACCCGCGAGTACATTAAGGGCGTGCATGAGTTTCTTGATGCGGCTGAGGCAAACAAGCAGAATGGTTTTATGTGTTGTCCATGCACTGAATGTGGGAATACGAGGTCTTACTCGAACTGGAAAATCCTTCACTCCCACCTGCTTTACAAGGGTTTCATGCTACACTATAATGTTTGGACGAGGCACGGAGAAATAGGGGTTATGATGGAAGACGGCGAAGAAGAAGAGTACGATGACAACTATGTGCCCCCTAAATACGGTGATGCTGCAACGGGGGGAGCTGGTGAAGATCAAGAGGAACCAGATGATGTGCCCAATGATGCTGCCACGGGTGAAGCTGCTGAAGATCAGGAGGAACCAGACGATGTGCCCGATGATGATGATCTCCACCGGGTCATTGTCGATGCAAGGACGCAATGCATTAGTCAAAAGGAGAAGCTGAAGTTCGATCGCATGTTAGAGGATCACAAAAAAGGGTTATACCCCAATTGCGAAGATGGCAACACAAAGCTCGGTACCGTACTGGAATTGCTGCAGCGGAAGGCAGAGAATGCTGTGGCTGACAAAGGATTTGAGAAGCTACTGAAAATATTGAAGAAGAAGCTTCCAAAGGATAACGAATTGCCTGATAGTACATACGCAGCAAAGAAGGTCGTATGCCCTCTAGGATTGGAGGTGGAGAAGATACATGCATGCCCGAATGACTGCATCCTCTACCGCGGTGCATACAAGGAACTGAACGCATGCCCGGTATGCGGTGCGTTGCGGTATAAGATCAGACGAGATGACCCTGGTGATGTTGACAGCGAGCCCCTCAGGAAGAGGGTTCCTGCGAAGGTGATGTGGTATGCTCCTATAATACCACGGTTGAAACGTCTGTTCAGAAACGAAGAGCATGCCAAGTTGATGCGATGGCACAGTGAGAACCGAAAGAAAGATGGGAAGTTGAGAGCACCCGCTGACGGGTCGTAGTGGAGAAAAATCGAGAGAAAGTACTGGGATGAGTTTGCAAAGGACCCAAGGAATGTATGGTTTGCTTTAAGCGCGGATGGCATTAATCCTTTCGGGGAGCAGAGCAGCAATCACAGCACCTGGCCCGTGACTCTATGTATGTATAACCTTCCTCCTTGGATGTGCATGAAGCGGAAGTTCATTATGATGCCAGTTCTTATCCAAGGCCCTAAGCAACCCGGCAACGAAATTGATGTGTACCTAAGGCCATTAGTTGAAGAACTTTTACAGCTGTGGAATGGAAACGGTGTACGTACATGGGATGAGCACAGACAGGAGGAATTTAACCTTAAGGCGTTGCTGTTCGTGACCATCAACGATTGGCCCGCTCTCAGTAACCTTTCAGGACAGACAAACAAAGGATACCACGCATGCACGCACTGTTTAGATGACATTGAAAGTATATACCTGGACAAATGCAGGAAGAATGTGTACCTGGGCCATCGTCGATTTCTTCCGACCAACCATCAATGTCGAAAGAAAGGCAAGCATTTCAAAGGCGAGGCAGATCACCGGAAGAAGCCCGCCATGCGCACCAGTGATCACGTGCTTGCTATGGTCAATGATTTACACTACGTAATCTTTGGAAAGTGTCCCGGTGGACTAGCTGTTCCGAATGACGCTGAGGGACACACACCCATGTGGAAGAGGAAATCTATATTTTGGGACCTACCCTACTGGAAAGACCTAGAGGTCCGCTCCTCAATCGACGTGATGCACGTGACGAAGAACCTTTGCGTGAACCTGCTAGGCTTCTTGGGCGTGTATGGGAAGACAAAAGATACACCTGAGGCACGAGAGGACCTGCAACATTTGCACGAAAAAGACGGCATGCCTCCGAAGAAGTATAAAGGTCCTCCCAGCTACGCTCTTACGAAAGAAGAGAAAGAAATCTTCTTTGAATGCCTGCTTAGTATGAAGGTCACGACTGGCTTCTCGTCGAATATAAAGGGAATAATAAATATGCCAGAGAAAAAGTTTTAGAACCTAAAGTCTCATGACTACCACGTGATTATGACGCAACTGCTTCCGGTTGCATTGAGGGGGCTTCTACCGGAAAACGTCCGATTAGCCATTGTGAAGCTATGTGCATTCCTCAATGCAATCTCTCAGAAGGTGATTGATCCAGAAATCGTACCAAGGCTAAGGAGTGATGTGGCGCAATGTCTTGTCAGTTTCGAGCTGGTGTTCCCACCATCCTTCTTCAATATCATGACGCACGTCCTAGTTCATCTAGTCGACGAGATTGTCATCCTGGGCCCGTATTTCTACACAATATGTTCCCCTTTGAGAGGTTCATGGGAGTCCAAAAGAAATATGTCCGTAACCGCGCTAGGCCAGAAGGAAGCATCTCCATGGGCCATCAAACAGAGGATGTTATCGGGTTTTGTGTTGACTTCATTCCTGGCCTTAACAAGATAGGTCTCCCTAAATCACGGTATGAGGGGAGACTGACTGGAAAAGGCACTCTTGGAAGAGACTCAATAATATGCAGGGACGGATATTCTTGGTCTCAAGAACACTACACAGTTCTATAGAACTCTACCTTGGTGACCCCGTATGTCGATGAACACAAGAACAGTCTGCGCTCCAAACACCCGGAGCAGTGCGACGACTGGATTACATGTGAACACATCAGGACTTTCAGCAGTTGGTTGGAAACACATCTCAGAGGTGACAACACTGTTTGTGATGAGTTGTACTTGTTGTCCAGGGGACCATCTTTGACTGTATTGACTTACAAAGGATACGAGATAAATGGGAATACATTTTACACGATCGCTCAAGATCAAAAGAGCACCAACCAAAACGGCGGTGTCCACTTTGATGCAGCAACCGAGAGCAGAAAGGACACATATTATGGTTACATAGTGGACATATGGGAACTTGACTACGGACCTGATTTTAAGGTCCCTTTGTTTAAGTGCAAATGGGTCAATCTGTTAGGCGGCGTAGTACAGGTAGACCCACAGTACGGAATGACAACAGTGGATCTGAAAAATCTTGGGTACACTGACGAACCGTTCATCCTAGCCAATGATGTGGCACAGGTTATCTATGTGAAGGACATGTCTACCAAACCGAGAAAAAGAAAAGATAAGGAAGCGAATACATCATACGATGAGCCAAAGCGCCACATAGTTCTTTCAGGAAAAAGGGACATCCTGGGAGTGGACGGCAAGACAGACATGTCTGAAGATTATGAAAAGTTGCATGAAATTCCTCCCTTCAATGTCAAGGCTGACCCAAGCATCCTGATAAACAATGAAGATTATCCATGGTTACGGCGCAATAAGCAAATGACACAAGCGAAGAAAAAGTGAAGACTTTCTCCCGCAACTATTATGATGATACCATGCCAAATTTGTAACAGACGAACATGCAACCATTGTCCGTTTTATACATGCACATGCTATGTGGGTGAAATTATGATACCATGCCAACTTTCAACCTTTTCAGAGTTCATTTTGAAATGCTTTCCAATTTCAGAGTCATTTAGCTCAAATAATGAATTAATAGCAAACAGAATGAACTACAAAACTTTTATGAAAATAAAAACAATCAATTAAAATATTATGTTATGATCAACTAAAATAAAACTATAATATTCTTTAGTAGCAAAAAGAATATAATTTTTGTGACCTAAAATCAAACTATAAGTATTTAATTGTAAGTATAAATAAAAAATAAATAGAAAAGAAGAAAAAAATTCTATTTTTATAGTAAAGTTATTCATAAACTAGTGATTCACACAAATTTTATAAAATTCAAATTTAAACTATTCAAAATTTTAAAACTAATGGCACTAATAGAAAGTTTATAATTTTTGTGACCTAAAATCAAAAAGAAATCACTAAAAAACTATAAGTATTTAGTTGTAAGTATAAATAAAAAATAAATAGAAAAAAAATTCTATTTTTATAGTAAAGTTATTCATAAACTAGTGATTCACACAAATTTTTAAAAATTCAAATTTAAACTATTCAAAATTTAAACTAATGGCACTAACAGAAAGTTTATAATTTTTGTGACCTAAAAGCAAAAAGAAATCACTAAAAAACTGTAAGTATTTAGTTTTAAGTAGAAATAAAAAAATTAAAAACCAAAAAAATGTAGAAATAAAAAAGAAAAAACCAAAAAAATGCCACCTACTGGGCCTCCACGGCCTGAATACGACTAGAAACCCTACATGGGCCAGGATTCAAACCCGCAGAGGCCCAATAGGACCACAGGCAGTAAGAAGTTTAGGCCCGAAAGCCTGCATTAGAGAGGAGCTCGAATGGGGAGGCACAGCAGCGCTTATAAACAAGTGCCGACGCCCTTCAGCTAGCGATATGGGACTAAACTTCAGCTAGCGATGCAGCACAAGGCCATTGGTCCCGGTTGGTGGCACCAACTGGGACTAAAGGGGGCATTGGTCACGGTTCGTGGCACCAACCGTGACCATTGCCCCCCTTTAGTCCCGGTTGGTGCCACCAACCTGGACCAATGGCCTTCGCTTCCCGCCCTTTCGGCTGCCGAAAATTGGCCTTTGGTCCCGGTTCGTCGCACCAATCGGGACTAAAGGGGGGCATAATGAAACCGAGGGCCCGAGGTCTGTGAGTAAAATCGGCAGGTTACGCATGTAATTTGGGAGACCAGTGTATATTTTACGAGCACTGCTATATGGACGACATTACCAGACAATACATGCACGACGTGCGTGTCATGCCATCCATGGCAAAGGCTGAAACAGTAGCTAACATCTGGATTAGCAATCGTCCGAGTGTCGTTCAGCATTTTTATCATGTGTGAAGTACTACCGATATTTTACTAGTCGAAATTGACCAACCAAGTGCCTTCGCCCGAGACCATCTGCTTTAATTAACAAGTGTCAGTTTTACAAGCGGTTTTGGTTGGAAAATGACGATCCAATCACGGCCTAATATCATCAGTTGGTTGGAAGATCATATGGTTTCACGTCTAACCTACCCGACTTGTCGTATATGCTATGAATGAAACATCAGACGATGAACTTCTTAATCACGGAAACAACAGAAGAGGATGATCTTCTTAACAAGCAAATCACTGGCATTAGATCGACATGCAAAACAATACGAAGCATTATTTTGAGGAGGCACGGTGAACAGCTCGTGATGCCGCATGCCACAACATTCCAAGCTCAACTTTGCAATCAAACACAAGGCCTGGCATTACATAGACAATATTCAGAACAAACTTTTAACACAGGAATATCTCAGTAGAGTAACTATTTACTTCTAAACTGAACACATGAATAGGAAAAAACACTCGACGCTGCTCACAGCAAGGGCGTCCCACTCAAAAATATCAAATGCATGTCTTCTGGCTAACATCAATGAGAAAATTTTGACAAGATTTTCCAATTCCAATATATTAAACTAACGTCTTCTTGCTAACATCAATGATTAAACTTCGACAAGCTTTTCTCATTCAAAATATGTAATGCATATGATCATGGAGTCCTGTCGTAGCTTCTTGTACTTGTTTGGGCACTTTTTGCCCAGGCACTCCACGTGTTGTTAAATTGCCAATGGTCTCTGCAGACTAGTCATGTCACCGGTGTCTGTAAAGCTTCTCGGTCATTCCTTCTGTAATGTAGCGCAAACAGTGACTGCTTCATTCTGCAAAGTGGAACGACCAACTAGACCCAGTAATGCAGCAATTTGCCTTACACATTGGCTCCTCTTGTGCAGTTCAACTAAAATCGAAGTCGGAATAAAACCGAGCTTTAATTTTGATATCCCTGTAAGCAACAATAGGTATAAGGGAAACAATTACTGAGAAATAACTGTTGATGACTTGTACTCCCAGAACAAAATCATCTACTGATCTATTTTATCTTAATGGGAAACAAAGCAGGAGAGTAGCAATTCTCCACTAGTGTGATTCATTCATATTGACTGAGACATTATCTTAACAATGCCTTGTTTCAACATGTATAAAGAACGACAAAGCAGAAAAGTACTATTCCTAAAACAATGCAACTGATTCATTTTAACAGAGACATTATCTTAACAATACCTTGGTTAAACATGTAGAAAGAATTACAAAGCAGGATAGTACCATTCCTAACAAGTGTTGCAGTTTTGAACTAAGATTCAGTAGTTAATTAATTCTGAGAGTGGCATTGCTTAATTTTACCGGAGGCATTAGATTAACGAAAAGCATAAACAGTTCCAGGGGAGAGTGGGTGCAACAACAGTATGTGCTTCCATCTACTTATAAAGGGGGTGATGCAGAGTTTGTTGTAACAAAGCAACAAGCATCATGTCTGGGTTGGTCCCATTTTTGTTCACTACTTAATGGGAAAAGACAGCAATACAATAGCCTCAATTCAACATTTACTTAAAATAGTACCAATACAAGTAGCACAACATCTCAAAGCACACTGCACAATCATGTGGATGAAGGCCTGTACTGACCTTTCATGAGACGGACAAGATAAAATACGAATCTGCCAACACGAATAGGAAATCCAATCTCGTTTTGTGCAGTTGCACTAAAATTAAGCAAAGTGTTTCGCGTAGCGAAGCAAAATGTCGCAATAGCAACAAGTTGAATAGATATCCCTGTTTAAACAAATGCAAAAAAGGAATCAATTACTGGCTAATAAAGGAGGATGAAACATGCGGCCACAAAAATGGTAATCCCGCCAATCCCTAACAAGTGTTGCAGTTTTGAAATAAGATTCAGTAGTTAATTCTGAGAGTGGCATCAATTACTGGCTTATAAAGGGTGTGATGCTGAATTTTTTGTAACAAAGAAATAAGCATCATGTCTGGGTTGGTCCCATTTTTGTTCACTACTTAATGGGAAAAGACAGCAATACAATAGCTTCAATTCAACATTTATTTAAAATAGTACCAAAACAAGTAGCACAACATCTCAAAGCACAATGCACATCATGTGGTTGAGACCAAGATTTGAAACAACTCGCCACGAAGACTGGAAACTAATCTCGATCTCCTTTTGTGCAGTTCCACCAAAATTAAGCAAAGTCACCGGTGTGACATTCAAGTTGAACTCACAAAACACTCTTAAAACATAAGTGTTTCGAGTAGCGAAGCAAAATGTCGCAATAGCCACAAGTTGAATCGATACCCCTGTTTTAACAGAGGCAAAAAAGAAAACAATTACTTGCCGATAAAGGAGGATGAAACAAACGATGATAGAAAGAAGCATCTAACTTATCTTGGATGGAAAACAAAGTAGGATAGTAGCATTTCTAAAACGGTTGCATTGATTCATATTAACAGAGACATTCTCTTGAAACAACATTCGTTGAAAAATGTAATTTACTTTTAACAGTGGCATTGCTTCAATTTTCTGGCGGCATTCTTAGATTAACAATAGCAAAATAGTTGTATGGGACATGCCAGCACCATGTGCGTCCACACGTATAAATGCGTGATGCAGAGTATGTAGCCAAGAAGCATATATGCGCTGGTCCCATATTTGTTCTCTTTGAACCTTCTTCCTATGTGAGGGCAGCAAATCTAGTCCTGCACAAACTACTCGACCCCCTAGTTTCTTTCCCTTTTCAACAAAGAGACCGGTTCCTTATAGATGTGTGTACTGGGTTACCCCATTTTCCCTTTTTGACCTACAAAGCGGCTGGATAGCCAGTCTATACTACTTTTCGCCCCTCCTTTCCTCATTGAACCACGTCCTAGATTCTTGCTCCAGCCCACCGCACCCTTCTTTCCTCCTTGAACCAAGACCTAGATTCGACTACGAATCAAAAAAGATCCACATGCAGCTAGAGCAACGACGGTTTCAAAGAAACTTATACCATAGTGTCATCGAGATGTGGCAAGGCGTGCGGCGGGAGGCCGGATATGCCCACACTATGTACGACAGCGAGGAAGAAGGGGCCGGTGGCCCTCCTGCACAGGCGCTAGGTGAAAAAGAATAGTGCAGCCGGTAGTGGATTGCCTCCCTCGCCGATGGCGATAGAGTGAACGCTGCACCTCCTCCCCTTCCCGGTGTGACGGGATACGGACGCCTCCTTCACCAGCTGTGAGGGGGGAGAGAGAGACAAGAGGCCAACGCAGTCTTGTTTAGATCTGGTGAAGAGAGGGTGAGAGACTGTGAATATAGCAAACCCTAGCAAATGAACGCTGAGCCTCCAGCGTGTAACATATATGTAGTGCGGCGAGCGTGTGGAGAGTGCAAACCCTAGCAAACAAGCGCTGAGGCTCCCGCTTATATATATACTACTGTAGTACGGACTGAGCTCCGGTGCCTTCACTGCACCTGCCTTTGCCTCTATGACAGGTGAGCCAGCCACATTTTGGGCCCACCTGTCATAAATCCAAAGGCAGGTGCACTAAGTCAATGAAGCTGCGTCCATATAGTACTCTCGTGTATACGACTAATATATAGTGGAGTGGTTTTCTTATTCCCTCTATAACAATCGTTTTAAATTGTGTAAGTACGAAACAAAACTCTTTATTTAATGTACAGTGAAGAAAACTAGTACTACTTCCGATGAACTAATGATCCATGCCCACGCGTCCTGGTCGCACTTCCTGTCCTTCACGTGTGGTACACTACCCTCCCTTAAGTGAACAACCACACATGTGCCAAATTATCGGAAACGTGTGAGAGTGTGTACAAATAAAGAATTTTAATTTCAATTATCGGAAAGGTTTGAGAGTATTACAAAGTTTGACTTCAGTCAAATCTAATATGCGGGGTAAATAAAAATGGAGGGCTACTACGTCCATCCAGGTTTTTAGTCCACACCATTTTTTAAATCAAAGTTAATAGCTGGACAAATAGAACTACGGAGGAGCTATAGACAAAGTTGTGAGAAGGCTTAGAAATCAATACAAAACTTACGCTCTTAGTACCAACGTCGATCCTTCTTCGAGGAAACATTTGGTTCATAGCCAATTGTGTGATAAAATTGCACCAACGTGAAAGACGACTGCGTCTCCAATGCAACCAAGGTGAACTGATGAAGGATATCATCTTTGTGCATAACAAGCAAAGAGCACTGATGAAAGACAGCTTGTTTTTCATTGAAAATAGATCAGCTTCACCAGCCGACGCAACCATGAGGCACAACCATGAGCATTGATAGGTCATCGTGGTGATGCATCATCCTTTTGGCATAAAGTTTGGGTGAGGAACCTATGACGTTCGACAAATCCTCACCGTGGTCTGTTTCTTCTCAGTAATCAAGCTCGAGGAAGGAAGAACCACGTGGCAGAGGACAGTGAGGCAGAACAACAATGGCCATCCAATTTTGTGCAGTTCCACTAAAATTGAGGAAGACATGCCCGGGTATGGAGACACGCATCGCTGTTTCCAAAAATATAAAAAAGGGTTAGCAACGGCATCTCAATTGTCAATAAGAATTAATGAAAAGTACACCAACAAACAGAAGCATCACAATTATCTTGATGGGAACTAAACCAGGATACCCGAGAAAAAAAGCATTTATTCATTTAACCAGTGATAGTACTACCACCATATAGACAATGACCGCACAACCACCATATACTTTTTGTCGAAACAGCATGTATACCTCCACCGAGGCATAAATCAGGACAACTTTTCGACTGGCATTTCCTCTATAATAGTACTAGTAGGTGATGTTGGACCAGCCGACGAACCCTAGCTACTATGCATGGGGAGTTGGGGAGTAGTCGCATAGAAGAAAACCCGCACGCAGCGACCTGGGGAGCTGGAATAGTACAAGAAGTTATACCTCAGGTGGGCGAGATGTCGTTTAGGCGGGCGTGCTGGATTTGCCCACACGGCGGCAGCGAACAAGGGCGCGGAGGACGGTGCGCATCGGCTTCCTCCGTCGCCAACAGCAACAATGTCAACGCTGCACCTCCTGACCTCCTACAGCGGACGGGATTCGGCCGGATCTGTGACCACCGGTGAGGAGAGAGATAGAGTGGACACTGTCATCTTGTTTTGATATGGAGAGGGTGAGAGAGGGAGACGCGAGAAACTCTATCAAACAAGAGGCTATAATGGAGTAAAAAATCTCTCCATAGAAGTGGTTTTAAATAGAATACGCGTGTTCCCGGAAAAAAAGAAATGAAAACTGACGGATAATTTTTCAAGGGACTGTCTAGGACACATCTAGATGTGACATAGTTATGTCACATCTAAGTTGATGTCCACTCTGTTTGTCGTCTATTTTTTTTCCTAGTTTTTTTGTTTCTTGTTGCTACATTATATACTTGTGGGAGCTTAGATGTGATATCCTTAAATAACATCTAGATGTTAATTAGACAAACTGATTTTCTAATGTACCAAGAAAGAAAACTCGATCAAAAACACGCCCCTGCTTCCAGGTCGCGAGAGTCGTCGCGCACACACACATAGACATAGACATGCATATCTGTGTTTACGTAAAATTCCATTTCCATCTCCATCTCCAATCATATTTATCCAACTGGCACATTATTTACGTTGCTAATTATATACGCAGCAATATTAACGTACAACATCTCTTGTTTGTGCACGTCCGGACCGCTACCACGGCCGGTCCTGACCAACCCTAACCCACTTCATCACCCGCGCGTGCTTCCCGCCTGAAACGGTTAGTGCCGCACTCATGCCAGCCAGAGCGGACACGACCTCTCACTGGCGCCGGCATTGAAGCGGCGAGCCGGCCGAGAGCGTCGCCCGCGCCGCTTCTGGGTGCACGCGGCTGCTCCGCGTTCAAAGGTCGCAAGAGCCGGCTACAACATGCATTTTAAAAGTTTGTGGGAGTCCGTGCTATAGCTAGCTGTCCTCCCCCAACTCGTCAATCTCTGCCAGTAGTGCTAGTACTCCATGGCGTGATCCATCGACAAGCAGGCGGGAAAGTTATCGTATACTTGGTTTGCGGTGAGTGGCATGCCGAGCGACCGTGTGGGGTCGAGCCGCGGAGGAGGGTGAGACATGAACACGACAGACGTGATTTAAACGTTGGTATTGCTCGATGGCGCGATCCAACGAAACGAAATGTTGGTTTCTCTCCATTTCCATTTTTTCTCTGGAAAAACGGAAACTTTCCAATCCATTTTCATTCCTATTCCATGGTTGCCCCGTTACAATATTCCATCAAATACAAAGGAAAACTAACACGCATGCTGATGCATCTCAATGATTCACAGATCATAGCCAATATTTAAATCACAACTAAAGAAAAAAGTTGTGAGAGCGTGTACGAAAGAAAAACTACTGATGGGGTCACTACGACTTAAACTCTAAACCCTAAACATGATTTAATTTCCTGGCCAGGTAGAACCTGTTGAAGGAAAGACGGCTGGCACCCTCGGATCATACGATGCTTTTGTGCAGTTCCACTAAAATCGACCTGAGCATCCCTGATGGAAAATATATTGAAGAAGTGTGATTAGAATAATAGTACTGGCACTAGTTCATGAGACACAAACTCATCACAAGTAGAAGCCGGTAGAAGTAGAGAAAGACGATCGACATGGAGATGGAGCTACGGCAGTGGAGCAAGCTGGCTCCAAAAGGAAGATGGACTACCTAGGACGTCGGGCTGTAGCTAGAAGGGCGGTTGGGACGCGACATCGGCCCATACAGCGGTGACCCCCGATTGGGACGCACCGACTGTGGGTGTTCTCCCTCGCTGATGTTGACTGCGTCTACGCAGAACATTGTTCCCTTCCCCCAGCCGTGGGATCAGGCCCGTCATTCTATGCTTGTGAAGCGAGCAACCTAAGCAAGCATGCTTGTAGCTTAGGCTCCTGCTAGTGTATATATAGTGGTTTTCTTTTTCTCTCCATATCAACCATTTTATATTGCGTACGTGTCATTCAAGTGTGAAATTATGGTTTCTTCTTTCGACTAACTTACTGTGTGATTTGACTACTCCTTAGTGGCCCCTACAGGTACTCCCCCTACGTGTATGCAACAGTCACACGTACACATGGACGCAAAAAGGCGCGCGACGCCCTAATGCATGCATGTCCGAGCACACGACGGAACACACACGGTCATGCTCAAGTGCTCAACCTACACGTGCATGCACACACATACTCAGTCAGGGTGAGCTAGTGACCGTATAAACACCGAAAAATATATATATCGAGTGCAATGAGCATATTATGAAGTCCACTGACCATATTTTTACAAATATACAGTGACAGACAGTGTATTTATCTCGTTTGAAATTAAGCCATATTAACCGGAGAGGAGGCAGTATGGAGTAGCATTACTTTGCTGTGTCCCGTCAACTTGCCGAACGAGGAGAAGGTTGGAGGACGGGAGAAGCTTGCGCACGGTGGCTCGCAGGACAAGGAGAAACTTTTGACTAATGCAAGCTCTGCCTTGCTCAGGCGATGGACGTGCAACAGTTAATTCGGTGTTAGATTGCCAGAAGCATACACTATACTACTAGTGCTATTATTGTTCGACTTCCTGAATAGGCGAATAGCCAAGCGCAAAGTTTACTAGTACTACTACTATAGTCTATAAAGGTACATACTATACTAGTACTAGGAACCGGATGGAGGAGCGTCTGCACTCTTATTATAATTTTAAAATGTGATAAAGCAATCTTCAACACATTTGCTTCTCTTTGAGGGTTCTCGAATGTGATAATGGAAGTTGATTGCATGGAACACTCGCCACAATTCTCGCTTAATTCTGGCTCATATCCTGTTACAAATAGTAGCGCTCGGTAACATTTCTCTTTTTTTGTTATTCAGCATGTAAACAGGTCAGCAAACCTTGCGGCGCATCTTCGTGCGAACCGTGCTTGCTACACTTTGAATGTGGCACTACTAGGAAAAGGCCTACTAATGGCGCACCAGTTTTGCCTACTAATGGCGCACTACTGGTGCGCCATTAGTATCACGCCACTAGTATTTCTTACTAATGGCGCACCACTGGTGCGCCATTAGTATATGGTATACTAATGGCGCACCACACAGTGCGCCATTAGTATAGAACACCATGCTCCATTAGTATGCCTCCAAGGGGGCCATATTTAACCATGTGCTTTGGCATACTAATGGCCACTGTTGGGTGATGCACCATTAGTATACTTTGGCATACTAATGGCGCACTCTGTAGTGATGCGCCATTAGTATGAATATTAGGAATTTTTTACTTTTCTGATTTTTGCACAGGTTACAAAATATATTATTTGACAGAATATAGACAGCAGCACACAGCAACAGCAAATTCATCGAATACAATAGAAGATTAGTCTCCGAATACAATTCATCATATTAGTCTACGAATTCAAAAGATCGAACAATGATAAAACATTACATGTCTCGAGACCGCGAGTATCGAGTTTGTCTTCACACTACAAGTCGATATCGATCATCTAAACTACCATCACATAGAAGAGAGCTGCGGTCATCACGATGAGCATCGTCGCGATGAAACTAGTCTTCATCCGGTTCCTCCAACGCTCCCTTCTCTCTCCCGCTAGATAGCGGGCGTATCTAGATTCTGCCTCTGCCCTAGTGGTGTACCCTTTATAACTGTTATCGCTGAAACGGTGAACCTGTCTCCGACACTCCTCCCAGTCGTCGTAGACTCCGGTAACCTTACCCTTGTACACGACATACAACGGCATCTCTATGCACAAGCCAAACAATAGACAATACATACATAAGCAATATATAAGTATGCAACAAAAGGATCGGAAGAGAAAAGCAAGACATTAATAGCATGATTCATGGTCCTACTAATAAATAGCATCGATTACATCTAAGTTGAACGACTGTCCAAACCAAAGAGACATACAATTCATTAAAGTTCAATTACAACATGAGCTAATCAATGTTTTAGAACTACACATCACTACTTTTGACTCGACTCATGGGACAGGAGCGTGGATGAAGCCGCCGTCTGTCGTGATGGTCATGAAATAGCGGGCGTTGTCAGCCTGCATTTGTAGTGTTCCGTCTATCTCACTGTTGGACGGTTGATATCTGAGGAAGAACTGCCCCGAGGTATGAAGGACATCTTGATGGATGATGTCCGCAAACTCCGACTGGATGCGAAAGAATTCTTGTCTGATGTCCGCGTCCTGGATTGCTGACAAGCTCACGGCCCAATCTTTGAGATTTTCTGGTAGCAGAAAGTGATGAAGGCCCCTTACGATCGCCCGCATGTGATGGAGGGCGTAGTAGGCATCCTTCTGACCGCCAGGCGGCTTCTTGACGCAGAAGAACGTCGTATTGTGGGCGAACACGTGCTTGACGTACTTACGAACGGCCCTGGTGAAGGTGCCTCCAAATTTGGCGTAGCCGGGGAGAACATCATCAAGAACTTTCTTGATATTTGTGTAGTCTATCTTGGAGTCATGGTTCGGGTCGAAATACGTGGCCATGGAATATTTCGGGCTTAATAGGACGAGTGTGCAATGTCTGTCACTGCACAGAAAATGGAATGTTAGAAAAAAAAGAACGATCGAAATCTAAGAAATCATATGTTACGGGGCGGTTAAGGGATGACTTACTCGGGAAAGTAAGCCACAAGGAAGTTATCCTTATCTGGGTTTGCCAGAATGACGCCTTCGAGGTGTGAACTCGCAACTTGGCGGTCCCCAGCGCTGCTCAAGAGCTTGGCACGCATGTAGAAGGGGTCGACTATCATGATGTCGGGGGGTCTTGTCTCTAATGATCCGCATCTCCATACTCAGCGAAAACAGCCGAACGAAGGTGTAGCGCATCAGATGAAGGTTAAACATAGCAAAGATGTCATCAAACTGCAGGACGATCGTACCCCCGATGTCGCCATCCAGAAAGCCCTTGCCGTCTGGCACCTTGGCCACGAAAACCGGGTATGCCACATCATTCTCTCTGAGATGCTGCTTCTCCAAAGAAAGAACACTGTCGTGCAGACTCCGCATAGCACCGGTTGCAGCATTGAGCATATTTGTCGGTAGCATCGCCCTACCCGCCACATGCACCCTCCTCGAGATATCCTTAAGTGAAGGTGGCCCGTCCTGAGCATGGATCGTACTCGGTGCCGGCAGGCTCGCACTGGCGCCCTTTTTAGTCTTCCGTTTCCGGCTCTTCTTCTTGATCTGCTGTAATGGGACCGAGTTCTGCTCACAGACCGCCTTCTTAAGCGTGTTGGGGCTGATAATATTTCGCACCTCAGCTATCTGAGGCTCGGTGAAGGCGGCAGCTGGACGCGTCTCCTAAGATCTGAACGCCAGACGACGCCTGTTGCAACTTGGTTTCTCCGCCGTACCAGCTAGATCGCGGTCGTCTTGCTTGGGTTCTTGAGAAGGAGGCCTATAGAACTCGTCACCGTACCCATGTTCGGCAAAGTACTTATCGACGTTGGTAAATGTACCGTCATCGTTGTCATCGTCGTCCGGATCCTGTGCCATATGCATGTCCGGATCCTGTGCCATAGGGATGTCCGGCATGTCCGGTAGCGTTGCGGCGTTCTTGCCATGGCTTGGCGCTGACACGACTGGCGGTCTTGTCTATGGGGTGGTGTCCCCCGCCCCCAAACGAATCTGGATCTTCGGCCAAAGTAGGGGCCAGCTTACGCAAGCGCTGAGGGTCATCTCATCTTCTTCGTCGGCCCCAGCGGGTTGAATCAGAGGTAACAGCTCGTCGCAGCCTGGCAGCACCAAAACCACTTCAACCCTATACACTGTGGTTGGCATCGGATTACCGTGGAACACGGGGTTGCCCGGTTGAACGATTCTGCCCTTAGCGACATCGACCAACTCGCCGCCCACGAAGTGCAGGAGAGTGCAAGGAACGTCGGCGGCACCCTGCAAAAACATGTAGGGCATCAGGGATGCCCAGTCAAAGGCAAGGAGATGAAGTCATCGGCCGAGAGGCTTAGTTACCGTGATGCCGTCGAGCTCGGCTAATGTCGAGGCACCGCCAATGGCGGGCGTGCAACTGACGGAGGGGCCGCTTGCTGGCGAGGTGCCGGACGGCGTACACCCAGGTGCATTAAGCTCCAATGCCCGTGCCGGCACCAAAGACATGAATACCGCCTCCGCCGGAGACACCAATGGCGCCGCCTGCGCGCTGTGCGAGTTGCTGGCCGTGAAGCTGGGAACCGGGGAGGCCCCTGTTGGCCGCCCGCAATCCACATCGTCAGCCCATGAATCAACGTAGGCACCATGGCATTGAGCTTCGTTCCTAGTTGTTGTTCGACTTGCTCTTGGACAAGCTCCGGAATCCACGCCACTTGTGCCTTGAGTGCTTCAACCTCGTCCGACTGGCTTTCCGAGCTGGTCTTTTTCTCCTTTCGCCCACCAACGGTATAGTATGATGATCATTTTGTGGACAAGCCTTTGCCGGCCACACGACCAGCTGACGTCGGCTTACTGAGCTTATCCTTGTTTTTCATTACGTTCAACGCCCTATTCAAAGGGGTGTCGAAACGGGAGCTCTGAGATGACCCCGTGCTACTGCTTTCTTTTTCCTGCGGAAGGAACGTGAACCATTTAGAAATATTGGGGATTAATTAGAATGCAACCATATGGAGCTAATTACGCATGGGTGTATTCCTTACCAGAACAAGCTCAAGCGCCTTGGTCTTCGGATCCGTGGTAAGGTCCTTTGTTACTGGGTCCTCCTTGTACCGGGCCCTGAGAAAGTTCCTGGTCTGCTTGTCATGATATTTCTCGAAGCGGGGCGGTAGGCCTTGCTCGGCACGCTCCACGCCTCCTTGTCCCATATAGGCTCCGCCACTCTGTAACCGCCGGGACCGAGTTGGTGGACTCCTAAGTTCAAATGCCGCATTTCTTTCCCCCACTGACTTGATTCGGAGGTTGCGGGGCTCTCGCACTTGATCTTGAACTCCTTGTAGTCATCTTCGCTCATCAAAGGATATTTCGCCTTGATCTTCTCATAACTATCACCTTTTTCAATCATTGCCTTCACCGTGCTTTTCCAAGTAGACAGGGCCATGCTCATCCTCGTGAGGGTGGCACCGTTCACTTTATTCCCTGAGAGGCGTGTGTTTGCAAACTCAGCTGGGAACTTGTATCATTCGTGCAGCTTCGTGAAGAGGAGGGTGCGCAAATTCCCTCGGTCCTTATGCCTTAGGTTCTCGGTGTTGATCGAGACGGTGCTCCGGAGAATGCACCCGAGCTGAACCGAGTACCTCTTGACTATGTGTTTGGGCGCCGTCGGATGCCCGTCGGAGTTCACTTCAGTAAATTCCCCCCTGATGGTGCCGAGCACGCTCGGGCACCGGTCCTTCCGTTACCTCTTCGGTTGGCTACCATCTGTGCGTGCGCCGCCATCATCAGTGGTGGCATCCGCGGCGCCATCATCAGTGGTGTCATCCCCGACACCACTAGGGGTTGTGTAGTCAGGATCGGTGTCTTCCGCGGTGTCCTCATAGCGGTGAGGTTCTTCCTACAACTCCTGAGATAGCTCCCAGAATTGCTTGCCGCCCGAACCGCCGGCCTCATCGTTGTGGGCCATGTTTCGCTCTAAATAGGAAAAAAGTTTGGTCAAAAAGTTGGTTATTGTCAAGGAACAAGATCATGGTCTCATCATTTAGGGTTTGTCGACACCGAGGCATCCTAAAAGCTAAGCTTTTATCATTTAGGGTTTGTCGATGCCGAGGCACCCTAAAAGCCTAAGCGTAAATCATTTAGGTTCTCATCGACACCAAGGCACCCTATAGAAGCCAAGTTAAGTTTTCATCATTTAGGGTTTATCGATGCCGAAGAACCCTAGGTTGGGCCTAATCACTTGGCACTAATCACTTGGCTATATTGCCACCTATGTTGGGTTTGTCATCTAGGGTTTATCGATGCTAAGGAGAATTCTAAGTTGGGCCTAATCACTTGGCTCTATTGCCACCTATGGTTTAATGCAGCAAGAATGGCGGGGCATATGGTCCTACATAACTAAGTACTAAGATACCCCGGCCCATGCATTAGTCGCAAGTACCCCATATGTCCTATTTTTAGCAAAGTCATGCTAAAATTCATGGAGAATTTCGGCATGACCTTTGCTGAAAATAGGACATATGGAGTACCCGAATTTGCCGGAACGGAAGTTAATCGACATTCCGGCAAACTCAAGGGCCTCTCGGGGTACCTGCAAATTCATCATGACACAATGGTCGGAGACAAAACCCAGCAAACTAGCAAGATGATCATCATCTTTGCAAGTCATTACTTGTCAAATACAGAAGAAGGAACAATTTATTTGTGACATAGTTGGCCCATACAGAAGAAGCAACACCCTGCACTAGCCTAAAAACAAGTGAAGTTTCACCCATATAAGAACAACTTTATAAAATCAGAGAAGTTGCTATGTTTTTTCTACTGCTAGGAAAAACACCACTCATTGGAAATGAAAATCTCAGTACCAGCATTTTGAACTTTGAAATGAAATACAGTAGTAGTATTAGTAGTATATGGAGTTGTATCTTGTCTAGTAATAGTATTAGTTGTATATGGAGTAGCAAGTTTTGCCTCAGAGACCGCAAAAGCTATGTTTTTCCTCAATTCAGATAGCTAAGTGGAAAACCACGTCAAGTTTTGTTTTAATACTCTATTTCTCAATGCATGCAATTGGTTTCATCTGGACTACATCATAGAACCACCAATAAAGGACACTGAAAAAATATATAGAGAAGCCTACGGTTCCTATCCTTGAGTAGCATGATTAGAGATGAGTAGATCTCCTAAAGGTGTCCTAAGCACCTGCTGTTACTCTTGGAAGCAATGCAAACATGTAAAAGTTATTACTATTGACAATACTACTCAAATATCCAACTATAAGGACACAAGGCATGATAATCCATCTAATCTAATGAAATCTGAACTCAACTTGATCATGGTTCATGCCCTCAGACACATCAGCACCTCAAGAATGCATTGACAAAAATGAAAAGGACCAAGACAATCACCACACAAGTGAAGAGAGAACTCGGGGCCTCTTTGACAAAAATGAAAAGGACCAATACAATGAAAAGGACCAGTGAGATGAAAAAACTAAGGTAAGGGAGGACATCAAAACGCAGAAGTGCATAACACAAGCTCACCGACATAGACACACATAACAGCCGCACAACAGCACAGACATTAAACATGTGCAGAGATCACAATCAACAAAGGTTTCCACCAGGTGTATTTCAGACTATTATTCCCATCCCAAGAAAGCATCGACTTCAGAATATCCCCTTTTCAAAGAATGTGTTCTGTGATGAAAGCACTAGCGAATCATGTTAAAGCTAACCCCTACTTTTGGCCCTCAACTATAACAACTTCATGCAGTACAGAGAAGTGTTGATGTAGGCATCAAATATTATAATGCCGCAGGGCAAGGTCTCAAGTTACATGATCAGTTGTGCTTGACTGAAAATTTTGACAGGAAAATTTTGACTGAAATTTTGACTAGAGTAACAAAGGCATAATAGTAGAAATTACAGGTGTAGATTGCTCTGTTCAACAAACTTCCTATCAGTCCAACAATGTTTCTGAATCTAAACTTTTTCAGTTAACAGAACCTAAACCTGACAATGTTCAGTTAACAGAAAGGGTTGAGGGGAACCGGTGTAGCTCACCGAGAGGAAGACAATGGCGAGCTCGTGCGGGGCGAGGTTGACGAGGTGACGCGGATCGACGGTGAGGCCGCGGTGGCCGGAGGTGGAAGAAGGCGCAGACGCCGTAGACGGTGGAGGCGTCGGTGTCGTAGAGGTGCCGGATACCTTGCCCTACAAGACAGAGAAGGGGCCGTCAGCCCTGGCGCAGGTGGGGGCAAGGGGAGGAGGAGGAGGAGGGGGAAGGGGAGGAGGAGGGTCGGGGGCGTACGGTGCTGCGTCGCAGCTCGGCGCCGACGGCGAGGAGGAAGGCTGAGACGTTGAGGGTCGGGGCGGCGGGGGTGGGGGCGCGGCGGCGGCTAGGGTGGAGTCCGGCAGGGGTGGGGGCACGGGGGTGGCGGGGCTGGGGGCGCGGGGGCGTGGGGGCGGCGGGGGTGGAGTCCGACGGGGGTCAGGGCGGCGGCGTCGTGGGTCGGGGCGGCGGCATCGTGGGTCGGGGCGGCGGCGTCGTGGGTCTGGCGAGGGAGAGAGGGACGAAAGGGGATCTGGCGAGGGAGAGGGAGGACTTAGCTATAGGGGGGAAGCTTCTAATGGCGCACCACCCGTCGGTGCACCATTAGAAATCTTTTTTTTAGATAGCAATGGCGCACCACCAGGCCGATGCGCCATTAGTATATTTTTATTTTTTAATAAATGAATATGAATATGAAACAGTAATATTTTTTATAAAAACAGTAATAATTGTTGTTTAACAACAATTGTAGTCTACAATTTATTATTATTATTTTTTAGAAAATGAATATGAATATGAAACAGTAATAATTTTTTATAAAAACAGTAATGATTTTTTTAAAAATATCATCAAATTTGTTATTTGAAAATATCATCGTCGGCGGCGATGGAGTGGGGGAGGGTGCGGGGGGTGCTCGTCGGCGGCAATGGAGCGGGGGAGGGTGCGGTGGGTTGTGGGCCGCGCTGGAGCTAGCGGGGGAGGGTGCGGGTGGAATCGAGATCGAGATGGAGGGTGCGGGGGGTGCTCGTCGGCGGCGGTGGAGTGGGGGAGGGTGCGGTGGGTCGTCGTCGGCGGTGGAGCTAGCGGGGGGGGGGGGGTGCGGGTGGAATCGAGACCGAGATGCAGTAGTAGAAAACAGGGCTATGGTCCAGGCCGGCTCAGCCCATTAGTCCCAGTTCAGTCTAGAACCGGGACCAATGTGGGCATTGGTCCCGGTTCGTGAGCCCAGGGTGCCGGCCGGGCCACGTGGGCCATTGGTCCCGGTTGGTGTCTTGAACCGGGACCAAAGGCTTCTCTTTAGTCCCGGTTCACGTCATCAACCGGGACCAATGAGGTGCCTATATATACCCCCTCGCGCAAGAGCAGAGCACAGTGCTCTGTTTTTTCTGGCCGAGGGGTAGAGGGCTTTGTGGTGCTCTAGCTCACCTCCTATGCACATGAGGTGTTCGATGGAATGCCCGAGCCACACTACTTAAGCTTTCTCCTCTCGAAGCTCGACCTCCAAGCTCCATTTTCCTCAAGATTTGTCCAGATTTAGCGGTCCGTCACGCCCCGTCCCCGTCTTCACCGTCGTCGATCACCCGCGCCGATCTCATCACCAACACCACCGTGGTGAGCCTCTTGTTCTTATCTTCTTTCTGAAAGGAAAAATATTCTTACTTGTATGTTTAGATAGATACTTGTATCATTTTCTTATATTTATTATTGCATCTTATATAGTGCGATGGTTTTGGTATCTGCCCCCGTCGGCCCTCGTCCTGTCTATGATTCGGATTTGGTATGTATATTATCTTTATAACTATTGGTTCATTTATTGTTTATGAAAATTATGCCGACCAACGTGACATAGATTTTATTTATCTAGGATGTGTGTGAATCGGAAATGCCAACCGACCCTATTGTCAAGAGGTTAAATTTAGTTGAAGAAGAAAACAATTTGTTGAAGGAAAAAATAAAAAAAATTGAGGAGGAGAAGATGATATTGGAGTTGCATGTTGCGGATGTCGTCGATGATCACAAGATCAAGATGGATGCAATGCGCTTGAAGATTAGAAAGATTAGAAAATATGCCATTCATACCGAGGCTTGGTATCATTATGCCGTTGGATCAATTGTTACCTTGGTTGTGATTATGATCGCATTTGTTTTCGCATTCAAATGTTTTACATAGTTTCAATGTATGGTTTAATTAATTAGATGCTCTGGAGAGCTATATGTTGTTAGATGAGAACTATGTATGCACTTTGGTTTTAATGTGATGATGAACTTCTATTAATTTGGACACTTAATTATATATAATGCACGCAGATGAACCGGCAATGGATGTACGGTGACAGACACACCCGCGAGTACATTAAGGGCGTGCATGAGTTTCTTGATGCGGCTGAGGCAAACAAGCAGAATGGTTTTATGTGTTGTCCATGCACTGAATGTGGGAATACGAGGTCTTACTCGAACTGGAAAATCCTTCACTCCCACCTGCTTTACAAGGGTTTCATGCCACACTATAATGTGTGGACGAGGCACGGAGAAATAGGGGTTATGATGGAAGACGGCGAAGAAGAAGAGTACGATGACAACTATGTGCCCCCTAAATACGGTGATGCTGCAACGGGGGGAGCTGGTGAAGATCAAGAGGAACCAGACGATGTGCCCAATGATGCTGCCACGGGTGAAGCTGCTGAAGATCAGGAGGAACCAGACGATGTGCCCGATGATGATGATCTCCGCCGGGTCATTGTCGATGCAAGGACGCAATGCATTAGTCAAAAGGAGAAGCTGAAGTTCGATCGCATGTTAGAGGATCACAAAAAAGGGTTATACCCCAATTGCGAAGATGGCAACACAAAGCTCGGTACCGTACTGGAATTGCTGCAGCGGAAGGCAGAGAATGCTGTGGCTGACAAAGGATTTGAGAAGCTACTGAAAATATTGAAGAAGAAGCTTCCAAAGGATAAGGAATTGCCTGATAGTACATACGCAGCAAAGAAGGTCGCATGCCAAGTTGATGCGATGGCACAGTGAGAACCGAAAGAAAGATGGGAAGTTGAGAGCACCCGCTGACGGGTCGCAGTGGAGAAAAATCGAGAGAAAGTACTGGGATGAGTTTGCAAAGGACCCAAGGAATGTATGGTTTGCTTTAAGCGCGGATGGCATTAATCCTTTCGGGGAGCAGAGCAGCAATCACAGCACCTGGCCCGTGACTCTATGTATGTATAACCTTCCTCCTTGGATGTGCATGAAGCGGAAGTTCATTATGATGCCAGTTCTTATCCAAGGCCCTAAGCAACCCGGCAACGAAATTGATGTGTACCTAAGGCCATTAGTTGAAGAACTTTTACAGCTGTGGAATGGAAACGGTGTACGTACATGGGATGAGCACAGACAGGAGGAATTTAACCTTAAGGCGTTGCTGTTCGTGACCATCAACGATTGGCCCGCTCTCAGTAACCTTTCAGGACAGACAAACAAAGGATACCACGCATGCACGCACTGTTTAGATGACACTGAAAGTATATACCTGGACAAATGCAGAAAGAATGTGTACCTGGGCCATCGTCAATTTCTTCCAACCAACCATCAATGTCGAAAGAAAGGCAAGCATTTCAAAGGCGAGGCAGATCACCGGAAGAAGCCCGCCATGCGCACCGGTGATCACGTGCTTGCTATGGTCAATGATTTACACTACGTAATCTTTGGAAAGTGTCCCGGTGGACTAGCTGTTCCGAATGACGCTGAGGGACACACACCCATGTGGAAGAAGAAATCTATATTTTGGGACCTACCCTACTGGAAAGACCTAGAGGTCCGCTCCTCAATCGACGTGATGCACGTGACGAAGAACCTTTGCGTGAACCTGCTAGGATTCTTGGGCGTGTATGGGAAGACAAAAGATACACCTGAGGCACGAGAGGACCTGCAACGTTTGCACGAAAAAGACGGCATGCCTCCGAAGAAGTATAAAGGTCCTCCCAGCTACGCTCTTACAAAAGAAGAGAAAGAAATCTTCTTTGAATGCCTGCTTAGTATGAAGGTCACGACTGGCTTCTCGTCGAATATAAAGGGAATAATAAATATGCCAGAGAAAAAGTTTTAGAACCTAAAGTCTCATGACTACCACGTGATTATGACGCAACTGCTTCCGGTTGCATTGAGGGGGCTTCTACCGGAAAACGTCCGATTAGCCATTGTGAAGCTATGTGCATTCCTCAATGCAATCTCTCAGAAGGTGATCGATCCAGAAATCATACCAAGGCTAAGGAGTGATGTGGCGCAATGTCTTGTCAGTTTCGAGCTGGTGTTCCCACCATCCTTCTTCAATATCATGACGCACGTCCTAGTTCATCTAGTCGACGAGATTGTCATCCTGGGCCCGTATTTCTACACAATATGTTCCCCTTTGAGAGGTTCATGGGAGTCCAAAAGAAATATGTCCGTAACCGCGCTAGGCCAGAAGGAAGCATCTCCATGGGCCATCAAACAGAGGATGTTATCGGGTTTTGTGTTGACTTCATTCCTGGCCTTAACAAGATAGGTCTCCCTAAATCGCGGTATGAGGGGAGACTGACTGGAAAAGGCACTCTTGGAAGAGACTCAATAATATGCAGGGACGGATATTCTTGGTCTCAAGCACACTACACAGTTCTATAGAACTCTACCTTGGTGACCCCGTATGTCGATGAACACAAGAACAGTCTACGCTCCAAACACCCGGAGCAGTGCGACGACTGGATTACATGTGAACACATCAGGACTTTCAGCAGTTGGTTGGAAACACATCTCAGAGGTGACAACACTGTTTGTGATGAGTTGTACTTGTTGTCCAGGGGACCATCTTTGACTGTATTGACTTACAAAGGATACGAGATAAATGGGAATACATTTTACACGATCGCTCAAGATCAAAAGAGCACCAACCAAAACAGCGGTGTCCGCTTTGATGCAGCAACCGAGAGCAGAAAGGACACATATTATGGTTACATAGTGGACATATGGGAACTTGACTACGGACCTGATTTTAAGGTCCCTTTGTTTAAGTGCAAATGGGTCAATCTGTTAGGCGGCGTGGTACAGGTAGACCCACAGTACGGAATGACAACAGTGGATCTGAAAAATCTTGGGTACACTGACGAACCGTTCATCCTAGCCAATGATGTGGCACAGGTTATCTATGTGAAGGACATGTCTACCAAACCGAGAAAAAGAAAAGATAAGGAAGCGAATACATCATACAATGAGCCAAAGCGCCACATAGTTCTTTCAGGAAAAAGGGACATCCTGGGAGTGGACGGCAAGACAGACATGTCTGAAGATTATGAAAAGTTGCATGAAATTCCTCCCTTCAATGTCAAGGCTGACCCAACCATCCTGATAAACAATGAAGATTATCCATGGTTACGGCGCAATAAGCAAATGACACAAGCGAAGAAAAAGTGAAGACTTTCTCCCGCAACTATTATGATGATACCATGCCAAATTTGTAACAGACGAACATGCAACCATTGTCCGTTTTATACATGCACATGCTATGTGGGTGAAATTATGATACCATGCCAACTTTCAACCTTTTCAGAGTTCATTTTGAAATGCTTTCCAATTTCAGAGTCATTTAGCTCAAATAATGAATTAATAGCAAACAGAATGAACTACAAAACTTTTATGACAATAAAAACAATCAATTAAAATATTATGTTATGATCAACTAAAATAAAACTATAATATTCTTCAGTAGCAAAAAGAATATAATTTTTGTGACCTAAAATCAAACTATAAGTATTTAATTGTAAGTATAAATAAAAAATAAATAGAAAAGAAGAAAAAAATTCTATTTTTATAGTAAAGTTATTCATAAACTAGTGATTCACACAAATTTTATAAAATTCAAATTTAAACTATTCAAAATTTTAAAACTAATGGCACTAATAGAAAGTTTATAATTTTTGTGACCTAAAATCAAAAAGAAATCACTAAAAAACTATAAGTATTTAGTTGTAAGTATAAATAAAAAATAAATAGAAAAAAAATTCTATTTTTATAGTAAAGTTATTCATAAACTAGTGATTCACACAAATTTTTAAAAATTCAAATTTAAACTATTCAAAATTTAAACTAATGGCACTAACAGAAAGTTTATAATTTTTGTGACCTAAAAGCAAAAAGAAATCACTAAAAACTGTAAGTATTTAGTTTTAAGTAGAAATAAAAAAATAAAAAACCAAAAAAATGTAGAAATTAAAAAGAAAAAACCAATAAAATGCCACCTACTGGGCCTCCACGGCCTGAATACGACTAGAAACCCTACATGGGCCAGGATACAAACCCGCAGAGGCCCAATAGGACCACAGGCAGTAAGAAGTTTAGGCCCGAAAGCCTGCATTAGAGAGGAGCTCGAATGGGGAGGCACAGCAGCGCTTATAAACAAGTGCCGACGCCCTTCAGCTAGCGATATGGGACTAAACTTCAGCTAGCGATGCAGCACAAGGCCATTGGTCCTGGTTGGTGGCACCAACTGGGACTAAAGGGGGCATTGGTCACGGTTCGTGGCACCAACCGTGACCATTGCCCCCCTTTAGTCCCGGTTGGTGCCACCAACCTGGACCAATGGCCTTCGCTTCCCGCCCTTTCGGCTGCCGAAAATTGGCCTTTGGTCCCGGTTCATCACACCAATCGGGACTAAAGGGGGGCATTAGTCCTGGTTTGTGCCACGAACCGGGACCAATGCTCTTGCTATATAGACAACACTTGTCAAAAATTTCATTCAGTTCCTCATTCTCCCCGCCGCCGACGCCGCCCTCTGCCCCGACGCCCTGCTACTCGTCCTCGTCGCCCGCGCACGTTGTCGCAGCCCCCATCGTCGCCCGCGCCCCGCACCGCCCCGTCGTCGCCCGCGCCGCCCCGCCGTCGCCTGAGCCCCGCGCTGCCCCGAGCCCGCCGTCCTCGTCGCCCCTGCCCCGTCGCCGCCAGGCGCTGCCCCGACGCCGCCCGCCGCCCGCCCCCGCCAACGCCGTGGTCGTCGCCGACGCCATCGCCGCCGCCGCCGCTGTCGCCCTTGCCGGCCGCCCCCGTTGTGAGTCGCCACCGTCGAGGCTATGTCCATATATGCAAAAGTTTATATATGCAAAAATTTATACATATATGCAAGTATTTATGTATTTTATATATGCAAAAATTTATATATCTAGCTAGGAAGAAGGAAGAAAGGAAGAAGAAGAAAAACTTATATATGAGAAATGTATGTATGTATAGATGTATGTATGTGGATACATGAGGGGGGTTGATATACCCCCTCTTCGATAGCATTTTTGTGCATTTTAGGTTAGTGTATATATATGTTGATGTATATATGCAAAAGATAGATTTTTAGAAAAAATACTATTTTTTCTGTTGATGATATGATGATGTTTTTTTTTCATATATGCATTTTTTCATATATGTATTAATTTTTTTTAAGTTGTTAGTAGATATCGATTTTAGGTTACTGCATTTTATCACTGATTTTAGGTTAGTTGAGCCTCTTTAGTGCATTTTATGTTTGTTGCATTTTAGGTTAGTGCATTTTATGTTAGTGGAGAGGAAAAAGTAAAATAAGGAAAAGGAAAATAAGTAGAGAAAGAAGGAGAAGAAGAAGGATAAGACGAGGAGAGGAAGAAAAGGAAGAGGAGAAGAAGAAAGGAATAGAGGAGAAGAAGAAGAAATAGAATTTTTTCTATTTCTTCTTCTTCTCCTCTATTCCTTTCTTCTTCTCCTCTTTTTTTTCTTATTTTTTTTCTTCGATCTTCTCCCCCTCCCGATAGGAAAGTTTTATATAGAAAGTTACAATTTTTGAAAAGTTTTATATATGCAAAAATTACAATTTTAGAAAAAGAAGGATAGGAAAGAAGAAAATAAGAAGAGGAAAGAAAGAAGAAGAGGAGAGGAAAAGAAGAGGAGAAATAAATAAGAAGAAGAAAAAAGAAGAAAAAGAAGAGGAGAAGGAAGAAAGGAATAGTGGAGAAGAAGAGAAAATAGAATATATTCAGCAAAGGTCGAGGGTCGGGAACTAGGGTAGAGGGTCGAGGGTCGTTAAGGGGTCAAGGGTCGAGGGTTTCAGGGTCGAGGGTTCGAGGGTTCTATAGGTTCGAGGGTCGAGGGTTCCAGCAGGGTCGTCTAGGGGTCGAGGGTTCCATGGTCGTCGAGGGTTCGAGGGGTCGAGGATCGCCGAGGGGTCGAGAGAGGTTTCCTAGTGTCAAAGTATTGAAGAAATCCATGCCTTCATCATTAGCCGGAAGTAACCAGGGCATGTTGGTACGAAGTTCTGCAAAGTTGTTCTGGAATGGAGTCCCGGATAGAATAATCCGCGTTTTGGTATGAATTCAGAAAAGGCCTTCCAAATAGCGATATTCGGAAGGCTCTTGCTGAACTTTGTACAAAAAGCGAATTATCCTATCTGGGACTCCGTTCTAGAACAATTTTGAAGAGCTTCGTACCATCATGCACAAGTTACTTTCGCCTAATGATGAAGACATGGTTTTGTTGAATCCTTTGACACTAGGCAACCTCCCGACCCCTCGGCGATCCCCTCAAACATGAGAGGAAGAAGAGGGTCGTCTAGGGGTCGAGGGTTCCAGGGTCGTCGAGGGTTCGAGGGGTCGAGGATCACCGAGGGGTCGAGAGAGGTTTCCTAGTGTCAAAGTATTGAAGAAATCCATGCCTTCATCATTAGCCGGAAGTAACCAGGGCATGTTGGTATGAAGTTCTGCAAAGTTGTTCTGGAATGGAGTCCCGGATAGAATAATCCGCCTTTTGGTACGAATTCAGCAAAGGCCTTCCAAATAGCGATATTCGGAAGGCTCTTTCTGAACTTTGTACCAAAAAGCGAATTAGCCTATCTGGGACTCCATTCCAGAACAACTTTGAAGAGCTTCGTACCATCATGCACATGTTACTTTCGCCTAATGATGAAGACATGGTTTTGTTGAATCCTTTGACATTAGGCAACCTCCCGACCCCTCGGCGATCCTCTCGAACATGAGAGGAAGAAGAGGGTCGTCTAGGGGTCGAGGGTTCCAGGGTCGTCGAGGGTTCAAGGGTTCTTCTCCTCTATTCTTTCTTCTCCTCTTTTTTTTCTTCTTCTTCCTCTTTTTTTTATCGGGAACGAGGGTCGTCGAGGGACATAGATGTAGTGTCGTCGTTGTCGATATATACCCCCTCCCGATAGCTTACTATGATTAGGTAGCTAGTTCTACGTTTGGCACTAATATATCCATCTGTCATGTTTGAATAATAATTGCCATGTTGTAAATATTTGTAGAAACTATGGACACCGCCCTAGACGAAGCAACAAAAGAAGCGTTGTTGAGGGACATAATCGCAGAAGGAAGTGATGCCATCTCGTTGTTTCTCAACAAAACCGATGGTCTGGAAGGAGAGGGTGAACAAGATGGCTACGGTGACCTAATGCCGGTGCAAGAAGAAGAACATGAGGATGGCTCCGGTGACCCAATGCCGGTGCAAGAAGGAGACCGTGATGACGGCTCCGGTGACCGAACCGAGTCTGGCCAGGTATATATATTAGTTAAGCCTATGCTGACTAGCTGATTGATGCATTCATTGTTTTGGTATGTACACATATTAATTAAGTCTTTGTTCTTTTTTCTAGCCCTCCGGATCGAGCACAACTTCGGTAAAGAGACGAGGCCCGAAGAAAAAGTTGAGCGCGGATGAAAAGTTTGAGATCATAGCAATCGCGCCCGACGGCCAACCTATTGAACCCCTCTGGACAAAGAGCGCATTTGTTGCTCAGTGCAGGGTTCTGGTTAGGGACAAGATCCCGATAAGCATCCAGCAATGGTTTAACCCGGCTACAGAAGACCCTGAGGTGTCTTATGTCAATGATATGCAGAAAAATGATCTTTGGACTGAGCTGAAGTAAAATTTCACCCTACCGCCTGAGGATAATTCAGAGAACCCAGTTAAAGAGAAATTAATCAAGTCTTTTGCTCTGAAGAGGATGGCAGAACTATTCAGGAGGTGGAAGAAAGAGCTGAATAAGTTTGTCGAAAATAATGAGACACCAGAATTCAAGGGCAGATATGAGAAGATCAGAGATCACTGGCCCGCATTTGTGGCCCACAAGACATTGGAAAAGAGTCAGAAGATGTCGGCGACAAACAAGCAAAATGCTGCGAAGAAGAAGCTTCACCATCGCACGGGGTCAGGTGGCTACCTCGTAGCCCGGCCTAAGTGGTCCAAGACTGAGAATGATCTGGTTCATAAAGGGATCGAACCAGAGACAATTAACTGGCCAGACCGTTGCCGGACTTGGTTCTTCGAGGCTGGCGGAACCTTGGGCCCTATAACAGGGAAGTGCATTTGGACGAACGATCAAATGGACATACCAGTCAGTAAGCTTAAGCAGTATATCGAAGCAGCGCAGGAATGGACGTTCTTCCCAGACAGAGAGAACGATGAGCTCACAATGGCCCTTGGGAATCCTGAGCACCCTAGACGGACATGAGGCATGCCAGGCTCCATTCCGTGGAAGGTTGGGTTTTCGGACGCAGGCGGTTACAAATCCCATGAGAGGAGGAAAAAAGTGCAGCAGACCCAAATGCAGGCGCTGCAAGCAAGGGTAGACGCGATAGAGGAACGAGAAGCAAATCGCAGCAAACGTAGTGCCGAAGCCTCCCCCGAAGCTACCCCGCCATCTCAGCGCAGAAGCAGTGTGGCTTCCACCGAGCTGCTTCAGCCGGAGCATGCCTTGACGGCTCCTGCCAGCTATCCCGTGGATGCTATAATGGAGTCTCAAAATTGCCACCTTATGACGCAATGGATGAATTTGAAGGTCAAGGCAGCTGTTGGCTCTGTTTATCCTACTGAACCCGGCACAACTTTTCACTGCCGGCCGATTCCAGAAGGATATGCTAGGGTCATGGTGGATGAGATAACGGAGGGATTTGAGGACCTCTAGCTTGACCACCCTACCGGTGAAGGGGAGACTCGGCTGGGGTCTGCTCTGAAGACTCCATGCCTATGGCGAAAGGAGCTCATCAACCTTCCGAACTGGACACCTCCGCCTCCTCCTCCTCCTCCGGCAAGTCAGGGCACTCCGCCTCCACCGCCTCCTCCTCCGGCGAGTGACGATGAGGGCCCTCGGCCGGCTCCTTCTCCGGTGCGTGGTGGCACTCCGCCTCCTTCTCCGCCTGCGCCGACGCGCCCGAGCAGCCAGCCTCCTGCTTCTCCGCCTCGTCAGCAAGGGCGGAAGAGACCTGCCGCCGCTCCAGCTGCTCCGGCGCGTCGTAGTCCTTCTCCTCCGCCTCTTAAGCAAGTAAAGAAGACAACCGCTATGTCTGCTCGGTCGGCGTCTAGCAGTACAACCAGAGGCGGGAAGACTCCAGAGAAGTTACCATATGAGAGGACCCTGGAGGAGAACGCCGAGATCGCGCGAGAAGAAGTGAGGAACTTCTTTGAAGGGGTGAAAGCAAAGAAACATCCACCTCCGGAGGAGAAGGTAGATCGGGTGAAAGTGAAGCGCACTCTGGCTGCCCTGACAAAACCACCGAAGTCTGATCCGCCGAAAGGAAACTATGACCGCATTATTGGAAAGGAATTTGCCGAAGCAGAGCGGTCGGGAAGTACTGTCAGTGATCAAAGGCTAAAAGAACGACGAGCTGGGAAACAAATTGCCCAGCTCGGCGAACAAGCGAAGCAATCGTGCCCCCCGCTCAAGGTGCCTAGCCACAACGTCGCTAATGATCCGAGGATGGTGCCCGGTTATAGCAATCTTGCAGATTACCTGCCCGACGAAGTACATTATGAACCTGTGAACATCCAGATACAAAGATACGAGTACGGGAAGCCTCTCGTCAAAGATGAAAGATCTCTATCAACGATGATGCGAAGATTGCATGATTGGTACTTGAAAATCTGCAGAGACTCTGGGGGGGGGGGTACTTTGTATGTGAAAGTTAAAAAGGAGCATGACCTCGTTGGAATTGATCTGTTGCCTGTTCCATTTGAGGAGTTCTATCAGTTTTTCAATCAATTGGCCCTCGATAAAACAACGGTCGCCTGCTACTGTCTGTAAGTAGTACTACTTCTGTCATTAAGTTTCTCTATATAGCTTAGCTCTTTCATTGCATGTATTTATAATCATCCTCACTATATTATGCAGATTGAAGATCGCCGAATTGAAGAAAAGACAAGTCGGTGATATTGGGTTCATTAACACATATCTCATAGATGCAACTCAGGTTAAACTTCATGCCGCAGCTACCGAGGCCAACTTGCTACGATCGTTCGTAATAAATCAAAACAAAGATATAATACTCTTTCCTTACAACTTCAGGTGAGTGTTACTGTCTTGTGCGTATTCGGTTTCCCTTATATATTAGTCAAGGTTATAGTAATGTAATTCATGAGTTATCCATGCGTGTGCAGTTTCCACTATATTCTCCTAGAGATTAAGCTTGAGCAGGGACTAGTAACCGTCTTAGACTCAAAACGGAAACATCCCCAGGACTATGCAGACATGACTCAAATACTCCAGAAGTAAGTTAAATCGATCATTATCCACCATATCAGCAACTTTGTTCATTTCCTGATATCAAGTAATTGTTTTCTTTGTCCGGCAGGGTTTGGAGAAAATTCACCAAAACAGTTCCGGGACTGCCGAAGGAGCTGGAATTTAGACACCCGAAAGTAAGTACTATAGTAGCATGTTCCGCCCATCTCCTAGTGATTCAAGCGCGAGTTTCATCAATACCATTTAGCATTCTTTCTTATCAGTTTGATTGACCTCTATTTCTTGTAAAGTGGTTGTGGCAGGAACAAGGGAATGATTTCTGTGGATACTACATCTGCGAGTCCATCCGCCACACGACCTGTGAGCGGGGCGGGTACTCTAACGAACAATATGAAGTACATAAATAACAACATTCACAATTTTATTTTATTACCATCATTTGTGTTGAGTTTCATTTATTCATATATATATGTATTGACCCCCTTCTTCAAATTAGATGTTTCGGAAGCGGGATGAACTCCTAGCACCAGCTCGCATGCGAGCAATTCAAGAGGAATTGGCGGCATTCTTTCTTGACCACGTGATCCCTGAAGACGGAGAATTCTATGTGGACCCTGAGTCCGTATGATTATATTTGTAAGAGATAATTATTGTATATATGTAGCCGGTAGTGTCAGATAGATATACGAGAACTTGTTGTTCGACCAATCTCTCGGAGAAGGAGAGGTGGTCGATATCACTTCTCTCTGTATGCATATATGTTCATGACGATCTTCTGTTTCCTTCGTTTGCTTACTAGCTAGCCAGCGTGTCTAGTCCTCTCTATACGTATGTATAGTACGTAGCGTCGACCAAGCACGGACATAAGAGAGGACACTTCTCTCTATTAATTATAGCTAGCTAACACAATATATGAAACACCTAAATTAACCCCCCAAAACCCCCAACCCCCCCCTTTCAAAACAAAAAACAAAAACCCCAGCCACAGAAATGCTGACGCGTGGATGCCTATTGGTCCCGGTTGGTGCCACCAACCGGGACCAAAGGGTCTCCTGACTGGGCTCTACGCACTGCCCACGTGGAGGCCCATCAGTCCCGGTTCTGGATTGAACTGGGACTAAAGGGTCGGGGCATTAGTACTGACACTTTAGTCCCGGTTTAGGAACCTGGACTAAAGGCCCTTACGAATCGGGACTATAGGACTTTTTTCTACCAGTGATGGAGGGGGATTGAGATCGAGTGTCCTCATGAATTCAAAAAGTGCCAATGAAATTTAAAAATATTCATGATATCACAAAGTTCCCATGAAATACAATCGAGAAATGAAGACTATGATTTAAATACAATCGATCTTAGCTAGCTATCTGTTCACAATCTTCTTGCCCTTCTTTTTCGCAAATGGAGTTCTTCTGTGGAACGGACGTCCTTTAGGTAGGGTGATCCTGCTTCTTCTTGTGGTGTATGCTGCTACTTCATCGTCGTCGTCATGTTTGATCTTCGGGTCGCCGTACTTGTCGAAGTCTTGCTCATTGGCTACTCCATCCATTCCGATGATCTTCCTTTTGCCTCTCCTCATGACAACACGACTGGGATTTGACGGGTCGGTAATGAAGAAGCATTGGTCCACTTGGGAAGCCAGTACCCATGGCTCATTTTTTGCGGTGACGTTTGCGCCCGCGGTCTTGGATTTGTCTTTGGGTATAACCATGGTGGTGAAATACCGGTCTTCTTTTAGGACGCTCTTGGCCCATCTGAGACAGAACATCGGGACCTTCTCTCCAGCGTGGCTCAGCTCCCAGATCTCCTCGATCCTTCCGTATTATCTGTCCTTGTTGTTACTGGTGTTGGATTCCATCGTTACCCCGGAGTTCTGATAACCATCGCTCTTCATGTCCTTGTCCTCGGTGTAGAATGTGTAGCCGTTGATATCGTATGCATCATAGGCCATCAGGTTGTGCTCGGCACCCTGTGACAAGGCGAATATGAGTTGTTCTTCCGCTGAAGAATCCTCATGTAAAGGGTACGACAGAAGCCTCTGCTTGAACCAACGCGTGAAACGTGAGTTGTGCTCTTTAATTATATCTCCGTCCATCATCTGTTGGCCTCGGTCATTGTACGTCTTCTCAATAAAGGTTTTGTGCTCTACCACCCAAGGGTCGACCACGTCTATGTGTTGTAGCGCGACTAGGTTTGCTCTTTCAAAGTCGGCGAGTCGACCCTCGAAGTTGACATGCATTTTGCGGCGACCCTCACGGTGACCCCATCCAGCGAGCCTGCCGAGGTGCCTGTTGACGGGCAGACCAACGGGTTCTCGATGCCTAGATAATTCGTGCAGTAGGAGATGCACTCTTCGGTCAGAAATCCCCTGGCTATACTTCCCTCTGGACGTGACATGTTGCGAACGTATCCTTTGATGACACCATTCATCCTTTCGAACAGCATCATGCTGTGCAGGAACGTTGGCCCGAGTTGGATGATATCCTCCACGATATGGACCAGCAGATGCACCATAACGTCGAAGAATGCGGGCGGGAAGTACATCTCAAGCTCGCATAGTATCACCACGATCTCTTCCTATAGCCTTCTGAGTTGCCTCACGCGAACCGACTTCCGAGAGATGACGTCGAAAAAGTTGCATAGGCCAAATAGCGTTTCACGGACGTGCGCGTCCATGATCCCACGGATTGCAATTGGAAGTATCTGCGTCATCAGCACGTGATAGTCGTCAGACTTCATCCCGCTGAACTTCTGCTTCGCTGGGTCTAGGTATCTGCTTATCTTCCTCGCGTAACCGTAAGGAAGTTTTACTCCTACGAGGCACGTGAAGAACTGCTCGCTCTCCTCCTGACTTAGAGTGAAGCATGCTGGAAGGTAGTCATTTCCGGTCTTCTTGGCCTTTTTGCCTTTGCAACGACTTTCTGTGTCCTGCTTCGCCTCATCATAATCATCATTAGCGTGAAGCTCCTGCTTGATGCCCATTGATTTCAAGTCTGCCCTTGCTTTCAGCCCATCTTTGGTCCTCTCTAGCATGTTGAGCAGGGTACCAAGCAGACTCTCGCACACGTTCTTCGTGATATGCATGGCATCAAGGCTGTGAGGCACACGGTGGATCTTCCAGTACGGCAAGTCCCAGAAAACAGACCTCGTTTTCCATACCTTCAGCAGCGGCTCTAGCGCCTTTCGCTTCTTTCCCAGCTCTGGCGCCTTTTGCTTCTTTCCCGGTAGTGGGCAATCTTTCCAATTTTTCAACAGCCCGTCTATTTCCTCGCCGCTCCTCGTACGCGGGCGTCTTCGGGGTTCGGTTTCACCATCAAACAGATCCTTGCGTTTCCTCCATGGGTCATCGTCGCGAAGCCACCTTCGATTTCCCATGAACAGGATTTTCGAAGACCCGGGATCTCTATCTAGCTGGTGATACGTTGTGTCATCCATGCACCTAACGCATCCAGAAAATCCATGGACCACCTGCCCCGCGAGATATCCGTAACCGAGATAGTTGTGCACCGTCATGAGCAGTGCAACTCTCATAGGGAAATATTCTTTCTCTGCGGCGTCCCACGTATTGGCTGGCGTTTTCCACAGCGTGTCTAACTCCTCTTTCAGCAGCCCCATATACAGATTGATGTCGTTCCCTGGTTGTTTCAGCCCTTCAATTAGCATACTCATGTGAATGTACTTCCTCTTCTTGCACAACCAGGGGGGAAGGTTGTACATCCACACAAATACTGGCCAGGTGCTATGTGTGCTTCTCTGGCTGCCAAACGGATTGAGTCCATCGGTGCTCGCGCCCAGCATGATGTTCCTTGGATCCTTCCCAAATTCTGGGTGTTCGAAGTTCAACACTTGCCACTGGCTCCCATCCTTAGGGTGACTCAGCATCTTGTCTTTTTTTATTTATCTCCGGATCATTTGCGTCATCTTCTCGCTTCTTCTCCTTCCTCTCCGCGTGCCAACGCAGGAGCTTTGCTACCTTAGGGTCCATGAAATACCACTGCAGACGAGGAGTGATCGGAAAGTACCACACCACTTTTCGAGGAGCTTTCTTCCTCTTCTTGTATCGAGTGACACCGCACACCGGACATATGGTAGACTCCGTGTGCTCGCCCTGATAAATGATGCAATTGTTCATGCACACATGGTATTTCATGTGCGGTAAATCTAGAGGACACACGACTTTCTTCGCCTCCTCGAAACTAGCTGGGCACTTGTTCCCCTTGGGAAGACGTTTGTGCCAGAATGTTATGTTCTCGTCGAAGCATGCGTCGGTCATTTTGTGTTTTACCTTCAGCTCCAAAGCCATGAGCGTTACTTTCAGGCGGGTATCCTCGGGTCTGCATCCTTCATACAATGGAGTAACCGCGTCTATCTCCAGTTGATCCAGCTTGGCTTTCTCCCGGGCGGCAGCTCTTGCGTTATCTGTTTGCTTGAGAAGCAGCTCTTGAATATGAGGGTCCTGCACCTAGCCCATCGATGGTCCATCGCCGTCTGCTCCGCCGGCATCTTCATCTTCATGATCATGCCCTTCGTCTGCTCCGGCATCTTCCTCATCATCATGTCTGGCATCTTCTACATGATGACTGTGTACAGCATCACCGTCGTGATCATGTCCTGGAGATTCTTCGTCTTCTCGCCCGCCTGAGCCGCGGTGGTTGTCTTGCTGCCCTTCCTCATTTCTTGCCCACCCCCCATGGACGACTTCATAGTCATCTTCATCACCTTGCCACCGATAGCCATCCATGAAACCACGCAAGAGCAGGTGGTCCCGCACCTGCCCGGAATCCGGGTCCGCAATAAGGCTCTTCAGCTTGCATCTTCGACACGGACATCTTATCTCCGTCTCGTTCTTTTGAAGCATCTCGGCCTTCGCGGAGCTCAAAAACCTATTAACGATGCCTTCGGTCATCGCGCAGACCATCACTACTAGGGAAAACCCTAGCAGTAGCGCTGGTTTTGTGCTCACTAGTAGCGCGGGTAGGCGCGATCTAATAAGGCACTACAGCTATTGCTTAGCAGTAACGCGTGCCGCACGCGCTACTGCTAGGACAAATAGCTGCATCGCTTGTTCACTCCCACGCTGTTGCTAATGTAACTACTGGCAGCGTGTTTTCTTTCCATCGCTACTAGTATTGTTTTTTTATTTTTTTATTTTTAGTGTATTTATGCGCCATCGTACAAATATTGGTACAATACCAGTTATGAGGTTTACATCATTATGTCCATAACAGTGTGTCAAATGAAGGTGGATTAGGTTCAAGTGGAGGCAATATGTGGTGCATGTCAAAAGTATACTACTAATCCAAACTTGATCTAGTTTGGACTAGTAGTACTTTTGATGTGCACCACATGTTGCCTCCACTTGAATCTAATCCGCCAGCACAAGCTACTTAATCATCATCATAATCATTAGCACCAAAAATATTTATTTAATCACCACTAACACTAGCTAATAATAATCATCAGTCATTACCACCAACACTAGTTATTTTATCATCATAGTAATAGTGTAGGACATCATCATCCTCAAACTCATTTCTAGCTAATCACTCCTGCTGCTCTCTCTTAGGTAAAACAACATAAAACATGTGTAGCTCTCCTCCTTGATCAAGTTGGAGCATGTAGATGAACCTGTCTCCTAATTTTGGGTAGCACATCTGTTTGCTGCCCCCTAGTACTTGTCTGCGCTCCCCCATCACATATCTGGTCCAGTCTTGCACTATTAAGCATTCATCGTTGATCTTGAATGCAATAAAGTAACATGTAGGATATCTTGGCCGTAAGCTAATAATACTCATGGTACCTTTAGTCTCGATCCCATAAGGCACAACATTCATCGGGAGTCCCTGTTGAAGAACATCGTATGGTCACATACTTAGCAATGAAGTTTAGCTTCACAAATAATGTATGGAAAAGATGCACTGAGGACAAATAGTAAAAATCTTACCATCCTTCCTAAATAGATGTGACCGTAGTTCATGATGAACACTATTGGTCGCACGTTTTCAGTACTAAGATTTCTAAGTCCAGGAAGAAAATTTGTCTTGACGGTATCAAGATCCTCAAGCCATGAAACATAATGACTTAGCTCCTCACAGTTTAGTTCAGCCCCGGGACAGTAGTAGGTCCTGTCTACCAAACGCTGGACATGTTTGCTTGCACCGAAATAAGCTGACAATACAAATTAGTTGTCAACTATTTTTGAATAAACAATATCAAAGACATAAATATGGTTGAGAAACTTACATTTTGGTGTAACTGGAGGCGTCTGCACATCGACCCAGATGTCGGTATTACCTTCAATATCATCTTCCGGACGAATATCAAAGGTGATAACCATATCAGGCTGAAATGCATAAGTCTTGCATAGTGCTCGCCATGTTTTGCATCCAAAATAGGTGTAGTCGTCTGAATTGTATAATTTTGCGTGGAAAATATAACCATGCTCGGTCTTCAAATAAACTTTCTTTACCTCCATAGTATGACTGAAACCTATCTTATCCAATACAAAAACTCTTGCATGGCAGGGGATACGCTAGTAGAATAGTAAAAAAAATATAAGTTGAAGCAAATGAAGCAGATGTCATGCTTAATTATGAAAAAAGACTTGTCGTTGTGACTTAGTGTATCCACTTCAAAGTTCTCATCCAGCTTGATGCTGAAGCGCCTATCATCATCTAGGAAGATTCCGTCGCACAGGCCGCGCTCATCTTCGCAGTATTTGCAAATACCGAAATCCTTTTTGTCGTCAGACATTTCCTATGTTCATAGTTAAAACATTAATTGAAAATCGATAGAAGACAACTACCAGGATACTCAACACACAAATCCGGGGCAGTCGATATTTCCTACATATTCTGGCAAAAGTCATGCCAAAATTCACGGAAAAATCCGGCATGACCTTTGCTAAAATAGGATATATCGAGCGCCTGGAATTTGCTGGAATGAAAATGAATCAACACTCCGGCAAAACATAGGCCACTTGGAGGTGTAACCTGCAAACATGAAAGGCCACTTGGATATTGAGCAACACAAGATATACATTTCAAAATATCTTATAAGACTCAAATTAGCATGCATTCATTAAGCAAAAGTAAATCATCTCATGCGTCCGTACATCGTCGAATATTATCACTAATACATCCCGAATAGTGTCATACATATAACATCATTAGTACAACTAAAACCCTAGCACACGATGGGTATCGGCGCGGGCGGTGGACACCCACAGAGAAGGAACCATCACGGGATCATAGCTCTAGTGAGATCCCTGGAGAACCTGCCAGGTATTGGAGAACCTGTGCTCCAACGCAAACAAGTAGCGACGGACGTGCGCGTCCTCCTCACTGACACAGTGACGCACCACCTCCGTGGAGTCCTCGAGCCTCTGGACCGTCACTGGCCCACGCGACCGCCACCAAAGAAGGTTCGGGTCAACGACAGGCTGGCTCCTCACCAACCTGCGCCCCCCGGTAGGTAGCGCCTCCCAGTACCACCCCGGCGGAGCCCAGACCCGGACATGGCCCATCTGGTCAAGCAGGTGTCGTCCTCCACCGACTCGACGACGAGGATGCGGGATAGGCATCGTCCACGTCGATGCGGGAAAATTGCATTAACTAAAAAAGTAGCAACAAGTTCTTGCTAACTAGTTATATTAATTCAACTAGTTCTTACTAAAAATAAACTTACTATAAATAAAAATATTCTAGTACCTAATTAGTACCTAGTTCTTACTAACTAATTAGTACCTAAGAACTACTTCCCTAATTACCATCTAATTTGATGAACCTATAGGGGTGGAAAGTGGTAGCGGATATTCCAATTATCCAACTATAAAGTGAAATAAGTGGTCAAATTTTACTCATTTTAGGATTCATCTTAGAAATTTGATTCGTTTCCACCCTTACATGAACCCTAACTCATTTGAGCCGCATCCGCATCCGATTCGTTTCCACCCTAACTAATTTGATGGAGGTAGAAACCCTAGGCAGAGGTAGGGGAGAGGGAGGAGCAGGCGTGCTCACCTCGGGTGCCTGCGACGAGGGAGGGGCAGGCGGCGTCGAGGTCGGGGTCGGGGCTCCGGGGCGGCGTTGAGGTCGGGGTCGGGGGCGGTGTCCCGGGTAGTGTTGAGGTCGGGGGCGGGGCCGGCGTTGAATTTGGGGTCGGGGGCGGCATGGGGAGAGCGCGCGGTGGCCGAGGGGCGACGGTGGAGGCGAGAGTGGAGTTCATTTGGGGGATGAAGTGGCCGTGGGGAAGGACGAACCGCATGGTTAAGTCAGAAGTACCAGTAGCGCATTCCAGAAAGGGCGCTGCTGCTACGTTAGCTACAACGCGTTCTAGAATACACGCTACAGCTATAGCGATTAGCAGTATAGCTGGGCCATTATATGCGCTACTGCTAGGTTGGGCTAGCCATGTGTGCCCAGTTCAAACTTAGCAGCAGTGCTTTTCGCTAGTACGCGCTACTGCTAATGTCATAGCAGTAGCGCGGTTTATTTACGCGTGCTGCTACTAAGTAGCAGCAACGCTTGATTTTGTACAGCGCTACTGGTAAAATTCTGTGTATAGGCTTTTCCCTAGTAGTGCATGGTCGCCTGCGGGGTAGAGCAAAACGATATTTTAGAACCAAGAAAAAAATTGGCATGACTTTCCCTAAAAATAGGACCAAAAAGAATGCATAGTGCCAAAATTCTCACCGAAACGGTAATGAATCAACATTCCGGCAAAATATTGGCAACTATCGCATTTCAAATACCGGTACCTGCAAACACAAACATATATGCAACACCACGAACATATGCAACACCACAAACATACATAGATCTAGCTAGGCCACAAAAAGTGCATGTGCATGTTGTTGGAGCGAGCTAGGGAGAGAAAAAGTAGATCTACAACATGAAGATAGCTTTCCCCTTACTTACCTATCAAAAAAAGGTAATTTCACCACTTAATTTTGATGAATCTATGGTGCAAATGAGGTGAGGAGGAGGAGGCAGCCGACAAGCTTGGAGAAGGAGGTGGAGGGAATGAAGTGGGGAAAGTGAGTGTAGGTGTGGCTGTCCAAAATATCTAGCTGGTCCCAGGTTACTAATGGCGCACCACACAGCCATGCGCCATTAGTAACCCAACATACTAATGGCGCACCTCCTGGCCGTGCGCCATTAGTACTTTTGCAAAAAAGTAAAAAAAATATAAACTAATGGCGCACCGTGGCATAGTGCGACATTAGTAGTTTTGCAAAAAAAAATACGGTAGTGGCGCACTCTACGGCTAGTGCGCCATTACTAGTTAGAACTACTAATGGCGCACTTTTCCTGGATGCGCCATTAGTATGTTTGGAAAAATGAAAAAAAATTGTTACGAGTGGCGCACCTTGTGCTTGGTGCGCCATTAGTGTCTTCCACACTAATGGCGCATCACCACATGGTGCGCCATTAGTATATAGTAGTGGCGCACCACTTCTCTGGTGCGCCATTAGTGTCAATTTCATCCATAGCCCTTTTCCTAGTAGTGTGGCCGAGAGCTGGCTTGATGAAACACCTCGCTTCCTACTTCTTTTTTGCGGGGTACCTCGCTTCCTAGTGACCAGTGTCTTGGCTGATCGTCCTAAGAATGCTTATATATGAATAAAGCTCTCATTTACCCGCAAAAAAGATGAAGCCATATTAACCGGAAAGGAGGGAGTATGGACTAGCACTACTTTTTGGTGTGTCCCGTCAACTCGCAGAACGAGGAGAAGCTTGGAGGACAAGGTGAAGCTCGCTTCCGCCTTTTGACTAATGCAACCTACCCTCGGTGGACATGCATCAGTCTATTCGGTGTCAGATTGTCAGAGGCATACACTGTAGTACCCAACATGCGGAGTACCATCATTGTTTGACTTCACGAAGAGGCGAAGAGCCAAGCGTAGTAGTACGAGTAGTACTACTACTAGAACCGCATGGTGGAGCATCTGTACTCTTATTTTTTATCTCTGATAAAGTACACGTTTATTCCGGAGAAGGGCGGAAAACGGCAGCCAAACATGTAATGAATTATATCGATCAACCAACCATGCTCTAATATACCTTGGACTCCGTGCGAGCCCGTCTGTGTGTTCTCGCTCCTCGTCTCTCTCAATGAACGGCGGGTTGGCTCTTTGCCATCAATTGAGATCTATTTGCTCACACTCCTGTCCCACATGTCAGTGATATGCCAAGAGGAGGTGCGTTGACTGACTGGCCATACGCGTGCTTGGTTTTGCACCTTCATACTACTCCTCCCTCCATCACAGTTTACATGGCGCACTTCATTATGATGCATTTCCCTCAATGCATTTCCACCACCAGAGAGACTTTAGACGTGTTTGGTTTAATGCTCAATTAATTAGGGCGCGGTAACCGCAATCAAGTCCACAATTTTCTCTCCATGTACTGTACTACTATGGAGTGGAGTAAGTGCATGCATGTGTGTACCCGGGGTGGAAGCACTGCATGCATGTGTGTACGCATTATTCCCTCTAGTAATAGACACCGTGCTATAACTACCAATGCTATTTTTCAGGCCGATCGCTAGTCGCCTTGGTCCCACAGATTTTTTTTTATTTTTTCTGAAGCGCGTTGTATAAACAGTGACGGATGGAGTAGTATGAGCGGATTCAATGAAGAGCGTATTGATGGTTGCTTCTTCAGAGCAACTTACAGTGGGAAAGGTGGGGCTTATGATTTGACTGCTCATTACTCACTATTAATGCGGCGCAACGACTAGGCTGAGTCTCCCATGCGGTTGTGCACTACCCCCTCGGTTCTTAAATATACTCCGGAGTATTTGTCTTTCTAGAGATTTCAACGAGTGACTACTCAAATATTTGTCTTTTTAGAGATTACAAATGGACTAGCACATACGAATGTATATAGACATATTTTAGAGTGTAGATTCACTCATTTTGCTCCGTATGTAGTCACTTGTTGAAATCTCTAGAAAGGCGAATAGAATATTTAGGAACGGAGGGAGTACACATATGAAGCAAAATGAGTGAATCTACACTCTAAAATATGCCCGTTTGAAATTTGTAAAAAGACAAATATTTAGGAACGAAGGAGTATAATTTTGTGCATGGCACATGGACCCAGATGATGAAGAGGCTTCTGGAAAAGCTATCAAGCTTCCATCATTTGTTTACATAATTGACGTACTATACAAATAATTTTCTAGCGACATGAAATTGTACAATGGTGTGAGCTTTCAGCTTTTGTTTCGCGTGTCTTGCCATCGATGCTCTTTCGGAAACAATAAAAAACTAACTTCCTTGCTAATGCATGTCAATTATTAGCAGATCAGAGCTAATAATTACATCACAACTGAAGACAAAGTTGTGAGAAGGTGTTAAATTAAAATTGATCCATGCTTTCATTGGTAGCAACGTCCCCCCAGCTCTGTCTAAATCAACAAGGCATGTTGGGAAAAAAAGTAGCTGTGTGGAGCATGCAACATTCTGATCATTTTGTGCACTTCCACTAAAATAGAACTGAGCGTCCTTGTTCCAAAGATATTAAGTGTGATTACGATAATAGAGGACTGCTGATGAAACAATAAACACACAAATAGAAGCCGGTCACCTTTGCAGTCTCTCTTAAGACTAACTAGTTGGAGAAGATTAGGCTCGGAGTTGGATGAGGAGGATAGAGCAAAACCAATCTCCCTTTGTGCAATCGCACTGAAATGTAGAGATGTTGCCCGTGTGACATTTTAGTACAACTGCACAAAACACTCTTAAGAAAAAAGTGATTTGTGCAGTTCACCACAAGGTCGCAATAGCAACGAGTTGAAATGGATAGCCCTGTTTGCAAAAAAGAGGTAGAAAGGAAACAATTACTGGCCAATAACAGTTGATGATACATGCGACGACAAAAAAGAAGCATATTCCTTGTCCTAGGGGAAGATAACAACACAGTTGTGTTTGTCTAAAACGGTGTGAGGACGAGAATGCAATATGGAAAGTACGCCGAACGAGCTACGTTTTGGGCAAAGAACTATGGAAGATCCACATGCAGCGATGTGGGAAGACAGGTAGTGGAGCAAGGCCGGAGGGGATACCTGGAGGTCGTCGTGATGTAACTAGGTGAGTGGCGGCGGGCGGAATCTGTGAGCAGGTGGCGTAGGCCCTGCCGCGTCGGAGCTTGGTCAGAGAGAACGGCGCGTACCGCAGATCGGGACGTGCTGCCTCAGCGCCGTCGAACGGAGAAACGATGCACTACCTCCCTTTCCCCCGGCGGACGGGATGCAGCCGGATCAGTGACCAACGATGAGAGAGAGAGAGGCCACCGCACTCCCTTTCCCCCGGCGGACGGGATGCGGCCGGATCAGTGACCAACGGTGAGAGAGAGAGGCCACTGCAGCCTTGTGTGAGATACTCTGAAGAGCGACAAACCAGGTAGGCAGGCCCCATTGTATATAGTAAGCGGAGTACCTTTTTCTCCATAAAAATCGTTTTATATTCTGTGTACGTGCCATTGAGCGCTATAACTTTATTTAAAAATAGTGCGGCAATGCGTCAAGTCGAACTTTGTTTCGTGCACGCGTGGTACACGACCTCCCTAGGTAAACAACCTCTACATGTGTTCAAATTATCACGTGGGCTGCCATTTCGTAAAGAAATGAGCTCCACCGTGTACCCGCGCGGGTGTGGCTGGGCACGAAGCGTGAGTACGTGCACGGTGCACCTATTCTCTTCTTTATACATACACCACCTACGTGAGGTTGTGTGAGAGAGATACAAACCTAGAGAGATATAGTGTGTGGGTTCTTGAGAGTTTTTTTTTGGGGGGGGGCTCAATCAAAAAATGTAACATATGCAATGTGTGTGAAATAGAGTCCTGGATATAACATATATATAGAGGGGTCGATCCACGAGAAGAGAGTGGAGTTATCATCGGCTTGAGGTGTCCACAGAATCGAAGAGAGGGATGATGTGTGTGTGTGTGCACGCGCGCGATCGATAAAGAGTGCCATCGAATTTGTGTGTGCCCACGTCAAAGATATAGAGTGGCTGGCCTACTGGAACGTGAGATGGGACATGTGCAGTTTGTCTCTGTGGCATGGATACCTACCTGCAGCGCTCGACTATCGGTGTGTGGTGGGGGAAGATGGAGCCCCAAATTAACTATAGAGGTACAATGGCTGGTATATGTGTGGAGGAGGAGAGAGCCCTACCTCATGTATTAAGGAGATCGATCTGCCTCATGTATTAAGGGAGATCGATCGGAATCCATGCATATGTGTAGGAGAGGAATAAGGTTGGGAGAGAGATAGAGCTAGAGTGTTGGAGGGGGTGGTAATGGAGTTGCTTCTAACAAATGGTGGGATTGGCTTGCTAGACAAACGGAGGGCACGCCCACAATATCAATAAGAGAGGAGGTGGCTGCTTGTTGTCTGTGCACGTGCGTGTGAGAGACGGGTCAGGAGGCATGCACGAATGATGAGGGGGGACGATGTGGCTATGGTAAGCAGACGTAACTACATAGGAAGATCAATCTCCCTTTGTTAGAGAAAGGAGAGACATAACTTGTGAGGTACGTCGATCGATGGGGGGGTAGTTAAAGTCGATTTAGGTATATGTTGGGAGATCGATCGGTACACATGCATGTGTGTGTTAGAAGCAAATGAGGCACGAGGAGAAGGATAGAGAGAGAGGGATGCATGTAGGAGGTGGTACGAGAGGCATACTATATCGAGGGGGGAGGAGTGTGCGAGTATGAGAATGATGAAAAGAGTGGTGGGAGTGAGGCATGGACGGTGACAAGAGAAGAGGGGAAGCTTGTGTTTGTGCTAGGCACACCTGGCTAGAGAGGCATATCGATCGATGTGTGCCGTAAAGAAGGAGCTAGGGGGCCTACACACACTGTGGCTGAACAACCTAAAGTGAAAAGACGAATTTGCGCGATGAGGCTAGAGAATGTTGAGGGAGGGTGAGAGGGATGCGGGCGTGTGCATGCACAAGAGAAAGTTGGCGCTAGCTACAAAGATAAGAGGGTTGTGTGGGTGTAAAAGACGAATAGATATCATATATACTTCATTATAAAAAGCGAATTCAGATATTTGAAGAACTTATCATAGTGTTTCAAACCGACGCATGTGTGAATATATATAATGGTGATACACATGGTGTGGTTATGAACATTGTAGGATCGAAAGTATGTCTAGAGGGGGGTGATTAGACTACTTCACCAATTAAATATCTAGCCTTTTCCCAATTTTAGTTCTTGGCAGATTTTAGCAACTTTGGATAAGTCAAGCAATCTTTTACACAATTCAAGCAAGCATGCAAAGAGTCTATGAGCAGCGGAAAGTAAAGCATGCAACTTGCAAGAATGTAAAGGGAAGGGTTTGGAGAATTCAAACGCAATTGGAGACACGGATGTTTTTGTCGTGGTTCTGATAGGTGGTGCCATCGTACATCCACGTTGATGGAGACTTCAACCCACGGAGGGTAACGGTTGCGCGAGTCCACGGAGGGCTCCACCCACGAAGGGTCCACGAAGAAGCAACCTTGTCTATCCCATCATGGCCATTGCCCACGAAGGACTTGCCTCACTAGAGGTAGATCTTCACGAAGTAGGCGATCTCCTTGCCCTTACAAACTCTTGGTTCAACTCCACAATATTTGTCGGAGGCTCCCAAGTGACACCTAGCCAATCTAGGAGACACCACTCTCCAAGAAGTAACAAATGGTGTGTTGATGATGAACTCCTTGCTCTTGTGCTTCAAATGATAGTCTCCCCAACACTCAACTCTCTCTCACAGGATATGGATTTACTGGAAAGAAGATTTGAGTGGAAAGCAACTTGGGGAAGACTAGAGATCAAGATTCATATGGTGCGAATGTAATATCTTGGCCTCAACAGATGAGTAGGTGGTTCTATCTCATAAAATGTGTATTGGAAGTGTAGGTATGTTCTGATGGCTCTCTCCACGAATGAAGAGTGGGTGGAGGGGTATATATAGCCTCCACACAAAAACTAACCGTTACACACAATTTACCAATCTCGGCGAGACCGAATTGAGAATCTCGGTCGGACCTATTTAGCAAACCTAGTGACCGTTAGGATTTTCGGTGGGACTAAGATGCAACTTGGTAGGACCGATATGGTTAGGGTTAGGGCATAACGTAATCTCTGTGTGACCGATTACACAAACTCGGTGGGACCGGTTTTGGTAATAAGCTAACCAGAGAGTTGGTCAGGTAAACTCGGTGGGACCGATTTTCCTAGGGTTTGTGGCAGTGGCTATGACATCTGAACTCGGTGCCGCCGGATAGAAAGAATCGGTGGGGCCGAGTTGGACTTTTGGTTTAGGTTATATGTGGATGTGGGAAGGTACTTGAGGGTTTTGGAGCATATCACTAAGCACTATGAAGCAAGAACCTCATCAAGCAACACCTCATCCCTCCTTGATAGTATTGGCTTTTCCTATAGACTCAATGTGATCTTGGATCACTAAAATATAAAATGTAGAGTCTTGAGCTTTGAGCTTGAGCCAATCTTTTTGTCCTTAGTATTTTGAGGGGTCCACTTTCCTCATCCATGCCATGCCATTCATTGAGCTTTTCTTGAAATATTAATCTTGGAATAGCATTAGCTCAATGAGCTATATGTTGTTAGGAATTATCAAAACCACCTAGGGATAGTTGCACTTTCAATCTCCCCCTTTTTGGTAATTGATGACAACATATAGATCAAAGCTTCGACAAATGATAATAAGAGTGAAAAACATTGTCGCTTTGAGAAGTATGTGAAAAGCAAGAGCTCCCCCCTAAATTTGTGCATAGTTTATGATTTGCTTTGGACTGCAAATGCATAGAGAGTTAGGATCATGGGTTACTCTTCCATGTCACATACATCTTGGTGGAGCGCTCAAAATGATAATAATTAAATACATGCACTCATCACCAAGCAAAGTGAATGATCATATAGGGATAAAAGGATAATGTCATCCAACAAGCATTAATGTAGCATATGATCAAACACATATGATCATCCAAGTATCACACAGACAGAAACTATCTCAATCAAGCAAAGCAAATAAAGTTCAATCACCAAAGCAAGAGAGAATAAAAAAGCAACGCTCTCTCTCGAAGCCTATGATCTATACATTTTTCTCTCCCTTTGGCAACAAGTTACCAAAAAGTTCCTAGAAAATGCATAGCACTAAATCGTCTCTCAGGCTTGGTCTTCAGGTGGTGATGTCCGGATAACTCCAAGAACGAAGGCTTCAGTCGATGTAGATGGAGTAGGTGCTGGAGCTGGTGGCACTGAAGCTGTAGCTGGTGCAGATGAAGTGGCTCTGGTGTCTGGAACTGGCACTGCAACAGACCTCTAAGCTCTAGGCACTCTGGCAAATGCATCAGTGGTTGTCTTGCCCTTCGTCTCCTGCATATCATCCTGAAGTTGCTCCATAATAAACTGGATCTCAGTTACCTTCACATCCAAGTCATAGAACTTTTGCTCCACAATCCTTTCCAAGCTCTCCTGGTTTTGAGTCAGGGTGGCCAGTCCCTTCTCAGTCCTTAGAGTGGAGGCAATCAAGTAGCCAAGCTGATCCTGCTTGCTCTTCAGAAGATACTAAGATGCTTCTTCAGTAGTTGGCATCCTTGCAGCCTTTTCAGCCTTTACCTTCTCCTTCTTGGCTTGTGCATGCACAGAAGATGGTTCATTTTCATCCATCACCACAGTGTTGTCCTCAAATTCTGGGTAGATGGGCAGGTGCTCCTTGTTGAGCAGATATGTGCCAGTGCCCATTTTGGAGTTCATCAGCTCCTGGATCTGTGGGGCATACCCACAACTCCTCTTCTGATCTGCAGCTGTCCTCTTTATGGTTTCCACTATTAGGCTCATGACTTTGAACTTCTGTGGGACATGAAAGATGTGAAGCAAATTAATTGCATGGCCTCTGATCATCTTGTGATCACCTGACTTTGGCATGAAAGTGTGCCTGAGGATCCAGTTGATTTTTGGCAATCCTGACAGAAGGTAATGTACAGATCCAAACTTATGTGTCTCAAGAGCAGCATCTGGGATCTCCTTGTACATGTGTGCCATGGAGTTGTGATCCTCCTTCTTCTTGGCATAGACATCCAAGTCATCTTCACTCTCTTCTGGAGCATTGATCAACTTAGCCCATTCAGCAATCGTTGACTGGTACCTTGTACCTTCAGACATCCAGACAATCCTTCCATCTGGGTAGAAGTGAGCTGTGGAGTAGAACTGCATGATGAGCTCATCATTCCATTTTGTGAGCTCCTGAGCCACAAACTCATCAACTCCACAAGCCTTGAAACTGTCATACACACCTGGATAATGTTCATCATTCTCCTTGATGTAATCCGAGTCGACCCATCTCATGTCACACACTATTGGTTTCTTGTCAAGCAAGATGGTCTCATAGAAGTCCTGTCGTTCCTTTGTATGGAACCTGTAGTCCACAACAGTCCTTCTCCTAGTGGCATATGGATCAGACTCTCTCCATAGCCTCAATCCTGAGTCCTTCCTTATCTTCATGTTTTCTGCTACAGGATGAACATCATTATGATCTGGAATTTTTGGCTTTAACTTTCTCAAAACATGTGACTCATCATCTTCTTCTTCCAGTTCAGCTTCAGACACTGTGCCTTGTTCTTCTCCTCAGCAGGGATGTTCCTGGTGCTCCTCTTTGGTTTTGGCTTTGGAGCTGGAGCAGTAGCCTTAGGAGCAGTCTTAGGCTTAGATGGAACAGCCCATGCCCTGATGGCATCACCCATAAGCTTCCGAGCTTTGGGTGCTGGTGCATCATTTTCTTCCTCTTCCTCTTCAGAATCTCTCATGATTGAGGATCTCCCAAGCACTCTAGCAGCGGTCTTCTTGACCCTCTCTTTCCTCTTCTTCCCTTCTGCAGCAGCTTCTTTGGGTTCAGATTCCAAAGGTACTTGAGTAGAGGCTCTGGCTTTAGACATGGGAATTCTCTTTGCAGGCACTTTGGTTTTCATACCAGGCTTAGTGGCAGCAGCAGTGCTATATTCCTTCTTAACCACTTTCTTCTTGGCAGTGGCCTCATCCTCAACTACCACATAGTCTTCATCCTCAGATTAAGACGTTTTCTTCTTTCTGGCTCTGGTGGCAGCTTTGGGTAAGTTTCTTGGAGTGCTCCTGCCACCCTCATCTGAGCTGCTAGAGGGACTAGTGCCCTCACTCAAGTGAACCTGCTCCTCTGACTTGTTCTGGCTGTCACTCTGATCAGACATATTGCAAACACTGATAGTAGACCCTGTGAATAGATATAGATGAGATAGAGTGGATGAGCATCACAAAATGCAGAGGTTTTTGCAAAAGAATGAGTCAAAAACTTAGTTTTACTTTTCCACAGAAAGAATTTTGGATCAACCAATTCGTAAAATCGGTGATACCGAAGCAGCTGTTAGAACCTAAACTAGTGAACTCGGTCAGACCGAGTCACAGTTCGGTGGCACCGAGACTGCTAGGGTTTCACAAAGTCCTGAACTCAGTCACACCGATTTGCAATTCTCGGTCAGACCAAGAATCACATGTGCAATGGCCTGAGCCGAATCGGTGGTACCGAGTTCCACAACTCGGTGGGTCCGAGATGGTTTCAGCGGAAACCTAACCCTAAATTCTCAATTCACGACTAAACTACGGAGTGTTTTCGATGGATAGAATGATCTCAATCGTGGCAAGATACATGGCGAACACAATTTGCTAGGAATCAGATAAGGATAGCATAGTGATCGAGTTCATACCCTAGTTCGTCGATGAACTCGCTACGGCGGCAACGGCGGGGATGATTCCCGTTGACGGCAGCGGAGACCAGTGGCATGAGGCGGCTGGCGATGAGGAGGACGATCCGGAGACCCAGGAGGCAGAGCGGGCTAAGCGCGGGCGAAAGAGTTCGGAGAAAATTTCCAAAATTTTGCCCGTGGCTATATATAGCCCGACCCTGTCGGTATGACCGAGTGGAACAACTCGGTGGCACCGAGATTCATAACTGCAAGCAGTTACTGAAACTCGGTGTGACTGAAGAGTTCGAATCGGTTGCACCGAGGTTGAAAACCTAGATCGACTTAGTGATCTCGGTATGACCGAAATGGGTGCATCGGTCAGACCAAAACGCACAAAGAAGTTTTGGAAGTTTAAGCCTATGACGAATCGGGGACTGCGAGTGCTCCTCACACAGAGTGGTTCGAATCTGACTTGATCAAATTTTGTGATGCAACATGAATAGAGTTTGAGACGAGAAAAACATAGATAGCTAGAGAAGGTTCTTAGGCATTCTTGTCCATCCACTTGGCCAAAGAAAAGGAAACCAAACAATCAAAACAATAAGTGGATGTCCTTGAATGAGTAAATTATGCAACCAACATGCTCACACAATAAAATGACAAATAAAATATGTGGCAAAGCATGCACAAACAATTCTAGCATCTATCAAGCAATTGGCGATGACTAGGTCATCTATATATGAGTATATTGACTTAGGAGTCAAATGAGAACATTTGATCATAGGTCATACTCATCGTTTAAGCACAAGTGGGGTTACCACTTTTACATAAAGCGTTGTTGTGTTCACACCATTAGAGTTGCTTTAACTCAATTGTTAGAGTAAAGCTCCCCCCAGATGTGAGATCCCCCCTAAGAGGGATGAACTAACCTTGGGTTTTGTCGATGATGACTTCATGTAGGTGTTGAAGATGTGGATGCTCTATGTTGATGTAGATCATTTGGAGCTATCCTTTGGAGTGAGTTGCACTTTCAATACCTACACGGGTTAGTCCCACAAGGAACAAACAAGGATATCCATAGACATAGAGTTATGCACACATAAGATGATGTCTATGAAAGCTTTAGGTTACCTTGTCCTTTGTCTTACCAACAAGAGGGTTTGTGACTCCTTGAACTAGTGCAAGATGTGGAAGTTGATTGCACTTGTTCTTGCCAAAATGATAAGAATGAAGTATGTTGGTGGAGTCACCCTCAAGAACTCTCTAGTTCTTCTTCTTTGGGATCCACACTATCTTGATGGGAATCCTCGGAGTTGTAGTTGTACTTGATGAAGTGGAACTTGATGTAGTCTTGGGAACCCACTTGACCAAGGCCTTAGGAGCTTCTTCAAATGCATCAATTTCCTCTTGAAGCTTGTCCTTGCCTTTTTACTTGTGGTCTTGTGGTGGAAGATCATCTTGAGCTTGTGTCCCTTTGAAAGAAGTAGGATCATACTTCTCTTGTTGAGGAACAAACTTCATCTTGGGGTATTGATCTTCTTCCCACTCAACTCCATTGGCATTGAACTTTCGTTCAAAACCAATACCTTGATTCTTCCGGTGCCTTCCTTTCTTGCGTACAATTTCCTCGATTTGCTTACTTCCGGCAAGGCTCTTGTAAACACCTTTCTCTATAATTCCCTTCAATAAGATATTTTCTTGCTCAAGTGTAACTTGGCTAAGAGAATCATTAGTGGAATCAATAGAACTACTAGAAGCAACAACATTTGATTTAGCATGATTATTGTTACTACTAGAGGAAGAATATTTCTTGTTCTTGTTACTAGACTTGACTTGAGGCATGTAAGTGGATAAGAGTAAACGCTTGGCAATGTAAGAAGAACTTTTCTTGGGAAGATCATCATTGATTGCCTTTAAGAACTCATGCTCTTGCTCAAGGTTGAGCTTTTCAAAATGTAGTTTCTCATGAGTCCTTAAAAGTTCTCGATGATCTCCTAAGATAGTTTCATGAGATAACTTAAGAGTGTTTAGTTCTTTAGTTAGAGATTCAATCTTCTCCTTATCATTGTCATCCGTTTCATCATAGTATCCATCACTATAGTTGTCAACAAGTAAATCATCGTCACCTAACAAGTCATCTTCATCACTATTGAAATCAACATACTCGGCGTGTGATACCTTTGGACCTTTGGCCATGAAGCATCTTCCAATTCCTTCATTTGGTGAATAAAATATGTCATAGGAGTTGGTTGACACAAGTGCTAGACCGACAACACTTTCATCTTGAGTATATTCGGAGTCGGAGTGATAGCTTCTCTCGGAGTCATTGTCGGAGTCAGAGCCGGATACCCATTCACTAACATGAGCTTGATGTCTTCGTTTTGTGTAGCTCCTTGATGACTTGTCCTTCCTTTCCGAATCCTTGCTTCTCCGAGAGGGTCTTCGTTCATATCGATCATCCCTACTCCTTCTCTCCCTTGATGGTGATTCTTCTCTTCTAGTTCTTCTTTTGGGAGAATCTTCTCTTCTCTTGTGGGGAGCCGTACACTCATTGGAGTAGTGTCCGGGTCTTCCACAATTGTAGCAGTTTCGCTCTCGACTAGAAGATCTTTTGTCATTGTAGGACCTTGACTTGTAACTTCTCTCTTTGCTTCTATTCTTGTAGAACTTGTTGAAGTTCTTCACCATTAAGCTCAATTCTTCATTGAAGGTTTGTTTCTCACTTGATGATGTGGGAGCTTCACATGAGGCTTTGTAAGCACCACTTGACTTGTTATGGAGCTCCTCCTTATCCTTGAGTGACATCTCATGAGCAACAATTCTTCCAATGACTTCCGTTGGATTGACATCTTTGTAATTTGGCATCATTTGGATCAATGTGCATACGGTATCGTATTTTCCATCCAAGGCTCTTAGGATCTTCTTGATGATGAATTTGTCGGTCATCTCTTCACTTCCTAAGCAGGCAATCTCATTTGTGATAAGAGCAAGCCTAGAGTACATCTCAGCGACACCTTCACCATCCTTCATTTTGAACTTGTCAAGTTGACTTTGAAGCACATCCAACTTGGATTCCTTGACGGAGTCGGTACCTTCGTGCATATCAATCAAAGTATCCCAAATTTCCTTTGCATTCTCAAGACGGCTGATTTTGTTGAATTCTTCGGGGCACAATCTAGTGAAGAGGATATCACAAGCTTGAGCATTGTATTGTAGCATCTTCAACTCATCCGCGGTAGCTCCACGATTCGGTTCTCTCCCATCAAAGAATTCACCTTGCAAGCCAACACACACAATAGCCCAAACGGCGGGGTTATGTCCAAGAATATGCATTTTCATCTTATGCTTCCAAATAGCAAAATTAGTACCATCAAAGTAAGGACCTCTACGATGATAATTTCCCTCGTTAGACGCCATACTCTCCTAGGTTGTAAAACCAAGGCTATGAGCAACAAAAGCTATGGAAATCAAAGCAAATGGAGACTAAAGCTCTGATACCACTTGTAGGATCGAAAGTATGTCTAGAGGGGGCGTGGTTAGACTACTTGGCCAATTAAAAATCTAGCCTTTTCCAAATTTTAGTTCTTGGCAGATTTTAGCAACTTTGGATAAGTCAAGCAATCTTTTACACAATTCAAGCAAGCATGCAAAGAGTCTATGTGCAGCGGAAAGTAAAGCATGCAACTTGCAAGAATGTAAAGGGAAGGGTTTGGAGAATTCAAACGCAATTGGAGACATGGATGTTTTTGTCGTGGTTCCGATAGGTGGTGCTATCGTACATCCACGTTGATGGAGACTTCAACCCACGGAGGGTAAAGGTTGTGCGAGTCCACGGAGGGCTCCACCCACGAAGGGTCCACGAAGAAGCAACCTTGTCTATCCCATCATGGCCATCGCCCACGAAGGACTTGCCTCACTAGCGGTAGATCTTCACAAAGTAGGCGATCTCCTTGCCCTTACAAACTCCTTGGTTCAACTCCACAATCTTTGTCGGAGGCTCCCAAGTGAAACCTAGCCAATCTAGGAGACACCACTCTCCAAGAAGTAACAAATGGTGTGTTGAAGATGAACTCCTTTCTCTGGTGCTTCAAATGATAGTCTCCCCAACACTCAACTCTCTCTCACAAGATATAGATTTGGTGGAAATAAGATTTGACTGGAAAGCAACTTGGGGAAGGCTAGAGATCAAGATTCATATGGTGGGAATGGAATATCTTGGCCTCAACACATGCGTAGGTGGTTCTCTCTCAGAAAATGTGTATTGGAAGCGTAGGTATGTTCTGATGGCTCTCTCCACGAATGAAGAGTGGGTGGAGGGGTATATATAGCCTCCACACAAAAACTAACCATTACACACAATTTACCAATATCGGCGAGACCGAATTGAGAATCTCGGTCTGACCGATTTAGCAAACCTAGTGACCGTTAGGATTTTCGGTGGGACTGAGATGCAACTCGGTAGGACCGATATGGTTAGGGTTAGGGCATAACGTAATCTCGGTGTGACCGATTACACAAACTCGGTGTGACTGATTTTGGTAATATGCTAACCAGAGAGTTGGTAACGTAAACTCGGTGGGACCGATCGTTCATTTCGGTGGGACCGAAATGTTACAAAAGGGAAACAGAGAGTTTACATTGCAATCTCGGTGGGACTGATCGCTCATCTCGGTAGGACCGAAACGTTATGAAGGGAAACAGAGAGATTACAACCCCATCTCAGTGTGACCGAGATCCCTATCGGTGAGATCGATTTGCCTAGGGTTTGTGGCAGTGGCTATGACATTTGAACTCGGTGGCGCCGGATAGAAAGAATCGGTGGGGCCGAGTTTGACTTTTGGTTTAGGTCATATGTGGATGTGGGAAGGTAGTTGAGGGTTTTGGAGCATATCACTAAGCACTATGAAGCAAAAACCTCATCAAGCAACACCTCATCCCTCCTTGATAGTATTGGCTTTTCCTATAGACTCAATGTGATATTGGATCACTAAAATATAAATTGTAGAGTCTTGAGCTTTGAGCTTGAGCCAATCTTTTTGTCCTTAGTATTTTGAGGGGTCCACTTTCCTCATCCATGCCATGCCATTCATTGAGCTTTTCTTGAAATATAAATCTTGGAATTGCATTAGCTTAATGAGCTATATGTTGTTAGGAATTACCAGAACCACCTAGGGATAGTTGCACTTTGAAACATGTTATACTACATTTAATATATTTTATCTCTACTCTTATAAAAAACGGAGTTGTTGATGATGGTGTGCCTGCCATCCTGCATTATAGGCCGTCCGATTTATATCTGGTGGATAGCAAGGAAACTATTATGGTTGAAGTTGGCAACAATCATGATTGTAGATTCTTATTGAAATAGAGAAACGAATTCAAATTTAGTTCGAATTGCAGCGGTAGTATAGACATTTGGAATGCACTAAAATGTTGGGATGAGTAGGTTACATGCATTATATAGCAAGCGAAAAAATTTAATCGGCCATAACATGGATTCATACTCCCTCCTTCCATCTATATAGGGCGTAATGAGATTTTTAAGACCGCCTTTGACTATTGACAAGATTAATAGTACATGACATGCACAATGTGAAAATTATATCATTGAAAGAACCTTTCACAGACGAATTTAAGGGTGTGCTTTGTGTAAGTTGCATGTCATATATCATTGCTCTAATATTTGGTCAAAGTTAGCATCGAAAAACACATTAGGCCCTATATAGATGGAAGGAGGGAGTAGCTTTGAATAGCATTTTATAGTAAAACGGGGCAAGACTCTCTCTTTGTGTGTTGTGAATAGTTTTATTTTTTTCGTTTTCTTTTTGGTTGAGGGAAGTGCGAATTGATTTGGTACGTACAAGTACAATATTACTACACGTTAGGCTTGTCCCTAAAATTCAACCCGCATCTTGTTATATCCCGAAAATTCAGATATCGTGCTGCCAAAACTGGCGCCTTCACAACCCGTGCCTTGCCATCCCGAAATTACAACGCGCGCGAAAACTCCCTGCAGCTGCCAAATCCCGACACGCGAAATCCCCGTTCTAACCATGAGCCGAAAGGGCCGCTAGTTCAAATCGGTGGGGGGTACTTTTGTAACACACCCTACATTTTGGACAAGCACGTCCCTAAGTCATGCTTCACCTCCTCCCATTGCCCCCGTTTCGCCATTCGAAATCCCAGGCCGCCATAACCTCTCCGCTCCAGCCATGAAACCCCACCCTCCTCCGTCCGCCACGTCACCGCTGCCCAGCCGGAGCCTCTTCCCCAACGACGTCATCCACTACAACAGCTCGACGTCCCTCATCAACCTTCCCAGATGAGGATCCGTCATCCATCTCGCCGTCCCGCCGGTTCAGCCACCCTGTCCTCCACCTCCAAGGAGCTGCTCCGACCATCGCCTCGTCTATCGCGACTGCTCCATCCCCACAACACCGCCTTAACCTGCTCCACCGGAACTGCAGCATCCTCACCGACTCCTCGGACGAAGCCGAGGCCTACTCGGCGCCACCAAAGAGGTTGTACACTCATCGCATCACACCTTCTCCTTAACTCGACCTCCCGGCACCGACGGTGCTCCATCCCGCACCCCCATGGAGCGGCTACCTTGAAGCCGGCGTCGCGGGCGACATCTCCAAGGCGGCTCTCCCCCAGTGCGAGGCCCCTTCGGCGGCGGCGTCCATACCAGCCGGATCTGCTGCTGCTGCTCCGGCTCTCGCTCGCTCGCTCGCGCTGCTGCTGCTTCTCCGGCTCTCACTCGATCGCTCGCTCGCCCAGCTGCTGTTGCTGCTCTCCCCCTCGCTCGTGCTGCTGCTCTGCTCCTATTAAGCCACACTCCAGTCGACTGAATCAACTTTCGGGTCAGCCGATTTTCAGGGGTTGGGGGGCTTGCCGGAGTTAAGGAAGAACCACCCGCAGCGGGGACGGGTGCTCGCCGGAGAGGTACCCCACTATCTATCTTAGGGTTCAGGGTGGAGGGCAGGGGGCCTAGTGGGCTGGCCGAGGCGGTGGTGGCGAGTTGTTTTAGGGCGGTGAGGCGGCGCTGGGGCCGGTGGTTCGGACGGTGGTGGCTGGTGGCTCAGGGGGTGCAGGTTGAAGATGAACTACAGGCCCTCCGTAAACTACATGTCAAGTGCCTCTCTGCTACCATTGCGTTCAGTTTCAACAGTAGCATTCAGATTCCACAGTAATTTCAGTTTCAACAGTTAAGATCAGAGTCAATAGTTTTTACCTCATCTGTTGTAGTCAGTTGGTTTTTGGTGATGTTAATTATACATCCATTTTACATCATCTATTGGTGGTGCTATTAGAATCCCACTTGAGATTGACGATGTCTGTCTTGTGCTTCTTCAGCCTTGACGTCTTACGGCTCACGGGAGCTGCTCCAATGACAGAACGATCCATCACAACAGAGCAGTGCCCTGGATGCCATCTACAGATTCCTCAGATCTTCCTCCACACCTCCGACAGCCACCTCTGCCTCAACTACTTCAGCGACCAACCCAATGATGCTGAGGTCGACACGGCAACGGCAAAGAGGTTGTACACTTGTTGCATCACTTATTACTATACATTCACGTCGATCCATTAGGGCTATTTTGGTTCAACGGGAAAACATCGATCCACTGGTTGTTACCATTACTCTAAATTTCTGCATGCTCTCCTTACATGATCTCACCATATTTTTTTCGTATGCATGTCAGATATTGTACACAGTCATGCTGAACATGTAGAGAAAAAGAGAAGAGTTTTGCGCCGCAATACAATGTCATGCAGACATCGCTCCATGGTGGGTTCAATGGCAAACCCTCCCCACCCCTCTCCAGATTGTAATCCAGAGGAAGATATCTGTTCTGAGGCGGATTCAGACGCCGCTGACCACTACTATTTACCCCCCAATGTGTTTGCTCTACCTTGGCATGATGATGTTAGTCATATCATGCATATGTTGCCTTGCAGTGCCTACTTTTGACATCATATATGTCATCTACTTAGTTTAGACATGTTCTCTAATGCCACCTGTTTAGTTTCTATATCATATATGGGAATTATGCAGTCTCATGTGTTTTAGCCAGCCATAATATATGTGAAATGTGCAATGCCATCCTGTTTAACCAGGCATCATATATTTGAATGATATCTTGCCCATCCTTTTCTTCATTACATTTCCATTTGTCGACAATGTTTGTACATTAAACCACTCTTCCTATGAATCAGCCATTTGGGTGGGAGATGGAAAAATCTAGAGTGAAAACAAGGCCTTCAGAGCAGACAGTGCTACCTGTCGAAGCAGATCTCTTGTTGGGTCTCGATAGCTCCTCAGAGATGGATTCAGAGACAGATGACCAGTCCTATTCCCCCACTGAGGTGTATGCTCTAACTTGGCATGGTTATACTGCTCATATCATGCATACGGTGTCTTGCATTGCATAGTTTAGACATCATACACACAATATTCAACACCATGTTCTTAGTTCAGACATCATATCGAATGCCCTCTGTTTAGCATATAAATCACATATGTGAATTAAATGATGCAATCCTAATTACTTAGATAACATGTAGGTGAATTATGTCATGCGATCCTGTTTAGTTATTCATCATATCTTTGAATTATGTTATGCTATGCTATCCAATATACATGTCAACTATTTCATGCCCTCTTTTCTCCACACTATCTATTGCATCTGTCTCTCATAGAATGTCTGTACATTCAACTATGTTTCCTTTTTATCAGCCATTTGAATTGGAGCGGGTTATGCCAGTATCTAGCGGACTAAAAACACGGTCTTCAAATAAAATAGTGCTACCTCTTGGTGGAGATAGCACCACGGTTGTACATGCACAAGAACCAGCCCTACCACACATAACCCAAACTCTCGCAGATTGTACCCCTATTGCGATGGACAGAGAACCAGCTTCACCCAATCTAACCCCAACCCCAGCCGATAGTAACCCAGTTCCTGTTGACACAGCACCATCTCCACTACATAGCTCCCAAACAAGAGCAATTAGTAAGGCAGCTCCAGTGCCCAAAGGGCCAGTACTATCATGGCGAACCCCAACTCCACCAGTTAGTACGCCTATTCCTGTGGAGGAAGCACAACCAGCTAGTCGTAGTTTAGCATCTATCGCATTTGATGTTGTTAAATCGTATGTGCGTGTCTTCCCATCTTGGAAATATTATACTGAAGATGAAGGAAAATGCCAGTTGCAGGTGTTTATCCAGCAGTTATGTGTAACTAATGTTCTTCATGGCAATTACTTTGCTTCATCCCATACATCCTACCTCCATGATGGTTATAATACAGCATATTTTCCCATTTTCTCTATAGAGAAGGACCGATTTGGAAACCCAGGATGAGGTAACCTGTGCTAATACCCTTGCTATCTTCAAGAATGCTTGGTGGCAGTATCGGAATTACCTGAAGAAAACGTACTTCACCGGCAAAGAAACTCATCAAATTCCCTTACGTTCTCCTGAGACATATTTACTGGACGATGACTGGGAACGCCTTGTTCTGTACTGGTCCCGAACCAAGAATATGGTAAGGTCTATGAGCTCATTTTATATTTTTAAGTATTATATTCTTGCATCTTACTGTACTCTGTTCATGTAGAACAAGTGCCTAAACCTGAAGAACAACTGTTCTAATTTAAGATTCCATTGCTATCATAGTTCAGAAAAGTGCTAGGCGATAATTGTGTGTTTTGCCACCGCCTTGCGCTTTACTGACCAAAGTGCATGCTTATGCGCAGTTATGCACAGATTATGCGTAGTTATGCGCAATGCATTTTGCCAACGCCTAGAGCCTAGGCGCGCTTAAGCGCTTGCTTAGGCGCGCCTTTTTTAACTATGATTGCTTTGCTCTTGTATCACTGTATTTACTCATACAAACTTATTTTTAAATTGAAGGATCCAATTGAAACTCCAATGGCACGGCAGGTATGTTCACGCATGTTTCTTTAACAGGTTTGCTCTTATCAATAGCTCTGTTGATTTCAATTTCAATTGTGTATACAGTTGACTTTCATATCATGCACATTACTAGCGTCACAACAGAGCCAATAGTGTTGTTGTACATGTAGACCCATGGTACCCATCTAAAATCTTGTTGTGTCGTGTAGTTTCCCACGCTTTGTATTCTTTCACTGCTGCTTTGTCTTGAACTGATATGATTTTCACCGTGTCTCTATTTTGATTTGGCAAGACAATGCAGTGACCATAGGACATAGATTTATGTTTGTTTGATGCTTTTATTATGTACTAGTACTTGGCAATAGAAGACCTGGTAGTTTAATCCTGTCCACCTTACTAATGAACTGGTTCACCGAAATGAGTTCCATATACTAGTACATGCTAAACTTGTTATGTGTCTGCTTGTTTCTTCTTTTAGAATGCTGACAGAATATTGGGGAAGAGTGCCTTATTAAGAAATGGTAAAGGAAGTAATGCAGATAAGGTTCAGGATATTGATACATCCTTGTTGGTCTCCAACAAAACTGATAAAATAGCTAAGGAAGACTATCTTGAAGACAGCGAGACAACCCCAAAGTCCTGTCTTGGTTTAGTGTTTGAGTTACTGGCCACTACCGCTTGCATAAGCTATTCAAACTCACTGTCTGAATCAGTTCTGTTTCTTGAGTCTCAACTACAAGCTGAAAGACATCGATCAGCTGTGCTGCGACAAGAAGCAGAAGGACTGCGGAAGTCCCTGGAGCATTCAGATGCATACTTTCTGGTGCAACAACAAGCGTTGGAGGATTTTAGCGCCAAACAGGACAAAGCTAATCAGCTTGCTAAGCTTATTGCCAGCATGGTGGATACCCAGGATAACGTCTATTGAGCTCTTCTGAAGTTGTTTCAGTTGTGCTCTTGTTTTGCTGCCGCGTTTATTTGCACTGGTGGCCAATTTTGACTGCCAGTGTATGTAATGTGCTGCTTTGTTCCCTATATTTGCACTGGTGGCGAACTTTCATGCCCAGTGGATGTAATATGTGTAATAGCGGTAATAGGATAGCGTTAATTTCTTGCTTATTTATTTCCTTATTGTCTTGTTTAGTTGTTTGCTTGTAGTCACTGCAGTTCTTTTTCTGTTTTTTTCTAGTGGCCACAATAGCCTATTTTTGGTAACTAGGCCAAAATAATCATGGCAACACAGGGACTGTTGTAACCATGGGCCTCCTGCAGGCCGTATGATCCATGGGCCTTCGTCCGGCCGTAGGATCCATCGGCCTTCTATACGGGCATTAGGGTCCATGGGCCTTCTACGGGCCGTACAATCCATGGGCCTTCTACGGGCCGTACTATCCATTGGCCTCATACAGGCCATAGGATCCATGGGCCTTCTACGGGGCGTATCATCATTTCGCCAATCATGGGCCGTACTATTTGTGGACCATTACGGGCCGTTAATAGGCCGTATTTGATAACTCTATGAAAACAGCCCAGCGGGTTTTTTTGACATGAAAATGGCCCAACGTATTAATGGTGCCCAAACGGGCCGACTGTAACGACGGGCTGAATTTGGCCCACAAGCAGAAAATGACAGTAACGGGTCATATGTAACCGAATGCTGCAAATGAGCCCAAGAATCAATGGGCCCTGAGAAGGCCAAAAGATAACTTGGGCTGGAAAAGGCCCAATGGAATAACGGGCCGTTAATGGGTATAAACTGATACACTGTTCATTACGGGCCAGTTTCACCATGGGCCGTTAATGTGCCAAGAGTTACAAAGGTCCTCATATGGGCCGAAAGAAGTCATGGGCCACACTTGGGCCGAAAGTTAAAACGGGCTGAATCACATTGGACGGCCCAGATGATGCTAGTGGGCCTAATTCGGATAGGGCGTAACGGGCCCTGGGTTAGCAGGCTGTAAATGGGATATATGCGAACATGCCGTTAACAGGCTTTCCGTGGGGCGGCCTGCCACCTTTTGACCAAGTCAAATGGGTCGGCCTTTTCACAGGAATGGGCCTCTGTTGGGTCGTGCCACGTGTCGCCGTATGATAGGTGCCTTCGGTCCAATGAGCGGATGACATCTGTCCCAATGGTGAGCCGACACGTGATTCCTCCAGCCAATGATGATTTTACACGTGGAAAATCCCCATTGGTCGGGGCTGTTAATGGGTTATCGGATCCAAAACCCGACCCGATAGCTTAACGGTGTTCCGTTATGGTGGATGCCACGTGTCGGTCACCCTTGACGAAAGCACTTCTGTGACGCGCGATTTATCGTCATGGAAGTGGACACTTCCGTGATGATAATTTTGGTAATGTCATGGAACACTTCTACGACAGCACAGGTATGGCTATCTTGATTCTGTCATAAAATCGTCATGGATGTACATGCATGACAAAAAACGCAACCTACTGTGACAAACACGTATCATCACGGAAGTTTTTTTTTGTAGTGATGATTGGGCTGTCACGTATGGAGTTTGACCAGGAGTCCACCTTCCACCGAAGCTATAGACTAGGGTTGTGGTGATCTTCTACTATATATTGTGACCATCTCTATCTCTCTAGTCTATCTCTTGGACCTCAAGTCAGGATCCTAATGATGTACCCAATCTTTGTACGCGATGTGGGAGTTGCGCCCCGACTCTATATAACACGAAGTCGTCGCCCTAGGCAGGGTACGACGTTCTCTCACATGGTAATCGAAGCCTATCTCTTCCATCTCATCTGGTCCTCCATTGCTAGCAACCTCCCACCATGGCATCCTCCGGCTCCTCCAACTCAACCCTCTCTGGCCAGATCACCGAGCGCCTCACCAGCACCAACTGTATCCTCTGGCGCATCCAGATCACGCCACAACTTTGAGGCATGGGTTTATTCAGGTATGTTGATGGGAGAATACCCGAACCGGCCAAAGTCATCGTCACCAAGGATAACGATGCCAAGGAGGAGTCCATCCCCAATCCTCTTCACCATGTGTGGATCCGAGAGGATCAACAGGTACTGGGATATCTCCTGAATAACCTCTCGAAGGAAATGCTCATGTAGGTCACCTCAATCTCACATGCACACAAGCTCTGGTCGGTGCCGGTGACCGAATGGCTCCACCAACAAATCTCGTCCAGACGCTGTCTGCTGCCATATCTGTGGTAAGCTGGGCCACTCCGCCAAGGATATTGTTGGTACCGGTTTGATGCAAATGAAGACTCATCCCAAGATGAAAAGGTGGCCGGGGCTGCTGAAATTTCCTATGGCGTCGACACAAACTGGTACGTCGACAACGATGCTACCAACGACATCACCAGTGAGCTAGAAAAGGTGACCATGCGGGAAAAATTCCACGACCAAGATCACATCCACACCGCCAGTGGAGAAGGTATGAAGATTGGTCATATTGGTCACTCAATTATTCAAACCCCTCATAGGAAAATCCATCTACAAAGAATCTTGCATGTTCCTAGTGCCAATGAAAATCTTCTTTCCGTCCACCGCATCACCATAGACAATCATGTCTTTCTTGAATTTCACCCTTTCTTCTTTTTGATCAGGGATCAGGCAACAAGGAAGGTGTTATATCAAGGTAGATGCATTCGTGGGCTTTATCTGTTGATCCTGGAGATTAGAAGATTCAATTAACAAGCTTTTAGTGCTACAAATGTGTCTTCAACACGGTGGCATGATTGATTAGACCATGCAACTTTTTCTTTAGTTGAACGTTTTCTTAGGAAAAATAAACTCCCATATGTTGGAGATCGTGATGTTGAAACGATTTGTGATTCGTGTCAAAGAGCTAGGAGCCACCAATTGCCTTATCCAGTTTCTACTAGTATTTCCACCAAACCTTTGCAACTCATTTTTTCTGATGTATGGGGGCCTGCCCCCTCTTATGTTGGTAGACATACATATTATGTGAGTTTCGTTGACGACTATTGCAAGTTCACGTGGATCTATCTCCTTAAGAAATGATCGGATGTTTGCCAAGTTTTTCTTAATTTCCAAGCTCTCGTTGAAAGAAAATTTGATTGCAAAATCCTTGCTCTCCAGTCTGATTGGGGAGGGGAGTATGAGAAACTCAACTCATTCTTCCAAAATCTTGGCATATCCCATCATGTTTCGTGTCCTCATGCTTGATGACCCACAAGTATAGGGGATCTATCATAGTCCTGATAACCCACAAGTATAGGGGATCACAACAGTTTTTGAGGGTAGAGTTTTTTCCTCTTGTTTTGGATTCTCGCGTTGTTTTAGAAGGTGATGACACAACATAAAAGTAGATAGTCCCTTCGCAGAGGGAAGCAGTGATTTGCAGAGGTGCTAGAGATAAATGATATTTTGAGACATGCACCCTTCTCATTTACTTCACGACTATCAGTTATCAATATCTTCCATGCTAAGCATGCTAGTGGCGGTTCCGAAGGGATAAAAGTAAAGGTTTTGACTCCATTGAGAGTTTTTGTTTGATTATTTGAGAGATTAACTCTTTTTCTGTTTGCAGTTTGGGACTGGGCATCCCTATTACTGCCCTTTTCTCGTGCGATGGCGAGTGAATAAACACTCGACCTGAGAATAACCCACTTAGCATGGAAGATACCGACCACCTCTTATCGTTCCATGAACGATCCAAGCACACAAAAGGATATTTTTTTAGAAGTTTTTAGAGGTGACACATGAAAATTTACTTAGGATGGCAGGGTAATACCGCATATAGGTAGGTATGGTGGACCCATCTGGAATAACTTTTGGTTCAAGGTTTTTGATGTACAAGAAGAATTCCCACTTAGTATAGGCGAAGGCTAGCAATTAGATTGAGAAGCGGCCAGCTAGAGAGCAACAACGATCATGAACATGCATTATGCATAAGTAACATTGGACACTAGCATGAGTAGTATATGAACACCATGAACATAAATATCGTAGAGGCTATGTTGGTTTTGGTTCAACTATATGCATGAACATGTGCCAAGTCAAGCCACTCGAACATTCAAAAGACGATACCATATCATCATACTACATCACAATCATTTTAACACAGTGTTGATATCCAAGATAAATCATTATCCACTCCCAGCTACTTATGCATGGCATGAGAAACTATAATATCTAATTTTCATTGCAAACATGTTTAATCATAATGGGCAGTTCATACCAGTCGAGTTCATACCAGTTTCTCTCTGCCACGGCCAGTTCATCGAATATCGTCATTATTTCCTTTCACTTGTATGACCAAACGATGTGAAAATAATAATAGTGCAAGAGTGCCATGGACTAAGCTGGATTAATCTGCAATCATTTTATTCAACAGGAGAAGACAAGGTAAAATGGGCTCTTTATTAGATCAACAGTTATTCATATGAGAACCACTCAACATTTTCATCGTGGTCTTCTCCTTAGTGCAACTCAAATAAAAAGAAGAGAAATTCAAAGAAAAACACACTGAAATATTTTTTGAGTTTTTGGTTTTCTTGAACAAGCAAATAAAAATGGAAAAGCAAAAATGAGAAAAACTATTTACACGGGAAAGCTCCCAACAAGCAAAAGAAGAACAAGGAATTCTTTTTGGGTTTTATTTTTAATATTACTTCTAAGCATGCATAGAAAGTAAATTAGCTACAACTATTTTTTGGTTTTTCTAAAGTTTTTCAAACACACAAGAAGAAAGCAAGAAAAATAAAATGAAACATGGATGATACAATGAAAAAGTGTGAACAGCGACAAATGAAAATAAGTGGACATGAATGTAATGTCGGTGATAAACACAAACTCCCCCAAGCTTAGGCTTTTGGCCTGACTTGGTAGTCGATCAGAAGCCTGGATGGTAGTAGTTTGCGTGGTAGCTCACGGAGGCTCTCGGTGTGGATGCCTCGGCCTGCCGTGCTTCCTCCACTACTGCGTTGCGAGATCAAGCCTCGCTCTCAAGAACAAAATATCTTCCTTTGCTATGATATTCAAAAAGAGAAGGCGCAGGCAAATATGTGTGCACAACGGATTTTTTTGATAAACAATAGATTATAAGTGAATTATCAATTTTTACTTTAAGGGTCTTATGATCTTTTAAGGCGTCAAAGTCCAAATACTGCGTGGGTAGGATAGGGTCAAAGGGTAAAGGTGCAACACCCAGCCCTCGTGCTAAACGTGTGGCATAAATTCCACCATAGAACCAGCCACTAGCTATTAGCATTATGCTGAAGTATGCATGCAACAATCGCTCCAAGGTTATAATTCCTTTCACCAATGAGAGAGGTGTGTATGAGGCACAAGTCTGGAGCACAAAGTGTACTACAGTCTTGCTAGCCTACTATACATTTCCCGTTAAATAATGCAAAGTACTGAATTGCGGGAAAATGAATGCTCTTTATTCTGCCTTGTGTCACTCCCCTCGTCTCACCGTAGTAAAGGCTAGTCAAGAAAGATTGGTATTCAGCCCTTGGCCGTTCATCAAGTGAACCCCAGATGGGAGTTTGCAATGGTAAGAAATTTTTTCTAGTGAGATGGTAAATGGATTATCAGAAAGCATAAACGACACCCTAGACTCACGGGGATGGAATTTAAATCCTTTGATAAACGATTCAGTAAGAATGTGGCGTTGTTCGCACATATTAGAAATGTGGGAACCGAGACCGGCATTGTGAACATATTGCTCAAATTCCTCCTTAATGCCCACATGCATCATATACTCATTGCAAGTTCATAAGCATGTTTTGGTGGCGGCATCTCATGTGGAACTTTCACTCGGTTCAACATAGGACCGGCGAGCGGAGCTGTCACTAGAAGATGCCCCCGAGGATCGCCTCCTCGAAGAACTCCTTCCAAGAAGGTTCATCATGTTCACGTACAATTTTCTAAAAAAAATTGAGTGAAAAAAATTTATCAACCAAAACTTTACAAGATTGATAGCAATTACTCATAGGGATAAATATAGGCCATAGAAGGCATTCAAACTACTTAGAACTCTAAGAATTCAACATGCAAGCTCATCTACAGTAGCACCAAGAGTAGCTAATTATTCAAAATATAAGCCACTGAAATAAAAACTAATTGCACAAATGGTGGAGTCACATACCAAGCAACAATCCCCCGAAATAGTTTCAAAAACGGAGCCTCGAGCAAAGAGATCGAAATCCGCAGGCTTGAGAGCAAGAACATGAGAGAGAGAGAGAGAGCTATGGGGAATTTTTTTCTAGAGGTAGGTGATGATGTGGAGTAAAGAGATAAGTGAGGGGCCCATGTGGGGACCACAACCCACCGGGGTCCTGGCGCGCCCAGGTGGGTTGTGCCCACCTGGTACAGCTCCCTCTGATATTATTTGCACCATAAATTCCGAAATATTCAGAAAAAAATCATATTAAATTTTCAGGGCATTATGAGAACTTTTATTTTTGGGTCATTTTTTCATTGCACGGGAAATTTAGAAAACAGACAAAACATGGAATTTTATTTTATTTCACAAATAAAAATAGAGAACAAAAAGTAGGGATAGAAGGTAGTGCTTACTAAATTCATCAACTTCATACCATTCAAAAATGATACATTAATAAGGTTGATCAAGTCTTATTAACAACCACTTTCGATTAGCATGAAACCGAAGAACTTTCATAAATCACTAAGTTACCTCAATGGGGATATGAATGTCCCCAACAATAAGCATTTCATATTCTTTTTTATAGCAGGTAGAGGTATTTGAAAACTTCCAATAGTGATTGTCGGAGATTTTCCAATAACATTAATACCATTCACTTGGAATTGTTTCTTCAGAAAGTGCACCGTATGCTCAATACCATTGATATGAAAAGTGACATTGCTTTTATTGCAATCATTAACAACCCCTGGAGTATTCAAGATGGGTCCACCAAGGATAATCGATATGTTGTCGTCCTCGGGCATCTCAAGTATAACAAAGTCAGTCAAAATAGTAACATTAGCAACAATAACGGGCACATCCTCACAGATACCGATAGGTATGGCAGTTGATTTATCGGCCATTTGCAAAGATATTTTAGTAGGTGTGAGTTTATTCAAATAAAGTCTTTTATATAAAGAGAAAGGCATAACAGTAACACCAACTCCTAAATCACACAAAGCAGTTTTCACACAATTCTTTTTGATGGAGCAATGTATAGTTGTGATACGTCTCCTACTTATCTATAATTTTTTATTGTTCCATGCTATTATATTATCTATTTTGGATGTTAATGGGCTCTATTTTACACTTTTATATTATTTTTGGGACTAACCTATTAACCGAAGGCCCAGGCCAAATTGCTATTCTTTGCCTATTTCAGTGTTTTGTAGAAAAGGAATATCAAACGGAGTCCAAACGGAATGAAACCTTCGGGAACATGATTTTCTCAACAAACGTGATCCAGGGGACTTGGAGTGGACGTGAAGAAACAATCGAGGATGCCATGAGGCAGGGGGCACGCCTACCCCCTAGGCGCACCCTCCACCCTCATGGGCCCCTCGTTGCTCCACCGACCTACTTCTTCCTCCTATATATATCTACGTACCCCGCAAACATCTAGGAGCACCACGAAACCCTATTTCCACCGCCGCAACCTTCTGTACCCAAGAGATCCCATCTTGGGGCCTTTTCCGGAGCTCCACCGGAGAGGGCAATGATCACGGAGGGCCTCTACATCAACTCCATGGCCTCTCCGGTGATGTGTGAGTAGTTTACTTCAGACCTTCGGGTCCATAGCGAGTAGCTAGATGGCTTCTTCTCTCTCTTCGGATCTCAATACAAAGTTCTCCTCGATTCTCTTGGAGATCTATTCGATGTAACTCTTTTTGCGGTGTGTTTGTCGAGATCCGATGAATTGTGGGTTTATGATCCAGATTATCTATGAACAATATTTGAATCTTCTCTGAATTCTTTTATGTATGATTGTTTTATCTTTGCAAGTCTCGTCGAATTATCATTGTGGTTTGGCCCACTAGATTGATCTTTCTTGCAATGGGAGAAGTGCTTAGTTTTGGGTTCAATCTTGCAGTGCTCGATCCCAGTGACAAAAAGGGAAACGACACGTACTGTACTGTTGCCATCGAGGATAAAAAGGTGGGGTTTATATCATATTGCATGAGTTTATCCCTCTACATCATGTCATATTGCTTAAGGCTTTACTATGTTCTTATGAACTTAATACTCTAGATGCATGCTGGATGGCGGTCGACGTGTGGAGTAATAGTAGTAGATGCAGGCAGGAGTCGGTCTAGTTGTCATGGACGTGATGTCTATATACATGATCATGCCTAGATATTCTCATAATTATTCGCTTTTCTATCAATTGCTCGACAATAATTTTTCCACCCACCGTAATACTTATGCTATCTTGAGAGAAGCCACTAGTGAAACCTATGCCCCCCGGGTCTATTCTCCATCATACACGTTTCCAATCTATTTTATTTTGCAATCTTTACTTTCAATCTATATCATAAAAATATGAAAAAAATTATCTTATTATTATCTCTATCAGCTCTCGCTCTTGCAAGTGGCCGTGAAGGGATTGACAACCCCTTTATCACGTTGGTTGCGAGGTTCTTATTTGTTTGTGTGGGTACGAGGTGACTCGCACGTGGTCTCCTCCTGGATTGATACCTTGGTTCTCAAAAACTGAGGGAAATACTTACGCTTCTTTACTGCATCACCCTTTCCTCTTCAAGGGAAAACCAACACAATGCTCAAGAGGTAGCAAGAAGGATTTCTGGCGCCGTTGCCGGGGAGATGTACGCCAAGTCAAGACATACCAAGTACCCATCACAACTCTTATCCTTCGCATTACATTATTTGCCATTTGCCTCTCATTTTCCTCGCCCCCACTTCACCCTTGCTGTTTTATTCGCCCTCTTTTCCTTTTGCCTTTTCTTTCGCTTGCTTCATCATTATGGCTAGTCCTTTATCTACTCATTTATCTCCCGAGAATGAGGTCCTTAATTTTAAACAAAGGGTGGGAGAAAAACTAAAAGATGCTTGGCTCTGAATTTGCAATGCACAAAATAGATCTACTAGGAAGCAATCTACTTTCGTTCTTCTTCGTAATTTTTATGTAGGCATCATTCCTTCGAATAGATATATTCTTGATACCATTACCGGAGGAAATTTCTTCGGTATCCACACTTTTGATTCTTACAATGCTATGATAGATTTGTTTGGCACACCACCTCTCTTTGTTAATGGAACTATGTTAACTTTGGAACATGTTATGCAAAGGCTCGATATTATTAAAAATAAAGTTGCTACTATTGAATTGATTGACAATTTGGATAAAAAGATCCACAACCAAATTACCCAATATGGATCTAAGGTAGGAGTTACTCTGAAATTTTTTAAAGAAAAAGAACCCGTTGTTAATGAAAGAATAGACCAAGATTCCAGTAGAATTGAAAAACTTGAGGGTATTATTACCAACTTGGGGTCCGCTTTTTCTGCCGTAAGGAATACTTCAAATCCACCTACCAAAGTTGCCAAATTAATGTACGTTCCTAAGAATAAGGGTGAAACTTCTAGTAAGGAAAATGCGGATATCAAATCCATAAGTGTTCACCCCAACTTTCTCACTATCATTAAGGAACCCTTTGCTACAAATGATTTTCTCGATTTCGTGCCAAAGAGTCTGATAATTAATAAAAAGAAAGAAACTCCTAGGGGCTATAGGTGTCTTACTGAAGAATTGCCTACGAAAGATGGCAATACCTAGATCTATCCTCGCTTTTATGCCTAGCTAGGGCGTTAAACGATAGCGCTTGTTGGGAGGCAACCCAATTTTATTTTCATTCCTTGCTTTTTGTTCCTGTTAAGTAATAAATAATTCAACTAGCCTCTGTTAAATGTGGTTTTATGCTTTTAATTAGTGTTTGTGCCAAGTAGAACCATTGGGAAGACTTGGGAAAAGTCTTTTTGATCTTGCTGTAAAAAACAGAAACTTTAGCGCTCACGAGAATTGCTGCCATTTTTTATTGGTGAGTGTTATTTAGTTAATTATTTTTGCAGATGATTAATAGATAAATTCCGCACGTCCAGCTATTTATTTTAGAATTTTTGGGATTACATAAGTGGTCGAAACCTACAAATTACTACAGACGGTTCTGTTTTTGACAAATTCTATTTTTCGTGTGTTGTTTGCTTATTTTGATGAATCTATGACTATTAATAGTTTATAAACCATAGAAAAGTTAGAATACAATAGGTTTAACACCAATTTTTACCTAATAATAAAGAGAGGAAACTTTCATAGTTCTTCATACATCACCGTTTTATATCCGTTGATTTTGCATTAATCATAAAAATTAACGGTTGAGATTTAAAAGTGAACCTACCTAAATTGGCTTCTACGTTCTATGTCGTCCAGATTTGTTTCTGTTTGTTGCCCCTTCCGTTTCCAATCATCAATTCAAAAAAATTAGGTATACAATCCAATACAGAGTCCACGTCCTGTACCATTGGAACATTTTGATATGCATGAAGGTCGAGCCTACACGTAGCGCACGTCTCTCGTCCAGCTTTCAAGGTCAACCCGCCGTCTAACCATTGCGAGGGTCCGGAGGGTCGAGTACATATACACTTCCCCCTCCGAGTCACATGCCATGATTCTCCTGTTGATTGCCTAGCTAGCTCATCCATCATCCCTCCTCCACTATCTAGAAGCTTCTGGAAGGTTTTGTTCTTTTGCGTCATGGCCAACTGCCTCTACCCGTGCGTGAGCCTGTTGGCACTGGCCGAGTCTCCCGCGACGGCCAGGCTGGTGTAATGGGGCGGGCGGACGATGGTGCTGCCGGTGCCGGTCACCGACGACAATGACGAGGGCAACGGCGGCGTCTTCACGTCGCGGACGTGGCGGCCGAGTTGCTGCTGGCGGACCCTTTCTTTGTCGACCTCCCAGTCCCCGTCGCGCCGCCGGGGGAGCGACTGCTGCCCCGGCGGCAACAAAAGTCGCATGGCGGCCACGCTTGCGTCTCTGTCAGACGCGCCGAGGGCAGGAAGACGGTGCAGCTTGCAGGCCACGGACAGTGCCTGTTCGAGTACGTCAAGGGCGGAGACGACGGCTTCGCGGCACTCATCTAGGTCCTGCCGCAGTTCATCGAGAAGGTCATCACCTGCGACGGCGGCAATGGCTGCCGGCCGGCCAGCGTGCATCGGGAATGGTGAATATGTCAACGATGGAGCTGAAGGGGCACTAGGAGCAGCTCGTGGGCGCGACGGGCTGCCCATGGTCGCCGAGGCTGGAGACCATCTCCGAGCGCAACAAGAGGAGGATCTTCCAGTCACCGGCCGGACATATCCTACGTATGTGGATCCAGCACCGATCTAATTCTTCTCGGTGCCGATGCAGCACCTCCACAGTGGCGGAGCTTGAGACACATCTTAGGAGGGGCAAATAGGCTGGGGGTAACCAATATCAGGTTTGGGCTAGATTTCTATCAATCTATGGAAAATTTACTCATGATAATATGAACAAATCTCCTATGCAGAGGGGGCGATGGCCCAGGTTGATCTCCACTAAGCTCCGCCACTGCCTCCATACTTGCTTCCATCGGATCGAGTCGCGGAAAGCAGACAAGTGCAAATGCCCCAAATTTTGCACAGGTCGCATGTCCAGGAGTACTATGGTTCTTAACTTTTTTTTTGCGGGATGCTATGGTTCCTAATTGACTTGATATATACAGCTATGGACATAGATGACTGTAGAAGCGGATGCAAATGTCACCTATTAAACAGTCAAGTCGACTATAGAAGCGGATGTGGATCTTTGTCGTGATGAGACACTCCTGGTGCAAGGTGTATACCTATCAATTCCATAGTAAACTGAGATGTGTAAGAGAAAAACAAGTGCAGATGGTTTGATGCAAATATTATAGCAAAAGTAGTATGACTGTATGAGCACTGTCAGGCCAGGTACTATAGTGAGCTAAATCGACAAAATTCATTGGTAGCCGACGTTGTAGTTTAACTACTCAGTCGTCTGATATTACAGCAAAGCATGACGCATGCTTGATTTATTCGTGCCTTTCCTGGGAGAAAGGCGTTCTGGAGGCCCAGCTCTATGGATCCTTTAATTTTGAAAAATTCAAAGTTCATGCTTTTTAGTTTCAAAAAATTCTGAAAAAATATACAAGTACAGACAGATGACATGTGTATGTCTGTAAAAATTCAGGATTAAATACCTTGAAATGCGACCTGTGCAAAAAAGACAAATTCTTTGACTTTGAGGATGAATAGTATCATGTGTTAAACAACCTCAGATTTGTCTTTTTTGCACAACCCTCGTTTCAACGTATTTTGTCATGAACATTATTATGACTTCCTCTATATGTGTATTTATTTTCATGATTTTTTGAAATCTCATATTTTGATGAAATTTGAAAAATGCTTTTTGAGGCTTCAATGGAGCTCGGCCTACAAAAGGCATTTTTGCCTTTCCTGACCTCTATTAATGCGAGATTTACCCTCTTCTTTTTTTTGCTGGAGGCTTCCTTTGATACAACTATACTCAAGATTATAGTTTAAGTTCACATGTGGATAATTATGTTTTCTCTCCGTTGATGGATGCATCTCCTTCAGAAATACAGGTTATCCATTACTTTTAGTGTTACCACTAAAGCATACTCCTGTCGTTCCTAAATATGAGTTTTTTTTAAAGATTTCAATATGGACTACATACAGAGCAAACTGAATGAATCTACACTCTAAAGTATGTTTACATACATCCGTATGTAGTTCATATTGTAATCTCTAAAAAGACTAATATTTAGAAACACAGGGAGTACATGTTTTTGGCCTTACAATTGTTTCTGTTTTACTAGATACATCATGGAATATTATTCTCAATATGTTCTTTCCATTGAAATTTCAGGATAGATTTCCCCATGAGAAAAATAAGATGCTCTATAGATTTTCAGATAAGATAGAGAGGCAACTTTCTTCTGGCAATGCCACAAAAATGAGGTTTTGAATTCTAGCACCAATCTCTTTTGCCGCGGATGTTTATAGTCCCTTTTTTTTCCAATATATCATTCTTATATTTATTTGTTGAACAACATTTGTCATGGTGATTTAGTTGATACTATATGTTCCGCTCCTCTATTCCTATCGAATCAACACATACATGCATTTTTTTACTCCCATTTTCCCATAAAACGCAGGCAGGACGTGCGGGTGCGTGCATGTGTGGAGGGACGAGATGATGTTCTATGTTGTAGTATGCACAAAAATCACAGAAGAACCGTCCTTTGTGTGGCATGTGAACCATATGAGTTCAAGTAGAATGATAATGAATTTCTAGGGAAGGTCATAGCATTGGTGCAATAAACATTTTATATGAAGACTGATCTAACGTTAAAAAAGAGTTGAAAATGTTTTTTGATGTGCATGTACATCATAAAGGTATATATATTTGACATGATTGTCATTAAACTATTATAAATTTTATGACTCGTTGCAACGCACGGGCTTTTTTGCTAGTATAAATAAAGAATGAGTTCATTACAGTACCTTTAAGTGGTAGTTTGTTTTTTCTTTTACTACTGTAGCTCATGAGATTTTCTATTTACACTACTGGAATCAGCTAGTTTGCCATCTGCCAGTTCGTTGCCGTCCGCTAGCGGACGGCAAAAAAGCTCTTTGCCATCAGCTTTCAAAAAGCAGACGGCAAAGAACTGGCTGATGGCAAAGACCAAGTTTGCCATCAGCCAGTTCTTTGCCGTCTGCTAGCAGACGGCAAAGATTCTTTGCCGTCGGCTAGCGGACGGCAAAGAGGGAGGGGCCCCACTGACGAACTGCAAAAAAAAACCTAACGGGCCCCCTCTTTGCCGTCCACTAGCGGACGGCAAAGAGCAAGAAGGCGGACGGCAAAGTGCCGCGGACGGCAAAGAGGGAGGCCCCACGTAACGTTAACGGGGCCGCGCCCCACACCCCCCCCCTCTCTCTCTTTCTCTCCCACCTCTCGCCACCCCGTCACACCACGCCCCGCCGCCGCCCCAGCGCCCACCGCCGCCGCCCCGCCGCCGCCCCAGCGCCCCCCGCCGCTACCCGGGCGCCCCCCCGCCCCGTCGCCCCCGCCGCCCCCGCTGCCCTGCCGTCTGGGCGCCGGCACCTCCGCGCCCCGCCGCCCCGGCCGGGCCCGGCGCCACCGCCCCACGCCGCCCCGCCCCCCTCCTCCGCCGCCCCAGGCCGCCCCGCCCCGCTCCTCCGCCGCCCCAGGCCGCACCGCCCCCCTCCTCCACCCTGCAGGTGAGCTTCTTCCTTTTTTTTCCTTTTTTCTGTTTTTTTAGTTTTAGGTTTATGTTTAATTTAGATTTAGTTTTAGTTTTAGGATTAGTTTTTAGGTTTATAGGTTTAGTTTTAGTTTAGTTTTAGGTTTAGATTTAGTTTTTTTCTTTTTCTGTTTTTTTAGTTTTAGGTTTAGGTTTAGTTTAGTTTTAGGAAGGAAGAAAAAGAGAAAAAGAAGAGATCAGGAGAAGAAGAAGAAGAAGAGGAGGAGGAGAAGAAAAAAGAAGAAGAGGAAGAAGAAGAAGAAAAAAGAGGAGAGGAGGAGAAGAAGAAGAGGAAAAAGGAAAGGAGGAAGAAGAAGAAGAAAAAAGAGGAGAGGAGGAGAAGAAGAAGAGGAAAAAGGAAAGGAGGAAGAAGAAGAAGAAGAAGAAGAAGAAGGAAAAAAAGGAAGAAAAGGAAAAAGAGGAAGAAGAAGAAAAGGAAAAAAACCCGACCCGACACGGTACCCTGACCCCGACCCGGCACCCTGACACGACACCCCGACCCCGAGACCCCGACCCCGACACCCTAACTCCGACCCCGACCCCGACCCCGACGCCCCGACCCCCCAAGCCTGACCCGACACCCCGACCCCGACCCCGACACCCCGACCCCGACCCGACACGGTACCCAGACCCCGACCCGGTACCCCGACACGACACCCCGACCCCGAGACCCCGACCCCGACCCCGACCCCGACACCCCGACACCCCGACCCCGACCCCGACCCCGACACCCCGACCCCGACCCGACACGGTACCCAGACCCTGACCCGGCACCCCGACCCCGAGACCCCGACCCCGACCCCGACCCCGACACCCCGACCCCGACCCCGACCTCGACACCCCGACCCCGACCCCCCAAGCCCGACCTCGACACCCCGACCCCCCGAGCCTGACCCGACACCCCAACCCCGAGCCTGACCCGACACCACACCCCGACCCCGAAACAACACCCCAAGACCGACATGGCACTACCCCGACATCGACACGACACCCCGACCCCCCAACCCCGAAACAGCACCCCGACCCCGGCACGGCACCCCGACACCGACAGGACACCCCGACCACCGACACCTCCCGAAAAGGTGTTCTTTGGCCTTCCAGAGGCCGACGGGGTCATATATTTGTGAATTATTAGTTAGGTCATATATTTTTCGATTTTGTTATGAAAAACATCATATATAATTGTGTTGATCGTGTAGTTTTAAATGTGCAGTTGTTTCATCGCTGCGAGGTTTGGTGTTCGACGACCTCACCGTGCGTTTGACAAGCTCTGCCCCTTCGTTCGTGGGTGAGCACAAATGACAAGTCCTCCTCCCCCATTAATTATTTGATCTATTCCGATGAAACTTGATAGCTAGCTATATATGTGTCTTGAATCATCAGTATGCGTAACCAATATGTGTCTCCCGTTCGAAAGCGTCATAGTTATAAATATGCATGCATTTGCATATTTATAACCTTGATTCTTTCGAATTGTCCAACGCTATCCATGGATAGCCCGAGTATGTGTAGATTGGGTTCGTTTTTCCATATGCTTTGCTCCGGATCCGACGCATATATTTCGTCAGTGCCTCCCCTGTTGTTCTCCGGGTACACATCCTCTCTGTTTATTGCAGAGACGTGTATCAGGAGAACAGCGGGGAGGTGCTGCCGAAATTTTGCGTCGGATCTGGAGCATAGCATGGGAAAATAAACCCAATCTACACATACACGGGTGGGATTAGGACCTATCATTACCTATTAGAGTGTAGGTTGCATGGACGTAATAAAATTGACAAAGTAGATCAACTGATGAATATATACATGGTGAATTACATATATAATTGTTGTGTGTCCAGTAGCTCTGAAAGTCAAGATGAGTGACCGTGCTTGGATGTATACCGGTCACACTGGTCAGAACAAATGGAGCGCTGAATGGTTCACAAAAACTATGGGGTTTGTGCAAGCCGCATTTGCAAATGGCCAAAAGAAAACCTGGTGCCCCTGTTTCCGGTGCGGCAATTGGGAAAAGAAGACAGAGGCTGAAATGGGCAAACACCTGCAGAGGAGTGGTTTTACGCCCGATTATATGGTGTGGACATTTCATGGTGAGTCTGCCCAACGTGACCGAGCTGAGGTGGATCGTCGTCGCACCGACGAGCATGGTACCGGGATGGAAAACATGGTGCAAGGCTATGATGATGCTCGGGATTCGGACGAGGAGATGGAGGAATCTGCAAAGGCCTTCAATGAAATGTTGGAGTCTTCGAAACGTCCGCTCCACGAGCACACTGAGCTTTGTCAGTTGGATGCCATCTCACAAGTAATGGCTCTGAAGGCTCAGTTCAACTTGGGCAGAGAATGCTATGACGCAATTATGACAGTATTTGGACGCTTTCTACCCAAAGGCCATGTAATGCCTGCAAACCTGTACCAGTCGGACAAAATCCTCCGTGCACTGAAGATGCCCTATGAGAAGATACATGCCTGTGAGAAAGGATGTGCCTTATTTAGGCTTGACTATGCGGACTTGAACTATTGTCCCATTTGCAAGTCTTCCAGGTATATTGTGGTAGACAACGGTATGGGTGAGAAGACATAGACCAAAATCCCCGTTAGTGTTCTTCGGTATATGCCAATTGTACCAAGACTTCAACGTCTTTTCATGGTCGAAGAGACGGCCAGACAGATGACATGGCACAAAACAGGCAAAAGAACCGAACTAGATGCAGATGGGAATCTGATGATGGTACACACATCGGATGGTGTTGCGTGGAAAACGTTTGATGAATTACATGCTGACAAAGCGGCAGATCCGAGGCATCCTCGAGTCGGCATCAGCACGGATGGGTTCAGTGTGTTTGGTATGACGGCAGCCCAATAGAGTTGTTGGCCCGTATTTGTCTTTCCACTCAATCTCCCCCCCGGACAGATTATGCAAAGAAAGAACATTTTCCTGACGTTGATAATTCCAGGACCCAACTATCCGGGCAAAAATATGAATGTGTACATGCAGCCGCTTAAGGACGAATTGCAAGAAGCCTGGGATAATGGGTTCAAGACATACGACGCCTTTAGCAAACGGAACTTCATAATGCGTGTCTGGTACATGTACTCGACCCATGACTTGCCGGCGTATGCGCTATTCGTTGGCTGGTGTGTGCATGGAAGGTTCCCGTGCCCCACATGCAAGGGAGCTCTTGAGTTTCGTTGGCTTCAGGCCGGTCGCAAGTTTTCTTGCTTCGACATGCATAGACAGTTCCTGGATCCTCGCCATAAGTTCAGGAAAGACAAGAAGAACTTCATCAGGGGTAGAGTTGTCAAAAACTCTGCACCACCTGCATTGACAGGCCAACAGACCCTGGATCAGTTAAACGCTCTGGAGGCGCCGGAGTCATGATTGGTATGCAGCGAATCTAAAGAGGGGAGCGAATCTTGATAAACTGAAGATATTTGGTCTCAAGAGTCATGATTGGCACATATGGATTGAGCGGGTAATGCCGGTGATGTTGCGTGGCTTCATCCCTGAGGATGAATGGCTAGTACTGGCAGAACTCAGCTATTTCTTCCGTGTTCTTTGTGCGAAAGAACTATCGCCTGGCGTGCTAGAAGAAATGGAAGAGTTGGCGCCGGAGTTGATCTGCAAGTTAGAGAAGATCTTTCCACCGGGCTTCTTTAATCCAATGCAGCATTTGATTTTGCATCTCCCGACCGAGGCAAGATTGGGGGGGCCCGTGCAAAATCGTTGGTGCTACCCAACTGAGAGGATGCAGAAGACGCTTCGAGAAAAATGTAAAAATAAACGTAGAATTGAAGCATCCAAGGCAGACGGCAAAGTAGCTGATTCCTGTAGTGTTAAGTTTTGTGTTGTGAAGTTTTCAAGTTTGGGTAAAGATTTGATGGATTATGAAACAAGGAGTGGAAAGAGCCTAAGTTTGGGGATGCCCAAGGCACCCCAAGGTAAAATCCAAGGACACCAAAAAGCCTAAGCTTGGGGATGCCCCGGAAGGCATCCCCTCTTTAGTCTTCGTTCATCGGTAACTTTACTTGAAGCTATATTTTTATTCGCCACATGATATGTGTTTTGCTTGGACCGTCTTGTACGATTTGAGTCTTTGCTTTTTAGTTTACCACAATCATCCTTACTGTAAACACACATGAATTGGAATTTATTAGAATACTCTATGTGCTTCACTTATATCTTTTGAGCTAGATAATTTTGCTCTAGTGCTTCGCTTATACCTTTTTAGAGCATGGTGATGGTTTAATTTTATAGAAATAATTGATCTCTCATGCTTCACTTATATTATTTTGAGAGTCATTTTGAAAAACATGGAAATTTGCTTTTAGAAATAATAAAAACTTTGATATAAGTGCATTGAATATTATGAGATGTTTGATACTTGATAATTGTTTTGAGATATGGAGATGGTGATATTAGAGTCATGCTAGTTGAGTAGTTGTGAATTTGAGAAATACTTGTGTTAAAGTTTGTGATTCCCGTAGCATGCACGTATGGTGAACCGTTATGTGATGAAGTCGGAGCATGATTTATTTATTGATTTTCTTCCTTATGAGTGGCGGTCGGGGACGAGCGATGGTCTTTTCCTACCAATCTACCCCCCTAGGAGCATCCGCGTAGTACTTTGTTTCGATAACTAATATATTTTTGCAATAAGTATGTGAGTTCTTTATGACTAATGTTGAGTCCATGGATTATACGCACTCTCACCCTTCCACCATTGCTAGCCTCCCTAGTACCGCGCAACTTTCGCCGGTACCATAAGCCCACCATATATCTTCCTCAAAATAGCCACTGAGGGAGTCCTGGATTAGGGGGTGTTCGGATGGCCGGACTATACCTTCGACCGGACTCCAGGACTATGAAGATACAAGATTGAAGACTTCTTCCCGTGTCCGGAAGGGACTTTCCTTGGCGTGGAAGGCAAGCTTGGCGATACAGATATGTAGATCTCCTACCATTGTACCGACTCTGTGTAACCCTAGCCCTCTCCGGTGTCTATATAAAATGGAGAGTTTTAGTCCGTAGGACGAACAACAATCATACCATAGGCTAGCCTCTAGGGTTTAGCCTCTCTGATCTCGTGGTAGATCTACTCTTGTACTACCCATATCATCAATATTAATCAAGCAGGATGTAGGGTTTTACCTCCATCAAGAGGGCCCAAACCTGGGTAAAACATCGTGTCCCCTGCCTCCTGTTACCATCCAACCTAGACGCACAGTTCGGGACCCCTACCCGAGATCCGCCGGTTTTGACACCGACATTGGTGCTTTCATTGAGATTTCCTCTGTGTCGTCGCTTTTAGGCCCGATGGCTTCTCCGATCATCAACAACGATGCGATCCAGGGTGAGACTTTTCTCCCTGGACAAATCTTCGTATTCGGCGGCTTTGCACTGCGGGCCAATTCGCTTGGTCATCTGGAGCAGATCGAAAGCTACGCCCCTGGCCATCAGGTCAGATTTGGAAGTTTGAACTACACGGCCGACATTCGCGGAGTTTTGATCTTCGACGGATTTGAGCCATAGCCGAGCGCGCCGCACTGTCACGATGGGCATGATTTAGCTCTACCGCCAAACAGTGCCCTGGAGGCCGCACCTGTGTCCGCTCCGACCCCTAGCTCGGAGCCGATCACACCAACCGAGGATGGGTGGTTAGACACCGCCTCGGGGGTTGCAATCTCTACGGCGATCGAGCCGAACACCAGCCCTATTCTCTTTGAAGCCCTCTGCGCCCCGACCGATCGAACCCGATTGGGCGCTAATCATGGAGTTCACCGCTGCGGACATCTTTTAGCACTCGCCCTTCGGCGATATTTTGAATTCACTAAAGTCTCTCTCTTTGTCAGGAGAGCCCTGGCCGGACTATAGTCGGCAAGGTTGGGATGCGGATGATGAAGAAATTCAAAGCCCACCCACCACCTACTTCGTAGCCACTGTCGATGATTTAACCGACATGCTCGACTTCGACTCCGAAGAAATCGGCGGTATGGACGCCGATGCAGGAGACGATCAAGATCCAGCGCTTATAGGGCACTGGAAAGCCACCTCGTCGTATGATATATACATGGTGGACACCCCAAAAGAAGGCAATGGCGATGGAACAGCGGAGGATGACCCCTCCAAGAAGCAGCCTAAGCGCCGGCGTCAGCGGCGCCGCTCTAAATCCCGCCAAAACAAAAACGGTGATTCCGGCACGGGGGATAATAGCACCCCGGACAGTGCCGAAGACAACCACCTCCAGCAAGATTCAGCACAGGCGGATAGAGAAGCCAGCCCTCATGAGAGAGCGGCAGACAGAGAGGTTGAGGATGATAATTATATGCCTCCCTCCGAAGACGAGGCAAGCCTCGATGACGACGAATTTGTCGTGCCGGAGGATCCCGTCGAACAAGAGCGTTTCAAACGCAGGCTTATGGCCACGGCGAACAGCCTCAAGAAAAAACAGCAACAGCTTAGAGCTGATCAGGATTTGCTAGCAGACAGATGGACTGAAGTCCTTGCGGCCGAAGAGTATGAACTCGAACGCCCCTCCAAGAGCTACCCAAAGCGCAGGTTGCTACCCCAATTAGAGGAGGAAGCACTTAAACCTACATCACCAGCGCATGATGCGGCCGACCGGCCACCCCGTGGCCGCGACAAAGAGGCCTCTCGGCCCTCCACTCAAGCCGCACCCCGGTGCCGCTTAAAAAATACCAAGGCATGGGAAAATGCGCCAGACCTGCGAGACATATTGGAGGACAAGGCAAGGCAAACAAGATCGATCTACGGATCATGCGGGCGCCCCACAGCACGAGACGGTACTCGTCACGCCGGATATAGTAAATCCGGCCGGGCCGAACACAGTAGACAAAGCTCGTTTGAGCTGCGTCGTGATATTGCCCAGTACAGAGGCGCCGCAAACTCACTATGCTTCACAGATGAAGTAATGGATCATCAAATCCCCGAGGGTTTCCAACCCGTGAACATCGAATCATATGATGGCACAACAGATCCTGCGGTATGGATCGAGGACTATCTCCTTCATATACACATGGCCCGCGGTGATGACTTACACGCCATCAAATACCTCCCAGTCAAGCTTAAAGGACCAGCTCGGCATTGACTTAACAGCTTGCCAGCAGAATCAATTGGTTGTTGGGAGGACCTGGAAGCCGCATTCGTCGACAATTTCCAGGGCACTTATGTGCGACCACCAGACGCCGATGACCTAAGCCACATAATTCAGCAGCCAGAGGAATCGGGCCAGACAATTCTAGACACGGTTCCTAACCAAGAAAAATCAAATTGTCGACTGTCCGGACGCAGAGGCCTTAGCAGCCTTCAAGCATAACATTCGTGACGAGTGGCTTGCACGGCACCTAGGACAGGAAAAGCCGAAATCTATGGTAGCCCTCATGACACTTATGACCCGCTTTTGCGCGGGAGAAGACAGCTGGCTAGCTCGCCGCAATAACATGACCAAGAACCCTGGTAATTCGGATACCAAGGACAGCAGTGGTAGGTCACGTCGCAACAAGCAAAAGCGCCGCATTAATAGCGAGAATGTTGAGGATACAACAGTTAATGTCGGATTCAGAGGCTCTAAACCCGGTCAGCGGAAAAAGCCATTCAAAAGAAATACTCCGGGCCCGTCCAGTTTGGACCGAATACTCGACCGTTCATGCCAGATACATGGCACCCCCGAAAAACCAGCCAATCACACCAACAGGGATTGTTGGGTGTTCAAGAAGGCAGGCAAGTTAAATGCCGAAAACAGAGACAAGGGGCTGCATAGCGATGACGAGGAGGAGCCCCGGCCGCCAAACAACAGTGGACAAAAATGTTTTCCCCCACAAGTGCGGACGGTGAACATGATATACGCAACCCACGTCCCCAAGAGGGAGCGGAAGCGTGTGCTAAGGGACGTATACGCAATGGAGCCAGTCGCCCCAAAGTTCAACCCATGGTCTTCCTGCCTGATCACTTTTGATCGAAGGGACCACCCCACTAGCATTCGTCATGGCGGATTCGCCGCATTGGTTCTAGACCCAATTATTGACGGATTTCACCTCACTAGAGTCCTTATGGACGGCTGCAGTAGCCTGGACCTGCTTTATCAGGATACAGTGCAGAAAATGGGCATCGATCCCTCGAGGATTAAACCCACCAGTTACACTTGAAGTGGTCTTCGGATCTTCGGATAATTTCCAAAGCGAGGAGTTAATCTTCGACATAGTCCCGTTCCGCAGTGGCTATCACGCACTGCTCGGGCAAACCGCATTTGCCAAGTTCAATGCGGTGCCGCACTACGCATACGTCAAGCTCAAGATTCCAGGCCCTCGAGGCGTCATCACGGTCAATGGAAACACCGAACGCTCTCTCCGAACGGAGGAGCATACGGCGGCTATCGCAGCAGAAGTACAGAGCAACCTCTCAAGGCAATTCTCCAGTCCGGCCATTAAACATCCGGACACCGTCAAGCGCGCCCGGAGTAACCTACAACAAGACCGCCTGGCACGTTCCGAGCAAGCGTAGCAATGCGGCCCCAACCCTAGCCCTCGCGAACTTGCGAAACCAGTGTTGCGCGTACATAACTACGCTCTAGAAATACCATGGGCACATGGGGAGGGGCACCATCACGGCACGCCCGAAACGCGGCTTAAACCGCACTAGGGGGCTGCTGATTTCTTAATTTTCTCTTATTTTCAGGACTCCATTCTTCGGAAGGCTTGGCCGGCAGTACAATTGCCGCACAAACGATACAACCAGGGAAGTAGAAAGCTACGCCGCACTACGGAACTCTAAGGTGGTCTCTATAACGAGCAGTATACCTGTTTCGCATAACATTCCGCAGCTCGCCTCTAGAAAGGACATACTTGGTAGTCCCATCTTTTGCTTATCACACTCTTTGTATCATTCTGCTTTGATCGCAGCTTTTTTAAATAAACAATGCATAGCTTCCGTCTATTATTGCATTACCACTTTTTTATGAATATATGTTCATTAATGACATGTTGCACCCGTACACTTTGGTACGGCTAATACACCAGGGGCTTAAGTACCCCACAACATGGTGTGAGAAGTCTAAACACTTTCACAAGTGCGGCACCCCAAACTTATAGCATTATATGCATCGGCTCCGAATCATGTCTTGGGTCAATAGTTGGGTTTGCCCAGCTCCTATGTTTTGGTACCTTACGTTCCGTCATATCGGCTAAGGTAGCACTAGGAGAACTATTGTGATTGTGCCCCAGTTGAGCTGGGCTAAGCACCTCAGTAGAGAAAGTTAAAACTGACCGTCATGATGAGGCGAGAGCTGGTCGCTGTTCGAGAGGTTTTCGAGTCCCTAAAGACTTATGCCGCCTAGAGCGAGGAGTCGTCTTTGTCCGGCCTAGGCTTGGATAGCGCCTCGAACTCGGTCTTCCGAACACTAGGGGCTTCGCTGAAATTTAAAATTATAGAATTCTATGGCTAAGTGAGAGTGTTCAAGCACTATAGTCCAATTGCCTTGTTCGTTGTGTTCAGCGCCTCCCTCGAAGGACCCAAGAATGGGAAAAAGAGCGCTCATGTTTATCCCGAACACCCCAGCACTCGTGCCATGGGGGCAGAAGCCGATGACTCGCCATCCCTCAAATTTGATAAACGACCACACAGAAGGTAATATTTTAAATTCAAAAAGCATTGCTTAGCACACAAGAATAAGTTTTCAGCGCACAGGACAAAACGAGCGAGTTCACTGAAAAATTACATTCATGGAACATTCATCCGCCACAAGGCGGGCACCCTTCAGAACGCCCTCATAATACATCTCGGGCTTGCGATGCTCTTTGCCCGGCGGTGGCCCGTCCTTCAGAAGCTTCTCAGCATCCAACTTGCCCTAGTGCACCTTCGCACGGGCAAGCGCCCTACGGGCACCCTCGATGCAGACGGAGCGCTTGATGACTTCGAGCCTTGGACAGGCCTCCACCAGCCGCCTCACTAGCCCGAAGTAGCTCCCAGGCATGGCCTCTCCAGGCCACAGCCGGACTATGAGGCCCTTCATGGCTTGTTCGGCCACCTTATGGAGCTCGACCAGCAGTTTCAGCTGGTCGCTTAAGGGCACTGGGTGTTCAGCCTCAGCATACTGAGACTAGAACACCTTCTCCATCGAGCTTCCCTCCTTGGCGCGGTAGATGGCGGCGGCATCCAACACGCTGCGGGGCAAGTCTGCGAATGCTCCTGGAGAGCTCCGGATTCGGGTAAGTGACAAGTAATTCACTTTTACGTGCTTGCTTTGCATAAAGAATGCCTTACCCGCCGCTATCTTTTTTACTGCCTCAACCTCCTGGAGGGCCTTCTAGGCTTCGGCCTTGGCAGACTTGGCATCTTTAATGGCCGCCGCGAGCTCAGACTCTCGCGTCTTCGAGTCAAGCTCCAAACTCTCATGTTTTTTCATGAGAGCCTGGAGCTCTTGCCGCACCTCGCCAACCTGCGTCTCATGCTTCTCCCGCTCGGTGCGCTCTGTGGCCGCCCTCTTTTCGGCCTCGGACAGCGCTTCCTTAAGGGTCGCCACCTTAGTTGTGGCCCCTACAATAGCCGCGTTAATCCTGTAACATTTTGCAATTGCACCTTTCACATATTTCAATAAGGTATTTCTTACCTTCCTTCTCCTCGAGCTGCTACTTGGCTAGGCCGAGCTCTTGCTCGGACCGCTCGAGGTTTTGCTTCAGCGTATCCACCTCCGCAGTCAGTGCGGCGGAGGCCAGTAGCGAAGCCTGCATACGCATATTGACTTGATTATGTTAGACTCCTGCAATTATTAGATCCTCTATTTGGCTTTTCTTTCCGAACGCCGAACAGAGCATCAGGGGCTACTGTCTATGCGGTAATATTTTTACATATTCTTTACCTACCTCAAAGCCTGTTAGAAGGCTGGCACAGGCTTCAGTCAGTCCGCTCTTGGCGGACTGAGCTTTCTGGATCACCGCACTCATAATAGTACGGTGCTCCTCGTCGATGGAGGCGCCGTTAAGCGTCTCCAGCAAATTGTCCGGTGCCTCCGGTTGGACGTAGGTCACCGGCTCGGTAGGCTTGCCCCTCTTGGAAGGAGGCCGCCTACTGGAGTCCGGTACCATTGAAGGTTCTGGCGCGGTGTCCGGCTCAAGGCCGGACTCGGAGCCCTTGGGGGTTTTATCCCCTTCGCGCCTGGAGTCCGGGAGGTCTCCTTGTGGCGCCTCCAGGACCACCTCCTCCTGGCTTGGAACCTGTTGGGACAGCACCTCGGCGTCGTCTGTAGGGTAGGGGGAGGTAGCCGGTCTTTGGGTGGACTACATAAACATGTTCAACATAAGGAAAAGCTGTGCAATGGAAGAATACTATGAATCACTCTGGTATCCGGACACTTACGATCTCGCCAGGGGCTTGGCCCTGTGCGGCCACTCCTCTTCACCGTCGTCGGTGTTGGTGGAGCCAACCGGAGGAAGGGTTTTCCCCTTCTTGGACCCTTCGGCCTCCCCAGTTGGGGCAGCCTTCCTTTTCTTCTCTCCCCCTGCCGGAGGGGGAGAGGTCTCTTCTTCCTCCTCCTCGTCTTCACGGGAGGAGTGCGTCTTGGAGTCATCGGATGATGAATCCTACACCCCCGGGTGCCGGGCACTCTTCCGAGTCCCCGTGGCCTTCTTCTTGGCCTTCTTCTCCGGCACCACATAGGGCGCAGGAACCAGCAGCTTTGCCAAGCGAGCGTCCGCTGGGCCTTCGGGCAAAGGAGCCGGACAGTTGATCTGTCCGGACGTCTCCTGCCAATCCTGTCAAAGGTAAGGGAGCTTAAGATCCCGCATGGAGTCAAACTATGAAAAACTAATACCCTGTAAAAGGTAAATACAACTTACCGCACGAGCGCGACGCTGCGTGCTGAATCCGTGATCCTCGTTAGCAGATGCGGGGGCTTCGGCGCCCTTGAAAAGCACCTTCCATTCATCTTTGTACGTTGTGTCGAAGAGCCTTCTTAGAGTTCGGTGTTGTGCCGGGTTGAACTCCCACAGGTTGAAAGCCCGTTGTTGACACGGGAGGATCCGGTGGATGAGCATAACCTGGACTACGTTGACAAGTTTGAGCTTCTTGTCCACCAAGGATTGGACGCATGTTTGGAGTCCGATCAGCTCTCCTTCTTTACCCCATGGCAGGCCCGTCTCTTTCCAGGAGGTGAGCCGCGTAGGGGGTCCGGATCGGAACTTGGGGGTTGCGACCCATTCAGGGTCGCGCGGCTCGGTGATGTAAAACCACCCCGATTGCCACCCCTTTAGGGACTCCACGAAGGAGCCCTCGGGCCATGGGACGTTGGGCATCTTGCCCACCATGGCGCCTCCGCACTCCGCCTGAGTGTCGCGCACCACCTTCGGCTTGACATTGAAAGTCTTGAGCCATAGGCCGAAATGGGGGCGGATGCAGAAGAAAGCCTCGCACATGACGATAAACGCTGAGATATTGAGGACGAAATTCGGGGCCAGATCATGGAAATCCAGGCCATAGTAGAACATGAGCCCCCGGACAAATGGGTGGAGAGGGAAGCCCAGTCCGCGGATGAAATGGGGGAGGAACACCACCCTCTCATGGGGCCTAGGGGTGGGGATGAGCTGCCCCTCTTCGGGAAGCCGGTGGGCAATGTCGTTAGACAAGTATCCGGCCTTCCTCAATCTTTTGATGTGTCCCTCCGTGACGGAGGAGACCATCCACTTGCCTCCCGCTCCAGACATGGTTGGAGAAGGTTGAGGTGGGGGGTGCGGACTTGGGCGCTGGAGCTCGAGTGCACGGAAATGGATAGGCAAAGGAGGAAGAAGGCGTGGATGAAAAGGTGGATCCTTATCCCCTTATATGGGCAGACGCGACTATGCGCCCCCACCAGCCTGGTAAAACTTGCTTATCTCCCAAGCGCCATAGTCAATGGCGCAGTTGGGTTACCCACACCCGTATCGATGAGAATCCAGGAATAAGGGGACACGATCTCTGCTTTAACAAGACGTGTCAAGGAAACCACCTCGCAAAACGCGCTGAGGTGGGACAGTAAAACGATTCGAATAAAGACTTGGTCATGGTGTGATGTCACGCTATGGAATACGTCAGCAGATTAGATTTGTGTAAATATTATTCTCTCTATGGCAATATGTGGAAACTTATTTTGCAGAGCCGGACACTACCTTTGTGTTCAAAATCTTCTATGAAGTACTTGGAGGAGGAACCCGCCTTGCAATGCCGAAGACAATCTGCGCGCCGGACTCGTCGTCATTGAAGCCTGGTTCAGGGGCTACTGAGGGAGTCCAGGATTAGGGGGTGTCCGGATGGCCGGACTATACCTTCGACCGGATTCCTAGACTATGAGGATACAAGATTGAAGACTTCGTCCCGTGTCCGGAAGGGACTTTCCTTGGCGTGGAAGGCAAGCTTGGCGATACAGATATGTAGATCTCCTACCATTGTAACCGACTCTGTGTAAACCTAGCCCTCTCCGGTGTCTATATAAACCGGAGAGTTTTAGTCCGTAGGACGAACAACAATCATACCATAGGCTAGCTTCTAGGGTTTAGCCTCTCTGATCTCGTGGTAGATCTACTCTTGTACTACCCATATCATCAATATTAATCAAGCGGGACGTAGGGTTTTACCTCCATCAAGAGGGCCCGAACCTGGGTAAAACATCGTGTCCCCTGCCTCCTGTTACCATCCGACCTAGACGCACAGTTCGGGACCTCCTACCCGAGATCCGCCGGTTTTGACACCGACAGCCACCATACCTACCTATTATGGCATTTCCATAGCCATTCCGAGATATACGGCCATGCAACTTTCCACCGTTCCGTTTATTATGACACGCTCCATCATTGTCATATTGATTTGCATGATCATGTAGTTGACATCGTATTTGTGGCAAAGCCACCGTTCATAATTCTTTCATACATGTCACTCATGATTCATTGCATATCCCGGTACACTGCCGGAGGCATTCACATAGATTCATATTTTGTTCTAAGTATTGAGTTGTAATTCTTGAGTTGTAAGTAAAAAGAAGTGTGATGATGATCATTATTAGGGCATTGTCCCATGTGAGGAAAGGATGATGGAGGCTATGATTCCCCCACAAGTCGGGATGAGAGTCCGGACTAAAAAAATAAAATAAAAAGAGAAAAGACCCAAAAAATAAGAGAAAAAGAGAGAAGGGACAATGTTACTATCCTTTTACCACACTTGTGCTTCAAAGTAGAACCAATATCTTCATGTTAGAGAGTCTCCTATGTTGTCACTTTTGTGTACTTATGGGAATTTTAAATTATAGAAGTTGGCTTGTATATTCTAGTGACGAGCTTCTTCAAATTGCCCTAGGTCTTCATGCACAAGCAAGTTCGATGCACACCCACTTAGTTTCTTTTGTTGAGCTTTCATAAACTTATAGCTCTAGTGCATCCGTTGCATGTCAATCCCTACTCACTCACATTGATATCTATTAATGGGCATCTCCATAGCCCGTTGATACGCCTAGTTGATGTGAGACTATCTTCTCCTTTTTGTCTTCTCCACAACCACCATTATATTCCATGAATAGTGCTATGTCCATGGCTCACGCTCATATATTGCGTGAAGATTGAAGAAGTTTGAGAACATCAAAAGTATGAAACAATTGCTTGGCTTGTCATCGGGGTTGTGCATGATTTAATATTTTGTGTGATGAAGATAGAGCATAGCCAGACTATATGATTTTGTAGGGATAGCTTTCTTTGGCCATGTTATTTTGAGAAGACATAATTGCTTAGTTAGTATGCTTGAAGTATTATCATTTTTATGTCAATATTAAACTTTTATCTTGAAACTTTTGGATCTGAACATTCATGCCACAATAAAGAAAAATTACATTGAGAAATATGTTAGGAAGCATTCCGCATCAAAAATTCTGTTTTTATCATTTACCTACTCGAGGATAAAAACAGAATTTTTTATGTGGAATGCTACTCAGCATAATTTTTGATGTAATTCTCTTATTTGTGGTATGAATATTCAGATACGAAAGATTCAAGACAAAAGTTTAATATTGACACAAAAATAATAATACTTCAAGCATACTAACTAAGCAATTATGTCTTCTCAAAATAACATAGCCAAAGAAAGTTATCCCTACAAAATCATAAAGTCTGGCTATGCTCTATCTTCATCACACAATATATTTAAATCATGCACAACCCTGATGACAAGCCAAGCAATTGTTTCATACTTTTGATGTTCTCAAACTTTTTCAATCTTCACGCAATACATGAGCATGAGCCATGGACATAGCACTATATGTGGAATAGAATGGTGGTTGTGGAGAAGACAAAAAAGGAGAAGATAGTCTCACATCAACTAGGAGTATCAACGGGCTATATGGAGATGCCCATCAATAGAAATCAATGTGAGTGAGTAGGGATTGCCATGCAATGGATGCACTAGAGCTATAAGTATATGAAAGCTCAACAAAAGAAACTAATGTAACGCCCCGAGACTGTTGCGCTACGTTTCTTCCAGTTATTCGTTGTTGTTGCCTTGTCTTTCGCTTGCGTGTTGCATCTTGCCATGTCAGCATGTGCATTGCATCATCATGTTTTCAAAACTTGCATCCGTCCGGGTTCCCCAGTTCTCCCCGTTGCCCGTTCTAAGCCCAACCACACTTGTACATGCCCGCGGCACGTCCGAAATAGTATTTTCTAAGTGGCCGTAAAATGTTCTCGGAATGGGTTGAAAGTTGGCATGCGGAGTTGTTATGTTGTAAGTATGCCTCCTGTCAAATTTCATCGCATTCGGAGTTCGTTTGATAGCCCACCCGTTAAACTATAGCGGCAATATAGTCGGTCAAACGTCGGACGTTTTCGGTCTCCGGAAACAGTTGCCAGGCTGCATTCCTCCTCTCTCCTCTCAGCCCAACTCCTCTTCATAGCCCACTAATCCAACCCACTAAACCTCCCCTCCGACCAGGAAATGTTCGATTGCGATCGGAGGGTCCAAATCGGCCTCAAACCCATCAAACCCTAGCCCCTACCCTATTTAAGCTCACCCACATGCCATTTTTGGCCTTCTCCTCCCCCCCTTGAAATCTGTGCCCCAATCATCTTCCAGCCGCCTCCCACCTCCTCTCCTCGAATTCTATGCATGCCCGCTCCCCCGCCGCCACTTGTCGCCGCCCCAATCGTCGCGCCGCCACCAGAAACCACCTGCGCCGCCCACCTGCCCAATCCCGCTAGGCCACGCGTCCCTCCTAGCTTGTCGCGCCGCCCTGGCCCGCCCAGGCCCGAGGCAAGGCCGCGGAGCCCATCGGGGCCCGTCACCGACCCCGCTCGACGCCGCCTTCGATCCAGATCGGGAGAGCCCCATTCTCCTCTCCCTCACGCCCCGCCGTCCGCCGCCAGCGACCAAGGCCGCCGGAGCACACCCGCCGTTGACCTACTCCGCCACCCAGGGCATGTCATCACTGCCGTCCGCCTCCTCCTCTCTTCCTTGTCCTCACCCACGTCTTCCTCTCACCCCGCCGAACCCGTCCTCCCACAGGTAACCGCCACCGCCGCCATGGGAGTTCGCCGTAGCCAGAGCTCCCTCAGCACCGCCCTCGCCTACCGCCGCTGGATCCGCCCGGAAGTGGAGCCGCTGCCTCCGGATCTGTCATCCTCCGCTGCCTCACATCCGTCCCTGACCTCGTCTCCGGCCGTCCCGCACCCCTGGACCTCGCCGGAGCTGCACTAGGCCGCCGCCGTCGTTCTGCTTTGGGGAGCATGAACCACTCGATCCTCTGCTCCGTTGACCGCGGCCACCTCCCCATGGGCCGATTCCCAGCGCAGGGCTCGGCCTGTGCCAAGCCGGCCTACTGTAGCCGATCCGTTCACACCAGGCCCAGATCTGCCAACCGGCCCAAGGCCTGCTGTGAGCAGCTCCCCCAGCCCCTCCTCTCTATTGGCCCAACTTGCACCAGATTCGGCCCACTATGTTTTTTTCCTGGTCCTGCGAATTTTGCTATTATCCAGTGTTTGGCAGTTTTACAGAAAACCCCCCAAGCTTCATGCATATCCTAACTCACCAACCGTGCATCATATGTAAATAACTTATATATGAAAAATGCTTAGAATTTCATCTAGTTTAATAATATCCAACTTTCATCTATGTTTTGAATGTTTAAAATGTTGTTTGCAGTAATTTGCATAAATGCCGTGTTTAAATGGTTTATTTCATAACTAAATAACCGTAGCTCCAAACTTAACAAAATTTATAAGTAAATGGGGTGGAAAATTGCCTAGTTTAACCTGGTGCACTCATCTTGCATGGTTAACAACTCTAAAATATGCTTTAGGACAGAACAGTACCAACCTTAAAAATATGCACTTGGGGATTTTTTGGAATTGTTGTTTGTTATTTCCGGCCTCATTTAAACTTGACTAGATAGTTAGTTTAATTATGCTTCACCTCTTGCCATGTTAATCAACATTTAATATTGTTGGTTACATAAACGAGATCGAACTAAATAACTTGAATGTGGTGTTTCGTCAATATGCAACTCGTTGCATATTGAGCTCCACTTAATTTGTAGTATTGTTTGTGCACCTTGCCATGCCATGTTTCATTAAACCGGACATGCATCATACTTATTTGCGCATCATGTCATGCTTATGTGATGGTTGTTTACTATGTTGCTTGCTTCTTTCCAGGTTGCTTCCCTCGTTAGCTTCGGTTTCGTTCCGGAGTTGTGAGGAATCTGTTCGACTACGCCCATTTGTCTTCTTCATGGGCTCGTTCTTCTTCCTTGCGGGATCTTGATACGTCTCCAACGTATCTATAATTTTTGATTACTCCATGCTATATTATCTACTATTTTGGACATTATTGTGCTTCATTATCCACTTTTATATTATTTGTGGGACTAACCTATTAGCCGGAGGCCCAGCCCAAAATTACTGTTTTTTGCCTGCTTTAGGGTTTCGAAGAAAAGGAATATCAAATGGAGTCCAAACGGAATGAAACCTTCGGTAACGTGATTTTCTCATCGAATACAACTCAGGAGACTTGGACCCTACGTCAAGACACGTAATAGGAGGCCACGAGGTAGGGGGCGCGCCTACCCCCCCCCCAGGCGCGCCCTCCCCCCTCTTGGGCCCCCCTGTTGCTCCACCGACGTACTTCTTCCTCCTATATATACCCACGTACCCCAAACGATCAGATACGGAGCCAAAACCCTATTTCCACCGCCGTAACTTTCCGTATCCACGAGATCCCATCTTGGGGCCTGTTCCGGAGGTCCGCCAGAGGGGGCATCGATCACGGAGGGCTTCTACATCAACACCATAGCCTCTCCGATGAAGTGTGAGTAGTTTACTTCTGACCTATGGGTCCATAGTTAGTAGCTAGATGGCTTCGTCTCTCTTTTTGGATCTCAATACAATGTTCTCCCCCTCTCTTGTGGAGATCTATTCGATGTAATCTTCTTTTTGCGGTGTGTTTGTTGAGACCGATGAATTGTGGGTTTATGATCAAGTCTATCTATGAATAATATTTGAATCTTCTCTGAATTCTTTTATGTATGATTGGTTATCTTTGCAAGTCTCTTTGAATTATCAGTTTGGTTTGGCCTACTAGATTGATCTTTCTTGCAATGGGAGAAGTGCTTAGCTTTGGGTTCAATCCTGCGGTGTCCTTTCCCGGTGACAGTTAGGGCAGCAAGGCACGTGTTGTATTCTTGCCATCGAGGATAACAAGCAAGGCACGTGTTGTATTGTTGCCATCGAGGATAACAAGCAAGGCATGTGTTGTATTGTTGCCATTGTGGGTTACCACTTGTTAAATAGAACTACCCATAGAAGGCAAAGTGCCGACACAAGTAAAGAAATCTTGGATAACTCCTTTTCCAATAATATTACCACTACCGATTCAGAATTTCTTTGTATATAAGATATGGGGTTCTTCAGCAGGAGCATCAAAATTTTCCATGTTATTATTATTGTCCATATCGACAATAATTTCCCCAATTTCAGACATAACGACAAAAGGTGCGAGGAGCAAAATAAATAGGGAGGCGAACAGAAAAGAGAGGGCGAATAAAATGGCAATGGTGAAGTGGGGGAGAGGAAAATGAGGGGCAAATGGAAAATAATGTAATGCAAGGGATAAGAGTTTGTGATAGGTACTTGGTACGTCTTGACTTGTGTGTTGACTCCCCGACAATGGTGCCAAAAATGGCTCGTTGCGGGGAGTCAAATCTCGACTTGACTTGGCACGAATCTCCCCGGCCACGGCGCCAGAAATCCTTCTTGCTACCTCTTGAGCACTGCATTGGTTTTCCCTTGAAGAGGAAAGGGTGATGCAGTAAAGTAGCGTAAGTATTTCCCTCCGTTTTTGAGAACCATGGTATCAATCTAGTAGGAGATCACGCTCGAGTCCCACGCACCTACACAAACAAATAAGAACCTCGCAACCAACGCGATAAAGGGGTTGTTAATCCCTTCACGGTCACTTACGAGAGTGAGATCTGATAGATATGATAAGATAATATTTTTGGTATTTTTATGATAAAGAGAAGTAAAGATGCAAAGTAAAATAAACGGCAATAGAAATAGCTAAGTGTTGGAAGATTAATATGATGGAAGATAGACCTGCGTGCCATAGGTTTCACAAGTGGGTTCTCTCAAGAGCATAAGTATTACGGTGGGTAAACGAATTACTGTCGAGAAAATTATATAATTGAGCATAGTTATGAGAATATCTAGGTATGATCATGTATATAGGCATCACGTCCATGACAAGTAGACCGAAACAATTATGTATCTACTACTATTACTCCACACATCGACCGCTATCCAGCATGCATCTAGAGTATTAAGTTCATAAGAACAGAGTAATGCTTTAAGTACGATGACATGATATAAAGGGATAAACTCATGCAATATGATATAAACCCCATCTTTTTATCCTCGATGGCAACAATACAATACGTGCCTTGATGCCCCTGCTGTCAGTGGGAAAGGACACCGCAAGATTAAACCCAAAGCTAAGCACTTCTCCCATTGCAAGAAAGATCAATCTAGTAGGCCAAACCAAACTGATAATTCAAAGAGACTTGCAAAGATAACCAATCAAACATAAAAGAATTCAGAGGAGATTCAAATATTGTTCATAGATAAACTTGATCATAAACCCACAATTCATCGGATCTCGACAAACACACCGCAAAACAATATTACATCGAATATATCTCCAGGAAGATCGAGGAGAACTTTGTATTGAGATCCAAAGAGAGAGAAGAAGCCATCTAGCTAAGAATTATGGACCCGAAGGTCTGAGGTAAACTACTCACACATCATCGGAGAGGCTATGGTGTTGATGTAGAAGCCCTCCGTGATCAATGCCCCCTCTAGTGTAGCGCCAGAAAAGGCCCCAAGATGGGATCTCACGGGTACAGAAGGTTGCGGCGGTGGAAATAAGGTTTTGGCTCCATGTCTGATGTTTCCAGGGTATATGGGTATATATAGGAGCAAGAAGTGTGTCGGTGGAGCAACGAGGGGCCCATGGGGGTGGAGGTCGCGCCTGGGGGAGGTGGGCGCGCCCCCTGCCTCGTGCCTTCATCGTTGATTGCTTTACATAGACTCCAAGTCCTCTAGATCACGTTTGTTCTGAAAATCACGTTCCTGATGGTCTCATTCCATTTGGACTCCTTTTGATATCCTTTTCCTTCGAAACACTGAAATAGGCAAAAAACAGCAATTTGGGCTGGGCCTACGGTTAATAGGTTAGTCCCAAAAATAATATAAAAGTGTATAATAAAGCCCATTAAACATCCAAAATAGAATATAATATAGCATGGAACAATAAAAAATTATAGATACGTTGGAGATGTATCAGGGCACGCCTACCCCCCTGGGCGCGCCCTCCGCCGCCCTCGTGGACCCCTCGTTGCGCCACCGACCTACTTCTTCCTCCTATATATATCTACGTACCCCGCAAACATCCAAGAGCACCACGAAACCCTATTTCCACCACCGCAACCTTCTGTACTCAAGAGATCCCATCTTGGGGCCTTTTTCGAAGCTCCGCCAGAGAGCGCAACGATCCCGGAGGGCCTCTACATCAACTCCATGGCCTCTCCGGTGATGTGTGAGTAGTTTACTTCAGACCTTCAGGTCCATAGCTAGTAGCTAGACAGCTTCTTCTCTCTCTTTGGATCTCAATACAAAGTTCTCCTCGATTCTCTTGGAGATCTATTCGATGTAACTCTTTTTGCGGTGTGTTTGTCAAGATCCGATGAATTGTGTGTTTATGATCTAGATTATCTAGGAACAATATTTGAATCTTCCCTGAATTCTTTTATGTATGATTGGCTTATCTTTGCAAGTATCTTCAAATTATCGGCTTGGTTTGGCCCACTAGATTGATCTTTCTTGCAATAGGATAAGTGTTTAGCTTTGGGTTCAATCTTGCGGTGCTCGATCCCAGTGACCGAAAGGGAAACAACACTTATTGTATTGTTGCCATTGAGGATAAAAAAGTGCGGTTTATATCATATTGCATGAGTTTATCCCTCTACATCATGTCATCTTGCTTAAGGCATTACTCTGTTCTTATGAACTTAATACTCTAGATGCATGCTGGATAGCGGTCGATGTGTGGAGTAATAGTAGTAGATGCAGGCTGGAGTCGGTCTACTTGTCACGGACGTGATGCCTATATACTTGATCATTCCTAGATATTCTCATAATTATTCGCTTTTCTATCAATTGCTCGACAGTACTTTGTTCACCCACCGTAATACTTATGCTATCTTGAGAGAAGCCACTAGTGAAACCTATGGCCCTCGGGTCTATTCTCCATCATACAAGTTTCCAATCTGTTTTATTTTGCAATCTTTACTTTCTATCTATATCATAAAAATACCGAAAATATTTATCTTATTATTAATATCTCTATCAGATCTCACTCTTGCAAGTGGCCGTGAAGGGATTGACAACCCCTTTATCGCGTTGGTTGCGAGGTTCTTATTTGTTTGTGTAGGTAGGAGGTGACTCGCGCGTGGTCTCCTACTGGGTTGATACCTTGGTTCTCAAAAACTGAGGGAAATACTTACGCTGCTTTACTGCATCACCCTTTCCTCTTCAAGGGAAAACCAACACAATGCTCAAGAGGTAGCAAGTTGGTATTCCCGGATCTCCAAGTTTTTTAGGTACTCCAACTTTAAAAGTGTAATTAGCAAGCATAGTGGAGATTTCAGTTTCCGATATTTTTCTCTTATTTGTGATGATGTCTTTCATATACTTTGCATAAGGAGACATTTTCAAGATATCAGTCAAGCGAGTACGCAAAAAGACTGGCCTCAACATCATTGTCTAGTTCTTTATTATTTGGTTGAGTATTTTCATGAACATCAGCATTATCTTTTTCAGTATCACTAGGTGAGTGTTCATTAACACACTGAGTTTCAGCATCTGAGATAGAAGTTCCATTATCATTATCAGGAGGTTTTTCTATTTCAGGTTCAATAGAAGTGTGCGAAATCCTATCATTTTTATTTTTATTTTTATTTTTGGAAGGACTAGGTGTAGTGACGTTGTTCCTTTGTGAATCATGTTCTATTCTTTTGGGGTGTCCCTCAGGATAAAGTGGTTCCTGAGTCATTTTACCTCCTCTAGTTGCAACCGTAACAGCAAAGTCATGTATATTATTATTCATTTCATCAAACAATTCTCTTTGTGATTTAGCAACTTGTTCTAACTGAGTTTGAACCATAGAAGCATGTTTTCCAACACCTCTAACATCATTTGAGATTCTAAATAACAAGTCATTCAAGCGAGCAATCTTATTAGAATTGTATTTCAATTGTTTCATAACATTTGCATTGAAGTGACCTTGTTTTCTAATATAATTTTCAAACTCATAAAGGCATTGGCTAGGATGCTTATTGTGAGGATTGTCATTATCATTGAAATTCATTAGAGAATTTACCTCTACCACCTTAGGCAGTGGTGGTGTATTAAGCCCATGTATTTCTTCAATAGGAGGTAAATTTTTAACATCCTCGGCTTTAATACCTTTTTCCTTCATATATTTCTTTGCCTCTTGCATATCTTCAGGACTGGGATATAATATACCCCTCTTCTTCGGAGTGGGTTTAGGCGGTGGTTCAGGAAGAGTCCAATCATCATAATTTTTCAATATATTATTCAATAATTCTTCAGCTTGTCCAACAATATGTTCGCTGAAAACAAAACCAGCACAACTATCTAGGAAGTCCCTAGAAGCATCGGTTAGTCCATTATAGAAGATATCAAGTATTTCATTTTTCTTAAGAGGATGATCATGCAAAGCATTAAGTAACTGGAGAAGCCTCCCCCAAGCTTGTGGGTGACTCTCTTCTTTAGTTTGCACAAAGTTAAATATTTCCTGTAAAGCATCTCGTTTCTTAGAGCATCTCCAACAGCCGCACAACGTGCCTCGCGCTAAAAGTCAAAATACAACACCGGGTTAGCCAGCTTTCGCGAGCGGCGGTGCGCTGGCTCCAGCGGCCGCCGCAAATAAAAGCGTGTGCACGCTGCTCCAGCGGGCGCCACAAATAAAAGCGTGTGCACGCTGCTCCAGCGGGCGCACTATATTTCATCTGTTTTTTCGTACTACAATTCGATACATATTTGGTTCCGTAGATAGTTCATAGTCTTCTCCTACGATAGATAAAACGAAAAACTACTACTATTCATCCGACTCTGACTCTATCTTGGTGATGTCTTGATCCGACATCGGAGCGAGGCGTCAAGGAACCGCTCATCGCCGGCGTCCCAGGAGGACGCATCTCCTAGTGCTTCGTTGTATTTAGCAACCACCTTCTGCGTTCGCTTGTCCTCGCGATAGGCGGCCCCCTCCTCCCTCCTCTTCGCTCTCTTCGCCCTCCTCTCAGTGAAGAATTATTCCTCGTTGATGATGTCATGCGGGAAGCGATAGCTCCACAGCGCCATAGCTTGCTCATCCATCTCAGCCAGCCTGAGACAATGTTCCCGCCTCCGGTGATTGCGACGATCCTCGTCGGCGAGAAGCCACAGGAAAGGCACCAACTCCTGTGGCCGCTCCCACGTCTCCACATCAACGAAGTTCATGTCCTGACGGCACTGCAGGAGGCGCCACGCCACAGTGTCATACGCGCGGGCGCCATCCTGGGCGGTGTCGAAGGTTCTGAGACGGAGCCGCATGCCGCCGCCCGACCGGATCTCGGTGGAGTAGGTGCCGGACGGATGCACACGGACTCCGTGGTAGCCCGTACCTCCTCGGTGGCAAGGTGACATGGTGGCGCGGTGGTGGTGTGTCGGCTGGAGAGGGCGGCAGAGGGCGATGTTGAGATGGAGAGATCGGCAGAGGGCGCTGCAATCTATAGGCGCGCCGGACGCGGCGCACCAAATGTAGCACGCGAGCTGCGACCTTTTCCCGTGCACGCGCAATCGTTTCCCACGCACTTTAGTTTCCCACCACCGCTGGAGCGCGCGAAAACGTCCCACGCGTAGTAAAAAGCCAATTTACCACGCGTGCGCATCTTTTGGTGCGAGTGTTGGAGATACTCTTATGAGCACGGAAATATTTTTCAGAGAAGTAATAAATCATATCCTAGGGACTACGCAGACAACTAGGAGCAATAGTATACCAAGCTTTAGCATCACCCATTAATGAGAATGGAAATAATTTGAGAATAACGTAGTAGCGATTTTTCTTATCATGAGTAAAAAGTGTGGCTATGTAATTCAACTTAGTAAGATGTACCACAACAGTTTCAGTTTCATAACCATGGAAGGGATCCGATTCGACCAAAGTAATTAACTCTGGGTCGACAGAGAATTCGTAATGCTTATCATCAATAAAGATAGGTGAAGTAGCAAACTTAGGATCATATTTCATTCTAGCATTCTGAGATTTTTCTTTATACTTGCATAATAATTTCTCTAGATCACATCTCTATCTCTGCAAGCAAGAATATCTCTAGCTGTTTCTTCACTCATAACATAACCTTCCGTTACCTTAGGAAATTCATATCTAGGAAGACTAGTTCTAGCAGGTGTTTCAGTTTCAAGCTCATCATTAGATTCAACAACATCATGTCGTATTACTCTAGCAATTTTTCCATCAAGAAATTCACCAAGTGGCACTTCATCATTATCAAGCAAGGTACTAGCATCATCATAAGCATTATCCATAGCCGAAGTAGCATCATCAATAACTTGCGACATATTAGAATTGATAGCATGTGGTGGTGTTGCGAGTTTACTTACAACACAAGGTGAACCTAAAGCAGAACTAGATGGCAGTTCCTTACCTCCCCCCGTCTCTGAAGGAAAAATCTTTGTCTTAGCATCCTTCAGAATCATCATAGTGATAAATTGATAATAATCCCAAGTGACTCAACAAATATAGATAGGGTCACCAGCAACGGCACCAGAAAAAGGTCTTGATAACCCACAAGTATAGGGGATCGCAACAGTTTTCGAGGGTAGAGTATTCAACCCAAATTTATAGATTTGACAGAAGGGGAGCCAAAGAATATTTGAAGGTATAGCAGCTGAGTTGTCAATTCAACCACACCTGGAGATTAATTATCTGTAGCAAAGTGATCAGTAGCAAAGTAGTATGATAATTTTGATAATAGCAGCAGCATCAATGATAACGGTAACAGTGATAGCAGTAATTTTGTAGCAAGTGTAACAGTGATGATCGCAGTAGTAACTTAGCAAAAACAATATAGGATAAATTCGTAGGCATTGGATCAGTGACTTGTTGGATGATATTCATCATGAGACAGTTATAACCTAGGGCGATACGGCACTAGGTCCAGTTCGTCAATATAATGTAGGCCTGTATTCCGTAAAATGTCATACGTGCTTACGGAAAGAACATCCGTGCCATCTTTTGTCCTACCCTCCCGTGGCAGCGGGGTCCATATTGGAAACTAAGGGATATTAAGGCCTCCTTTTAATAGAGAACCGGAACAAAGTATTAACACATAGTGAATACATGAACTCCTCAAACTACGGTCATCACCGGGAGTGGTCCCGACTATTGTTACTCCGGGGTTGCTGGATCATAACACGTAGTAGGTGACTATAACTTGCAAGATCGGATCTAGAACATGAATATAATGGTGATAACATAAACGGTTCAGATCTGAAATCATCACACCCGGGCCCAAAGTGACAAGCATTAAGCATGGCAAAGTCATAGCAAGGGATCAAGCTCTAATAAAACTAACTCGATTACATGATGAATCTCATCCAACTCCGCACTGACTAGCGAGCCTACGAAGGAATAACTCCAGATCATGGAATTGGCGATGGAGAAGGGTTGGCGATGACGAAGAACGAAGATCCCCCTCTCCGGAGCCCCAAACGAACTCCAGATCTGGCCTCCTGATGAAGAACAGGAGGTGACGGCGGCTCTGTCTTGTGGATCGCGATAATTCTTTCTCCCTGATTTTTTTGTGGAAAAATAGGATTTTATAGCATCGGTTTCACGGTCTGCGGGGCCACCAGGTGGGGACAACCCACCTGGGCGCGCCAGGAGGGGGGGCGCGCCCTGGTGGGTTGTGCCGACCCAGGTGCCCCTCTCCGGTAGGTCTTGGCTCAAGAAATTCTTATTTATTGTATAAAAATTCCTCACAAAGTTCCGTTCCATTCCGAGAACTTTTATTTCTGCACAAAAACAACACCATGGTAGTTCTGCTGAAAACAACATGAGTCCTGGGTTAGTTTCATTCAAATCATGCAAATTAGAGTCCAAAACAAGAGGAAAAGCATTAGGAAAAGTAGATAAGTTGGAGACGTATCAAGTCCTTTCGATAAGTAAGAGTGTCGAACCCAACGAGGAGCAGAAGGAAATGACAAGCGGTTTTCAGCAAGGTATTCTCTGCAACCACTGAAATTATCGGTAACAGATAGTTTTGTGATAAGATAATTCGTAACGGGTAACAAGTAAATAAAGTAACTAAGTTGCAACAAGGTGACCCAATCCTTTTTGTAGCAAAGGACAAGCCTGGACAAACTCTTATATAAAGCAAAGTTCTCCTGAGGACACATGGGAATTGTTGTCAAGTTAATTTTCATCATGCTAATATGATTCGTGTTCATTACTTTAATAATTTGATATGTAGGTGGACCGGTGTTTGGGCGCTGACCTTCCATGGACAAGCCTCCCACTTATGATTAACCCTCTCGCAAGCATCTGCAACTACGAAAGAAGTATTAAGGTAAACCTAACCATAGCCTGAAAACATATGGATCCAAATCAGCCCCTTACGAAGCAACGCATAAACTAAGGTTTAAGCTTCTGTCACTCTAGCAACCCATCATCTACTTATTACTTCCCAATGCCTTCCCCTAGGCCCAAATAATGGTGCAGTGTCATGTAGTCGACGTTCACATAACACCACTAGATGAGAGATAACATACATCTCATCAAAATATCGAACGAATACCAAATCCACATGATTACTTATAACAAGACTTCTCCCATGTCCTCAGGAACAAGCGTAACTACTCACAAAGCATCTTCATAATCATAACTAGAGGCGTATTAATTATCACTAAGGATCTAAAAATATAATCTTCCACCGGATAAACCAACTAGCATCAACTAGAAGGAGTAATCAACACTACTAGCAACACACAGGTACCACTTTGAGGTATTGGGACCAAGATCGAATACAAGAGATGAACTAGGGTTTGAGAGGAGATGGTGCTGGTGAAGATGTTTATGGAGATTGACCCCCTCTCAATGAGAGGATCGATGGTGATGACGATGACGATGATTTCCCCCTCCAGGAGGGATGTTTGCCTGGCAGAATAGCTCCACCGAAGCCCTAGACTGGTTCTGCCCGGGTTCCGCCTCGAGACAGTGGTGCTTTGTCCCAAAAGCTTCTTCTTGATTTTTCCAGGGTGAAATACACCATATAGCCAAAGATGGGCACCGGAGGCCTGCCAGGGGGCCCAAAAGGTCGGGGCGTGCCCAGGGGGGTAGGGCGCGCCCTTGTGGATGGCTGGTGGCCCCCTCTGGTACTTTTCTTTGCCCAATATTTTCTATTTATTCCAAAAATGTGCTCCGTGAAGTTTCAGGACTTTTGGAGTTGTGTAGAATAGGTCTCTAATATTTGCTCCTTTTCCAACTGAGAATTCCAGCTGCCGGCATTCTCCCTCTTCATGTAAACCTTGTAAAATAAGAGAGAATAGGCATAAGTATTGTGATATAATGTGTAATAACAGTCCATAATGCATTAAATATCAATATAAAAAGCATGATGCAAAATGGACGTATCAACTCCCCCAAGCTTAGACCTCGCTTGTCGTCAAGAGAAAGCCGACGCCGATACTTATGTCCACATGTTTAGAGATAGAGGTGATGACAAAATAAAATACGGACATGAGGGCATCATGATTATCTTTAGAACAAGAACATATATTGTCATATAATTTCTTATGCTAAAGTAACAATTCGTTCAAAAGATCATATACAATTTAAAGAGCTTTATCATAACAATTGGAACAATTGCTATGTTCGTTGGAACAATTGCTATTTATCATAACATCGGAAAGAGTCAATTTAAAGTGCTTTTCAGCAAGTCCACATACTCAACTATCATATAATCTTTCACAATTGCTAACACTCACGCGATACTTATGGGTAGAAAGTTTCAATCGGATACAGAGAAAGATTGGGGCTTATAGATTTGCCTCCCAACCTTTTACCTCAAGGGTAATGTCAACTATAATACTTTATGAAAACCTACTTCTGAGTGGATATATATATATATATATATTCGGATCTCTCCAACACATAGAGCTTGCCAAAGGAAAAAGTATAAAAAGGAAAGGTGATGATCACCATGACTCTTATATAAGGGTAGACGGTAAAAAAAGAAAAGATAGGCCCTTCGCAGAGGGAAGTAGAGGTTGTCATGCGCTTTTATGGTTGGATGCACAAAATCTTAATGCAAAAGAACGTCACTTTATATTGCCGCTTGTGATATGGACGTTTATTATGACGTCCATCGATTTTATTTCTTCCATATCACAAGTTCGTACAAAGCTTATTTTCTTCACACTAATAGATCATACATATTTAGAGAGCAATTTTTATTGCTTGCACCGATGACAAGTTACTTGAAGAATCTTATTCAATCCATAGGTAGGTATGGTGGACTCTTGTGGCAAAACTGGGTTGAGGGATGTTTGGAAGCATAAGTAGTATCTCTACTTGGTGCAAAGAATTTGGCAAGCATGAGAGGGAAAGGCAAGCTCAACATGTTGGATGATCCATGGCAATATAACTTCTATTCAGATATAAGAAAACATAACCCATTATGTTGTCTTCCTTGTCCAACATCAACTTTTTAGCATGTCATATTTTAATGAGTGCCCACAATTACAAAAGATGTCCAAGATAGTATATTTATATGTTAAACCTATCTTTCTTTATTACTTTCTATTAATTGCAACAATGACCAAAACTATGTTTGTCAACCCTCAACAAATTTTATTCATCATACTCTTTATATGTGAAGTCATTACTTTCCATTAGATCAATATATGATCTTTTGATTCCTTTTTATTTATTCTTTCTTTTATTTAATTCCCTCAAGATCATAGCAAGAAAGCAAAGCCCTTATCTCAAAACTAATCTTTATTATATATCTCAAGGACTCGATTACATATATATGGATCAAAGCAAAAACTCAAAGCTAGATCATACTAAAACTTCATTCTACAAGATAAAGATATAACAAAAAGGATCAAACTAATAAAAACGACAAAGATAAAGATTTGATGGTGATACGATACCGGGGAACTCCCCCAAGCTTGGCATTTGCCAAGGGGAGTGCCCATACCCATGTATTTACATCTCTTTCTTCGGAGGTGGTGATGAATGAGTTGTTAATGAAGTAGGCTTGTCATCCATCTTCCAAGGCATAGGTTCACCATCATAGAAAGATGAACGAGTCTCCAGGATCTTCAAATCTGCAGCCAAACTCATCCTATTAAATATGTATTCATACTCACAGTTTTGGTTTTGCAGGTCATAGATCTGGGCTTGGAGATGCTCGATCGATTTTCTCATGAAGCTTGAAGATGGCCTCCTCAATGCTCTTGGCATCCAGCTTTTGATTGTTGGTGAACTCCGCGATCATCATCTGATTGGCATTGAGTCCACGCTCCACCATCCCTTGACACTTGAAAACTTGCTGCTCCATTGCTTAGAGTCTTGTCTCCATGCTTCCGGTCTTCTTAGGCCCCTCAACATCGCAGATGGTCAGCACCCCTCACGCATCTCAATAGCTTGAGGGTGTCGCAGCACCTCCGCAAGGTAGGGGTGATGACCTTCTCGAAAAACTTTTCCTTGGGGGCGGTTGGAGACGTCATGGCGATCTAGATCTGTCAGGAAAAACAGCTCGAAACACAAACAGGAGATTTTTGGGTGGTACGGTGGTCAAAAACTTCGGGAGATTTGATGTCGTCTAGGACTACGTCGGTATTTCCCCGAAGAGGAAGGGATGATGCAGCACAACGACGGTAGGTATTCCCCTCAGTGATGAAACCAAGGTTATCAAACCAGTAGGAGAACCAAGCAACACAACGTAAACAGCCCCTGCAGACAAATAACAACCACTCGCAACCCGACGTGTTAAAGGGTTTGTCAATCCCTTTTGCGTAACGGTGCCATAAATTGGTGCGTGGACGGGAGAAAGTTGTAATAGATTGAATAAATAGATCACAACTAAAATAAAGTGCAACAAAGTATTTTTGTATTTTTGGTTTAGTAGATCTGAAAATAAATGCAAAGGACAAGTAGATCACAAAGGCAAATAATATGAGAAAGAGACCCAGGGGCCGTAGGTTTCACTAGTGGCTTCTCTCGAGAAAAATAGAAAATGGTGAGTGAACAAATTACTGTTGGGCAATTGATAGAACTTCAAATAATCATGACGATATCCAGGCAATGATCATTATATAGGCATCACGTCCAAGATTAGTAGACCGACTCCTGCCTGCATCTACTACTATTACTCCACAAATTGACCGCTATCCAGCATGCATCTAGTGTATTGAGTTCATGGAGAAAGGGAGTAATGCAATAAGAATGATGACATGATGTAGACAAGTCTATCTATGTAGAGATAGACTTCATCGTTTTATCCTTAGTAGCAATGATACATACGTGTCGGTTCCCCTTCTGTCACTGGGATCAAGCACCGTAAGATCGAACCCACTACAAAGCACCTCTTGCCTTTGCAAGATAAATAGATCAAGTTGGCGAAACAAAACCCAAATATCGGAGAAGAAATATGAGGCTATAAGAGATCATGCATAAAAGAGATCAAAGAAACTCAAATACTTTCATGGATATAAAAAGATATAACTAATCATAAACTCAAAGTTCATCAGATCCCAAGAAACACACAACAAAAAGAGTTACATCATATGGATCTCCAAGAGACCATTGTATTGAGAATTCAACGAGAGAGAGAGAGGAAGCCATCTAGCTACTAACTACGGACCCAAAGGTCTACAAAGAACTACTCACACATCATTAGAGAGGCACCAATGGAGGTGATGAACCCCATCCGAGATGGTGTCTAGATTGGATCTGGTGGTTCTGGACTTTGCGGTGGCTGGATCAATATTTTATCGACTCCCCTAGGGTTATGGGAATATTGGGGTATCTATAGAGCAAAGAGGTGGTTCGGGGGGCACCCGAGGTGGGCACAACCCACCCGGGCGCGCATAGGCCTCCTGGCATGCCCTGGTGGGTTGTTCTCTCCTCGGAGCACCCCCAGGCACAGCCAAGGCCCATTAGGTGTCTTCTGGTCCATAAAAAATCTCCGTAAAGTTCTTGGCATTTGGACTCCATTTGGTATTGATTTCCTGCGATGTAAAAAATATGCAAAGCACAACAACTAGCACTTGGCACTATGTTAATAGGCTAGTACCAAAAATGATATAAAATGACTATAAAATGATTATACAACATCCAAGATTGATAATATAACAACATGGAACAATAAAAAATTATAGATACGTTGGAGACGCATCAAGATTATATAATGAATTTTTACCGATTATAAGAAGTATTGTGCAAGAAAACAGAGTCTGGTGGGCACACGAGGTGGCCACAAGGACGGGGGGCGCGCCCAGGGGTTAGGGCGCGCCCTCCACCCTTGTGGTGGCCTCGTGTCTCTTTCGGACTACTTTTAATTTTCCTAATTTTTTAAATATACGAAAACGGAGAAAATTTATCACCGTAAAGGTTTTGGAGTCGGTTTACTTACCGTACCACATACCTATTCCTTTTCGGAGTCTGGAACGTTCTAGAAAGTGCCCCTTATGTACTCCTCCGGGGTTACAGTATCAATTATATTGGTCTCAACATTTATGGGAGTACCTGACATATAATGTTTGAGTCTTTGACCATTTACCACCTTCGGATTTTTGCCTTCGACATTATTGATTTTTATGGCACCGGAACGGTAGACCTACTCGATGATGTGAGGGCCTTCCCATTTAGAGAGAAGCTTTCCTGCAAAAAATCTTAAACGAGAATTGTATAGAAAAACTTGATCAGCTACATTAAACTAATGCTTTTGTATCCTTTTATCATGCCATCTTTTAACTTTTTCTTTAAACAACTTGCATTCTCATAGGCTTGGGTTCTCCATTCATCAAGTGAGCTAATGTCAAATAACCTCTTCTCACCGGCAAGTTTGAAATCATAATTAAGCTCTTTAATTTCCCAATATGCCTTATGTTCTAGTTCAAGAGGCAAGTGGCATGCTTTTCCATAAATCATTTTATATGGAGACATACCCATAGGATTCTTGTAAGAAGTTCTATAAGCACACAAATCATCATCAAGTTTTTTAGACCAATTCTTTCTAGATCTATTAACAATCTTTTGCAAAATTAATTTAATCTCTCTATTGCTCAATTCTACTTGACCATTAGATTGAGGATGATAAAGGGAAGCAATTCTATGATTAACATCATACTTAGCAAGCATTTTACAGAAATCACCATGAATAAAATGTGAACCACCATCAGTCATTAAATATCTAGGGACTCCAAACCTCGGGAAAATAACTTCTTTAAGCATCTAAATAGAAGTGTTATGATCAGCACTACTAGTTGGAATAGCTTCTACCCACTTAGTAACATAATCAACAACAACTAAACCATGTGTATTCCCATTAAAGGAAGGAAAAGGTCCCATATAATCGAAGCTCTAGACATCAAATGGTTCAATAACAAGTGAATAGTTCATAGGGATTTCCCGACGTCTACTAATATTACCAATTCCTTGGCATTGATCACAAGACAAGACAAACTTACGAGCATCCACTAATAGGAAAATGCTTATACATAGAAGTTTACCAGTAGCGTATGTTTTGGAGCCCACGCAACCGATAATTACCAGTAGCGCTTGTTATAAAGCGCGCTACTGGTACTACTTAGCAGCAACGTGGGTCTCCAGAGGGCACGCTACTAGTAAGTTTGCCACACCACCCAATCAAAAAATATTAGCAACATTTGTCGTCTAATCAGCGCTACTGCTAAATGAATAGCTAAAGCGTAGATGAGACACCCACGCTACTACTGAGTGTGTCCACCACCGCACCATCTAAAAAAACTCTCTCTAACGAATCTCACCCCAGCCCTCGGTCGAGCACCTCTCCCCCACCGCTCGATCTCCTCGCCGCCACCGCCACCCATGCCGGCCGGTTCCGGCGAGCTCCGGTCGCGCGCAACATGCCCCCAAGCTCCGCCCCTCCCTCCCCTCCGTCCAGATCCGTGCCACAAGGCCTGCACCCTTGCCGGTGGCTAGGGTTTCGGGCGCCCCCGTAAGTGTTCTTGCTATCGAGTGCCCAGGTCAGCCGCCGGCCAACGAGCAGAGCCTAACCTTGAGGCCTACATGCGCTTCCTCATCGACAGCAAGCTCATCTTCTAGATGCCTAAGAACATTGTTAACCGCACCGCCGTCCCATGCTGTGAGTCAGTGCAAGCAAACTCGTCCTTCCATGTGGTTATGTGTAACTAGTAAATTTTTTGCTGCCTCTAGCTAGTATGTGGCGGGTTGTGATTTCTTGCTACAGTCTATTTTGGTCACAATAATCCATTCATACTTCTTTCTGGTAGACCAAAATCGAATGTATAGACCAAGAGCCAGGATTCAGAGACAGGAAATTACATGAACTTGTGAAATCCATGGTTGTGTACTTTGACTGCCTTCAGTTATGCAACAATTAATTTTTGAATGAACAAACAATAGGGACCTTTAGTTGTATAGTTGTATTAATAGTAACGGTGTGTGGTTACTTAGTTTGAACTGGAAAGCTTTAGCTCAGTAGATGTACTTTGTTTATTTTTCTTAGAATAATAAATGGCGTAATTACTTGAATCTCATAGTGGTTATGTGACAGATTATCTAACCTTTTTCTGCCGTAAATTATAGTTCCCCAGGAAGGAGCTGGAATGTTTCTTTCATCATTGTTGGCTCAATGCTGCTGATTGACATTTTAGTTATCTATGCCTATGAGATGCGGGCCACACGACGTCACTCTCGTCAAGCTCGAAGCACGCGCCGTCGTGGACTACCTCTGGCTGCTTCAGTAGGCCAAGGAACCGGAATGCGCCCGCGCCCGGCGACCTAGGCATCTCCATTGACTGTCCGACAGTTACACCAAGACCACCTCAGCAAGCGCCGCCTCGCCCGTCTACCTCTATTCCACTCCGGCATAGCTGATGGTAAGCCCCTCCTCTGATCCCTCTCATGCCCTGCTTTCTTACTTACGAGCCGTGGTAAACTCTGAATTTGCTTGCTTGCTTTCTTTCTTCAGCAGGCCAAGAAATAGGGAGTGCCAACAATAGAACTTGTATGTGCAGTTTCAGTAGCTAACTAAGTTCAGTTTAGTTGATTTAGTCACTACTTATTTCTTCACTAACTAAATAAGTCCAGTTTAGTTGCTCTGCACGTCAACTGAATTGGCCAGAAGTGAGCTTTGTTCTCGCTGTGGCCTTGCGTATTTCAGACATCGAGAGTGTAGATCACAGCCTCAAAACGGACATAGTTGAGCAGTACACAAATCAAAATCAAATAGTTTTTACTGGTAAACTCCATTTGGTAAATCAAGCATGGAAAGTTTTGTAAATGAAATTCAAAGAACTACTGGTAAAATCAAAATCAAAGAGTTTAACATGGCAAATTTTGTGTAGTTGAACTACTCCATTTTACTTTTGTCTTGCTAGAGTAGATGTACTGAAATTCAGTTCTATAAAACTACTGTGATGGAGCTAATTGATCACGAGTAGTTGGAGTAGTTGTGCAAGTCAGGAGTAGGTTGAATAAATTTGTTCACTTTCTTAATGTGATGTTGTTATTGTACTCCCTAATTCACATTGAAATAGGAGTAGTTTCTTAATGTGATGCTGTTGTTTCTTTTACTCCAACAGTTTTGTGTAGTTGTATTGAAACGGGAGTAGTTTCTAAATTAATCTTTTTCTTTAGTTAAAATTAAATGAAAACTTTTTAGTTAATTAACTAAAAATTGTTCAGTTAATTATAACAGTTTCAGGTTGCCGGAGAGGACTTTTGGATTAGGATTCTTTTCTTTGTGCTTTGCATTTCCCGTAACATATACTCTTGTGATTAGGAGTGTCAACTTACAAAGATCACTTTTGTTTTATCCTTTTCTTTTGGATGTAGTACATCAGAACATAGATGTTGTTTGTCTTTTTCAGGTCCTCTCTAAATGTTCAGTTGCAAGCTCATCTCTACTCTAATTGTTTTTCACAGTACAGTACTACTGAAGTACATTGTTTTTCACATCAAAATATACCACATCATTGTACTGTAATTCAGTCAATTACTTCCTAATTGTGCATTACAGTACATTATAGTACATTTACATCATTGTTTTTCATTTCTGCTGATGTGCAGGAAATTCATCTGTTACTGGAACAACACCATCTGATATTGGCCCTAGCAGGTCCTGCTCAGCAACAAAGATGAGGTACCAGCAGTTCATGCTCAACAGCAAAGAGGAGAGAACATCAGTACTAGGCGAGCAGCAACAAAGAAGAGGGAGGCGCTAGCAGCAGGAGATGGTGGCCTGGCCGTAGCTGATGAGGGAGAGGTGGATGGTGAAGGAAGAGGGAGAGGGAGAGGTGGAGGGAGGAGGGAAAGGCGGAGGCGGGGGTGGATTCGACATTGACACTGGGCTGCGGCAGTGGTGACGACATCGACATCGACACGCGGCTGCGGCGGCGACGACGACGACGTCATCATCACAGTGCTGCGGTGGCGGCGACGATGACGACATCAACACCATCAACACGGGCTTGTGGAGGAGTCGACGCCGACGTCGACATCCTATACGCGAGGTGTATATATATAACATGTATATATATTAATTATCTATTTTAGTTATGTATGATTGACAGTACGCAGAACATGTATGTATTGTGAAATGCATGTATGTGAGTACTATGAATTGTATGTCTAAACTTGGATAGGTATATTTTTTTTTAAAATCCTAATTAGTTACTAGTAGCATGGGGGTATTATAGAAGTGCTACTACTATTTCATTAGTAGTAGCGTGGGTGTGGAATACTAGTAGCGTGGGGCACCAGCGCTACTGGTATATCTGTTTAGTAGTAGCATGGGGTAAAACAAGTGCTACTACTAAAAATTGGCTGTAGCGTCGTAGCATTAGCGTGGGTACCTGCGCTACTGGTAGTCCAAAAACCAACGTTGCTGCTAGGGTTTTCTCTAGTAGTGATCCTTGAAGAGAGTAGGCCAATAGAAACCAGATTGCAATACCTTATGTGCAGTTCTATCTCCAACGTGGTGTGCTCCATAAGACTCGGAGTGGCACTTGCATAGGATCTGTTCCTGTCCATGCTCAGATACACAAAGTCTAATAACAGCATCTACTTCTTTATAAACGTGTGGGTCATCCTGGAAGTAATGTCTTAAATCATAGAAAACTTTTTCTTTTGCTGCTATGTGAAACTAGGTGATATAAATTTAGCAACAATATAATTCACATAATCAGCATACCATGGAGTATTATGAGAGGCATTTATGACATTCAATTTCTCATCAGGAAATCTATCATCAATAGGTAGTGGGTCATCAAGAACATTCTCTAACCTAGACAAGTTGTCTGCAATGGGGTTCTCAGCTCCCTTTCTATCAATAATATGCAAATCAAATTCTTGTAGCAACAGAACCCATCTAATAAGTCTAGGTTTAGCATCTTTCTTTTCCATAAGATATTTAATAGCAGCATAATCACTGTGAACAGTCACTTTGAAATCAACAATATAAGGTTTGAACTTATCACATGCAAATACTACTGCTAAAAATGCTTTGTCAGTGGTAGCATAATTTCTCTGGGCACTCTCTAGTATTTTACTAGCATACTGTAACATTTAATTTCTTATCAACTCTTTGTCCTAGAACAACACCAACAGCATAATCACTAGCATCACACATAATTTCAAGGGGTAAATTCCAATCAGGTGGCTGAACAATAGGTGCAGTAATCAGGGCTTTCTTAAGTATTTCAAATGCTTCTACGCAATCATTGTCAAAAACAAAAGGAACATCATTTTGTAAGAGATTAGTGAGAGGACTATAAATTTTAGAGAAGTCTTTAATAAACCTCCTATAGAAACCATCATGACTAAGTAAACTTCTTATACCTTTGATATCTTTAGGACACGACATCTTTTCAATAGCTTCTACTTTAGCTTTATCAACTTCAATACCTCTTTCAGAAATTTTATGCCCCAAGACAATACCTTCATTAACCATAAAGTGGCACTTCTCCCAATTCAAGACAAGATTAGTTTCTTCACATCTCTGCAAAACTCGATCAAGGTTTCTTAAGCAATCATCAAAAGAAGTTTCGTAAACGGAAAAATCATCCATGAAAACCTAAACAATCTTTTGAAAAAATTTAGAGAATATAGTAGTCATACATCTTTGAAAGGTTGCAGGTGCAGTACATAAACCAAAAGTCATACGTCTATAAGCAAAGGTACCGAAAGGGAAAGTAAAATTGGTTTTCTCTTGATCCTCTTTTGACACAGGTATTTGAGAGAAACCAGAATAACCCTCTAGAAAGCAAAAATGTGTATGTCTGGATAATCTTTCTAGCATTTGATCAAGAAAAGGTAGAGGGTAATGATCTTTTCTAGTAGCTTTATTTAATTTGAGGAAATCAATTACCATTCTATAACCTGTAACAATTCTTTGAGGGATCAATTCATTCTTATCATTAGGAATAATAATAATACCTCCCTTCTTAGGGACACAATGAACAAGACTTACCCATTGACTATCAACAATAGGATAAATTATACCTGCCTCCATAAGATTTAGTATTTGATATCTTACCACTTATTTCATCTTAGAATTTAACCATCGTTGATGATCAACAACCGGTTTAGCATCTTTCACGAATTTAATTTTGTGCTGACATAGAGTCAGACTAATTCCCTTAAGATCATCAAGAGTATATCCAATAGCGGCACGGTGCTTCTTCAGAGTTTTCAATAATTTCTTTTCTTCGTGCTCTGAAAGGTTATCACTAATAATAACAGGACATATCTTGTTTTCATCAACATAAGCATATTTTAGAGTATCAGGTAATGGTTTAAGCTCAAACACGAGATCACCCTTAGAGGGAGGAGGATCTCCAAGGATTTCAACAGGAAAAATTGTGTTTCAAAATAGGTCCTTCTTTAAAGAATACTTCATCAATTTCCCTTCTTTCATTCATAAACATATCATTCTCATGGTCTAGCAAATATTGTTCTAAAGGATCAGCAGGAGGCACGCCAATAGAGGCAAGAACAATAATTTCATCCCTACTAGGAAATTCTTTATCATGGGGTTGTCTATGAAATTTAGGGAAATTAAAATCATGAGACATATCCTCTAAACCAACAGTAACAATATCTTTCTCGCGGTCAATCTTAGCATTAACAATATTCAAGAAAGGTCTACCAAATATAATGGGACAACAATTATCTTGTGGGGAACCAAGAACAAGAAAATCAGTAGGATATTTCATTTTCCCACACAAGACTTCAACATCTCTGACAATCCCAATTGCTGATATAGTATCTCTATTAGCAAGCTTAATACTAACATCAATGTCTTCTATCTCAGCAGGTGGAATATCATTCATAATTTCTTTATATAAGGTATAAGGAATTGCACTCACACTAGCACCCAGGTCACATAAGCCATGATAACAATGATCTCCTATTTTAACAGAAACAACAGGCATGCCCACAACAGGTCTATGTTTATCTTTCATATCGGGTTTGGCAATTCTAGCAGCGTCATCCCAAAAATAAATAATATGCCCATCAATATTATCGACCAACATATCTTTAACCATAGCAATACTAGGTTCAACTTTCATTTGCTCAGAGGGTGTAGGTGTTTTAGTATAACTCCTATGAACCACAATTGAAGCTTTAGCATGATCCTTTATTCTAATAGGAAAAGGTGGTTTCTCAATATAGGAAGTAGGAACAATAGGATCAACATTGTAAATAATAGTTTCTTCTTCAACTTTAATAGGTTCAACTACTTTAACTTCAATGGCAGGATGATATTTAAAACACTTATCCTTAGGCAGATCAACATGAGTAGCAAAAGATTCACAAAAAGAAGCTACTAGCACTACTACAGGATGCTGCTAACGCGACACTATGATCAAAGACCCTTCGACAAAACTATGCGCAATGCAATAATCACAAACAGTGGTGTAAAAAAACCATCAAAAATGTGCAAAACGTTTGCGATGATGGATGCATTAAACACGGTTCAGAATTTAGTTGCGTGTGCGATGTAGGGCATACGTAGTGCAATTAACTGTTTGCAATGAGGAGGAACAAAAGAAACGGGCAGCCATATGAAGGTGTGTGTGATCTATAACATATGGTTCACTCGGATGAACTATTTGTGATTAGGCAACACAAAAGAAACGGGCAGCCAGATGAAGGTGTGTGCGATGTACAACATACGGTTCACTCGGATGAACTATTTGTGATTAGGCAACAAAAGAAACGGTTAGCCAGATCAAGGTGTGTGCAATATACGGCATGTGTTTCACTCGGCCTTATCGTTAGTGTGTGACCTCTGTGGCAACCGTTCGGTGCCCACTAGCCTCTTCTTGTACCTTGGCAACCGTCCACCGCCTCTTCGCCTTTCCCTCTTGATTTGGAACTTTTGTTGCACGCTCTTCCTCCCTCCATTTGCCTTCACACTTCCTTCTACCATTGTTCGACCATCTTCCACATGGAGGGAACAGACCAGAAACGACCCCGTTATTCTTGCCCCGATCTAAAAGATGACGTGGTGGAGGAACTCATTGATCGGTGCGATGTCATCACCTCGGCTAGCATGGCAGGTTCGTTCAAGACCATTCTCGACTCAACTAATAACATCATTACAAGAAACCCAAGGGTTCAGGAGTGGTTTATCTCCCCTGTCTTCTTCGCCGTGGCCCTGCTGACTAGCGTGGGGATGATGGAAGCCTCGCCTTGTGCAAGTTGATGTCGCTTGATAATGATACGTGTGTGTTAAGATGCCATCGCTTGAGGGCAAGGCATGGGCAGGCGCAAATGGAGATTGGGTTGTTTACATTGGGTACAACTGCGAGTGGAAACTTACAAATGTGTACACTCGTCACCGAGTTCCACTTCGAAAAATATGAGACTGCCCAGAGGTTGAGCACATAGATGATCTACGTGAGTTCAAATACGATCATGGTGACTGTCGTTTACGGAAGATAGCAATTTGTCGAGTTCCCAACCGCTCTTGGGATTACACGAACTATGAAGTTGTTGCTATCTTCAACAAGCTTGTTGTCGTCCTTACTTCCACGCCTCGATGGATATTGTGCAAAAATCAATTTCTGTACACGGATGAGAACTATGATGCAATTCAATACGAGGGTCTTGTGTTTTGCTGCCACCACTCGTGGTACTATTTTTGCATGGAATCATCATGCTTTCGGTATGTTTGTCTTCCACCGTAATGATAATTGTTTCATCCACATGCATGCGGGTTAGCTAGTTTCCCTTTACTGATTAACCTTCTTGTGTTTCCAAGGTCCTGTGAACATTCCACCACCTATATTTGAAAAAATTTATAACCAAGGGGGAGATGACGATGCTGATGATCACGAGCATGAGGACGAGCAGCACCCATATAGGGTGCTGCCGATGTTACTAAGGAAGAAGGTGTTGTCTCGCATGGTCACACTCTCCGGAACTATTCCAACATCTGTTGCAGGGTATTCGGGATGGATACTAGTGTACTAGTGCCAACACCTTCTCCCTGGTTCAGTATTGAAAGTCTTGGAGGAAACTCGCTCTTCCTTGGACAAAACTATCCAATGATAGTAAAAGGCGATCCGGCTGCCACTACTACAGGATGCTGCTAACGCGACACTACTATCAGAGACCCTTCGAGAAACTGCGTGCGATGCAATAATCGCAAAGGGTGGTGTATGAAAACCTTCAAAAAAGGTGCAAACGTTTGCGATGGAGGATGCATCAAACATGGTTCAAATTTTAGTTGTGGGTGCGATGAAGGGCATACGGTTCAGTTCAGTTAACTGTTTGCGATGAGGACAAACAAAAGAAACGGGCAGCTAGATGAAGGCGTGTGCGATACACATCATACGGTTCACTCGGATGAACTATTTGTGATTAGGCAACACAAAAGAAATGGGCGGCCAGATGAAGGTGTGTGCGATATACAACATACGGTTCACTCGGATGAACTGTTTGTGATTAGGCAACACAAAATAAACGGTTAGCAAGACCAAGGTGTGTGCGATATACGGCATGCGGTTCACTTGGATGAACTGTTTGTGTTGACACAAGAGAACAGAAATGGTTCAACTTAACAAGACGTGTGTGTTGTGCGATGGGATTGCATACATGACAACAACAAAACAACATACACCCCCCCCACACACACTTATAAGGACATGCTTGCATAACCAAATTAAACATCCACTTACATCGGTGGCTACTACAACCATGGCATTTGCACACACCAAAGTAAACTATTACATGGCATTTTGCATCATGCTTTTATATCAATATTTGTTGCATTATGGGCTGCTGTTACACATTATGTCACAATACTTATGCCCATTCTCTCTTATTTTACAAGGTTTACATGAAGAGGGGGAATGCCGACAGCTGGAATTCTGGGCTGGAAAAGGAGCAAATATTAGAGACCTATTCTGCACATCTCCAAAAGTCCTGAAACTCCACGGGAGCACTTTCCAAAATATATAAAAAATATTAGGCGCAAGAAGTACCAGAGGGGGGCCACCACCAGCCACGAGGGTGGGGGCTCGCCATACCCCCCTAGGCGCGCCCCCTGCCTCGTGGGCCCCCTGGTGGCCCTCTGATGCCCATCTTTGACTATATGGAGTCTTTTATCCGAGAAAAAAAATCACAAGCAAGCTCACGGGATGAAACTCCGTTGCCACGAGGCGGAACCAATCTAGGGCTCCGGCGGAACTGTTCTGCCGGGGAAACTTCCCTCCGGGAGGGGGAAATCATCACCATTGTCATCACCAATGATCCTCTCATCAAGAGGGGGTCAATCTCCATCAACATCTTCACCAGCACCATCTCATCTCAAACCCTAGTTCATCTCCTGTATCCAATCTTTGTATCTAAACCTCAGATTGGTACCTGTGGGTTGCTAGTAGTGTTGATTACTTCTTGTAGTTGATACTAGTTGGTTTACTTGGTGGAAGATCATATGTTCAGATACATTATCCATATTAATACCCCTCTGATTATGAACATGAATATGCTTTGTGAGTAGTTACATTTGTTCATGAGGACATGGGAGAAGTCTTGCTATAAGTAGTCATGTGAATTTGGTATTCATTCCATATTTTGATGAGATGTATGTTGTCATCCCTCTAGTGGTGTCATGTGAACATCGACTACATGACACTTCACCATTTTTTGGGCCTAGAGGGGGGAATTGGGATGTAATAAGTAGATGATGGGTTGCTAGAGTGACAGAGGCTTAAACCCTAGTTTATGCGTTGCTTCGCAAGGGGCTGATTTGGATCCATATGTTTCATGCTATGGTTAGGTTTACCTTAATACTTCTGTTGTAGTTGCGGATGCTTGCAATGGGATTTAATCATAAGTGGGATGGTTGTCCAAGTAAGGACAGTACCCAAGCACCGGTCCACCCACATATCAAATTATCAAAGTACCGAACGCGAATAATATGATCGTGATGAAAACTAGCTTGACGATAATTCCCATGTGTCCCCGGGAGCACTTTCCTTCATATAAGAGTTTGTCAAGGCTCGTCCTTTGCTACAAAAAGGATTGGGCCATCTTGATGCACCTTATTTACTTTTATTACTCGCTAAGCGTTACAAATTATCTTATCACAAAACTATCTGTTACCGATAATTTCAGTGCTTGCACAGAATACCTTGCTGAAAACCGCTTATCATTTCCTTCTGCTCCTCTTTGGGTGCAACACTCTTACTTACCGAAAGGACTAGATAGATCCCCTATATTTGTGGGTCGTCAAGACTCTTTTCTGGCGCCGTTGCCGGGGAGTGAAGCGCCTTTGGTAAGGAAAAATTTATATAGTGTGCTGAAATTTACTGTCACTTGTTACTATGGAACATAATCCTTTGAGGGGTTTGTTCGGGGTATCTTCACCTCGTCCGGAACAATAGTTAGTTACCCCTCAACCTACTGAACCTACTGAAAATGATTTTTAACACCCCGTATGTAACATGCCATATTTGTATTCCAACTCTTGCCATTTCCGGCACTAAGTTATGTTATTTCCTCGTTGTCGGGTTTTCGTCTACGTGTTGTTTTGTCTTTGTCATGCATCTCATATTATGTCATCATGTGCATTGCATTTGCATACGTGTTCGTCTCATGCATCCGAGCATTTTCCCCGTTGTCTGTTTTGCATTCCGGCGCTCCTATGTCCTCCGGTGCCCCTTTCTACCTCTTTTCGTGTGTGGGTGTTAAACGTTTTTGGATCGGACTGAGACTTGCCAAGCGGCCTTGGTTTACTACCGGTAGACCGCCTGTCAATTTTCGTGCCATTTTGACTTCGTTTGGTACTCCAACGGTTAATCGAGGAGCCGAGAAGGCCTCGTGTGTGTTGCAACCCAACACCCCTCCAAAGTGGCCCAAAACTCACAGAAACCTCCTCCATCGTCTAGGCCGTCCGATCACGATCGCGTGGCCGCAAACCGTGCTCAATTAGGAGCCCCCTAGCTCCTCTTACCTATAAAAAGGCCCTCCCATTCCAAATCCGGACGAAACCCTAGACTCCTCCCTCTCCACGCGCCGCCAGACGAAATCTCGCCGGCCGGACACGTCCGCTTCATCCCGCCACCTCCACGTGTCGCGCCATGGTTCGCCATGCCCGCGCGCCCACTTCGTCGGCCCGCCGGGGCCCAGGTGGGGCCCCCCCGCCCCGAAGCCACCGCCGCCCGGCCCGAGCCGGCCCCCGCTCCACCGTACGCCGCACCACCCGCCTCCTCTCGCCTCCCCGCCGCCTCTCCCACCGGCCGCCGCGCCCGACCTCGTCGCCCCGCCGCCGCAGCGCTCCGGCCGGCCACCGCGCGCCGCCCCTCATCGTCCAAGCGCGCCGCTGCCCGGATCCGGAGAGGAGAGGCTGGATCCGCCTCTCCCTCGCCTCCCCGCCGCCTCTTCGAGCTCGCCGGAGCCGCTTCGAGCTCGCCGGAGTTGCCTCGGTTCGTGTGCCGACGTTAAACCCTAGATCTCGTTTGACTTTCTCTCCAACTCCCCATAATTTTTGGCAATCTTCATCATGTCATAACTGCGCATCCGTGGTTCTGTCTTGGGCGTGTAGCATATCAAATTGTTCGTCTCAGCGAGTACTTCATTTCATCTCATTGCATTGTGTTCATTTGAGCTCATCTTGATGCCCTAAATGCTATTGGAACAATGCTTGTTTCTGTTAGTTTCAGATTCATATCAGTAATTGGACATTTGTCATTTTTGCCATGATTGATGTGTGCCTCCTATGAACTTGAGCCTTACATGTGTTTTGAAGTATGCCATTCCATCTTTACAGGGGTGTATGCCATGTATTTTTGTGATCTCTGTGGTGACTAGCACAAGCATGCAAGTAGCTCTCATAATGTTGCTGATTTCAGAGACTTAGAAATATTCTAAGTCTTTGTCCTGTCAATATTTTTATGCCATGTGTTCTTGTTGCTACAGAGTGATCCTTGCCTCTTTTGAGCATGATTAGTAAGGATGTTTTGTAGATATTGTTGTGCTCTATCCATCCATGTCTTTGTTTGCAATTATGGATGACCCTAGCTTGACTCAATTGAGCTCTACTTTTGCTATAAAATGTTCCTGGTAGAATGTTTAGATGTTAAGCATTTTTGCCGAGCTTGTTGTAGTTGATCCATGCATGCTATGTTGTTGTTCTTGCCATGTTTAGCTTCTATGCCATGTCTACTTATTGGGTGTTTGCTTAGTTTGTCATGCAATGCCTTGTGGTGAGTGCATCGAGCTCGTAAACATGCCTACTTAATATCTGTTTGCTATGTTCCAGTTTTCTACTAAGTCTGAATTTGTTAACGATAATTGCTATGTTCACATGGTTGCCATTGTATTTTCTGATCCCTTTTGGCTTATGGTCAGTAAGGGACTTTTGTTGTATGCTTTGAGTAGCTTCATGCCACGCTTTGCTTTGCCATGATATGTTCCTGTAGCATGTTGTTATATTGCTCTGAACATTGCTTCCTAATGTTAAATTCCTGGCATGTTGTTAATTTCACTAAGTCTGTAACCTGTTATCTTTTGCACTTTTGCCATGCTTGTTTGAACCTGCTATTGACTGAATTAGCCATAGCTCAGTGTTCATCTTTTGTCAAGCATCTTGAGTGGATCCCTGCCATGTATTTTTTTGCTATGTTACAGTGTTGTAGCATGCTGTTCTTGATGCATTTAGATGGCCTCGTGCTGTTAATCGCAGATCGGTGCCATATTTGTTTTGCATGCCATTTGCAAACCGTGCGTCCGATTCCGGTGATCTTTATATTTATTTCGACCGAAATCAACTCATATTTCCAGTGGCACTCTTGGTTTTCCAATTTGAGGCCAGGTTCAATAATTCTTCTCCAAGACATGCATATGCATCTCATATCACATCCCGCATATCATGCCATGTTTTGCATCATGTGCTTGTGCATTGCACGTGGTTGATTGCATCTCCTTTTGCTTGTGTTCTTGCTTTGGGTAGAGCCGGGAGACGAGTACATGATCGAGGAGCCCATTGAGTACGCTTATGAGGATCAAGCTAACGTCAACTCAGAGAACTTTGCAGGCAAGATGACCATACCCTCGAAATCACTTCTATCTTTGCTTGCTAGATGCTCGCTCTTTTGCTATGCCTATGCTATGATACCTACCACTTGCTTATCATGCCTCCCATATTGCCATGTCAATCTCTAACCCACCTTGTCCTAGCAAACCGTTGTTTTGTTATGTTACCGCTTTGCTCAGCCCCTCTTATAGCGTTGCTAGTTGCAGGTGAAGATTGGAGTTTGTTCCTTGTTGGAACATGTGTTTTGTTGGGATATTATTATTATATCTTGTCTATCTTTAATGCACCTATATACTTGGCAAAGGGTGGAAGGCTCGGCTTTATGCCTGGTGTTTTGTTCCACTCTTGCCGCCCTAGTTTCCGTCATACCGGTGTTATGTTCCTTGATTTTGCGTTCCTTACACGGTTGGGTTATAATGGGAACCCCTTGACAGTTCGCAACGAATAAAACTCCTCCAGCAATGGCCAACATTGGTTTTAGCATTTGCCACCTAGCCTCTTTTTCCCTTGGGTTCCGCGGACTCAAGGGTCATCTTTATTTAATCCCCCGGGCCAGTGCTCCTCTGAGTGTTGGTCCAACCTGTCAGCTGCCGGTGGCCACCAGGGGCAACTCTGGGCTGGCCTACCGGAACCTTGGACAATCCGGTGTGCCCTGAGAACAAGATATGTGCAGCTCCTATTGGGATTTGTCGGCACATTCGGGTGGCTTTGCTGGTTTAGTTTTACCATTGTCGAGATGTCTTGTAACCGGGATTCCGAGTCTAATTGGATTGTCTTGGGAGAAGGAATATCCTTTGTTGACCATGAGAGCTTGTGATGGGCTAAGTTGGGACACCCCTGCAGGGATTTGATCTTTCGAAAGCTGTTCCCGCAGTTATGGGCAGATGGGAATTTGTTAATGTCCGGTTGTAGAAAACCTGAAACGTAACTTAATTAAAATGAATCAACAAAGTGTATCGCCGTGATGGTCTCTTTTCGGCGGAGTCCAGGAAGAGAACACGGTCTCGTGTTATGCTTGAACGTAGGTTGTTCTAGGATCACTTCTTGATCATAGTTTCTCGACTGTGCCTTTGCCTTCTCACTACACCACGGTGGAGCTTAGGTGACACAATTCCGTGGGCAAAGGTCTACTGATGTCCACAAAATAACTGTTGGCATATCTTTTAAGTTGTGTCTTCCCATCATGTGCCAGCGAAGATAAATCAATGTGGACACAGTAAGTGTCAGCAACCACAAAGCCACCACGTATTAGTTTGCGTTTTTTAACAACATGTCATGTGTCGGCACATGTGTGGCGATTGACAGTTTATCAGTTGGCGTAGATAAGCACTTAGCGACGTAAAATGTGTCGGCGTATGTAGGGTGTATGGGCACGGATTAAGTGTCGGCGTAGGTTGACACGTGTCAATCGACCGGAGGTTGCAAACTTGGCGCGAGATTTAGGCGCGAGGAGGCAAAAATTTCGGCGTGCCCGTGCAAAATATCCCTAAATCTAGCCAGCTCCTACCTCAATCAAACAAAATGCAACTCCATAACCCTACCCGTGCCTACCGCCTCCGCCCTCACACTCGATCCACCGTCATCGCCGTTCTCGCGCTCCACCCCGACGCCCCAGCCGCCGTCCTCGCGTCCTCGCACTCCACCACGTCGCCCAACCACCGTCGAGCTCCACCCGCCGCCCAGCCGCCGTCGAGCTCCACCCCGTCGCCCAGCCGCCGTCGAGCTCCACCCCGTCGCCCAGCCGGCGTCGAGCTCCACCCCGTCGCCCAGCCGCCGTCGAGCGCCACCGCGACGCCCAGCCGCCGTCGAGCGCCACTCCGATGCCCAGCCACCGTCGAGCGCCACCCTGACGCCCAGCCGCCATCGAGTGCCACCCCGACGCCTAGCCGCCATGGAGCTCTAGCCCGACGCCCGGCCTCCCCCGAGCTCCACCCCTACATTGAATCTGCCATCCTCGCATCCCCCACATCCAGCCGGCGCTCACCCCTGACTTCTAGCCGCCTTAGAACGTCCTAGGCGACGTCGGTGTTCGTCCGCTTGTCCCCTGCCGCCGCCATCAGTGCCCCCCCTCCCTCGTCCCTGTACCAGTTCTCCATCCTCAATCCCCATCGCCGCTGCTGCCGGACCTTCATCTTTGCCTCTGCACACTGTCTACTTGTGGTGGTCGACCTGCGAGCTGCGCCCCTCCCAACGCGAGCCGCCGTTGCTGCCGATTTCTGCACAAGACTCATCCCCATCCATACTCTGTTCCGTGAGGTAAGCATCAGCTCCTCCTGTGATTTCCTTCTATATACTGTTGTCTGCTTGTGTATTACTGAACTTGAACCATATGCAGTTGTTTCTGTTGCTTGAATAAGGATGGTTTGTCATTTCTATTGTTGCTTGAATAATGATTGTAGCTTCACTGATAGAAAGCTAACACTACCGCACTGGCCAAGTACATATTAGTTGGAAAATTTGATATTAAGGGTGCATCATGGACAAAACATGGTTGTCTCAGCCTAGGTACATCAAATTTGCTTTTTTTCCATCTCATAAGCGGTATAATTATGTCATGAACTATTCTGATATCTAAAAGAATTTCATGTAGGCACACAAATGAGTATGTACAGGGGGTAGACAAGTTTATAGAGTTTGCTTTTATTAATTCAACAAATGGAAACAAAATCTTATGTCCTTGCAAGATATGTTTGAACTCTAAATGGAGAGTAGCAACTGAAGTACATGACGATTTGATATGTACCGGTTTCATGGAGGGGTATCATACATGGTTGTTTCATGGAGAGTCTAGCCACTCTTGCCCAAATATTGAGGGGGTAGAAGCAGAGACTTCATCAACAGATAATGAATTAGCTGATTTCTTGCGAGACATAGCTTGTGGATTAGATGATGGGGGGTGTTGGAAGAGAACAATGAGGATAGTAACAACCCCCATGTTGATGCTGATACCAAGGCTTATTTGAAGATGGTTGATGATGACAACAAAGAGCTATACCCTGGGTGTAAAAACTTCTCAAAATTGTGTTTTGTTGTCAAATTGCTCCACATCAATCTTCTTGGGCGATGGAGTGACAAAATTTTTGACATGGTGCTTGAGTTACTTAGTGATGCATTCCCCAAAGGTTCAGTACTTCCCAATTTTTTTAATGAAGCTAAGAAAATAGTTAAATCTGTTGGGCTTGGGTATGTTAATATTCATGCGTGTGAAAATGATTGTGTATTATTCAGAAATGAATTTGATAAGGAGAATCAGTGTCCAAAGTGTAAAACTTCAAGGTGGAAATCAGAAAAGAAGAGTCCTGATGGGAAAAGGGTACATAGGGTTCCTAAAAAGGTTCTTCCCTATTTTCCTATTAAAAGAAGGCTTCAAAGGTATTTTGTGTCCTCTAAAACTGCAACTGACATGAGGTGGCATGATGAACAACGTACCAAAGATGGTCTGATTAGGTGCCCAGTGGATGCTATTTTCTTGAAGGATTTTGATTCCAAACATCCACTAATTGGTAATGACAGTCGCAATTTTAGGTTGGCTACAACAACAGATGGCTTTAATCCATTTAGGACGACAAGGAGTACCTACAGTATCTGGCCAGTCTTTTTGATTCCATACAACCTTCCTCCTTGGATGTGCATGAAGCGGCCTAATTTCATCCTTTCTTTGCTCATTCCTGGCCCTAAGGCACCTGGTGGTGATATGGATGTCTACCTTGAGCCTTTAGTAGACAATCTAGTAGATATGTACTACCATGGTGTAAAGACATTTGATGCTTCTAAGTCTGAAATATTTGATCTTCGTGCTGCCATCATTTGCACCATACACGATTTTCCAGGTTTAGGCTACACTCATGGGTGTGCTACCCAGGGTGAGGTAGCTTGTCCTGAGTGCCATTCACTCACTTGTTCTCTACAATTAAAGAAGGACAGCAAATATTATTATATGGGACATCGTAGGTTCTTATCATCCAACCATAAGTTCAGGTCAGATGAAAAGTTATTTGATGGCAAGTCAGAGCATAGGACTGCACCTATACCTCTTACCGGTGAGGAAATTGATGATTTGACAGAAAATCTTGAAACATCCTTTGGAAAAGATCCAGCTGCTAGGAAAACAGCAAAGAGAAAACGCAAAGAAGGCGAATCACCTCCCCTTTATAAAAGAAGATCTGTGTGGTTTAAGTTGCCCTATTGGAAAGATCTGATGTTGCGTCATAATTTTGATGTTATGCATATAGAAAAAAATGTATGTGATAACATAGTTAACACACTTCTGGGCCTTGAGGGAAAATCAAAGGATAACGCAAATTCTCGCCTAGACATCCAAGCTTTGGGTATTATGGGGGACCTTCATCCTGTTGAAGTAGAAGAGGGTAAATTGTATATACCTCCAGCACAATATACTTTGACACCTGAGCAGATGAAACATTTTCTCCAAGTCCTGATGGGAGTCAAGTTTCCACAAGGCTTTGCAGCTGATATACGAGAAGAAGATTTTTGGACTTAAGAGCCATGATAATCACATTCTATTGCAACACCTACTTCCTCTTGCGATTCGAAAAATACTGCCGAGAAGAGTATGTGCTGCATTGACTCGTGTTAGTAACTTCTTCAAGAAGATTTGCTCACCTGTTATCCGCATCAGTGATATGCAAGTCCTAGAGGCTGAAATAGCTGAGACCTTAAGCATACTTGAAACTATATTCCTGCCAAGTTTTTTTGATGTCATGGTCCACTTGATGGTGCATCTGCCTGCCCAAGTTAGAATTGGTGGTCCACTACACTTTCGAAGCATGTGGTCGGTAGAAAGGTGATCTTCTAAACAAAATCTAATGGCAACATTTTTTTACAAATGAATTTTGCAAATAGGCTTGCAATCTGTAATATGTAGGTATTTGGGGCACCGCAAAGGACATGTTCGCACTAGAAGCCATCCCGAAGGATCAATCGCTGAGGGTTACTTGTTTGATGAGAGCCTTACATATTGTTCTCGCTATCTAAAAGGGTGTGAGACTAGGTTCACCCGGCAAGATAATAATGTTGAGGTGCTGAATAATGAAACATCTAGTACCAATCCATACTTCTGCCACAAGGGGCAAGGTTTGTGTAGCATTGTATCATTATCGACCAAGTCTTGGATCCAAGCACATAGATATGTCTTGTTCAACCACAATGAAATAGAACCTTATGTGAAGTAAGCTTCCCACGCTGTAGTAATACTATCTCTTCCTTTCTTATCTTTCTTACAATAGTTAATTTGATACACAATTATAGGAAGCACCGCGAGCACCTATCCTCAATTGGTCTTCATAATGAAAAAGCAATCAATACTATGCAACATGAGAAGTTTCATGAGTGGTTTCGACAACATGTAAGTAGGACATGACTTGACCTATTGTGCTAGACATTAATCATGTTGACCTGTTGTAACTAACAACAATTCTATACTCAGGTGTTGGCATTAGTTGAAAGAGGTGTAGAAGTATCAGAAGAAATGCAAATTTTAGCCCAAGAGCCTTTCATGATTGCTAGAAAATTTAACAACTATACTACTAATGGGTTTGATTTCCATACACACTCAAGTGATGATGGTAGACCTATTCAAAATAGTGGAGTAGCTATAGCTGCACAAAATTCAGGAGGAGTAGAGATATATTATGGCATTATTAGGGAGATAGTTGAGCTAAACTACCGCCAAAAAGGATATATGGTGTTATTTCGATGTGATTGGGTTGACAATCGTGAACAAGACAAATGGGTAAAAACCGATCAGTTTGGGGTTACAACTGTTAACTTCAACCATTTATGTAGTAGCGGTCATAAGTTATCAGATGAACCTTTCATCTTAGCATCACAAGCCACACAAGTTTTCTATGTTCCAGAGGTTGATAATGAAGGTTGGTGTGCAGTTGTCCAGAACAATAAGCCACATGGCATGTACTCTATGGCCGCTGTGGATGAAGAAAATATGGATGATGATGATGAAAATGTAGTTCTTGAAAATGCTAATAAGGGGTTGTTAATTGATCTACACACAGCTGTTGATCCCGACATTGATTATACCAAATTTTTCTCATGTAAGGACTGATATAGATGGATAATTGTTGCTGCACCAAAGAGGAAGTAAGTGTGATAATGATTTTCTGCATCTTATTTGGTAGTTGTGTAAAATTTGGTTGTGATGTTAGTTCAAATACTTGATTGTTGTATAGACTACTAACTCATTTGTAAACACTCACAGGAGCAGGCGCAAAAATGGCAACCGCAGCAAGAAGCGCAGAAAGAATCCCTGAATATGAACTCGAAAAGAACAAAAATGTAGTTGAAATACTTAGAACACAAAACGAGAACATGAAGAGAACTTTGAATCTGAAAGGTCTAGCGGATGCATATGAGTCAGAAGGCCTGCCTGCTCCCTGAAAGAAAAAGGTATTGCTTTGAGTAATACATATGTTTGCACATGCAGAATGTCATGTTTGCATGCTATGAAAAGCTGAACATTGATATGGCTATCCCATTTAGCAAAAGCAAACTCCTGTTTCACAAACTCAAGCTCATGAACGACAGTTGCGGTCTACTTCAAGATTAACTACTGAAATAATAACCGAACCTGAGGTTGTAGTGAATGAACCTGAAGGTATGCTTCTTGAGTTGGATATGTGTACTTTGTATTGCTTAGAAGCTAGTTTGTGCATTCTTTGTGAACCTTGCAATTGAATGATAATGCTCTTACAATACTAAACATGTTTTCTGCATTTGTTGTGTATCATGCCAGGAAAGGGAGGTCAGGAAAGTTACTGCTATGAAAAGCACATGGGGAAGGCAAAACAAGCCTAAACTCAAGTTGGAAATAAATGAGTATGGTCAGCCTTGTGGTAAATCTGCTACACGGTTTGCTAACTTTGTTGGAACACAAATAAGAACCAAGGGTTTTCCGGTTGAATTTGATGATTGGAGGAAGTTTGATCTATCAAGAAAACTTGCTTTATGGGCCAAGGAAAAGGTAATGCGTTTATGTACTGCTCTTATGTCCTGGATGCTATCTTACTGTTATGATTATGAGTGACTAGGGATTTAGTATATGTCGTATTGTTCTCTAATGGCTTTTTTCGAATGCCTATTTTTCCAGTTGTTTTGGGAATTAGACCAACTAGTTTTCCAATGGTATATGAAAACAACACAAATTAAATGGAAAGACTTCAAATCAGACCTAAAGAGGGAATATTATGATGAATCATATACGTATGATGAACTTATAGCATCATGTGATGCTAGAATTCATCCTGACCAATGGAAGTTGCTTGTTGCATTTTGGTTAACTCCAAAAGCTAAGGTGTGCTCTTTGTTAGGTTGGTATTGACATATGATTCTACTTGTTTGACATGATTTATGACACCATTTGGTAGGCTCGCTCAATAAGAGGCAAAAAATCGAGCAAATTATAATCAAAATCACACATCTGGAAGTAAGAGTTTTACTCGGGTTGACACTAAAATGGTATGCAACCATGCAATCTTTGTTGTAAACTTGGATGTTTATACATTTTGAAAATTGTTTTAATCCTTTTATTACTTGACATAGACCGAGGTGCTCAATCGTCACCCGCATAGACATGAACTGTTTATTGAAACACATACACATCGAATTATTGGACTTCCTCAAAAAGGGTCTGCATTAAGAATTGTAAGTTCAGATTCTCTTTAAGTTTTCGATGCCTTTCATATTTTTGTTTATGTAGTAAATACTAGGAACACATAACATATTTCTGAAATTTGCAGAAAGAACTTCAAGATGAAGCAGAAAAGCACCCTGAATTAGTGGACAATGGTATTAAGGATGGTGATTTGTTTGCATTTGTTTATGGAAAAGAAAAAAAATGGATATGTTCGTGCTATCGGATTGGGTCCAACTCCATCTGAACTAGAGTTGCCAGGAACCCAGCAGTATAAATCTACAAAGCTTCAAATGGCAATGGAGGCGTGTCGTGTATCTGACCAAAAAGTGGAACATCTGCAAGAACAAATGGATGACATGAAGAGGAAAATGACACAAATGGATGACATGAAGAAGCAAATGGCTGAGATGAGGGAACTTCTTTTGTCTTCACAAGGGCAACGAGATCAACCCAATAGCACACCTTCTGCAACAGCACAACAGGTAACACGATAGTTCTACTGTATTGCATCTCTGCAATAGTGGAACATGTAGTTCTATGATTTCTTTATAGTTTATTATATTTAGTAACATCTATAATGCTTGATTTTTATGTAGAACATAAGGACAAGAGAAGCTAGTAATACTGAAGGTAATACTATTTTGTAGGACGTGGCAGAGTCAAATGCTATTGGAATTGGAAGAAGAGTTGTTAATATAGAGAAACCTGACAAGCAACAGGGGGTAAACCTTCCTTTCCTACATAGAAGATGTTATGCCCTCCTTTTGACTATAATTCTATGCCATGATTCAAATTCATTTGAATTTAATGCTATGATACAACTTGAAAGAAAATTCATTTGACTTAAGTCTGAATGATAATTCATTTAACTAGATCTTGTCAATATGATGCTTTATTAACTTAAGTTTTTCTGCTTGGGATTTCCTATGCTTTTCTACACAATAATATGTATTTGTACACTTGAACTTGCTTCTTTAAAATGAAAGTATGTTCTGAATTACAATTTTTCCCTATAGGGTGGAAGAGATGTGATACTATATCGCATAACTAGACCCTTAAGTGTCGCTATTGCCAAAGGAACAATTCGAACAACCAATCCAAAGGCTGTGGTGGGGGGTGTGCCTCTAGGTTCTCAATTTGTTGAAATTGTCGTCTATTCGGTGTTCAAATGGGAAACTCAGTTGCCTCATCCATATGGAGATGTGCTTACCATGGCAGATGCTAAGGGTAAATCAATTGCATGGCCATCTACTATGGTAAGAATCTAGAGCACTTGATTTCTTTTTCTTTTCCGCTGATTGTTCACCTATTGGCCATGGGAGATGCTAAGTAATGATTATTGTTGTAGATCAAAGATGCACAGAAGGCAGCCAATGTGCCATGAGGTGCAGGTACTATGACATACTCCATACTTCAAGTTTACCATGATCCATTGTTTTCCTTGTATTCTATGATTGTTGTGCCATCAGTAGCTTTTTATGTGATGTGATGAAATTGTTGTGATTGGAAATAGTGGAATGCATGTTGAATGTGAGAACCATCTATTTATTCCCGGGACAAATCCACAGCGTGTTTTTCGCCTATCTAATTCCTGTTAGCACTTCACTAGCTACGGTTATGTTCTTTGCATTCTATTCTTTTTTACTGCCTTTTTTAATTGTAAACCTGAGTGAGACATTGATTGTTTGCATTTGTGGGATTCATAATTTATTGGATCACTTTGCTGAGTGTGAGACACTGGACAGAACAAGTTGTAGCCAGAGGTGTCCTATATTACATTCAAACACAAGAGTAGTGTGCAGAATTATGCATTGTTTTATTCTCAATGTAAATGTCCTTGAACAAATTTGTCATGGTTTTTTATTCTCAATGTGCCCCGGTGATCTCTTCTCAATGTACTGTGCTTGCTATGAAACTTCCATGTAAATAATTTCTAAATCCTATCTGTAATTTATTAAGGAGAATAAAACCATGCATAATCTGTTCCTGCCAATCTTTATTTGAACTTTGAACATTTTTGGGGTTGAATGCTCACTTACTTGAGAAATTTTTATGGATTTCAGGTACTTAGCCACCTAGCGCATGGATATGATGACTTGGAGTGTCATGGAACATTTGGCTGTTTGTAGTATTTTGGACCGGCCAACTTCAACCATGCCATGAATCTTCTGTGTGCTATTTGGTGCTTCAAGTATTTTGGAGTAGAACTTTGTGCTCATGTCGGTGACTTGTGTTCTGGACTAGTGTTTGAACTCTTTTAGACCAGCAAGTAGTGCTCCTATTAATGCGACTTGTTTTGTTATGAACCTGGGTCAATATATATGTATGTTATTATCAACCTAGGTCAAACATATGCAGTGCTCATGGATGGGCAAACTATGTTGGTTGTTGTGAACCTGGGTCGATATATATGTATGTTGTCATCTTGATGCTCTTTATGGATGAAATTTGAGCATTGTATATGTATATCAAATATTATCATTTTGATCTTGTTTGTGGATGACACTTGAGCACCACATATGTGCCAAATTATTGTTTTGGCTGTACACTTTATATGGATGTTGCATGTTACCTGTACATGCCTATCTTCACAGAGTAAGTGTCGGGAAATGTACCTAACTAGCTGTACATAATGAGTGTCGGCCAAGGTATGTACCTACATTGACATATTAAGTGTCGGCCAAGGTATGTACCTACCTGGACAGATTAAGTGTCGGCAAAAGCATATACCTAGAGGGACAATCTATGTGTCGACAAAAGTAGGGTGTATGCCCACAAAAGAACTGTTAGGGTAGATAGGGTGTACGCCCGCAAACCAACTGTCGAGATAGGTAGGGTGTATGACCGCAGGAAATGTGTCGGCGTAGGTAGGGTGTATGCCGACTGAACTTGTGTGTCAGGAAGTAATCAACCGTCGGCAATACCTTTGCCAACAGCAAGTCCTCCGACTGTTTTATCTTTTGTCGGCGTAGCTGTTAGCTACAATTTATGTGTCGGCAAAGGTACCCTATGCCAACAGATAGGTGCGTCACCAAATCTTGACCGTGGTGTAGTGTCTCTTCTCGCTCTCATTTGCGTTTTTTAGCCACCATATATGCTAGTCGCTTGCTGCAGCTCCACCTCATACCTTTTACCTTTCCTAAAAGCTTAAATAGTCTTGATCGCGAGGGTGTGAGATTGCTGAGTCCCCGTGACTCACAGATTACTTCAAAACCAGATGCAGGGACCGACGATACCGCTCCAGGAGATTCGACTTAGCTCAAGTGGGAGTTCGATGAGGACTCAGGACTATACTATGTTTCCTTTCCAGACGATCAGTAGTGGAGCCCAGTTGGGGCGATCAGGGACTTTGTTGCATTTTGGGGTTGTTCTTTATTTTGGTTTCGTAGTCGGACCTTGATTGTATCTGGATGAATGTAATGATATTTATGCTATTGTGTGACGTGGCGAGTGTAAGACAACTATGTATCTTTTTCCCTTATTCATTACATGGTTGTGTGAAGATTACCTCACTTGTGACATTGCTTACAATGTGGTTATGCCTCTAAGTCGTGCTTCCACACGTGGGAGATATAGCCGCATCGTGGGTGTTACATGATTACTTTGAAATTACTTCGGGTATGATAGAGAACTGCTAGCTAATCCTTTTGCAGGAGATGGAACATTGCATCCCGATTTACACTTAATCTATGTGGATGAAGTTTGTGGATTATTTAAGCTTGCAGGTATGCCTGAGGATGTTATCAAGAAGAAGGTCTTCCCTTTATCTTTGAAGGGAGATGCATTGAGATGGTATAGGCTATGTGATGATATGCGATCATGGGACTATAAGCGATTGAAACTGGAATTCCACTAGAAGTTTTATCCTATGCATCTTGTTCATCGTGATCGTAATTATATATATAATTGTTGGCCTTGCGAAGGAGAAAGCATCGCTCAAGCTTGGGGGGTGCTTAAGTCAATGTGATATTCATGCCCCAATCATGAGCTCTCAGGAGAAATGATTATTCAAAAAATTTATGCTCGACTTTCTCTCAGTAATCGCTCCATGCTCGATACTTCTTGAACTAGATCTTTAATGATGAAGACTGTTGAATTCAAATGGGATTTATTGGAGAGAATTAAACGCAACTCTGAAGATTGGGACCTCGAATGTGCAGAATGGTTAAATGGGATTCAAATGTGCAGAATAGGTAACGAGTCAGGTATAACACCTAAGTTTGATTGTGTTAAATCTTTTATGGATACCGATGCTTTCCGTGAATTTATCACTAAATATGGACTTGACTCTGAGATAGTAGCTTCCTTCTGTGAATCATTTGCTACTCATGTTGATCTCCCTAAGGAGAAGTGGTTTAAATATAATCCTCCCATTTAAGTAAAAGTAGTTGCACCTATTAAAGTTGAAGAAAAGACTATCACTTATAATGATCCTGTTGTTCCTACTGCTTATGTTGAGAAACCACCTTTCCCTGTTAGAATAAAGGATCATGCTAAATCTTCAACTGTAGTCAACAAGAATAATTAAGACACTCAAACCCCTGAGCAAATTAAAGTTGAACCTAATATTGCTATGGTTAATGATCTCTTGGCTAATAATATTGATGGGCATTTTATTTACTTCTGTGATGAGACTGTTAGAATTGCTAGACCTGGTACTAAAAATAAACATAGACCTGTTGTCGTCATGCCTGTTATTTCTGTTAAAATAGGAGATCATTGCTATCATGTCTTATGTGATATGGGTGCTAGTTCAAGTGCAATACCCCATTCCTTATACAAAGAAATTATGCATGATATTTCACCTGCTGAGATAGAAGATATCGATGTTACCATTAAGCTTGCCAATAGAGATACAATTTCACCAATTGGGATTGTTAGAGATGTTGAAGTTTTGTGTGGGAAGGTTAAATATCCTGCTGATTTTCTTGTTCTTGGTTCCCCACAAGATAGCTTTTGTCCCATTATATTTGGTAGACCCTTCTTGAATACTGTTAATGCTAAGATAGACTGCAACAAGGATATTGTTTCTGTTTGTTTAGGGGATATGTCTCATGAATTTAATTTTGCTAAGTTTCATAGACAACCCCGTGATGAGGAATTCCCTAGTAAAGATGAAATTATTGGTCTTGCTTCTATTGCCGTGCCTCCTACTGATCCTTTAGAAAAATATTTGCTAGACCATGAAAATGATATATTCATGAATGAAAGAAGGGAAATAGATGAAGTATTCTTTAAACAGGGACCTATTCTGAAACACGACTTGCCTGTTGAAATCCTTGGGGATCCTCCTCCACCCAAGGGTTATCCCGTGTTTGAGCTTAAACCATTACCTGATACTGTTAAATATGCTTATCTTGATGAAAAGAAGATATATCCTATTATTATTAGTGCTAACCTTTCAGAGAAGGAGGAAGAGAAAATATTGAAAACTCTGAAGAAGCATCGTGCTGCTATTGGATATACTCTTGGTGATCTTAAGGGCATTAGTCCCACTCTATGTCAACACAAAATAAATTTGGAGAAAGACGCCAAACCATTTATTGATCACCAACGAGGGCTAAATCCTAAGATGAAAGAAGTGGTAAGAAAGGAAATATTAAAGCTCCTTGAGGCAGGTATAATTTATCCCATTGCTAATAGTCAGTGGGTAAGTCCTGTCCATTGTGTCCATAAGAAGGGAGGTATTATCGTTGTTCCTAATGATAAAGATGAATCGATTCCGCAAAGAATTATTGCAGGTTATAGGATGGTAATTGATTTCCGCAAACTAAATAAAGCTACTAAAAAGGATCATTACCCTTTGCCTTTTATTGATCAAATGCTAGAAAGATTATCCAAACATACACATTTTTGCTTTCTAGATGGTTACTCTGGTTTCACTCAAATACCTGTGTCAGCTGAGGATCAAGAAAAGACCATGTTTACTTGTCCTTTTGGTACTTTTGCTTATAGACGTATGCCTTTTGGTTTATGTAATGCACCTGCTACCTTTCAAAGATGCATGATGGCTATATTCTCTGACTTTTGTGAAAATATTTGTGAGGTTTTCATGGATGATTTATCCGTTTATGGATCCTCTTTTGATGCTTGCTTGAGCAACCTTGATCGAGTTTTGCAGAGATGTGAAGAAACTAATCTTGTTTTGAATTGGGAGAAGTGCCACTTTATTGTTAATGAAGGTATTGTCTTGGGGCATAAATTTTCTGAAAGAGGTATTGAAGTTGACAAAACTAAAGTTGATGCTATTGAAAAGATGTTGTGTCCCAAGGACATCAAAGGTATAAGAAGTTTTCTGGGTCATGCCGGTTTTTATAGGAGGTTCATTAAGGACTTCTCAAAAATTTCCCTGCCTCTGACTAATCTATTAGAAAAATATATTCCCTTTGTCTTTGATGATGATTGTGTAGAAGCATTTGAAATACTTAAGAAAGCTTTGATTTCTGCACCTATTGTACAGCCACCTGATTGGAATTTACCCTTTGAAATCACGTGTGATGCTAGTGATTATGCTGTAGGTGCGGTTCTAGGGCAAAGATTTGATAATAAATTAAATGTTATTCAAAATACTAGTAAAACTCTACACAATGCCCAGAGAAATTATGCTACTACTGAAAAAGAATTTTTAGGAGTTGTATTTGCTTGTGATCAGTTCAGACCTTATATTGTTGATTCTAAAGTAACTATTCACACTGATCATGCTGCTATTAAATACCTTATGGAAAAGAAAGATGCTAAACCTAGACTTATTAGATGGGTTCTTTTCCTACAAGAATTTGATTTGGATATCATTGATAGAAAGGGAGCTGAGAACCCCGTTGTAGACAACTTGTCTAGGTTAGAGAATGTTCTTGATGACCCACTACCTATTGATGGTAGCTTTCCTGATGAAAAATTAAATGTCATAAATTCTTCTCGTACTGCTCCATGGTATGCTGATTATGCTAATTACATCGTTGCTTAATTTATACCACCTAGTTTCACATACCAGCAAAAGAAAAAGTTCTTCTATGATTTAAGGCATTACTTTTGGTTTGACCCGCATCTTTATAAAGAAGGAGTTGATGGTGTTATTAGACGTTGTGTACCTGAGCATGAACAGGAATAGATCCTACGCAAGTGTCACTCCGAAGCCTATGGAGGACACCATGCTGGAGATAGAACTGCACATAAGGTATTGCAATCCGGTTTTTATTGGCCTACTCTCTTCAAGGATGCCCGTACGTTTGTCTTGTATTATGATGAACGTCAAAGAATTGGTAATATTAGTAGACGTCAAGAAATGCCTATGAATTATTCACTTGTTATTGAACCATTTGATGTTTGGGGCTTTGATTATATGGGACCTTTTCCTTCCTGAAATGGGTATACACATATTTTAGTTGTTGTTGATTACGTTACTAAGTGGGTAGAAGCTATTCCAACTAGTAGTGCTAATCATAACACCTCTATTAAGATTCTTAAAGAAGTTATTTTTTCTGAGGTTTGGAGTCTCTAGATATTTAATGAGTGATGGTGGTTCACAATTTATTCATGGTGCCTTTCGTAAAATGCTTGCTAAGTATGATGCTAACCATAGAATTGCATCTCCATATCACCCGCAATCTAGTGGTTAAGTAGAGTTGAGTAACAGAGAGCTCAAATTAATTTTGCAAAAGACTGTTAATAGATCCAGAAAGAATTGGTCAAAGAAACTTGATGATACATTATGGGCTTATAGAACTGCATATAAAAACCCTATGGGTATGTCTCCGTATAAAATGGTTTATGGTAAAGCATGTCACTTACCTCTTGAACTAGAACATAAGGCATATTTGGCTATTAAAGAGCTCAACTATGATTTCAAACTTGCTGGTGAGAATAGGCTATTTGACATTTTCTCACTCGATGAATGGAGAACCCAGGCCTATGAGAATGCCAAATCGTTTAAAGAAAAGGTTAAAAGATGGCATGACAAAAGGATACAAAAGCGTGAGTTTAATGTAGGTGATTATGTATTACTATACAACTCTCGTTTAAGATTTTTTGGAGGCAAACTTCTCTCTAAATGGGAAGGTCCTTACGTTATCGAGGAGGTCTACCAGTCCGGTGCGATAAAAATCAAAAACTTCGAAGACACAAATCCGAAGGTGGTGAACGGTCAAAGAATCAAACATTATATCTCAGGTAATCCCATAAATGTTGAAACTAATATTATTGAAACCGTAACCCCGGAGGAATACATAAGAGACACTTTCCAGAACATTTCAGACTTCAAAAAGGAATAGGTATGTGGTACGGTAAGTAAACCGACTCCAAAATAGTTCTAATGGCAATTTTTCTCCGTTTTGGAATATTTAAGAAAATAGGAAAATAAGAAGCAGACTGGAAAGGACACAAGGCTTCCACGAGGGTGGAGGGCGCGCACTACCCCCTGGGCGTGCCCCCTACCTCGTGTGCTCTCCGGACTCCGTTTTCTTGCACGATACTCCTTTTGGTTGGTAAAAATTCATTATATAATCTCCCGAAGGTTTTGACCACCGTATCACGCAAATATCTCCTGTCTTTGTTTCGAGCTATTTTTCTGACAAATCTAGATCGCCATGGCATCTTCAAGTGCCCCCAAGGACAAGTTCTTCGAGAAGGTCATCAACCCCTACCTCGCGGAAGTGCTGCAACACCCTCAAACCATTGAGATGCATGAGGGGTTGTTGCACATCCGTGATGTGGAGGGACCGAGGAGGACCGGAAGCGTGGAGACAAGGCTCCAAACAATGGAGCAACAAGTTTTCAAGTGTCAGGAGATGGTGAGCGTGGACTCGACTCCAATCACATAATGATCACGGAGTTCACCAACAACCATAAGCTGGATGCCAAGGATATTGGGGAGGCCATCTTCAAGCTTCACGAGAAAATCGAGCGCCTCCAAGCTAGCCTGGATCTATGACCTGCAAAACCAAAACTATGAGTATGAATATAGATTCAAGAGGATGAGTGTGGCTGCAGATTTGAGGATTCTGGAGATTCGATCATCCTTCTATGATGGTGAGCCTATGCCTTGGAAGATGGACGACAAGCCTACATCATCAACAACTCCTTCATCACCACCTCAGAGGAAGGAGACATACTCACATGGGTATGGGCACTCCCCTTAGCAACTTCCAAGCTTGGGGGAGTGCCCCGATATCGTATCACCATCACAACTTTTATCTTTACCTTTTTTCTTAGTTCGATCCTTTTGGTTATATCTTGATCTAGTAGAATAAAGTTTTAGTATGATCTAGTTGTGAGTTTTGCTTTATGATCCTTCTATGTAATCGAGTCTGTGAGCTATATATAATAAAGATTAGTGTTGAGTCAAGAGCTTGATTACCTTGCTATGATCTTGAGGGAGTAAAATAAAAGAGAAAGAATAAAAAGAAATAAAGAGATCATATGGATCTTATGGAGAGTAATGAGCTCACATATAAAGAGTATGATGAATAAAAGTTGTTGAGAGTTGACAAACATAGCTTTGGTCATTGTTGGAATTAATAGGAAGTAATAAAGAATGAGAGGTCTTCACATATAAATATACTATCTTGGACATCTTTTATGATTGTGAGCACTCATTAAAGTATGATATGCTAAAGATTTGACGTTGGACAAGGAAGACAACGTAATGGGTTATGTTTTCTTACATCTGAGATAAATTATATGATCATGGATCATCCAACATCTTGGGCTTGCCTTTCCCCCTCATGGTAGCCAAGTTCTTTGCACCAAGTAGAAATACTACTTGTGCTTCCAAATATCCCTAAATCCAATTTTGCCATAAGAGTCCACCATACCTACCTATGGATTGAGTAAGATCCTTCAAGTAAGTTGTCATCGGTCCATGCAATAAAAATTGCTCTCTAAATATGTATGACTTATTAATGTGGATAAAATAAGCTTTATACGATATTGTGATATGGAAGAAATAAAAGCGACGGAATGCATAATAAAGGTCCATATCACAACTGGCAATCTAAAGTGACGTTCTTTTGCATTAATATTTTGTGCATCCAACCATACAAGCGCATGACAACCGCTGCTTCCCTCTGCGAAGGGCCTATCTTTTACTTTTATCCTCTACCTTATATAACAGTCATGGTGATATTCACCTTTCCTTTTTATATTTTATCCTTTGGCAAGCACAATGTGTTGGAAAGATCCAGATACATATAGCTAATTGGATGTGAGTCTGCATGAACTATTATTGTTGACATTGCTCTTGAGGTGAAATGTTGGGAGGCAAAACTATAAGCCCCTATCTTTCTCTGTGTCCGATTAAAAATACATACCCATATATATTGCATGAGTGTTAGCAATTGTGAAAGACTAAATGATAGTTGAGTATGTGGACTTGCTGAAAAGCTCTTATATGGCGTGTCTCCCGAACCCGTAGGGTCTGCTCCCCTTGGCGACTCCCTTGGCGACTCCCTAGGCGACTCCCTCGGTGACCACCGCCGGTGGCCACTCCGGCCCCGGCGGCCACCCTCCCCTGTCACGGTCCACTCCGGCCGTGGCAGCCACCAAATACTCATGGAGAGTCTCCTCCATTGTGACTTCTCTCCGGGTCTGGCGATTGAATCTCAGGTACGTGCCAAGTTTGGGTCCATGGTGCACTTCTCCCGGGCCAACCCTGGATCCTCCATGGAAATCTTCCTTGTCGTTTCTTTCTCGTCGGCATCATTCAAGTTGACAGAGGAATTTGTGGCCCTAGAGTTCCAATCTTGCATCGGTGGTCTTGGCTCGAGGTTTAGGGTTTTGCAATTAAGTGATCGTTGTTTTCGGTTCTCGGTAGCCTCAAATCGTGTGGGTCATTTTATCTATGGACTTAAGGATCGGATTTGGCCAGACTTTATCTGTCATTTTCATCTGTTTCGTGGAACCCCTGATCCCGATGTTGTTCATAATGAAATTGGTTGGCATGCAGATAGTTTTCTTCCTGAGGTGGGTTCCCGTCCTATGGATGTCAAATCCAAATGGCTTCAAGATCAACAGAGTAAATTTGATCAGCTGAATTTGGATGATCAACACTCGACGCCTATGCAAGGTGACACACAAATTTCCTCGCCGAAGTTGAGACGGTCGCCGGCCACCGAAGGACTCTCTTTTGGGCAGTTCAAATTTCTGGTGATTGCGGATCACGAGTTGAATATCCAGGTGGGAAAGTTTGTTTGTTCTGGAAAGGATAATGTGCATGTCATGCCTTCTTTCAAGGGATCTCGTTCTCGAGAATTATATTGGCAATCCATTTCAAATGAAAAGCTACACCATATTATGGATGGCTGGCAAGCGGGTTATTCTAATGCAAAAGTCTCCTCTATGGTCCAGATTTTAGATGGGCCAACTCAAGAATATATTGATTCTCGCTTGCTCAAATGTTCCAGTTGCTCTCGTCATGGCCATCTTGCACCGGATTGCCCAAGTACTTTTTGCCACCGTTGTATCCGCCTTATCGATCAATGTTTGTGTCCTGCATATTTGCATGCACGGGTAAGTGCATGCATGTTGGGCCATAAGATACAAACCTGTCTAGCGTGTAATAGCACTGATCACTTTAGCCCAAATTGTCCTGGCCTCCAGAGGTGCAATTCGTGTAACTTATTGGGTCATTCTGCTTGCCAGGGGGGTTGGAATGGGCCAGCTTACTGTTGGCGGCCCAAGAGCTTCAAACTATCTATGCCTGATCTAGTGGAACGGAAAGATATCAGCTGCCCGAGTCAGCGGGATATACACGGTAAAAACTAGGGTCGGTTATGGAAAGTGAAACAGAAAATCCCGTGTAGCACTAAAGTGGTTATTCCTCATTGCTTGTCGCTCCGACTCCCCCCCATTGCAGCTGTCAACTCCACCGCCCAGAGGGCCCAATCAGACGTAGTCTTCCCAGTTTCGTCCACCTCCTCTGCTCCTGCCTCGCCTTCCCCTGTTCCAAGACCGGAGTCCTCGAAATACCCTAGTGGTGCTGCCATGGCGAACTTTCCGGTCAGGCCGTTTGCCTTCACCCCCGTCGGCTCACACATTGAGCGAGGGCCAGATCATCGTCTGCAGAGGAGCACCATGGTGGTGGATGAGGCGCCGCTGAACCATGAAAGGTACGCTCTGATTGAGAACACTCCCCCTATTCCAGATCATCAAAAGAGGTACTGGTTAGAGGAGGTTTGTCGGATTATTAGAGAGGATTTGGAGTATCAGATTGAGGACGAGTTTGTCTATCCGATCGCAGTAGGCTGTGTTGCTTTTCTTGATGTTCAGAGTAGAGATGACGCCCTTAGAGAGGGGCCGCATGCATTAACTGAAGATTCCTACTTCACTTTAATCCCTCATGATGAAGGGATTAACATGAGAATGCCTGATTTTCAATATGAAGTCTGGATCTTGATGCTTGCTTTCCTTATGGATTACATGACTGAACACTATGTTCATAAGGCGGTTTCGCGCTTTGGCAAGTTGCTGTCTTGGCCAAGACCGAACGAGAATAAAGCTAGGGTTCTTGTCAAATGCCACATTAAGGATATTGCAGAAGTTCCTCATAGTCTACTGTCACCAGAGTTGGCTTGCTTCCGGGATTGGGTCACTCTTGGTCTGTCCCAGTTTATGTTCTGAACGGCAGAGATACTTTACCTGGCCTGCAAGGAACAGAGGATACTCCGCCTCTTCTGAATGCATCTCCGCATCCGTACATCCTCCCTTACTATACGATCATGCAGCAAGCTCGGATCATTGAGATGCAGGCACAGCAAGCAGCTAATGAGGCCGCATGGAATGGCAATCAGCAAGGGCAAGTCAATGGCTGGAGTCCATGGCCAGTGGTACCACCGCCGTACACTGGGTTCAGTTTCAGAAATTATTTTGAGTATGAGGGTCCGTCTCTGATGGATGGTGTGCCACAAGAACACAATCTGGTGGACAATCTGTCTGATGTGTGGTCTGAGTTTTCTTATGAAGATGAGTTGGCTGATAACTTCGTCAATGTTGTTCCCTTTGCGGCTCATGCCTTTGTCAGAGCTGGAGGCTCTGTTTCTGCTATGTTCTTTGTTGCTGATAGTGATTTACTTTCCTGGATGGGGGGCATGTTAAAGAGGCTATATACCAGAGCTATACTACCTGCTGAGATCCCTAGAACAACATGCTTCCCTCTCAACCCTTTCACTGGTATTCAGCTTCAACTGGATCGTGTGTGCATGGCTCTGCTCGCCCACGTGCGGCCAGAAATTGATGTTTTTGGGCGCATCTTTGGTTCAGTTTTTCAAATAGGTAATGTGACTGTTCTGTCTGCTCTGTTCGAAGCTCCTACATCTGAACTGCCTGTTCTCGAAGCCTCAAAGCCGGTCCCCACTGTGAGTTTTGACGTGCCTGTATCTGTGGATCATGCTGTAGGCCCAATCGGGCGTATGATGCTCAAGGAACCAGCCAATGTGGACACTGTTCTCCTTCGCTGTAGTGCACGCACAAACAAATACGATGGGTTCAGGGTGCCCCCAATTTCTGACAAGAGAATGCCAACTTCCAAGGTCAAGCCCAGGAAAGATCCTTCTCTTATTGGCCCTTCCACTGCTGGAACTTCTAATGCTAGGAGGAATGACAAGGTATCTGATACTGTCCCACCTCCTACTTCTATCCATGCTATTCATTCCATTGGGACTAATATGTGTGGTGTTCATCCGAGCCAGTTAAGTGAAGACAAGCTGCTTGCTACGCAAGGTGCTCTAAAGAGCGGTGCTGGTGGTCCTGATGCAGCTTAAGGCGTGGAAAATCCTCTGCTGGAATGTTCGGGGGATTAACTCCGACAAGAAGCTTTTGGCGCTGCGCAATGCTATCAGTAGTAGTGGATGTTTAGTTATTTGTCTGCAAGAAACTAAGTTGATCTATCTTTTGTTAAACTCTTCTGTCCCAAAATTTTTGATAAGTTTGAGGTTGTGCCCTCCCAGGGGGCTTCTGGTGGTCTTATTGTGCTATGGGATAGCTCTATTTTCTCTGGATGTGTGTTTTGCTCTGAATTTTTTGCCTTGGGCATTCAGTTAACTTCTGTGCACACTGGCAAGTCCCAGAAACTTGTTAATATTTATGAACCTTGCGCTGGGCTAGGTAGATCCACTTTCACATCATGGTTGTTTGATCTGGATATACCTGACGATGAAGACTGGTTAATCTGTGGGGATTTCAATTACATTAGAGCGCCAGATAATAGCAACAAGCCAGGAGGGGATGTTAATGATATGCTCATGTTTAATGATTTCATTCACTCTCAGGCTCTGGTTGAGTTACCAATTAAGGGTAGGCAATACACGTGGAGCAATATTCAGTCTGATCCACTGCTCGAACAAATTGACTGGTTCTTCACCTCGTCCAACTGGACTTCCAACTATCCTAACACCACAGTGGGTCCCCTTCCCAAACCAGTATCTGATCATATCCCTTGTATGATTTCGATTGAGTCCTCGGTCCCTAAGAGTAAGATATTTAGGTTTGAAAACTTCTGGATTTCTCATCCAGGTTTTTTTGAGTTGGTGCGATCCACTTGGGAGAAACACTGCTTTGCACCGAATTCAGCTCAACTTTTGTGCAAGAAATTTAAGAATTTAAGGTATGCTCTTAAGCGTTGGAGTAAACACATCTCTCAGCTGAATCTGTGTATTAATAATTCCAACTGGGCTCTTCTGGAACTTGACATTATCGAAGACAAAAGATCCCTCATGGTACCGGAAACAAACTTCAGAGAAATTCTCAAAAACCATCTAGTTACCCTCCTTGACTATAAACGTGAGTATTGGAAAAAGAGGTACACGGTCCGATGGTTTTCTTGCGGAGGTGACAACACCAAATTTTTTCATTCTGCGGCCTTAGAACGATATCGCAAGAACTCCATAGCATCGCTGAAACTTCATGATGGCACGGTAGTAACAGATCATTTGGGTAAAGCCAATGAGTTGTTCAGTACATATAGAGAGCGATTGGGCACGAAAGGAGAGTTTGAAATGAAGTTTGATCTGTCTAGAATCATTAAAAAGGTGGAGGGGCTGGAGGAGCTAACCACGCCTTTCACACATGAGGAGATTGACAGAGTTCTTAGAGAAACGCCATCGGATTGAGCGCCTGGCCCGGATGGCTTCAACGGGTGTTTTCTGAAATCGTGCTGGCACATTATCGAACACGACTTCTATAGTCTATGCAATGATTTCTATGATGGTGTCATTGATCTCCGGAGTCTGAACTCGGGTTTCATAACTCTCATCCCAAAAACCCAGTCGCCCGAGACTGCTAACGATTTCAGACCCATCACGTTGCTCAATTGTTGTCTAAAATTGATAACTAAATTGCTGGCTAACCGTTTGCAGAAACTGGTACTCAAGATCATTCATCGAAACCAATACGGTTTTTTGAAAGGAATATCGATCCAGGACTGCTTGGCCTGGGCGTTTGAATACATACACCAATGCTAGTCGTCAGGAAGAGCTTGTTGTATCCTGAAACTCGACTTCGCGAAGGCTTTCGATACCATCCAGCATGAGCCAATGATTGAGATCATGCAACATATGGGCTTCAATGAGAAATGGTTGGGATGGATCAAATGCATCTTTTCTTCTGGTAGCTCTTCGGTGTTGCTTAATGGAACCCCAGGGAAACAGTTTGATTGCCTTTGTGGGGCCCGACAGGGAGATCCTTTGTCTCCACTGATCTTTGTTCTCGCAGCGGACCTTCTACAGTCAGCGATCAATGATGCCACACGGAATGGATTGCTACAGCTACCTATCCCCACTTCCGACAGCAATTACCCTGTAATTCAATATGCGGACGACACGATCGCTGTGCTCCCGGCCTCTGTCTCGCAAGCGCAAGTTCTGAAATCCATCCTAGTTGACTACGCGAAATCGGTGGGCCTAAAAATAAACTTCCACAAGTCGACTCTAGTGCCCATCAACTCTGATCCGGTGTTGGCAGGGGAAATTGCTACAATCTTTGGTTGCTCTATTGGCAACATGCCGTTCAAGTACTTAGGCCTGGCCATGGGCACCACGCGCCCGAGTGTGAATGACTTGATGCCAATGGTCTCCTCCGTTCAGAGAGAAATGCCTGCTGCAGCCTCACTTCTGGACTATGGATCCAAGCTTACGATGCTCAACTCTGTGGTCACTTCTTTGGCTATTTATGCCATGTGTTCCATCAAGATAAACCCTAAAATCATTGAGCACCTTGATAAGCAGCGTAGATCATGTCTTTGGGTGAGAAAGTCCGACGATGGGATTAAGGGCAGCTCATTGGCAGCCTGGGATATGGTGTGCAAACCCAAAAGTAAAGGAGGTTTGGGGATCATTGACCTTAAGACCCAAAACAAGGGGCTCTTGTTGAAACAACTTCACAAGTTTTATAACAAACATGATGTTCCATGGGTCAATCTGATTTGGGATACCTACTATGTGGGTAAAATACCGCATGCCTCTGACCCATGTGGATCCTTCTGGTGGAGAGATCTCATGTCAATATCCGATATATATACAGAGGGGTCACCAAAGCAGAAGTGTTTGCTGGAGACACGATCTTGTTCTGGAAGGACAACTGGAATACAGATACTCTTCAAAACAGATACCCAAGAGCATTTTCCTTTGCTAGAGATCCAGATATATCTGTAAAACATATCATGTCTTCGGAGAGACTGGGAGAGGTGTTCCACTTGCCTTTATCTATGGAGGCTAAGAATGAGGTAGTTCAAATACAGTCAGAAACCCTTGGAATCTCAATGAGTGAGGACTGGGATGTGTGGCTTTGTGTTTGGGGAGACACAAACTTTCGATCTTCCAAGTATTATGCCCACTGCTTTAATCAGGTACAAGCTGATGAGATCTTTGGATGGATATGGAAAACCAAGTGCACAATGCAATGGAAAGTGTTCTTGTGGCTGCTGTTGGCTGACAGATTGAATACCAGGAATATGCTTCGAAGAAGGCACCTCAGAATCCAGAATGAAAATTATGCCTGCCTTCTCTGTAACCACCCGCCCGAGGAATATATTGTCCATCTCTTTTTCGCTTGCCCTTTTAGTCAGAGGTGCTAGGATGCACTAGGGATACATTGGCCAAATGACACTGACTGGATTAAAATGGTGCATGAGGGCAAGAATAGGTGGGCAAGGCCAATGTTTTTAGAAGTATTTACAGTTGCTGCATGGGGGATCCGGAAGGAGAGGAATTACAAGCACTTCAGAGGGATTCTGCCCACTTTTGATTCCTGGAGGAACAGATTCAAGAAGAACTTTGCTATGCTGGTTCATAGATCAAAACAGGAGCAAGGCCCTTACATTCTTTCAATATTCAACTTGCTTTGATTTTCTGTTTTTTTGGATTGTTCAGCTAATCCCCCCCTCTCACACCACCATGTAAATTTGTACAGTGCTGGATACTCTAACCCCCCCTAACCTTATATCTTAATATAAAGGCAGTGAGAGTTACTCATTGTCATCAGTTCTAAAAAAAGCTCTTATATTGACTCTTTCCTATGTTATGATAAATTGCAATTGCCTCAATTACTGAGATTAGAGTTTCTTAGTTCTCAATGAAGTTTGTGATTCATACTTGACATTGTGATTGAATTGTTACTTTAGCCTAAGAGATCATATGACAATATATATATGTTGTTGTTCTAAGAATGATCATGATGCCCTCATGTCCGTATTTTATTTTCATCAATACCTCTATCTCTAAACTTGTGGACATATTTTCAATTTTGGCTTTCGCTTGAGGACAAGCAAGGTCTAAGCTTGGGGGAGTTGATAGGCCCATTTTGCATCATGCTTTTATATCGATATTTATTGCATTATGGGCTATTATTACACATTATGTCACAATACTTATGCCTATTCTCTCTTATTTTACAAGGTTTACATGAAGAGGGGGAATGCCGGCAGCTGGAAAAGGAGCAAATATTAGAGACCTATTCTTCACATCTCCAAAAGTCCTGAAACTCCACGGGAGCACCTTTCAGAATATATAAAAAATATTAGGCGCAAGAAGTACCAGAGGAGGGCCACCACCAACCACGAGGGTGGGGGGGGGCACGCCCTACCCCCATGGGCACGCCCCCTGCCTCGTGGGCCCGTTGGTGGCCCTCCGATGCCCATATTTGGCTATATGGAGTCTTTCGTCCGAGAAAACATCATAAGAAAGCTCATGAGAAGAAAATCCACCGCCACGAGGCGGAACCAATCTAGGGCTCCGGTGGAGCTGTTCTGCTGGGGAAACTTCCCTCCGGGAGGGGGAAATCATCACCATCGTCATCACCAACGATCCTCTCATCGAGAGGGGGTCAATCTCCATCAACATCTTCACCAGCACCATCTCATCTCAAACCCTAGTTCATCTCTTGTATCCAATCTTTGTATCCAAACCTCAGATTGGTACCTGTGGGTTGCTAGTAGTGTTGATTACTCCTTGTAGTTGATGCTAGTTGGTTTACTTTGTGGAAGATCATATGTTCAGATCCATTACGCATATTAATACCCCTCTGATTATGAACATGAATATGCTTTTTGAGTAGTTACGTTTGTTCCTGAGGACATGGGAGAAGTCTTTCTATAAGTAGTCATGTGAATTTGGTATTCGTTTGATATTTTGATGAGATGTATGTTCTCATCCCTCTAGTGGTGTCATGTGAACGTCTACTACATGACACTTCACCATTGTTTGGGCCTAGAGGGAGGCATTGGGAAGTAATAAGTAGATGATGGGTTGCTAGAGTGACAGAAGCTCAAACCCTAGTTTATGTGTTGCTTTGTAAGGGGCTGATTTGGATACATATGTTTCATGGTATGCTTAGATTTACCTTAATACTTCTGTTGTAGTTGCGGATGCTTGCAATAGGGGTTAATCATAAGTGGGATGCTTGTCCAAGTAAGGACAGTACCCAAGCACCGGTCCACCCACATATCAAATTATCAAAGTACCGAACGCGAATAATATGATCGTGATGAAAACTAGCTTGACGATAATTCCCATGTGTCCCCGGGAGCGCTTTCCTTCATATAAGAGTTTGTCAAAGATTGTCCTTTGCTACAAAAAGGATTGGACCATCTTGCTGCAAATTATTTACTTTTATTACTCGCTACTCGTTACAAATTATCTTATCACAAAACTATCTGTTACCGATAATTTCAGTGCTTGCAGAGAATACCTTGCTGAAAACCGCTTATCATTTCCTTCTGCTCCTTGTTGGGTTCGACACTCTTACTTACCGAAAGGACTACGATAGTTCCCCTATACTTGTGGGTCATCAAGACTCTTTTCTGGCACCGTTGTCGGGGTGTGAAGCGCCTTTGGTAAGGAAAAAATTATATAGTGTGCTGAAATTTACTGTCACTTGTTACTATGGAACATAATCCTTTGAGGGGTTTGTTCGGGGTATCTTCACCTCGTCCGGAACCACAATTATTTACCCCTCAACCTACTGAACCTACTGAAAATGATTACTTTGAAATTCCTTCGGGTATGATAGAGAATCTGCTAGCTAATCCTTTTGCAGGAGATGGAACATTGCATCCCGATTTACACTTAATCTATGTGGATGAAGTTTGTGGATTATTTAAGCTTGCAGGTATGCCCCGAGGATGTTATCAAGAAGAAGGTCTTCCCTTTATCTTTGAACGGAGATGCATTGACATGGTATAGGCTATGAGATGATATGATGATATGGGATCATGGGACTATAAGCGATTGAAATTGGAATTCCACCAGAAGTTTTATCCTATGCAGCTTGTTCATCGTGATCGTAATTATATATATACTTTTTGGTTTTTGCCGGAACCCGAAATCCGACATTTGGCGCGCCAGGTAGGGGTGCGCTTAAGCTTTCCTCTTCGCCACTCCACCAAGTTCATGGCCGACGCTAGCCGGGCCCGCGCTGAGTGCCGGGCCGCCCTCGCCACCCTCGTCACTCAGACAACCCCTGTCGGCGAGCCTCCCCATCATTCTTCGTCACCCGCCGCCAACACCGCCACTGACCCGGTGGCAAACGAGCAGCAAGCCTCTTCACCGCACCCCTCTGTGCAGCGAGACGGCCGCACTGCCACCCCGTCGCTGACTTCGGCCGACTCATCCTCTCACGCTCGACGCGCACCTACGAACACGCAGGCCGCGCTGCTCATGGCACGCGAGCTTCTGCGCTACCGCCCGGTCGATGACCTCTACGAGGACTGGTTGGACCACATCGCCGAGCTCGTCAGCGCCGCGGGGTGCTCTCCTGTACCATCCCTCTTGCTGCTTCTCCCGCCCCCCGGCTGTGGGCGATGTGGCTCAGGGATCGCCTCCGCCTCATCCGCAACAAGATGGTGCCCTCGCATCGAGGCGCGCAGCTCATGGAGCGCCTCCGCCTCCTCCACGTCATGACGACGTCCTCGCTCCAAGATATGCGGTCCCGTGACATGATCCACCGCGTCGTGTGCCCGCGCTTGAAGAGAGAAGCTGACAAGAGGTTCCCCGTCTGGAAGAAAACGCTCCACCACTCCCAGCACTGCCACGTTAGGATCGCTTGCTGCGGTAGGGCCATGCTCCACTTGCTGTGGTGGCGCAGGGACACCAAGATCAAACTCCGCCTCCACGATGGGCCCCGGTGGCCACAGCAGGCTGCCACGCCTTCACTCCTGAACTGCGTTGCGTCGTTTGGCCAGGCAATTCAAGCCGGATCTGCCTCCCCGCTACGATGGCACCCCCGACCCCTCAGAGTTCTTGCAGCTCTACGAGCTATGCATCGAGGCGGCCAACGACGACAAAAAGGTCATGGCGAATTGGTTTCCCATGGCTCTAAAGAATGGCGCTCGCTCATGGCTCCTGAACCTACCCCCAGGCTCGATCTCCTCCTGGGATGAGATGCGCAACCACTTCGTTGCCAACTTCTAGGGCACACACGACCGCCCCCCGGCCGCGGGTGACCTGCGCCGCATCAAGCAACAATCGGGAGGGACCCTGCAGAAGTACATCCAGCGCTTCAACAACGTGTGTCTCAAGATCCCCAAGGTGACAGACGAGGCCATCATCTCAGCGTTTTCTGACAGCGTCCGCGACATCAAGATGGAGGAGGAGCTCGCCATCCATGAGGAGTTGTGCACGACTTTGGAGCTATTGAACATAGCCACCAAGTGTGCAAGAGTTGAGGAGGGGCGCCTCTCCCTCCTCGAGCTCACTGCTGCGATTTGAGCTCAGGGCCATTTGAGATGGACGCTTCGGTCGATGCCACGAGCGCAATGACCGGGGCTACGCCCAAGGAGGTGGACGAGGTGGAGGACATTGCGATGACCGCGGGCCCCGCCAGGAGTGGCGTGACCAGCCTCGCGAGGACCGCTGGCAGGACCAGCCTCGTGAGGCCGCCTGGAGGGACCAGCCTCGCGAGGATCGTCCGCAGGGCAATCCTGGTGTCCCTCCGTAGCCGCCGCCACCGAGGAGGAACGACGACCACCAGCCGGACAAAGGGGCTGGGGGCTTCTAGGAGCCACGTGCCATCTCCTACATCTTGGGTGGCGCTGAGGCCCCAGCATCCTAGCGCATCTTCAAGCAATTCTATCGCGAGGTGAATGCAGCCCTCCCCAAGCTCGAGGCTACACGCCCGCTCAGATGGTCCAAGTACGCCATCACCTTTAGCTCGGTGGACCAGCTCAAGTGCGCGGCAACCGCCAGCGTTCTCCTGATGCTCTGTTCACCCATCATCAGCAATGTCCAAGTCAGGAAGACCCTCATCGACGGTGGTGCCGGGCTCAGTGTCCTGTCCATCGAGACGTTCGACAGCCTTCAAGTGCCATATGATCAGCTCCAGCCCATTAGGCCTTTCTTAGAAGCTCTTACTGGCTCTCCAGCCCTCAACCCTGGCCTTGACCACGGCATTGCGACCTGGCATACCAGCGGCGGCTGAGCTCGCTCGAGGGCCGGGACCTGACGACGTAGAGTACACAGGAGAGCATGGAGAATAGAGGGAGGCTCGCACGGGCCTAACCTAGCTACCCAACGGTGGCCAACAACCAAATCTGGCGCAACACAAGGAACGAGCTCTGGAATACCAAGATAGGTCTCGCTCTTGGATCAACCCAGCGCTGCGGCATAACATCCTCGCCTCTCGCTGCCCTGCTACGGCAACCTCGTCTCCCTTTCCTCCTCAGGTAGCTGCTTGCGTGCTAAAGGGGACCTCTTGAGCATCGCGCCTCAGGAGCTCTTACTGGACCTCGGGCCGCTCACCTCCTCGCCTTCACCACGGCATCACGACCTGGCATACCAGCGATGGATGCAGCCTGCCTGGCGACCGGGACCTGTCAGCGTAGAGCACCAAGCTGCCGCGGGGTTGGAAAGGGGAGACCGAGCCTCAGTAGGACGTGCGTTCGCAAATTTTCATAATAAGGACAATATGAACAAAAGACATTACAGATGATTTAAACGCCCCCGTGGGGTCCGCTTCGATTCCTCGCAGGGAACAAAAAGAAGGGAGTTCCAAGGAGCTCTATCTATACGCGCTGGGGCGGCCGACGCCATCATCAACATTGGGCAACGAGAGGCCGGCGCCAACCCCATCCAGATTAGCGACGATGCCGGCCGGACGCTGCGGCCTTGCTCCGAGTGCGGCAAGAGCTCAGGGGCACGTAGCTATCGTCGCTTGTCTCCGGAGTCTCAACGGGCTCAGGAGAGTCGCTGGACCACCAGGAGTCACCGCCGTCCTGGCGACCTCCTTCAGGGCAACACTCCAAACGGTAGCCTTCCTCATCAAAGACCTTGAAGAACATCATGGAGGCGCCATCATACTCGAAGTGGATGGAGAGGGCGCCTTCTGCATGGCAGACTCGCGTGAGCTTGCCCCAGCCGCGAGTCATGAAGATCCTCCCAGAGGAGATGGATTCTGTCGGATCACGGGTTCCGGCAAACCCTTGAGGTTCAAACACTGGGGTGCGCGAGAAGGTTTTCTCCCTATCGATCCATGCCCTAGGACTCTAAGATCTCGTAGATGAACTCGACGAACTCACAACATAGAAAGACACAAGATTTATACTGGTTCGGGCCACCGTTGTGGTGTAATATCCTACTCTAGTGTGGTGGTGGTGGATTGCCTCTTGGGCTGATGAAAAAAAGTCACAAGGGGAAGAACAGCCTCCTAAGGTTGAGGTGTTCTTGTGCTTGGAGAACTTGTGTGGGTGAGATGATCTTGGATCTGCTTCCCACTTGTGATGAGGTCGATCCTCTCTCGTCCGTCCCTCTCTCTCTTCTTGTCTTTCATCCTCTTTCACTATCCCTGGTCCTCTCCCCAAATATTCAGCGGGAAGGGAGCCAACAACGGCCAATTCGAAAGGGGACGGCTAGTACAAGTTATCCTGACAAAAGGTGGTCTTCGCCTGCCAAAGGCTCTAGTGATGACGCCGTCTTGGGCTCCATGGTCACCTCTGTCCTGCAGTCCTTCTGGTCTTGGTCTCTTTGCACCAATATGGAAACCTTTGCTTGATGCCTTGGTACTCTGCGCCTGCCCTTCCCCCTTGGCACCAAAGAGGAAACAAGGACACTACGCACGCTGGCGCCCGCCTGGTCTTGATCGTCATGGCTCACGTCACGAGGACCTCAAGATGTTTGCCCTGCCTTGATCTCTCCGCCCCTCGCGAGCCTGCCTGGCGAGGCCTCTTCTAAGGAGGTCTTGCGTCATCCGCCTCACGAGGCTTGGCCCCTCACGAGGGTCTTGAATGCCTTGTCGATAAAGATGGGCCGTACAGACCTACCAGCCCAGCCACGCCGTGGGTCGCAGGCAGGCAAGTCTGGGGACCCCCGTTCCCAGGATACCGACAGTAGCCCCAGGGCCCAAGGCGCTCGGGCTTGGCTTCGAGGCGAAGCCAAAGGGTCAAGCGCGGAGCGCCGCAGGCCCCCAAAGCCTGCGGCCTTGGTTGACGTGTGGCGGTTGATTGGACGTGGGCGTCTCCGCTTCCCCACGCTGCCTCGGCGACTGCCCGACTTGACAAAAAGGCTGGCGCAGACAACGCTTTCCATCATTGCTTCTTTCTCGCCTTGCTTCAGATCCCCTTTCTCGCTTCTTGCTGCCGGAACTTCCAGATCTGCTTCAACTTCACTCCGCATCAGCGTCCAATGGCGCCGCGCAAGGTCAAGTCTTCCTCGGCGCCGGCCTGGTTCGAGCCAGCCCTCGATTAGCCCAACGTCACGGAGAAGAACCTTGCCGCCACGCGCTTGCTGACGGCAGGGGTGAGCAATGAGAGGGGGAAGACGGAGCTCTGGCTTGCCTCCGACGAGCCGGAGCCTGAGGGAAGCACCTTCTTCACTTTATTCATGAGCAGCATCGCCGCCGGGTTGGTTCCCCCCTTTTCTGATTTCTTTTTCAAGGTCCTCGACCATTTCGGGTTGCAGGCGCTGCATCTCCATCTCAACTCCGTTCTTCTCTTGTCCATCTTCGCCTACTATTGCAAGGCATACCTGGGCGTGATGTCATCCGTGGCACTGCTGCGCCACTTCTTCCTCCGCGTCACCGGTGTCCATATCTCCGGGTGTGCCAACTTCATCGCCGCCGGCCAGGCCAACTCGATTTCGAACACCGGGAAGAGGGTTGAAAACATCAGGGCCAAATGGGTCATGATGAGCGCCAAGTGCGCCCATCCACGCTTGGAACTGCCGACAGAGGCGCCCCAGTCTGACAAGGGGTGGTCTCATGTTGAGCTCACCGACGAGCTGGTGTCGTCGGTGCTAGAGCAGATGAAGACTGATTTGAAGCCGGGCAACGCGAAGGCGGCCAAGGTAACTGCGGTCATGATCCTGAGGGAATTCTTGACGATGCACGTTGCTCCACTCCAGGCGCACACGCGCCCATTGTGGAAGCATGGAGATGAAGAAGACAAGATTCGTCTGAGCCCGGTGGCCCTGCTTGATGACGAGCTGACTGCAGTTCTGTGTCTCTTGGTTCGGGACAACCAAGAGTACCCGCCGAGCGCCTTTCTTCCTTTGTTCAATCGCAAGGACTGGGAGCAATTCATTTCTTCCAGGCCGACCTTTGACGCGCGAGGGCTGGTGCTGCCGGCACTCGCTGGGGCCTCCGCAATGCCGAAGACGGTGGAGGTGTCTTCTGACGAGTCCCACGAGGAGGAAGAGGAGGACGAGAACTTGGAGGAGATCCCCGAGGGAATGGGGGAGAACTCCCTCTTGAGCAAGGCCGACATCCACCGCGCCCTACCAGACCACGACGAGGTCGTCGCGTGCCAGGAGGTGAGGGAGCTGCCCCTCATCCCGACAAGGGGCAGATCGTTGCTGGTCTCTCGAGATGCTGCCTCTAACGTAGAGCCACTTAGGACCGGCTCCGGTCCTACCGCTGCGCCGTCTTCTGCCCCCGGAGCCCGTGTGCCCACTCCTCAGGCCCTGACGCTTTCGGGTTTTAGGCTCACCAAGAGGAGGGTGGACTATGTCGCAGTGGATTAGTAAGTACTTCGAGCTTCGTCTTGTTCTTTCTTATACTTGTTGTTTTCTGACATTCGTCTGGTCGATCAGGCTGGAGTCTTCAGCGAAGAAGAGAAAAGGGGTTGCCATGGCCGTGCGTCCCTTAGCGGAGAAGAGGGGCGACAGCACCCGCACCTCCCCAGCCCGGTCGCCCTCTGCGATGAACCAGCCCCTGTGGCCCTCCGGAAGTGCCGGCACCCAGCTCTGCTGATGAGGTCCCAAGGGCTCCGGAGCCCTCGATCTTCCAGGCTCTGGTAACGACGTCGCCTCCTACTCCTGCTGCTCCTCTGGCTCCAAATTCTTCTGCCCCCTCTGAAGCCTTTGAGCGTGTCTTCTCGGGGATGGTCAAGGTGCGGGAAGACCTCCTGGGCGCAGACCCGCACCTAGTGGACGGGCGCCTCGAGCTGGCCTCAGGCTGGCTTCACTCCTACTCGGCCGTTCGAGCATCGCTTAGCCAGGCCACGGCGGCCTCCGAGAAGGAGAAGCAGGCCGCCACCAGAGCTGCGGTCGATCGCGAGGCGGCGCTAAAGGACACCGAGGCTGCCCGAGACTGCTGCCAAGAGCTGGAGGGCGAGCTGAAGAGGCTGCGCGACGAGCGCGCAAAAGAAGCACGCGACCGTGGAGTGAAGGAGGAGGAGATGAAGGCTCGGGAGGACGCCATCAAGGGCCGCAACGTCGAGCTGGGGGAGCTGACGAAGGCGCGGGCCACGGAGCACAACCGACTGGAGGAACTGGAGTAGAAGGCAAAGACGAGGGAGGCCGAGCTCAATGCCAAGGCGAAGGTCCTGGCCGAAGACCGCGAGGCCTTCTGGCTTCTTGAGAAGAGGTCCAGCGTGGCGCTGAAGTCACTGTACAAGAAGGGCCTGGAGAAGCCGCTGACCACCGACGAGGATGGCCCTGCTCAGCTGCTTCCCCACTTCGTGAAGGCGCTTGAGGAAGTCATGGAGGGCATCGGTCCTATGGCTGAGGCGGAGGCTCGTGTCCTTTCTTCGGCTGCGCTGACGCGCGTCTTCAGCCACTTGTACCTTCGCGACCCCAATGCTTGTCTTGACGAGCTGTTGGAGGCCTATAGCTGACGAGCATTGTGTTGCCGCTGCCACAGCCATGAAAGGTCAGGTAGAGGCCCCGCTGAAGAAGTTCCGCGGCTTCGTCCTTGCTCCCTTGACCGGCGATGCCGCCGATTGTGCAGATGACGGTGTCCAGGAGTGACCTGCGACTGCTTTCCTGTTTCATCCCTGCGATACGGGTCAGGCCTCGTGGAGGCGTTAAATCTTTCATTTGATATTGTGAGGACAATATGTCTTGTAATATTTGCTTCGAGATTTTGCGGTTTTCTTCCTATTTGCTTTGTGTTCTGCGTCGGAAGAGCCCGGCCCTGCGCATACCTTAACCGCCGTTGGGCCGATAGGAGACCAGGACGGACCAAGGAGTGACGGGCTACGTGACCAGTTAGGCTCCTGAGTCACGATGCTCAGGATTCCCCCTGACGTGCAAACAATTTCCATACCTTTGCCCACACCGAGGCTCGGCTCGGGAGGGGCGTGCGACGACCAGGTCCGGGAGACCTGGCTGGGTGGCGTACGCTTGGGCGTGACCCGAGCGTAGCAGGCTTAAGCAAGTGCATGAGAGATACGTGCCACTGGGTCAGGGTCGAGCGGCTTGGGGAAGATGCAGCCCAAGGGGCGCCCCAACAAGGTAAGCTAAAGACATAAGAAAAGGGATACATGCCGCAGGGACGGACCCACACGGCCTGGGAATGATGCAGCCCAAGGGGCGCTCCCAGCTGAATGAACTTGGAAAGATGTCGCCTTGTTATGTTGACGAAGGAGAGTTGAGGCAGCTGAAGGTGCACGGCGAAAGGGTTGCTCCTCATGAGCCTTCGGAGCTCTAAGCCCCGGGATACTCTGGGGGCTCAGGTGATTCCTTGAGGACCGTCTCCATCTCCATCAGGACGGCGTGGTGCCTGGCTTCCTGATCCGCTAGGATGCGCCGCAAGTTGCGCTGGTAGGCGGACGATACACTTGGCAGGCCAAAGGGCATGCGAACGTAGATGTGCGGTGGGCCCTTGCAGTGTCCCACGCATGAAGGCCAGAAAAGCTCCTATGAAACAACACTGTTGAGCCCTGGAACGTCGATGCAAATACGCAGCTCGGCATCCTCGCGTGGATGGGAAGCTGCGTCTCGTGAGCGTCGGTCGCTGCGCATGGACCTTGCGTCTTGCAACCCCTGGGTGGTCTTGGTGATGAACTCCTGAACGGTGGGCGATCCTTGCCCTGTGCCCTCCTAAGGGAAACGTGCCGCGAGGCATGCCTCCAAGTGGTGCCCGAGCGCCTCCCTCGTGATGTGGGCAAGGTCTGAAGACTTCCAGAAGAAAGCCCCCGAGCCCTACCCGAGAAGGGCACCGGGCGCGCCTTCCTATGGGATGGAGGGAGATGCCCCTGGAGCGAGCGCTGATCCTGACGAGGCTCCGGCTGCGGCGCCACCCTCCTAAGGTCCTGCGCGGCGCAAATGTTTCTTCTTCTTTGGGATGGCCTCAGGAGGGTCCTCGCCATTGCTATCGAGGTCATCGATTGCTGCAGCTTGGAAGGCACGCTCGAGGGAGCACACCGCATCTCTTTCTTCACATGGGACCGTGATGATCCCGCTGCTTCCCGGCATCTTGAGGACATTGTAGCCGTGATGGGTCCCTGCCATGAACTTGGCCAGGGCTGGATACCCGAGGATGGCGTTATACGGTAGACGGATATGCGCGACGTCGAAGTCGATGAGCTCGGTGCGATAGTTCTTGCATTCCCCGAAGGTGACAGGGAGGCGGACCTGCCCTATCGGCGTGGTAGAACCATCGGTCACTCCTGAGAAAGGCTTGGTGGGCTGAAGCTGGTCATACGGCACTTGGAGGCTGTCGAACATGGCGACAGACAGCACGTTGAGCCCTGCGCCACCGTCGATGAGGTTCTTGGTAACTTGCATGTTGCTGATGACTCGGGAGCAAAGCATCGGCAGGGTTCCAGCGGTAGCTGCGCACTTGATCTGGTCTGCTGAATTGAACGTAATGGGGCACAGGGACCATCTGAGTGGGCGCGTAGCTTCGAGCTTGGGGAGGACTGCATTCACTTCACGAGCAAACCGCTTGAAGATACACTGCAAGGCTGGGTCCTGGGCTCCGCCCAAGATGCAGGCGATAACGCGTGGCTCCTGGAAGCCCCCAGCCCCCTCGTCCTGATGGTGTTCGTCATTCCTTCTTGGCGGTGGTGGTAGCGGAGGGAGCCTGTCGTTGCCTTGATGACAATCCTCGCGAGGCTGATCGCTACAGGCTCCCTCGCAAGGCTGGTCCTGCCAGCGGTCCTCATGAGGCCGATCGCGCGACTCCTGGCGCGGGCCACGGTCGTCCCAGCGTCCACCACCATGTCCTCCTCCTCGGCCGTAGCCCCATTCGCTGCGCTCTCGGCATCAACCGAAGCGCCCTTCGCGAATGGCTCTGAGCTCTTGACACTCGCTGGTGTTGTGGGTGTTTAGGTTGTGGAAGGCGCAGAACGGATGGCCGCCCTTGGATGACGCTGGTTCGTCTCTGCCACGCTTGGTGTCTGGTTCCGCTGTGAGCACGGCTACTCCCTTGCACTTCACGTCCTTGGCCTTGGCTTTCTTCTCCTCTGGGTCTGCAGCAGGGAGCTCGAGGAGGGAGAGGCGCCCCTCCTCAGCTCTAGCACACTTGGTCGCGATGTTGAACAACTCCAGGGTCGTGCTCAGCTCTTCATGGATGGCGAGCTCCTCCTTCATCTTGACATTGCGGACGCCATCAGAGAACGCAGAAATGATGGCCTCATCGGTCACTTTGGGGATCTTGATCTGTGCGATGTTGAAGCGCTGAATGTACTTCTGCAGGGTCTCTCCTGGTTGTTGCTTGATGTGGCGCAGGTCGCCCGCGACCGGGGCGCGGTCGCACGTGCCCTGGAAGTTGGCAATGAAGTGGGTGCGCATTTCGTCCCAGGAGGAGATTGAGCCCGGAGGGAGGTTCAGGAGCCAGGAGTGGGCGCCTTCCTTCAGAGCCATGGGGAACCAGTTTGCCATGACCTTCTCGTTGCCATTGGCCGCTTCGATGCTTAGCTCATAGAGTTGCAAACACTCCTCGGGGTTGGGGTGCCGTCCTAGCGAGGAGGCAGATCTTGCTTGAACTTTCCTGGCCAGGCGACGCTGCGCAGCTCGGGGGTGAAAGCGCGGCAGCTACCTGTGGTCACCGAGAACCGCGTTGGGGGTGGAGCTTGGTCTTGATGGGGTCCGCGCCCTGCCGCTACAGGTGGCGCGCAGACTTGCCGCAGCAGCCGGTCCTGGTGCGGTGGCGCGAGGAGCGGCAGAGCGTTTTGTTGCAGCTGAGGAACTTCTTGACAGCTTCTCTCTTCACGCACGGGCGCAGGACGTGGCGGGTTGCGTCGCGGAGCCGCGCGTGTTGGCATCAGGGCGCTATCTTGGGGCTGAGCTGGTGGAGGCGCTCCGTGAGCTACGTCGCCCGTAGCTGGCGGAGGGCGAGTCGGAGAGAGGGACGACGCAGGGGAGCCCCCTGCGGTGCGGACAAGCTCGGCGATCCAGTCAAGCCAGTCCTCGTAGAGGTCGTCGACCGGACGGTAGCGCAGGAGATCGTTCGCCATGAAGAGCGCAGCCCATGCATCCATGGGAGGGCGACATGCATGGGAAGAAGAACCGGCCGGGGTCGGCGATGGAATGGCGGTGCAGCCGTCCCGCCGCACCGAGGGATGCACCGAGGATGCTTGCTGCTGGTTCCCACCGGGCCGGTGGCGGCATTGGCGGCAGTCGACGCAGGACGACGAGGCGGCCTGCCGACAGGAGCCGTCTGAGCAACGTGGGAGGCGAGGGCAGCCCGACGCTCGGCACGACCACGGCGCGCGACTTCCATGGAGACGATGAAGTGACAGAGCGCGGAGCGATGGAAGGAAGTTTCGGCACACCCCTACCTGGCGCGCCAAATGTCGGATCACGGGTTCTGGCAAACCCTTGAGGTTCGAACAATGGGGTGCACGTGAAAGTTTTCTCCCTATCGATCCATGCCCTAGGTCTCTAAGATCTCGCAGATGAACTCGACAAACTCACAACATAGAAAGACACAAGAATTATACTGGTTCGGGCCACCGTTGTGGTGTAATACCCTACTCCAGTGTGGTGGTGGTGGATTACCTCTTGGGCTGATGAAGAACAGTTACAAGGGGAAGAACAACCTCCTGAGGTTGAGGTGTTCTTGTGCTTGGAGAACTTGTGTGGGTGAGATGATCTTGGATCTCCTTCCCACTTGTGATGAGGTCGATCTTCTCTTGTTCGTCCCTCTCTCTCTCTCTTCTTGTCTTTCATCCCCTTTCACTTTGGTGGCTGCTGCTACTTATATAGGCCCTGGTCCTCTCCCCAAATATTGAGCGGGAAGGGAGCCAACAATGGCCAATTCGAAAGGGGACAACTAGTACATGTTATCCTGACAAAAGGTGGTCTTCGCCTGCCAAAGGCTTTGGTGATGATGCCGTCTTGGGCTCCATGGTGACCTCCGTCCTTCTGGTCTTGGTCTCGTTGCACCAATATGGAAACCTTTGCTTGATGCCTCGGTACTCCACGCCTGCCCTTGCTCCCTTGGCACCAAAGAGGAAACAAGGACACTGCGTGCGCTGGCGCCCGCTTGGTCTCGATTGTCATGGCTCATGTCATGAGGACCTCACACTAGTGCAGAACCAGGGAATAGCACCGGTTCGTAAGGCCCTTTAGTGCCGGTTCCATAACCGGCACTAAAGTGTGGTCACTAAAGGCCCCCCCTTTAGTACCGGTTCAGCACGAACCGGTGCTAAAGGGAAACCACGTGGCACGAGCCAGCTCCGGGGGCCAGGAGCCCTTTAGTACCGGTTGGTAACACCAACCGGTACTAAAATGTTTGTGGTTTTTTTGGTTTTATGATTTCTTTTTCATTTAATTTTGTGTTTTCCATTTTAATTCTTTTTTGTTTGCTGGTATTTTACGATACTACACATTGTACACGTTATGCATATATATATAAATAGAATTTCTAGTAGAACCAATCATATATATATCATCAATGTCTCACAAACCACCATATTAATTCACACATACACACATGTATAGCTATATACAATTTCTCCTACATATGCATGTTGCCTTCGGAGCCAGTGGCATTAGCCTAAATATTGGTGCCTTCGGAGCACGATGACAATTGGAAGTGGTTCATGACCTGGTCGATGGGGGCGGTAGCGGGTAATAGTATTCTCCCTTCGGATTTATGACCTGGTCGAGCAAAAATCCCGCTATTTCCTCTTGAAGTGCTTCTACGCGCTCCGTTTCTATGAGCTTGTCCCGCACCTCTTTGAACTGTTAAGAAGGAGATCAATATGCATGTGTATTAGTTGTGTGACTAGATATCGATAATGGTGTAAAAATTGTGAATAGTGTTCTGACTAGCGTACCCATTCCTATCTTTGAGATCTGCTCCTTTCGGACGCCATCATGCGAATGTTCTCGCAAACGCAGAATGCACACAGATCAGTCCCCTGCGCCTGCTTCAGTGCCTTCATTACGAGAATGGAATTTAATTTGATCAGATAATAATTAATCAAGCATGATAATTAAAGAGATGGCAGCTAGCTAGCTAGCTAGTACTACTTAATTACTTACCTTGGGTCGAAACCATTTCAGCTGTCGTTTCCATTCGCCTTCCGTGACGCTGATGAACCTTGCCCAAGCCCTGCCCGCCGACAAAGAAAATGAATAAAGGGGTTATTAAATAGTTCATTTCATGAAATGACGAACTAAATATGCGGAGATATATAGTTAATAATGATTGAAATTACCTGTTGACTATCCCAAACAAGATGTTATAGTCACTATTTGCTTTGAGTAGTGAGTCCAGTATTTGAACTGTTCCGGCGTCAACTTTAATGATACACAAGATCCAGTGAAATCTGCATGCACACACTTTTGCATGTCTTAATTAAGCGGGCATATGTAAGCAAAAACATGTAGCTAGCTAGTAGGCAAAAACAGAGAATTTGTAGTACAAGAAAGTGTGACTCACTGGAAGTTGTAAGGAAGTAGTATATCTTCATTGTATTTGAGTTGCTTCAAGAACTCTATCATGCTGTCCTCTACCTGCTTTTCATAATGCTTGTTTATTTTCCATGTTATTCATTAACGGTGTTTGGGTCAATGAACCCAATGCCATAGCGTCCACCTTTTCTCATTTCATACATCTTCATCCTGCATAATACCACAGAAAAGAATATAGTGAGGATAATTACAGGTAATGATTGATCAAAAGGATCACTACAGCTAGCTTGAGACTTAAATTACAGAAAGAAATCACTTACAGACAATAGCAACTGACGATAGATTTGTCGAGTGCATCTTGATTGTATAACTGAAACAATTCAGAATACTCAACGGTCACAACATTCTCATGGTAGTAATGATCCTTCTTGACTTGCACCATGAGGGACTCTCGATCGGATCTCTTGGTAATGTCCATGTACCATTGATGCAATTCATACATTCTCATTGGGAGCTTCTTGACCTCTTCTGGCTTGACCAAAGGTTGGCCCCGGGCATATTTCCATTTTATTTCCTCCTCTGTAAGCACAGGCATGTCCTCGATCTCGAGGAGTTGTCCAACAGTGATGTTGAGAGTTTCAGCCTGCATTATATGCTCCTAGGTTATTACCACATCGCCCTCCTCAGGAACGTAAACTGTTTGCCCACAATAATATTGGGCGCGCGTACTATCACGTGTTGTTCGCGGCACAACAAGCAGGGGGATCGATTGCGCTGCCTGTTCTCCTAGCTGGGCCACGGTTTTCCTGCATTTTTTGATAGCTGCTTGTTGTTTGCTCGAGCTCGAGCTCGCCTTCTTCTGTAGACGTTGTCGATGTAACTTCCTGATGTGGCGCTCATAGTCTGTGTCAACAGGCTTAGGAGCTGGTGGTTGAGCCATACGAATGAAGTGATCAACTACTTCCACAGGCACTTTTTCCCTTGGCAACGGTGGCGGTTTCGGTCCAAAATGGGCATCGACTTCTGCCCACACTATGGCATTCGTTTGCTCCTTGGTCCTGTCGTAAGCCCTCTCAGGAAGAGGAGTAGTGAGGTTTGGACCATATTTATATCGCTTGCCTCCGCTTGTACTTCCTGTACTATGACCTCGACTCGTACCGCTACGCAACATAGCTACGGAGTGTCTCTTCTGCGATTGCTGAGGTGGCGGAGACGGCTGACGGGGCTGAGTTGGACGAGGAGGAGTGTCCTGAAGCTGTGCCGGACTTGAAGTGGCCTGAGGTTGTGCCGGACTTGGAGGCGGAGTGGACGTCTGACGCTGTGTCGGACTTGGAGGAGGAGTGGCCTCACGCGTTCGTGGACTTGGAGGAGCGGGAGTCTGCTGATTCGGTGGCGGACTTCGACGAGGAGTCGGGTGACGCGTTGTCGGTGTCCTTCGAAAGATGATGCAATCCTTTCTCCATAGGATGATACGATGTTTGGCATCTCCGAGTGTGTGCTCCTCGTCACCTCCAGGAATGTCAAGCTCTAGCCCCAAATATTGATCCACCACCTCATCAACCACGACACGAGCATAGCCTGCTGGAATCGGGATGCAATGGAAGGTTGCATCGGGGGAATTTGTATAAGCAACGCCGTCCGCCACCTTCAAGGATATGTTCTTAATTTTGAAGTGTAGCTCGCAGTTAGTGTTCTCCGTGATGTCATCCACGGGGCATCTATCCAGCATTGCGTCAAACGGGGCAGAACCCACGCTACTTCTCGGCATGGATGGGGCAGTGGTATCCAATGCTGGATCATCCGCTAGCTGCTGCAGCTGCTGTGACCCCCTTTGCTGGCTAAGTGAGTCGATCTGCTCCTGTTGCCGCCGGAATTTGATTGCCAAGTCCGCGTGCGCTGATTCTAGGCCTTGAAGGCGTTCATAATCGAGCTTCCTCTTCTTCTCCTGCACAATCTTCTTTCTCGCACGGGTTCTGTAGTCGGCGTTCCAGTCCGAAAATCCCTCATACCACGGAATAGCACCCATGCCTCGTGTTCTTCCCGGGTGTTCAGGATTTCCCAGGGCACGTGTAAGCTCGTCGTTCTCTCTGTTGGGCTCGAACAACCCGGATCAAGCCTCTTCTATTGCAACAAGTAGCTTATCTTCGGCTCCGTCCAGACATGCCTTCTTGGAAACTTTGCCTGTCTTCGGGTCCAACTCCCCCCATGCGCATAGAACCAAGTCCTGCACCTGGGGGGCCAGCTCAATGTTTCTGGAGTGACACTTGCTTCCAGCATCTCTTTCTCAGACTTATCCCACTTAGGCATTCCCACCGCATAGCCACCTGGCCCCAGCTTATGGAACTTACCCTTTTTTGCGGCATTGGCCTTGTTTATTCTTGACCGCTCCTTAGATAATTCTGAATCCTTGAATTTCACGAAATCGTCCCAATGAGCACTTTGATTCTCTAGTGTTCCCTCGAATACTGGAGTCTTCCTTCCTCCCTTGACGTACTTGTCCCATTCACGATTCTTGTGGTTCTTGAATGCAACCGCCATCTTCCTAAGAGCAGCGTCCTTGACTTTCTGCACATCTGCTTCTGTGAAATGATCTGGTAGGGTGAAATGTTCCATGAGAGTATCCCAAAGCAGACTTTCTTGTCTGTCATCGACAAAAGTAAGATCTAGACGTGGCTTTGCTGGCTCTCTCCATTCTTGAAGGGAGATCGGGAGTTGGTCCTTCACAAGAACTCCGCACTGACGAACGAACTTGTCCGCAATCTTCTTAGGCGCTAATGGTTCGCCATTAGGTCTGATTGACTCGATATTGTACTTTACGCCCTCCTTCAACTTTTTGTTCGGGCCTCGTTTCGTCCTGTTGCCTGAAGATTTGCTCGATCCGGATGGCTGAAAGAAGAAAGATCGATTCGTTAATATATCTTCAACTCATTTAAAACATGTGATGATCACCAGATGCCTTCTTATATAAATATATATACCTCTCCGGTGTTGTCATAATCATAGTTCATGACTTCATCAATTCGGTCGTCGCGATCGAATACCATATCACCCTCTCCGGTGTTGTTTAGAAATTCGGAGCCGTCATAATCTTCTTCATTCTGATCATCATCTGGCCCGCGTATTATATTGAACATGGTCTGTTCTCCCTCTCTGTCGGTATTGTGCGCCATAGCTTTTATTTAACTATGCCAAAAGAAATATAAAACAATTTAGTATTCAAATTACATCGTCTCGAATAATAGATATAATCTCGAATACATCGTCTCGAATAATAGATATAATCTCGAATACATCGTCTCAAATAATTGATATAATCTCGAATACATCGTCTCGAATAATAGATATAATCTCGAATACATCGTATCGAATAATATATAATCTCGAATACATCGTCTTGAATATTATATATCAAGTACATCACTGGCTAGGTAGCTAATAAAGATCGAATACTACAGAAGAATCTAGGACACTCGCGGTTCCTGCGGCGCGGGCGGTGGACACCCAAAGAGAAGGAACCCTCACAGGATCATAGCTGAAGTGATCAGATCCCTGAAGAAACTGCCAGGTATTGGAGAACCTGCCGCCCTCTAACGCAACCATGTAGCGATGGATGTGCTCGTCCTCCTCCCTGACACGGGGACGTACCACCTCCGGCGGGACCGGCTCCCTCCGAACCGAAACTGGCCCACGCGAACGCCACCAAATGAGATCAGGGTCGACGACGGGACCCGGGGCTGGGTTCCTCATCAAGCGGCGCGTCCCTCCAGGCAGCACCTCCCAGTGCCAGCCCGGCGGAGCCCAGTCCCGGACATGGGTCAGTCGGACGTCGTTGCGGACGGGTCCACGGCGAGGATGCGGGTCGGGCATCGTCGAGAACAAATACTAGCTATATGCCCACAAAAAGTAACATTTTTTTAATGATTGGATTTTGATAACTAAAATTTCTAACATTTCTATATAACTAATATTTCTATAACATTTCTAATATTTATAGAACTAAAAAAAAGAAAAATTTCTAACTTTTTTATAACTATTTCTATAACTAAAAAACAGAAAAATTTCTAACAATTCTAACATTTCTAACTATTCTAACAATTCTAACATTTCTAACAATTCTAACAATTCTAACATTTCTAACTATTTCTAAAAAACAGAAAAATTTCTAACAATTTCTAACAATTCTAACATTTCTAACTATTCTAACAATTCTAACATTTCTAACTATTCTAACAATTCTAACATTTCTAACTTTTTCTAAAAACAGAAAAATTTCTAACAATTTCTAAAAAACAGAAAAATTTCTAACTATTTGTATAACTAAAAAACAAAAAATGTATGTGTGTGTGTGCGCGCTCACCGGCGAGGCGAGAGGTGACGGGAGGCGGCGACGGGGACGGCGACGGGCGCGACGACGACGGGGACAGGGACGGGGTGGCGATGACGGGGACGGGGACGTACGGGCCGGGGCGGCGACGACGACGGGGACATACGGGGCGGCGACGACGGGGACGGGGACGATGCGGGACGGGCCGGGATGGGGCGGCGGTGACGACGGGGACGACGGGGACGGGGACGACGGGGCAGCGACGACGGGGACGGGGCGGCGACGGGGGCGGCGACGAGGGATGGAGACGTACGGGGGCGGCGGGCGACGGTGCAGAGGAGAAGAAGCAGATGAGAAACTGAAATTTTCGTAAGTGTTGTTTATATAGGAGGGGCCTTTAGTACCGGTTGGAGCCACCAACCGGTACTAAAGGCCTGTTTTGGCTAGGCCAAGCGGCGGGAAGCGAGCCCCTTTAGTACCGGGTGGTGGCTCCAACCGGTACTAAAGGCCCCCCCTTTAGTACCGGTTGGTGCCACGACCCGGTATTAAAGGGGGTGCGCTGGCGCAGGTACGGTGCGGCAAGTTTAGTCCCACCTCGCTAGCCGAGGGGCGACCGCACTGGTTTATAAACCCCCGTGCGGTAGCTCTCTCGAGCTCCTCTCCAAAGCAAGCCTACTGGGCCTACATGTTCTATGCTGCCCTGTTGGCCTACTGGGCCTTTGCGGGCCTGCATCCTGGCCCAACAACAAGTTAGGTTTCTAGTCGTATGCCGGCCGCTCTGGCCTAGTAGGCGGGATTTTTTTTATTTTTTTTGCTTTATTTAGTTTTGAGTTGTTTTTTTGTGTACTTAGAGTTTCTTTGTGAATATTTTAAATTTTGTGTATTTTGGTACAAAAAATTACAAACTTTCTGTAAGTGCCCGTAGTTTTCAAATTTGAATAGTTTAAAGTTTGAATTATTTGAAATTAGTGTGAATCACTAGTTTCTGAATAACTTAACTTTAAAAATCAGTAAAGGCATGAAAGAATTTGTTTTCACATAAAATTTCTTCGCGTTTAAAATGCCAAAACACATAATTAACTACCCTAAATATTACAGAGATTCCCTTCTCGGTGTGAAACACAGAAGAAAGTGATGATAGTGAAGCCGATCACATCCCAGATATTTGGGTGTGAAACTTTTTCTTCGCGTGTGTCCCTTTGCGCCGTAACCATGGAAAATCATCATCATTTAACGGGATGCTCGGGTCAATATTCACTGTGAATGGAGCAATTTCATGAAACTTTTCATAATCTTCTGACTTGTCTGTCTTGTCATCCACTCCCATTATGTTTCTCTTCCCAGAAAGAACTATGTGCCGCTTTGGCTCATCGTACGATGCATTCACTTCCTTATCTTTTCTTTTTCTTGGCTTGGTAGACATGTCCTTCACATAGAAAACCTGTGCCACATCATTGGCTAGGACGAATGGTTCGTCTGCATACGCAAGATTGTTGAGATCCACTGTTGTCATTCCGTACTGCGGGTCTTCCGTTACCCCGCCTCGTGTCATATTGACCCATTTGCACTGAAACAAAGGGACCTTCAAACCACGTCGATAGTCAAGTTCCCATATGTCCTGTATATAACCATAATATGTTTCCTTTCCCGTCTTGGTTTCTGCATCAAAGCAGACACCACTGTTTTGGTTGGTGCTCTTCTTATCTTGGGCGATCGTGTAAAATGTATTACCATTTATCTCGTACCCTTTGAAAGTCATTATATTCGAAGATGGTAACTGGGACAGCAAGTACAGGTCATCTTCAATAGAGGTGTCATGAATGGTACATGTCTACAACCAGCTGGCGAAACTCCTGGTTTGTTCACGTGTAATCCAGTCATCAAACCGCTCCGGCTGTTTGGAGCGTAGCAAATTCTTGTGTTCATCCATATATGGAGCCACCAAGGCGAAATTCTGTAGAACTGTGTAGTGTGCTTTAGTGAGAGAATGTCCGTCCATACATATTATTTGTTCCCCTCCTAGCGTGCCTTTTCCATCCAGTCTGCCCTTATGCCGCGATTCAGGAACACCAATCGGCTTAAGGTCAGGAATAAAGTCAATACAAAAACTCAATGACCTCCTCATTTTGACGGCCCTTGGAGATGCTTCCTTCTGGCCTAGCACGGTTATGAACATATTTCTTTAAGACTCCCATGAACCTCTCAAAGGGGAACATATTGTGTAGAAATACAGGACCCAAAACGTTAATCGCTTCGCATAGGTGAACTAGGACGTGCGTCATGATGTTGAAGAAGGATGGTGGGAACACCAACTCGAAACTGACAAGACATTGCACCAAATCATTCTCTAACCTTGGTATGATTTCTGGATCGATTACCTTCTGAGATATTGCATTGAGAAATGCACATAGCTTCACAATGGCTAATCGAACGTTTTCCGGTAGAAGCCCCCTCAATGCAACCGGAAGCAGTTGCATCATAATCACGTGGCAGTCATGAGACTTTAGGTTCTGGAATTGTTTCTTTGCCATGTTTATTATTCCCTTTATATTCGATGAGAAGCCAGACGGTACCTTAATACTGAGCAGGCATTCAAAGAAGATTTCCTTCTCATCTTTGGTAAGAGCGTAGCTTGCATGACCCTGATGTATGCCGTCTTTTCCGTGCATACGTTGCTGGTCCTCTCGTGCCTCAGGTGTATCTTTTGTCTTCCCATACACGCCCAAGAAGCCAAGCAGGGTCACACAAAGATTCTTCGTCACGTGCATCACGTCGATTGCGGAGCGGACCTCTAGGTCTTTCCAATAGGGCAGGTCCCAAAATATAGATTTCTTCTTCCACATGGGTGCGCGTCCGTCAGCGTCATTCGGAACAGGTTGTCCACCAGGACCCTTTCCAAAGACCACCTTCAAATCCTTGGCCATATCATGTACATCAGCACCAGTACGGTGGCGAGGCTTCGTCCGGTGATCTGCCTCACCTTTGAAATGCTTGCCTTTCTTTCTTACGGGATGCCTGCTCGGAAGAAATCGACGATGTCCCAGGTACACATTCTTCTTACAATTAGCCAAATATATACTATCGGTATCGTCCAAACAGTGCGTGCATGCGCGGTATCCCTTGTTTGTCTGTCCTGAAAGGTTACTGAGAGCAGGCCAATCATTGATGGTCACGAACAACAACGCCTTTAGGTCAAATTCTTCCCCCATGTGCTCATCCCACGCACGTACACCTGTTCCATTCCACAGTTGTAAGAGTTCTTCAATTAATGGCCTTAGGTACACATCAATGTCGTTGCCGGGTTGCTTAGGGCCTTGGATGAGCACTGGCATCATAATGAACTTCCGCTTCATGCACAACCAAGGAGGAAGGTTATACAAACATAGAGTCACAGGCCAGGTGCTATGGTTGCTGCTCTGCTCCCCAAAAGGATTAATGCCATCTGCGCTTAGACCAAACGATACGCTCCTTGCGTCATCTGCAAACTCCTTCCCATACTTTCTTTCGATTTTTCTCCAGTGCGACCCATCAGCAGGTACTCTCAACTTTCCGTCTTTCTTACGGTCTTCTCTGTGCCATCGCATCGCCTTGGCATGCTCTTTGTTTTGGAACAAACGTTTCAACCGTGGTATTATAGGAGCATACCACATCACCTTGGCAGGAATCTTCTTCCTGGGGCGCTCGCCCTCGACATCACCAGGGTCATCGCGGCTGATCTTATAGAGCAATGCACCACATACCGAGCAAGCGTTCAAATCCTCGTACTCACCGCGGTAGAGGATGCAATCATTAGGGCATGCATGTATCTTCTGCACCTCTAACCCTAGAGGGCAGACAGCCTTCTTTGCTTCGTACGTACTCTCAGGTAATTCGTTGTCCTTAGGAAGCATATCCTTTATCATTACCAGCAACTTTCCAAATCCCTTGTTAGATACACCATTCTCTGCCTTCCATTGCAGCAATTCCAGTGTGGTGCCCAGCTTTTTCTTGTCACCTACGCTATTCGGGTACAACAATTTTTTTTGGTCCTCTAACATGCGCTGCAACTTCTTCTTCTCCAAATCACTTGCGCAGTTTCTCTCTGCATCGGCAATGGCCCGACCTAGATCATCAACGGGCTCATCTGATGCCTCTTCTTCAGCTTCTTCCCGCATTGCCGGCTCAGCTTCTTCCCGCATTACCGGCTCGGCTTCTTCCCCCATTGTTGTATCATCGTATTTAGGGAACCCATGGCCAGGATAGCTGTCGTCATCCTCTTCTTCTTCATTGTCTTCCATCATAACCCCTCTTTCTCCGTGCTTGGTCCAAACATTATAGTGGGGCATGAAACAGGACTTAAACAGGTGGACGTGAATGGTTCTTGACGTAGAGTAATTGTGACCATTCTTACAGCAAGCACATGGACAAGGCATAAAACCATCCGCCTGCTTGTTTGCCTCAGCCGCAAGCAGAAAAGTATGCACGCCCTCAACGAACTGGGGAGAGCATCGGTCATCGTACATCCATTGCCGGCTCATCTTCATTACACAACACTGAATAGACCAAATTAATACAAGTTCATACATAAAGTTCATACAACACTTAAATGCAACAAACAAATAACTCTCTAGCTAAAGCATTTAAATGCAACAATAAATACGATCAAGATCGCCACTAAGGTAATAATGGATCCAACAGCATAATGATACCAAGCCTCACTATCGATGGCATATTTTCTAATCTTTCTAATCTTCAAGCGCATTTTCTCCATCTTGATCTTGTGATCATCGACGACATCGGCAACATGCAACTATAATTCCATCTTCTCCCCCTCAATTCTTTTCAATTTTTCTTTCAAGTACTCGTTTTCTCTTTCAACTAAATTTAACCTCTCGACAATAGGGTCGGTTGGAATTTCCGGTTCACATACCTCCTAGAAAAAAATTCTATGTCAACTTGATGGGCATAATTTGTCATAAACACGAAATGCAACTAGTTTTAAAAGAGAATATATATACCACATCCGAATCATAACAAGGACGAGGGCCGACGGGGACGGATATCAAAACCATGGCACTATATGTGTAACAAACAACGTACGGGTAAGATAATTATACGAGTAACTATATATCCAAATCACACAAACATCAATTTTTATATAAAATTTCATGAACAAGAGGCTCACCACAAGGTGGTGCCGGCAACTGGACGGTGCGGGCGATCGACGGTGCTTACGACGGAGATTTAGAAGGCACTAAGTAAACCACACCTACATATACAAACTAAGTGTTATTTTTGACCTCAAATTGCATATAAATCAAATACTAGCACATATATATATATATCCACCCAAATTACTAAACTCACAAATTAATCACTATATAAAGCATTGCAAGAGCTAATCTAGCAATGAGAGATGAAAGGACAAAGTTGCTAACCTTTGTGATCATTTGAATGGATGGGGGCCTTCAAATCTTGACAAATTTTGGGCAAAATGTGTGATGAGGTCGAGAGGAAGAGTGGAAGAACAGAGAGGAGAGGGGAAAGGGGAAGAACAGAGCGAGCTCGGGTGGACGAAGGGTTTATGTAGGACGACCCTTAGTACCGGTTCGTGCCAAGAACCGGTACTAAAGGGGCTGGAGGGACCCCAGTCTGACAACATCCTGCCACCACTCTCATTAGTACCGGTTCGTGGCACGAACCGGTGCTAAAGGTTCGCCACGAACCGGTACTAATGAAAGCGGCCCGGCTAGCCGTTGGAACCGGCACTAATGTATACATTAGTGCCGGCTCAAATACAAACCAGCACTAATGTGCTTCACATTTGACCCTTTTTCTACTAGTGTCGCGAGGTTTGCCCTGCCTTGATCTCTCTGCCCCTCGCGAGCCTGCCTGGCGAGGCCGCTTCTAAGGAGGTCTTGCGTCGTCCACCTCGCGAGGCTTGGCCCCTCACGAGGGTCTTGAATGCCTTGTCGATGAAGATGGGCCGTACAGACCTGCCAGCCTAGCCACGCCGTGGGTCCAGGCAGGCAAGTCTAGGGACCCCCGTTCCCAGGACGCCGACAGGTTCAACCTCCGCTCCAGTCGCCGGGGCGTCGCAGCCGGCGTGCTGCAGCCAAAGCTCAAGGGGACCCCTTGGCGGCATCTCGGCGGTGAAAAACTGTGGGAAGCGAATCCAAGTGCGCGGAGGCATAGCCGCCCACAGCACGAATACGCGTGAGGAGTCCACGGCGTGGACTCCTAGGGCGACAGCGTGCGTCACGCGGTGCGGCGATCGCGGCCCTGGCGTGGGCGACGGCGCTCGTCGCCCTTCCCTTCGGAGCCACCGGCTTGGGCATGCAAAGGAAGCGGATACCCTGAAGGAGGCCGCTTGTACTACGGTCGCGACACTACCGGCCTCACGACTACCTCGCGACGATGGGACCACCTCTTCTTTGGTGAGAGTAGCTTGGGCTTGTTGAGGGGAGTTTTTCCCTTCTTCGCGGCCGAGAACCTCCGTATCGGTGCCATGGACGATGCCGCAAGCGATGGAACGAGGAGGAAGAAGGAGCCGGAGAAGCGAAGGAAGAGATGGGTGACAGGGGCTCCGCCCCCACTTCCTATTTATAGCCAAGGGGAGGCCAACCGCCGGCCTCCACGATCTAAGGTAATAATGATCTTTTTCCACATGCAGCAAGGACTCATCAAGTCGGGTAGTTGCCGAGGCAGTGTGGAGAAGCGGAGACGCCCACGTCCAAAAAATCGCCATGCGCCTACCGTGGCCGCAGGATGTTGGGGCCCGCGGTGCTCCGCACTTTCCCTTTGGCTTCGCCTGGAAGCCAAGCTCGATCGCGCCTTGGTCCCGGGGGCTACTGTCGGTGTACTGGGAACGGGGGTCCCCAGACTTGCCTGCCTGCGGCCCGCGGCGTGGCTCCTCCAGCGGCCCTGTACGACCCATCTTCACTAGCAAACAGTCAAGACCCTCACGAGGGGCCAAGCCTCATGAGGCGGACGACGCAAGACGTCCTCAAGGGTGGCCTCACCGGGATGGCTCACAAGGGGCGGAGAGATCAAGGCAAGGGAAACCTCGCGAGGTTTCTGTGACGCAAGTCATGACGACCGGAGCCTGACTGGCGCCAGGCGGGCGCCAGCACACGTAGTGTCCTCGTTTCCTCTTTGTTGCTAAGGAGGCAAGCGAAGGCGAGGAGTTCTGAGGCATCAGGCAAAGGTTTCCATATCGGTGCAACAAGACCAAGACCAGCAGGACGGCAGGACGGAGGTCGCCGTGGAGCCCAAGACGGCGTCACCACCAGATCCTTTGGCAAGAGAAGACTACTTTTGTCAGGATAACTTGTACTAGTTGTCTCCCTTCGAATTTGGCCGTTGTGGGATCCCTTCTCGCTCAACATTTGGGAAGAGGACCAGAGCCTCTATAAATAGGTCTAGCCACCACAGTAGGGAGGCATGGGATCAACTCATCAAGAGACGATCGCATCTCATCTTGGACTGGATCCATTCCACCGAGGCAACCACACAAGCTCACCAAACACAAGAACACCTCTCCTCAGGAGGCTGTTCTTCCCTTGTAAATGTTCACCCCGAGCCTAAGAGGCAATCCAACACACCACACTAGAGTAGGGTATTAGACCATAACGGTGGCTCGAACCAGTATAAATCTTGTGTCCCTTGTTCTTTGGGTTCGTCGAGCTAGGCTGCGAGATCGTGTCGACTGCCATCAAGGAATGGGATGGATCTTTGTGCGCACCCCAGTGTTCGAACCTCAAGGGTTTTGTCGGCACCCGTAATCCGACAATCCGGGCTCACCGATTTTGGTAACGAGGCACTTCCTCATGTCAACGATCCGCCTCTGCATCTCGTAGCATGTGTACACGATCTTGGCCGCGAATCCGAGGTGAGGTTCATCCAGTGGCCGCATACAGGCCCCGTGCCAGGATACATGACTTGTTCTCTGGGCGTCCTGCTTCATCTTTTCGTAGTAGGGGTCGATGATGGCCGAGGCGAGTTCGACCAGGGTGTCCTTCGTGCTGCCCCAGACCTTGTAGTGGTCACGGATTTCAACAAGGTTCTTGCAGGCCAAGCCCGTAGCACGGAGCGTGTTTACATCGTTGGTGGTTTCCAGCGTGGCGAACTTGTAGTCGGAGCTGTTGACAAACCTGTTGAAACGGTCGCAAGGCTCGGTGGCCATGCAGTAGTGGTAGATGAGGACATGATGTCCCATGCACAACTGGGCGACGGCAACCTTCTGATCTATGCCGGGACGACTGGTGGTGTACTGGAGGTCGATGCCGACCACCTTGTACTTGTCTCGATCAAGCAACTGCTCAACGCTGTTGATGTAGTCGTCCACCACGGCCGGGTCGATGGTGTACACCACCGAGAGATCCGTCTGCCTCACGTGGGTCTCCACTCTATGCTCGCCAAACTCCATTAGAGCGCCGCTGGACATCCCCTCTCTATGTGTCGTCGTGGGTGTGCTTGTTGTGTTGTGGGGCGCGATCGAAAGGTTGAAGAGACTAAGGTTATAATGGCCGCAAGAATTAAAGGGGAAGCCGGATGGCCAAGAATATCGGCAGGCCCTCATGGCAGTTCTAGTTTGCAGCGCGTAACTCCATCATGCCGCACTTAACTTCATCGCGTGGCAATGCACGCGGTGCAACCGCATGCATATGGGGCCCCCGACATGATCGTGTGCACGCCCAACCGCTGGCAGAGCATGCGCGGAGGGACGCGAGCAGAGCGCTCCGTGGTCGCCTCAACAACGATCAACCATCTCTATCTCTACTCTTATAAAACACCGAGTTGGTGATGATGGTGTGCCCGCCATCGTGTAATAGAGGCCGCCCTATCTATATCTAATGGTTATAAAGCAAACTATGACAATTTTGCAAAAAGATACCCGCACCTCTATCCACACTTGCATATAAGGACTTCTCTCATTCATCCTTTTCTCTCATAAGATAAACTACTCATAAAATGTATCTTGATGTTGCATCTTGCTAGTATATATATGCATATAGCAGTTGAACGCGCATTTTCCCCTCCCTCCTTGTAGCTTATCTCGTCTGCTTCTCCCACAATCGCTAATGGCATAGGTCTGTCATTGTCGCTCAGCCACTCCGCCGTCATCAGAGGACAGCTCTAGCTGGGAGGCTACACCGCAGCGGCGGCGCAGTCCCCGGCGTAGTGTAGTGCGCGTGGCATCCTGTTGGGTGTGCGTGGAACACCCATTACATGCTACGCCGCCACTGCCCGTCGGTAGCTGTTGTGGTCCGCCGTTGCCACCACACCACCTTCGAAAGCGAGGGCCATCTCCTGCTTCACCGCCGTGGCCCGAAGGTGGGAGGTGGCTGTCGTGGACGCCACACCACTACCGGCCACCGTGGCCATCACCCGCTCCGCCACCGCGGCCGGAAGGCAGGAGGTGGTGGTCATGGCTGTCGGTGTGTCAAAACTGGTGGATCTCGGGTAGGTGGTCCCTAAGTGTGCGTCTGAGGTTGATGGTAACAGGAGACAGGGAACACAATGTTTACCCAAGTTCGGGCCCTCTCGATGGAGGTAAAACCCTACATCCTGCGAGATTAATATTGATGAGTATGAGGGTTACATGAGTTCATCTACCACGACATTGTAATGGCTAAAACCCTAGAAGTCTAGCCTATCTGATTATGATTGTGTCTCTACGGACTAAGCCCTCCAGTTTATATAGACACCGGAGGGGACTAGGGTTATAAAAAGTCGGTTACACAGAAAGGAATTTTCATATCCGAATGCCAAGCTTGCCATCCACGCTAAGGAGAGTCCCATCCAGACACGGGTGAGAGTCTTCGGTCTTGTATCTTCATAGCCCATCAGTCCGACCCATGTACAACAGGTCGGATGTCCGAGGACCCCTTAGTCCAGGACTCCCTCAGTGGCCGCCACCCCATCATCGGCCGCCGCGGCCGCTAGCCCACCGTCGACCGCCGGGATTATCACCAGCTCCACCGCCACGACCGGAAAGCGGTATGCGGAGGTGGAGTCCTGCACGTGCGTCAGCGACATTGCGCGCTACATCGAGTTCCTGCAGGAGTAGGAGGAGTGCCTCGTCAAGCACGCAAAGAGCCTTATCGCAGCCGTGGCCGCAGCACACGCCGACGCAGAGGCGAGGAATTAGGAGATCTACGAGTAGTCCGGCCACTTTGAGAGGGATCGTGTGGAGTGGCAGTCGGCGTTCGAGCTGGCGAGCGTCGCTGAACATGGAGCATCGGCAGGCACCGTATTGCATTTTTCCAGCTCATCGGAAGGCTCCTCCTCCTCCTCTGCCTCTTACTGAGGGGGTGAGAGCGCTCGCCAGAGGAGAGGCTGCCGGAAGTAGCACAAAGCCCCTCCGTGGTAGTAGTAGTATTTAGGGGCAATTTTGTTCAGTTCATTTGAGTGTAGATGTGTGGTCGAACTGTACAACGTACTTAAAATTAGCTAGTATATATTGTTGAACTAGCTATTTCAATATGTGGTTGGCAACAATTGGGGAGAAGTTTGGTCAGTTCAGCTGTTGAGTTGAACTGTTTGTATAAATTAAGACCGACTGTTTAATCTATGAATAAAATCTATGCTTAATTACTAAATTTTAGTTACAAAAATTAGATAGTGCTAATGATTTCTAGCTGCAAATTTTGACAAATCACAGTGTTACAAGGATTGACAAATGGCATCGTTACTTGATCAACAAATGTAAATCTTTCCAGTTTTACAAATGGCAACGTACCCAATAATTGTTTGTACGTGGTTGCACATGGGTCATCCAAAACGACCGTTTGCGTTGAAGGGATGCACAAATCCGGCGCTGCTCTCACTTTGCATATGGGTGTTCTATCTAAAACGTTTGCACTCAAGAGCTGCACAAATCCTGCTCGGCACATTTTCCCTTGCCTTCCTGGGGAAGCTGTCAGTTTGCATACGGGTGTTCTAACTAAAATGTTTGCGATGAGTGTTTTATATTTAAAAACCGAATTAAACTGGGGAAACCGAATTAAACCTGGGGAAGCTGACAATTTTTTTACCACGGCATGTTGGTGCCGCTGCATGATAGCATGCCAAGTTCTATGAATTTTAGACGAGTTTTGGATTTACTAGAAATTAAAAACTAGGTATCTCAATGTTTGCGGCTGAGTGACGGTTGCAGGGTGTTAGAAATTCATTCCCATTTCTTGCATGGGACCTAAGCATGCACCCAAGGACACATATTTGATTTTTCAACCAGTTTATATGCACGGGAGAATGTGCATGTAGTTCAAATTTGAATTATACACATAAAATGCTTGGAAAACCCAGTTAATGTATAAAAATGTCCAAACAAACCCAAAAAATTCCTAAATTGAACACAACACTCTTGTTGTTCTATGCTGACACTCGAATTTTTTTGAAAGCAATAAGAGGCAACGGATATCGTTTCGTCCCGAAATGTGGCACATTCCCTACCGAAACCTTCACATTTGTTGTGAGAAGCTCTGGTTTGTGAGAAGCTTATACCCAAACCTGCCCCAAATGGGACAAAAATTTTACCACGGCATGTTGATGCCGCTCCATGACAGCATGCCAAGTTTCATGAATTTCAGACGAGTTTTGGATTGATACATTGTCGGTGTACTAGAGTAGGGGTACCCTAGTACCCCGAACTCGTGCACGGGCAGTCGCAGCATCCCCGCGGCAAGGCTTGACGGGTGACTGCCAAGACCCTCCGCGGCTACTTCAAAGACCATTCAAGAACAAAGTACTCAAAACAAGGCCCCGGTAAGAGGAGCTTGCCGGGAAGGCAAACCAAGGCCCCGGCAAGAGGAGCTTGCCGGGAAGGCTATCAAAGGCACCTCGAGACCTCGGCAAGGGGAGCTTGCCGGGAAGTCCACTCGAGGCATTTCAAGGAACTTGCCACGGCGCGCTACGCGCCCAGGCAAGACCCGGTGAGCGACAAGCTCCCGGGCGCGACAAGACGATGAACGCGGCAAGGCGCTTGCCGCGGCGAACCGCCTCTCCGAGCCCGCGCTCCAGCACACCCGCCCACGTGTCGCTCTCCCGGGCACACGTGGCGGGAGGCCGTGCAGCTAGGGGTGCGAGGTGGCGAGCAGGCGCTGACGAGACAACCATCGTGGCAAACGGTGGCGTCCCTAAGCGGTCCCTCTCGATACTATTTAGGTGACACAGACGGGCATTTAATGCCCTTGTCCCCTGCCGTCAGGGTTAGGTATGATAACACTGTAGCAGGTAGCTGTGCCTACTACAGCACCTAGCTGTGCCTATCCACGGCACCCTTTCCATTTTTGCCCTCGACCTCCGTTGCTATGTCGGTAACCCCTTGAGCATATAAAAGGAGGCCCGTGTGCAACGTAGAGGGGGGTCGGCCATTTTTGGAGAGCCACTTCGAACACCCACGCTCGGTCTTGCTAGCCGCCGGTGTGTACTGTAGCACTCCGCGCTCCCGAGCTAGAAATCAATACCAAACCACCAAGCAGGAGTAGGGTTTTACGCATCCGTGCGGCCCGAACCTGGGTAAATCGCTCGCGTGCTTCGCCTCGATTTACCCTTCGCACGACCAACCGCCCGCGTGCTTCGCCTCGATCTGCTCTTTGTGCAACCTCCGCCCCCCGCCGAACCAAAAGGGACCCGGTCCGCCGGTCCCATAGGTGTCCGTGGATCAGAAACCCCGACATACATCTCCAACGTAATTATAATTTTTGATAGCTCCATGCTATTATATATTCTATTTTGGATGTTAACGGGCTTTATTTTACACTTTTATATTATTTTTGGGACTAACCTATTAACCCACGGCCCAATGCAAATTGTTGTTTTTTTGCCTATTTCAGTGTTTCGTAGAAAAGGGATATCAAATGGAGTCCAAACGGAATGAAACCTTCAGGAGCGTCATTTTTGGAACAAACGTGATCAAGAGGACTTGGAGTGGACGTCAATCAATCAACGAGGCGGCAACGAGGCAGGGGGCGCGCCCTCCCCCTCGTGGACCCCTCGTTGCTCCACCGACCTACTTCTTCCTCCTGTATATATTCATATACCCCAAAAACATCCAGGAGCACCATGAAACCCTATTTCCACCGCCGCAACCTTCTATACCCAAGAGATCCCATCTTGGGGCCTTTTCTGGAGCTCCGCCGGAGGGGGCATTGATCATGGAGGGCCTCTACATCAACTCCATGGCCTCTCCGATGATGTGTGAGTAGTTTATTTCAGACCTTCGGGTCCATAGCTAGTAGCTAGATGGCTTCTTCTCTCTGTTTGGATCTCAATACAATGTTCTCCTCGATCTTCTTGGAGATCTATTTGATGTAACTCATTTTGCGGTGTTTTTGTCAAGATCCGATGAATTGTGGGTTTATGATCAAGTCTACCTATGAACAATATTTGAATCTTCTCTGAATTCTTTTATGCATGATTGGTTATGTTTGCAAGTCTCTTCGAATTATTAGTTTGGTTTGGCCTACTAGATTGATCTTTCTTGCAACAGGAGAAGTGCTTAGCTTTGGGTTCAATCTTGCGGTGCTCGATCCCAGTGACAGAAAGGGAAACGACACGTATTGTATTGTTGCCATCGAGGATAAAAAGATGGGGTTTATATCTTATTGCTTGAGTTTATCCCTCTACATCATGTCATCTGACCCAATGCGTTACTCTGTTCTTATGAACTTAATAATCTAGATGCATGCCGGATAGCGGTTGATGTGTGGAGTAATAGTAGTAGATGCAGGCAGGAGTCGGTCTACTTGTCGCGAACGTGATGCCTATATACATGATCATGCCTAGATATTCTCATAATTATTCTCTTTTCTATCAATTACTTGACAGTAATTTGTTCACCCACCAAAATACTTATGCTATCTTGAGAGAAGCAACTAGTGAAACCTATGGCCCCCGGGTCTATTCTCATCATATTAATCTCCCATTATCAAGTTATTCCTTGCACCGTTTATTTTGCAATCTTTAATTTCTATCCTTATTATAAAAATACCAAAAATATTATCTTATCATATCTATCAGATCTCACTCTCGTAAGTGACCGTGAAGGGATTGACAACCCCTTTATCACGTTAGTTGTGAGGTTCTTATTTGTTTGTGTAGGTACGAGGGACTTGCATGTGGCCTCCTACTGGATTGATACCTTGGTTCTCAAAAACTGAGGGAAATACTTACGCTACTTTGCTGCATCACCCTTTCCACTTCAAGTGAAAACCAACGCAGTGCTCAAGAGGTAGCAAGAAGGATTTCTAGCACTGTTGCCGGGGAGTCTACACAAAAGTCAAGACATACCAAGTACCCATCACAAATTTTTATCCCTCGCATTACATTATTTGCCATTTTCCTCTCGTGTTCCTCTCCCCCACTTCACCCTTGCCGTTTTATTCGCCCTCTTTTTCCATTTCCCTTCTCTTTTCTAGTCCGTCTCTCTTTGCTTGCTTCTTGTTTGCCTTTGTGTTGGATTGCTTGCTCTCCGCGATGGCTTTACCAAAAGGTGTTGATCCTCACCTTAGAAGGTTGGAAGAAATCGAAAACAACGTTAGAAGTTTATGTCCTTGCTGTTTGAGCATAATAATTTCTTTAGAAACGAGATTGATGATATGTCTAAAGAGTTTTATGGTTTGAAATCTCAGTTAGCTCATCTTGAAAAATTAATTGCCCAAATCTTTGATAAGCAGGCTACCCTAGTTAATAAGATGGCTGCTAAACCAGAAGAGTTAAATAATAAAGATGAAGATATAATAGTTATTGATGTGTCACCTATTAAATCTTTGTTTTGCAATATGAATCTTGATAATGATGGGACTGGAGATGAGTCAACTTTAGTTAGAAGGTGTCCCAATGGTTCGGAGTTTATAGATCTTGATGCAAAAATTAATAAAAGTGGGATTGGAGAGGTCAAAACTTTAGATAGCAATGAACCCACTATCCTGGATTTCAAGGAATTTAATTATGATAATTGCTCTTTAATAGATTGTATTTCCTTGTTGCAATCTGTGCTAAATTCTCCACATGCTTATAGTCAAAATAAGGCTTTTACTAAACATATCGTTGATGCTTATATCCAGCATCTGCTGTTCACACAGCAGTATCTATAGCCCCTTTGCGGGCTCTGGTCGAATTGGGAGAAGCCGTAGGTATTATTGCAGGTAAATCAATTGGGGAGCCAGGGACTCAACTAACATTAAGAACTTTTCATACTGGCGGAGTATTCATGGCGGGTACTGCCGACCTTGTACGATCCCCTTCGAATGGAAAAATGATGCTTTAATGCAATCTTATGAAGAAAAACTTGAATTGGAAGTTTCTATCCCTAGAAACCATTATGATGAGTGGGAACCTACTATTAAAATTAAAATTAAAGATCATGAATGCTTTTCTTTGTGTGATTTGGGTGCTAGTTTTTCCACGATTCCTAAAACCTTGTGTGATTTGCTAGGTTTCCGTGAATATGATGATTGTTCTTTAAACTTGCATCTTGCGGATTCCACCATTTAGAAACCTATGGGAAGAATTAATGATATTCTTATTGTTGAAAATAGGAATTATCTTCCCGTAGATTTCATTGTCCTTGATATAGATTGCAATCCTTCAAGTCCTATAATTCTTGGTAGAACTTTCCTTATAACGATTCGTGCAATTATTGATATGAAAGAAGGGAATATTAGATTCCAATTTTCCGTTAAGGAAAGCCATGGAACACTTTCCTAGAAAGAAAATTAAATTACCTTATGAATCTATTAAGAGAGCCACTGATGGATTGCGTGCCGAAGATGGCAATACCTCGATCTATCCTTGCTTTTATGCCTAGCTAGGGGCGTTAAATGATAGTGCTTGTTGGGAGGCAACCCAATTTTATTTTTGTTCCTTACTTTTTGATTCTATTTACTAATAAATAATTCATCTAGCCTCTGTTTAGATGTGGTTTTCTTCTTTTAATTAATGTTTTTTCCATGTAGAACCTTTGGGAAGACTTGGGGAAACTCTTTGCGATCTTGCTGTAAAAAACAGAAACTTTAGCGCTTACGAGGTTTGCTGCCATTCTTTAGTGGAGAGTGCTATTTAGTTAATTATTTTTGAGGATGATTACTAGATAAATTCCTCATGTCCAGCAACTTATTTTAGAATTTTTGGTGTTACATAAGTAGTCGAAACCTAGAGGTTACTACAGACTGTTCTATTTTTGATAAATTCTGTTTTTCGCATGTCGTTTGCTTATTTTGATGAAGCTATGAGTAGTATCGGAGGGTATGAACCATAGAGAATATGGAATACACTAGGTTTAACATAAATATAAATAAAGAATGAGTTCATTATAGTACCTTAAGTGGTGGTTTGTTTTCTTTTACTAACGGAGCTTATGAGATTTTCTATTTAGGTTTTGTGTTGTGAAGTTTTCAAGTTTTCGGTAAGGATTTGATGGATTATGGAACAAGGAGTGGCAAGAGACTAAGCTTGGGGATGCCCAGGGCACCCAAAGGTAAAATCCAAGGACAACCAAAAGCCTAAGCTCGGGGATGCCCCGGAAGGCATCCCCTCTTTTGTCTTCGTCCATCGGTAACTTTACTTGGAGTTATATTTTTATTCACCACATGATATGTGTTATGCTTGGAGCATCTTGTATGATTTGAGTCTTTGATTTTTAGTTTACCACGATCATCCTTGCTATACACACCTTTTGGGAGAGACACACATGAATTGGAATTTATTAGAATACTCTATGTGCTTCACTTATATCTTTTGAGATAGATGATTTTTCTCTAGTGCTTCACTTAAATGTTTTTAAGAGCACGGTGGTGGTTTTATTTTATAGAAGTAATTGATCTGTCATACTTCACTTATATTATTTTGAGAGTCCTTTAGAACATCATGGTAATTTTCTTTGGTTATGAATCTAGTCCTAATATAATAGGCATCCAAGAACGGTATAATAAAAACTCTCATAAAAAGTGCATTGAGTACTAGGAGAAGTTTGATACTTGATAATTATTTTGAGATAGAAAGGTGGTCATATTATAGTGTGCTAGTTGAGTAGTTGTGAATTTGAGAAATACTTGTGTTGAAGTTCCCAAGTCCCGTAGCATGCCTGTATGGTGACCGTTGTGTAACAAATTTGAAACATGAGGTGTTATTTGATTGTCTTCCTTATGAGTGGCGGTTGGGGACGAGCGATGGTCTTTTCCTACCAAGCTATCCCCCTAGGAGCATGCGCGTAACACTTGGTTTTTGATGACTTGTAGATTTTTGCAATAAGTATGTGAGTTCTTTATGACTAATGTTGAGTCCATGGATTATACGCACTCTCACCCTTCCATCATTGCTAGCCTCTTCGATACCGTGCATTGCCCTTTCTCACCTTGAGAGTTGGTGCAAACTTCGCCGGTGCATCCAAACCCCTTGACATGATATGCTCTGTCACACATAAACCTCCTTATATCTTCCTCAAGACAGCCACCATACCTACCTACTATGGCATTTCCATAGCCATTCCGAGATATATTGCCATGCAACTTTCCACCGTTCCGTTCATCATGACACGCACCATCATTGTCATATTACCTTGCATGATCATGTAGTTGACATCGTATTTGTGGCAAAGCCACCATTCATAATTTTCATACATGTCACTCTTGATTCATTGCCCATCCCTGTACACTGCCAGAGGCATTCATATAGAGTCATACTTTGTTCTAGTATCGAGTTGTAATCATTGAGTTGTAAATAAATAGAAGTGTGATGATCATCATTACTAGAGCATTGTCCCCAAAAAGGAGAAATGCCAAAAAAAGGAAGGCCCAAAAAAATATATAAAAAGGGGCAATGCTACTATCCTTTTTCCACACTTGTGCTTCAAAGTAGCACCATGATCTTTATGATAGAGAGTCCCTTGTTTTGTCACTTTCATATACTAGTGGGATTTTTTAATTATAGAACTTGGCTTGTATATTCCAACAATGGGCTTCCTCAAATGCCCTAGGTCTTCTTGACCAAGCAAGTTGGATGCACACCAACTTAGTTTCTTTTGTTGAGCTTTCATATATTTATAGCTCTAGTGCATCCGTTGCATGGGAATCCCTACTCCTTGCACTGACATCAATTGATGGGCATCTCCCTGGCCCATTGATTAGCCGCGTCAATGTGAGACTTTCTCTTTTTTTGTCTTCTCCACATAACCCCCATCATCATATTCTATTCCACCCATAGTGCTATATCCATGGCTCACGCTCATGTATTGCGTGAAAGTTGAAAAAAGTTTGAGACTACTAAAGTGTGAAACAATTGCTTGGCTTGTCATCGGGGTTGTGCATGATGAGAGCATTCTTGTATGCTGAAAATGGAGCACGACCAAACTATATGATTTTGTAGGGATGAACTTTCTTTTGCCATGTTATTTTGAGAAGACATAATTTCTTAGTTACTATGCTTGAAGTATTATTATATTTTTGTCAATATTAGACTTTTATCTTGAATCTTTCGGATCTGAATATTCATGCCACAATAAAGAAAATTACATTGAAGAATATGCTAGAAAGCATTCCACATCAAAAAATTTGTTTTTATCATTTACCTACTAGAGGACGAGGAAGAAGTAAGCTTGGGGATGCTTGATACGTCTCCAACGTATCTATAATTTTTTTTATTGTCCCATGCTCTTATATATTCTGTTTTGGATGTTAATGGGCTTTATTTTACACAAGGCCCGGTGCAACTTGCTGTTTTTTTTTTGCCTATTTCAATGTTTCACAGAAAAGGGATATCAAACGGAGTCCAAACGGAATGAAACCTTCGGGAGCGTGATTTTTGAAACAAACGTGATCCAGAGGACATGGAGTGGACGTCAAGCAATCAACGAGGCGGCCACGAGGTAGGGGGCGCGCCCTCCCCATCGTGGGCCCCTCGTTGCTCCACCGACCTACTTCTTCCTCCTATATATATATTCATATAGCCCAAAAACATCCAGGAGCACCGCGAAACCCTATTCCCACCGTCGCAACCTTATGTACCCAAGAGTTCCCATCTTGGGGCCTTTTCCGGAAGTCCACCGGAGGGGGCATTGATCACGGAGGACCTCTACATCAACTCCATGGCCTCCCCGATGATGTCTGAGTAGTTTATTTCAGACCTCCGGGTCCATAGCTAGTAGCTATATGGCTTCTTCTCTCTCTTTGGATCTCAATACAATGTTCTGCTCGATCTTCTTGGTGATCTATTTGATGTAACTCTTTTTGCGGTGTGTTTGTCGAGATTCGGTGAATTGTGGGTTTATGATCAATTCTATCAATGAAAAATATTTGAATCTTCTCTGAATTCTTTTATGCATGATTGGTTATCTTTGCATGTCTCTTCAAATTATTAGTTTGGTCTGGCCTACTAGATTGATCTTGCTTGCAATGGGAGAAGTGCTTAGCTTTGGGTTCAATCTTGCGGTGCTTGATCCCAGTGACAGAAAGGGAAACGACACGTACTGTATTGTTTCCATCAAAGTGCTTAGCTTTGCATACGTGTGTTCTATCTAAAACGTTTGTGATCAATAGTTGCAGAAATCCTACTCGACACATTTTCCCTTGGCTTCCTGGAGACGCTGTCGGTTTGCATACAGGTGTTCTAACTAAAAACGTTTGCGATGAATGTTTTATATTTAAAAACCATTGACGTTTTTTTTCAAAAGGAAAACGTTTGATAAGTCTATACATTAAGATAGAAAAATGCCAGTTTGTTCAAACCATATCTTTCATTCAGTCAGACTACAAATTTATATTCATATGATCGAGAATTTGAGATATAGTATTAAACCCCAAAAAACCTATTTCCGGTGGTGGCGGAGGTGGCGTGTCGCGCCGTCCTTTTCGTCCTCTCGGATGCCATTGTTGGTGTCTTCAAGGCAGCACAAAATTTTCTTTACTTGTAAATCAAACATCATGTCGTCGTGCAGGAGGACGGCAAATGGCGCCGCTGAGAGGTAGCGATCAACGACAGTGTCCCATGCGGCTGAGTGGGGGTGCGCGCACGGGCAGGGGTGTGGTGGGTGTAGCCAAATGCATGGGCACCGGCGCCGCGGTGGGTGGAGGGGCACACACGGGCAGGGGCACGGGTGCGGCGGGTGCAGCCAAACGCACGGGGGCCGGTGCCATGGTGGGTGGAGGGGCACGCACGGGAACGGGCACGGGGGCTGGCGCTCGCTTGTACACGAGCTCGCGCAGGTCCGCGGAGACCTCACTGACACCCGCGGCTTTGAGCTCTACGATAGTGCTCGGCGACCAGCCTGTCAATGCTACGGGGTTGAACGCTGCCGCGGTCACGGGGATGGGAGCTGGGACGGGAGCGGGGGCAGCAACCACCACGGCCAGCTTGTTCTGGGCCATGTCCACGAGGACCCATTCCTCCTTATTTTCTATCTCCTCCGACTCAGAGTCGACTTCACCAAACTTGAAGACTAGTGGCAGATGCTCATTCTGCGCCGTGGCGTTGGTGGAGGTCTGCGGGGGGGAGGGGAATAGGAGGTGAACAGTAAGGCCGCCCGTATTAAACAGCGGCTCGAGCGTCATTAATGGAGAGGAAGGCGGGTGGCCATGGAAGTCAAAGGGCTCGCTTCCCAGTGAGCCTGCACAGCGTACAACTTGCATGCTTCTCGGTGAGCCTGCGCATTGGAGGACAGCTTGCATGCCTCTCGGTCAGCCTACACACCGGACCCCACTCGTATGCCTCCCGTTCAGTCAAGGTCAAGTAGCTGTCCGCACGACACCTCCTATAGCCATTAAAATGAAGACACATGGCATCACGTGAATGGTTAACAGAACGCACACGATTTGAATTATATAAATGTTTGAGATATTAAAGTGGATGCTAATCTTTTCAAAATGGCTTTGTTGGCTGTTATTCGAGTGCGCCTTCTCTCAAAATGGACACGAAAAATACCACAGCGTGTCGAGTGCCATTCCATGAAAACATGCCAAGCTTCATGAATTTGAGACGAGTTTTTGATTTACTAGAATTTAAAAACAAAGTATCTCAATGTTTTGCCGGCAATCAACGGTGCCTTGGTGTTTGAAATTTGTTCCCATTTCGTGCATGGGACCTAATCATGCACCTAAGGACACGGAGTTGATTTTTCAACCAATTTATATGCATTAGTGCATGTGCATGTAGTTCAAATTTGAATTATGCACAGAAATGCATTGAAAACTCAATTAATGCATACAAATGTCCAAACGAACCCCGAAAAATCCCAAAAATTGACACAACACTCTTGTTGTTCTATGTTGACGTGAGAAAAAATTTGAAAGCAATAAGAGGCAATGGATATCATTTCATCCCCAAAGGTGAGACATTCCCTACCGAAACCATCAAGCTTGTTGTGAGAAGTTGTGGTTTGTGAGAAGCATATCCCCAAACATGCCCCAAATGGGACAACAGATTTACCACGGCATCTTGACGCTGCTCCATGATAGCATGCCAAGTTTCATGAATTTCGAACGAGCTTTGGATTACTAGAATTTAAAAACCAGGTATCTCAATGTTTGCGGCTGAGTGACCGTGGCAGGGTGTTGAACATTCATTCCCATTTCTTGCATGGGACCTAAGCATGCACCCAAGGACCCAAATTTGATTTTCAACCAATTTATATGCATTAGAGCATGTGCATGTAGTTCACATTTGAATTATGCACATAAATGCATTGAAAACTCAATTAATGCATAAAATGTCCAAACGAACCCCCAAAAATCCCAAAAATTGACACAACACTCCTATTGTTCTATATTGACACGATAAATTTTTTCAAAGCTATAAGAGGCAATATATATTATTTCGTCCCCAAAGGTGGGACATTCCCTACCGAAAACATCAGGCTTGTTGTTAGAAGCTCTGGTTTGTGAGAAGCATATACCCAAACCTGCCCCAAATGGGACAAATAATTTACCACGACATGTTCATGCCGCTCCATGTTAGCATGCCAAGTTTCATGAATTTCAGACGAGCTTTGGATTTACTAGAATTTAAAAACCAGAGCCACAAATTTGAATTTTCAACAAATTTATATGCATTAGAGCATGTGCATGTAGTTCAAATTTTAATTATGCACATAAATGCATTGAAATCTCAATTGATGTATAAAAATGTCCAACCGAACCCCGAAAAATCGCAAAAATTGACAGAACACTCCTGTTGTTCTATGTTGACACGAGAAAAAATTTGAAAGCAATAAGAGGCAATGGATATCGTTTCGTCCCCAAAGGTGGGACGTTCCCTACCGAAACCATCAGGCTTGTTGTGAGAAGCTCTGGTTTGTGAGAAGCATATCCCCAAACCTGCCACAAAATGGGACAAAAAATTTACCACGGCATGTTGATGCCACTCCATGATAGCATGCCAAGTTTCATGAATTTTAGACGAGCTTGGGATTTACCAAAATTTAAAAACTAGGTATCTCAATGTTTGAGGCCAAGTGACCGTGGCAGGGTGTTTGACATTCATTCCCATTTCTTGCATGGGAACTAAGCATGCAACCAAGGGAAAAAATTTGAATTTTCAACAAATTTATATGCATTAGTGCATGCACATGTAGTTGAAATTTTAATTATGCACCTAAATGCATTGAAAACTCAATTAATGCATAAAAATGTCCAAGCGAACCCCGAAAAATCCCAAAAATTGACACAACACTCCTGGTGTTCTATGTTGATACTAGGAAAATATTTGAAATCGAGAAGAGGCAAGGAATATCATTTCATCCAGAAAGGTGAAACGTTCCCTACCGAAACCATCACACTTGTTGTGAGAATTTTTGGTTTATGAGAAGCTTATACCCAAACCTACCCCAAATGGGACAAATTTTTTACCATGACATGTTGATGCCGCTCCATGATAGCATGCCAAGTTTCATGAATTTCGGACAAATTTTGGATTTACTAGAATTACAAAGGCATGTACGTCGACATTTGCCGGAGAGCCACGGTGCCGTGGTGTTTGAATTTCATCCCCATTTCTTGCATGGGATATAGCATAAACCCATGGATACATGCATGATTTTACAACCCATCTTCATGCACCGGAGCATGTGCATGTAGTTTAATTTTGAATTGTGCACCTGAAATGGCTAGAAAACCTATTTAGTGTATAAAATGTTCAAACGAACCCTGAATAATTCCAATTCTTTTACGACACACATATAGTTGCATGTTCACTGCAGATAAAAGGTCTAGCAATTCAAACACCATCCATTGCCACTATGACCCCATTATGTAATTCAAATCAAGATGAAAAAGCAAGTAGATCGCACATAGTTTATTATCACCAACCATGTGAGATGCAGGACAAAATATCCTGGAGCACCATCGGTGTATAGTACGCCTATGGCTTACGCGAGAAGGTGCGTCGGCTATAGTCCACAGCCGCCGTCTCAAGCACACTAGCTTACTCCCCAAATATCATTTCACTAATCAATCGTCGCCGGTGAAAGATGGGCATGTGGACCCGCGTCGTGAGGGCAACTTCTGTGACCCACTTCGGCGAGAGCGCGGCCGCAGCCTCCATGCGCATGCTAACAAGGTGCATGAGGGCGGTCGCAATCTGCGACCAGGTGGCAAAGGCAGCCCAAACGGCCATTGTTGCTTCTCAAGTGGCGGGAGCAACATCTCCCTCGGGGATAGCAACTGGCGAGAGCGGCACAACAGTTGTCTGTTCCGCAGCGGCGGCCTTAGCCCTGATGGAGGCCGCCCACGACCATGTCGAGGCCGCCCACGCCCAGCTATGGGCAGTCACCGCACAAATCGAACAAAACTTCTCCGATAATGGTTGGCAACCCACGGCCGAAGAGCTGGCAATCGTCGAGAACTTGCGAGAAGCCATCCGTTCCTCCTCCACATACCTTGCGATGACGAAGCCCGTCCAAGGACACATAGCGGCCGCCCATGCCCAGCTCGTGGTGGCCTTTTGCAAAGAGATGGCGAACACGGATGGCGAGATGCTTGCCGAGTATGGTGTGATGGATGCCATGGAGCCCCTTCCCCAGGAAACCGTCGGGCGCGAGCTGGACATGGAGGCAGAGGCGGAGATCGACGAGCACCAGCCGTAGTAGTACTCTTTGTTTTGTTTAATTAAGAGCACCGGTCTTTAATTTGTTAGAGTAATGTTTAGGTCAGCTAGCTATGTTTAATTGCTGAACCTGCTCGATTAAGAAGTGTGGGTGTGCTGTAGTCTCCTTTGTGTACCCAAATTATGCAATGACGTGGATGACCATTGTAACCATGGAAATTCGAACCAAAATTTTTGACGTTCAAACTCATCACACATGGGTTAAGTCCTACCTCTTAAGCATGTGTTGGTTTTCCCTTGAAGAGGAAAGGGTGATGCATCAAAGTAGCGTAAGTATTTCCCTTGGTTTTTGAGAACCAAGGTATCAATCCAGAAGGAGACAACGCACAAGTCACCTAGTACCTGCACAAACAATCAAGAACCTCACAACCAACACGATAAAGGGGTTGTCAATCCCTTCACGATCACTTGCGAAATTGAGATCTGATAGAGATAGTAAGATAAATATTTTTCATATTTTGTTGTATAGATTGGAAAGTAAAGATTGCAAAATAGTAAACGAGATGCGATAATAAAAGAGATGCAATAAAACAAGAAAGACACCCGAGGGGCATAGATTTCACTAGTTGCTTCTCTCATGATAGCATGTATTATGGTGGGTGAACAAATTACTGTCGAGCAATTGATAGAAAAGTGCATAGTTATGAAGATATCTAAGGCAATGGTCATGAATATAGGCATCACGTCTGTGTCAAGTAGATCGAAACGATTCTGCATCTACTACTATTACTCCACACATCGACCGCTATTCAGCATGCATTTAGAGTATTAAGTTAATAAGAATAGAGCAATGCATTAAGCAAGATGACATGATGTAGATGGATAAAATCAAGCAATATGACATAAACCCCATATTTTTATCCTCGATGGCAACAATAAAATACATGCCTTGCTGCCCCTACTGTCACTACGAAAGGACACCGCGAGATTGAACCCAAAGCTAAGCAGTTCTCCCATTGCAAGAAAGATCAATCTAGTAGGCCAAACTAAACCAATAATTCGAAGGGACTTGCAAAGATATCAAATCATGCATATAAGAATTCAGAGAAGAACCAAATAATATTCACAGATAATCAAGTTCATAAACCCACAATTCGTTGTATCTCGGCAAACACACCGCAAAAGAGTATTACATCGAATAGATGTCCAAGAACATCAAGGAGAACTTTGTATTGAAGATCAAAGAGACAGAAGAAGCCATCTAGCTAATAACTATGGACCGAAGGTCTGTGGTAAACTACTCATGCTTCATCGGAGAGGCTATGGTGTTGATGTAGAAGCCCTCCGTGATCGATTCCCCCTTCGCCAGATCGCCGGAAAAGGCCCCAAGATGGGATCTCACGGGTACAGAAGGTTGCGGCGGTGGAAAAGTGGTTTCGTGGCTCTCCCTGATATTTCTAGGGTATAAGAGTAGATATAAGCGAAAGAAGTACGTCGGTGGAGCTCCGTGGGGCCCACGAGGGTGGGGGCGCGCCTACCCCCCTGGGCGCGCCCTCCTGCCTCGTGGCCGCCTCACGGAGTTCCATACTTCCACTCCATGTCTCCGGGTTTGCATTTGGTCCAATAAAAATCATCGCGAAGGTTTTATTCCATTTGGTATTCCTTTTCTGCGAAACACTGAAATAGGCAAAAAACCAGAAACTAGCACTGGGCTTCTGGTTAATAGGTTAGTCCCAAAATAAGCCTGATAAACATCCAAAATAGATAATATAATAGCATGGAACAATCAAAGATACGTTGGAGACATATCAAGCATCCCCAAGCTTAATTCCTGCTCGTCCTCGAGTAGGTAAATGATAAAAATAGATTTTTTTGAAGTGGAATGCTACCTAACATATTTATCAATGTAATTTTCTTTATTGTGGCATGAATGTTCTGATCTGAAAGATTCAAGACAAAAGTATAATATTGATATAAAAATAATAATTCTTCAACCAAACTAACAAAGTAATTATGTCCTCTCAAAATAACATGGCCAAAAAAAGTTCATCCCTACGAAATCATATAGTTTGGTTATGCTCCATCTTCGTCACCCAAAATATTCAAATCATGCACAAACCCGATGAAAAGCCAAGCAATTGTTTCATACTTTAGTAATCTCAAACCTTTTCAACTTTCACGCAATACATGAGCGTGAGCCATGGACATAGCACTATAGGTGGAATAGAGTTGTGGTTGTGGAGAAGACAAAAAGGAGGAAGATGGTCTCACATCAACTAGGCATATCAATGGGCTATGGAGATGCCCAATAATAGATGTTAATGTGAGAGTGTAAGGATTGCCATGCAACGGATGCACTAGAGCTATAAATGTATGAAAGCTCAACAAAAGAAACTAAGTGGGTGTGCATCCAACTTGCTTGATCACGAAGACCTAGGGCATTTGAGGAAGACCATTGTTGGAATATACAAGTCAAGTTCTATAATGAAAATTTCCCACTAGTATATGAAAGTGACAAAATAAGAGACTCTCTATCATGAAGATCATGGTGCTACTTTGAAGCACAAGTGTGGAAAAAGGATAGTAGCATTGTCCCTTCTCCCTTTTTCTATCATTTTTTCTTCCTTTTTTTCTTTTTGGGCCTTCACTTTTTTTATTTGTCCTTTCTCTCTTTTTTTATTTCCTCACATGGGACAATGCTCTAATAATGATGATCATCACACTTCTATTTATTTACAACTCAAAGATTAAAACTCGATACTTAGAACAAAAATATGACTCTATATGCATGCCTCTGGCAGTATACTAGAGCAAAATTGTATAGCTCAAAAGATACAAGTGAAGCACATAGAGTATTCTAATAAATTCAGATTCATGCATGTCTCTCCCAAAAGGGTGTGTACAGCAAGGATGATTGTGCTAAACTAAAAATGAAAAATAAAATCATACAAGACACTCCAAGCAAAACACATATCATGTGGTGAATAAAAATATAGCCTCAAGTAAAGTTACCGATAGACGAAGACGAAAGAGGGGATGCCTTCCGGGGCATCCCAAAGGCATCCCCTTAGGCTTTTAGTTGTCCTTGAATTTTACCTTGGGGTGCCTTGGGCATCCCAAAGCTTAGGCTCTTGCCACTCCTTGTTCCAAAATCCATCAAATCTTTAACCAAAAACTTGAAAACTTCACAACACAAAACTCAACATAAAATCTTGTGAGCTCCGTTAGTATAAGAAAATAAACCACCACTTTAAGGTACTGTAATTAACTCATTATTTATTTTATATTGGTGTTAAACCTACTGTGTTCCAACTTCTCTATGGTTCATACCCCGTGATACTTTCCATAGATGCATCAAAATAAGCAAACAACACGCGAAAAATAGAATCTGTCAAAAACAGAACAATCTGTAGCAATATATAGGATTCGAGTATTTCTGTAACTCAAAAATACTGAAAAACTAGGAAGACTAGTTCGATTTGTATATTGATCTACTGCAGTTGGAATTGTTATTTTATCGTTCTCTGGTAAAAACTGAAAATTATTTTCGTGAGCGCATACTTTATGTTTTTATCAGCAAGATCAAACAACAGTGACCCAGGAAGATCCTAAAGGCTTTACTTGGCACAAACACTAATGAAAAAATAAAAAACACAATCATAATAGAGGCTAGATAACTTATTTATTCCTAAAAAGAACCTAAAAATATTGGGTTGTCTCCCAGCAAGCGCTTTTCTTTAAAGCCTTTTAGCTAGGCATTGAGATATCAATGATGCTCACATGAAAAGACAACAATTGAAGCACAAAGAGAGCATCACAAAACACATGAAAAACACATATAAGTCTAACATACTTCCTATGCATCGGAGTCTTATAGGCAAACAAATTATCATATCAAGCAAAAACTAGCATATGCAAGGAAGCAGAAGGAAACAATAGCAACATAACGAGAGGTAATTCAGTAACATGAAAATTTCTACAATCATATTTTCCTCTCTCATAATAATTACATGTGGGATCATATGCAAATTCAACAAAATAGCTATCACATAACATATTTTCAACATGATCCACATGCATGCAAAGTTGACACTCTTCCAAAATAGTGGGATTAACAATAACTAAAGTCATGACCTCTCCAAACCTACTTTTATCAAAAATTTCATAACATTGAACATTCTCCAAATATGTGGGATCTAAAGTAGACACTCTTCCAAACCCACTTTCAATAATATTACAAGCACTATTATGAATCTCATATTCATCATGGGGTTTAAATAAATTTTCAAGATCAAAAGAAGAGTCACCCCAATCATGATCATTAACACAATTGACATATCATTAACACAATTGACATCAATAGAATTTATAATAACATATTTGCAATCATGCTTTTTATTCAAAGATATATCATGAATCACTTCATAAAGTATTTCATCACAATTTTTAGATTCATGAATTTCAAGTCTTCATAAAGATAATCTAGTGCACAAAACTCACTAACAATTGGGTCATCATAATTGGATCTCTTAAAAAGACTAGCAAGCGGATGAGGATCCATAAAATGTTAGCAAGGGAAGATGCAAGCAAAAAGAAGGCACATGGTAACACAAGATTGAACAGAAGAAGGGTGAATAAAAGGCAAAGGTTTTCAAAAATCGTTTCAGAAGTGGGGGAGAGGAAAACGAGAGGCGAATGGAAAATAATGTAATGCAAGGTAGAAGACTTTATGATGGGTACTTGGTATGTTTTCAGTTGGTGTAGATCTCCCCGAAACGGCGCCAGAAATCCTTCTTGCTACCTCTTGGCATGCCTTGGTTTTCACTTGAAGAGGAAAGGGTGATGCAGCAAAGTAGCATAAGTATTTCCCTCAGTTTTTGAGAACAAGATATCAATCCAATAGGAGACAACGCACAAGTCACCTAGTACCTGCACAAAAAATCAAGAACCTCGCAACCAATGCGATAAAGGGGTTGTCAATCCCTTCATGGTCACTTGTGAAAGTGAGATTTGATAGAGATAGTAAGCTAAATATTTTTGGTATTTTGTTGTATAGATTGGAAAGTAAAGATTGAAAAATAGTAAACGAGATGCGATAATAAAAGAGATGCAATATAATAAGAAAGAGACCCGGGGGCCATAGGTTTCACTAGTGGATTCTCTCCTGATAGCATGTATTACAGTGGGTGAACAAATTACTGCTGAGCAATTGATAGAAAGGTGCATAGTTATGAAGATATCTAAGGCAATGATCATGAATATATGCATCACGTCCGTGTCAAGTAGATCGAAACTATTATGCATCTACTACTAATACTCCACACATTGACCGCTATCCAACATGCATCTAGAGTAGTAAGTTCATAAGAACAGAGTAACATATTAAGCAAGATGACATGATGTAGAGGGATAAACTCAAGCAATATAACATAAACCCCATATTTTTATCCTCGATGGCAACAATACAATACATGGCTTGCTAATCCTACTGTCACTGGGAAAGGACACCGCAAGATTGAACCCAAAGCTAAGCACTGTAACACCCCGAGACCGATGTGCCAGGTGTCGTCCAGTTATTCGCTGTTGTTTCCTTGTCATTGCTTGCGTGTCATGCATTGCATATCATGTCATCATGTGCATTTCATTTGCATACATGTTTGTCTCATGCATCCGAGCTTTTTCCCCATTGTCAATTTTGCATTCCGGTGCTCCTATGTCACCCGGTGTCCCTTCCTACCTTTTTTCATGTGCGGGTGTTAAACGTTTTCGGATTGGACCGAGACTTGTCATGCGCCCTTGGTTTACTACCGGTAGACCGTCTGTCAAGTTTCGTGCCATTTGGACTTCGTTTGATACCCCATCGGTTAACCAAGGGACCGAAAAGGCCTCGTGTGTGTGGCAGCCCAACACCCCTCCAAAGTGACCCAAAACCCACCTAAACCTCCTCCATCATCTAGAACGTTCGATCACGACCGCGTGGCCGGAAACCGCACCTCATTTAGAGCTTCCTAGCTCCCTCTTCCTATAAATATGTGGCCTCCCCCGTCAAAATTCGCGGATCAAACCCTAGTCATCTTCCTCCTCCCGCAGCCGGACATGTCCGTCCCGCCGCCGGACGTGTCCACCGCCTCCAGCCACCTCACCCCGGCCAATCACAGGCTGCCACGTCAGCTCCTCCGCCGTCTCGCCCAATCGCGTGCAGCCACGCGTAGCCGCCTCTCTCTCCTCCACCGCGCGGCCCGCGAGACCCGGGTCGGGCCCGCGCGAGCCCACGCCACCGCCGCCGTCCTTCCGCTCGGCCCGTGCCTCAGCGCCCATCCCCGCCGCTGGAACCCTAGCGCCACCGTGCGCGCGCCGGATTCCGTCGCCGCGCCGGTGCGCCACGCCGCCGTGTGCGTCCCGCCGGCGACCTCCGCCACCTGCTACCGGACCCGCGCCGCCCCGTTCCTCGCCGACGTCCGCCTCGACGCCGTGCGCCGCCCCGCCGCCCCGTCGACGACCGGCCGGAGCGCGCCTCCCCGCCACCGCCGCGCCCGGATCCGGCGAGGTCCGGGCCAGATCTGCTCCTCACCGACCTCCTCCGCAGGCCTCCCTCGCTGGAGACAGCCTCCCTCGTCGGAGTTGACCTCAGGAAGCGAGCCCCGTTGACCTAGATCCAGATCTGGAGGGTACATTTTCTCCTAAGTCCTTTTTCCCTGTAATATTTTTGAGCATATTCAACGCATCATAACTTCATCACCGTAGCTCCGATTCGTGCGTGTAGCATATCAAAATGTTCGCCTCGACGAGTACATCATTTCATCTCATTGCATCATTTTCTTTTGATCTCATCTTGATGCCAGAAATGCTGTTGGAAGAGGGCTATGTGGTGAGTATGTCAAATCTGTTTCAGCAAATGGCTTTTTGTCATTTTTGCCATGATTAATGTGTGCATGCTATGATCCCGAGCTCTACATGTGTTTTGTTATATGCCATGCCATCTTTACAGGAGTGTATGCCATGTATTTTTGTGATATTTGTGGTGACTAGCACAAGCATGCAAAGTAGCGTAATCGTTGATGTTGATTTCAGGGACTTAGAATTTCACTAAGTCCTTGTCCTGATATTGTTTTTATGCCATATGTTCATCTGGTTTCCTAGTGATCCGTGCCTCTTTTGAGGATGATCAGTAAGGATGTTTTGTTAATATTGTGTTGCTCTATCCATCCATGTCTTTGTTTCCATTTATGGAGCACCCTAGCTTGTGTCAATCGAGATCTACTTTTGCTATAAAATGTACCTCGCAGATTGTTAACATGTTTAGTGATTTTGCCAAGCTTGTTGTTGTTGATCCGTGCATGCTATGTTGTTGTTCTTGCCATGTATAGCTTCCATGCCATGTCTTCTTGATGGGTGTATACTTAGTTTGTCATGCCATGCTTTGTAGTGAGTGCATCGAGCCCGTAAACATGCCTACTTGTTAATCTGTTTGCATGCTCCAGTTTTTCACAAAGTCTGAATCTGTTTATGTTTTTGCTATGTTCACATGCTTGTAATTGTATTTTATGATCCCTTTTGGCTCAAGGTCACTAAGGGACTTTTGTTATATGCTTTGAGTAGTTTCATGCCATGCCTTGCTTTGCCATGATATGTTCCTGTAGCATGTAGTTTTCATGCTCTAAAAATTGCTCCCTGATGATAAATTCCTGATATGTTGATATTTCACTAAGTCTGTAACCTGTTATCATTTGCATTATTGCCATGCTTGTTTGAACTTCTTAATGAGTGAATTAGCCGTAGCTCAGTGTTCATCTTTTGTCAAGAATCATGAGTGGATCCCTGACATCTATTTTGTTGTCATGTTTGAGTGCCGTAGCATATTTATCTTGATGCACTTAGATGGCTACTTGTTGTTAATCGCAGACCGGTGCCATATTTGTTTTGCTTGCCATTTCCAAACCGTGCATCTGATTCCGGTGATCTTTATATCGATTTCAACCGAAATAAACTCAACTTTCCAATGGAACTCTTGGATTTCCAAGTTGAGGCCAGGCTCAATCTTTCCTTTCCAAATCATGCATATGCATCGCATACCGCATCCCGCATATCATGCCATGTTCATGTGTTGGTTGTTTACTATGTTGTGTGCTTCTTTCCGGTGTTGCTTCTTCGGGTTGGTTCCGATAACATCGCGTTTGTGAGGACCCGTTCGACTACGTCCGTTTGCCTTCTTCATGAACTCGTTCTTATTCCTTGTGGGATTTTAGGCAAGATGACCATACCCTCGAAATCACTTCTATCTTTGCTTGCTAGTTGCTCGCTCTTTTGCTATGCCTATGCTACGATACCTACCACTTTCTTTTCATGCCTCCCATATTGTTAAACCAAACCTCTAACCCACCTTGTCCTAGCAAACGGTTGTTTGGCTATGTTATCGCTTTGCTCAGCCCCTCTTATAGCGTTGTTAGTTGTAGGTGAAGATCGGAGCTTGTTCCATGTTTGGAACATGGATAATATTGTTGGGATATCACAATATATCTTATTTAATTAATGCATCTATACACTTGGTAAAGGGTGGAAGGCCCGGCCTTATGCCTGGCGTTTTTTTCCACTCTTGCCGCCCTAGTTTCCGTCATATCGGTGTTATGTTCCCGGATTTTGCAGTCCTTACACGGTTGGGTTATAATGGGAACCCCTTGACAGTTCTCCTTGAATAAAACTCCTCCAGCAATGCCCAACATTGGTTTTACCATTAGCCACCTAGCCCTTTTCTTTCCCTTGGGTCGGCCGGCTCAAGGGTCATCTTTATTTTAAACCCCCCGGGCCAGTGCTTCTCTAAGTGTTGGTCCAACTGAGCGATGTTCGGAGCTACCAGGGGCAACTCTGGGCTGGCCTACCCGACGTCTGGCTCATCTGAGTGTGCCCTGAGAACAAGATATGTGCAGCTCCTATCGGGATTTGTTGGCACATTCGGGCGGTGTTGCTGGACTTGTTTTACCATTGTCGAGGATGTCTTCTAACCGGGATGCCGAGTCTGATCGGATTGTCTTGGGAGAAGGAATATCCTTCATTAACCGTGAGAGCTTGTGATGGGCTAAGTTGGGACACACCTTCAAGGATGTGAACTTTCGAAACCGTGCCCGCGGTTATGGTCAGATGGGAACTTGTTAATGTCCGGTTGTGGAGAACTTGAAACTTAACTTATTTAAAATGCATCAACCACGTGTGTACCCGTGATGGTCTATTTCCGGTGGAGTCTGGGAAGTGAACACGGTGTTGGAGTTATGCTTGAACGTAGGTTGTTCTAGGATCACTTCTTGATCATAGATTCTCGATCGTGCTTTTCCTTCTCTTCTCGCTCTTATTTGTGTATGTTAGCCACCATATATGCTAGTGCTTGTTGCAGCTCCACCGCACTTGCCTTTTACCCTTCCTATAAGCTTAAATAGGCTTGATCACGAGGGGTGAGATTGCTGAGTCCCCATGACTCACAGATACTTCCAAAACAAGCTTGCAGGTGCCGTTGAACCGTGCAGGTGACGCAACCGAGCTCAAGGAGGAGCTCGATGAAGATCTTGTTCATCGTATTGTTTCATTTCCAGTTGATCAGTAGTGGAGCCCAGTTGGGACGATCGGGGATCTATAGCATTTGGGGTAGTCTTTTTTTATTTTGGTTCTGTAGTCGGACCTTGATTGTATCTGGATGATGTAATGCTTTATTCATGTCTTGTGTGAAGTGGCGATTGTAAGCCAACTATGTATCTCTTTCCCTTATGTATTACATGGGTTGTGTGAAGATTACCTCACTTGCGACATTTCTTATAATGCAGTTATGCCTCTAAGTCATGCTTCGACACGTGGGAGATATAGCCGCATCATGGGCGTTACAAGTTGGTAATCAGAGCCTTCCCCGACCTTAGGAGCCCCCTCCTTGATTGAATCGTTGGCATTGTTGAGTCTAGAAAAATGTTTTGAGTCATTTAGGATTATATATATGGGAGAGTAGGACTTCTTTTTACTCCTCAGTCCCTTCGTCGCTCTGGTGAGGCATCTTGACATAGAGTATTGACTCTTCTCTTCTCAAATTTCACTAAAAGTTTTTTATGATCACACGGGTATCTTGGAATCATTCCGATGGTTTTGTGACGAGAACATTGTTCTTGGTGCCTCCCGACATTTAGGGCTTGTGGCAGTGTCCCGGGGAGTTGAGCTCTGAGGTGTTGTCGTCACAATTTTATCGTTGCAGTTCTGGAATACCTGAGTTCGCCGACATCAAAAATCTCTTTTATGAAGTTGTTGGTGAGATAACCTCGATGCCATCCAGTACTGGGGAGGGAGTTCAGGAGTATTGCCATAACTCGTATAACGGATGCTTTTGAAAGGCTGAGGTAAATGATTTCCGAAGTTTTCTTGGTTATGTGTTGAAGGATGGATACAGCTGGATGTAGGATTTGTTAGTTTTGGGTGAGATATTATGCTTCCCCTGTATCCCCCACACTTGATTGCATAACCTGAAAGTTTTGGGAGTTTATAAGTGGGAATTCAAGTAGCTCTTAGGATATCTTTCCGACAGATGTATGATAATGAAATTGGGGATCGACGTCTAGTGGTCCGCCTATCCACGGTTGGTTTTACAGTGGTCTCGTTGTGTCTTAAAGAGTCCTTGGCTTTGCTGACTCGGGGACGCTTCGTATGTCATGTGCACTGCCTTCTACATGATTGTGCTGTACGATCGAGCCCGTGTAGGCCCCACCACGAAAACTTCGGACAAAATCTCTATCATATGTTTGTTCCGGCTTATTCTGCAAGCCAATCCTTCGTTTTTTTTGAGTTGGGGTATTCGAGTTGCTTCATAGTCAAATGTTGATTCCATACCTTTCCTAAGTGGTGTTCTCATATTTCTATGTGGAAACTAATCCTTCATGATAATCGAGATTGTCATGTCAATCCTTTTAACGGCGTGTTTCTCTTCAAGTGGATCCGTTCATTTCAACATTCGCAAGATCAACTCCAAGTCTTCTCAACGGTGTTTGTTTCATCCGTCTCCAAGTTGTCTTTGTTTTCCCGCCCTCCCACCCTTGTTTCTTCAAGGACTCAGATGTCTTAATCAAGTATCCTTTTTATTCTTGTGAAGACTCTTCATTCCTTTCCGTTAATGTTCGTATCCGGTGATTCTCATGAAGATCCTAACGGAGCCTCAAGTTCATCATTCTTTGTTCTTTTATCTTCCCCGGTGTTTTCAATGCAATCTTTCGGTGATGATCATATCCTCTCCTCGTTTAAAATGCTTTCTCATGCCAGTGCACCTCTTAATAATCCACTCTTGCTATTCTATTGTTCCGGAGTGCTGAAGAAATCTCAGAAGGCTCGTTTTGTCATTCAAGATCCGTTCAACTTATTTCGAGGTTGTTATCTCTTTCAAGACGTTAAATTCAACCGGTGCATTCTCTCTTTTAAATCATTCAACGGTGTTTCTTTTGAGTGGGCCCTAACCCACAGGTCTTCTCCCAGGATCTTACCTGACTCTTCTTATTTTCCCGGAGCTATCCTAAATTCTTTTCGAAGTTTGACGTAAGAATGATTCATCATCAGTCATATGCATTTCTCCAAGATCTTTCAAATTATTTTCTTCCTTGGTTCAACTTTTCCATTCTACGTTATTCCAGAGTGCATCAACAATTCATGGTGGTGTTTCTCGTCGTCATTCTCAACATTCGAAGACCGAAGAAGAGTTTTTCCTCCATATCTTATCCGCTCTCATAGCGATTCGTGGTTCTAGTTCGAGGCCATCCTCTCATAATTGTTTTCGATTGTCAGAATTCTTTTTACCTATCCGGAGCAATTCAAGAGTCTTCTCAGTTTTTTATCCGGAGTCCATCATCTCAGAGCTATTCATTCTCAGCTTTCAGCTCTCGTTCCCCAAATCTTACCGGTACATCATTCAAATATTCTCTATTAAGCTCGTGACCTATTCGTCCTCTTTAAATTCTCTCAAGTATCTTCGTTCATTTGCAAATTCTTCCAGGTGTTTCATTATCTTTTATTCGTTCATTTTCAATTTCTTTACGGTGGTTCGTTCAAGATCTCTCTTCCTTGGCTATCATATCAATTCTTTCGTTCTTTCAAATTATACCGGTGGTTCGTCGAAGACCTTTACTCAAGTTGGCGCTATATCTATCTTAATCCTTTCTTCAAGAATAAGTACTATGTCAAATCCATTGCTTCTCATCAATTTAATTGATGAAGCATAAGCATAATGTAATTCTTATTCTTGTTTCATCCTAATGATTAATTCCTTATTCCGGAGGTTCTTCAAATTCTCTAATTCAATTGTTTCATCTTTCTTTTCCAGAGTTCTGAGGTTTTCCGTTTTATCTCATCGCGAAGATCCATCTAATCATTACAAGGATTCACCTTGTGTTTTCTACTTCTTTTCCTTTCGTTTGATCATTCTTTTGTTATTGGAGTTCTTCATCAAGGTTCTACATGATAGTTCATCAAGGATTTATTTCCTTCTCGAAGTGTTCATCGAGATTCTTTTCAGAGGAGCTCAAGCATTCTTCATATTGCAATCCAGAGTGCAATTCCTTCTTCCGTATCATTGGAGGTGGTATTATGTCATTCTTGATACTTGAGTTTCATGTTGCATGATTCACATGTCGTTAAGGATGAGGTATTTTAAATCCATCAACCTCTTCGTTGGATTTATCTGGTGTCATGTTTCACATAAAGCCTTCCCTAAGGATTGTTGCTATTTATGGTGTTTATAAAGGATCCAAGTTCTTCATTTATCCTTCCGGTGAATAAGTTTCTCGTCTCCTTGTTCATATCAATCCAATCTTTTCCGTGAGTGGCAAGTTGGTCACCTCATAATGTTGATATGCCTTCTATAAGCCCACTTCAAGCTTAGTATTTTTGTTGTTGGTTTTCCAAAAATTCCGTGCGACCCTTCTCTTTAATATGCTTTTCAAGCTCATTGGAGGTAGAAGATGTTGTTTTTCTTCTCTGTTCTTTTGTTCCGACGATCCAACTTCTATTCTTTCATTCCGGAGGCTTTGTGATATTGCTTTCTTCAACCATCATCTCGTTTCATCAAAGATCATGTTCTTTCCTGTGCTTATCCATCTAACCAGAGTGTTGTGTCATCTCTTCTAGTTCTTTTCGCCTTATCAAGTCGGGCATTCCTTCTAAACCGGAGTGCCACCCGAATCTGTTCTTTTTTCCCCTTTCTTAACGAAGTGCTTTCAACTTCGTTCATCTCCATTGTATTCTTTTCTCGAAATGGCTTAACCTTTTCAAGGTTCTTTGGTCTCACTCGTTTGTCAAAGAAGCAACTTAGTTTTACCTCTTTTCTTTCTCTCTTCCGTTTTTCCCTCCGGTGCCAACCTAGATCTCGGGACGAGATCCTCTCGTACTGGTGGAGTGTTGTAACGCCACGAGACCGATGTGCCAGGTGTCATCCAGTTATTGGCTGTTGTTGCCTTGTCATTGCTTGCGTGTCATGCATTGCATATCATGTCATCATGTGCATTTCATTTGCATACATGTTCGTCTCATGCATTTGAGCTTTTTCCCCGTTGTCCGTTTTGCATTCCGGCGCTCCTATGTCACCCGGTGTCCCTTTCTACCTTTTTTCGTGTGCGGGTGTTAAACCTTTTCGAATTGGACCGAGACTTGTCATGCGGGCTTGGTTTACTACCGGTAGACTGCCTGTCAAGTTTCGTGCCATTTGGACTTTGTTTGATACTCCATCGGTTAACCGAGGGACCGAAAAGGCCTCGTGTGTATGGCAGCCCAACACCCCTCCAAAGTGGCCCAAAACCCACCTAAACATCCTCCATCATCTAGAACGTTCGATCACGATCGCATGGCCGCAAACCGCACCTCATTTGGAGCTTCCTAGCTCCCTCTTCCTACAAATATGTGGCCTCCCCCGTCAAAATTCATGGATGAAACCCTAGTCATCTTCCTCCTCCCACAGCCGGACATGTCCGTCCCGCTGCCGGACATGTCCACTGCCTCCAGCCACCTCACCCCGGCCAATCACAGGCTGCCACATCAGCTCCGCCGCCATCTCGCCCAATCGCGTGCAGCCACGCGTAGCCGCCTCTCTCTCCTCCATCGCGCGGCCCGCGAGACCCGGACCAGGCCCGCGCGAGCCCGCGCTGCCGCCACCGTCCGCCCGCTCAGCCCGCGCCTCAGCGCCCATCCCCGCCGCTGGAACCCTAGCACCGCCGTGCGCGCACCGGATCCCGTCACTGCGCCGGTGTGACACGCCGTCGTGTGCCTCCCGCCGGCGACCTCCGCCGCCTGCCACCGGACCCGTGCCGCCCCGTTCCCCGCCGACGTCCGCCTCAACGCCGTGCGCCGCCCCGCCACTCGTCGACGACCGGCCGGAGCGTGCCTCCCCGCCGCCACCGCGCCCGGATCTGGTGAGGTCCAGGCCGGATCTGCTCCTCGCCAACCTCCTTCGCAGAGAGCCGACCTCCTCCGGAGAGAGCCTCCCTCGCCGGAGTTGACCTCGGGAAGCGAGCCCCGTCGACCTAGATCCAGATCTGGAGGGTACATTTTCGCCTAAGTCCTTTTTCCCTGTAATATTTTTTAGCATATTCAACGCATCATAACTTCATCACCATAGCTCCGATTCTTGCGTGTAGCATATCAAAATGTTCGTCTCGACGAGTACATTATTTCATCTCATTACATCATTTTCTTTTGAGCTCATCTTGATGCCCGAAATTCTGTTGGAAGAGGGCTATGTGATGAGTATGTCAGATCTGTTTTAGCAACTGGCCTTTTGTCATTTTTGCCATGATTACTGTGTGCATGCTATGATCCTGAGCTCTACATGTGTTTTGTTATATGCCATGCCATCTTTACATGAGTGTATGCCATGTATTTTTGTGATATTTGTGGTGACTAGCACAAGCATGAAAAGTAGCGTAATCGTTGATGTTGATTTCAGGGAGTTAGAATTTCACGAAGTCCTTGTCCTGATATTGTTTTTATGCCATATGTTCATGTTGTTTCCTAGTGATCTGTGCCTCTTTTGAGGATGATCAGTAAGGATGTTTTGTTAATATTGTGGTTCTCTATCCATCCATGTCTTTGTTTGCATTTATGGAGCACCCTAGCTTGAGTGAATCGAGCTCTACTTTTGCTATAAAATGTTCGTGGCAGATTGTTAACATGTTTAGCGATTTTGCCAAGCTTGTTGTTGTTGATCCGTGCATGCTATGTTGTTGTTCTTGCCATGTATAGCTTCCATGCCATGTCTTCTTGATGGGTGTATGCTTAGTTTGTCATGCCATGCTTTGTAGTGAGTGCATCGAGCTCGTAAACATGCCTACTTGTTAATCTGTTTGCATGCTCCAGTTTTTCACAAAGTCTGAATATGTTTATGTTTTTGCTATGTTCACATGCTTGTAATTGTATTTTATGATCCCTTTTGGCTCAAGGTCACTGAGGGACTTTTGTTATATGCTTTGAGTCGTTTCATGCCATTCCTTGCTTTTCCATGGTATGTTCCTGTAGCATGTAGTTTTCATGCTCTAAAGATTGCTCCCTGATGATAAATTCCTGATGTGTTGATATTTCACGAAGTCTGTAACCTGTTATCATTTGCATTTTTGCCATGCTTATTTGAACCTGTTAATGAGTGAATTAGCCGTAGCTCAGTGTTCATCTTTTGTCAAGCATCATGAGTGGATCCCTGCCATGTATTTTGTTGTCATGTTTGAGTGCTGTAGCATATTTATCTTGATGCACTTAGATGGCTGCTTGCTGTTAATCGCAGACCGGTGCCATGTTTGTTTTGCTTGCCATTTCCAAACCGTGCATCCGATTCCGGTGATCTTTATATCGATTTCAACTGAAATAAACTCCCCTTTCCAGTGGCACTCTTGGATTTCCAAGTTGATCCCAGGCTCAATCTTTCCTTTCCAAATCATGCATATGCATCGCATACCGCATCCCGCATATCATGCCATGTTCATGTGTTGGTTGTTTACTATGTTGTGTGCTTCTTTTCGGTGTTGCTTCTTCGGGTTGGTTCCGATAATGTCGCATTTGTGAGGACCCGTTCGACTATGTCCGTTTGCCTTCTTCATGAACTCGTTCTTATTCCTTGTGGGATTTCAGGCAAGATGACCATACCCTCGAAATCACTTCTATCTTTGCTTGCTAGTTGCTCGCTCTTTTGCTATGCCTATGCTACGATACCTACCACTTTCTTTTCATGCCTCCCATATTGTTAAACCAAGCCTCTAACCCACCTTGTCCTAGCAAACAGTTGTTTGGCTATGTTATCGCTTTACTCAGCCCCTCTTATAGCGTTGTTAGTTGTAGGTGAAGATTGGAGCTTGTTCCATGTTTGGAACATGGAAAATAATGTTGGGATATCACAATATATCTTATTTAATTAATGCATCTATACACTTGGTAAAGGGTGGAAGGCCCGGCCTTATGCCTGGCGTTTTTTTCCACTCTTGCCGCCCTAGTTTCCGTCATATCGGTGTTATGTTCCCGGATTTTGCAGTCCTTACACGGTTGGGTTATAATGGGAACCCCTTGACAGTTCTCCTTGAATAAAACTCCTCCAGCAATGCCCAACATTGGTTTTACCATTAGCCACCTAGCCCTTTTCTTTCCCTTGGGTCGGCCGGCTCAAGGGTCATCTTTATTTTAACCCCCCCAGCTAGTGCTTCTCTAAGTGTTGGTCCAACTGAGCGATGTTCGGAGCTACCAGGGGCAACTCTGGGCTGGCCTACCCGACGTCTGGCTCATCTGAGTGTGCCCTAAGAACGAGATATGTGCAGCTCCTATCGGGATTTGTCCGCACATTCGGGCGGTGTTGCTGGACTTGTTTTACCATTGTCGAGGATGTCTTGTAACCGGGATGCCGAGTATGATCGGATTGTCTTGGGAGAAGGAATATCCTTCGTTGACCATGAGAGCTTGTGATGGGCTAAGTTGGGACACCCTGCAGGGATTTGAACTTTCGAAAGTCGTGCCCGCGGTTATGGGCAGATGGGAATTTGTTAATGTCCGGTTGTAGAGAACCTGAAACTTAACTTAATTAAAATGCATCAACCGCGTGTGTAGCCGCGATGGTCTCTTTCCGGCGGAGTCCGGGAAGTGAACACGGTGTTGGAGTTATGCTTGAACGTAGGTTGTTCTAGAATCACTTCTTGATCATAGATTATCGATCGTGCTTTGCCTTCTCTTCTCGCTCTCATTTGCGTATGTTAGCCACCATATATGCTATTGCTTGCTGTAGCTCCACCGCACTTACCTTTTACCCTTCATATAAGCATAAATAGTCTTGATCACGAGGGTGTGAGATTGTTGAGTCTCTGTGACTCACAAATACTTCCAAAACTAGCTTGCAGGTGCCGTTGAACCATGTAGGTGACGCAACCGAGCTCAAGGAGGAGCTCGATGAAGATCTTGTTCGTCGTGTTGTTCCGTTTCCAGTTGATCAGTAGTGGAGCCCAGTTGTGACGATCGGGGATCTGTAGCATTTGGGGTAGTCTTCTTTTATTTCGGTTCCGTAGTCGGACATTGATTGTATCTGGATGATGTAATGCTTTATTCATGTATTGTGTGAAGTGGCGATTGTAAGCCAACTATGTATCTCTTTACCTTATGTATTACATGGGTTGTGTGAAGATTACCTCACTTGCGACATTTCTTACAATGCGGTTATGCCTCTAAGTCGTGCTTCGACACATGGGAGATATAGCTGCATCGTGGGCGTTACAAGCACTTTTCCCATTGCAAGAAAGATCAATCTAGTAGGCCAAACTAAACCAATAATTCGAAGAGACTTCCAAAGGTATCAAAGCATGCATATAATGATTCAGAGAAGAACCAAATAATATTCATAGATAATCAAGTTCATAAACCCACAATTCATCGGATATCGGCAAACACACCGCAAAAGTGTATTACATCGAATAGATCTCCAAGAACATCGAGGAGAACTTTGGGCCTGTTCTGAACTCCTCCAACTCCAAACTTCTCTAATTCCTAGCCAGAAGCGAGCCCGAACGCCGTAGCTCCGTGAAGCTGAAATCCAAGAAGCTATCATGGGCTGTAGTTCATTTTTCTAAAGCGAGACATTCCCAGCTCCACGTTTTAGTGAATCTGGAGTTCGGGTTATTTACGGCCGTAATGCCACCGCCCAAAAAAACGTTTCGATCAGCTCCTCCTCCCTCGATCCTGCACGCACCCACTCGTCACATCTCCCCTCTCCCTCGTCCCTCCTCTCGAACCCTTGCCGCCGCCGTTACCGCCGCCACGCCCGGCTGCCCCCGTCCCCGGCCCGATCCTCGCCTCCAACTACAGATCCGGACATCCAAGGCTGTTTCCCGCCGGATCCCGTCGTCGCTGCCGCCCGTCGCGCCTGCTACAAAGAACTGCGACCCCATGGCTCGGAGCCCCGACGCCATTGACTCCGAGAGAACCTCAGAGTCAGGAGCAGCACCAAGACGACCACGCCCCATCTCTTCTTCCCCTTCCCTTCTCTTCTTCCCGAGCCAAGAGCCGCCATGAAGCCTGCCAAGCCGCCGCCTGTCTGCAGTTCCGCCCGAGATGGGCTCCTTCAGCCAGCCCAACGTGCCAACCAGCAGGCCTTCAGCCCCCAGCTGGGCTGCCAGCTCATCCAAGCGCTGGGAGAAGCTGCTGCAGCTCCAGAACGTTTTTTTGTTCGCCACCTAAAGCAAGAAGCGACCCAAGAAGCCGGTTATGGAAAGTTTTGGAGAAGCTAGATGGTTTCAGAACAGGCCCTTTGTATTGAAGATCAAAGAGAGAGAGAAGAAGTCATCTAGCTAATAACTATGGACCCGAAGGTCTATGGTAGACTACTCACGCTTCATCAGAGAGGCTATGGTGTTGGTGTAGAAGCCCTCCGTGATCGATTCCCCCTCTGTCAGATCGCCGGAAAAGGCCCCAAGATGGGATCTCACGGGTACAGAAGGTTGCGGCGGTGGAAAAGTGGTGTCATGGCTCTCCCTGATGTTCTTAGGGTATAAGAGTATATATAGGTGAAAGAAGTACATCGGTGGAGCTCGCTGGGGTCCACGAGGGTGGGGGCGCGCTTACCCCCCTAGGCGCGCCCTCCTGCCTAGTGGCCGCCTCACGGAGTTCCATACTTCCACTCCAAGTCTCCTGGTTTTCTTTCGGTCCAAGAAAGATCATCGTGAAGGTTTTATTCCGTTAGGTATTCCCTTTCTGCGAAACATTGAAACAGGAAAAAAACAGAAACTAGCACTGGGCCTCCGGTTAATAGGTTAGTCCCAAAATAATATAAAATAGCATATTAAAGCCCATTAAACATCCAAAATAGATAATATAATAGCATGGAACAATAAAAAATTATAGATACGTTGGAGACATATCATTAAGCTATCTAAATCATTTGTGTTCACATATGGTACACAATTATGAATAAGGGACCGTATCTGATGACACTTTGCGCGCCAGTTTTTTCGCTGAAGCGATTCCAAATTTTCGGCTTCCATGGAAATATCTACCTCCCTGCCCCCTTCCCCTTACCAAATTCCACATTTCCCCTGTATCCGCCTTCCTTTCCAAGTTGAAACCTTCACTCCTTGCTTGTAGTGCCGCCTCCTCATTGGCGACCCTCCTTCATGCTGCTCAGCCTCGCCTCTCCACGCAGGTAATCCACACCCGACCCCCATCCTCCTCCTCCTTCCACATCCCACATGCCCCGACCGCCGGCGCGAGTGCAACACCTTCCACCCAAATCACTGACCCCTCCACTAAATAAGCGCCGCCCTAAGCCATGGTGCAGGCAGTATAGCCAGGATCTCAAGGAGCATTTGGCAACGGAGAAGAAAATCGCGACCACACGCGCGGATGAGGTAGCGATGGCTGCCATTTGTGTCGACCCCTAGATCTTAGAGGAGCACCTCGCCATCGAGGCCACTGTCGATGCCTCACACGCCGACGCCGCGACGCGGTTGTCTGCTTTAAACCACAATTCGTGGCGTTTTCTCGAGACCACCATTGGTGCCTTCGACGAAGACTACGAGGTGTTTTCTTAGCGTGCACGTGCTTACCTCATCTCGAGAGCCAGCAGGTTGGTGCCCGGAGCGGCTCAGGCAACTCACCACTAATATGAGTGCACCCACAAAGTGGAGGCCTCGCCCTCTTCCATGTGCAAGGAGCCAATCGTCATCGATATCTCCAACAATGAGGAGTAGCTTGTCTTATTAGCTCACTATATGGACCCTTGTTCAGTTTGCTAGCTACTGCCTTTCCTTAACAAATTCTAGTGATTGGTGCTGTCTACTTTTACCATGCAATATTCTTCTGTAGAGTATATGTTCTATATGTCATGCAATGTGGTGTTCATTTAACTGTTTGGCTCAATTCTGCAAATGTGATGTTCAATTCTTTAGGGTGCAATTTTCCAAGTTGTCTAGCTCGATTGGTTTGGTTAACTGTCCGATCTTCTGTTAGGAGTATGTTATATTGTGCAATGTGGTGCTCGGTTAACATTTGGATCATTTGTTGTGGTGTTTAGTTAACTGTTTGGTTCAATTCTGCAATGCGATGTTCAATTGTTGTGGGTGCATTCTGTTATTGTATACCATGTGAGAAATAAATCAAATTTGGTTGTACTAAATACATGAGAAACAAATACAATTGCTATATTTCCAAGTTGTTAAGCATGCTTGGTTTGGTTAACTATCTGATCTTTTGGTAGGAGTATGTTATATTGTGCAATGTGGTGCTCAGTTAACGTTTGATTCCTTTGTTGTGGTGTTTAGTTAACTATTTGGTTCAATTCTGCAATGTGGTGTTCAATTGTTGTGGCTATGTACATTTTGTTATTATATACCATGTGAGAAATAAATTGAATTTGGCTGTAATAAATACATGAGAAACAAATACAATTGCTATATTTCCAGGTTGTTAAGCATGCCTGGTTTGGTTAACTGTCTGATCTTCTATTATGAGTATGTTATATTGTGCAATGTGGAGCTCAGTTAATGTTCCAGTCAGTTGTTGTGGTGTTTAGTTAACTACACATGCATGGTCTATTGTCTAATAACACATTATTGTGCAATTGCAGGAACCATTCTAATATTTATGTTTTTAACAATTTGGTCTTGCACATGTAGGTCCTGCTGTCAGAGATTTTGACCCACTGTTCGACCCTTTTTGCATATGGGGAAATGAGTTGTCCATGAATATCAATCAAGTCAAGAAACTCAGAATAGATTGTTAGGATAATGAAATTAGCGACAAAACACAACAAGATCTTTGTCTGCACAATGAAGAAGGCATCAGTTCACTACAAGATGGTACTAACTATTATACCTTGCCTTTTTTATTCCTTTGCCCCATTTCCAATATAGAGAAGATATTTATGCACATCCTTGTTTTCAGGCCTTTCAAAAGTAGTACACTAATGATTACCTCTCAAACCACCTCTATGGTCAGGAGGCGAGGCAGGTTTTCATACAACACCCACGGTTCAATATTAAAGTGCTTTTGAAGAGGACGAAGGACAGACGGTCAATCATCCACAGGAACTGGCCTAAAGTTGGAGGACCTTCAACATGAATGAAGGATCAATATTCGCCTTCCGCTTCAGTAGTTTTCCAGATGAGATGCATCTCTCTATCTACTATCTATGATGCTAATTCGAAAGGTTCTACATGTTGCATGTTAAACTTGGTGCTGGTGCAGTTGTGTAATGGGGTAGCTGAGTGTTGAAGCTATATCATCTTGTACTCTAATGTATTTCAATTATGAAATTCTTATTCCTTAATATGGAAATGAAATATATGATGTGCTTAATATGAATGTCAATTAGATTAATAAATGGATTATTAATAATAGGGCAATTAGCCTACTAATTGGGTTTTACTATTGCAAACGGTTATTGAAAAAATACCGTGGGCGATGACCTGAGGCAATGCACACAGTTTCTAGGAATAAACCATGTTGGATCAATGAACAATCACACACAACTTTCTCTTGAAAACTATTTGCGTTAGGCCACCTTGCACAAACGTTTACCACATGGAAACTATGTGTGATGGATAGCTTTGTGTGTGATGCATTCAATAACGCAAAAGATAAAATTGTTAATATCGTGTGCAATGGCAACGCTATCACAAATGATTTAACGGGAAACATTGTGTGTGATATACTTGTGAATGGAAACATTTTCCTTGGAGCGTATGTGTGGCATGTACAAATGAACAGAAACATTTAGCGGTGACTACCTATGTGGGATGAACTTGCGGCAGGAAACAATTTCGGCTGTATAATTGTATTTTTTTTCAGCTCTACTTTACGTATTTTTGTATTTGAGAGCCCTCCGATCGCACACGACTTCATTTTACCGAGCGTGTGTGCCAGGAGGGCATATCCCCGACGGTTTCTGGGTCACTCACTAGGCGACGGTTCCAAATGTCATCGTGGAAAGGGGTTAAAAATCGTTTGTATAGCACTGACGCGTACCCGTGTATCTCAAAGTCAAGTCCATATTTAGTGCTAAAATCACGAAAAGCATAGGTATCCATAAAGGATTTTACACAATCAAACTTAAGGTTTCTACCTGACTCCTTACCTTCATCGAGATCCCAATCTTCAGAGTTGTGTTTAATTCCTTCCAGTAAATCCAATTTTAATTCAATATCCTTCTTCATATAGGAACCAGTACAAGAATTATCGAGTATGGATCGATCCTTATGAGAAAGTCGATCATAAAAAATTTGAATAATAATTTCTCTTGAGAGATCATGATTGGGGCATGGATATAACATTGACTTAAGCCTCCCCCAATATTGAGTGATACTTTTTCCTTCATGAGGCAAAAAACTATATATGCAATTCTGATCACGATGAACCAGATGCATAGGATAAAACTTCTAATGAAATTCCAATTTCAATCGGTTGTAGTTCCATGACCCAATAGCCTATACTTTGTCAATGCCTTGACGTTCAAATATAAAGGGAAGACCTTCTTCTTGAACACATCCTCCTCCATACCTGCAAGCTTAAATAATCCACAAACTTCATCCACATAGATTAGGTCCATATAGGGATGTAATGTTCCATCTCCTGCATAAGGATTAGCTAGCAGTTTCTCTATGATACCCGAAGGAATTTCGTAATAAATATTTTCAGTAGTTCCAGTAGGTTGAGGAGTAACTAATTGTGGTTCTGGTTGAGGTGAAGATACCCCAAAAAAATCCCTCAATGGATTATTTTCCATAGTAAGAAGTGACAGTAAATTTCAGTACAATATATAAATGTTTCCCTACCAAATTCCACTTGCCAAAGGCGCTTCACTCCCCAGCAATGGCACCAGAAAAGAGTCTTCATGACCCACAAGTATAGGGCATCTATCGTAGTCCTTTCAATAAGTAAGATTGTCAAACCCAACGAGGAGCAGAAGGAAATGACAAGCGGTTTTCAGCAAGGTATTCTCTGCAAGCACTGAAATTATCGGTAACAGATAGATTTGTGATAAGATAATTCATAATCGGTAGCGAGTAAATAAAGTAACTAAGGTGCAGCAAGGTGGACCAATCCTTTTTGTAGAAAAGGAGAAGCCTGGACATACTCTTATATAAAGGAAAGCGCTCCCGAGGACACGTCGGAATTACTGTCAAGTTAATTTTCATCATGCTCATAGGATTCGCGTTTGTTACTTTGATAATTTGATATGTGCGTGGACCGGTGCTTGGGTGCTGCCCTTCCTTGGACAAGCCTCCCACTTATGATTAACCCCTCTCGCAAGCATCTGCAACTATGATAGAAGTATTAAGGCAAACCTAACCATAGCATGAAACATATGGATCCAAATCAGCCCCTTACGAAGCAATGCATAAACTAGGGTTTAAGCTTCTGTCACTCTAGCAACCCATCATCTACTTATTACCTCCCAATGCCTTCCCCTAGGCCCAAATAATGGTGAAGTGTCATGTAGTCGACGTTCACATAACACCACTAGAGGAGAGATGACATACATCTCATCAAAATATCGAACGAATACCAAATTCACATGATTACTTATAACAAGACTTCTCCCATGTCCTCAGGAACAAACATAACTACTCACAAAGCATATTCATAATCATAATCAGAGTGTTAATTATCATTAAGGATCTGAAAATATAATGTTCCACTGGATAAACCAAGTAGCATCAATTACAAGGAGTAATCAACACTACTAGCAACCCACAGGTACCAATCTGAGGTTTTGGGACCAAGATCGAATACATGAGATGAACTAGGGTTTGAGAGGAGATGTTGATGGAGATTGACCACCTCTCAATGAGAGGATCGATGGTGATGACGATGGCGACGATTTCCCCTCCCGGAGGGATGTCTCCCCGGCAGAACAGCTCCGCCGGAGCCCTAGATTGGTTTTGCCCAGGTTCCACCTCGAGACGGCGGTGCTTCGTCCCGAAAGCTTCTTCTTGATTTTTTCTAGGGTGAAAGACACCATATAGCCAAACATGGGCACCGGAGGCCTGCTAGGGGGGCCACAAGGTCGGGGGTGCACCCTCCACCATTGTGGCTGGCTGGTGGCCCCCCTCTGGTACTTTCTTCACCCAATATTTTTTATTTATTCCACAAACATGCTCCGTGAAGTTTCAGGACTTTTGGAGTTATGCAGAATAGGTATCTAATATTTTCTCCTTTTCCAGCCAAGAATTCCAACTGCCGGCATTCTCCGTCTTCATGCAAACCTTGTGAAATGAGAGAGAATAGGCATAAGTATTGTGATATAATGTGTAATAACAACCCATAATGCATTAAATATGAATATAAAAAGAATGATGCAATATGGACGTATCAATGCCGATCAACAGAATGGGTTAGCTAAGCGAAAACATCGACAAATTATCGATGTTGGGTTTTCCCTTATAGCCGGCGCCTCCATGCCCCTCAAATTCAGGGACGAGGCTTATCTCACCGCCGTCCATATTATCAATATGCTACCTAGTCGTGTGATTAACAATGACTACATGCCTCTTCGCGTATTTGGATGCGCGTGTTGGCCTTATCTCCGCCCCAATAATGATCGTAAACTCATGTTTAGATCCAAACAGTGTGTTCATAGCACTCAACAAAAAGGTTTCAAGTTCCTTGATATCCACATGGGTCGTGTCTATATCTCTTGAGATGTCATGTTTGATGAAACAAAATTTCCCTTCACCAATCTTCATCCAAATGACGGAGCTCTCCTACGTCAAGAAAGACTTCTCCTACCACCTAGTCTCACCGTGTTGATCAAGGGGGAAATGATTGTGATGATCAACTAGTGAATAATCCTCATAACCGTGCTCTTGAGTATTGTACGGATTTAGATCCAAACACTCAAGAAAACGGTGAAGAAAACACTCCAAACGATGGTGAAAATCGTCCAAACGAGCAATTAATATTTGCTGTGTCGCTCGACAGGAGACAGATCCGGCTCGAGATCGATGCCCCAGCGACGCGCCATCGAATCCTCCACGGGATCCGTGCTGCAGTAGGGCGTCAGCGCGTCAGATCCTACATCACCTGCGAGGCGCGGCAGCAGCCAGCTAACGGCCGCCATGCGGGCCTCTCCAACTGAGCCAGCCGCGGCCTCCACTCTGCGTCGACCACCCGACGACGTGTGCCAGCCGATGTCTTGCTAGCCAGCGGGCGGACCCCTCCACTACGTGCTCCGCCAGACAGGTAGTCGTCCAACTACGGAATTTGGTGATGGCGCGGGATCTGGTGTTGATCCGGCCAGGCCTGCCATAGGCGCGCAATCCGGCACGGATTTGCTTGGGCCGACGCAATCATCGCGCCATGATGCGCCTGCTGCGGATCACACGCGCAGCTCAGGATCTTCTGCTCCAAAAATACGTGCACACCAAAACCAGGCGCCACAGAAAATCCCATCGCCGCGGGCAACATGTCGGGAGCGCCAGACCTGTCCGCCTCGGGTTCGCCACATCCAGAGGTTGGATCTTCTATGGAGGGCAATAGTGTGGTTTCCCCTTCTCCTCCGGGTACAAGGCTACAAAAAGGGGTAATTCAGCCTATTAATTATAAGCATATAACCAAATTTGGTCTAGCTTGCTCTACAGGTGAACCAAACACCCTTGAGGAAGCACTTGGTGATACACGGTGGAAAAGGCGATGAAAGAAGAGTACATGGCACTTCAGAAAAACAAAACATGGAATTTAGTTCCCCCACGACAAGGTAAAAATTTAATTGATTGCAAGTGGGTTTGCAAGATAAAGAGAAAGTCAGATGGAACTATAGATTGCTACAAGGCTAGACTGGTTGCCAAATGCTTCACACAGCGGTATGGTATTGACTATGAGCACACGTTTAGTCATGTTGTTAAAGCTGCCACTATCCGTCTTGTGCTGTCTATTGCTTTTTCCAGGGGATGGATCCTTAGACAACTAGATGTACAGAATGTGTTCCTTCATGGCGTTCTGGAAGAGGAAGTATACACGAAACAACCTCCTGGGTTTGAAAACAAGAGTAAGCTTTCCATGTGTGTGATCTTGATAAAGCCCTATATGGACTGAAGCAGGCTCCCAGAGCATGGTACTAACGTCTAAGTCAGAAATTGCAAGAACTTGGTTTTACTCCTTCTAAGTCTGATACATCTTTGTTTATCTACAATAAGTCAAATACATCTATATTTGTGTTGATTTATGTAGGTGATATCATTGTCACAAGTTCATCTGATGAAGAAATGGCAGGGCTGTTAAAATACCTAAGTGCTGAATTTGCTCTCAAGGATTTGGGGCATTTCTTTCTAGGAATTGAGGTAAAGAAACATGAAGATGGCCTCCACCTATCTCATGAAAGATATGCTACTGGTTAGATAAGAAGAGTTGGTTTACAAGGATGCAAACCCTCGTTGACCCCTCTATCAAGCACAGAAAAATTATGACTTGAAGAGGGAGTTCCCTTGAATCAAGAGGCTAGTACTAGATACAGAAGTCTAGTAGGGGCTATTCAGTACTTAACCTTAACTAGACCTGATATATCTTTCGCTGTCAACAAAGTATGACAGTTTCTTCATGGACCCACCACAGTTCATTGGACTGCTGCCAAACGTATTGTGATATATGTGAAACATACTATGAATATTGGTCTCACTTTTAGAAAGTCATCATCTAATCTTGGTAGTGCATTTTATGATTCTGATTGGGCAAGATGTGTGGATGATAGACGATCCACTGGTGGATTTGTAGTATTCTTTGGACCAAATTTGATATCATGGTGTGCTAACAAACATGCTACTATATCCAGGTCAAGCTCTAAAGAAGAGTATAAAGCATTGGCAAATGCTACAGCAGAAATTATCTGGGTTCAGTCCATGTTAAGAGAACTTGGTGTGAAGCATACCAGGATTCCATGTTTACGGTGTGACAACTTAGGTGCCACTTATCTATCCGCTAATCTAGTGTTTCATGCAAGGACAAAACACATTGAGATAGATTTTCACTTTGTTAGAGAAAGAGTTGCCAACAGACAATTGGAAATTCAGTTTGTACGTTCACGAGACCATGTTGCAGATGGCCTTACAAAAGCATTGCCCAGAAGAAGCTTTGAAGAGTTCTAGCATAATCTCAACTTAACGAAGTTGTTATTAAGGGAGTGTGTTAAACAATGTATCCACCACGACATGATTGGGCTGTCACGTATGGAGTTCGACCAGGAGTCCACCTTCCACCAAAGCTATAGACTAGGGTTGTTGTGATCTTCTCCTATCTATTGTAACCATCTCTATCTCTCTAGTCTATCTCTTGGACCTCAAGTTAGGATCCTAACGATGTACCCAATCTTTGTACGTTGTGCGGAGTTGCGCCCCAACTCTGTATAAGACGGAGCCGTCGCCCTAGGCAAGATACAGCGTTCCCTCATAGTTCTAGCTTTTTTTCAATCGAATGTATATAGACGTGTTTTATTATATTTGTTCACTCATTTTAGTCCGTATATCACTAGTACACGTCGGTCCTAAACAAACGGTTTTTAGCCCCTTTCCACGAAGGCATTCGGAACCTTCGCCAAGTGAGTGTGGGAGATAGGGGGGTCCTTCCCACACGACCCAGAAACCGTTGGGGATATGCCCTCCTGGCACACCCTCCCGGAAAAATGAGATCGTGTGCGACCGGCGTGCACTCAAATACAGAAGTACGTACAGTAGTGCTCAAAAAATACAATTATACTAGCGAAATCATTTCCGGTCGTAAGTATATCCCATACAGCCAGTCCCCGCTAAATGTTTCCGTTCGTATGTACATCCCACATAGTCACAACAAGGAAAACGTTTGCGCAAGGTGGTATAACGCAAATAGTTTTGAAAAGAATGTCGTGTGTGATTGTTCATTGATCCAACATATATTATTCCTAGAAACTGTGTGTGTTGCCTGAGGTCATCGCCCATGGTGGTTTCTCATTAACCGTTTGCAATAGGAAAACCCAATTAGCAAGCTAATTAGCCAATTAGCAGGCTAATTGCCCTATTATTAATAATACATTTACTAATCTAATTGACATTCATATTATGCACATAATATATTCCATTTCCATATTAAGGAAGAAGGATTTAATAATTGAAATACATCGGAGTACAACATGATATAGCTTCAGCACTCAGCTACCCCATTACACAACTGCACCAGCAACAAGTTTCACATGCAGCATCTAGAACCTCTCGAAATTAGCATCATAAATGGTACATAGAGAGATGCATCTCATCTGGAACACTGATGAAGCGGAAGGCGAATATTGAGCCTTCATTCATGTTGAAGGTCTTTGCAACTTTAGGTCAGTGCATGTGGATGATTAATCGTCCATCCTTCGACCTCTTCAGGAACACTTCAATATTGAACCGTGGGTGTTGTATGAAAACTTTCCTCGCCTCCTGACCACAGAGGTGGTTTGAGAGGTAATCATCAGTGAAGCCTGAAAACAAGGATGTGCATAAATATCTTCTCTATATCGGAAATCGGGCAAAGGAATACAAAAAGGCAAGGTATAATAGTTAGTACCATCTTGTAAACCATAGTGCTTCCCATTGTTTCCCTCCAACACATATAAGGTAGTTAGTAATCAGGTTAAGTAAGGGTTCGCATGCTATCAGTAAAATATGTTGATGATAAATAAGAACATTGAAAACCCATTTATCCAAACCAAGCATGATTAAGAACTAGGAAATATAGCAATTGTATATGTTTCTCATGTATTAAGTGCAGCCCAATTCAATTTATTCCTCACATGGTATACAATAACAGAATGCAGCCACAACAATTGAACATCGCATTGCAGAATTGAACCAAGCAGCTAACAAAACACCACAACAAATGAACCAAATGTTAACTGAGCACCACATTGGACAATATAACATACTCCTAATAGAAGGTTAGACAATTAACCAAACCAAGCATGCTTAACAACTTGGAAATATAGCAAGTGTATTTGTTTCTCATGTATTTAGTACAACCAAATTCGATTTATTTCACACATGGTATACAATAAGAGAATGCAGCCACAACAATTGAACATCGCATTGCATAATTGAACCAAGCAGTCAACTAAACACCACAACAAATGAACCAAACGTTAACTGAGCACCACATTGCACAATATAACATCTATACCTATACTAATTACAGATTCCCAAGTAATTACAACGTTAATCAGAAATTAGGAGCCATTTATCTCGCGGGACCGAGTTATAATGATGTAGAAACCCACGTAATTTTAAGGTTCCACGGCAATGATCAGAAAAAATTAGCCCTACTGTCAAATCTACGGTTTAGATCAAACAAGAAAACATAGTAGAGTCCTAATAGCATACAATCCAAGTCCACCCCAAGTTAAAAAATTGTAGACGTACAATCCAGATCTAAGAGGCAAACTGTGAATGTTAAAAAAACAAGCAAGCAAACTGTGGTTGAGTCCTAATAGCATACGTTGCATATCCACTCCAAGGTGAAGAAGTTGTATACGTACAATATCTAACCCTGGCGTCTTGACGCATCGTCTCCCCCTCCTCCAAGCCTTCTACTTCCACCTCTTGCCCCTCCTCCTCCCATCTACCACAAGCCCAGGGCACTCTCCTCGTGCTACAGCGGTCACAGAACAATGTGATGACGAAGCAACCTCACTTCTTCTGATTGATCCACCTGCAGTAGGAGGTTAGCCTCCTACTAGCCAATTCACGCTTGATTGATCCTTGCGTGTAGCTGCCTCCAAAGCACGTGCACGTACACAGCGGCCTGACGACGAACCAATGAAGCAACCTATCTTTCTCTGATTGATCCACCTGCAGTAGGGCGTTAGCCTCCTGCTAGCCAATTCACGCTTGATCGATCCATGTATGTAGTTGCTGCCAAAACACGCACACATACACTAGTAGAAAAAGGGGCTTTTGTCCCGGTTGGTAAGGCCCTTTAGTCCCGGTTTTCGAACCAGGACTAAAGGGTCGGTACTAATGCCTCTCCCCTTTAGTCCCGGCTCAATCCAGAACCGGGACTAAAGGGCACGGCCACGTGGAGCTCCACCTTTAGTCCCGGTTGAAATTTTATGATTTTTTTTGAAAAAAAATTTTGAATTTTTTTTAATTTTTTTTTAATTTTCAAATTTCTGAATTATTTTAACCTCTAGTGTGTAATCACCACCCCTCATCACAGTTCAATTTATCCTCTAATCACCCCTCATCATTCCAAAGCATCTAACTTCCCGAATGGTCACCCATCCTCCCACTCCCCCAGCCTGAGCATGCTTAACTTCCGGGTTCTATTCTCTCTCGTTTCCAAGTCTGCACTTGTTGTTTTCCTGACAATAGTAAGATGTCAATCCTATTAACCTACATGAATTTTGCTTGAGCATGAAGTGACACATTTCACTTTTTGAGTTTGAAACTATTGTTTTAAAAAACAATAATTATTTAGTAACACTAATATTTCTTGAATAATTAGTTTGAGCATTGTTTGACCACAGTTTGACCAGATTTGACCAAAATTCAAAATAACTGAAATAATTATTTAGTAACACTAATATTCTAGAATAATTGGTTTAACCATTGTTTGACGACAGTTTGACCACTGTTTGACCAGATTTGACTAGTAATTTCTTCGATTTTTTCCACTCTAGATCTTAAAAGCCCCGTAACTTTTTTTCTGTTAGGTTTTGTAAATGTTTAACGGGGTTCCCCCGGTTAAATTCGGATGTAACTTTTCGAGTAGCTGATTTTTCATATAAAAAACTTTTTAATCCGAGTACGTATGCAAAAGTTATGCCCATTTCACAAATTCCAGAGAGATTTTGCAAATAAAGTCGAAATTCATATTTGTAAATTTTCCCTACAAGTAGACAGCATATCACTTGGGAAACTTATTTTTTTATTTTTTTTGACATTTCCATCATTTTCTTTTGTTTTTTCTAAAACTGAAAAGGCGGTCCACCAGGGGGGTGGAGTTTGAAAATGGGACCTTTAGTATCGGTTCGTGCCATGAACCGGTACTAATGCCTCAAAACCCATTAGTACCGGTTGGTGGCACCAACCGGTACTAAAGGTCTAACCTTTAGTCCCGGTTGGTGCCACCAACCGGGATTAATGGGCATCGCACCCTTTAGTCCCGGTTCGTGGCACGAACCGGGACTAAAGGGCCCAGGTGAACCGGGACTAATGCCTTAGCCGCACGAATCAGGATAAATGCTCACATTAGTCCCGGTTCTTGACTGAACCGGGACTAATGGGCTGACCCGGCCTGGACCAAAGCCCTGTTTTCTACTAGTGATACACAGCGGCCAGCCAGCAAGAAAATAAAATCATGGCCAGGCACATGAGAAATCACTCGATGGCCATGGTACGCACCTTAAGTTTTCTGTATTGCTTTATTGGTAGATTACATAGCCTAGGTAAAGTATCTTTAATGCCTCAGCTAGCTAAGTATATCACATTACATGTACGCACAGGAACCAAAAGCACATGATGATGACATGCCTACATGGATTGTAATTATTATTGCTAATGATGTGCCTCCATGCATCCTCCAGGTAATCCCGGGCTAGTGATTGCAATCCCATAACACGTGCATCTACAGTAGCCAGCCGGCAGGAAAATGAACACACACACACACAGGTGAACAAGAAATCGCTAGATGGCCATGGGTACGTAGTTTGCGTTTTGTCTATTAATTCACTGGTACATTACATATCCTAGGTAAAGAATCTTAATGCCTCAACTAGCTTACTATATAAGCTGTGATCGGATTACATGTACGTACAGGAACCGAAGCACATGATGATGTCATTGCCGATATGGATAGTGATTATTATTGCTAACAATGTTCCTCCCTGTGTCCTCCAGGTCATCCCTGAGTGACTAATTCCAAGGATATTCAACAATGTTGGAATTTAGTTTAGGATTAGTATTACAAACTAATTTTGTATAGGTATTACAAAATAGTTTACTTGGCATATTCAACAAGGTTGGAATTTAGATCTCGATCTCTTGAATGTGAGTGAATTGGTCGCTATTTGCTAGAAAAGGTTGCAGACAGGTCAATGGTGGATCGCAAGGTTAAAGTAGGTGTGCAACATCATCAACGGATTTATAGATAATTATTTGAAGCACGTTGACATAAATTGGATCTTCGCATGCAAAAACTCCGAGGGGTTGTTTTTCAGTCTACCTATTGGGAGGTGTCTGTTCTGGGAGATATTTCTCCTTCCTACCTGATAAAGTATGTGTCCAAGCTGGTAACTCAACACTTTAGTTTTTAGGTTCTTTAGACATTAATACGATCTTTAGTCAAGTCAAGATGTAAGCTTAGAACAAATAACAAAGTATTTCTAATATAGATTACTGATACGTCTCCGTCATATCTATAACTTTTTATTGTTCCATGCCAATATTATTCAACTTTCATATACTTTTGGCAAGTTTTTATACTATTTTTGGGACTAACATATTGATCCAGTGCCTAGTGCCAGTTCCTGTTTGTTGCATGTTTTTTGTTTCGCATAATATCCATATCAAACAGAGTCCAAACGGGATAAAAACTAGCGGAGATTTTTTTGGAATATATATGATTTTTGGGAAGAAAAATCCACGCGAGACGGTGCCCGAGGTGGCCACGAGGCAAGGGGCGCGCCCCTGACACTCGTGGGCCACCCGTAAGGCGGTTGGTGCCATTCTTTCACCGAAAGAAAGCTAATATCTGGATAGAGATCGTGTCAAAATTTCAGCCCAATCAGAGTTACGGATCTCCTGGAATATAAGAAACGGTGGAAGGGAAGAATATGAGAACGCAGAAACAGAGAGAGACACAGAGACAGATAGAATATTGGAGGGGCTCTCGCCCCTCCCATGCCATGGAGGCCAAGGACTAGAGGGGAAATTTGGATGCAACTTTTTGAGTGGATGATTTTTCATATAAAAAACTTTTTAATCAGAGTTCGTATGCAAAAGTTATGCCCATTTTACAAATTCCAGAGAGATTTTGCAAATAAAGTCGAAATTCATATTTGTAAATTTTCCCAACAAGTAGACCACATATCACATGGGAAACTTATTTTATTTTATTTTTTTGACATTTCCATCATTTTCTTTTGTTTTTTTCTAAAACTAAAAAGGCAGTCCACAGGGGGGGAGTTTGAAAATGGGACCTTTAGTACCGGTTCGTGCCATGAACCGGTACTAATGCCTCAAAACCCATTAGTACCGGTTGATGGCACCAACCGGTACTAATGGTCTAACCTTTAGTCCCGGTTGGTGCCACCAACCAGGACTAATGGGCATCACACCCTTTAGTCCCGGTTCGTGGCACAAACCGGGACTAAAGGGCGCAGGTGAACCAGGACTAATGCCTTAGCCGCACGAACCGGGATAAATGCTCACATTAGTCCCGGTTCTTGACTGAACCGGGACTAATGGGCTGACCCGACCTGGACCAAAGCCCTGTTTTCTACTTGTGATACACAGCGGCCAGCCAGCAAGAAAATAAAATCATGGCCAGGCACATGAGAAATCACTCAATGGCCATGGTACGTACCTTAAGTTTTCTGTATTGCTTTATTGGTAGATTACATAGCCTAGGTAAAGTATCTTTAATGCCTCAGCTAGCTAAGTATATCAGATTACATGTACGTACAGGAACCAAAAGCACATGATGATGACATGCCTACATGGATTGTGATTATTCTTGCTAATGATGTGCCTCCATGCGTCCTCCAGGTAATCCCGGGTTAGTGATTGCAATCCCATAACACGTGCATCTACAGCAGCCAGCCGGCAGGAAAATGAACACACACGCAGGTGAACAAGAAATCGCTGGATGGCCATGGGTACGTAGTTTGCGTTTTGTCTATTAATTCACTGGTACATTACATATCCTAGGTAAAGAATCTTAATGCCTCAACTAGCTTACTATATAAGTTGTGATCGGATTACATGTACGCACAGGAACGAAGCACACGATGATGTCATTGCCGATATGGATAGTGATTATTATTGCTAACAATGTTCCTCCCTGTGTCCTCCAGGTCATCCCTGAGTGACTAATTCCAAGGATATTCAACAATGTTGGAATTTAGTTTAGGATTAGTATTACAAACTAATTTTGTATAGGTATTACAAAATAGTTTACTTGGCATATTCAACAAGGTTGGAATTTAGATCTCGATCTCTTGAATGTGAGTGAATTGGTCGCTATTTGCTAGAAAAGGTTGCAGATAGGTCAATGGTGGATCGCAAGGTTACAGCAGGTGTGCAACATCATCAACGGATTTATAGATAATTATTTCAAGCACGTTGACATAAATTGGATCTTCGCATGCAAAAACTCCGAGGGGTTGTTTTTCAGTCTACCTGTTGGGAGGTGCCTCTTCTGGGAGATATTTCTCCTTCCTACTTGATAAAGTATGTGTCCAAGCTGGTAACTCAACACTTTAGTTTTTAGGTTCTTTAGACATTAATACGATCTTTAGTCAAGTCGAGATGTAAGCTTAGAACAAATAACAAAGTGTTTCTAATATAGATTACTTATACGTCTCCGCCGTATCTATAATTTTTGATTTTTCCATGCCAATATTATTCAACTTTCATATACTTTTGGCAAGTTTGTATACTATTTTTGGGACTAACATATTGATCAATTGCCCAGTGCGAGTTCTTGTTTGTTGCATGTTTTTTGTTTCACAGAATATCCATATCAAACGGAGTCCAAACGGGATAAAAACTAGCGGAGATTTTTGTGGAATATATATATGATTTTTGGGAAGAAAAATCCACGCGAGACGGTGCCCGAGGTGGCCACGAGGCAGGGGGGCGCGCCTGCCCCCCTGGGCGCGCCCCTGACACTCGTGGGCCACCCGTAAGGCGGTTGGTGCCCTTCTTTCGCCGCAAGAAAGCTAATATTTGGATAGAGATCGTGTCAAAATTTTAGCCCAATCAGAGTTACAGATCTCCGGGAATATAAGAAACGGTGAAAGGGAAGAATATGAGAACGCAGAAACAGAGAGAGATAGAGAGACAGATCCAATATCGAAGGGGCTCTAACCTTTAGTCCCGGTTGGTGCCACCAACCGGGACTAATGGGCGTCGCACCCTTTAGTCCCGGTTCGTGGCATGAACCGGGACTAAAGGGCCCAGGTGAACCGGGACTAATGCCTTAGCCGCACGAACCGGGATAAATGCTCACATTAGTCCCGGTTCTTGACTGAACCGGGACTAATGGGCTGACCCGGCCTGGACCAAATCCCTATTGTCTACTAGTGATACACAGTGGCCAGCCAGCAAGAAAATAAAATCATGGCCAGGCACATGAGAAATCACTCGATGACCATGGTACGTACCTTAAGTTTTCTGTATTGCTTTATTGGTAGATTACATAGCCTAGGTAAAATATCTTTAATGCCTCAGCTAGCTAAGTATATCAGATTACATGTACGTACAGGAACCAAAAGCACATGATGATATCATGCCTACATGGATTGTGATTATTATTGCTAATGATCCGCCTCCATGCGTCCTCCAGGTAATCCCGGGTTAGTGATTGCAATCCCATAACACGTGCATCTACAGCAGCCAGCCGGCAGGAAAATGAACACACACGCAGGTGAACAAGAAATCGCTGGATGGCCATGGGTACGTAGTTTGCATTTTGTCTATTAATTCATTGGTACATTACATGTCCTAGGTAAAGAATCTTAATGCCTCAACTAGCTTACTATATAAGCTGTGATCGGATTACATGTACGCACAGGAACCGAAGCACACGATGATGTCATTGCCGATATGGATAGTGATTATTATTGCTAACAATGTTCCTCCCTGTGTCCTCCAGGTCATCCCTGAGTGGCTAATTCCAAGGATCTTCAACAATGTTGGAATTAGTTTAGGATTAGTATTACAAACTAATTTTGTATAGGTATTACAAAATATGTTACTTGGCATATTCAACAAGGTTGGAATTTAGATCTCGATCTCTTGAATGTGAGTGAATTGGTCGCTATTTGCTAGAAAAGGTTGCAGACAGGTCAATGGTGGATCGCAAGGTTACAGCAGGTGTGCAACATCATCAACGGATTTATAGATAATTATTTCAAGCATGTTGACATAAATTGGATCTTCGCATGCAAAAACTACGAGGGGTTGTTTTTCAGTCTACCTGTTGGGAGGTGCCTGTTCTGGGAGATATTTCTCCTTCCTACTTGATAAAGTATGTGTCCAAGATGGTAACTCAACTCTTTAGTTTTTAGGTTCTTTAGACATTAATACGATCTTTAGTCAAGTCGAGATGTAAGCTTAGAACAAATAACAAAGTGTTTCTAATATAGATTACTGATACGTCTCCGTCGTATCTATAATTTTTGATTGTTCCATGCCAATATTATTCAACTTTCATATACTTTTGGCAAGTTTTTATACTATTTTTGGGACTAACATATTGATCAAGTGTCCAGTGCCAGTTCCTGTTTGTTGCATGTTTTTTGTTTCACAGAATATCCATATCAAACAGAGTCCAAACGGGATAAAAACTAGCGGAGATTTTTTTGGAATATATATGATTTTTGGGAAGAAAAATCCACGCGAGACGGTGCCCGAGGTGGCCACGAGGCAGGGGGGCGCGCCTGCCCCCCTGGGCGCGCCCCTGACACTCGTGGGCCACCCGTAAGGCGGTTGGTTCCCTTCTTTCACCGCAAGAAAGCTAATATCTGGATAGAGATCGTGTCAAAATTTCAGCCTAATCAGAGTTACAGATCTCCGGGAATATAAGAAATGGTGAAAGGGAAGAATATGAGAACGCAGAAACAGAGAGAGACAGAGATACAGATCCAATATCGAAGGGGCTCTCGCCCCTCCCATGCCATGGAGGCCAAGGACTAGAGAGGAAATTCGGATGTAACTTTTCGAGTAGATGATTTTTCATATAAAAAACTATTTAATCAGAGTTCGTATGCAAAAGTTATGCCATTTTACAAATTACAGAGAGATTTTGCAAACAAAGTCGAAATTCATATTTGTAAATTTTCCCAGCAAGTAGACCACATATCACATGGGAAACTTATTTTATTTTATTTTTTTGACATTTCCATCATTTTCTTTTGTTTTTTCTAAAACTGAAAAGGCGGTCCACGGGGGGGGGGGGGTGGGGGGTTGAAAATGGGACCTTTAGTACCGGTTCGTGCCAGGAACCGGTACTACTGCCTCAAAACCCATTAGTACCTGTTGGGGGCACCAACCGGTACTAAAGGTCTAACCTTTAGTCTCGGTTGGTGCCACCAACCGGGACTAATGGGCATCGCACCCTTTAGTCCCGGTTCGTGGCACGAACCGGGACTAAAGGGCCCAGGTGAACCGGGACTAATGCCTTAGCCGCACGAACCGGGATAAATGCTCACATTAGTCCCGGTTCTTGACTGAACCGGGACTAATGGGCTGACCCGGCCTGGACCAAAGCCCTATTGTCTACTAGTGATACACAGCGGCCAGCCAGCAAGAAAATAAAATCATGGCCAGGCACATGAGAAATCACTCGATGGCCATGGTACGTACCTTAAGTTTTCTATATTGCTTTATTGGTAGATTACATAGCCTAGGTAAAATATCTTTAATGCCTCAGCTAGCTAAGTATATCAGATTACATGTACGTACACGAACCAAAAGCACATGATGATGACATGCCTACATGGATTGTGATTATTATTGCTAATGATGTGCCTCCATGCGTCCTCCAGGTAATCCCGTGTTAGTGATTGCAATCCCATAACACGTGCATCTACAGCAGCCAGCCGGCAGGAGAATGAACACACACGCAGGTGAACAAGAAATCGCTGGATGGCCATGGGTACGTAGTTTGCGTTTTGTCTATTAATTCACTGGTACATTACATATCCTAGGTAAAGAATCTTAATGCCTCAACTAGCTTACTATATAAGCTGTGATCGGATTACATGTACGCACAGGAACCGAAGCACACGATGATGTCATTGCCGATATGGATAGTGATTATTATTGCTAACAATGTTCCTCCCTCTGTCCTCCAGGTCATCCCTGAGTGACTAATTCCAAGGATATTCAACAATGTTGGAATTTAGTTAAGGATTAGTATTACAAACTAATTTTGTGTAGGTATTACAAAATAGTTTACTTGGCATATTCAACAAGGTTGGAATTTAGATCTCGATCTCTTGAATGTGAGTGAGTTGGTCGCTATTTGCTAGAAAAGGTTGCATACAGGTCAATGGTGGATCGCAAGGTTACAGCAGGTGTGCAACATCATCAACGGATTTATAGATAATTATTTCAAGCACGTTAACATAAATTGGATCTTCGCATGCAAAAACTTCGAGGGGTTGTTTTTCAGTCTACCTTTTGGGAGGTGCCTGTTCTGGGAGATATTTCTCCTTCCTACTTGATAAAGTATGTGTCCAACCTGGTAACTCAACACTTCAGTTTTTAGGTTCTTTAGACATTAATACGATCTTTAGTCAAGTCGAGATGTAAGCTTAGAACAAATAACAAAGTGTTTCTAATATAGATGCCTGATACGTCTCCGTCGTATCTATAATTTTTGATTGTTCCATGCCAATATTATTCAACTTTCATATACTTTTGTCAAGTTTTTATACTATTTTTGGGACTAACATATTGATCAAGTGTCCAGTGCCAGTTCCTGTTTGTTGCATGTTTTTTGTTTCACAGAATATCCATATCAAACAGAGTCCAAATGGGATAAAAACTAGCGGAGATTTTTTTGGAATATATATGATTTTTGGGAAGAAAAATCCACGTGAGATGGTGCCCGAGGTGGCCACGAGGCAGGGGGCGCGCCTGCCCCCCTGGGCGCGCCCCTGACACTCGTGGGCCACCCGTAAGGCGGTTGGTGCCCTTCTTTCGCCGCAAGAAAGCTAATATCTGGATAGAGATCGTGTCAAAATTTCAGCCCAATCAGAGTTACAGATCTCCGGGAATATAAGAAACGGTGAAAGGGAAGAATATGAGAACGCAGAAACAGAGAGAGACAGAGAGACAGATCCAATATCGGAGGGGCTCTCACCCCTCCCATGCCATGGAGGCCAAGGACCAGAGGGGAAACCCTTCTCCCATCTAGGGAGGAGGTCAAGGAAGAATAAGACGACGGGGCCCCCCTCTCCCCTTCTCTTCTGGTGGCACCGAAACGCTGCCGGGCCATCATCATCACCGCGATCTATAGCAACACCTTCGCTATCTTCACCAACATATCCATCACCTTCCCCCTCTATCTACAGTGGTCCACTCTCCCACAACCCGCTGTACCCTCTACTTGAACATGGTGCTTTATGCTTCATATTATTATCCAATGATGTGTTGCCATCCTATGATATCTGAGTAGATTTTCGTTGTCCTATCAGTGGTTGATGAATTGCTATGATTGATTTAATTTGCTTGTGGTTATGTTGTTGTCCTTTGGTGCCCATCATATGATTGCGCGCGTGGATCACACCCTAGGGTTAGTTTTATGTTGATAGGACTATGTATTGGAGGGCAAGAGTGATAGAAGCTTCAACCTAGCATAGAAATTGATGCATACGGGATTGAAGGTGGACAAATATATCTTAATGCTATGGTTGGGTTTATCTTAGTGAAAATTACAAGTTGCGGATGCTTGCTAATAGTTCCAATCATAAGTGCATAGAATTCCAAGTCAGGGATGACATGCTAGCAGTGGTCTCTCCCACATAATACTTGCTATCTGTCTAGTAAAGTAGTCAATTGCTTAGGGGCAATTTCGCAATTCCTACCACCACTTTTCCACACTCGCTATATTTACTTTATTGCTTCTTTATCTAAACAGCCCCTACTTTTTATTTACGTACTCTTTATTATTTTGCAAACCTATCCAACAACACCAACAAAGTACTTCTAGTTTCATACTTGTTCTAGGTAAAGCGAACGTCAAGCGTGCGTAGAGTTGTATCGATGGTCGATAGAACTTGAGGGAATATTTGTTCTACCTTTAGCTCCTCGTTGGGTTCGACACTCTTACTTATCGAAAATTGTTGCGATCCCCTATACTTGTGGGTTATCAGTTACCTTTCCAAAAACATTGAATTGTCAACTGGGCTGGATATATACTAGCTTGGATGATTCTAATTCCCCCCTCGGTGTTCTGAAGACCCTAAGAAACACCTTCCCTACCAATGTTTGTTTAGTGATAATGGAATCGCATCCTCTTATGCTAAGGGTGTTTATAATTACTATCATTTTGAACAAATTGAAGAATTTGTTGCTTTTAAGGGTGCTTATGAAATTGCTTCTTTGATTGAAAAGTATGATGCTACTCTTTACAAATCTGAAAATTTTGACATACTTAAATATTGCTATGATAATTATGCTTCTAATGCCTATGTTAAATGATGTGTACTACACAACCTTCTTCTTGTAGACGTTGTTGGGTCTCCAAGTGCAGAGGTTTCTAGGACAGTAGCAAATTTCCCTTAAGTGGATGACCTAAGGTTTATCAATCCGTAGGAGGTGTAGGATGAAGATGGTATCTCTCAACCAAATAACAAAGAGTCTCTTGTGTCCACAACACACCCAATACAATGGTAAATTGTATAGGTGCACTAGTTCGGCGAAGAGATGGTGATAAAAAGTGGTATATGGATAGTAGATAATAGTTTTGTAATCTGAAAAATATAAAAATAGCAAGGTAACTAATGATAAAAGTGAGCGTAAACGGCATTGCAATGTGTTGAAACAAGGCCTAGGGTTCATACTTTCGCTAGTGTAAGTTCCCTCAACAATACTAACACAATTGGATCACATAACTATCCCTCAACATGCAACAAAGAGTCACTCCAAAGTCACTAATAGAGGAGAACGGACGAAGAGATTATGGTAGGGTACGAAACCACCTCAAAGTTATTCTTTCCAATCAATCCGTTGGGCTATTCCTATAAGTGTCACAAACAGCCCTAGAGTTCGTACTAGAATAACACCTTAAGACACAAATCAGCCAAAACCCTAATGTCACCTAGATACTCCAATGTCACCTCAAGTATTCATGGGTATGATTATATGATATGCATCACACAATCTCAGATTCATCTATTCAACCAACACATAGAACCTCAAAGAGTGCCCCAAAGTTTCTACCGTAGAATCACGACGAAAATGTGTGCCAACCCCTATGCATAGGTTCATGGGCGGAACCCACAAGTTGATCACCAAAACATACATCAAGTGTTCTCAAATATTTAAAGACTCAATCCGATAAGATAACTTCAAAGAGAAAACTCAATCCATTACAAGAGAGTAGAGGGGGCAGAAAACATCATAAGATCCAAATATAATAGCGAAGCTCGCGATACATCAAGATCGTATCATCTCAAGAACATGAGAGAGAGAGAGAGATCAAACACATAGCTACTGGTACATACCCTCAGCCCCGAGGGAGAACTACTCCCTTCTCGTCATGGAGAGCACCGGGATGATGAAGATGGCCACCGGACAGGGATTTCCACCTCTGGCAGGGTGCCGGAATGGGTCTAGATTGGCTTTCGATGGCTACAGAGGCTTCTGGTGGTGGAACTCTCGATCTATTGTCCATTCTGGAAGTTTTAGGGTACGTGAGTATATATGGGTGCAGGAAGTACGTCGGTGGAGCTTCGGGGGGGCCATGAGGCAGGAGGGCGCGCCCTAGGGGGGCGCCCCCACCCTCGTGAGCACCTCCCTTGGCTCCTGACGTGGGGTCCAAGTCCATTTGGTAGATTTCCTTCCAAAAATAACTTCTCCAGTTGATTTCGTTCCGTTTCGACTCCATTTGATATTCCTTTTCTTTGAAACACTGAAATAGGCAAAAAACAACAATTCTGGGACTGGGCCTCCGGTTAATAGGTTAGTCCCAAAAATAATATAAAAGTGGATAATAAAGCCCAATATTGCCCAAAATAGTAGATAACATAGCATGGAGCAACCAAAAATTATAGATACGCTGGAGACGTATCATTGAACCATATATTGAGTACTATTCTGCTGTCCAAGAAGAGACTAATATTTTGCAGGAGTCTATGGAAGAAGAAATTGATGAAACTGTGAGCTCATTGGATGAAAAAGATGATGAGGAGAGCGAAGAACAAATGGAGGAAGAGAGGATTAGCTACCCGTGCCCACCTTCTAATGAGAGTAACTCTTCAACTCATACATTGTTTAATTTCCCTTCGTGCTTGCCGAAGGATGATTGCTATGATGATTGTTATGATCCCGTTGATTCTTTTGAAATATCCCTTTTTTATGATGCTTGCTATGCTTGTGGCCAAGATGCCAATATGAATTATGCTTATGGACAAGAACTTTCTATAGTTCCTTACGTTAAACATGAAATTGTTGCTATTGCACCCACACATGATAGTCCTATTATCTTTTTGAATTCTCCAAACTACACTATATCGGAGAAGTTTGCTCTTATTAAGGAATATATTGATGGGTTGCCTTTTACCGTTGCACACGATGATTTTGATGAATATAATATGCATGTGCTTGCTGCTCCTACTTGCAATTATTCTGAGAGAGGAACTATATCTCCACCTCTCTATGTTTCCAATATGATAAAATTGCAAGAAACTGTTTAAACTATGCATTAGCCTTTACTCTGTGTGCATGAATTGTTCTTTTATGACATGCCAATGCATAGGAAGAGAGTTAGACTTCTTCATTACATGATATATGTTACCTTGTGCTCACCACTAAATTACAAATCATTGTTAATTAAAATTGGCTTTGATATACCTTGGGATCCAGGTGGATCCATTACTTGAGCACTATATGCCTAGCTTAATGGCTTTCAAGAAAGTGCTGCCAGGGAGACAACCCGGAAGGTTTAGAGAGTCATTTATTTCTGTTGAGTGCTTTTATATAGTTTAAAAACAACAAAAACAAAGAGGGGAACCCAAAACTTTTTCAAAAAGGAAAGCGAAAGTGAGAAAGACAAGCATTGTTGAAGTGGGAGCTAGCCTTGAACTTTGTTAATGTCACGGAAACTTTGTGAATCTTGATTACAGAAAATTTTCAATAAAAATAATTATCCCCTTGTACAATTCCTTGTATTATAAAAATAATGTGCCAAGGTTTGCCTTTAGGATGTTTACATTTGCTTGATGGTTTGTACGGTGCATGACAGAAACTTTGGCTGTAGTGCGGGATTTTACATTTTTTTCTGGAAAGTCAAATGGTTCTGATTCTTTTTGCACTGTATTCCTATACAAATTTTTTATTTTTCCTCATTTTGGTAGTATTATTCAAGTATCATAAGTACGGTGAATGTTCAGATTATTACAGACTGTTCTGTTTTAGACAGATTCTGTTTTTTGATGCATAGTTTGCTTGTTTTGATGAAACTAGCGATTCATATCAGTGGATTAAGCCATGAAAAAGTTATATTACAGTAGACACAAATCAAAAACAAAATATGAATTGGTTTGGAACAGTACTTAGAGTAGTGATTTGCTTCATTATACTAACGAATCTTACCGAGTTTTTTGTTGATGTTTTGTGTGGATGAAGTGTTTGATGATCGAGAAGGTCTTGATGTGAGAAGAAGGAAGAGAGGCAAGAGCTCAAGCTTGGGGATGCCCGAGGCGCCCCATGTAAATATTCAAGGAGACTCAAGCGTCTAAGCTTGGGGATGCCCCGGAAGGCATCCCCTCTTTCTTCAACAAGCATCGTTATGTTTTCGGATTCATTTCGTTCATGCGATATGTGCAATCTTGGAGCATCTTTTGCATTTAGTTTTCATTTTTATTTTATGCACCATGCTGGTATGAGATAATCCTTGGTTGATTTATAGAATGCTCTTTGCACTTCACTTATATCTTTTGAGTATGGCTTTATAGAATGCTTCATGTGCTTCACTTATATCTTTTGAAGTTTGGATTGCCTGTTTCTCTTTACTTAAACAACCGCCATTTGTAGAATGCTCTTTTGCTTCACTCAGATTTGTTAGAGCATGGGCATGTCTTTTGTAGAAACAATTAAACTCTCTTGCTTCACTTATATCTATTTAGAGAGATGACAGGAACTGGTCATTCACATGGTTAGTCATAAAATCCAACATAAAACTTGTAGATCACTGAATATGATATGTTTGATTCATTGCAATAGTTTTGCGATATAAAGATGGTGATATTAGATTCATGCTAGTGGGTGGTTGTGAATTGTAGAAATACTTGTGTTGAGGTTTGTGATTCCCGTAGCATGCACGTATGGTGAACCGTTATGTAACGAAGTTGGAGCATGGGGTATTTATTGATTGTCTTCCTTATGAGTGGCGGTCGGGGACGAGTGATGGTCTTTTCCAACCAATCTATCCCCCTAGGAGCATGCGCGTAGTACTTTGTTTCGATGACTAATAGATTTTTGCAATAAGTATGTGAGTTCTTTATGACTAATGTTGAGTCCATGGATTATACGCACTCTCACCCTTCCATCATTGCTAGCCTCCCTAGTGCCGCGCAACTTTCGCCGATACCATAAACCCACATTATATCTTCCTCAAAACAGCCACCATACCTACCTATCATGGCATTTCCATAGCCATTCCGAGATATATTGCCATGCAACTTTCATCATCATCATATACATGACTTGAGCACTCATTGTCATATTGCTTTGCATGATCGTAAGATAGCTAGCATGATGTTTTCATGGCTTGTCCATTTTTTTGATGTCGTTGCTACGCTAGATCATTGCACATCCCGGTACACCGCCGGAGGCATTCATATAGAGTCATATCTTTGTTCTAGGTATCGAGTTGTAATATTGAGTTGTAAGTAAATAAAAGTGTGATGATCATCATTATTAGAACATTGTCCCATGTGAGGTTATCAAAGTAAAAGTGGCCAAACAAGCCCCCCAAAAAAGAGAGAGGCCAAAGAATCCTAAAAAAAAGAAAAAAAAAGAAAAAAATGAGGGAAAGAGAGAGAAGGGGCAATGTTACTATCCTTTTTCCACACTTGTGCTTCAAAGTAGCACCATGTTCTTCATATAGAGAGTCTCTTGAGTTATCACTTTCATATACTAGTGGGAATTTTCATTATAGAACTTGGCTTGTATATTCCGATGATGGGCTTCCTCAAACGCCCGAGGTCTTCATGAGCAAGCAAGTTGGATGCACACCCACTTAGTTTCAATTAGAGCTTTCATATACTTATAGCTCTAGTGCATCCGTTGCATGGCAATCCCTACTCACTCACATTGATATGTATTAATGGGCATATCCATAGCCCGTTGATACGCCTAGTTGATGTGAGACTATCTTCTCCTTTTTGTCTTCTCCACAACCACCATTCTATTCCACCCATAGTGCTATGTCAATGGCTCACGCTCATGTATTGCGTGAAAGTTGAAAAGGTTTCAGAACGTCAAAAGTATGAAACAATTGCTTGGCTTGTCATCGGGGTTGTGCATGATGTGAGTATTTTGTGTGGTGAAGATGGAGCATAGCCAGACTATATGATTTTGTAGGGATAACTTTCTTTGGCCTTGTTATTTTGAAAAGACATGATTGCTTTATTAGTGGGCTTGAAGTATTATTGTTTTTATGTCAAATGATAGACTATTGCTTTGAATCACTCGTATCTTAATATCCATGCCATGATTAGACATATGATCAAGATTATGCTAGGTAGCATTCCACATCAAAAATTATCTTTTTTATCATTTACCTACTCGAGGACGAACAGGAATTAAGCTTGGGTATGCTGATACGTCTCCGTCGTATCTATAATTTTTTATTGTTCCATGCCAATATTATTCAACTTTCATATACTTTTGGCAACTTTTTATACTATTTTTGGCACTAACATATTGATCCAGTGCCCAGTGCTAGTTCGTGTTTGTTGCATGTTTTTTGTTTCGTAGAATATTCATATCAAACGGAGTCCAAACGGGATAAAAACTAGCGGAGATTTTTTTGGAATATATATAATTTTTGGGAAGAAAAATCCACGCGGTGCCCGAGGTGGCCATGAGGCAGGGGGGCGCGCCTGCCCCCCCTAGGCACGCCCCTGACACTCGTGGGCCACCCGTAAGGCGATTGGTGCCCTTCTTTCGCCGCAAGAAAGATAATATCCGGATAGAGATCGTGTCAAAATTTCAGCCCAATCAGAGTTACGGATCTCCGGGAATATAAGAAACAGTGAAAGGGAAGAATATGAGAACGTAGAAACAGAGAGAGACAGAGAGACAGATCCAATATCGGAGGGGCTCTCACCCCTCCCATGCCATGGAGGCCAAGGAGTAGAGGGGAAAGCCTTGTCCCATCTAGGGAGGAGGTCAAGGAAGAAGAAGACGAAGGGGCCCCTTCTCCCCTTCTCTTCCGGTGGCGCCGGAACGCTCCCGGGGCCATCATCATCACCGCGATCTACACCAACACCTCCGCTATCTTCACCAACATATCCATCACCTTCCCCCCTCTATCTACAGCGGTCCACTCTCCCGCAACCCGCTGTACCCTCTACTTGAACATGGTTCTTTATGCTTCATATTATTATCCAATGATGTGTTGCCATCCTATGATGTCTAAGTAGATTTTCATTGTCCTATCGTTGGTTGATGAATTGCTATGATTGATTTAATTTTCTTGTGGTTATGTTGCTGTCCTTTGGTGCCCATCATATGATTTCTCGCATGGATCACAACCTAGGGTTAGTTGTATGTTGATAGGACTATGTATTGGAGGGCAAGTGTGACAGATGCTTCAACCTAGCATAGAAATTAATGCATACGGGATTGAAGGGGGACCAATATATCTTAATGCTATGGTTGGGTTTGCCTTAATGAACAGTAGTAGTTGCGGATGCTTGCTAATAGTTCCAATCATAAGTGCATAGAATTCCAAGTCAAGGATGACATGCTAGCAGTGGCCTCTCCCACATAATACTTGCTATTTGTCTAGTAAAGTAGTCAATTGCTTAGGGACAATTTCGCAATTCCTACCACCACTTTTCCACACTCGCTATATTTACTTTATTGCTTCTTTATCTAAACAGCCCCTACTTTTTATTTACGTACTCTTTATTATCTTGCAAACCTATCCAACAACACCTACAAAGTACTTCTAGTTTCATACTTGTTCTAGGTAAAGCGAACGTCAAGCGTGCGTAGAGTTGTATCGGTGGTCGATAGAACTTGAGGGAATATTTGTTCTACCTTTAGCTCCTCGTTGGGTTCGACACTCTTACTTATTGAAAACTGTTGCGATCCCCTATACTTGTGGGTTATCAATTACCTTTCCAAAAAAATTGAATTGTCAACTGGGCTGGATATATACTAGCTTGGATGATACTAATTCCCCCCTCGGTGTGATCATTTGTATATATATGTGCCTTTTGCTCTCCAATTATTAGCACAACATGTCCACTCATTTTTCCCAAAAGCGCAGGAGAACAAGCCTGGGTTCAATATCACATCCCTCACGTGTAATAAGACTGGATGCTTCAAACTATAATATATTCAGAGGAGTTGATGGTGTGATCTCTTATATATATATATATTAGTTAATGTACAATATCACAAGTCATCAGATGTTTTTGATGCAAAGAGAGGTATGTTTTCTATATCAAAGAGAGTATATTTGTTCATGAAGAAACCTTTCTAACAGTTGTTTTAATATGAGTGTGTTGTTAACTCTTTTTTCGAGCAAATTTTGTTTCCACCTCAGAATCAAATGTAAAATATGTTCTGCCTAACCATGAAGTACTAATTACTCCTTTTCTGTTCTCCATATCATATTATTATTGTTGATTAAATTAGTGGCATGCCCACTTATTTCATGGCAAGATCATCATCATACTGCAAACCTAGAATATATAATTGCCAACCCATTTTACCTCGGCGTGAGTTGTCTATTGGTGCAGCTTTTTTGTATCTATTTTAGGTTTTTATTTCTTTGAACTACGACACAAAGCTACATATAAATTTACTCCAAGGTATATGTTCTCCTTCTACTAAAAAACACATTTGGGTGCGAGTTGAAGAGAAAAATCGTCCGATTTTTTTATACTTTCTAATGTGGTGAGCCTCACATGCACCGGCATCCACTACAATGCATCTGATCTGTACAAAAGTTTGAACACTTGATGGTACTTCCACTTGATCTCTAGGATTAGATCAATAATTAAATGCCTTCTACGGGTGGATTCAAGGATGATATTGATACCTAAAGTTTGTGTATGTTTGTATCACAACAGGAATCACCTACTTTGCCGTCTGCCAAGGCAGACGGCAAATGCATGGAAGGCAGACGGCAAAGGTCTTTGCCGTCTGCCGCGGACGGCAAAAGGCGCCGGCAAAGAAAGGATCGGAAAAGACCTGCTTTGTCGTCTACTTCCCGACGCAGACGGCAAAGGAGCCTTTGCCATTAGCAGCAGACGGCAAAGAAAGCCGACGGCAATAAATGCACTGTTAGTCCGTTAGGTGGCTAATGGCAGTCTTTGCCGTCCGTGGCTGACGGCAAAGAGCATCAGGCCTTTGCCGTCTGCCACTATAGGCAAATTGACCAAATGGTCAGCTGCCAGGAAGCACAGGTGGTTACCACGTGTCTTCTTTGCCGTCTATGGGGACGGCAAAGAGCCCGTTGCCGTCGGTGGCAGACGGCAAAGAGCCTGCATTGCCTCTTTTTTCTGTGTTTTCTTATACCCAACCATTTTCACAACAAATAGATGATACATATATATTTTTCACATGGCAAGTTCACAACAAACATATGAGATATCCAACACACATAATTTCATCATACATGCATAGTTCCATCTACCATACATAACAAGTTCCACATACATGCATCCAACCATACATATTACAATAGTGCCATCCTACCATACATGCATAGTTCATCGATACAAAAGAAACATAGTTCATCCAAACAAGCACTCCATCTATGCAAGCTTCTGTGAAGCGAATGAATTCTGCAAAATGGGAAATAAGAAAGTTAGAAGAAGAAGATGAAGAAATGAAGAAGAAGAAGAATATATGACATTTATGACCTAATTTAGATTAAATTGATCGTTTATGAGCTAACATAGGTGAAATGGATCGTTTATGAGCTAACCTAGGTGAAATGGATCGCTTATGAGCTAACTTAGGTAAAATGCATCATTTTAGAGCTAACCTAGGTAAGATGGATCATTTTGGAGCCAAACTAGGTAAGATGGGTCATTTTAGAGCTAACTTAGGTAAAATGGATCATTTATGAGCTAAGTAACGTAAAATGGGTCATTTTAGAGCTAACTTAGGTAAAATGGATCGTTTATGAGCTAAGTACAATAAAATGGATCATTTTAGAACTAACTACGGTAAAATGGATCGTTTATGAGCTAACTAAGCTAATTATGCCATTTTTGACATAAGTAAGCTAAGTACATGTCATTATTGAGAAAACCTAGTTAACTAAGCATATTAGAGCTAACTTTGGTCATTTTGGAGGAAACAAAGCTAAGTATAGATCGTTTTAGAGCTAACTTAGGTAAAATGGATGGTTTTGGAGGAAATAAAGCTAAGTCTAGGTCTTTATGCATTTGTTAAGAAAAACACTAGAGAAACTTACCGTGATCATGGAGGTGTGGGAGCGGGCTGGCTCGTGCCGGTACCTGGAGAAGGATCGTGCGATGCTTGTCTGGAGTTACGTTGCACCAAAGATTATTTTCAATGTCTCGTTAGCATGATGACACTCAAATGTTAAAACTAGCAAGTAGTGTCCATTCAAATTAAACTCACCGTCATCCCAGGAGTAATCACTGGCATCGGCGGAGCGGTCTGATCGGACTTCTCGCACACAGACTGCACATTTGGTTTTGATGACTCAGTCATACTAGTTAGTAATGAGACAAACACTACATGAATGTTTTGCCTAATCACCAGAAGAAACTTACCAGAAGGAGCTCGTACATTGCCCTTGCCTGCATGTCATTCCATGCCCTCTCCTCCTCCAACATCTTTGTCGTCCTCTCCTCCAACTCCTGCTGCCTCTCCGCCGCCTCCGACAGAAGTTTCTCTATTCTATCTCTCTCACTCTGTATAGCAGCTTGCAACACCACTCATCGTTAGCATTTGTAATCATTGATGGAAGCGCACACAATGTAATGGAGAAAGATAGTTGAGTACGTATAACTAACCTTGAAGGCGAGTTGGACTGGCCGTTCACAAGGCCTTATCTCAGGAGCGGATTTCGACCGACGCGCCTTGATCTCCAGGAGAGTCCTAGGAAAACGGATAAGTCCATCTCCAATGGCTATTAAGACATGGGACCTCCCGCCACCAGCTATCATCACCAGCTCTGGATCAATGGGACCCTGCTTCGGGTTAAAGTCCTCCCCTTTCCTCTCCTTCCCTTGATCTCTACATTTCACGAGCTTGTCGTGGGAAGAGATGTTGGTGAAGTTGTTTGCATCATCGAGGCCAGACGGAGAGAATGCCTTGACTTTCTTGTAAGAGGGAGTATGGGCCATGGCATAGAGGTTGTACACCTCTGGCACCTTATCCGCCTTATTGTAGCGTGCCTGAAAGAGAGAAACAACCTAAATTAGTAATTAAAGGGCTCAAGGTAGTTAGATGAATGAATTGCATGAATCATGAAGCAAACCACATACCCAGTTCCGTCCGAACTGATATAATTTGGAGTTGCCTTGATGGTGTGGCACACCTTCCATTTGGGCATGTTTGTCCTTGGCCGCGTTGTGGACGGCTAGCCATTCTTTTGAGCACGACTCATTGACCAACACCTCCCAACAATCCATCTGATACGCACACCATCTCGGAGGCGCCTAAGTTAGCAAATAGAAACTTGAGCGCTACGGCTATGAATTACTAAATGAAGGAATTAAGTACAAGGACTTAAAAATTACCTTCATGTATTGCTCCTTAGTCAAGAACTTCTCGCAGCACGCCGGCTTGGGCTTCTTGATACCACGCAAGGCGTAGTAGTCTCAAACAGCCTGCACCCGAGCCTCATGCCGTAAGTTCTGTAGTACGCACTTGCAGATGTTCTTGATAACATTTGCCGCCTCCTCCTCGTATCCCTCCTCACACCTTTAGAATTTCTGCAATCAAATGAGACAATATTGATTATTACTATTAATAACTAGCTAGTTGAAATTTTTTAATTGTGTAAAGGAGAAATTATCCAGAATTTTCTGATCACCACGTCTGCCCTCGTGTCGCACAAGACACCATCAATAATCTCACCCGGTGGGGCCGGAGCAGCCAAGTAGTGCTCCTAGTTCAATCCAAGCTCTGGAAGCCGACCCTCAGCAGGCAACATGACAAACCCTGGGAAGTTTTGCCGGCAAAGCACTCCAAGGACGGAGTTGGGCCAGCGGACCTTCTCATGGTGGTCCCAACCCCTGCAGCATGACAAGGCCAACACATTAGATATTTGAAGAAACGTGAATGCAGAAGGTACAAAATTATTAAATGCACTTACCTCTCCCCATCAAGGAAAATCAACCACCTCTGCTCGCGGGTCGCTGGCACGGACGGGAGCCGTGTACAACCACGCTGGTAGACGGTGCCCCACTCCTCCTCAATATCAGTCGGCTCACCGCCATCATCAGCATGGCCACTCGGCCCCTCAGGCTGATCCGCGCGAGGTACCCCATCCAGACGTGTGCTCGTCCGGGGTCTCGTGGGCCCAACTATCATCGGTCGAAGGCCCCTGGACCCAAGGCTCGTGGACCGGAGTCTGTGTAGCCTCCTCCTCGGACGAGTCCGCCCTAGCAGTCACGTGCTCGGGTGAAACAGCTGGGGGTGGCGGCGAGGAAGGCACCCTAGCAGTCACGTGCTTGGGTGAAACAGCTGGGGGTGGCGGCGAGGAAGGCACCCTAGCAGTCACCTTACCTCCTCTCCCGCGACCACGTGCTCCAGCTCCTCTCTTCTTCCCTCCCTTTCCTCGTCCCCTGCTGGGCACCGCGGTTTATGAAGAAGGGACCGGCGGTGTCGCCATACTGTCCAGCAATGCTCGGTGAATTTGTGCGGGTGGAATGGAAGACCTCCCACCACACGCCAACGAAGAAGGGGCCTCGGAGCGCTCCGGACCAGCGCCCACCATCTTTCAACACCTGCCATGACAAAGAGTAAACGAAATTAATACAACATAAAAAAATACCGACATGAATAATAATATATGATGTTTTTCATAACAAAATCAATATATATATATATATGATGTTTAAATCTACCCGATCAACACAATTATATATGATGTTTCTAATAACAAAATCGAAAAAATATGATGTCAGGGTGTCGGGGGTCGGGGTCGGGATGCCGTGTCGCGGTCGGGGTGCTGTTTTGGGGTCAGGGTGTTAGGGGTCAGGGTGTCGGGGTGTCGGGGTCGGGGTGTGGTGTCAGGGTGTCTGTTGTCAGGGGTCGGGGTCGTGGTGTCAGGCCGGGGTGTCGGGGTGGCGTGTCGGGGTCGGGGTGTCGGGGTCGGGGTGCTGTTTCGGGGTCGGGGTGTCAGGGGTCGGGGTGTCGGGATGTCGGGGTCGGGGTGTGGTGTCAGGGTGTCGGGGTCGGGGTGTCGGGTCGGGGTGTCGGGGTGGCGTGTCGGGGTCGGGGTGTCGGGGTCGGGGTGTGGGTCACGGTCGGGGCACGTGACAACATTTTCTTCTTCTCTTCTTCTTCTTCTCCTCCTCCTAATCCTCCTCCTCTTCTCCTCGTCCTCATCATCCTCCTCCTCCTCCTCTTCCTCCCTCCTCCTCCTCCTCCTCCTCCTCCTCCTCTTCTTCTTATTCTTCTTCTTCTTCTTCTTCTTCTTCTTTTTATTCTTCTTCTTGTTCATCATCATCATCATCATCTTCTTCTTCTTCTTCTTCTTCTTCTTCTTCTTCTTCTTCTTCTTCTTCTTCTTCTTCTTCTTCTTCTTCTTCTTCTTTTCATTCTTCTTCTCCCTCCTCCTCTTCCTCCCTCCTCCTCCTCCTACTTCTACTCTTCTTCTTCTTCTGAACTAAAACTAAAACTAAAACTAATCTAAAATAAACTAAACTAAAAATAAAAACTAAAACTAAAGTAAATCTATAACTAAAACTAGTCATTCTAGCACTAAAACTAAACTGAATCTAACACTAACAATTAAACAGCAAAAAAAAGAAAAAAATAAAGAATAAATAACTCACCAGAGCGGCGGCGACGGGGGCGATGGTGGCGCCGGGGCGGTGAGCGGCGGCGCCGAGCCGGCAGGGAGGCGGGGCCGATGGGGCCGCGGTGGCGCCGCGAGCAACGATGGCGCCGGGTGGTGGGGGCGGCGGGGCGCCGGGGTTATCCTCGATGGCAACAATACAATACGTGCCTTGCTGCACCTACTGTCACTGGGAAAGGACACCGCAAGATTGAACCCAAAGCTAAGCACTCCTCTCATTCCAAGAAAGATCGATCTAGTAGGCCAAACCAAACTGATAATTCGAAGATACTTGCAAAGAAAACCAATCATACATAAAAGAATTCAGAGAAGATTCAAATATTGTTCATAGATAATATTGATCATAAACCCACAATTCATCGGTCTCAACAAACACACCACAAGAGAGCGGGAGAACATTGTATTGAGATCCAAAAAGAAAGAAGAAGTCATCTAGCTAATAATTATGGACCTGAAGGTCTGAGGTAAACTACTCACACTTCATCGGAGAGGCTATGGTGTTGATGTAGAAGCCCTCCGTGATGGATGACCCCTCCAGCGGAGCTCCGGAACAGGCCCCAAGATGGGATCTCGTGGATACAGAATGTTGCGGCGGTGGAATTAGGTTTTTGGCTCCGTATCTGATCATTTGGGGGTACGTAGGTATATATAGGAGGAAGGAGTACGTCGGTGGAGCAACAGGGGGCCCACAAGGGTGGAGGCCGCGCCTAGCGGGGTAGACACGCCCCCTGCCTCATGGCCTCCTCCTTTATTTCTTGACGTAGGGTCCAAGTCTCCTGGATCATGTTCGTTGAGAAAATCACGTTCCCGAAGGTTTCATTCTGTTTGGACTCCGTTTGATATTCCTTTTCTTCAAAACCCTAAAATAGGGAAAAACAAAAATTCTGGGCCAGGCCTCCAGTTAATAGGTTAGTCCCAAAAATAATATAAAAGTGGATAATAAAGCCTAATAATGTCCGAAACAGTAGATAATATAGCATGGAGCAATAAAAATTATAGATACGTTGGAGATGTATCAAGCATCCCCAAGCTTAATTCCTGCTCATCCTCGAGTAGGTAAATGATAAAAAAGATAATTTTTGATGCGAAGTGCTACTTGGCATAATACTTAATGTAATTCTTCTTAATTGTGGTATGAATATTCAGATCCGTAAGATTCAAGATAAAAGTTTAATATTGACAAAATAATACTGCAAGCATACTAACAAAGCAATCATGTCTTCTGAAAATAACATGGCCAAAGAAAGTTATCCCTACAAAATCATAGTCTGGCTATGCTCTATCTTCACCACACAAAGTATTTAAATCATGCACAACCCCGATGACAAGCCAAGCAATTGTTTCATACTTTTGACATTCTCAAACTTTTTCAATCTTCACGCAATACATGAGCATGAGACATGGATATAACACTATATGTGGAATAGAATGGTGGTTGTGGAGAAAAAAAAAGGGAGAAGATAGTCTCACATCAACTAGGCGTACCAATGGGCTATGGAGATGCCCATCAATAGATATCAATGTGAGTGAGTAGGGATTGCCATGCAACGGATGCACTAGAGCTATAAGTATATGAAAGCTCAACAAAAGAAACTAAGTGGGTGTGCATCCAACTTGCTTGCTCATGAAGAGCTAGGGCATTTTGAGGAAGCCCATCATTGGAATATACAAGCCAAGTTCTATAATGAAAAATTCCCACTAGTATATGAAAGTGACGAAATGAGAGACTCTCTATCATGAATATCATGGTGCTACTTTGAAGCACAAGTGTGGTAAAGGATAGTAACATTGTCCCTTCTCTCTTTTTTCTCTCTTTTTTTATTTGGGCCTTTTCCCTTTTTTATGGCCTCTTTTCTTCCCTTTTTTTCATCCGGAGTCTCATCCTGACTTGTGGGGGAATCATAGTCTCCATCATCCTTTCCTCACCGGGACAATGCTCTAATAATGATGATCATCACACTTTTATTTTCCTACAACTCAACAATTACAACTCGATACTTAGAACAAAATATGACTCTATATGAATGCCTCCGGTGGTGTACCGGGATATGCAATGAATCAAGAGTGACATGTATGAAAGAATTATGAAAGGTGGCTTTGCCACAAATACGATGTCAACTACATGATCATGCTAAGCAATATGACAATGATGGAGTGTGTCATAATAAACGGAACGGTGGAAAGTTGCATGACAATATATCTCGGAATGGCTATGGAAATGCCATAATAGGTAGGTATGGTGGTTGTTTTGAGAAAGGTGTATGATACCGGCGAAAGGTGCGCGGTATTAGAGAGGCTAGCAATGGTGGAAGCAAGAAAAGTGCGTATAATCCATGGACTCAACATTAGTCATAAAGAACTCACATACTTATTGCAAGAATCTACAAGTTATCAAAGCAAAGTATTACACGCATGCTACTAGGGGGATAGATTGGTAGGAAAAGACCATCGCTCGTCCCCGACCGCCACTCATAAGGAAGACAATCAAAAAATAAATCATGCTCCAACTTCATCAGATAACGGTTCACCATACGTGCATGCTACGGGAATCACAAACTTTAACACAAGTATTTCTCAAATTCACAACTACTCAACTTGCACAACTTTTATATCACCATCTACATATCTCAAAACAATTATCAAGCATCAAACTTCTCATAGCATTCAACACACTCATAAGAAAGTTTTTACTATTCTTGAATACCAAGCGTATTAGGATTATTTAAGAAAATTACCATGCTATTTCAAAATAATCTACATGAATCATGAGAGATCAATAGTTTCTATAAAACAATTCCACCACCGTGCTCTAAAAAAATATAAGTGAAGTACTAGAGCAAAACTATATAACTCAAATGATATAAGCGAAGCACATAGAGTATTCTAACAAATTCCAAATCATGTATGGCTCTCTGAAAAGGTGTGTACAGCAAGGATGATTGTGGTAAACTAAAAAGCAAAGACTCGAATCATACAAGACGCTCCCAGCAAAACAAATATCATGTGGTGAATAAAAATATAGCTCCAAGTAAAGTTACCGATAGAAGTAGACAAAAGAGGGGATGCCTTCCGGGGCATCCCCAAGCTTTGGCTTTTAGGTGTCCTTAGATTATCTTGGGGGTGCCATGGGCATCCCAAAGCTTAGGCTCTTGCAAGTCCTTGTTCCATAATCCATCAAATCTTTACCAAAAACTTGAAAACTTCACAACACAAAACTTAAAGAAGAAAATCTCGTGAGCTCCGTTAGCGAAAGAAAACAAAAGACCACTTCAAGGTACTGTAATGAAATCATTATTTATTTATATTGGTGTTAAACCTACTGTATTCCAACTTCTCTATGGTTTATAAACTATTTTACTAGCCATAGATTCATCAAAATAAGCAAACAACACACGAAAACAGAATATGTCCAAAACAGAACAGTCTGTAGTAATCTGTAGCTAGCGCAAGATCTTGAACCCTAAAAATTCTAAAATAAACAGCTGGACGTGAGTAATTTATATATTTATCATCTGCAAAAAGAACTAACTAAATAGCACTTTCCAAATAAAAATGGGAGCAGTTCTCGTGAGTGCTAAAGTTTCTGTTTTTTACAGCAAGATTAACAAGACTTTCCCAAAGTCTTCCCAACGGTTCTACTTGGCACAAACACTATTTAAACACAAAAAACACAACCAAAACAGAGGATAGATAAATTATTTATTACTAAACAGGAGAAAAAATCAAGGAATAAAATAAATTGGGTTGCCTCCCAACAAGCGCTATCGTTTAAGGCCCCTAGCTAGGCATAAAAAGCAAGGATAGATCTAGGAATTGCCATCTTTGGTAGGCAATTCTTCAATGAGGCATCTACCGTCTTTAAGAATTTCTTTATTTTTATTGATTATCAAACTTTTAGGAACAAGATCAAAAAAATCATTAGAAACAAATGGTTCCTTAATAATAGGAAAGAGATTTGGATGAACACTTATAGATATGAGATCTGCAGTTTCTTTGCTAGAGGATTCATATTTATTTTTAGGAACTTACATAAGCTTGGCAATTTTAGTCGGAGGACTTGGAGTATTCTTTATGGAAGAAAAAGTGGTTCCCAAGTTGGTAATGATACCCTCAAGTTTATCGATTCTAGTGGAATCATGATTTATTCTTTCGTTAACTATAGGTTCCTTCTCTTTAATATTTTTCAAAGTTACTCCTACATTAGATCCATATTGGGTAATTTGGTTGTGGATCTTTTTATCAAAATTTTCAATTAACTCAACGGTAGCAACTTTATTTTCAGTAATTTCAAGTTTTTGCATTACATTCTCCAAAGTTAACATAGTGCCATTAACCAAAAGAGGTGGTGAGCCAAACAAATCTATCATAGCATTATAAGAATCAAAAGTATGGCTACCCAAGAAGTTCCCTCCGGTAATGGTATCAAGGATATATCTGTGCCAAGGAGTAATGCCTACATAAAAATTGCGAAGAAGAACAGAAATAGATTGCTTCCTGGTGGATCTATTTTGAACATTGCAAATTCTATACCAAGCGTCTTTTAGATTTTCTCCCTCCCTTGGTTTAAAATTTAGAACTTCATTCTTAGGAGACAATGGAGAGGATAGAGGACTAGCCATAACGACAAGCAAGCAATCCAACACACAAGCAAACAAAAAGCAAGCGGGCAAAAAGAGGAAAATAGAGAAAGAGAGGGAGGATAGAGAGAGAGGGTGAATAAAACGGCAAGGGTGAAGTGGGGGAGAGGAAAACGAGAGGCAAATGGCAAATAATGTAATGCAAGAGATAATGGTTCTGATGGGTACTTGGTATGTTGACTTTTGCGTAGACTCCCCGGCAACGGCGCCAGAAATGGCTCGTTGTCGGGAGTCAGATCTTGACTTTCATGAACCTCCCCGGCAACGGCGCCAGAAATTCTTCTTGCTACCTCTTGAGCATTGCGTTGGATTTCCTTGAAGAGGAAAGGATGATGCAGGAAAGTAGTGTAAGTATTTCCCTCAGTTTTTGAGAACCAAGGTATCAATCCAGTAGGAGGTTGCGCGCGAGTCCCTTGTACCTGCACAAAACAAATAACTCCTCGCAACCAACGCGATAAGGGGCTGTCAATCCCTTCACGGTCACTTACGAGAGTGAGATCTGATAGATATGATAAGATAATATTTTTGGTATTTTTGTGATAAAGATGCAAAGTAAAATAAAAGCAAAGTAAAAAGAAAAGGAAATAACTAAGTATTGGAAGATTAATATGATGAAGATAGACCCGGAGGCCATAGGTTTCACTAGTGGCTTCTCTCAAGAGCATAAGTATTTTACGGTGGGTGAAAGAATTACTGTTGAGCAATTGACAGAATTGAGCATAGTTATGAGAATATCTAGGTATGATCATGTATATAGGCATCACGTCCGAGACAAGTAGACCGACTCCTGCCTGCATCTACTACTATTACTCCACTCATCGAGCGCTATCCAGCATACATCTAGAGTATTAAGTTCCTGAAAACAGAGTAACGCCTTCAGCAAGATGACATGATGTAGAGGGATAAATTCATGCAATATGATAAAAAAAACCATCTTGTTAGCCTCGATGGCAACAATACAATACGTGCCTTGTTGCCCCTACTGTGACTGGGAAAGGACACCGTAATATTGAACCAAAAGCTAAGCACTTCTCTCATTGCAAGAAAGATCAATCTAGTAGGCCAAACGAAACTGATTCAAATATTGTTCATAGATAATCTTGATCATAAACCCACAATTCATCGGTCTCAACAAACACACCGCAAAAAAGAAGATTACATTGAATAGATCTCCACAAGAGAGGGTGATAACATTTATTGAGATCCAAAAAGAGAGAAGAAGCCATCTAGCTAATAACTATGGACCCGAAGGTCTAAGGTAAACTACTCACACTTCGTCGGAGAGGCTATGGTGTTGATGTAGAAGCCCTTCGTGATGGATGCCCCCTCCAGCAGAGCTCCGGAACAGGCCCCAAGATGGGATCTCGTGGATACAGAAGGTTGCTGCGGTGGAAATAGGTTTTTTGCTCCGTATCTGATCGTTTGGGGGTACGTAGGTTTATATAGGAGGAAGGAGTACGTCGGTGGAGCAACAGGGGCCCCACGAGGGTGGAGGGCACGCCTAGGGGTAGGCGCGCCCCCTACATCGTGGCCTCCTCCTTTATTTCTTGACGTAGGGTCCAAGTCTCCTGGAGCATGTTCGTTGAGAAAATCACATTCCCGAAGGTTTCATTCCGTTTGGACTCCGTTTGATATTCCTTTTCTTTGAAACCCTAAAATAGGCAAAAACAGCAATTCTCGGCTGGGCCTCCGGTTAATAGGTTAGTCCCAAAAATAATACAAAAGTGGATAATAAAGCCCAATAATGTCCAAAACAATAGATAATATAGCTTGGAGCAATAAAAAATTATAGATACATTGGAGACGTATCAGCAAGTTCCGTTCCAATGGCAAGGAACAAGCCAAGCTTGACGAGTGGTTCCGATCCCACGCCATAGATCAGCTCGAGAAGCTAAGTTATAATGATGTGCATATGCGCTTCCTGGCAACGTCCGCGCTCCGCTTCACGCCCACGCTGCGCCTTGCCAAGTTCATGAACTGCCATCCCCCTTTATGATGCGCCCACTCTTTTTCTACCACGATTGAAGCACCTCAAGCTCATCGCCATCCCCATCCCAAAGGATGACATGGAGTGCCAGCTCCGCGGCTGTACTGCACTCGAGTTCCTTTGTCTTCCGGTGATGAATTGGTCGAGTACCTTGCACATCACCTCTAGGACTCTCCGAACTATTTATGTGTGTTGCTGGTGCTACAACGAGAGATCACAAAAGGTGGACCACAATATGGTCATCCAGGACACACCTTCACTTGAGAGATTACTTGTAGTTGATCAACAAGGTCCAACAAGAATCAATGTCATTTCTGCGCCGAAATTGAAAGTGGTGGGCTACTCGTCTGTCAAATACTACAACTTTTAGGTACAAGAGTCGCATTATATACCTCTCCTTCTTGATATCAGCATTATTTCTAGTTTTGAAGATGTATGCTCGTCTGTCATCCAACGAAGCTTCACCCAGACTCTGGGCATAGTGAAGGTCTTGGCACTAGAATCTGTCGTCCCCAACCTGGACCAAGTTTTCAGTTGCCTGAGATGCTTTCCGTGCCTGAAGAAGTTGTATATCGAGGTGATGTTCCTTTCCTATTAAATGTTAACCATAAGGGCGTTCAATTTTTTGAACCTTTTCCCAAGTTTACAATGACAATGTACTACGATTTCTAAAGGAAGTTAGGAGGATTTTAGGACATACACCCTCACCCCATGTTGGTTGTTTCATTCATATGGTTACAATCGTCCATAAGCATTTCTCCTTTGGATTCAACTATACTAGTTTTCTTAGGGAATTTTTCGTCCAATCCAACCTCTTGTGAAGAAGGATACATGTTTCTAGATTGTAATCAAATGCCCATGTTAATCATGCCAAATCAAAGATGGCACGTTGGTGCCTTTTACAAATCCTGCAAACCAAATGGGTGTGTAGCAGTGTTCAAAACTGCATGTAAGCACTAACACGTTCTCTTATTTTGCAGTGCATATTAGGCCCGGTGGAGGATGTTTATAACGACAATCACATCGAATGCCTTGATCTGCATCTCTCAAATATTACTTTGAAACCTACCGAGGGACCCCACCGGAGATTACACTCGCCAGGTTTTTTCTTGCCAGAGCAAAGGTGCTGAGGGTACTAAGGTTGAACACACATTTAATTAGGAAAGATCAATGGTATGATTATTAGAACCGACAGGTACTGCGGAATGGAAGTGCCTCCAAAAATGCCAAACTTCGTATTGGAAGAGCATATGGCAAATCAATTGGAAGTTATTGTGTCAAAGCCATACATGACTTGTGAGCAGCTGATCCCTTTTCAGAAATGACGCAGCTTGCAATGTTTGAATTTGGGTGATGTAATCTTTGAAATTGAACCTTGCAATACTGATGGTATTTGTTATGTTGAACCGTTTCTGTTCTCTTGTATCAACGCAAACACTTCATTCGGGTGAACCGCATGTCGTACATCGCACACAGCTTGATCTGCCTAAACGTTTCTTTTGTGTTGCCTAGTCACAAACAGTTCATCCGAGTGAACTGTATGCTGTACATTAAACACACCTTGTCTGGTTGACTGTTTCTTTTGTGTTTCCTAATCACAAACAGTTCATCCGAGTGAACCATATGTTGTACATCGCACACACCTTCATCTGGCTGCCGTTTCTTTTGTTCTTCCTCATCGAAAATGGTTAATTGAGCTGAACCATATGCCCTAAATCGCACATGCAACTAAAATATGAACCGTGTTTGATGCATCCGTCATCGCAAACATTTTGCACCTTTTGACGGTTTTTACACCACCATTTGCGATTATTGCATCGCATACAGTTTCGTCGAAGGGTCTCTGATCGTAGTGTCGCGTTAGCAGCATCCTGAAGTAGTGTATAGTCCATATTGAGATGCCCAAAACATCTTCTAATTAAGATTGGAGGGAGTAGCATGCTACATCCATACACTTGCTAAGGGTTTTACAGATTAACAGCTCAATTTCCGGCAGGGCTTTCCAGAAGTACTTAGCTACTGTGGTATCCTATGTTTTCTTTTATGAGAAATCAGCGTTACAGCTTTAGAGATTTAATGAAACATGTGAGGGGAAAAGAAATATATTATAAGAGCATCTCTAGCAGATCCCGCATAAGGCCGGCAAACTAAACTTTTCCGGACGAATAATATGAGGGGAAAAGAAATATACTGTAAGAGCATCTGCATTCACTTTATAACTTTTCATGGGCTTGTGTTCGAAAAATGTGAGGGGAAAAGAAATATACTGTAAGAGCATCTCTAGCAGATCCCGCATAAGGCCGGCGAACTACGCTTTTCCGGCCGTTATACGGGTCGGCCCAAATAATCGGCCCGAGCAGTTACCCGAAAAAGTCCTGACCTATAAAAAGTTTACAGGAGGCACGTAACCCCCTTCCTCCCCAATCGGGTATATATGCCGACTTCCAGCCGGTTTAGGTTATCCGCCCTCCATTTCATCTAGCCCCTCTCCTCCACATTTCTTGTAATCCAGTGAGAAATCAAGCGCGCTCAGGCAGCTTTTTGCGGCCTATTTTCCGGTGCGGGGCTACCATGGCGTCTGTAGGTGCGGGGTGTGGCGGCGGAATGGGGTTCGGTGACTGCGGTGGAGGCGTTCCGTGCGACGGCTTCTTCGCCCACAAGGCCTCCACCCTTCGGTGTCATAGAAGCAAAGAGAGGCGGCATGCCCGTGCGATGCCAGGTCCTGCAGCACCGGATCAAGGTCGTGTGCGTCTAAGACCTTTCGGCACTTCGGCCGTCTCTTCGACCCGGCGATCAGTGCCAGCGCGCGGCCGAGCGGACTTGGTTTCAGGCGAGGACCGCCGCCGGAGATGCGGCTGCGCGGCTGCCGATGCTCTGGGAGGAGTACCACCTCCAAACCCAAATCTCCAGCGACCTCATCTACGACATGATCCACAGATGGAAGCCGCTGCCCGCCGAGGTCATCTCCAGCGACGACGATGACGACGAGGGTGACGACGACAATGAGGGAGACGACTCTGACTCCGATGAGTCGAACCCTGGTTAAGTAGACCCCCGCCCACCCTTGGCTCTAGCGACGACTCCAGCGACTAGTAGATCCCCTATCTATGTTTCGGTTCCCATATGCTATGTTAATTATTATGGTTTGTAAAAACTGCCCTATGCTATGCGTGGTGAAATATGGTATGTTGGGTTGATGAACTCCGGCAAGATGTTTTTAGCGCGTAATACTTTGTTTATATTTATGTTATATGCGAGATTTGCTCTTGCCGCGCGTCTGGCGTCCTGCAAAAATCATTTACGGGATACCGTAAATGATTTTTCCAAGACGGCGGCTTGCGGGATCTGCTAGAGTTGCTCTAATTGTTGACTCTTAGTTGGATTTGTGAAAAATTAGTTTTTTTAGATTGTGTTGTTTCACCTTATTAACTCAAAGCTATATGGATTTGTGTATGATGCTAAGCTTGGACAGAGTCTTTAGGTCTTAGTTTTTGTTTTATTCAGATCATGTCATTTCCTCCTTTATCCACAATTATATATTTTTTGTAATCCATCGGTTGTCAAACGAATGTGAGCCCTTACATTTGGAGGGGGCATGAGCTTAACTATAAGAAGCTCTGTTTATAAGTACGAACATACTACATGAAAGAAATCAACAACGTGTTCTACGTGCCCATATTTTAATTGCTTCTAACCAACTGCTAGCTATCTCGAGTAGGCCAAGAATGTCGTAATGCTGGACATGGAGAAGCCGTTGAAAATGGGATCCAGAGCAGGAGCCGATGGAGTAGGCGCCCATGTCACCGAACACGAGCCAGTCCCCACGCGCATCTCTAGCACCCGGTACCACGTCACCATCGTGTCGAGTGAGTCGCACATCGGTGTGGCACCCCAGCTCAGAGAAACCGGAATGCCCCGTATCCCAGCCCAGAGATCAAGGAGAAGTCTTCTGGAATACGGCACTGCTTAGCATAGCACAAACCAGCTTTCTATTATTACACGAATATGATTACAAGGTCTCCGATATTACAATGAATAACATCGACACGGCGACACTACGCCATCCTCAGTTGCTCCAGTTCAGTACATTGAATGTACTTGCAAGCTCACAATAACTAGAGCATTCAAAACAAACAACAACATGGCAATTACAGGTTAAGCAGGAATTATCATGAGATCATCAGGATAACATGGCATGAACGACATGAATATAATACTGCTAGAACAATATGAGCATGGCATGAACATATAAATCTGACGATACTAGCATGTAGCATGTTGACACTATATGCACCACTTAATCTGCTCGGGTTATCTCATAACCAAATGGTGATCCTTCGGGCGATCACAACCATGACCAACACTTGGCCTCAAATGATGATCTTTCCGGCGATCACTACCAACTTATCTCATCATCGAACCGGTTGTTATTAAGCACATTATTATTATTACTGTTGACTCATAGTGTGACCGACACGAACTGGGCCCTTATCTGTGGGCAGGGCTATCGATAGATTTAATATACACTCTGCAGAGGTTAGTACAATGTACCCACACTACAGAACCCATGGCCTCGCACTCCCATTCGGGTGGACCAACGGCGTTCCAACAAAACCGATCTACTGCCATAAAACTCTCCCGACCACTCCGACTCACCCCCCTCTGGGCTAGTCCTGGGTGGCCCCGTGTCTACCAAAGACACACGACCACCGTCGTGGCCAACACATAAACTATCCCACATGGGGACACGTATCCATAAAAACAACAACGGGCACACAAGGCCTATGTCCGCATACCTGATAAGGGTAGCGCACGCCCATAAACCTCCCTCGTTGGAGGCACCGACGAGAGGCACGACGATAGACCAAGTTAGGACCTTCCCATAAAGGTAAGCGTGGTTGCACTGGTCAGTTCGATATGGTGGCACCAGGACTCAGCCAACAGTTGTTCAAGTTCAATTTAATCCAGTTAAACTTGAATGCAATTTGCTGAGCCATGATAAGATAACATGATGCAATTACAATGCATGAGCATGATATCAACATACACACGGATGCAACATAACTATCCACCATATCAACAATGAATCATCTCCAACTGAGCATGGCATAATGATGAGCATCAATATTACCAGTACAACACTACTCATAGCATAACATAACCATTATCATCAACCATAAATAACATGCAAGAACTCATCAATAACATTACCGAGTAAACACTTAACCAACTAACAGCAAAGGAACAATGCATATTGGCAGTACTCGGTAACCGACGTTAGTCATGCACCGAAGAACATGACCAACCTGACATGTACTACTATCAAGCATAGCAATATGAAAGTAAGACTAACAAGTAGTTCATGATAACAAGGTGCAGGAAACATAGCATGACGATAATCACCGATCCACAAGCACGACCGAAACTACGACAGCTGTAGCAAAACAAACATATAGTTATTAAAGATTGAAGTTGAAAACCAATGCTACTACATGGCTATCATGCAAATGGTGGTTGTGGCTTGCCTAGGGTTGAAGAAATCAGCGGGAAGTTGTGCGGAAAGATCACAGAAAGATTCACCGGAAATAGTTCTCTCTCAGAGGGGCAGTTTAGGGTGAGGGAGTCCTGGATTAGGCGGTCCTCGGACAGCCGGACTATATACTTTGGCCGGATTGTTGGACTATGAAGATACAAGATTGAAGACTTCGTCCCGTGTCCGGGTGGGACTCTCCTTTGCGTGGAAGGCAAGCTTGGCAATTCGGATATGTAGATCTCCTCCCTTGTAACCGACTCCGTGTAACCCTAGCCCCTCCGGTGTCTATATAAACCGAGGGGTTTTAGTCCATAGGGCAACAACAATCATACCATAAGCTAGCTTCTAGGGTTTAGCCTCTCCGATCTCGTGGTAGATCAACTCTTGTAATACTCATATCATCAAGATCAATCAAGCAGGAAGTAGGGTATTACCTCCATTGCGAGGGCCCGAACCTGGGTAAACATTGTGTCCCCCGCCTCTTGTTACCATCCACCTTAGACGCACAGTATGGGACCCCCTACCCGAGATCCGCCGGTTTTGACACCGACATTCTTGCTTTCATTAAGAGTTCCACTGTGTTGTCATCATAAGGCTTGATGGCTCCTTCGATCATCGCCAACGATGTGATCCAGGGTGAGGTTTTCCTCCCCGGAAAGATTTTCGTATTCGGTGGCTTCGTACTGCGGGCCAACTCTCTCGGCCATCTGGAGCAGATCGAGAGCTATGTCCCTGGCCATCAGGTCAGGATTGGAAGCTTGAACTATACCGCCGACATCCGCGGAGACTTGATCTTCGACGGATTCGAACCCGTGTCAGGTATGCCGCACAGTCACGATGAGCATGATTTAGCTCTGCCATCAAACAGTGTTCGGGAGATCACACCTGTAACTACTCCGGCCCACAATCCTGAATAGATCGCGACGTCCGAGGACGGGTGGATGGACCCCACCACGGAGACCGAACACTCAGTGGCGATAGAGCCTAATACTGACTTCACCTCCTATGAGACCTGTGTTGCCGGACACTCGGATTGGTCCCCGGCCACAGACTCCAAACCACTCGCGTCCGTGCCCATCCAATCTGATTGGGCACCGATCATGGAGTTCACCTTCGCGGATATCTTTCAGCACTCGCCCCTAGGCGACATGCTAAACTCATTACGGTCTCTCTCCTTGTCAGGAGACCCTTGGCCGAACTATGTCCAGCTCGAGTGGGAAGCGGATGGTGATACGTCTACAACGTATCTATAATTTTTGATTGCTCCATGCTATATTATCTACTGTTTTGGATGTTTATGGGCTTTATTATATACTTTTATATTATTTTTGGGACTAACCTATTAACCCAGAGCCCAGTGCCAGTTTCTGTTCTTTTGCCTATTTTAGGGTTTCGAAGAAAAGGAAAATCAAATGGAGTCCAATTGACCCGAAACTTCACGGAACTCATTTTTGCAAGGAAAGCAACCCGGGAGACTTGGAGTCTACGTCAAGGAAGCTCCAAGGAGGCCACGAGGTAGGGGGACGTGCCCACTGTCGTGGTTCTAAGTCTGACAGTAGTGTAGGGGGGTAAGTATGGAGAGGCAAGATCTTAGCTATGGAGAAGTTGTAAGCACGCAAGGTTTACGAGTTCAGGCCCTTCTCGGAGGAAGTAATAGCCCTACGTCTTAGAGCCCGGAGGCGGTCGACAGGATTATGTGAGTATGAGTTACAGAGGTGCAAACCCTTCTCTCGGAGGAGGGGGGGTGGCTTATATAGAGTGCGCCAGGACCCCGGCCTACCTATGTTACAAAGGGTTCAATGTACATTAAGGCAGGGCGTTACTGGTAACGCTAGTAATAAAGTGCTATGATGACCATAAAAGCTATTTAATGACCGGCCATTAGTGTGAGGAGTGACTTTAGGTCTCCTGGCCATCGAGTGGCTGGATCTTGGTCGAGTGTCTTCGAGTCTATCAAGTGGAACACCTTCAAGTCGATTGAAAGGTGATTTCTTCTAGAGATGTCCTTGGGTAGGGCAGTTAGGACAGGTCCATGACCCTACCCTAGGTACATAGCTTCATCATTAGCCCCCGAATGGATCGATGTTTGAGTGTGGAAGGAGTTGAGAACTTCTCCGACTCATTTTTCATGCCATGAGCGTATCTTGTTTCGGATCAACGGACCTAAGTGATGACAGCAACTTCCTTTCCAGTCGCCTTGATCCATTCCTAATTCTTCGCCGAGTGAATTTCTTTACTTGTAAGGCTCCGAGTGATGGCGCGGAGGAGATCTTTGGTCTGACAAGTTGTTTGCTGCCCGCAGATTTCGTGGGATCCGAATTTTGGGAAGCACGCGGGATGGGGGAGGCCGCAGTAATCGGATGGGATAGAGCGGAGCTGCCTCGATCCCCACGCCACCTTTTTCTCCACATATCGCGCACGCGGTCGTTACGGGATTTGACAGAGTCACCCGGGCCTACCCGTCAGCCACTCGGAAGCGGCCTCATATAAGGCATTGGACTGGAGTCTCCCGCACAGTGTGTTCTCATTTCCTCTTCTTCTCTCCATGTCCCTCCGCTGCGCTCGTTCTCGCCCCAGCATCACCACTCCGTATGCGTCTCGCCGGCGGCAATGGGGAAGGAGAAGACGACGACTCTGGAGCGGGCAAAGAAGGCGATGGCGAGGTCGAAGGGGAGGCGACCACCCGGGGCGGATCTTCTTCGTGGACCGGCCTGCCGAAGGGCTGGATCCAGGTAGACTGGATCCACTCGAGGATTACCCAAGAGGACCTTGACGACCTGGCCAAAGGGGGGCTGATCCCCTATGACTCAACGCGGCTTCCGGGGAGGGAATTTGAGCCGCAACCTCGGGACGGTGAGCGTGTTCTTCTTGCCACCCACGTCGACCGTGGATTTTCCTTGCCTCCTCGCCCCTTCTTTCGAGGGTTTCTGAACTTCTTTGGGGCACAACTCCGCCATTTTACCCCCAACTCAATCATTTATCTTGCCGCTTTCATTTCTTTGTGTGAGAATTTCCTGGGTTGCCGGCCTCACTGGGGTCTTTTGAACCATATTTTCACTTGTCCCTCCCAGAAAGTGAAAAAGGCTAATCCGAGTGATGAGAGGACCCAAGTGATCCAGATGTGTGGGGGTCTTGGCATCCAGACGAGAGGGAAAAGCTCCTTTCCGGCCATGATTCTTCCTGACACGGTTCGCGGATGGCAGTCGACCTGGTTTTACTGTAAAGACCAGTCGATGCCAGGGCAATCGACTAGCCTCCCTCCCTTTACCATGGACCGAGTGGAGAAACCCTCCCCTTTGAAGGTGCTCCTGGAGGAGAAGGAACACGTGAAGCTGTTGGTCGATCGAGTGGTCCAGCTTATTCGTGACGGGGTCACTGGTATGGATCTCTTGGAGGTCTTCCTTTAGGGGGGCATCCAGCCTCTTCAAGCTCGAGACCATCCGATGTGGATGTATTCGGGTCTTGAAGACTCCACTCGGATCCACTCGGAGGAGGTCGACGACGACACGCTGGAGAAGTGGTTGTCGGGCATTACCGGGAACAAGGACAATCCCAGGCGAGCCAGGAGGGTTCCCCCATTCGACCAATCTCATGCACCAGAGTAGGTCTGATTTTGAGTTTTTGCTTGTAATCTGAATTCACTCGCGCAGCTGCCTATATTGCGTCGACTGACTTTGCTCTCCTTGCTTTCTTTCAGGCCATTATTGAAATGTATTCAATGCCCAACGGGAAGCAAGAGCAAGTTCTAGAAGGCGAGGCGAGTGGCGGCGAAAGTGGCGAGTTGACTTCCGATGGTGAAGGGGATGGAGGAAGCGACGACTCAAGTGATGGAGAAGAAGTCGAGTCGCCCCTCGCAGGGAGAGGCGATCCAAGCATGACCAAGAACGGCCGAGTGCCCGCGACAAGGCAACTACTCAGGCTGGTCAGTCTTCGAAGCGTCCTCGGATCTCTTCACCAACCCCGACTGAGAAGGCGCACAAGCACCCCAAAGTTGCAGAGCCGAGGACTCGGAAGGCGTTGTCGAAGATCAAGATTGATATCCCCGTTGCCTCCGCGTGAGTGTCTCTCTTTGTATTCACTCGACACTCCGTGCTATTTGTTTTTCTTGTTTTAACTGGACGAACTTTGGAATTTTCAGCGCTGCCACTTCCGGGACCTCGGCTTACAGGGATGATGATGAGGTGATGGAGGATGCGGTCACTTCTAATCCGGGTATGATTTCTGCCATACTATCTTTATTCGGTCGATTCGACTCCAATGTGCATCATTTGGTGACGTTATTTTGGCAATCGAACTATGCACAGCTCCCAACATTATCGACCTCCCTGATGATGAAGAAGAGCCCGAAAGGCCTTTGACGAGGAAGAGTAGGCGAGCTCCTGTAAGCGAGGCGCTACAGTCGACGCCGAGGGCGGAACCAGTCGTTCAGGACACTGGCGACGTCAATCGGGGTTCTGTTACCTTCGCCGAGCCACTGTCGAGTGCTTTGCTGTGACACTCCAAAAATTTATTTGGTTTTTAGCAAAAACTTTGTGGTTTTTTTGAAAAGAGGCCATTTAAAATTATCCAGAAAACCTTCCTCTTAAAAACTTCATTGGCAAGGATTTTTTTTATATCTTCTTCAAAATTATGGTGTTTGATCTTTTAAAACTCTTTCTCTGATGGCTTCCTTCTCAAAATGTATTTTTGGAAATTATTCCTTTTCTTATAAAAAGGAACTCTATGAATTTTTAGGTTTTTCTTATCTTAAAAACTCCCATGGTTTTACCATGTCTCCTATAGTAAAGCTTCTCAAAATCCCTCCCTCCACCTTTGAACAATCTAATTTCTCTATCTCAACAAGTCCAAGCAAGTTTTGGATTTTGTTTCAATTATTTTATCTCCCAAATCATTTCTGCCAATTATTTTGAGCCTAAGTGATTTTCAAAGCAAGTACCTCATTTTCTTTGAATTTTCACCTCAAACCAACTCCCCTGGATTGTCTTTAGTACCCAAAACTTAGAACCATCTTGATCCACTCTTCTTCTTTTAAAAAATTTCAAATTTTACTCTCTGCAAGTTTGGTCCAGATTTGACAAATTTGATGAAATTCATATCCACACTTCTCCAAAAATTCCACAAAAATTCAGGCAGCCTCCTGGTGCAATGAGAGGCCACCCCACCAAGTTTCCGCTCAAGGAGAAATCCCTAGATGCCTAGATAATTCTGTCGAACACCTTGCATACATTGTTCTGTTCATCTTCAGTTAAAATTCAGAATTCAGTGTCGTTTTTCCTTCGTCAGACTCGGTCACGCGGTCACAGTGCGCCCTGGCACGTTGCACGCGGCCCCTTCTCCCTGGCCAGCACCCCGCGCGCGTGCTTGGCATCTTCCTGGCGTCGGTGGCGGACTGAGCCGCCCGCGCCGGCGTGTCTTGCGGCGGCCGAACCTCCCGTAGTGGCCAACAGTGGCAGCACCAGCTTTGCAACGCCGTTCCGCGCCGCCCTTTGCTCCCTAGCCCTACGCGTGGCTCACGCATGCCAGCGCAGCCCCGCTGCACCGTCGCCGTGGCCCAACAAGCGCTGGGCACGCTCTCTGCCGCCGACGGACCCGCGCCGTCCCGTTCCGACAAAACCAGCCCTAAGCTTCTAATCCTAGTCCGTTGAGCGTCGGAGTGGAGCCAGTGGACCTCCACGCTGATGGCCAACCCCCTAAACTTCCCGACCAACCACTGCACCGTCGTAATCCATCGCCGGGGAACTCCGTTCACGGCCACCGCCTCGGATCGCCTATAAAAGGGGACCCCGAGCTCACCCTCGAGCACGCACCACCCCTGCACCTCACCAACACCCCGCCAGGCCACTAGGAGGACCTCGAGGAGGTCTCCTCCCCCAACTCCGGCCGCCCCGATCCGCCTCGGCCACCAGCTCGATTCGCTCCGGTGAGGCCGTCCCCGGCGCCCAAATCTCGTCTATAGCCCCCTCTAGCACCCAGTAAGCTAAGACCAGCATCAATTTGGCCTTCGCAGCTCTCTCCGACGAGGCCCTCGACCACCCGAACCGCCGTCCGCCGGAGCAAGGCTCGCCACCGACGTGGTACCCGCCGGCGACCACCACCACCACCAACCGACACGGAGTGGCGCCCTGAACACGAAGGTACCCTCCGATCCCCCTGGCTCACCGTGGATCGCCGCCGGCGACCACCGCGGCTCTCGGGCACCGGCGAAATCTGCCGCCCCGTTTGAATATTCAAACCTGACGGGCGGGACCCGCCGTCAGCCTCTCTGTCCTTTCTAAGCAAAGCATTTTCTGAAAACGCCTTCTGCCAAATACGCTTTCCCTTTGGGCTGGCGTAGTCGCTACCGAAGCGTTTTCTGTTTTTATAAGCTAGCCCCTGGGAACTTTCTGTTTCATTACAGATGGGTCCTTGGGTTAAAACTCTTATAACTTTTTAACAGAAAGGAATTTTTGAGTGATTCTTTTTCTGTCCTCTTCAGATTTTTGTCTAGTTTTTTATCATATTTATTTGAAAAATATTTGGTATAATTTTTGTGCACCTCACGGTATTCACGATAGCGCGTATATTTTCTTTACACCATAGATACCGAAGGAGGTGACGAGACCGCAAACTTCACCGAGCTAAGCTCCGACTACTCTGAACCAGGCAAGCATGGTTGAACTTTTGATATGATGATTGTTTGGCATGTTTGCATTAAGTAGTTTCATGGCATGTTGATGAGTATACCGATAAAATGTCATGTTACATGCAACATGAGGCAAGTGAGTTTCGAAAATCCATAAGTGGATGGACGTGAGAATGCATGGCCATGTGTTGGCATGAGGATGGGTAAGATGGCAGTGTTGTAGCATGCCAGTCTTATGCCAGACTATATGACTTCAGTGTCAACCTGTATCATTCCAGTTCCTTCCATTCTTCCTTCCCTGTACTACCACATGTTTTCCGCAAGGAATATGGCGTAGTAAGTTGTAAACCGCTTACCTGGTACACACCAAAAAGGAGAGGCCGTGATGATGGTTCCATGGCCCTGGATTAAAGCCAGTCATCCGGTCAGGGGGCATGGGTGTTTCCGGTTGGGACCGAGAGGGGGGCACCCCTTAGAGCGCGCGTATATAAATTTGATCCCATGCTATTCAAGATTGTGATCTCCCCGTCTCAAAAGTTTTTCTTGGACGATGTCTCGGGTGATTCCTAGCATCGAGAGGTAGCATGGGTGTGTACTGGTTAGCTGTGTTTTCTTCCGAAATACCGTAAACGGAACTAGTCCTTCGTGACTACGAAAATCCGTTGGCTGTGGGAAATTTTTGTACAAACTCTGCAGAGTCATATATTCCTTGAATCATCTATTCCATGTCCAAGTTCAGTATTATCTTATCTTGACAAGTGCCAGTTTTGATGACAGAGACTCCGGTGAATCGCATGAGTGCTAAGTCCGGTTAAATGATTATTCCTGTGGATGGACTAACCCGTTTATTTTCATGAATTGAATGTTTATTATGAGTATTTTTTTACTTATGAATAAAAGCCCTTTTTGCGATGTCGCTCAGACGTCCGACTGTGGCATTTTTATATTTTACTGTCAATAAAAGCCCTTTCTGTGATGTCGCTCAGACGTCCGACTGTGGCATTTCTTTTAAAGCCCTTTATGTGGCGTCGCTCAGACGCCCGACTGTGGCATTTCTTTTAAAGCCCTTTATGTGGCGTCTCTCAGACGCCCGACTGTGGCATTTCTTTTAAAGCCCTTTATGTGGCATCGCTCAGACGCCCGACTGTGGCATTTCTTTTAAAGCCCTTTATGTGGCGTCGCTCAGACGCCCGACTGTGGCATTTCTTTTAAAGCCCTTTATGTGGTGTCGTCTAGACGCCCGACTGCGGCGTGATTTATTTATTTATCTTCCTATCGAGGTGTCGCTTCCGACCCTGATTGGGTTTACAGTTATTTTGTTGGGTTTTCGAGCGGACTACCGCCGACTCCCTTTTTACCTGTCTTGTTTTTACGAATTAATGTGCCACTGTTAAAAGTTAAACATGACGCATCCATGCATGCATTTGTTATATCTTACGTCCGAACTGTCTTGCGAGTACTTTCAAAGTACTCACCTGGCTTGTTGATTTGGCCAGATGCTGACGAAGGCGATCTCATGGATGAAGATTTTTATGGCGAGTCCGACGCCTAGAGGAATCCCAGTCAGTCTCGTACGACCCTGGATTTGGTCACTGTATCATATCCGCTTCCGCTACCAAATAAATTCATCGAGCCTCACCTCGACGCTCGATGAGATGCTAGTTTTAGAGTATTGTATTTCTCTCCCCGCTGTGTTTTTCCACCACCGCCCTATCCTCGAGTCAGTAGTATGCCTCCACACCACTGTGTCATGTCTGCCATTATGTAAAATTATTGGCGTGCTTGTAATAATTTGGTTGAGCAACCATAGTTCGACCCTGTAATATATTTTATGCTACTGGCTTATTGTATCAAGAATTTGTCTACCGGTAAGGAGAATTTTTCTCATACAGGACTCAAAAGATTGGTTTCTCAATAAATATTTTTATTGGAAAACCGGTCGTGACATTTGCCTTCTTCGTCGATTGCCCGGGCCTCTGTCGACCCACCTTCAGTTTTTGTGACCCATCATGTTCCACAGGACGCGGTGAATGCTGCTAGGGAAGCCATATGCCAAGCGGGCGTTATGATGGAGAAGATGAAGATGGTGCGGGACGCCAGCCAAGCCGCCTCTGATGCCAGCTCGGCTCTCCAGAGCAACGTTCAGGTTAGTTGGCCGCCCCTTGTTCTGTTAGGATATGCTACCTGAAGATTCTTTCTGAAAATATTTGCATCTGTACACCCACTGGGTGCGTCGATTGAATTTTTGGACTAGTGGGGGCACGCTGAGTGCACCCACTGGGTGTAGTCCCCGAGACTATGGTGGACTGCTGGCAGTCGACTGTAGTCTTTGTATTTTGCCGAATGTATAAACCAAAATGGTAGTTTGTGTCTTCCACTCGACTTCGGCGGGCTGGTCGAGTGGGATCAGAACCGGTGGGGGCACGCTGAGTGCACCCACTGGGTGTAGTCCCCGAGACTACGGTGGACTGCTGGCAGTCGACTGTAGTCTGAGTTCTACTTTCTCTCTTTCTGCCTTTTTTTGAACTCGACTTCGGCAGGCCGGTCGAGTGGGATCAGAACCGGTGGGGGCACGCTAAGTGCACCCACTGGGTGTAGTCCCCGAGACTATGGTGGACTGCGGGCAGTCGACCGTAGTCTTTAGTATTTATTGCCTTTGTTGTTTTTGCTGTAAAAATAACTTCTCCCCTTTGATTTCAGAAATCTTGTGATCTTGGAGCTCACTTTGCTAACTTGGAGAAGCAGCAGATTCAACTGAACCTTGACTTGGAGCTGGCCAGGACAGTGCTACAAAAGGTCAGAGACGGCGCCGCAGGTAAGACGAGTTTGTCGACTGGTCATTTTTAGGCTTGAGTACCCTTCTGCTATTTCTGAATCAATAATCATTTCTTTGCAGAAAAACTGAGAGAAGCTCTGGCGAAGAAGGATCAGGATTTGGCTGCTGCTCGTAAGGAGGCTGACGACAAGACCGCTCTGGCCGAACAGAAGCTGGCTTCGGTCGGCCAGTTGGAAGAAGAGAATACTAGGCTGAAGACCGCTCTGAATGACTCCAACAAGGAGTGCTGACGCTGGAAGAAGGCGAATCTCATCCAGGGCGAGAAAATGGAAGGCATTGCTCGCAAGAGGGATGATCTGGAGAGCTATCTGAGAAGTCTTGCCAAGAAGTTGTTCATCAAGCTTGAAGGTGCACATTCTGTTCCGACTGACTTTTTTTTGTGTCGACTCAGTGTACGAAAATTGACTTATCCTTGGGTCGTGAATGCAGAGTTTTGCCAGAACTTTGAAGAGGAGACTGGGCAGATCGAGCCAGGCTTGGATCCAATCAACTCTCCCGTGAAAGACGAAACTGCCATGAATCTGCTCCGTCTGGAATCTCGCATCGACAGTGCCGTGGACTACTTGGCTCGACTGAAGGTCGCCATGTCGCGGATTGACCTGACACTTTGGCCAGAGGCTGTGCTCCAAAATGATATCGAGTCCCTGATGACTCGACTAAATGAAATCGCCGACCGAGTGCAGGAGTGGAAGAAGTCTGCTGCTCGGTGTGGCGCTGATGTGGCTCTGTCTTTGCTTCGTGTCCACTGCAAGGAGGTGTGACAGGACAAACTGGCAGCAATCAAGGTCGCCAACACCCAGAAGCATGACTTCCTAACATTTATGGAGACTTTCATCACTGCAGCCACTCGGATAGCTGACGGCGTCGACCTGGATGAGTTCGTCGAGCGTGCCAGCCCTCCTCCCGCGGAGTGAACAAACTCTTATGTCCCACCTTAAATTTGCCTCGGAATGCCGAGTGCTTTTTGTAACCGTTAAACTTTTTCGGGCTGCATGCCCGAGTACTTCGTTCTGCGATCTAGAACCTTTGGAATTTACCTGAACTTGGTTTACCGTTGAATATCTTTATGAATCTCCTGCTGAGTGAACCCATTCTTCATTTGAGACAACTTTTGCATTCGCAGCGCAGCTCCGAAGGAGAGGGAAGCAGTCGACCCATGTCTTGTATTTGTGGCGAAGCTCCCCAGGGGAAGGCGGCGGTCGACCCACACCTTGTTATTGCAGAGTGGGACGGAGCGCACATTGTATTTGTGGCGAAGCTCTCCAGGAGAAGGTGGCAGTCGACCCGCACTTAGTTACTGTAGAGCGGGATGAATCGCACATTGTATTTGTGGCGAAGCTCCCCTGGAGAAGGTGGCAGTCGACCTGTCCCTCGTCGTCCTTGAGGAATGAGATGTGTTTCGTACTTAGGCGAGTTCTAGACTGCAGCTAAGCCCCCGAGTGGGAGGATTGCACTCCACTAGGTAGGATTTTTTTCAAACTTAGGCGAGTGCCGGACTGCAGCTAAGTCTCTAAGTGAGAGAACTTAGGCGAGTACTGGACTGTAGCTAAGCCTCCGAGTGGGAGGATTGCTCTCCACTCGATAGGATTTTTTCAAACTTAGGCGAGTGTCGGACTGCAGCTAAGTCCCCAAGTGAGTGAACTTAGGCGAGTACTGGACTGCAGCTAAGCCCCCCGAGTGGGAGGATTGCTCTCCACTCGGTAGGATTTTTTCAAACTTAGGCGAGTGCCGGACTGCAGCTAAGTCTCCAAGTGAGAGGACTTAGGCGAGTACTGGACTGCAGCTAAGCCCCTGAGTGGGAGGATTGCTCTCCACTCGGTAGGATTTTTCCAAACTTAGGCGAGTGCCGGACTGCAGCTAAGTCCCCAAGTGAGAGAACTTAGGCGAGTACTGGACTGCACCTAAGCCCCCGAGTGGGAGGATTGCTCTCCACTCGGTAGGATTTTTCCAAACTTAGGCGAGTGTCGCACTACAGCTAAGTCCCCAAGTGAGAGAACTTAGGGGAGTACTGGACTACAGCTAAGCCCTCGAGTGGGAGGATTCCTCTCCACTCAGTAGGATTTTTTTCAAACTTAGGCGAGTGCCAGACTGCAGCTAAGTCTCCAAGTGAGAGGACTTAGGCGAGTACTGGACTGCAGCTAAGCCCCGAGTGGGAGTATTGCTCTCCACTCGGTAGGATTTTTCCAAACTTAGGCGAGTGCCGGACTGCAGCTAAGTCCCCAAGTGAGAGAACTTAGGCGAGTACTGGACTGCAGCTAAGCCCCCGAGTGGGAGGATTGCTCTCCACTCAGTAGGATTTTTTCAAACTTAGGCGAGTGCCGGACTGCAGCTAAGTCCCCAAGTGAGAGAACTTAGGCGAGTACTGGACTGCAGCTAAGCCCCCGAGTGGGAGGATTGCTCTCCACTCGGTAGGATTTTTTGAAACTTAGGCGAGTGCCGGACTGCAGCTAAGTCCCCAAGTGAGAGAACTTAGGCGAGTACTGGACTACAACTAAGCCCCCGAGTAGGAGGATTGCTCTCCACTCGGTAGGATTTTTTCAAACTTAGGCGAGTGCCGGACTCGCAGCTAAGCCCCCGAGTGGGAGGCTGGCTCTCCACTCGGTAGGAAACTGTTTTTACAAACTTAGGCGAAGCGGATTCGCAGCTAAGCCCCCGAGTGGGAGGCTGGCTCGCCACTCGGTAGGAAACTATTTTCACAAACTTAGGCGAAGCGGATTCGCAGCTAAGCCACCCACTGGGGGATTTCTTACGCAAACAAAAACAATAATAATCACTTGGAAAATTATAACGCTCTTGTCTTTGATAAATAAACTACATGAGTTTTTCTTATTACATCTCATCCAAGTGAGAATTTAAGTATAAAAGGGGCGGAGTAGCTCCGCATTCCAGGCCCGTGGCTCATCAATCTGGCGATCGACATTGTAGAGGTGGTATGCTCCATTGTGGAGGACTCTAGTGATTATGAAGGGGCCTTCCCAAGTAGGAGCGAGCTTGTGTGGTTTCTGCCGATCCACCCGGAGGACTAAGTCTCCTTCTTGGAAGGCTTGGCTCTTCACGTTTCTGGCATGGAATCGATGCAAGTCTTGCTGATAGATGGTCGATCGAATCAAGGCCATTTCTCTTTCTTCTTCTAGGAGGTCGACTGCGTCCTGCCGGGCTTGTTCTGCTTCATCTTCTGAGTAGAGCTCGACTCTGGGAGCATTGTGAAGCAGGTCACTCGGTAAGACTGCCTCAGCTCCATAGACCAGAAAGAATGGGGTTCTTCCGGTCGATCGATTCAGGGTTGTCCTCAATCCCCAAAGGACTGATGGAAGCTCGTCGACCCATGCACCTGCTGCGTGCTTGAGATCGCGCATCAATCGGGGTTTCAGTCCTTTGAGAATTAGGCCGTTTGCCCTTTCTGCTAGGCCATTCGACTGAGGGTGAGCGACCGAAGCATAGTCGACCCGAGTGCCCTGAGAGGCGCAAAAGGCCCTGAATTTGTCGGAATCGAAGTTTGACCCGTTGTCGTTGATGATGCTGTGTGGAACTCCATATCTGAATATCAACTCTCTGATGAAACTGCTAGCGGTGCCAGCATCAAGATTCTTGATAGGCTTGGCTTCAATCCATTTGGTGAACTTGTCGACTGCTACTAGCACATGAGTGAAGCCGCTCCTGCCTGTCCTCAGTGGTCCAACCATGTCCAGCCCCCAAACAGCGAAAGGCCAGACGAGTGGAATGGTTTTCAGGGCTGACACGGGCTTGTGCGGCATGTTGGAGTAATACTGACATCCTTCACATTTGTCGACTATCTCTTTTGCCATCTCATTGGCTCTTGGCCAGTAGAACCCCGCTCGATATGCTTTAGCCACAATGGTCCGAGAGGATGCATGATGACCACAGGTCCCCGAGTGGTTATCATTAAGGATCATCTGACCTTCTTCTGGTGTAATACACTTCTGGCCGACCCCAGTCGCGCTTTCTCTATATAACTGTCCCTTTATGACTGTAAAGGCCTAGGATCGACGGACGATCTGTCGAGCCTCTTCTTCGTCTTCTGGGAGTTCTTTCCTTAGGATGTACGCGATGTACGGTTCTGTCCAGACGGGAGTGATAACCAAGACTTCCATGATCAGGTCGACCACAGCTGGAACTTCAACTTCAGTCAGATCCGTGGCGCTTTTTGATTGCGGGGCCTCGTTAGTGAAGGGATCCTCCTGGACTGATGGTGTGTGGATCTGTTCCAAAAACACATTCCTGGGAATGGCTTCTCTTTTGGAACGTATTTTTGCCAGATCATCAGCTGCTTGATTTTTCAGTTGGGGTATGTGATGAAGCTCTAACCCCTCGAATTTCTTCTCCAGCTTTCTCACTGCATTGCAATAACCAGTCGTGGCTGGACTTCTGACGTCCCATTCCTTCATCACTTGATTGACCACCAAATCTGAGTCGCCATAGACTATGAGGCGACGGACATCGAGTGAAATGGCCATGCGCAACCCATATAAAAGTGCTTCGTATTCTGCCTCGTTGTTAGAGGAATCAAAGTGGATTTGAAGAGCATATCTGAGTTTATCTCCTCTAGGGGAGACCAACACCACTCCGGCGCCGGCACCATTTAGCATCTTGGAACCGTCAAAGAACATGGTCCAATGCTCCGAGTGAACCTGAGTCGGCAGTTGCTGTTCAATCCACTCGGCGACGAAATCCGCGATTGCCTAGGACTTGATAGCTTTATTTGCCTCAAACTTGATATCTAGAGGAAGGAGTTCAATCGCCCATTTTACCACTCGACCAGTTGCGTGCCTGTTATGCAAGATCTCTGATAACGGAGCGTCGCTGACGACTGTAATGGAATGATCAGAGAAGTACTGGGCAACTTTCTTTGTGGTCATATAAATCCCATATACGAGCTTCTGATAATGAGGATATCTTTACTTTGATGGGGTCAAGACTTCAGAAATATAATACACTGGGCGCTGAACTTTGAAGGTTTTCCCTTCTTCTTCTCGCTCGACCGTAAGTACCATACTGACGACTTGTCCTGTGGCTGCAATGTAAAGCAGCAAAGGCTCCTTGCTGATTGGGGCAGCAAGCACCGGCTAGGTGGAGAGCAGAGCTTTGAGCTCTGCGAACGCTGCGTCAGCTTCAGGAGTCCACTCGAACTTGTCAGACTTCTTCATCAATCGGTAAAGAGGCAATGCCTTTTCACCGATATGAGATATGAATCGACTTAGGGCGGCCAAGCAACTAGTAAGCTTCTGAACATCGTGCACTCACACAGGGCTTTTCATTCGGAGTATAGTACCAACTTTTTCTAGATTGGCGTCGATTCCCCGTTCGGAAACAAGAAAACCGAGTAACTTTCCGCCAGGAACCCCTAATGTGCATTTTGATGGATTAAGCATGATATCAAACCTTCTGAGGTTGGCAAAGGTTTCAGCAAGGTTAGTTAGCAGGTCGGAACCCTTCCGTGACTTGACCACAATATCATCCATGTACGCCTCCACATTTCGACTGATTTGGGTGAGCAAACACTTTTGAATCATCCTCATGAATGCGGCTCCGGCATTCTTGAGGCCGAATGGCATGGTAACATAACAAAAGCACCCGAATGGAGTGATGAAAGCTGTTTTGATCTCGTCAGGCCCATACAGACGGATCTGATGGTACCCAGAATACGTGTCTAAAAAAGACAGTCGCTCACATCCCACAGTCGAGTCGACTATCTGGTCGATGCGGGGGAGAGGAAATGATCTTTCGGGAAGGCCCGATTGATATGTTTAAAGTCAATGCACATGCGAAGTGACTTGTCCTTCTTGGGGACCATGACAACATTGGCGAGCCACCCGGAGTGATAGATTTCTCGGATGAACTCTGCCGCTAAGAGTCGAGCTACCTCTTTGCCAATGGCCTTTCTCTTCTGGACGGTGGACCATCGGAGATGTTCCTTGACAGGTTTTATTTTTGAGTCGACTCTTAGGCGGTGCTCAGCCAGCTCCCTAGGAACATCCGGCATGTTAGAGGGCTTCCATGCGAAAATGTCCCAGTTCTCATGGAGGAACTAGATGAGCGCTTCTTCCTATTTGGAGTCAAGTGTCGTCGAGATATGAGTTGGAGCAGCATTGGGGTCGGTCGGGTGGATGTGAGCTGTCTTCGTATCGCCAGTCGACTTAAAAGCTGACTCTGTAGAGGTCTTCTTGGCTCGCAACAAATCACTCGGGTCTGCGGTCTTCTGGTACTCCTGCAACTGCATCACTGCCATCTGAGCATCAGCGATCTTCGAACCTTTCTGAAAACATTCTTCCGCTTTCTTCCGATTGCCCGTAATGGTGATCACACCTTTGGGGCCAGGCATCTTCAATTTGAGATACACATAACATGGTCGGGCCATGAAGGGTGCATAAGCTGGCCTGCCCAAAATAGCGTGGTAGGCACTCTGGAAGTCTACAACTTCAAATGTCAAGTTCTCTTTGCGGTAATTCTTGGAATCACCGATAACCACATCAAGAGCCATCTGGCCGAGTGATTCAGCATTCTTCCCAGGAATGACTCCATGGAAACTCATGTTGCTGGCACTGAGTCTGGACATCGGAATGCCCATCCCTTTCAACGTCTCAGCATACAATATGTTCAAACCACTGCCACCATCCATCAAGACTTTGGTCAGTTGAGTGCCTTCAACCACTGGGTCGACCACCAGAGCTTGCCTCCCATGGGTGGCAATATGCATTTGGTGACCGGACTGGTCGAACGTGATGGCAGTCTGGGACCATTTCAAATAACTTGGTGTCGCCGGAGCAACCATATTCACCTCTCAGTTGATGACTTTCAGTCGACTTTTGCTCTCAACATCAGCAAAAATCATCAAGGTGGAATTGACTTGGGGGTATCCGTCGTCACTGTCCTCTTTGTCCTCGACCTTGTCCGACTCCTTTTCCTTACCTTTGGGCTGCTTGCCTTGGAACTGTTGGATCAAGAGTCGCCACTATCGAGTGGTATGTTTTGGGTAAATGAAATTACCCTCTTCATCTTTCTTTGTGTGGACGAGACATGGCAAGTCCAACACATCATTTCCGTCCTGGTCTTTAACCTTTTTGGGGTTCCAAGGCCCTTTAGGTTTCCCTTTAAACTTTCCTTGGGTTAAAGCCAGGGCTTCCCCGGGAGCCGCTGGCTCGGCTTTCCGCTTCTGTTTCCGATTGGAATTGCCTCCGGGTTCTTGGGCGACTTACTTGAGTTTGCCACTCCTGAGTCGATCCTCATCTTCGCCATTAGCGTACTTGGTGGCAATCTCCATCATCCGATTCAGGGACATATCCCTGATTCGACCAAATTTCAAATTCAGTTCTCTGTACTTGACGCCTTCCTTGAAGGCACAAACTGCTTGGTGGTCAGGCACATTCTCCATCGAGTGATGTAACGTGATCCACCTCTGGATGTAATCCCTCAAAGTTTCATTCGGCTTCTGTACACAAGACCGCAGTACCGTCAGCCCTGCCGGTCGCTTGCACGTACCTTCAAATGTGGTGACGAACACTTGGGAGAGATCCTCCCAAGTGTAAATGCTGCTAGGCGCTAACTGGTTCAGCCACGCTCTAGCCGAGCCCTCCAACATGAGAGGCAGGTGCTTCATGGCCACTTCATCATTGCCGCCGCCGATCTGGACGACCACTCAGTAATCTTCAAGCCAAGTATCGGGCTTGGACTCGCCAGTGAACTTACTGACTCCAGTCACCAACCTGAAGTTGGGAGGAACCACAGCGGCCCTAATGGCTCTACTAAAGCACTCTGGCCCCGAAACATTTACTCTGCTGCTGGTAGGTGCATCTCTGTCGTGACCTTCTCGGTGAGCCCTGTTCCTGTCGACCAAACCCTGGACGAGAATGGATCTCGCGTCAAAGCCTGGCCCTCTGGGGTCGACTGGAATCCTTCGCCCACCACTATGAGGGCACCTGTCATCCTGCTGGTGAGGCACATACGACCCGCTCCTCGGGGGAGGCGTCGGCACTCGACGTCGACCGTCACGATCGACTTGGTGATCATACTGCTCATGGTTCCCATACTGTTCATGCCGGTCTCCACGTCCCTCACGCCTCGGGGGCGATCTCGGGCTATGAGCCGACTAGACTGTGTCTGCGGCAATGGATCTGCTGTGAATCCTGTTCCGTGACTGAGAAACAGCGGAATTCTGATCTCCTGCTGCCCGGAGTAACGCTCTGATCTGCGGCAAGCCTCTGCCAGCCTCCGACTGGGAAGGCTGAATCGACTCTGCTATACGGGCCGCAGCTGCTAAATTCTGAATCGGAGTTCGATATACCTGTGGGGGCGGGAAGAGCTGACGTCGACTGGATTCGGGAACCCGTTGTCGCGCACGCTCGTCGAGTGCTCGCTGGAGGTTCCCCGGTCGAGTGCGCTCGGCCAAGTTTGCCAGGCACGCATCCTCCAAGGCGCGAGCCTTGGGGGTTTCTCCAACGATAGGAGTGTGCAGTGCATCCATGTTCCGGCGGCGAAGTTCTTCTCTCTGCAGCGATGTGAGAGGCTCAGGGAGATACTCCTCATGGAGACGCGACGGGTCGCCTCCACCTGCACCTCCGTCGGTGCGGGGAAAACCGGGAGGACTGGGCGGTCCATCGACCATCAGAACCTCCACCGCCGGATCGCTGCTATCACACTGGGATGCGATCTCTGTGGAGCCAGTCGAATAGGCCGTAGAGGGATTCGTCGGGCTCGATTGCCGCGACTTGAGGGGTGGCCGACTGACATGCCACCGCGTGCCTCACCCACCGCTGAAGTCTCGACCGATCGGAGCGCTTGCGCCAGCGGGAAACGGGGAGGGAGGACAACACAGGAGCTGACCGGTAGGGGGTCGACGGTTGCCGCAGGAGAACGCCGCGGACGCACGCGCTAAAGTGTGTTGCCCCGCAAGTAGGGAGTACGTCCACGTTGAGCGGAGCCTCCTAGAGCCAAGCAGAGTCGTCGACGATGAACGTGAGCACGCCGAGATGGATCTCGCGGCCCTCCACCGAAACTCCGCCGAAAACCAAGATGATTCGGGTTGGAAAAGGTCGCAACTTCTCCAACAAACGCTAAAACACCGGCCCCACGGTGGGCGCCAACTGTCGTGGTTCTAAGTCTGACAGTAGTGTAGGGGGGTAAGTATGGAGAGGCAATATCTTAGCTATGGAGAAGTTGTAAGCACGCAAGGTTTACGAGTTCAGGCCCTTCTCAGAGGAAGTAATAGCCGTACGTCTCGGAGCCCGGAGGCGGTCGACTGGATTATGTGAGTATGAGTTACGGAGGTGCGAACCCTTGTCTCGGAGGAGGGGGTGGCTTATGTAGAGTGCGCTAGGACCCCGGCCATCCCATGTTACAAAGGGTTCAATGTACATTAAGGCAGGGTGTTACTGGTAACGCTAGTAATAAAGTGCTATGATGACCATAAAAGCTATTTAATGACCGACCGTTAGTGTGAGGAGTGACTTTAGGTCTCCTGGCCGTCGAGTGGTTGGATCTTGGTCGAGTGATTGCTTCTTGGTCGAGTGTCTTCGAGTCTGTCGAGTGGAACACCTTCAAGTCGATTGAAAGGTGATATCTTCTAGAGATGTCCTTGGGTAGGGCAGTTAGGACAGGTCCATGACCCTACCCTAGGTACATAGCTTCATCACCCACCCCCCGGGCGCGCCCTCCACCCTCGTGGCCCCCTGACGTACTTCTTCCGCCTATATATCTCCATATACCGAGGAGCACAATAGATTGGGAGTTCCGCCGCCAGAAGCCTCCGTAGCCACCGAAAACCAATCTAGACCCGTTTCGGCACCCTGCCGGAGGGGGCAATCCCTCTCTAGTGGCCATCTTCATTATCCCGGTGCTCTCCATTGCGAGGAGGGAGTAGTTCTCCCTCGGGGCTGAGGGTATGTACCAGTAGCTATGTGTTTGATCTCTCTCTCTCTCTCGTGTTCTTGAGGTGATACAATCTTGATGTATCGCGAGCTTTGCTATTATATTTGGATCCTATGATGTTTCTTCCCCCCTCCCTCTACTCTCTTGTAATGGATTGAGTTTCCCCTTTGAAGTTATCTTATCGGATTGAGTCTTTAAAGATTTGAGAACACTTGATGTATGTCTTGCCGTGCGTATCTGTGGTGACAATGGGATATCACGTGATTCACTTGATGTATGTTTTGGTGATCAACTTGCGGGTTCCGCCCATGAACCTATGCATAGGGGTTGGCACACATTTTCGTCATGATTCTCCGGTAGAAACTTTGGGGCACTCTTTGAGGTCCTATGTGTTGGTTGAATAGATGAATCTGAGATTGTGTGATGCATATCATATAATCATACCCGCGGATACTTGAGGTGACATTGGAGTATCTAGGTGACATTAGGGTTTTGGTTGATTTGTGTCTTAAGGTGTTATTCTAGTACGAAATCTAGGGCTGTTTGTGACACTTATAGGAATAGCCCAACGGATTGATTGGAAACAATAACTTTGAGGTGGTTTCGTACCCTACCATAATCTCTTCGTTCGTTCTCCGCTATTAGTGACTTTGGACTGACTCTTTGTTGCATGTTGAGGGATAGTTATATGATCTAATTATGTTATTATTGTTGAGGGAACTTGCACTAGCGGAAGTATGAACCCTAGGCCTTGTTTCCTTGCATTGCAATACCGTTTACGCTCACTTTTATCATTAGTTACCTTGCTGTTTTTATATTTTCAGATTACAAATACCTTTATCTACCATCCATATACCACTTGTATAACCATCTCTTTGCCGAACTAGTGCACCTATACAATTTAGCATTGTATTGGGTGTGTTGGGGACACAAGAGACTTTTTGTTATTTGGTTGTAGGGTTGCTTGAGAGAGACCATCTTGATCCTACGCCTCCTACGGATTGATAAACCTTAGGTCATCCACTTGAGGGAAATTTGCTACTATCCTACAAATCTCTGCACTTGGAGGCCCAACAACGTCTACAAGAAGAAGGTTGTGTAGTAGAGATCAGACGGCGAAGAAATTCGTTCCTCACCCACCACCCACTTAGTAGCCACTGTCGACGACCTAACCGAAATGCTCGACTTCAACTCTGAAGACATCGACGGGAGACGAACAGGAACCACCGCCCATAGGGTGCTGGACTGCCACCTCATTGTATGATATATACATGGTGGACACCCCCAAAGAAAGCGATGGCAATAAGGCAACGGAGGATAATCCCCCCGAGAAGCAATCCAAGTACCAGCGTCATCGGCGCTGCTCTAAGCCCTGCCATAGCAAAAACAGCGACACCAGCACAGGAGACAATAACGCTGCAAATAGTGCCGAAGACGAAGACAATCCCCTCCAGCCAGGGTTTGAGCAGGAGGATGGGCAAGCCAGCCTCAAGGAATAGGCAGCAGACGGAGAATCAGAGGATGACAATTACATGCCTCTCTCCGAAGACGAGGTGAGCCTCGGCGATGAAGAATTTATCATGCTTGAGGATCCCGTCGAACATGAGCGCTTCAAGCGTCGGCTTATTGCCACAACAAAAGGCCTAAAGAAAAAGCAACAACAGCTTCAATCTGAGCAAGATCTGCTAGCGGATAGACGGACTGAGGTCCTGGCAGCCGAGGAACACGAACTCGAGCGCCCAATCAAAAGTTTCCCAAAGCGCAGGTTGCTACCCCAACTTGAAGAGGAAGCATTAAAACTTGTGCTCCCAGCGTATGATGCGGTAGACCGGCCACCTCGTGGCTGAGACAAAGTGGCATATAAGCCCGAAGTCCAGCCCGCACCCCGTCGCCAGTCAAACAAGAACAGCAAGGCCCGAGGTAACACACAGGACCGGCGAGACATATTGGAAAACAAATCTGGACACAAAGGATCAATCTTCAGATCACGAGGGCGCGCCCCAACACATGACGACGACCGTCATGCCGGATATACCAAAAGCAAATCCGGCCGGGCCGAACACAGCAGACAAGACTCGTACGAACTGCGTCGTGACATAGTCCGGCACAGAGGTGCCGCACACCCCCTATGCTTCACCGATGAAGTAATGGATCATGAATTCCCAGAAGGGTTTGAACCCATGAACATTGAATCATACGACGGTACTACTGACCCCGCGGTATGGATAGAGGATTTCTTCCTCCACATTCACATGGCCCGCGGGGATGATCTACACGCCATCAAGTACCTCCCGTTAAAACTCAAAGGACCAGATCGGCATTGGCTAAATAGCTTGCCAGCAAACTCCATCGGAAGTTGGGAGAACCTGGCAAACACATTCCTATACAACTTCCGGGGCACTTATGTGCGACCACCGGATGCTGATGATTAAAGTCACATAAAACAACAGCCCGGAGAGTCAGCCAGGAAATTTTGGACTCGGTTCCTAACCAAAAAGAAACAAATCATGGACTGTCCGGATGCCGAAGCCCTAGCGGCCTTTAAACATAACATCTGTGATGAGTGGCTCGCCAGACATCTCGACCAAGAGAAGCCAAAGTCCATGGCAGCCCTCAAAACACTCATGACCCGCTTCTGCGCGGGCGAGGATAGCTGGTTGGCCCGTAGCGACAACACAGCAAGCAACCCTGGCACATCGGAGACCAGAGACAGCAACGGCAAGCCACGTCGCAACAGATACAAGTGTCGCAACAACAACGATAACGCCGAAGACACAGCAGTCAATGCCGGATTCAGCGGAAAAAGCCGTTCAAAAGAAACAATCCGGGCCCGTCCAGTTTGGACCGCATACTCGACCGCTCGTGTCAAATTCACAGCACCCTCGATAAGCCAGCCAACCACACCAACAGAGAATGCTGGGTGTTCAAACAGGCAGGCAAGTTGAATGCCGAGAGCAAGGAAAAGGGGCTTCATAGCAACGACGAGGAGGAGCCCCGTCCGCCGAACACAAGAGGACAGAAGTAATTTCCTCCCCAAGTGAAAATGGTGAAGATGATATACGCAACCCATATCCCCAAGCAGGAATGAAAGCGTGCACTCAGGGACGTCTACGCGATGGAGCCAGTCGCCCCAAAGTTCAACCCATGGTCTTCTTGTCCGATTACTTTTGACTGCAGGGACCACCCCACTAGAATCCGTTATGGCGGTTCTGCCGCATTGGTCCTTGATCCCATCATCGGCAAATTCCACCTGACTCGAGTCCTTATGGACGGTGGCAGCATCCTGAACCTGCTTTATCAGGATACGGTGCGCAAAATGGGTATAGACCCCTTGAGGATCAAACCCACAAAAACCACCATCAAAGGTGTCATACCAGGTGTAGAGGCCTGTTGCATGGGCTCAATCACACTAGAAGTGGTCTTCGGATCTCCGGATAACTTCCGAAGAGAAGATTTAATCTTCGATATTGTCCCCTTCTGCAGTGGCTATCACACACAACTAACCGCATTCGCTAGATTCAATGCGGTACCGCATTATGCATACCTCAAGGTCAAAATGCCAGGACCTCGTGGGGTTATAACAGTTAACGGCAACACAGAACGCTCGCTCCGGATGGAGGAGCACACTGCGGCCCTTGCAGCAGAAGTGCAAAGCAGCCTTTTGAGGCAAACTGCCAACTCGGCGACAAGGTCCACAGACACATTCAAGCGAGTCCGGAATAACCCGCAACAGAATCACCAGGCACGTTTAGAGCTCGCCTAGCAATTCGGCCTCCGTCCTAGTCCTAGTCAAGCAATGAAATTTGCACTGCGCGTAAATAACTACGCACTAAAGATACCATGGGTATAGGCGGAGGCACGTCTATGGCACGTCCAAAAATGCGGTTCAACTGCCTTAGGACTAGTATATCTTTATCATTTTCTTCCTTTCAGGACCCTATTCTCTAGGGGCCCTCTCCGATAGCTAGATCATCGGACCCATCACGGGAGGGAAGCACCAAGGGAGCAAGATGCTTTGACGTACAAGGGAATACCCAGTTGGTCTCTCATACCGATCGTTATACCTGTTTTACATAACCGCACGCAGCTCGCCGTTGGATCGGACATGTCAGATAATCCTATAAATAACAATGCACAGCGTCAACTTATTATTACATTTCTTCGTCTTTTTTTTCTTGTTTGTCTATTCACGACAAGTTGCTCCCGTACATTCCGGAACGTTCAGTACGCCAGGGGCTTCAGTGTACCCCATAACACGGCAAGAAAAGTCCGAACACTTTCGACAGTGCGGCACCCTGAGCTTATAGCATTATATGCATCAACTCCGAATCATGTCTTGGGTCAATAGTTTGGTTTGCCCGGCTCCCATGTTTTGGTGCCTTATGTTCCGCTATATTGGCTAAGGTAGCACTGGGAGAACTACTGCGATTGTGTCCCGGTTCTTCCGGACGAGCACCTCAGTAGAGAAAGCCGAAAAGTGACTGTCATGATGCGGCGAGAGCTGGTCGCTGTTCGAGAGGTCCCAAATCCCTAAAGGTTTTTTCCGCTTCACGCGAGGAATCAGCCTTGTCCGATTTAGGCGTTCATAGCGCCCCAAGTTGGGCCTTCCGAATACTAGGGGCTTTGCCAAAATTTAAAATTGTAGACTTCTATGGCTAAGTGAGAGTGATAAAGCTTTATAGTCCGATCGCCTGGTTCATTGTGTTGAACACCTCCTTTGAAGGACCCTAAACTGGGAGAAAGAGTGATCAGATTTATCCCGAACACCTCAGTACTAGCTACATTGGGGCAGAAGCCGACGACTAGCCAACTCTCAGATTAAACGGCCGCATAGAAGGTAATATTTTAAATCAACAAGCGTTACATAGCGCAGATGAACTCGTTTTCATATTACAGGATCACATGAGTACATTCATTCAAATATTATATCCTTAGAACATTCCTCCGCCACAAGGCAGGCACCCTTCAGGATGCTATCATAATACTTTTCGGGGCGGCGATGCTCCTTGCCCATCGGCGGCCCCTCCTTCACCAGCTTCTCGGGGTCCATCTTCGCCCAGTGCACTTACGCTCACGCAAAAGTCCTGCGCGCACCCTCAATGCAGACGGACCGCTTTATGACTTCAAGCCATGGGCAGGCATTCACAAGTAGCCTCGCCTGGCCGAAGTAGCCGCCAGGCAGGGGCTCACCAGGCCACATCCAGACTATGAGGCCCTTCATGGCCTGTTCGGCCGCCTTGTGGAGCTCGACCAATTGCTTCAACTATTCGCTGAAGGGCATCGGACGTTCGGTCCCAGTATACTGAGACCAGAACAACTTCCCCGTCGAGCTCCCTTCCTCGATCCGATAAAATTCCGCGGTATCGGACACACTGCAGGGAAGATCTGCGAACGCTCCTGGAGAGCTCCGAACTCGGGTAAGTAAAAGGAAAGTTTCCTTCACATGCTTGCTTTGCATAATGAATTCCTTACCCGAAGCTATCTTGTGGACCGCCTGAAGATCCTGGAGGGCCTTGTGGGCTTCGTCCGTGGCATTTTTTGCATTCTCAAGGGCCTTCGCAAGCTCAGACCCTTGCGTCTTAGAGTCACGCTCCAAGGACTCGTATTTTTTGACGAAATCCTGGAGCTCTTGCCGCACCTCGCCGACTCGAGCCTCTTGCTTCTCGCGCTCGGTGCGCTCCTTGGCCGCTTTGTCTTCGGCCTCGGACAGCGCCTCCTTCATTGCCGCCACTTCGGTCATGGCCCCTAGCAAATTCATGATGATCCTGTGACTTAACAACGACATTCTTTTTTATTCCTTATCAATATATGGATGGGTATTACTTACCTTTGTTCTCTTCGAGCTGCCTCCTGGTTAGGCTGAGCTCTTTTTCGGACCGCTCAAGGTCCCGCTTCAGTGCGGAGACCTCCGCAGTGCGAGCGGCAGCGGCAAGCCGCGAAGCCTACTTATCCACATAAGACACATTCTGATTAGACTCCTGTGCTTATTGTTTGATCCTCGGTTCGGCTTTCCTTTGCGAACGCCAAACAGAGCATCAAGGGCTACTGTCTATGCTATAACATTTTCTTATAAATTGATTACTTACCTCAAAGCCAGTTAGGAGGCTGGCACAAGCTTCAGTCAGTCCGCTTTTAGCGGACTGAATCTTCTCTACCACCGCACTGATGACAGTGCGGTGCTCTTCGTCAATGGAAGCGCCGCGAAGCACTTCCAGCAAGTTGTCTAGTGCCTCTGGATGGACAGAGGCCATCGGCACAGACGGCTCGCCCCCGTTAGTGAGGGTTCGCCCGACAGAGTCCGGAACCACGGGAGGTTCCGGCGCAATATTCGGCCAGCGGCCGGACTTGCTGCCCTCGTCATTAGGGCCCATGGGAGCATTGCCTCCCATACGCCCGGCATCTGGGAGGTCGCCTTGGGGCACCCCCGGAACTACCTTCCCTTGGATTGGTGCCCTTCGGGACAACACCTCGGTTTTGTCCGTAGGGCGAGGGAAGGAGGCGGTCGGGAGCGAATCACTGTTCATCTCCAACAGGCCCAGAGACCCATCCGAAGAAGATACATCGAGACGGTCCTTGGGTGGGCTGCATGATCATGTTCGGCATGATAAGAAACAATAAAACGAAATATACCAGAACTGTTATGGTATCCGGATACTTACGACTTCATCAGGGGCTTGTCCCTGGGCAACCACTCCTCGTCGTTGAATGCGTCCGTGGTGGAGCGGTCCGGAAGGAGGGCTCTTCCCTTGTTGGACCCTTCGGCCTCCCCGGATGGGGCGGCCTTCCTTTTCTTATCTCCCCCAGCTGGATGGGGATAATTTTCCTCTTCATCCTCCTCGTCTTCGGTGGAGGAGGGCGTCTAGGTGTTATCGGACGACGATTCCGATACAACCTTGCGCCAGAGACCTTTCCTGGTCCCCGCGGCCTTCTTCTTGGCCTTCTTCTCCGGCGCCTCATAGGGTGCCGGTCGGAACCAGCATCTCCATCAGGAGAGTACTTCCTGGATCTTCGGGCAGTGGGGCCGGACAATCGATCCGCTCCGCTGTCGCGACCCATTCCTGTCAAATAATGTGGAGGTTCAGATCCCTCACATAATCATACTAGGGAAAGAAACACCTTATGAGATATAAGGAGCTTACCGGATTAGTAGGGCGCTTTGCGCTAAGTCCATGGTCCTCGGTAAGAGAAGGAGGTACCTCGGCAGACTTGAACAGCACCCTCCAGAAGTCTTGGTTCGTCGTGTTGAAGAGCTCTCGCAGCGTCTGGTGCCTTGCTGAGTCGAACTCCCACATATTGAATGCCCGTCTTTGACACGGGAGGATCCGGCGGAAGAGCATGACCTGGACCATGTTGACAAGTTTGATTTTCTTGCTTATCATGTTTTTAACACAGTTCTGGAGTTCGATCAGCTCCACCGATGAACCCCAAGATAAGCCCTTCTCTTTCCAGGAGGTGAGCCGCATGGGGATGCCGGATCAAAATTCAGGGGCCGCCGCCTAGTTGGTGTCGCGCGGCTGTAGAACCACCCCGATTGCCATAGGCTGAAGTGGGGCCGACCACCACCTTCGGTTTAACATTGAAGGTCTTTAGCCATAGGCCGAAGTGGGGCTTGATGCGGAGGAAGGCCTCGCACACGATGATAAATGCCGAGATGTTGAGGATGAAATTGGGGGCCAGATCATGGAAGTCCAGCCCGTGGTAGAACATGAGCCCGCGAACAAATGGGTGGAGGGGAAATTCCAGCCCGCGGATGAAATGGGTAAGGAATACAACCCTTTCGTGGTGCTCGGGGGTAGGAACGATCTGCCCCATGCCTGGGAGCCAGTGCGCGATATCTGCGGCCAGGTATCCGGCTTCCCGGAGCTTCATGAGGTTCTCGTCCGTAACGGAGGAGACCATCCACTTTTCTCCCGCTCCAGACATGTTCGGAGTGTTTTTGCGGAGAAGATGCGAACTTGGGCGCTGGAGCTCGAGTGCGCGAGAATGGATGGGCAGGGGAGAAGAAGGCATGGGTAAAAAAGAGGAGACCTTATCCCTTTATAAGGGCGGTAGAAACCGCGTGCCTCCCCACTTGCCTGGTAAACTCGCTTATTCCAGAAGCGTCATGATTGATGGCGCGGTTGGGTTACCCACACCCGTATTGATGAGGATCCCAGGATAAGGGGACACGATCTCTGCTTCGACAAGACATGCCAAGAAAACCTCCTCGCAATATGTGCAGCAGCTGGTTGAGAAAAACAGTTCGAATAATAACTGGGGCCATGGCGTGATGTCATGTTATGAAAAGTTGTGAGCAGATTAGATTTGTGGAAATATTATACTCCCTATGGCGGTATGTGGAATTTGTTTTGTAGATCCGGACACTATCCTTGTGTTCAAAATCTTCTATGGAGTATTCGGAGGAGGAACCCGCTTTGCAATGCCGAAGACAATCTGCGCGCCGGACTCGTCGTCATTGAAGCCTGGATCAGGGGCTACTGAGGGAGTCCTCGATTAGGGGGTCCTCGGACAGCAGGACTATATACTTTGGCCAGATTGTTGGACTATGAAGATACAAGATTGAAGACTTCGTCCCGTGTCCGGGTGGGACTCTACTTTGCGTGGAAGGCAAGCTTGGCGATTCGGATATGTAGATCTCCTCCCTTGTAACCGACTCTGTGTAACCCCAGCCCCTCCGATGTCTATATAAACCGGAGGGTTTTAGTCCGTAAGACAACAACAATCATACAATAGGCTAGCTTCAAGGGTTTAGCCTCTCCGATCTCGTGGTAGATCAACTCTTGTAATATTCATATCACCAAGAACAATCAAGCAGTAAGTAGGGTATTACCTCCATTGCGAGGGCCCAAACCTGGGTAAACATTGTGTCCCCCGCATCCTGTTACCATCCGCCTTAAACGCACAGTTCGGGACCCCCTACCCGAGATCCGCCGGTTTTGACACTGACAACGGGCAAGGGCAAAGTGGTCATTTCCGGTATGTCAAACCATAGTGAAAATGAAACCAACAGAACGAGCTCGACGAAATGAAGACATGGGCTTTGGAATCACCTCATTTGGAGTTGGGAGTAAAAGGATATGATAGTTTTTCTGCCAGGGACCTATCTGTAATGAAATCATCACAAACAAGCCCTCAGCAGGAAAAAACTGAATGTGCCTCTCTGGAAGTACGCTTTCTCTAAAGTGAAAACGTACTCCGGACTGAAGTAGAAGAAGAATGCTCCTTCAGGAAAGGAAAACATACTCCAGTTGAATACGTCTCCACTTATCCACGCTGGCCAGCACGGGGCCGGGGCTTGGGTTGCCGACGCGTGGGGCCCACCATGCTTGCTCCCTCCTGCCTGGCCTTCTCCTTCCTCTTTCTCCCGCTGGCCCGACCGAAGCAGAGGAGGGATCAGGGGAGGGACGACGCTGACGACTGCCCCGGCTGCTCCAGCAGTCCCTGGCTGCGCCGAGGCCGCCGACGAGACCGATGAGTAGCACCGCGTCCATCTAGGCATGTTGTGGGCGCCATGGAGGGACGGGGTGGCGGCGCCTCGCGGAGGCAGAGAACATGCGGCAGCGGCCGAATCTTGGGGTCACGGCTGAGGCGCTCCGGCGAGAGGGTGGGTGGTGTAGAGGTTCGCCGGAGCACGGGGAAGACTCTGGTGAGGTCATTGGGTGGTGGAGGGGACCGGATGGCTCGGATTTAAGCCGAGCTTCACGGCGACCATAGAGGCATAGGGCCACAAGGAGAGGCTCTGGAGCTTGTGGGAGAGGTCTAGGGAGAAGCAGAGGAGTGCGATAGAGCGGTTGGTGAGCTCGGGGAAGCTCGGGGTTGGCTATTTATAGCCGGACAAGGGAGGCCGTGGCCGAGTGCCGCCGCTTGAGCTCGGCCACAGCTCTGGCGAGGCTCAGCGTGCATGGGAGAGCGTGGGAAGGCGACGACGGAGGTAACGGACGAGCTACAGGGGCGCACAGGGTGAGGGGGTGAGGGCGCAGAGGAGAAGCATCCGAACGCCATTAAAGCCTCGGTTGGCCACAGTGCGCCCGGTGGCACGCGGCGATGAGCGCTGACGGAGGGGGAGATGGCTCCAGGAGGACGGCTACGACGCGGTAAAACGGTGAGACATGATCAAGAGCGCGAAGACGACGAGAGGGAGAGGGGCCGGAGCTAGAAACCATTCAGCTCGTGTCCATGGCATGCTAGAGCTCGTGATCACTGCATCCACAGGGGCACACAGTGGCACACGGCCGGCCAAACGATGTCTGGGGGCTTGTCCTTCCTGGGGATGTTACAACTGAAGTGGTAGTTTGGTTAAAAGTGCTCTGGTTAAAAGGTAATTAACCACTGAAGTTTACTGAGTAAACTTGGGTGAGCACTCACTAGTAGAAAACAGGGCTTTGGTCCAGGCCGGGTCAGCCCATTAGTCGCGGTTCAGTCTAGAACCAGGACCAATGTGGGCATTGGTCCCGGTTCGTGAGCCCAGGGGGGCCGGCCGGGACACGTGGGCCATTGGTCCCGGTTCATCTGGACCTTTTGGTCCCGGTTGGTGGGATGAACCGGGACCAATGGGCTGAGCTCCTGGCCCACCACCATTGGTCCCGGTTGGTGGCTTGAACTAGGACCAAAGGCTCCCCTTTAGTCCCGGCTCATGTCACCAACCGGGACCAATGAGGTGCCTATATATACCCCTCGCTCGCGAGCAGAGCACCCAGTGCTCTGTTTTTCTCTGGCCGAGGGGGAGAGGGCTTGGTGGTGCTCTAGCTCACCTCCTATGCACACAAGGTGTTCGATGGAATGCCCGAGCCACACTACTTAAGCTTTCTCCTCTCCAAGCTCGACCTCCAAGCTCCATTTTCCATAATATTTGTCTAGGATTAGCGGTCCGTCACGCCCCGTCCCCGTCTTCACCGCTGTTGATCAACCGCGCCGAGCTCATCGCCGGCACCACCGTGGTGAGCCTCTTGTTCTTATCTTCTTTCTGAAAGGAAAAATATTCTTACTTGTATGTTTACATAGATACTTGTATTATTTTCTTACTTTTATTATTGCATCTTATATAGTGCGATGGTTTTGGTATCCGCCCCCGTCGGCCCTTATCCTGTCTATGATTCATATGTGGTATATATATTATCTTTATAACTATTGGTTCATTTATTGTTTATGAAAATTATGCCGACCAACGTGACATAGATTTTATTTATGTAGGATGTATGTGAATCGGAAATGCCAACCGACCCTATTGTCGAGAGGTTAAATTTAGTTGAAGAAGAAAACAATTTGTTGAAGGAAAAAATAAAAAAAATGAGGAGGAGAAGATGATATTGGAGTTGCATGTTGCGATGTCGTCGATGATCACAAGATCAAGATGGATGCAATGCGCTTGAAGGTTAGAAAGATTAGAAAATATGCCATTCATACTGAGGCTTGGTATCATTATGCCGTTGGATCAATTGTTACCTTGGTTGCGATTATGATCGCATTTGTTTTCGCATTGAAATGTTTTACATAGTTTCAATGTATGGTTTAATTAATTAGATGCTCTGGAGAGCTATATGTTGTTAGATGAGAACTATGTATGCATTTTGGTTTTAATGTGATGATGAACTTCTATTAATTTGGACACTTAATTATATATAATGCACGCAGATGAACCGGCAATGGATGTACGGTGACAGACACACCGGCGAGTACGTTAAGGGCGTGCATGAGTTTCTCGATGCGGCTGAGGCAAACAAGCAGAATGGTTTTCTGTGTTGTCCATGCACTGAATGTGGGAATACGAGGTCTTACTCTAACCGGAAAATCCTTCACTCCCACCTGCTTTACAAGGGTTTCATGCCACACTATAATGTTTGGATGAGGCACGGAGAAATAGGGGTTATGATGGAAGACGGCAAAGAAGAAGAGTACGATGACAACTATGTGCCCCCTGAATATGGTGATGCTGCAACGGGGGGAGATGGTGAAGGTCAAGAGGAACCACACGATGTGCCCAATGATGCTGCAACGGGTGAAGCTGCTGAAGATCAAGAGGAACTAGACGATGTGCCCGATGATGATGATCTCCGCCGGGTCATTGTCGATGCAAGGACGCAATGCGAAAGTCAAAAGGAGAAGCTGAAGTTCGACCGCATGTTAGAGGATCACAAAAAAGGGTTATACCCCAATTGCGAAGATGGCAACACAAAGCTCGGTACCGTACTGGAATTGCTGCAGTGGAAGGCAGAGAATGTTGTGGCTGACAAAGGATTTGAGAAGCAATTAAAAATATTGAAGAAGAAGCTTCCAAAGCATAACGAATTGCCCGGCAGTACATACGAAGCAAAGAAGGTCGTATGACCTCTAGGATTGGAGGTGGAGAAGATACATGCATGCCCTAATGACTGCATCCTCTACCGCGGTGCATAGAAGCATCTGAACGCATGCCCGGTATGCGGTGCATTGCGGTATAAGATCAGACGAGATGACACTGGTGATGTTGACGGCGAGCCCCCCAGGAAGAGGGTTCCTGCGAAGGTGATGTGGTATGCTCCGATAAAACCACGGTTGAAACATCTGTTCGGAAACGAAGAGCATGCCAAGTTGATGCGATGGCACAGTGAGAACCGAAAGAAAGATGGGAAGTTGAGAGCACCCGCTGACGGGTCGCAATGGAGAAAAATCAAGAGAAAGTACTTGGATGAGTTTGCAAAGGACCCAAGGAATGTATGGTTTGCTTTAAGAGCGGATGGCATTAATCCTTTCGGGGAGCAGAGCAGCAATCACAGCACCTGGCCCGTGACTCTATGTATGTATAACCTTCCTCCTTGGATGTGCATGAAGCGGAAGTTCATTATGATGCCAGTTCTCATCCAAGGCCCTAAGCAACCCGGCAACGAAATTGATGTGTACCTAAGGCCATTAGTTGAAGAACTTTTACAGCTGTGGAATGGAAACGGTGTACGTACGTGGGATGAGCACAGGCAGGAGGAATTTAACCTTAAGGCATTGCTGTTCGTGACCATCAACGATTGGCCCGCTCTTAGTAACCTTTCAAGACAGACAAATTAAGGATACCACGCATGCACGCACTGTTTAGATGACACTGAAAGTATATACCTGGACAAATGCAGGAAGAATGTGTACCTGGGCCATCGTCGATTTCTTCCGACCAACCATCAATGTCAAAAGAAAGGCAAGCATTTCAAAGGCGAGGCAGATCACCGGAAGAAGCCCGCCATGCACACCGGTGATCACGTGCTTGCTATGGTCAATGATTTACGTAATCTTTGGAAAGGGTCCCGGTGGACTAGCTGTTCTGAATGACACTGAGGGACACGCACCCATGTGGAAGAAGAAATCTATATTTTGGGACCTACCCTACTGGAAAGACCTAGAGGTCCGCTCCTCAATCGATGTGATGCATGTGACGAAGAACCTTTGTGTGAGCCTGCTAGGCTTCTTGGGCGTGTATGGGAAGACAAAAGATACACCTGAGGCACGGGAGGACCTGAAACGTTTGCACGAAAAAGACGGCATGCCTCCAAATCAGTATAAAGGTCCTGCCAGCTACGCTCTTACGAAATAAGAGAAAGAAATCTTCTTTGAATGCCTGCTCAGTATGAAGGTCACGACTGGCTTCTCGTCGAATATGAAGGGAATAATAAATATGCCAGAGAAAAAGTTTCAGAACCTAAAGTCTCATGACTGCCACGTGATTATGACGCAACTGCTTCCGGTTGCATTGAGGGGGCTTCTACCGGAAAACGTCCGATTAGCCATTGTGAAACTATGTGCATTCCTCAATGCAATCTCTCAGAAGGTGATCGATCCAGAAATCGTACCAAGGCTAAGGAGTGATTTGGCGCAATGTCTTGTCAGTTTTGAGCTGGTGTTCCCACCATCCTTCTTCAATATCATGACGCACATCCCAGTTCATCTAGTCGACGAGATTGTCATCCTGGGGCCCGTATTTCTACACAATATGTTCCCCTTTGAGAGGTTGATGGGAGTCCTAAAGAAATATGTCCGTAACCGCGCTAGGCCAAAAGGAAGCATCTCCATGGGCCATCAAACAGAGGATGTTATCGGGTTTTGTGTCGACTTCATTCCTGGCCTTAAGAAGATAGGTCTCCCTAAATCGCGGTATGAGGGGAGACTGACTGGAAAAGGCACTCTTGGAAGAGACTCAATAATATGTAGGGACGGATATTCTTGGTCTCAAGAAAACTACAAGGTTCTACAGAACTCTACCTTGGTGACCCCGTATGTCGATGAACACAAGAACAGTCTGCGCTCCAAACACCCGGAGCAGTGCGACGACTGGATTACATGTGAACACATCAGGACTTTCAGCAGTTGGTTGGAAACACGTCTCAGAGGTGACAACACTGTTTGTGATGAGTTGTACTTGTTGTCCAGGGGACCATCTTTGACTGTATTGACTTACAAAGGATATGAGATAAATGGGAATACATTTTACACGATCGCCCAAGATCAAAAGAGCACCAACCAAAACAGCGGTGTCCACTTTGATGCAGCAACCGAGAGCGGAAAGGACACATATTATGGTTACATAGTGGACATATGGGAACTTGACTACGGACCTGATTTTAAGGTCCCTTTGTTTAAGTGCAAATGGGTCAATCTGTTAGGCGGCGAGGTACAGGTAGACCCACAGTACGGAATGACAACAGTGGATCTGAAAAATCTTGGGTACACTGACGAACCGTTCGTCCTAGCCAATGATGTGGCACAGGTTATCTATGTGAGGACATGTCTACCCAACCGAGAAAAAGAAAAGATAAGGAAGCGAATACATCATACGATGAGCCAAAGCGCTACATAGTTCTTTCAGGAAAAAGGGACATCCTGGGAGTGGACGGCAAGACAGACATGTCTGAAGATTATGAAAAGTTTCATGAAATTCTTCCCTTCAATGTCAAGGCCTTTGGTCCCGGTTGGTGGCACCAACCGGGACTAAAGGGGGCATTGGTCACGGTTGGTGACACCAACCGTGACCAATGCCCCCCTTTAGTCCCCGTTGGTGCCACCAACCGGGACCAAAGGCTACTGCTTCCCGCCCTTTGGGCTGCTGAAAAGAGGCCTTTGGTCCCGGTTGGTATCACCAACCGAGACTAAAGGGGGGCATTGGTCACGATTGGTGCCACGAACCGTGACCAATGCCTTAGCTATATAAGCAACACTTAGGAAATTTTCACCATTTCCCTCGCCAGTTGCCCCGACGACGCCGAGCTCATTGACGTCGCCAGGCTGCCCCGACGCCGTCCGCCGCCCCTGCCGTCGCCAGTGCCTCGCCGTCGCGTCTCCGTCGCCGTCGCAGAGCCCGCGCGCCCCTGCCCTCGCCCCCGAGCGGGCCTCCACCGTCCCCGAGCCTAGCTTCTTCCTCATCGCCGACGCCACCTCGCGGTGAGCGCCGCCCCGTTCCCCTGCTCCTCCCCCTGTACTAGCTGCCGTCGCCGCCGCATGCTGCAATCGCGCCGCCGCCCCTGCCCTTCGCTGCCTCCGCGTGCCGCCCCTGCCTTGCGCGGCCGCTGCGCACTGCCCCTGCCCTTCGCTGCTGCCGCACGCCGCCCCACCGCGCGCTGCCCCTACCCTTCGCTGCCGCCGCGCGCCGCCCCTGCCCTTCATTTTTCTAAGTTTAATTTTTTTGTTCATATATATATAATGTATATGTGTATGTACGTATGTGGCTATGTGTATGTATATGTTCATAGAAAATTTTGTATAATGTATATGTGTATGTATATGTGTATGCATAATGTTCATATACAATGTATAATGTATATGTGTATGTTAGTTTAATTTTTTTGTTCATAGAATTTTTTTTTCATATATATATAGAAAGTTTTTTGTTCATAGAAAGTTTTTTGTTCATATATACAAAGTTAGAAGAAAATTTAGAATATGCTAATATTTATAAGAATAAGAAGGATAGGAAAGAAGAAAATAAGAAGAGGAAAGAAAGAAGAAGAGGAGAGGAAAAGAAAAGGAGAAATAAATAAGAAGAAGAAAAATGAAGAAAAAGAAGAGGAGAAGAAGAAAGGAATAGTGGAAAGAGGAGAAGAAGAAAGGAATAGTGGAGAAGAAGAGAAATAGAATATTCTATTTTCCCTTCCTCTCCACTATTCCTTTCTTCTTCTCCTCTTTTTCTTCTTCTTTTTTTTCTTCGATCTTCTCCTCTAGCTATTCCTTTATTCTTCTCCTCTTTTTTCTTCTACTTCTTCTTCTTCTTCTTCTTAATTTTTATCGGGAACGAGGGTGTCGAGGATCGCCGAGGGGTCGAGGGTCGGGAACTAGGGTAGAGGGTCGAAGGTCGTTAAGGGGTCAAGGGTCGAGGGTTTTAGGGTCAAGGGTTCGAGGGTTCTATAGGGTCGAGGGATCGAGGGTTGAGGGTTCCAGGGTCGTCTAGGGGTCGAGGGTTCCAGGGTCGTCGAGGGTTCGAGGGGTCGAGGATCGCCGAGGGGTCGAGAGAGGTTTCCTACTGTCAAAGTATTGAAGAAATCCATGGCTTGATCATTAGCCGGAAGTAACCAGGGCATGACGAAGTCCTCCAAAGTTATTTTGGAATGGTGTCCCGGATAGGATAATTTGCCTTTTTGTATGAATTTCAGCAAAGGCCTTCCAAATAACGATATTTGGAAGGTTCTTGCTGAACTTTCTACCAAAAAGCGAATTATCCTATCTAGGACTCCATTCCAAAATAACTTTGGAGAGCTTCGTACCATCATGCACCTGTTACTTTCACCTAATGATGAAGACATGGTTTTGTTGAATCCTTTGACACTAGGCAACCTCCCGACCCCTCGGCGATCCTCTCGAACATGAGAGGAAGAAGTGGATCACCGAGGGGTCGAGGGTTCCAGGGTCGTCGAGGGTTCGAGGGGTCGAGGATCGCCGAGGGGTCGAGAGAGGTTTCCTAGTGTCAAAGTATTGAAGAAATCCATGGCTTCATCATTAGCCGGAAGTAACCAGGGCATGACGAAGTCCTCCAAAGTTATTTTGGAATGGTGTCCTGGATAGGATAATTTGCCTTTTTGTATGAATTTTAGCAAAGCCCTTCCAAATAACGATATTTGGAAGGTTCTTGCTGAACGCTGTACCAAAAAGCGAATTATCCTATCTAGGACTCCTTTCCAAAATAACTTTGGAGAGCTTCGTACCATCATGCACCTGTTACTTTTGCCTAATGATGAAGACATGGTTTTGTTGAATCCTTTGACACTAGGCAACCTCCCAACCCCTCGGCGATCCTCTCGAACATGAGAGGAAGAAGAGGATAAAAAAAGAAGAGGAAGAAGAAAAAAAAGAGGAGAAGAAAGAATAGAGGGTCGTCGAGGGACATAGATGTAGTGTCGTCGTTGTCGATATACCCCCTCCCGATAGCTTCAACACGTGGGGGGGGTCGATATTACCCCCTCCTTGAAGTGTTCTCGAGGCCACCCCAAACCCTTGAAGCATTGTCGAGGCCACCCCAATCCCTAGAGAAGCAGCATTGAGGCCACTAATTAATATATATGATTCCTTACTATGATTAGGTAGCTAGTTCTACGTTTGCCACTAATATATCCATCTGTCATGTTTGAATAATAATTTCCATGTTGTAAATATTTGTAGAAACTATGGACACCGCCCGAGACAAAGCAAAAGAAGCATTGTTGAGGGACATAATCGCAGAAGGAAGTGATGCCATCTCGTTGTTTCTCAACGACACTGATGGTCTGGAAGGAGAGGGTGAAGAAGCTGGCTACGGTGACCTAATGCCGGTGCAAGAAGAAGAACATGAGGATGGCTCCGGTGACCCAATGCCGGTGCAAGAAGGAGACCGTGATGACGGCTCCGGTGACCGAACCGAGTCCGGCCAGGTATATATATTAGTTAAGCCTGTGCTGACTAGCTAATTGATGCATTCAATGTTTTGGTATGTACACATATTAATTAAGTCTTTGTTCTTTTTTGTAGCCCTCTGGATCGAGCACAACTTCGGTAAAGAGACGAGGCCCGAAGAAAAAGTTGAGCTCGGATGAAAGGTTTGAGATCATAGCAATCGCGCCTGACGGCCAACCGATTGAACCCATCCGAACAAAGAACGCATTTGTTGCTCAGTGCGGGGTTCTGGTTAGGGACAAGATCCCGATCAGCATCCAGCAATGGTTTAAGCCGGCTACAGAAGACCCTGAGGTGTCTTATGTTAATGATATGCAGAAAAATGATCTTTGGACTGAGCTGAAGTCAAATTTCACCCTACTGCCAGAGGATAATCCAGAGAACCCAGTTAAAAAGCAAATAATCAAGTCTTTTGCTCTTAAGAGTATGGCAGAACTATTCAGCAGGTGGAAGAAAGAGCTGAATAAGTTTGTCGAAAATAATGAGACACCAGAATTCAAGGGCAGATATGAGAAGATCAGAGATCATTGGCCTGCATTTGTGGCCCACAAGACATCGGTAAAGAGTAAGAAGATGTCGGCGACAAACAAGCAAAATGCTGTGAAGAAGAAGCATCACCATCGCACGGGGTCAGGTGGCTACCTCGTAGCCCGGCCTAAGTGGGCCAAGACTGAGAAAGATCTGATTGATAAAGGGATCGAACCAGAGACAATTAACTGGCCAGACCGTTGCCGGACTTGGTTCTTCGGGGCTAGCGGAACCTTGGACCCTGTAACAGGGAAGTGCATTTGGACGAACGATCAACTGGGCATACCAGTCAGGAAGCTGCAAGCAAGAGTACAAGCGATAGAGGAACGAGAAGCAAATCGCAGCAAACGTACTGCCGAAGCTTCCCCCAAAGCTACCCCGCCATCTCAGCGGAGAAGCAGCGTGGCTTCCACCGAGCTGCTTCAGCCGGAGCATGCCTTGACGGCTCCTGCCAACTATCCCGTGGATGCTATCATGGAGTCTCAAAATTGCCACATTATGACACAATGGATGAATTTGAAGGTCAAGGCGGCTGTTGGCTCTATTTATTCTACTGAACCCGGCGCAACTTTTCACTGCCGGCCGATTCTAGAAGGATATGCTAGGGTGATGGTGGATGAAATAATGGAAGGATTTGAGGACCTCCAGCTTGACCACCCTACCGGTGAAGGGGAGACTAGGCTGGGGTCTGCTCTGAAGACTCCATGCCTATGGCGGAAGGAGCTCATCAACCTTCCGAACTGGACGCCTCCGCCTCCTCCTCCTCCTCCCGCAAGTCAGGGCACTCCACCTCCTCCACCGCCTCCTCCTTCGGTGAGTCAGGGCACTCCGCCTCCTCCACCGCCTCCTCCTCCGGTGAGTGACGATCAGGGCACTCGAAAGGTTCCTTCTCCAGCGCGTGGCGGCACTCCGCCTCCTTCTCCGCCTGCGCCGACGCGCTCGAGTAGCCAGCCTCCTCCTTCTCCGCCTAGTCAGCAAGGGCGGAAGAGACCTGCCGCTCCTCCGGCTGCTCCGGCGCGTCATAGTCCTTCTCCTCCGCCTCGTAAGAAAGTAAAGAAGACAACCGCTCCGTCTTCTCGGCCCGCGTCTAGCAGTACAGCCAGAGGCGGGAGGACATACAGATTCGGTCCTTCTCTAAAGACTCCAGAGAAGTTACCATACGAGAGGACACCGGAGGAGAACGCCGAGATCGCACGAACCGAAGTGGATGACTGGTTTCAAGGGTTGAAAGCAAACAGACATCCACTTCCGGAGGAGCAGGTAGATCCGGTGAAAGCGAAGCGCACTCTGGCTGCCCTGACAAAACCACCCAAGTCTCCGCCGAAAGGAAACTATGAGCGCATTATTGGAAAGGAATTTGCCGAAGCGGAGCGGTCGGGAAGTACTGTCAGTGATCAAAGGCTGAGGGAACAACGAGCTGGGAAACAAATTGCCCAGCTCAGCGAACAAGCGAAGCAATCGTGCCCCCCGCTCAAGTTGCCTAGCCACAACGTCGCTAATGATCCGAGGATGGTTCCAGGTTATAGCAATCTTGCAGATTACCTGCTCGACGATGTACATTACGAACCCATGGAGGTGCAGATACAAAGATACGATTACGGGAAGCCTCTCGTCAAAGATGAAAGATCTCTATCAACGATGATGCGAAGATTGCATGATTGGTACTTGAAAATCTGCAGAGACTCGGGGGGAAGGAGTACTTTGTATGTGAAAGTTAAAAAGGAGCATGACCTCGTTGGAATTGAACTGATGCATGTTCCATTTGAGGACTTCTATCAGTTTTTCAATCAATTGGCCCTCGATAAAACAATGGTCGCCTGCTACTGTCTGTAAGTAGTACTACTTCTGTCATTAAGTCTCTCTATATAGCTCAACTCTTTCATTGCATGTATTTATAATTATCCTCACTATATTATGCAGATTGAAGATCGCCGAATTGAAGAAAAGACAAGTCGGTGATATTGGGTTCATTAACACATATCTCATAGATGCAACTCAAGTTAAATTTCATGCCGCAGCTACCAAGGCCAACTTGCTACGATCGTTGGTCATAAATGAAAACAAAGATATAATACTCTTTTCTTACAACTAAGTGAGTGTTACTGTCTTGTGCGTATTCGGTTTCCCTTATATATTAGTCAAGGTTATAGTAATGTAATTGATGAGTTATGCATGCATGTGCAGTTTCCACTATATTCTCCTAGAGATTAAGCTTGAGCAGGGACTAGTAACCGTCTTAGACTCAAGACGAAAAGATCCAGAGGACTATGCAAACATGACTCAAATACTCGAGAAGTAAGTTAAATCGATCATTATCCACCATATCAGCAACTTTGTTCATTTCCTGATATATCAAGTAATTGTTTTCTTTGTCCAACAGGGTTTGGAGAAAATTCACCAGAAAAGCTCCGGGACTGCCGAAGGAGCTGCAATTTAGACACCCGAAAGTAAGTACTATAGTAGCATGTTCCGCGCATCTACTAGTCATTCAAGCGCTAGTTTCATCAATACCATTTGGCATTCTTGCTTATCAGTTTGATTGACCTCTATTTCTTGTAAAGTGGTTGTGGCAGGAAGAAGGGAATGATTTCTGTGGATACTATGTTTGCGAGTCCATCCGGCACACGACCTGTGAGCGGGGCTACACTGACAAACAATATGAAGTACGTAAATAACAACATTCACAATTTTATTTTATTACCATCATTTTGTGTTGAGTTTCATTCATTCATATATATATATGTATTGACCCCCTTCTTTAAATTAGATGTTTCGGAAGCGGGATGAACTCCTAGCACCAGCTCGCATGCGAGAAATTCAAGAGGAATTGGCGGCATTCTTTCTTGACCACGTGATCCCTGAAGACGGAGAATACTATGTGGATCCTGAGTCCGTATGATTATATTTGTAAGAGATAATTATTGTATATATGTAGCCGATAGTGTCGTATAGATATACGAGAACTTGTTGTTCGACCAATCTCTCAGAGAAGGAGAGGTGGTCGATATCACTTCTCTCTGTATGCATATATGTTCATGACGATCTTCTGTTTCCTTCGTTTGCTTACTAGCTAGCTAGCGTGTCTAGTCCTCTCTATACGTATGTATAGTACGTAGCGTCAACCAAGCACGGACATAAGCGAGGACACTTCTCTCTATTAATTATAGCTAGCTAACACAATATATGAAACACCTAAATTAACCCCCCAAACCACCCCTTTCAAAAAAACAAAAAACCCATCCACAGAAATGTTGATGCGTGGATGCCTATTGGTCCCGGTTGCTGCCACCAACCGGGACCAAAGGGTCTCCTGCCTGGGCCCGCGCATAGGCCACGTGGAGGCCCATCTATCCCGGTTCTGGATTGAACCGGGACTAAAGGGACAGGGCATTAGTACCGACCCTTTAGTCCCGGTTCCAGAACCGGGACAAAAGGCCCTTACGAACCGGGACGACAGGCCCTTTTTCTACCAGTGACTGCTGAACAACAGGGAAGTGATTGGGAGCAATGGAGTTTTCTGTGAGCTTTAGGCTAAGAAGGACTTTCATCCTAGTAACTTTGAGACGATTAGGACCGGGATTTAATGTAGTTGCTTTACAACCACATAAACTGGTCCAGAAACTAGATTAGAATGATGCACTCTAATTAAGCATCAACTTGAGCTGAAATTTTGCAAGGCCACATTATTTGGTCATAGTAACACGCTGTAAAAATTTCATACCAATTGGGTTCACCAAAATGGTACTTGCTTCACAGCTATTCTCCCTGACTAGAATCTTGCAATAATTCTAGAGAAATATTGGCTAGGTGAACTGGTGCCAAATTTGGTGGAGAGAAGTCCGTTGGGAAGGAGAACAATCTGGTAATTTATCAGGATTTTGGAAGCAATATAAAATGCACTAGCTTCACAACCTGAAAATTTTACCAAAAGCAAAGATTTGGTCATGTGCTCACACAGATGACTGGATGGGGCTGAAATTTGTAGTAGTGTGCTAATATGAGCACATGAAGGAGTGTGCAAAATTTCAACTTATTTGGAAAACCCTAGCTAGCACTTCCTTCACAAAGGCTTCCCTCACACAGGAAATTTGAAAAATCACTGAGGAAGTCTCGCTAGGGAAATAAATTTGAATTTTGTCATAGGTCAATTATTTGGACAGGAAAAGATGTCCAAAAAGTTTGGGATCAAATGGGCAAAGATAAATAGCACTTTCTTCACAACGTGTCATTTAGGACAGAATAGGAAATGAATTTATTGAGCATGATGAGAAATATGTCCAACAAAATATAAGACACAAAAAATTTATAACAATATTTTGGGAATTTTTGGATGGGCAGAAATATAGGTTGCTTCACAACCTAGGGTAGACACGGTTATTCCTTTAATAGAAAAATGAATTTTCCCTAGAAAAAGAAATTAGGGTTTGGTCAAGCAATGGAGTGACATGATCTTGGAAAGGTTTTGAGGATCATGAGTCACTTGGAATAGGAAATGAAGGTGATTTCCCAGGTGACAAGGCCACATAACCACTCCAAAAAGAAAAACAGAGCAAAAACCAAATAGATCAAAAGAAAAAGAAGAGGGCCAAAATCCAGGCTATTACAACTATTACCCCCTTAAAGAAATCTCGTCCTCGAGATTTAGTTGGCCAGGGAACAAGTATGACTTGAGGACACCGTTTCCAACTCGTGTATCCTTTTCCTTTATTTATTGTTCCCCCAAGAATTTCATATGATTTTTTCCCTTGCTCTAGGGTGGTTTGCTTCACCTTTCCCCAAATTATGATGGGCTTTTGCTCACACACCAAATCCTTTTGCTGACATTGATTCTTTCATATCTGCGGTGATATCCAATGGATCTGAGCATAAATTTCCTTTTTTCATGAAAACTTTTTTACTTCTGTCATGGGGTTGCTTCAAATAAATACAGGCCTTCTGGTTTCAACAAATGCTGAGAATTCATCATGGACATCTCTAACGAAATCTGACTGCTCATAAGTGGTACTGATTTATTTTGATTTATTCCTTTCGCTCGAGCATGAGATATGTACCAAAGATCTGACTGCCTTTTGTCAGGAGCAATATGACGATGCATGGAGTTATAGCTGTGTCATACCTCAAATATTTTCACCTTGAGACTGGCCCGACAGGGGCTGACGGACAATTTCTTTTCCTGACAGGATGAGCGTGTACTTGATTCCGTTGGTGAGTATACCGGGTCTGAGCTGATTGTTTGGATTTTGATTTTCTCATTTTGTCGGTATACCCATTTGGATTTTCCACACTAACCATTCCAAGCGGGTCAGCGGGATATGAAATTCTTATAAAACTGAATAGGCCTCTGAGGGTTTGCCTTTGTGGATCCCTAGGGAATTACGACCTCCAACTGAGTTGGGGGTATCCGGACCCTGATGGTCGTGCAAAAACCATCATACCTTTGTTGTCAATCTCACCCTTTAACGGTCATGATTTTCTATGTTAGGATACCTTACTGAAATAACTTGCCACACCTGTCCTTGATTCTTCGTTTGTCCAGGGAAGTGATTAGTGCAATATTTTTGACATTGTTCCTTGTGCCTGTTTTCTGACCCGGGCCCGCACACATATGACATATACCGAGGTTTGTAGCTGTACGGAACTCATTGCTGAGGCCAATCATTGAAGAAGGTGACAAGGTTTTAGGGCATCTCCTTGTCAGTTGTGGGAATAATGACCTTGATGACCTTTGTCATGACTGCTGATTTGGTGATATCATCCCCAAATCCTGTCAATTTTTGTAATTCATGAAATGCATCTCTACTTACTTTCCTTTGCCTGACCCATGAGGTTGTGGGATCCTCACTTTCCTTGGGTATATCTGCGGGATCCTTGCCGCATCTCGTATGAGTGATTAATATGACTGGGGATACATGCCCACCATATATGAGATTCACATGCAACCAAACATTGGGTTTCTGAAGAATACTTATGCCCTGACAGATTTGTGCTTCCGACAAAATGTTGCGAGTCTGATTCTTGAGCGGTACTGCTTATCATATAACTTCTGAGGACGGTGTATTAGTATGATACTGACGCAGACTGAATGGCTTACGAGAGAAGCCATCCAAGTAGCTTGTTGAGGAAGACATGTTATCTTCTATTCAAATCTTTTCTCTAGGTATCGTGCAGAAGAATGCTCTATATATAGCTTACACATGAAGCTTGGACTGATTTTTGTGCTGGAGAAGCTTGAGTTCCGTACTTGAGAAGCTTCTCCTCGGGTTTGCTTGTTGAGAAAAATTCATTTTCGTCTGTCAGAAGCTTTTACCGAGGTATCTTGCTGAGAAAGATCGGGTATCTTGGACCGGAAATTGTTCACATATCATGCTGAGGAAATTTGAGGAGCCTTTCATCATAGATTTCTTCCGATAACGTGTGGAAGAAGACTGAGTTTCTCACATCCCAAGCTTCATACTAATCTTCAGACTAAAATCTACACACACACACACCCATAATATTCTGGGGCTGATTATTTGCATGAGAAAATTTGTTTGATTGTCTGCCTTCAGCATATCACATTCTGACTTTATTTCGGATGATTACATATCTCAAGCATCATGCATAGCTGAGCCAAAAGTTTGTATATGATCCATACATTTGACAGAAAATGTACCATTGATCTTGTACCTGACTTGTCTTGCTGCTGACTTGATCATTACTGCTGTGAGGATTTTGTACTCATGTAGACTTGAGTTATCCATACTGTTGTGAGGAGTGCACACTAATGCAAAATTGATTATCAGCCTCAAGATCAGATATTTCCCATTTTACTGCAGACGACTGAGAATTCCATTCTGTTTAGCTAAGTTTCCAAACATTTAAACTCCTGGTTGCTTCTTTGAGTCCGGTGTTGGTTGATGAGCAACTCTTTATAGGGAAAAAATAATGTAAGACTGGGGCCCAAAAAGAGAGAAGCAAAAGAAAACTCAACTAAATAAAAGCACACAACAACAATCAGTTCACACATAATCAATGTCACATATTACGGCTAGTCACACAATATGCATGCCTTCTTAAGCACACAAATCTCGCAGGAACTCTGGTTCTACGATCTAGCATGCTGTGACGGTTTGCACGAGGACGAATAAATGTGTGGAAGAATTGGTGTAAACAGCGCTACACCAAGTTCTAGCTTAGCCAGGTAGCAACCTGGACTAGGTCGGAGGCGAGGATGTACTCGGTAATCATTTAGTGGGACATGAAGGTCGCAACCACATTATTATCAAGAGGACGGAAAAAGATCCGTACTCGTCCAAGGAATAGGATAGCAGGGAAAAACTGAGGCTGCTGACATTGCCCTTTTTTGATAACTAAGATCATTAAGGGTTGCCAACATGATAGAATGAAAGAGCGATTTGGGATAGAAGCATGTCCATCACTGAAATGATAGGCGGGGCTGAAAGGAGGATATTGGCGCGATACCTGACCACCATTTCTGCAAACAGTGTCTGGATCACTTGGCATCAATCTACTGGGACAGAAATGACACCAAACACCGAAGAATGAGCAAGAAAAAGAAAACTGGAGCTGAGCTGTAGTGGATCCAAACCGATGCTAGTTACATTCACCAGATAAACCGTTAGCAACAAATACTAATGCTATATGCATGCTATGCAACAAACAAATGCAGCAACCAAAAGCAATAAACAAGCCAGACTTTAAACTACCGATTTCTACCGGTTTCTACCGCTCGCGCTGACTAGGGTGTCCTACAGCCAGACCTTCTCTGATACCAAGCGCTGTAGCACCCCGGCTTAGAGAAACCGGAACGCCCCGTATCCTAGCCTAGAGATCGAGGAGAAGTCTTCTGGAATACGGCACTTCTTAGCATAGAACAAACCATCTTTCTATTATTACACGAATTTGATTACAAGGTCTCCGATATTACAATGAATAACATCGGCTCATCGACACTATGCCATCCTTAGTTGCTCTATGCAAGCAGCAGAACAACTCGAAGCAGTGAAAAAACTACTGGCAGCGGAACAACGATGATGGTGGTGAACTCCAATACGCAGGGACTCTGGCTGGAACTCTTATCCTATCTCGCACGAACGAAAACCACGACAAGCAAGCAATCAAATCCGGCATGACCTGCAAACTGGCATGACATGCCAGGTCAGTACATTGAATGTACTTGCAAGCTCACAATAACCAAAAGAATTCAAGACAAACAACAACATGACAATTACATGTTAAGCAGGAATTATCATGAGATCATTAGGATAACATGGCATGAACGACATGAACATAATACTGCTAGAACAATATGAGCATGGCATGAACATCTAAATCTGACGATACTAGCATGCAGCATGCTGACACTATATGCACCACTTATTCTGCTCGGGTTATCTCATTAACAAACGGTGATCCTTCCGGCGATCACAACCATGACCAACACTTGGCCTCAAACATTGATCTTTCCGGCGATCACTACCAACTTATCTCATCATCGAACTAGTTGTTATTAATCACATTATTATTATTACTATTGACTCACAGTGTGACCGACACGAACTGGGCCCTTATCTGTGGGCATGACTATCGATAGATTTAATATACACTCTGGAGAGGTTAGTACACTGTACCCACACTATGGAACCCATGGCCTCGCACTCCCATTCGGGTGGACGAACGGTGTTATGACAAAACCGATCTACTGCCATGACACTCTCCTGGCCACTCCGACTCACTACCCTCCGGGCTAGTCCAGGTTGGCCCCGTGTCTACCAAAGACACACGACCACTGTCGTGGCCAACACATAAACTATCTCACACGGGGACACTGATCCATAACAACAATAACAACAACAACAAAAACGGGCACACAAGGCTTATGTCCGCGTACCTGATCAGGGTAGTGCATGCCCATTACCTTCCCTCGTTGGAGGCACCGGCGAGAGGCACGATAATAGACCCAGTTAGGACCTTCCCACAAAGGTAGGCGTGGTTGCACTGGTCAGTTCGATATGGTGGCACCATGACCTAGCCAACAGTTGTTCAAGTTCAATTTAGTTCGGTTAAACTTGAATGCAATATGGTGAGCCATGATAAGATAACATGATGCAATTACAATGCATGAGCATGATATCAACATACGCACGGATGCAACATAACTATCCACCATATCAACAAGGAATCATCTCCAACTGAGCATGGCATAATGACGAGCATGAATATTACCAGTACAACACTACTCATAGCATAACATGACCATTATCATCAACCATAAATAACATGCAAGAACTCATGAATAACATTACCGAGTAAACACTTAACCAACTAACAGCAAAGGAACAATGCATATTAACAGTACCCGGTAACCAACGTTAGTCATGCACCGAAGAACATGACCACCCCAACATGTACTACTATCAAGCATAACAATATTAAAGTAAGAGTAACAAGTAGTTCATGATAACAAGGTGCAAGAAACATAGCATGACGATAATCACCAATCCACAAGCATGACCGAAACTACGACAGCAGTAGCAAAACAAACATATAGTTATTAAAGATTCAAGTTGAAAACCAATGCTACTGCATGTCTATCATGCAAATGGTGGTTGTGGATTGCCTGGGGTTGAAGAAATCACCGGGAAGTTGTGCGGAAAGATCGCACAAAGATTCACCAGAAACAGTTCTCTCTCGGAGGGGCTGTTTACGGGAAAGGGCAAAGTGGTCATTTCAAGTATGTCAAACCATAGTGAAAATGAAACCAATAGAATAGGCTCGACGAAACAAAGACGTGGGCTTCAGAATCACCTCATTTGGAGTTGGGAGTAAAAAGATATGATAGTTTTTCTGCCAGGGACCTATCTGTAAGGAAATCATCACAAACAAGCCCTCAGCAGGAAAAACAGAACGCGCCTCTCTGGAAGTACGCTTTCTCTGAAGTGAAAACGTACTCCGGACTGAAGTAGAAGAAGGATGCGCCTTCGGGAAAGGAAAACGTACTCCAGTGGAATACGTCTCCACTTATCCACGCTGGCAAGCGCGGGGCAGGGGCTTGGGTCGCCGACGCGTGGGGCCCACTACGCTTTATCTCTCCTACCTGGCCTTCTCCTTCCTCTTTCTCCCACTGGCCCAACCAAAGCAGAGGAGGGAACATGGGAGGGACGACGCCGTCTACTGCCCCGGCGGCTCCGGCAGTCCCCGGCTGCGCCGAGGCCACTGGCGAGACCGACGAGTAGGACCGCGTTCAACTGGGCATGCCGCGGGCGCCGTGGAGGGACGTGTGGCGGCGCCTCGCGGAGGCAGAGAACATGCGGCGGTGGCCGAATCTTGGGGTCACGGCCTGAGGCACTCCGGCGAGAGGGTGGGGTGTTGTAGAGGTTCGCCGGAGCACGAGGAAGACTCTAGTGAGGTCAGTGGGTGGTGGAGGGGACCGGATGGCTCGGATATAAGCTGAGCTTCACGGCGGCCATGGCGGCATAGGGCCACGAGGAGAGGCTCTGGAGCTTGTGGCAGAGGTCTGGGGAGGAGCAGAGGAGTGCGATAGAGCGGTTGGTGAGCTCGGGGAAGCTCAGGGCTGGCTATTTTTAGCCGGACAAGGGAGGCCGTGGATGATTGCCGCTGCTCGAGCTCTCCCAAAGCTCTGGCGAGGCTCAGTGAGCATAGGAGAGCGCGGGAAGGCGAAGAGGGAGGTAACGGATGAGCTACGGAGGCGCACAGGGTGAGGGGGGTGAGGGCGCAGAGGAGAAGTGGCTGAACGCCATTAAAGCCTCGATCGGCCACAGTGCGCCCGTGGCTGCGCGGCGACGAGCAATGACGGAGGAGCTAACGGAGGAGGAGATGGCTCTAGGAGTACGGCACCGACACAGTAAAACGGTGAGACATGATCAAGAGCATGAAGACGACGAGAGGGAGAGGGGCCGGAGCTACAAACCATTCAGCTCGCGTCCATGGCATGCCAGAGCTCGTGATCACCGCGTGCACTAGTGCACACAGTGGCACACGGCCGGCAAAATGATGTCTGGGGGCTTGTCCTTCCTGGGGAGGTTGCAACTGAAGTGGTAGTTTGGTTAAAAGTGCTCTGGTTAAAAGGTAATTAACCTCTAAAGTTTACTGCAGTAAACTTAGGTGAGCACTACTGAACAACAGGGAAGTGTTTAGGAGCAATGAAGTTGTCTGCGAGGTTTAGGGTTAGAAGGACTTTCATCCTGGTAACTTTGAGAGGATTAGGACCAGGATTTAATGTAGTTGCTTTACCATCACATAAAGTGGTCCAGAAACTAGACTAGGATGATGCACTCTGATGAAGCATTAACTTGAGCTGAAATTTGGCAAGTCCTAATGATTTGGTCATAGTAAGATGATTTAAAAATTTCATACCAATTGGGTTGACCAAAATGGTACTTCCTTCACAGCTATTCTCCCTGACCTGAATCTTGCAAAAATTCCATCAAAATATTGGCTAGGTGAACTGGTGCCAAATTTGGTGAAGAGAAGTCATTTGGATAGGAAAACAATCTGGTAATTTATCAGGATTTTTGAAGCAATATAAAATGCACTTGCTTCACAACCTGAAAATTTTACCAGAAGCAAAGATTTCGTCCTGTGCTCACATAGATGATTGGATGGGGATGAAATTTGGAGTAGTGTGCTACTATGAGCGCATGAAGGAGTGTGAATTTTTTTAGCTCATTTGGATAAACCTAGCTAGCACTTTCTTCACAAAGGCTTCCCTTAGAGAGGAAATTTGAAAAATCACTGAGGAAGTTTGGCTAGGCAAATAAAGTTGCATTTTGGCACAGCTCAATTATTTGGACAGTAAAAGATGTCCAAAAATTTTGGGATCAAATGGGCAAAGATAAATAGCACTTTCTTCACAATGTGCCATTTAGAATAGAATAGGAAATGAATTTATTGAGCATGATGACAAATATGGCCAATGAAATATTTTGCCATATATGAGGAATATATGACCCCAACAATTTATAAGAATTATTTGGGGATTTTTGGATGGGCAGAAATATAGGTTGCTTCACAACCTAGGGCAGACATGGTTATTCCTTTAATAGAAAAAGGAATTTTCCCTAGAAAAAGAAATTCTGGTTTGGTCAAGCAGTGGATTCACATGTTCTTGGCAAGGTTTTGAGGATCATGTGTCACATGGGATAGGAAATGAAGGTGATTTCCCAGGTGACAATGCCATGTAACCACTCGAAAAAGAAAAACAAAGCAAAAACCAAATAAATCAAAAGAAAAAGAAAAGGGCCAAAATCCAGGCTGTTACATTCGGCCTGAACACAGTCGATTCGTACGTCTCTTCGCTAGCATGTGGGGTGGCGAGCGGCCTCAGGCCCGTAGAGTCCATGATCGATCCAGTACTCCCGCACCTTGCCACTCGTGCGCCTCCTGATGAGGCACCACGAGCACGAAGGCCATCTAGGCGAAGTACCATCCCGGTTCAGTGATCACCTCCACGCACGGGAGGCGTCGCGGATGACTGTGGCGGCCTCATCGAACACGCCACTACGTGCCATAAAGCCGTTGCCGATGTTGAGCATGCGCGAGCATTGATGGCCCCGTGGCACACGTCGATGTGGGTCCCATAATAAAATAGTCAGCACAACTGAAGCATCATAGAGTTTTGAAATAACAATCTGGGGTTTATCACGACCTTCATAAATAGCCATAATACCAACAACAACACAAGGAGTCAACCTCCAAAAGGTAAAACATATAACAACAAGGTACCAATACAATTAGGTTTCTCAAGAAGTCTTATTCAAAGTTGTAATGACTAAGCAACTGGTTCGAGCCACCCGCAGTTTCCCAGATTTAGGAGTTTAACAAGGTGATTTTGCATCAGGTACCCTACTATTCTTGCTCTTCTGCCTTCTTGTGAAGCTCCAATATCATATTGGCAGCTGCCGAGCACTTCGCCTCGTGTGGGGTAGGACGAGGACCACCAGTGAGGCTCATCTCAAAATCAGGGCATCTCAAACGTACACTGGCTTGGTACACTCGTGAAAAGATAGGAAAAGGACGGTGAAGAAGTGCTCAAAAGTCAACACACACACACAACATCAATTCTGGTTATTCCTAACTGGGGTCCTAATCAGTCAGATCTAAGATAACCACTTATTGAATGTTAAACAAACCTAACACTTCAACGGAGCATAACATGTGATAAATAAACAAGCAGCTTATTTGGATTGCTACTTTGACATCAAGAGAGCAGCAAGCCCTGGCTATTGATCTGACACCTTGAAAACTCTTTTTGTCCAAGCATGGTTAGCTCATCACACTATGTATGTTATCATCTCAATGCAGAAAACGAACCAATACCTGTAGGGATTAAATTCGATAAATGAGAATCAGGAAGTATGCATGTGGCACAAGACCCATTCATATGATATTCGTAATTGTTATGCCTACATGTCCAAGGACCTAATACTTGCCTATCTAGAATATCTAAGAGATAAAAGTAAACATTTCTACATACCATCTGATACTGAAGGTAATACTGTGTATCTTGGTAGTATCCAGTGGGCCCCACGACAGATCTCATCAAGCTCCTGCATTGACAAGTGTCAAGGGTACCAGTGGCATTTAAAATTGTAATACATAGGTTCAGCTTGAGGTTTCTTACCTTGCATTGTTGGAGGAGTGCCTCCCTCAATTTCTTTCTCTTAGTGATCGATTGGCCACCATCTCCATAGCAAGATGAATTGGTAACTACTGTCATATCTGAGCAAGTTTCCTCGTATTTGCTTATTATTGATATAGCTTTAGGTGTCATCTTTCCTTCTACATATGTTTTAAAACATGATGAGTACAAGAAACGCTGAACTAATATAGAAGCAACTTCTTGCCAAAACATTTAAAAAATCCAAAAAAACATCTTGCCAAAATTGGCGACAGTTCCGACAGGTGATTTGTACATCATAAACTGCGGTGGACGATTTGTCCACAATGAAAAGTGTGATACACCACAGTTTAGCACAGAACTTTTGAAAACATATGGCCCAGAGGAAAACTTGCCAACAGTGTTGACTGCAAAACTGTAACAGTTCTACAGCGTGATTGTAAATGTAACCATGTTTAAAACGTGACATGGATAGAATACCACTCAAGAGTGTTTGGATGTCCATATCACACTGAGCACTTCTTTCCTGAAGTATGCTTTCCTTGCGAAGCTGAAATGAAGAGAGAATAGGAGAGTTCACATCATATTCTCAACTAGAAGAAAGTTATAGGAAGCAAGCATAATTTTTTCCTGAAATAAGAGAAAAGACATGTAACATACAATTTTATCCTGTATTTTCTGAATTAATTGCAGTGAATCATCTTTCTGTCCATCATCGTTGTACTTACTTGTGGCATCTTCAAAGAAAATTTTGGAAAACATAGAGTAAAAATTTGGGAAGACCGGTTACCAATATATAAAAAATAAGCAGGCTTGGGTAGGTTTATCGAAACCTGACTCTTCAGACATTTCCGTATTTTTGCGTTCCAAAGCACGGTTCTTCAGTGAAGGATCAGCACACGTCACCTGTGACACAACAATTAGATCTTCAAGTTAATCAAGAGTGAATGGATCACATGAAAACCTTGGCCTAAATACCACCTACGCATCTAAAACTGATTTATGGAAAGGATGAATATTCCTTTTGATTAATTGAGCACATATGGTGTGGCTCCTCGCTTAATATGAACATCATCACCCAATAAGATTTCAAAAAATAGCATGGGGGAGGGGATCATTGGGTCAGAGCAATTTTCGGCTCTACAAGAATAGCCTGGACGATGCGAGGAAGACGGCCTGGCGATTACGACGACGAGATTCTCCGGGTTGAGCAGTTGCAGGAGCGACAACCCTCGTTCTTCCCGGCAATGGGTACGGCCAAGATCAACATAGGAGGGGGAAGGGGGCAGCGGCTCTGGTGAGAAGCCAGAGCTGCAGGTGAAGAGAGGGAGCAGCGACAAGGAAGGAGGAAGGAATCGGAGAGGCGGCACGGGCTGGAAAGAGGGAGCACAAGGAGGGCGTTTCCGCGGAAGAACCTGACCTGCGGCTTGACGGTGAGGAGGGGCGCACCGATATATCTTGATAGTGGCGGCGTGTGAGAGGAGGGGATGGTGGTCGGCGATGTAAGGCTCGGTGGCGGAGGTGCGCACCGAACCAGCCCTCGTCACCGTGTTCCCGTCCTCCAGACGGGCACACGGTGGATCTGGTCGATTCCCCCACGGTCACCGCCTCGCAAGCTTGCTCTTCTCCTCCCGACGCTCACTAGATCTGTCGATGCTGAGATCGATTGTGTTGGCATGTGGAAAGAGATGAGGTTACGTGCGTGGAGAGAATACGAGGGGCTGACCAATCAGGAAGGACAAAACGCGTGAATTCTCTCTCCCTCTCTCACACACACACAAAGACACGTGTTCACTGCACACATAATGTACCTCTCTCGCCATTCGCTGCACCGCACAATGCGCCTCTGCCAATGCGAACATAGTGAGATGGTGCCCTTGCATTCGGCCATATTGTGTTTGATACTAGTATATAACTAGCTGACTCAAACATGCCTAATAGATTGACCAAACAAAACTTTCTCCTTGGTTTGCAAAACTTGCCTTGTATGTCTTGACAGTTTTTTCCTAGTCCTAGTATTTATCAATTTGATTGGCCGTACGTCTCCTCTGGTGGGCCCTATCCAATCTCATGCAGAGACATGATTTTTTTTCTTTTTTTGCGATGGAGAGACATGCTTGTCCACGTTGAAAACTTGTCCCACTTGCGTGTCCACTAATCTAGTGGTCGTTGCCACCTAAAGTTGCAGCTTTAGCACCATAGCCTCCTTGATGATGTTCCTTCAAATTAAAATGCGCGACCGTATTATCTCTGCAGTACTTGTTTGAGCATGCAACATCCTTATTCGATTGGTCAACCACCCATGCATATGATGTGCAATGCATCAACATGCATGTGTGTAACATTAACTAGTGTCATTTTGCCAATATATTTGATGCATAAATTTTCTGGAAAGTATGCGTCACTATATCTTGATCCTGACTCACTTGTACATTGTCATTGTGATCGATGTATCTTGATCCTGACCCTGACCCGCAAGGAGCCACAATATCTTGATCCTGACTCATGTCTTGTACATGTTGAGTATATGAGCGGATTTTTTATTAAATTACTCCATGTACAAATCATGAGCATAGCGCACACAGCACTAAGCACATACTTATTTCTAACCAGCTAATCATGTACTAGGCTGATAGTAGAAACATTTACGCAAATAGCTAGTACTGCACCCACGTGAAATTAAACAGGAGCGGGATAAACGTGTTACTCCAGTGGGCCTGCGAGAAGCCGCGGCGGCAGCGGTCTCCTCAGCGGCCTTCTTGGCAGCAGCAGCCTTCTCGTCAGCGAATCAATTGACTTCGGTGGTGGTGGACAAGGTGATGACGAAGGTGACGCAGACGTAGACGAAGTAGAGGAATGGTGGCGAGCACTCCCGCGTCCTCTCCCTCCGTCGCCGCCGGGCTACGCCCGGGGGCCGACGACAATGTCAGGGGACTCCCTTTCTTTCGCCTCTTAGGGGTGGTGTGGGGCCCCTACACTTGTGGAGGCGCGTCCGATCCTGCAGAGTGTGGAGATGGGTGCGGCGATGAAGGTGGTGGCTGGCCATGCCTCGGGCGACAACGGCTGCAGGTTCATCGGGTAGCCCAGTCACGGGCGGCGGCTGGCCCGGTTCGGGTGGTGGCGTGAGGCGTTTAGCAGCGGTGCGCCATCTGGTTTCGGATCGACGACGACATGGAGGGCCTAGTGGACTCCTCGGCGGCACCTCCGATCATATCTGGTGCAGCCGGCGGTGTGGTCACTTCATCCGTTGGAGGTGGTCGACAGCGGCGGCTAGCTATGTTGCGACGGCGCCATCTCGATACGGATCGACGATAGCATGGAGGGCCTGGTAGACTGCTCGGTGGCACCTCCGGTCAGATCTGTTCTGGCCGGTGCAGCTAGCAGTGGTGGGCATCTCCTTTGGCGGAGGTGGTCGGCTTGAGGCTGGGTGGTCGGATCTCAAGATCCGTTCTCTAGTCCCGGCTGCGAGTCAAGGAGACATTGTTGCCAGTGAAAACCGAGCTGACGGCAGGCGATGGCAGTATTCTGTGTCATTACCTTGATGAAGACATTGTCGTGTAAATACTATTGACCCACTCGTGCTACTCCGGGAGAAACCCTAGGATCTGGTTTTCCATATCGGACAATGGCGGCACTACGGTGTCGTTTCTCTCTTGGGAGCATCATTTGTGGAGCAGCGCTGAAAGATAGAGGCAGGAGGTGGAGCTTCTTCATCTTGAACAGAGCTTCGGTGGAGATGTCAAGTCATGCCTAGCCGACAGGTGCTACGCTATGTCATGCGTGTTCGGCAGGTGCTAGGCATGAAAGATCTTCTAGAGTCTCCGCATCAGGATGCACGATCGCAGGGCGACAACGTAGTTGGGTGCCGTGGTGGCGTTGATGGATGGCCGGACTGACAAGGATGATGCGGATCTCTCTTTTGAAGACGGGACAACGGTTTGATGATGATGGATGCTTCTAAAACGTGTGCACCTGGTGCATGCTGTAGGTCTGCAGCACTCGTTGTTGGTTCTGATACGTCATATGGATGGATTGGCGACGACATCGGTTTTAGATATAAGGAGTGAGAGCGCTCACCATTATCATGTTTGTAAGTGTGAGTGGGGTGGCTTCTGGTTTCTTGATGTATGTTCCTGTCAGACCTTCGTGAAAATTTTAATAAAGATGGTTGTATGCATCGATTGATGCAGAGGCCCGAGGTTTAACCTCCATTTCTAAAAAGGGGAAAAGTAGCTTAATATTATTGAGAGGCCAAAAATCATTATATATATAAATATAAGGGAAAGTCAAAAGGCGAATGTAGAAGGCCAATATAACTCTAACAAGTACTACTGACATTCTTTGTAGTGAAGTTATTAACACCAACTCGAAGGATTGTGAAAATTTTGTACTGCATATCTATCAGGAACTTATTCGTATATGGATGTTCAAGTTATTCCTAACTCTCCGAAGTATTTATCCACTCAGGCACACAAAGATGGCTCTATACTAAACTGTGATCCATGTTGTAGACTTGGGATTCAGTTACTTTATTTCCCCAAAACTATTAATATATTGTCAATGTAGAGAAGTGGGTTTATCAGATGGTTGTGTACAACCTAGTTTGATGTCAATTAATTTTTGCTAGTCTCTCTTCACATTTAATATGGTTGTGTAATTTCGACCTTCCGAAAGGTGCTGGTAAAATCTTAGATACTTTTCCCATAGTGTACTTTAAACATCATGGCTTTGACCTTCCGAAAGGTGCTGGTAAAACCTTAGCTACTTTCCTCACTGTCTACTTTAAACAGAGTATATATCAAAAACCTACCACATTACGGGCTAGGTCTACAAAAAACTACCACTTTTCTTGATGTTTCAAAAACCTACCACAAAATTGGTTGACTGTTCCAAAAAACCCAAATGACCATGTTGATTAGAATTCATCCCGGTAAGCCATATGTTGTTGAGTGCTCAGGCACTTCGACACGGATGAGCTCCTCACAAGAGCCCTCCTCCTCGCTGGTGCTCCGACGCATCCACGGCCGGCATGCCCTGTAGCTGGCGCGCCTTGTATCTCCCCCGCCTACTGCCTTACAACACACGCGCGCGCCCGCCACCCTACAGCTCGCTCGCGCGCCTTGCTACTCGCTCACTTGCTCGCCCGCTGGCAGATAAGCTCAGCTCGTTCATTGGTCGTCGCTGCCCCCCCCCACTGTTGTGCAGAGGAGCTTTAGTTCGCCGCCGCTGTTGCTGCCCACCGAAGCGACGACTATAGCTCCGCCAAATGTAGCAGCTCCTCAAGCTCCGCCGCTAGAGCAACGCCTGATACGTGTCCAACGTATGTATAATTTTTGATTGTTCCATGTTGTTATATTATCATTCTTGGATGTTTTACAATCATTTTATAGCAACTTTATATCATTTTTTGGGACTAACTTATTGACGTAGTGCCCAATGCCAGTTGCTATTTTTTCCTTATTTTTTACTTCACAAAAAATCAATACCAAATGGAGCCCAAATGCAGCGAAACTTTTTCGAGATTTTTTCTGGACCAAAAGACACCTGTTGGGCCCAAGAAATACCAAAGGGGGGCTCCGAGCGGAGCACAACCCACTAGGGCACGCCTGGGGGCCCAGGCGCGCCCAGGTGGATTGTGGCCACCTCGGAGGCCTCCCGCACCGTCTCTTTGCTCTATAAATACCCCAATATTCCAAAAACCCTAGGGGAGTAGACGAAAATCAATTCTAGCCACCGCAAGTTCCAGAAACACCAGATCTAATCTAGACACCATCACGCAGGGGTTCATCATCCACATTGGTGCCTCTCCGATGATGCGTGAATAGTTCATTGTAGACCTACGAGTCCGTAGTTAGTAGCTAGATGGCTTCCTCTCTCTCTTTTGATTCTCAATACAATGGTCTCTTGGAGATCTATTTGATGTAACTCTTTTTGCGGTGTGTTTATTTGGATCCGATGAACTTTGAGTTTATGATCAGATCTATGTTTTTATCCATGAAAGTTATTTGAGTTTCTTTGACCTCTTATATGCATGATTACTTATAGCCTCGTATTTCTTCTTCAAATCTTTGGTTTAGTTAGGCCAACTACATCGATTTTTCTTCCCATGGGAAGAGGTGGTTTGTGATGGGTTCGATCTTACAGTGCTTGATCCCAGTGACATAAGGGGCACCGACATGTATGTATCGTTGCTATTAAGGATAACAAGATGGGGTATATTTCTACATAAATAGATCTTGTCTACATCATGTCATCATTCTTATTGCATTACTCCTTTTCGCCATGAACTTAATACACCAGATGAATGTTGGATAGCGGTCGATGTGTGGAGTAATAGTAGTAGATGCAGGCGGGAGTCGGTCCACTAGTCTTGGGCGTGATGCCTATGTAATGATCATTGCCTCGATAAAGTCATGATTATTTGAAGTTCTATCAATTGCCCAACAGTAATTTGTTTACCCGCCGTATGCTATTTTTCTCGAGAAGGCACTAGTGAAATCTACAGCTCCCAGGTCTCTTCTTTATTATATTTGCCTTCGCGATCTATTTTTATTTGCTTTTATTTTCAGATCTATTAATCCGAAAATACAAAAATACCTTGCTGCAATTTATTATTATTTATTGTATCTCACGTTCCTGCGAGATCTATTTATCCAAATTAGTACAATTTTACCTATCTTTTTACCCATTGATGACCCACAAGTATAGGGGATATATCGTAGTCCTTTCAATAAGTAATATTGTCGAACCCAATGAGGAGCAGAAGGAAATGACAATCGGTTTTCAACAAGGTATTCTCTGCAAGCACCGAAATTATCGGTAACATATAGTTCTGTGATAAGACAATTTGTAACGGGTAACAAGTAACAAAAGTAAACAAGGTGCAGCAAGATGGCCCAATACTTTTTGTAGCAAAGGATAAACCTGGAGGACCTCTTATATAAAGCAAAGTGCTCCCGAGGAAACATGGGAATTGTTGTCAAGTTAGTTTTCATCATGCTCATATGATTCACGTTCGTTACTTTGATAATTTGATATGTGGGTGGACCGGTGCTTGGGTGCTGCCCTTCTTTGGACAAGCCTCCCACTTATGATTAACCCCTCTCGCAAGCATCCGCAACTATGAAAGAAGAATTAAGGTAAAATCTAACCATAGCATGAAACATATAGATCCAAATCAGCCCCTTTCGAAGCAACGCATAAACTAGGGTTTAAACTTCTGTCACTCTAGCAACCCATCATCGACTTATTACTTTGCAATGCCTTCCCCTAGGAACAAATAATGGTGAAGTGTCATGTAGTCGACATTCACATAACACCACTATAGCAGAGACAACAAACATCTCATCACTATATCGAACGGATACCAAATTCACATGATTACTTATAACAAGACTTCTCCCATGTCCTCAGGAACAAACGTAACTACTCACAAAGCATATTCATGTTCATAATCAGAGGAGTATTAATTATCATTAAGGATCTGAACGAGGAGTAATCAACACTACTAGCAACCCACAGGTACCAATCTGAGGTTTTGAGACAAAGATCGGATACAAAAGATGAACTAGGGTTTGAGAGGAGATGGTGCTGGTGAAGATGTTGATGGAAATTGACCCCCTCTCGATTAGAGGATCGTTGGTGATGACGATGGCGATGATTTCCCCCTCCCGGAGGGAAGTTTCCCCAGCAAAACAACTTCGCCAGAGCCCTAGATTGGTTTTGCCCAAGTTCCGCCTCGAGACGGCGGCGCTTCGTCCTGAAAGCTTCCTTCTCATTTTTTCTAGGTCAAACACACCATAGCAAAAGATGGGCCTCGGGGGCCTGCCAGGTGGCCCACAAGGTAGGGGCATGCCCTACACCCTTGTGGATCGCAGGTGGCCCCCCTTTGGTACTTTCTTCGCCCAATATTTTTTATATATTCCAAAAATATTCTTCGTGAAGTTTTAGAACTTTTGGAGTTGTGTAGAATAGGTCTCTAATATTTACTCCTTTTCTAGACCAGAATTCCAGCTGCCAGCATTCTCCCTCTTCGTGTAAACCTTATAAAATAAGAGAGAAAAGGCATCAGTATTGTGATATTATGTGTAATAATAGCCCATAATGCAATAAATATCAATATAAAAGCATGATGCAAAATGGACATATCACCCATGAGGGATTGACAACCCCTCTCTTACGTCGGGTTGCAATTATTTGTTCTTTGTGTGTGGGAGCTTTTTACGTGGTGTTGCATTATTCTCCTATTGGTTCGATAACCTTGGTGTCATCACTGAGGGAAATACCTACCGTAGCTGTGATGCATCATCCCTTGCTCTTTGGGGAAATACCGACATAGTTCACGCCGCATCAACGGTGCCGACGGCAAGGAGCAGCTGAGGGACTCCTGGAGTAAGGGGTCCTCGGGCGTCCGGCCTGTTATCCATGGGTCGGACTGATAGGTTGTGAAGACTTGAAGACCGAAGACTGTACTTGTGTCTGGATTGGACTCTCCTTGGCGTGGAAGGCAAGCTTGGCGAACGACTATGAAGATTCCTTCTTATGTAACTGACTCTATGTAAACCCTAGATCCCCCCAGTGTCTATATAAACCGGAGGGGTTAGTCCGGAAATGATATACACTTTACCATAGTCATACAGGTTAGACTTCTAGGGTTTAGCCATTACGATCTCATGGTAGATCAACTATTGTAACACTAATATTCATCAAGATCAATCAAGCAGGACATAAGGTATTACCTCCATAGAGAGGGCCCGAACCTGGGTAAACATTGTGTCTCCCGTCTCCTGTTACCATCGATCCTAGACGCACAGTTCGGGACCCCCTACCCGAGATCCGCCTGTTTTGACACCGACATTGGTGCTTTCATTGAGACTTCCACTGTGCCGTCAACAAAAGGTTCGATGGCCCCTTCAATCGTCTATAGTGACGCTCTCCAAGGAGAAACCTTCCTCCCCAGACAGATTTTTCGTGTTCGGTGGCTTCGTACTGCGAGCCAACTCGCTCGGCCATCTAGAGCAGATCGATAGCTACGCCCCTGGCCACCAGGTCAGATTTGGAAGCTTGAACTACGTCACGGATATCCGTGGAGACTTGATCTTCGACGGATTTGAGATCGCAGTGATCGCTCCTCCTCGCCCCGATGAACATGACTTAAATCTGTCATCGGACCAGATTCAGGAGATGGCACCTATTGCTGCAATTGCCTCAGAACCAGAGCAGATCGTGCCATTCGAGGCCATAGAGTTCGCGGTGCTAGAGCCGCACGCAGACTCGACACCCTGCAATATTTTCACCAACGGAACTCCGGACTCGTCTCCGGCTATAAGTTTTGGACCATGTACGCTTGCGGACACCGAGCTAGATCGGTTATCGATCTTCGAATTTAGTCCCATAGATGTTTTTTAGCACTCACCTTTGGGCGATGTCCTAAACTCTTTAAAGAATCTATCATTCACGGGAGACTCGCAGACGAACTATGTTCGGTTCGAACTAGGGGCTGACGACGGAGAACTTTGTTTCCCACCCGCCACCCACTTCATCGCCACTGTCGAGGACTTAACCGACATGCCCACTCCTGGCTCTGCAGACATTGATGGTATAGACGACACAGATAAGGAGCAAGGCCAAGACCCTCCAGTCATCAGGTGCAAGACGGCCACCCCTTCACATGAAGTGTACATGATCGATACACTTAAAAAGCCTCGCGACAATGACAAGGGAGATCCAGTTAAAACTCCTGAGTCACAGTCTAAGTTCTGGCGCCCCAAATGCCGCCCAAGTCACGCCGCAGCAACAATGGCACTGGAGAAAATAGTACTCCGGACGGCGCTGAAAGCAATGAAGACCATGTGGGAGCAACATACGAGCAGGAGGAACAGGAAAACGGGCAAGCCAGCCCCGGCAAACAAGCCCTGCCTAGTGACGGTTCAGAGGACGGCAACTACCTTCCGCTCTGTGAAGATGAGGTAAGCCTCGGCGACGAAGACTTCATCGTACCCGAAGAGCCCCTCGAACAGGAGCGCTTCAAGCGCAGGCTGATAGCTATGGCAAGGAGCCTGAAAAAGAAGCAGCAGCTTCAAGCTGACCAAGACATACTCAATGACAGATGGACTGAAGTCCTGGTCACCGAAGAATACGGCCTCAGTTGCCTAGCCGAAAGCTGCCCAAAGCACAGATCGCTCTATCAGTCCGATGACGGGACGTTGGAGCCCATACCATCGTCACACAACATGGCAGGTCGCCGGCAACTCTGTCCGAATAAAGAGGCAACTCAAGCCAAACACCAGACCGCCCCACATCACCGCAAAGGCAGGAACAATGCAGGTCGCGATTACCCAGACAACCTGCAGAGGGAGTTGGACAATAGAGAAGGACATGCAAGACCGATCTACGGATCACGAAAGCATGCTTCGACACGCGACAATGGCTACCTATTCGGACGTGTCACACCTCGGCACGACCAAGCCGAAAACCACAGGGGGACTCCTTCAGAGTTACCTCGCAGTGTGGCCCAACATAGAGGCACCGCACACATGCTTTGCTTCACCGATGAAGTAACGGATCATGAATTCCCCAAAGGATTCAAACTAGTTAATATTGAATCATACGACGGGTCAACCGATCCCGCGGTATGGATAGAGGATTTCATCCTCCACATCCATATGGCCCGTGGGGACGACCTCCACGCCATTAAATACCTCCCACTAAAACCAAAAGGACCAGCTTGGTACTGGTTAAACAGCCTGTCTGAAAACACCATAGGCAGCTGGGGGGACTTGGAAGAGGCCTTCCTCGATAACTTCCGAGGAACACATATCCAGCCACCGGATGCCGATGACCTAAGTCAGATTATCCAAATGCCCGGAGAATCTGCCAAGGAGCTCTGGACTCGGTTCTTAGTAAAAAAGAACCAAATCGTCGACTGTCCGGACACGGAAGCCCTTGCGGCTTTTAGACACAGCGTCCATGATGAATGGCTTGCACGCCACCTCGGCCAAGAAGGAACTAAATCCATGACAGCCCTCACTGCTCTATTGACCCGCTTTTGTGCGGGAGAAGATAGCTGGCTCACTCGTAGAAGCAATAGCACCAGCAACAAGGGTACCTCCAAAATCTGAGACCGCAACGTCAAGCCACGAGGAAGCAAAAACAACAGTCGCAATGACAATGAAAGATCAGGCGACATAGCGGCCAATGCCGGATTCGGCAACCCCAAGCCCGGTGAGCGGAAAAAGCCATTTAAGGCGAATCGAGACAATCCATGCAACCTGAACAGGATATTGGACCGGCCCTGTCAGATTCATGGCCACCCCGATAAACCAGCTAATCATACCAACAGAAACTGCTTGGTCTTTAAACAGACCAGCAAGCTCAACGCCGAACACAAGGGGAGGAGGCCGCCAAGCGACAGGGATGACGGGAAAGGTTCACCAACGAAATACCGGGGGTCTGAGGCAGTCTCCACCCGGAACGGAAATAGCAACCTAGCTTCCACCGCCCACTCCATACACCTACAAAGTTTGTACCGCGCATACATCATTACGCACTCAAGATACCATGGGCATTGGCGGAAGCACAATACGGACAAGCCTTCAAGCACTGTAGTAACTTTTATTATTATTATTATTTATATTATTTTTATTTCTTCCTTTGCTATCCTTTAAAAAACAGGTGACGAACAGGATAAAAATCGGAAACTGGCTCTATCGGAGTCCGGATCCGTACACTCACCTAAGGGGCTATTTCCATCAAGGATTCCCCCCACCGAGGACTGGCGGCGTAGACGTGCGACATGAGGTCCAAAATAACTTTTTGTAGACCGCACTCTATATTTCTCGAGCATGTACTATGCCTATTCCTCCGTGTCCAACCCCGAGCATGTCAAATAGCCGGGTGATGGCTTATATATATATATCATAAGTAATCATTGGCATATCGCTCAGTTACCAGTAAACAATATCCGAACTAATCATCCATATGCTTTTCCTGATAAATATGGCTCCTACGTTTATTTCATAGAAATACCTTGGCCTAACCTGCCAAGGGCTCGGTGTGGGAACAAATGAGTTGCCAGTAAAAGTCCAAACATCTCTATAGCATACTTCGGCATCGCAAGTTTGGCCTTATATGCATCATCTCCGAATCATTGTCTTGGGTCAATAGTTGGGTTGCCCAGCACCTGTGCTTGCTACCCTACGTTCCGCTCTACCGGCTAGGGTAGTAAAGGGAGAACTATTGCAATTGTGCCCTGGTCTAAACCGGACGAGCATCTCAGTAGAGAAAGCCAAAAACCGACTGTCATGATGCAGCGTGAGCTGGTCAACGACTTGACGACTTATTGGAATCTTTAGCGATTCTCCGTGTCACACGAGGGATCTTTTTCAGATCAAATATATAAGGCACCATACGCCGCATACATGCAAGGGGCTATGTTGTAGCCCCACCATAAAACTCCTATGGCTAAGTGAAAGTGTTAACGCCTTATAGTCCGATTGCCTGGTTCGCCGCATTATCACCTCCTTCATGGACCAAGACGTTGGACAAAGAGTGATTAAATGCTCTTCCAAACACCCCCGTACTTCCTACGAGGGGGCTGAAGCCGACGACTGGAAAACTTTCAGATTATATCAAAACGGCCGCATAGGAGGAATTCAAGCTTTCAAGCAAAACATAAATAGATCAATTATAAAATTGTCTTTTACAATTTTCATACACATCATTCGGACATTATGTCTTTCGAGCACTGACCCTCTATAAAGCGGGCGGCCTCTAGGACGTCTTCAAAATAATGCTCCAGTTCTGGACAGTCCTTGCCTTTGGGTGCACCCTTCGTTGCAACATCGATGGCCTTCATCCTACCCCAGAACGTCTTGACTCGGGCAAAAGCCATTCGTGCACCCTCAATGCACGTTGATCGCTTCACAGCATCGATGCGCGGCACCGCGTTAACAAGCCTTTGCACCAAACCAAAATAGCTATTCGGACCAGGCTCGGCTGGCCACAACCGGATTACGACGTCCTTCATGGAAGCGCCGGATATCCTATGAAGTTCGGCACATTGGGACATTTGTTCATTGAGCAACAGAGGGCGCTTTGATGCACCAAACTGTGACCAAAAAAGCTTCTCCGTTTCATATCCATCCCGCGCTTGGTAATACCGCGCCGCATCAGCAGAACTCTTCGACAAGTCAAGGAACTCAACCGGAGAACTCCATACTTGGTTAAGTGGAGCATAGTTCGGATCACCGAATGTAGTTTGCAGTGGGAAGGGCTTTCCAGCCACAATCTCCCTCGCCTGTCGAACCTCCTCACAGGCTGCTCTGCATTCCGACCGTGCTTCTCTCGCCTCTTGTAAGGCCTTGTCCAGATCAGCCGTTAAGGCATTACTCTCCTCTAGAAATTCGCAGCGACCGGTAGCATTCTCAAGTTTGAGCTCCATCATGGATATATTCTCCTCATCTTGGCGCCATGCAGCTTGTTCTGCTTTTAATTCAGCCGATGCCTTTTCGGCAGCAGCATCGCTACGCCGGTCCTGCTCCTTGGCCCGGCTAGCTCCGCTCGAAGAACTTCAATGGCGGCAGCACCATCTGCAGCCAAATCTCAGCATCATGCTTATACCACAAAAAGGTATGAGGATTGTCTCGAATACATACCTTGCGACTCATCGAGAGCATATTGATTAAAGCAAGATCATCCCCTGCCACATCAAGCTTCCGCTGGAAATCGACAATTTCCATAGTCCAGGAAGTGGCCAAGGGGGAAGCACCGTGTGTTCAAAGCTGATCAGGTTAGTCCTCAAATGATCCTTTTCGATCCTCCGTTTTGCTTCCCAGTGGAAGCCAACCCGAGTATCAGGGGCTACTACCTATACACAGGTGCATCTTTGCAAATGAAGCATAGCCAAAAACATTATGTCACAACCCTCGAAGCCCTTCAGTAGACTCATGAAGGCTTCATTTAATCCGCTCTTCACGGACAAAATCTTCTCAATCACTGTACCCATTAAGGTACGCTGTTCCTCCGAGACAGATGCTTTCCGCAACATGTCCCGTAATATATCCGGAGTTTTTGGGTCTTCGGAAGCTGCTCCAGGAGCACAATCATCCTTTGAAGGAATCTATTCACCCATGTCCAGAATCACTGTCGGTTGCGAACCAGTCAGTCCAGGGCCTTTGTTATCACCAGCCCCGGAATCCCGGATGGCCGAAGCTCCACCTTCGGGTACTGCCTCTTCTGTCCCCTACGTAACTTGTTGGTCAAAAGGGACCCTCTGCGATGACACTTCAGAGTCATCCGCCTTGTTGGGCGAGGAGGTCAGAGGAGGCGTCTCGCTCTCCATCATCTCTGGGAGGAGACTCCCCGAAGAATAGGATCGCCCAGCAAAACTCTGTGCCGACCAATAGAAATATATGAATGTGTTACGTATATCTTCGGTAACAGCAACAGAGTGGGACGTTATCAAAGTGCTTTGGATTCTCTTACGGTTTGGCCGAGGGCTTGTCCCCTTGTTGGAGCTACTCAACGGCGACATCTTGCCCTTCTTGAAAGACCGCCCCTCCCAATCTTCAGAGGCGGCCCTTTTCCTCCTGTTTGGAGAAGGGATACCGGGTCCTTTTCCACCTCCGTCTTCGAGCGAGGAAAGGTCGATTTCTCCGGACTCAGTGTCCGACTTACCTCCGGAACCAAGGTCATCTTGGATCTTTTCGCCCTCCCCTGCTAGTGCCCGGTATGGCTCCGAGGCCAGCATCCTGGTTAACACAGGAGTAGCTGAGTCTTCGGGAAGCGGAGCCGGACACCTAATCAATTCCATGTTCTTTATCCAACCGTGAAAAAGGACGATACTATTGGTATCTTGCCACTGGGTATCTGATTATGAGGTAGTCGGTAAACGGGTACTTACCGGGGTGTCCGGATGGTTACAGTCTAGGCCGACATCTTCGGTGGTGTCCGGCCATTGCCTTCGTTTCCTGAAGAATAATCTCCACATTCCTTCGTGAGTTGTGCTGAAGAAGTGCTGAAGAGTCCGCGACCCTTCTGGATTGAACTCCCATAGGCGGAGAGGCCGTCGCTGGCACAGCAGGGTCCGACGAACTAGCATTACATGAACGACGTTGGCTATGTGGATGTCCCAATCAATGAGGCTTCGGATGCGACTTTGCAGAGTTCGCACATCATTCGTTGATCCCCAATCTAGCCCCTGGTTAATCCACGATGCAAGCTGAGTTGTGGGGCTGGATCGGAATGCAGGCACGGTTACCCACTTGGAGCTGCGGGGCTCGGTGATATAGAACCAACCCTGCTACCACATATCGGAAGACTTGGCGAAGGATCCTTTCAGCCAAACGGCGCTAGCAAGCTTGCTCACTATGGCGCCGCCGCACTCGCCTTCTCCCCCTCTACCACTTGCGGCTTCACACCAAAGGTCTTCAGCCACAAGCCGAAGTGCGGAGGAGTTCGGAGGAGGGCTTCGCACGTGACGATAAAAGTCGAGATAAGAAGAATAGAGTCCGGGGCCAAATAGAGGAAGTCTAGCCTGTAATCAAACATGAGCCCTCGGAAGAAGGGGTTAAGTGCAAACTCCAACCCGCGGAGGAAGTGGGACACAAACACGACCCTCTCGCCGGATCTGGGGGTGGGAATAACCTGCCCCTCGGCAGGAAGCCTATGATGGATTTCAGCAGTCAGGTACCTCACCTCCCGAAGCTTTGCAATGTCTTCCTCCGTAATAGAAGAAGCTACCCACCGGCCTTGACGGCTAGCTCTGGACATGATTGGGGCTAGTGGCGACCGAAACCCGGGTGCTGGTACTCGGGGTAGCAGGGGTTGAGGAAGAGGCAAGCTTGGAAGAAAAAGACGGGTCTGTACCCCTATATAAAGCCTGCAAATATCAAACATCTCCTCTCGTGCCTCCAAAATTTGCTTGTTTCCAAGGAGTTACACCCAAGCGACGGTTGGGTACCCACGTCCGGGTCGACAGGAATCCCTTCAAAAGGGTGGCACGATCTCCGCCAATAAGGCCACGTCCTGGGACGTGGGGCGACGGGCCGGCTAAAATGGTTCACAAGTAGTGGTCGGGCAGGCGTGGAGTCATATTACCAAAAAGTGGTCGGTGGGTCGAACCCATGAAATATTATGTCCTCTACGGTTGTGTATACAAGTCTGGATACAATTATCACATCTGAAGATCTACTAGGAGTTAGGAAGGGGGAACCCGCCTTGCAATGCCGAAGACAATCAGCATGCCGGACTCCTCGTCATTGAAGTCAGGTTCAGGGGCTACTGAGGGAGTCCTGGACTAAGGGGTCCTCGGGCGTCCGGCCTGTTATCCATGGGCCGGACTGATGGGCTGTGAAGACTTGAAGACCGAAGACTGTACATGTGTCCGAATTGGACTCTCCTTGGCGTGGAAGGCAAGCTTGGCGACAGACTATGAAGATTCCTTCTTATGTAACCGACTCGATGTAAACCCTAGATCCCCCCCCCCGAGTGTCTATATAAACCGGAGGGGTTAGTCCGGAAAGGATATACACATTACCATAGTCATATAGGTTAGACTTCTAGGGTTTAGCCATTACGATCTCGTGGTAGATCAACTCTTGTAACACTCATATTCATCAAGATCAATCAAGCAGGACGTAGGGTATTACCTCCATAGAGAGGTCCCGAACCTGGGTAAACATTGTGTCCGCCATCTCCACCTTACCGTCGATCCTAGACGCACAGTTCGGGATCACCTACCCGAGATCCGCCGGTTTTGACACTGACAATAGCAGCAATGGCGGGGGAAGCACGGAGCCTCCGACGTTGGCGACGTTTGAGATGAGCGTCAAAGAGCATGGGGACCCGATTGCTTTATTTCAGAACTAATACGGATCCGGTTGCTTTTTTACAAAAGAAATAGGGACTGTTTTGCTTTTTTTGTAGCGACCGACATGTGGGCTCCACATATCATAACGGCCAACTAACGGTCCAATATAACGGTGACCTGAGAAGTGGACCCCCTGTCGGTGTCAAAACCGGCGGATCTCGGGTAGGGGGTCCCGAACTGTGCTTCTAAGGCTGATGGTTACAGGAGGCGGGGGACACAATGTTTACCTAGGTTCGGGCCCTCTTGATGGAGGTAATACCCTACTTCCTGCTTGATTGATCTTGATGATATGAGTATTATAAGAGTTGATCTACCACGAGATCGTAGAGTCTAAACCCTAGAAGCTAGCCTATGATTATGATTGTTCTTGTCCTAAGGACTAAACCCTCCGGTTTATATAGACACTGCAGGGGGCTAGGGTTACACAGAGTCGGTTACAGAGAAGGAGATCTACATATCCGAATCGCCAAGCTTGCCTTCCACGCAAAGGAGAGTCCCACCCGGACACGTGACGAAGTCTTCAATCTCGTATCTTCATAGTCCAACAATCCGGCCAAAGTATATAGTCTGGCTGTCCGAGAACCCCCTAATCCAGGACTCCCTCAGTAGCCCCTGAACCAGGCTTCAATGACGATGAGTCCGGCGCGCAGATTGTCTTCGGCATTGCAAGGCGGGTTCCCTCTCCGAATACTCCTTAGAAGAATTTGAACACAAGGATTGTGTGCAGCTCTGTAAAAAAATTCCACATACCACCGTAGAGAGTATAATATTCCACAAATCTAATCTGCTGACAACTTTTCATAACATGATATCCTGCTGTGGTCCGGTCATTACGAACCGTTTTTCCCAGCCTGCCACTACACGTGTTGCGAGGCTGTTTTATTGGCAAGTCTTGTTCAAGCAGAGATCGTGTTCCCCTTATCACGGGATTCTCATCAATACGGGTGTGGGTAACCCAATCGTGCTTGTTAGTATGATTCCTCGATTTTAGGCAAGTTCCAAATGGCCACGCGGAGGATGCTTGATATTCACCCTCTTTATAAAGGGGCCAAGGCCTGTCCTTTTCTTCTCGCGCTCGATCCTTCCCCTCCCCCACCTCGAGTTCCAACACCCAAAGCTCAGGCTAAGTGCTTCGGACCTTCAGCCATGTCCGGATCCAACCTTCAAGGCTGGCGGATGGCCTCCTCTATCACAGAGGAGGACATCAAGAAGCTAAGGGAAGCCAGGTATCTGACCGCCAAAATCCCGCGCGGGCTGCCTACTCAAGGGCAGGTCATCCCCACTCCCGAACCCAACGAGAGTGTCGTATTTGTTTCCCACTTCCTCCGAAGGTTAGGCTTTAATCTTGATCCCTTTGTAAGAGGGCTTATGTTCTATTACGGGCTCGATTTCCACGATCTAGCTCTAGATTCCATCCTTCACATCTCTTCGTTTATCGTCATGTCTGAGGCCTTCCTCCGCATCACCCCACACTTCGGCTTATGGCTCAAGACCTTCAATGTGAAGCCGAAGACGATCGATGGGCGACACGCAGAATGTGGAGGTGCCATAATAAGCAAAGGCGCCGATGCTCTATGGCCAAAGGGTTCCTTCCCGGAGGTGTCCAACTTATGGCAGCGGGAGTGGTTTTATATCACAGCTCCCCGAGGTAAAAAGTGGGCAGCTGCCCCCACCTACCGCTCGGGTCCCCCGCAGCAACTGGCGTCATGGGTCAACAAGGGGCTGGACTGGGGGCCAGTTAATGACGTGCCGACATTGCGAAGTCGCATCTGAGATCTCCTCAAGAGGGATGTCAGTCTTGTCAAGGTAATGCAAGTTATGCTAGTTCGTCGGGTCCTGCCATGCCAACGTAGATCTCTCTGTATGTGGGAGTTCAACCCCGAAGGACCGTGAACTATTCAGCAATTCTTCAGCGTGACGCTCGAAGAGATGTATGGATTGTTCTTCGGATCATGAATAAAGTGTCCGGACTCCCCTAAGGATGCGGGTCTCCACTGCAACCGTTTAGATACCCATGTAAGTAATTCTGAGGCCAAACATGCTGTCTTTTTATTTGTCATAACATCATTCTGAAAAAATCGCTCTCATCCAGGACTAGATAAGAAAGGCGGAGAGGATCAGGTGTTCGTCCCCCCTTCCCGAAGGCTCACCGGATCCTGTACTAGCCAGGGTGCTTGAGCACGCACCTTATCAAGTGCCATCAGGGGAAGATAAAGGGAGGAATAAAGAAGCGGAAAGCGGGCTTCACATATTACTCATCCAAACCGAGGGAATTAGTGTTTCTTCGAAGGAGGATAATCCGGGAGAAGAATCTAGAATCCCCTCTCCCCAAGGAAGGAAAAGGACTGGCTCTGAAGACATGGAAACGAAGGTTTTAAAACGAGGGAAGAAACCTTCGCCAGGGGGCCCTGCCCCGGAGGACGTCCTTACCGCGCAGTGCCCGCAAGGGGGGCCGGCCCTCCACCAAGCTGTATGTGAACTAGAGTACTTTTGGTAAATATATCCTGCTTTATCTTTGAGGACAATAACCGAGACATATATCTTGCAGTCTGGCTCATAGCCCATCTCGACAGAGTTCGTCTTCGGGGGATCTTCTTCCGGAGATGATGGAGAGCAAAACGCCTCCCCATGTCTCCCCGCTTCCTGGGGCGGACGACCCTGAGGTATCATCACGGAGGATTTCTCCTGATCCGCCGAGGCCAGAAGGTAACCCTTTGGCCACCCGAAGTCTGGAGTATTCGGCTCCTAAGGAGAGTGAGGGAGTCCTGGATTAGGGGGTGTCCGTATGGCCAGACTATACCTTCAGCCGGACTCCTGGACTATGAAGATACAAGACTGAAGACTTCGTCCCATGTCCGGAAGGGACTTTCCTTGCCGTGGAAGGCAAGCTTGGCGATACGGATATGTAGATCTCCTACCATTGTAACCGACTTTGTGTAACCCTAACCCTCTGCGATGTCTATATAAACCGGAGGGTTTTAGTCCGTAGGACAAGATACAGAACAACAATCATACCATAGGCTAGCTTCTAGGGTTTAGCCTCTCTGATATCGTGGTAGATCTACTCTTGTACTACCCATATCATCAATATTAATCAAGCATGACGTAGGGTTTTACCTCCATCAAGAGGGCCCGAACCTGGGTGAAACTTCGTGTCCCTTGCCTCCTGTTACCATCCGGCCTAGACGCACAGTTTGGGACCCCCTACCCGAGATCCGCCGGTTTTGACACCGACATTGGTGCTTTCATTAAGATTTCCTCTGTGTCGTCGCCATCAGGAAGGATGCCTCGCCCCATCTGTAAAGACGGCACCATTGATAAGGGAATCCTCAACGCCATAAGTCGCCGTGATATTACACGCTTCGCTGACCTGGCGTCCATAGTACGAAAGTACTGTGCGATGGAAAGCGTCTGGAAAACCAAAATAAAATTTTGGGACAATCCGGCCCTGAATACAAACCCAGTCCAAAATAAAAGGGTGCATCATCGCCAGACACCCGGGTCAAACACCAAAAAGCAAAAACCCTTTACAGGGCATGGAACCGTATTGGAAGGATGGCTTAATGGACCCTGTAAAATTCACAGTACAGAGGACGCCACACAAACTCACAGCCTTAAAGCATGTTGGATACTCCGGCAGGTGGCCAAAATTGGCGAAGATCTCCTAATTCCGGAGGCCACAGAAAGCCACCCCAGAGACACCAATACGGTATTAACAGTCTTCGAGACTTTCGCATCAAATAACATGCGAAAAAGGACACTCCGCGGCCTTGCAGAAATCTACCAAGTGGCAACAATAAACCCATGGAGTGACACGGCTATTACCTTTAACGCCAGTGATGAACCTAAATTCCGAACAGCCCGAGTACCAGCCGCATTGGTCCTCGGTCCAATAGTGGATGGCTTTCGTCTTACCAAGGTACTCATGGACGGCGGCAGCGGATTGAACCTCATTTATGAGGAAACACTTCAAAAAATGGAAATAGACTGGAACCGCATTGAGCGAAGCAGCACAACCTTTAGAGGAATGATCCCTAGTCGGGAAGCGCGTTGTACAGGAAAAATCACACTAGATGTGGTGTTCGGCACGCCGGATAATTACAGGTCCGAAGAGGTCACGTTCCAAGTGGCTCCGTTCAACAGCGGTTATCACGCTCTGCTAGGGCGGGAAGCGTTTACAATCTTCCAAGCAATACCCCATTACGGGTACATGAAGTTCAAGATGCCCGGGCCTAACGGGATCATCACTCTCGCTAGTGATCCGGACATAGCACTCCGCGCTGAAAACAAGACAGCCGCACTGGCCCTCAAGGCACTATCTGAAGCCCTAGCGGCTGAGGAACTGACTGCGCTGCGCTCCACGGTGAGTAGGGATGATGTGGTACTTGACAAAGGATCCAAGTCCACCCCCTTTAAACCGGCAGACGAAATAGTCAAATTCCAGGTCCATCCAACGGACCCCAATAAAACAGCTTCCATTGGGGCACAGTTAAACCCTGATGTAGACACCGCACTGCGAGAGTTCCTACGAGAGAACTGGGACATTTTCGCCTGGCACCCTTCAGACATGCCAGGAATCCCACGAAGGCTGGCCGAGCACAGCTTAAATATCCTAAAGAGTACAGCACATATTCAAATTGGATCATGCATTTCGACGGCTCCAAGATGTTGGCCGGACTAGGGGCTGGCGTCATTTTGACGTCCCCCACAGGAGACACGGTTCAATACGTACTCCGGATTATGTGCACAGACTCCAACAATGCAGCCGAATATGAGGCCCTTTTACATGGTCTCCGGATGGCAGTATCCATGGGCATTCAACGCCTAGAGGTGCGCGGGGACTCGAACCTCGCAATATCCCAAATAAATGGAGACTTCGATGCCAAGGATCCAAAAATGGCAGCTTACCGCAACGCCGTCCTAAAAATGTCAGCTCGGTTCGAAGGGCTTGAATTTCACCATATAGCCCGGGAAAATAATCAGGCGGCAGATGTCCTGGCACACATTGGTGCAAAACGCGATTTAGTCCCCCCCAACATCTTGTTGGAAAGGTTGTTCAAGCCATCCGTAGTATGGGAAGGGGAGCCGTACAATAATAGCCCGGACCCAACCGCACTGCCCGAAAACGAACATTCTGACACAATCGGAGGCTCTGCCAATGCAATAACACCTTCAGCCCACGTAATAATGGTCGTCATCGCCCCGTGGACAGAACCATTCCTCGCCTACCTTACTAGGCACGAACTCCCCGAGGACCAAAATGAGGCACGCTGCATAGTGCGGCGATCCAAAGCCTACAAAGTCCATGAGGGAGAGCTTTATAAGAAAAGCACTACCGGAGTCCATCAAAGGTGCATCTCCGAAGAGGAAGGGCGGAACCTCCTGGCTGAAATTCATGCCGAACTCGGCGGTCATCATGCTGCAGCTCGGTCCCCTGTAAGCAAGGCCTTCCGTACAGGCTTTTATTGGCCGACGGCCCGGGCAGACACCCAGGACTTAGTCCAACGATGCGTCGGTTGCCAGCTCTTTGTAAACCAAAGCCATATGCCACCAACTGCCCTCCAAACTAACCCCATCACTTGGCCCTTCGCGCTCTGGGGGCTTGACATGGTTGGACCCCTTAAAGTCGGAACCCACAAGCAAAAATACTTACTGGTCATGGTGGATAAGTTCACCAAATGGATAGAAGCCAAGCCTGTTAAGACAGCCGAATCCGGACCGGTGATAGACTTTATATCCGGGGTTGTACTCCGTTACGGCGTCCCCCACAGAATCATCACTGATAACGGCACGAACTTTACGGCCGACGAGGTAAAACTCTGGTGCAAAAACATGGGCATTAAGCTCGATTATGCTTCCGTCTATCACCCACAAACTAACGGCCAGGTCAAACATGCAAATGATCTTATCATGAGCGGCATCAAACCCAGATTAGTGCGGTCCCTCAAGGAATCTAACACGCACTGGGTAGAGGAGCTCGACTCCGTACTCTGGGGGCTGCGGACCACGCCGAATCGCACCACCGGATACACACCATTCTTTATGGTGTACGACGCAGAGGCAGTTTTGCCTTGCGACATAATTCATGACTAACCTCGAGTGCGCATGTACGAAGAAAGAGAAGCCAAGCTCAATCGGCAGGACAGTTTGGACGCGTTGGAGGAGGAGCGTGACGTGGCAAAAGCCCGTTCCGCATTCTATCAACACCAGGCTCGAAGATACCAAAGCAGAGAAGTACGGGCCAAAAATTACAATGTTGGAGAATTAGTTCTACGCCTGCCGGACAAGAAAAAGGACAAACTCAAGCCCAAGTGGGAAGGTCCCTTCATAATTGACCAAGTCCTGACTGGTGGAGCGTACCGCCTGCGAGGTGCATCGGATAACCGACTCGAGCCGAACCCATGGAACGCAGCCCATCTCCGAAGATTCTATGCCTAGCGCCAGACTCTGTGTTCGTCTCCTTCCTCTGTCCATTTTCTATATACAGTCTATCTTACATTTCTCTCCTTCTCCCCTTCCTTTATATTATAGCCTTTAAAGGCTCATCAAATGACGTGCTATTCGCACTCATTAAACCTGGGGGCTTCTTTTAACAGAAGTTTATTTATACGGGCTTCATGCCCAACACATGTGTTACACTTCCGCATGTACCTTTTATTTCACCATTATATGCATCGATATGACTTAAGTTTTGGCCAAGCTGGGTTGCCTGGCTCCTGTGCATACCCCTACGTTCCCGATTATTCGGCTAGGCGGTAAAGGGAGCACCTCCGCGATTGTTACTGCCGGATCAGCCAGATGTGTACCTCAGACTGGGTGAAGCCGAAAGCTAGCGTTCTTAAGGGAATATTCGGTCGGTGACCTAAAAGATGATCTTTTCACTTGTTTATTTATGCGCCCCAGATGCTTTTTCCGCGTCTTTTTCGTAGAATGGGCATGCACTTTAGGGCATGCCTCCCAGGGAAAGGAACCCCTAACGGAACTATTCTCCCTGGAAGATGTTTCTTACTAACCATGTAATATAACATAACTAGTCGGGCACTTGTCTGTTCACGCACTAATGACCCCTACGCCTGGTCTCCATGCATTCCTCGGTTCTTATATAACCGCATGGGAATTCGGACACACTCCGGACCGTCAGGTCCCAAGGCTGAAGCGAAAAGGTCGGCCATGACAAACGATCTACAATCCGGCTAGAAGGCATTATAAATCTTAATTAAATTACATAGTCATTCTGACTGATTGTATTCGTCTTCAATACCATCTAACAGGCTGTCTAATTTACGGTCCTGCTGGGAATACTTTGCGGCCAATTCTACTTGGCCGTATACTAAGCTTACAGGGATCTCCTTCCCATCGGGCCCCACAGGACCAACCTCGGCCCTGTGGTTGGGGTCAGCCTTTGTGTACCGCATCTTCACCATGGCCCAGGCCTCCCTAGCGCCTTGACGGCAGGCCGATATCTTCCACAATCGGAAGCGCCACCGTGATCCCTTTAGCTTCTCCGTAAGCTCTCCAAGACCTTCGTGCACGGAGATGGATGGCCACAAGGCCCGGGCGACGCCTTGCATCGCCTGCCGAACTCGCTCGAGCAGTTGCGAGAGCTCGGGAAGAAGGTCACCCGTAGAACCGGGCATCTCCTCTGCAGGACGACCTGTTAGCACACCTACAGACATTACTCTATTAGTCGACTTCCCTGCCGAACTTTTTTTCAAAGGTTCGTTCAAGCACTTAGTAAATATGCCATGCCGAAGCCGCTGATTCTCCTTAACGGAGTCTGACAGCTGGGCACGAACATCTTTCAGGTCGATGCCCAGCTTGGTGTTGGCATCTTGGAGATCGTTCTTCTCCCACCTCACCTTTGTCAGCACCTTCTCACCAGCCTTCAGCTGGCGTAGGAGTTGTTGCCTTTCCGGACTCAATCCGGCGCCATCTGCAATTTCATTTGTCAGATTCGCACCCATGCCGTGCTTCGCAAAATACTTATCTTTTGAAGTGTATATTACCAGAGGGGGTCTCCTTGGGCTCAAGTTGGGCTTTGCACTCTTCCAGCTCCTGGGACAGTAGGGAATTCTTTTCTGTAAGAACCTGCATAACAAATGATCCTTAAATCAGTTATTCTGACTGTTTCAAGTCTCGGGGGCTACTGGTATATATATATAATTACCAAAAAAAATTTACCCGTATGTCTTTTACATATTGCTCCGTGGCTCTGGCTAGACCATTTTGAGTGGCACGGAGGTACGCATCTCCCGGATTGAAGGCATCTAATGCCTCTCGGGAGAAACAAGCGTCGCGAACAATTGTCCGGCGACGCCCGTGGTTCATGGCACTCTCCACCTCAGAGTTGGTGGCAGACAACCTGTCCACATCCTCCGTCGGAGGAGCGTCCGGTGCGCGCCTTGTGTTCGCCTCCGCCTCCGGACCAGGCTTTGGAGCCTGGCTGGTGGAGGCGCGATTGGCAGCCTCTCCGGATATAGCCGGCGAGGTCTCTTTGTCCTGAAGAGAGCACGAGTGTTAATATGCCTTGAAGGTATAACACCTGGGAAAAGGGGGCGCGCCATACCTTTGCGCTGATGCCTCGGTCCGGACTGCACCTCTTTTCCGCCCACGGGGCCCTGCGGCCCCTCGTTGGCTTTTCGCCGTAGGATCGGCCTCCCGTCTGAAAAACTTCCCCTGCAAAGCTCGGTTGTAATTAGGAAACTGAAAACATGAGAGGGCGGACCCCTATTCGGGGTACTAGGACTTCGATCTCAGTTACCTGGGAGGCCGGGATTAGCCCTGGGTAATCGGCCATAATGGCCACTAAGGCGTTGTCCTTGCTCAATTGATGGAACACTCCATCAATCAGCTCCACAGATAAGTCCAAATCCTCTTGAGAGGCCGGGTCGAGGGACCGTCCTGGGTCCTCGGGTTGTGGAGGAGGGCTTTTTATTTCTTTAACAGCCCGGCGTAGTTCCTGCGTTGAAGTCGTTAGACTGAATATTTAAAAATGTGAATATAAAACGGATGTGCATGTACATGTGACCACTTACCCATCTTGGGGGATTGTACATAGAAAATCCACCCTGTGGGTTGACGCGGAGAAATTCCTCCTCTTCTCCCTTGTACAAAGCGGACAAGGTCTTTGTTAGGGCCGCAGCCGAATCCGGTCCCTTACGGCCGTAGCGGCTGGCGTCGTCCTCCCCGTTGAAATCCCACATGGGGTGGCCTCTATACTGTAGCGGCTGCACCCCTCGCATGATGCATGCGGCCATGACCCCGATCATGATCAGTCCGGAATGAGCTAACAATCTTATCTGGCCCATCAGGTAACGAACATCCTTGTCACTTTCCCTCTGAGGGCTCCATGGACGCCAACTTAGGCGCTTCTTTAGTGCAGCACTGTCGAACTCAGGGAGGCCGATCCGGACAGGATCCGGCAGCGGGACGTCCTTTATGTAAAACCATTCCGAAGGCCAGTCCTCAGACGCCTTCTTCGGGGTTTCGGATAGATATCTGGTCCCGGCGATGCGCCACACTTCGGCTCCGCCCACTTGATATATTGACCCCTTCTAAGAATGGGGCACAAGGCAGAATAGCTCTTTCCACAGCCCGAAATGAGCCTCAACACCCAAGAACAGCTCCAGAGCCCGCGATATGCAATACGGAGGCAGGCGTAAGATTGTGTAGCTGGAGGCCATAGAACTCCAGGAGCCCCTGGAGAAACGGATGGATTGGAAATCCGAGCCCTCTTATTAAATAAGGGATAAGGCATACCCGCTCTCCTTTGGAGGGATTAGGGGCACTCTCCACTTGCTCTCCGCCATTATAGATGGCAAGACCGGCTCAAACCGGGACCATATAGGCCGGGCGGAGAAATCCCTTGGTCTGGAGCGTCACTAGCTCGCTATGCGGGATAGAGCATCTCTCCCAATATCCAGGCTGAGGGCTGGAAGGGCGAGAGGTGGAGTTGCGACGGCTGGTCATGGTGGAATGGACCTTTGTCGGATGCGCTCTGATGAACACTCGTGAAGGGGAGAAGGTGTGGTTTGGATCTAAATCCTCGTCCCCTTAAATGGGCGGCTCACTTACGCGGCTAGGGGTGTGGATGTAAAAACACTTAGACTTTTCATATTCGTTTGACACGTGGGAGACGACCATTATTGGGCGTAGAAGCCAAGGAGCGCAACATTCACAAGAAACCGGACTTTATTCAACAGGTACACGGAATTTGGAGGAGAACCCGCCTTGCAATGCCGAAGACAATCTGCGCGCCGGACTCATCGTCATTGAAGCCTGGTTCGGGGGCTACTGAGGGAGTCCTAGATTAGGGGGTGTCCAGATGGCCGGACTATACCTTCAGCCGGACTCCTAGACTATGAAGATACAAGATTGAAGACTTCGTCCCGTGTCCGGAAGGGACTTTCCTTGGCGTGGAAGGCAAGCTTGGCGATACGGATATGTAGATCTCCTACCATTGTAACCAACTCTATGTAACCCTAACCCTCTCCGGTGTCTATATAAACCGGAGGGTTTTAGTCCGTAGGACAACATACAGAACAACAATCATACCATAGGCTAGCTTCTAGGGTTTAGCCTCTCCGATCTCGTGGTAGATCTACTCTTGTACTACCCATATTATCAATATTAATCAAGCAGGACGTAGGGTTTTACCTCCATCAAGAGGGCCCGAACCTGGGTAAAACTTCGTGTCCCTTGCCTCCTGTTACCATCCGGCCTAGACGCACAGTTCGGGACCCCCTACCCGAGATCCGCCGGTTTTGACACCGACAACGGCCCTAGAAGCCCCACTGTTTCTACGGCCCGTAGGAGGCCCAGTGTCACTACAGTAAATATTAGCCCATGGTTATTGTGGCCTAGTTTTAAAAATAGTTTATTGCAGCCACTAGCAAACCGTGGAAAAAGAACTGCACTGACTACAAGCAAACAAATAAACAAGACAATCAGGAAATAAATAATCAAGCAACTTACACTAGGCTATAACGGCTATTAGACATATTACATCCATTGGGCATCAAAGTTCGCCACCAGTGCAAATATAGGGAACACAGCAGCATATAAATGCCGCAGCAAAACAAGTCCAGAACAGAAACCACTTCAGAAGAGCTCAAGAAACAATATCCTGGGTACCCATAATGCTGGCAAGATGCTTAGCAAGCTTATTAACTTTCTCTTGTTTGGCGCTTAAGTCCTCCAGCGCTTGCTGTTGCACCGGAAAGTATGCATCTAAATTCTGCAGGGACTTCCTCAGTCCTTCGGCTTCCTGTTGCATAACATCTGATCGATGTCTTTCAACTTGAAGTTGAGACTCAAGAAGCCGAACTGATTCAGGCAACGAGTTCGAAGAGCTGGTGCCAGCAGTGGTAGCCAGTAACTCGAACACTACATCAATACAGGACTTTGGGGTTGTCTCAGTGTCTTCAATATAGTTTTTATCGGCTTTCTTGGAGACCAACAGGGATGTCTCACTGTCTTGAACCTTATCTGCATTACTTCCTTTACCATTGCATAACAGGGTACTCTTCTCCAATATTTTATCCGCGTTCTAAAAGAGAAACAAACAAACACATCTCAGGTTTACAATGTAGTGTATGAAACTCATTTTGGTAAACCAGTTCAGTAGTAAGGTGGACAGGATAACATAATGAAACAAACATATATCTATGTAGTATGGTCACTGTATGGTCTATATCATTCTAGTTTATGTTGCCAAATCAAGATAGATACAGTTCGAATCATATCTATTTAAGACAAAGCAGCATAGACAGAATATAAGTGTGGGAAACTACACAGCAATAACAACACTTGTAATGTGCATGGCATGAGAACATAACTGTTTATTCAATTGACACTGAAATCAACATAGAGCAAGTTACAACAGAAAACAGCCAAAGACGTTGAAGAAACAGGTTTAAAACATACTTGTTGCCCCATTGGAGTTTCAATTGCATCCTTCAAATTTGAAATTAGTTAGTATCAGTAAATACAGTGATGCAAGAGCAAAGTAGTATGAACCATAGATACGGAACCTGACCTGAGAACAATTCTTCTTCTGCTTTAAGCGTTGACTTCGGGTTCGGAGTGTTGGTCCTCGTGATTTGGGCACTGCAGTTGCCTTACTAACTACTCGTGTTTGGGTGCTCTATGGTGGAGACGATGTTGTGTCAACGGGAACTGGGTGTCTATCGATTGGGGTTGGGGTTAGAAGGGGTGTAGCTGGTTCTCTGTCCAAGTGGGTAGGGGTACAATCTGCATGAGTGTGGGTTATGTGTGGTGGGGCTGGTTCTTGGGCGAGTATAGCTGTGGTTCTATCTGCATCGATAGGTAGCATGATCTTTTCTGAAGAACGTATTTTTACTCCCACAGATACTGCCATCACTCCCTCCAATTTAAATGGCTGATCAACAAGAAAATTAATTGAATGTACAGACATTGTAAGGTATACATGTGCAATGGACAGTAGGGAAGAAAACAGGGCATGAAATAATTCACATTTATGTAGTCTAAGCAAACAGAATAGCAGGACATAATTTCACATATATGATGGCTAATTAAATAGGATAGCATGACACAATTTCACATGTATGATGGCTAACTAAACATGATAGAATGACATACTTCAAAATATGATGACTATGTAAACAGGATGACATGATATAACTATACGATGTGTCTATTAAAGTGGTTAGCATGCCATAAATCACAAACATGCTATCGAAGGAAACATGATGGCATGATATAATTCACAGATAGAATGACATAATTTAAAATATGATTACTATGTAAAAAGGATGAGATGATATAACTATATTATGTCTTTAGAAAAAGGGTTGGCATGCCATAATTCAGATACATGTTGTCTATGTAAACATCATGGCATGACATAATTCAAATATATGATTTATATACTAAGGAAGTGAGCATAGGGCAATCGCATATATGATGTGTCAACTAAGGACATGGCATTCAATATTGTGTATATGATGTAAAAACTAAGCATTGCAATACAACATATGCATTATATGAGTAATATAACCCTGCCAAGTTTGAGCATACACCTCAGGAGGATAATAGGACTGGTCATCTGCCTCTGAATCCTCCTCTGAAGAGCTATCTGTAGCCAGCAAGATATCTGCTTCAGCAGGTAGCATTGTCTGCTCTGAAGACCTTGTTTTCACTCCAGATTTCACCATCACCAATTCAAATGGCTGATGCACAGGAAGAGCAGTTGAATATACAAACATTGTCGACAAAAGCAATAAGAAATACAAAAAAAAGGATAGCATGATATAATTCACATATATGACGCTTGCCTAAACAGCATGGCATTGCATAATTCACATACATAATGCCTTGCAACAAGATAACATTGCATAATTCACATATATAATATCTTGCAACAAGATGGCATTGCATAATTCACATATATGGCACTAAACAGGTGGCATTCACACAAAGCATGTCTAAACTAAGCAAATGACATAGCAATGCAAGATACCATACGCACGATATGAGCAACATAACCCTACCAAGTTAGGGCATGCACCTCGGGGGGGGGGGGGAATATGACTGGTCATCTGTCTCTGAATCCTCCTCTGAGGAGCTATCGGTAACCAGCAAGACATGCGCTTCGTCAGATAGCATTGTATGCTCTGAAGACCTTGTTTCCACTCCAGATTTTTCCATGACTGTGCCGAATGGATGATGCACAGGAAGAGTAATTAAATGTACTAAAATTGTTGACAAATTTAACACGTAATAAAAAAATGATGGCATGATATAATTCACATATAAGATGATTGGCTAAGCAGGGTGGCATTGCAAAATTCACATATATGATGTCTGGCTAGACAAGATGGCATTGCATGATTCACATATACGATAAAGAAACTAAACATATGGCATTGACACAAAGCATGTCTAAACTAAGCAGATGACATGTTTAATGTATACAGTAAGCAATGCAAGGCACCATATGCATGATATTACCAACATCAGCATGCCAAGTTAGAGCGAAGACCTCATGGGGTAAATATGAGTGGTCTTCTCCTTCTGAATCCCCCTCAAAACATTTATCTTACTCTTGATTATGATCCGAAATGGGTGGAGGGGGGCTGCCTTTGCGCCCACCATAGAATGACGTCTGCATGAAATTTTATTGCCACACAAGGCTCGTCTCTTTTGTTCTACATGATCAGTTCCATTGTGTACAATAACTGGCATGAATCGGAATAGAAACATAGTGAGATTATGTAAGGAGTGCATGCACAAATCCAGAGTGATGGTAGCAAACCGTGGATAGACCCAAAACCAATGATAGCAGGCAGATAATAGCTTTAGTTAAAAAATACAGATAATGGATCCTTTAATGTTTGTTTGCACCCAACATGAAACTCATAGTAGACACCAGAGATTAACCAGATAGTAGACATATAGTACTGATTGCTGCCCCAATATGTACCCCACAACCATTTAAAAACTCAAGTTTCAGCATTAGTTTGGACCTGACTCGGAGTCTAATAGGTGAACACGACGATAATGTAGCATGTCATCATATTAAGCGACGCATAACGTAAGCAGACACGGAAGAGTGCGACCTCTCTTGCGGACCCGTGTAGTCCTCAAGGTCATCTGCTAAGTTGATGATGGTAATGCAGTTGCCGTGGCTGCCAGCGGCGGGGAAGAAGATCTGAGGCGGCGAAAGAAAGTTTGGAGAGCGGATCCCTACTGTGGTGAACCCTTCCGTCGTTGGAGTAGCTGAGCTGGGGTGGAACACAACGCCGCAGGAGCAGGACAAACCACACAAGGTTTTCTTTGACACATATCTGTAACAGAAGTAATTGAGTAAGGGCTTGTTTGAATTTGAGGATTCTAACAATGCAGGGATAGGAAATAGACAAGAATAGGATAGGAATGCACGTGCAAAACAGAGAATTTAAAAACACAGGATTTCTGCCAATCTGGGTGTTTGATTCACAACAATTGGAAGATCACAGGATGCAAAAAAGCATGGTGAGATTAAGTCAAACCACAAGAAAATGTACGGTTATAATGCTATTATGCTACTATCTCTTAGTCTTGTGCTTGATGAATAGGAATATGAAAAGGAGGAGAAGTGGAAATTAGAATTCCTACGGTTTTTCTGTCAAGGAGACACTAAAGGAACAAATCCTACGGTTTTCCTTTGCTCCATTCCTTTGCACCAAATTCATGAAAAGTAGTACCATAGGAAACTTTCCAATTCCGATGTTTTTCATTCACTTTTCCTTTCAAGCATTGGCGAAAATCCTACGCTAAAAAAATGTTTTTGTGCTACTTCTATTACTTTGGACCCAAGCCACTTCCATACTAGCTCAACTCCCAGGCACATCGACAAATGCACAGCTCAAACGCGCAGAGATAAATAATGATGGCGTTCAAGAGAATCCATCACGGATAGCTAAGTTGCCTGGTACCTCACTGCTTGTCATATAGTAGGATAAAATAATCGTATTTCCCGTTACTACAAGTGCTCAATGGACAATATATATAACACGTAGAGTAAAAAAGAGATGCAACAAGTGTACAACCTCTTTGGCGAAGCCATGTCGATCTCAGCGTGATTGGGTTGGCTGGTGAGTATGCTCCGGCTGACTTGGCTGTCGGAGGAGGGGAAGAAGATCTTAGGCGTCTGGAGATGGAGCCTGTTGGGGATATTACTACTGGAGGTAAACCGGCCTGATGTAGCCGGGTTGACTCTTTGAAGATTAGAAGCCCATGAAGATGTAAAGATGATGGCGCTTTACGGAGGGCCCAAAGGCGGGTTACAGTCTGTAAAATGTAAACCGGCCTAGTCATGTAACTTGTATAGTAAGATAGAAAGAGAGAGGCCGAACCGGATACGTTTATGATCCGGCTTCGGGACTCTGTAGCCCGGCGGGCGTCAACCTATGTATATAACGGGACGACCCGGTCGCGGTTTAGAGATAGACAACAACAACTCGAGAGCCAGACAAAGCGGATTCGCTCTCTGGCCTTCGAAACCCTAGCAATACCAATCACAACTAGACGTAGGCTTTTACCTTCATCGAAGGGGCCGAACAGGTATAAACTCCCGTGTCCCCTTGTCCGGTTTAACCCCTTTAAGCTAACCCGTTGCGATGGCTCCACGACTAAGTCCTTTCATGAGGACATCTGCCGTGACAAACCCACGACAGAGCCCGAGGTACTTCTCCGCTGTGGTGGAGGGTTTCGTCGTTGGAGCAGCTCCGGTGAGTTGTACGACGCCGAGGCTGAAGCAGGACAAGAGAGACAACGAACAACATTAACCTGAGTGGAATTCTAATAGCATCTCCAATACATGACGTAAAATACATAACCAGAAAGTGCTAGATGTAAAATACATCAGCCGCTCATCTCTGAACTTAACTATCGAAACTGAATTTAACTGTTTGAAACTGAACTTAACTGTCAAAACTGAACTTAACTGTCGAAACTGAATTTTGCTATCGACCCTGAACGCACTAGTAAGGTGAGTCTACACGTCGGTCGACTGACTTTTTCATCTCTGGTCAGTTGATTTTGCAGCCGGGCATGCGGTTCATCTTCAACCTCCACCCCCCCTGAGCCGCCAGCCACCATCGGCCAAACAGCAGCCCCCCGCCGCCCCGCCCACCCCGAAAACACTCCCCACCGCTAGTCCGTTGCCGCCCCGGCCATCCCTCTAGGCCCCCCCGTGCGGAGCTTTTTCTCCGGCGATCCCCACGCCACCGCCGGCGACCACCGCCCCCATCCTGAACCCTAAGATAGATAGTGGGGTACCTCTCCGGCGAGCCCCCCCCCCCCCCCGCTGCGGCTGGTTCTTCCTTCACCCCGACGAGCCCCCCCCCCACCCCACCCCCTGAAAATCGACTGACCCAAAAGTCGATTCAGTCAACTAAAGTGTAGCTAAATCGGAGCAGCATCGCAAGCAAGAGCAAGAGCAACAGCAGCAGCGCGAGCAATAACAATAGTAAGAGCAGACCAGACAGGGGACCGAGAGCAAGAGCACAGCAGCAGCGCGAGCGAGCGCTAAAGCAGCAGCAGCTCCTACTGATGTGGACGTCGCTGCCGAGGGAGCGACGCCGTGGAGGAAGTGGCCGGTGACGCCGCCGTGGATGGAGTCGTGCCGTCTCGGCTCGGGACCGAGCGCCGGCAGCACCGTGAGATCGAATCAAGAAGAAAATGCGACGATTAGTGTACAACCACTTTGGTGGCGCCGATTAGGCCGCAGCTTCATCCGAGGAAATGGTGATGATGATGCTCTTCAAGTGGTGCAGGTGAAGACGGTGGTGCGGGAATGGAGGTGGCGCAAAACACGAGGGGAACGTCAGGGCGGGGTGGCTGAACCGGCGGGACGATGAGATCGACGACGGATCCTCTTCCGGTATGGTGGATGAGGGACGTCGAGGTGTTGCTGTGGACGACGTCGTCGGGGAAGAGGCTCTGGCTGGGTGGCGGACGGAGTAGGGTGTGGGGTTTCGTCGCGGGTTTTTGCGGCCTCAGTGTACGAATGGGTGGGCGGATGGGATGGCAGTGGGGAACCATGGCTTAGAGACGCGCTTGTCCGAAATGTGGGGTAAGTTACGAAAGTACCCCCACCGATTGGAGGCGGTTCTTTCAGTTCAGGGGTACCACGGGCATTTCGCGTGTCGGGATTTCACAGGAGGTGGGAGTTTTCGCGTGCGTTGTAATTTTGGAATAGCAAGGCGCGGGTTGAGATGGAGGGAGTTGTCGGAGCACAACGAGACAAAGATATATCTTAAATATTTCGGGCTAACAAGGCGCGGGTTGAAGAGTTGGGAGTTTCGCAGCACGATAGACAGACACCCTAGCTTGAATTTTCGGCATAACAAGGTGCGGCTTGAAATTTCGGAAGAACAAGCTTAACGTGTACCAAAAAAAGACAATTTGCACCTCAACACGCACAACACACACACAAACACCATTTAGACTAGAGTAAGGTACATGTGCATTGCACGCATGAGATTTGGCAACCAAATTATGAATAAATACCACATTATGGCATGCAAGCTTTGAGTCATATATGCATGATGTAGATGTTCGTTTAATTCTTCTAGTTCATTTCATTCAAAATCATCTAGTTTTTATAAGAAAGCTAATCTATTTTAAGATTCATGGAATTGTGCGTCGTAAGACATAAAGTAAAAACAAATAATGGCAAATCATGTAGAAAAACATTTGGGTAATTCTGATACGGAAGATTCTAGAAAAAATAAGAAGTGCTTGTGTTTTGATGTTTGTGCATTATGCTTAAGTTCAACCATGGAGTCTTCTAGATTATACATGTGGCAAAATCTGGTGCAATCTAGATGATATCCAACGGCCAGTAGTGCTCAAATTTGTCATCTTTGGCCCATCGGATTCGCCTCATCCAACGACCATCTTTCAAAGTTAAAGTTACCGGCACACGATATAAAAAAATACAATATATAATATATATAGGGGTATAGAAATAGATATGTGATGCAAAAGCCGCCCATCATCTCCAATTAGAATAGTGTGTCCATGCACAGATAAGACGTGGCCAAATGATGTCTGCCATCGGTATCTCAAATTCAAATCAGTCTGACCTTGTTCAATGTGTATACATTACAACAAGCTCGTTTCCAAACCACACCGCGCAGATTTCCGTTATATTCATCCATGCATGGGTTTCAAACATCAGGATCTCTTATTCAAATATTTGAATTCAACTTTACATTGATTATGACCTCACCTATTCTTTTACACCCACACAGTAGTCTTCTCTTTATAATTGTACCACTAACTTTCTCTCGTGCATGCATGCACACACACTACTAGTCGGCATTATCCATCGCACGCATGCAATCTTTTTCTTCAGGTCGGTCTCCCATGAAGGCACACACCCACACACATCCCCCTCTCCATCATATCGGGCATTTTTTATCTCTCATGCATGCATGTGCAACGATCGATGTTCCTCTATGTATGTCTGTATATAGCTAGGTCTTTCATAGTTTTCCACACAAACAGATCAATCGATATATCCAGTGAGGTCTCACCCTCTTTCCCACGTCCACATCGATCAATCTATACCTATCTATATAGGATTAACATATATAGCTAATACACCCACATTAATTATATATCCAACATCCCCCTCTCATCATCCATGCCTTCCGCTTCATCTCTCAGACGCGTGCACAATGGCGAAGACAGGGGCAGTAAGAGCCCTGCCCCCCTCCCCCGTAACATCACGATATATCGAGGCTAATATGAATGTGATCATTAGAAAATTGCTGCTAAAAATGGTTTAAGTTCATGAATTGACCCTCCTCGTAAAGGATTAGCAATACTTGGCCCCATAGCTCATTTATTTTTCATGGCTCCGCCACTGCGTGCAACAACGCACATGTTTGCCCCCTCTCTCTAAATATCGATCTCGCACTTGTGCATTCCTTCGTAGTCTCCCTCCACTCGGCCCCTCGCACCATATTCTAGCCCCCCATCGGATTTTGCCACATGTACAATCTAGCAGACGCCATGGTTGAACTTAAGCATAATGCACAAACCTCAAAACAATAGTAGTTCTCTTTTGTTCTAGAATCTTCCATATCATAACTACCCAAACTTTTTTTCTAGTTGAATTGCCATTATTTGTTTTTACTTTATGCTTTACAACGCACAATTCCATGAATCATAAAATAGATTAAGGGCTTCTTCGATTCAAAGGATTCTCAAAGGAATTTTGGAGGATTCTAATCATTAGGAATTTTTCCTATCTTGGTTGTTTGATTCGTAGGATTGTAAACCATAGGAATTTTTCCATATGATTCATTTGCACTAGATTTCATAGGAAACATCCCATCCACTCAAACCTCTTTGAAAGAATTCTGCGTTTTTTCTATGCACAATCAAACACTCGTACAATCCTGTAGGATTCAAGATGACATTCCACTATAATCACATGTTTTTCCTATTCCCGCGTTCTTAGCTTTTTTATAAAAACTAATTGATTTTGAATGAGAGGAACTATAAGAATTAAACGAAGGGCTACATCAGGCATATATGACTCAGAGCTTACAAGCTATAGTGTGGTATTTATTCATAATTTGGTTGCAAAATCTGATGCGTGCAATGCACGTGTACCTTACTAGTACTTCGAGTATGTGCAAAACATGTAAATTAGAATACCAATGGCACGCTACACGATGTCTCTCTTACAGTTCATGAAGCCACGTGGAACATGTGGAGGCGTTGTCGCGACCTCCTTGCGTGGATTGATCACAGTAACGTGCTGCTGGTTCCAGAAGAATGAACTCGTCCTCCCTGAGCCATACTGGCGGTACATGCACGAAGCAAAGATGTGCACGCGCGCCACGCACGCACTCATTCCCTCGCATGCACACGCGGGTACACGGGCGGATGCAATTTTGTACCAAGATCGACCCCATGTGATAATTTGATGCGTGTAAAGTCGTTCACTTCATTGATGGTCAATTAATACAGCGCATGCAAATTGAGTGGACATGAGGGCGGAAGAAAGACATTATTACTCCACTACGCGCATGCGAGTAGTTAAATCGTGGGTTGCTAGTAGTACTTCCATTGGTCTCCTTCGTATTTTGTGCCAATTTTTGACCGTAACATAATATTTATGCATTTGAGCAGTGTAGTCCTTGAAATTTATGTTCCGCTAAACTCATCGGGAGCCGTTTCGGGCCTCGAAACCAAAACCATCAATTAATCTTTACCTTGTTCCCATCACATTCGAAAGCCTGCTCACACCTACTAGTACATACCAAACCTGGACGTGTTCCCACTATGCAGGTATTAGTACTAGTGCTAGTACTTAAGTTATAAAAAGGGGAACTACCTAACCGAAAATTACTCTACCTTTCCTCCTCATAAGTGCTTCTTCTTCGTCCGTCGTTGCCATGGCCGGTGAGCAGAGCTCTAGGTCGAGAACTACTCATAACAAGGGAGAGGCAACCAAGGCTGTGGAAAAAAAGAGAGGTCTCGCCGCCATGCAGAGACCTCGAAAGATCTCTCACGGGCAAGCGATGGCTCCCAGGAGCGCCCTAGCCGCGAAGGCGAACATGCCGAGTCGGCGGAGCTGGAGTCGTTAACCCTCGATGGCATGCCCGATCATCTCAATAAGCACCTCAATAAGCAGAAGGAGTTCATCCAAGGCTTGATGGAGTTGCTGAAGGAGAGCCTCGATGACATGCCCGCTGAGCTCAATCAGCAGGGGGAGTTGACCGCCGGCTTGGTGATGCTGTTGAAGAAGAGGATTGCCTCGGAGAAGAAGGAGACCGACGAAATCCTATGACTTCAGGAGGACAAGGGGAAGCTCTGCCATGAGATCGACCTGTTGAAGGAGAATAATGTTGGCTGGAAGAAGCTTCATGAGAATAGTAGTTCCTCGGTGAAGATGCTGCAGGCCCCCGTCTTGGAACAGAAGGAGGAGTTGGCGAAGCTCCGCATCGAGCACCCGGCTGCTGTCAAGGTATGTAATGCGGCCGTGGAACAGATGATGAAGGCTCGCGTCGAGAAATCCCGCGTCATGGACAGAATGAAGAAGATGGCGGAGGAGATGCGCAAGGAGATGGAGGTCATGGAGGCGATGAAGAAGTAGTTACGACTCCGCGGCGAATTAGATCATTTGGGGTGATAATCTTCCTTCTTCTTTTGCTCCTGTGTTTCATCTTTTTCTTCGGGTGTTTCGCCGCACGTGTCACGTTCTCTGCGAGGCATGAATAGAACAATGGTTTTTTTAGGGAATGAATAGAACAATGCTAACAATGAGATGACTAGCAAATTAGATCATTTTTATCGCCATATGGCACTGGGCTGCCGTGTTTCATGCTCCTCCGTCGCAGTACTACTCTAAGGGAAAATTTCAGTATACCGCACGGTTCTTTGCTCCTCCTCGATCATGTCGTCGGCGCATTTATACGAGCAGTCAAATCAGAAGGCCCCTCCTTCCAGCAGTAATGAGCCGTCAAATCACAAAGGCCCTCGCCTCTCGTGAAACCGACCAAGCTAGACTGCCCCGCCCTCTAGCCTTTTAAAAAATGTATACTTTTGTACAGCATAGTATCGATGGATTGCGCCATGGAGCAAAACTTGAAATTAAAAAAAAGTGGTACATATTGAGAGCGCTCGTCGCCAAATTATGCATATAGTACTATTAAAAAGGCAAGTCACAATAATGACTAAAAGTAGTGGGACTAAAACATGCTAGCCTCACCCATGCTTGGATCCAAATACTAAAAAGGCTAAAATCAAGTTAATGAGCATTTATTATCCTCTAAACCCTCCAATCCAGAACTCGCCTGTGTTAAAGGAGAGGAGTTAAATGAGTAGAGAGAGGACTAATCCACATTTTAGTAGGGGTACCACATTTTAGTCAAGGGTTCTTGGAACTTTAGCCTCTTAAAGAGACTATTTTTAGTCACACTAAAATAAGTCCCTTGGATCCAAGCACCCTCTAAGCATCCTGGAATTCTTTGACAAAACTAAGCACCCTGAAATTCTTTGACAACTAAACTACTGGCTATATGATGTTGTCCATATATATTGTATGTATATAATGTGAAGAAACGAGTGGTAGTACTATACCAACATAGTATGTACGTACTGAAGAGTTAAAGTAACGAGAAGAAACATTACATAGTTCTGCTGGGGGCTCAGCACAACACACCCCTCAAATTAAATTAAGCACACCTGAAATTAAACTTTGCAACTATTCCGGTAGACACTGCATTAGAACCACCATGAGCAACGACACTGCCACCTTACTCGGAGTCCTCGTCCATGTCCTCGACTTCGTCTTTATCCCTCTTCCTCTTGGCCGATACTTCTTTGCTTGAACCGCACACTTGGCTGTTGCTCTTCATCCAACCCTTGTAGATATTGAAGCAAAGGTAGCCATCCATTGCAGCATAGTGGATGTGGTCTATATCTAGTACATTCCTCTACCATGCATGACGATGAAACGTGTATGGAGGTTTCTCCAGTTTACCGTACGAAGGATGAACCATGGCTCCTACCAGGGTCATCATTGAAGGCTGACGAGAGGACACCAGCCGATTCTTCTGGAGGTCGAAGGGGTTGCCTACAACGAGACTTATCTGACGCAGGACATCCCTGTCGTTCTTAAAATCTATAGTAACGAATTTCACTGTTTTGTCCTCGAGGAAGTTCTTAAAATCCTGGCACTCAACGTCGGCATGGCATATGTGGTAGACCAAGAAAATGTTATGTACGCAAACCTGGATCACGGCAGGCTTCTTCCTCTCTTCTTCCTTTAGATCCTTCTCTGGTCCCAGGACTCTGGTGTACTCAACATCTAGCCCAGCGACCCACTCATCATCTGAGTTTTCGAACATGCGTGTGAAGCGAGAAAGGCATCCTTTCACCGGCTCGGAAGAACGAGTGTAGATGACGTCGGACTCATCGCCGGTGATGGTTCTAACCTTGTACTTACCACCGATCGTGGAGATTTGGGATGCCATGGATTTGGGAGGAGGGTTAGGATTAGTTGAACTACTGAGGGAGTCCTGGATTAGGGGGTATCTGGACGGCCAGACTATATCCTTTGGTCGGACTGTGGGACTATGCAGATACAAGATCGAAGACTTCGTCCCGTGTCCGGATGGGACTCTCCTTGGCGTGGAAGGCAAGCTTGGCAATTCGGATATGTAGATCTCCTTCCTTGTAACCGACTCTGTGTAACCCTAGCCCCCTCCGGTGTCTATATAAACCGGAGGGTTTAGTTCGTAGAGAGGACACACAATCATACCATAGGCTAGCTTCTAGGGTTTTGCCTCTTCGATCTCATGGTAGATCAACTCTTGTACTACTCATATTATCAAGAACAATCAAGCAGGACGTAGGGTATTACCTCCATCAAGAGGGCCCGAACCTGGGAAACATCGTGTCCCCCGCCTCCTGTTACCATCCTCCTAGACGCACAGTTCGGGACCCCCTACCCGAGATCCACCAGTTTTAACACCGACATTGGTGCTTTCATTGAGAGTTCCATTGTGCCGTCACCGTAAGGAAGGATGCCTCGTCTCATTGTTAAAAACAACATTACCGCCGGGGGAGCCCTGGCTGTCGGCCAAACTCTCCGGCTAGGCAGTTTCATCATGACCGCCTGTTCTGCTGCTGCACCGACGATGACTTCTCGGGTCATCGAAAACAGCCTCCACGTCGGCTCGAAATTTTCCGAGCAGATGGATCCAATGGAGCTCTCATACCTAAATGAGCTCTTGGATCGCATCGCCGCCTTGGGAGTCGCTACGGACTATGATCGCATTGGGCTTAAACCCGATCAAAGGGAGATTAACTCTCCACCGGTCACCCATCATATTGTGGTGGTGGAGGAACAATGCGTCTATTCTTACTCTATCTTGAGGACTAACTATGTCCGGATTCCTCAGCTCTCTGAGCCGGATACCCGTTCACGGGAGGACATCACCCAAGCCCTGAACCTAGAGTCAGGCGGCGGTCCAGACTTATCGGGCAATATCCCGGAACCCGAACTTCCAAGATTGGAAACTCCTCGGCCCCTGGGTCTCTGATCGGGTAAGGGTTCGGACTCAAATCCACCCACCCACCCAAACATAAACGATCTTTCCCACATCAGGCAAGCGCCCCAGGAAACAGTACATCATTATTGGGCCAGATTCCTCCTTGTGATGAACAAGGTTAAGGACAGTCGCGAGGAAGACGCAGTCTCATTTTTCCGCAATAATTGCACGGACAAGGGAATCCTTAACGCCATAAGTCGCCGTGACATATCACGCTTCGCTGACTTGGCGTCCATAGTACGAAAGTACTGTGCGATGGAAAGCACCTGGAAAACCGAAACAAAATTTTGGGATAATCCGGCTCCAAATATACACCCAGTCCGAAGTAAAAGGGTGCAATATCATAAGACACCCGAGTTAATTACAAAGAAGCAAAAACCCTCTACAGGGCATGGAACCGTATTGGAGGGATGGCTCAATGGACCCTGCAAAATTCATAGTACAACGGATACCATACCAACACACAGCCTTAGAGCATGTTGGGTACTCCGGCAGGTGGCCAAAAGTGGTGAGGATTGTTGACGCTCAAAAGTGGCACGATCATAAAGCAGCATGCCGGGGCGAAAACCTTGCCGGGGTAAAATCTTGCCGGTGTGAAAGCTTGCCGGTGTGAAGGCTTGCCGGCGTGGAAAGCTTGCCGGCACAGAAAGATCGCCGGTGTGGAAGCTTGCCGGTGTGAAATCTTGCCGGGGGAGAAACCTTGTCAGGGAGGAACCCTTGCCGGAGTACAAACCTTGCCGGAGTGAAACCTTGCCGGTGTGAAAGCTTGCCGGGTAGAAACATTGCCAGTGTGGAAAGCTTACTCAGATGGAAAACTTGTCGGGTTGGAGGCTCGAACGAGAAGTTGAAGATGTGCTCAAAAGGTTATTCAGATGATCTCGGATGGAAAAATGATCTACACGGGTTGTCTTCGTCTCGTCGAAATGATCGATTTTGATATAAAAATCGTTCAAATCCGAGTTCGTATGCAAAAGTTAGAGCAATCGGAGTGCAGCCCTGTCACGAGGCGAGATGTGGCGCGCCCCACCAGACACATGTCTAATGGGTAGCACGAGGAAATAGCCTGTGTTGCGAGACCGATCTGACCCTCAAGATGATCTCTGATCAAAAAACCTTCAACATGAAAGTTGTTCATCTCGTCGAAACTGTCAAGATTGCTTTTGGGCTTGTTTTCATCCGAGATTGTTTACAACCGCAAAAAGGACCCGCAAGGTGCAGCCAGTTTAAACCGAACAGTTTTGGAAAGTTCGGATAAAACCAGTCCGAATTTGACTAGGGTTTTGGACGTGAATTGATGTAATTTTCTTGTAAGGAAAGCCTAGATAAATCCTTTGCTTGTACGGGAAGTCCAGCCGCCTCTTATATATGTTGGGGGTGACGGCTAATTGAAACAACACACAATCGAACAAACACATCTACTACTTTTTCGTGTTCATCTACTTTTTATCTCTCCTTTGTATCTTTCTTCTCGTTCTTCGCTAGTTCTTCATGCTGGAGGGATGTGGATCTACGAGGCTCTAGGGGCAAGCGAATCGACCTGGAGCAGCCCATAGCCGCCGCGAGCCCTGACGGGGTCCCTCCCGGGCAAACGGGGCTTCGGGTCTACAAAAGCATCTGCCGGTTGTCCTGCGTATCGCGCTGCCGGTCAGATCTCCTTTGACGCGAGCTGCGGTGCATCACCCCCGGCGTCGAGGGTACACAGTGACGTGTTCGTGTGCGAACACACTTTTTGGCGACTCCACTGGGGAACGAAGCTTTGAATAGTCTCCAGCTTGTTCTTGCTACGAGGAGAGCGTCATCAAGCGGCTGCAATCTACAACGGTAACATATATCATCAATCTCCTTGCGTAGATGCAAATAGCCATTATGTTGATGTTGCTAGATCTTTCAACAGACATGTGATGTCGGCCAGCCCTAATGAGCAAAGGCCGACTAGTTATTCCGTTGGAGAAACTTTCGTGCATCGCCAAAACCTTTCAATATGCTGGTGAACAACACGATTTGTTCGAATGATCAATATATCACACCTCATGTGCAGGAGGGCATCTCACAGTTTTGTCCATCGGCAGCCGACTCGCAATATGCGGGTTCATCCCCAAACATGCCGATGGATGGGGGAATCGGCCATGCTTCCATTAGCTATTTGGCCGGTTATCCTCGAACATCATATACTACACCTCGTGATATTAATTGTTCAGTGGCATATGAAACTAAAAATATTCATGACTCGGATCACCTTGGCCGAGTGAATGGAGATTCTGCAGGAGCATATGTGCCTAATATTGTAGGAGATGAGATGGCTCTGGCTGCATTAAAAAGTTTAGCCCAAAATAAGAAGATTAGTGCTATTTGCCTTGAGCAGCACGAAAAGGGATTGGTTCTTGATTATGAGGCAATAAGAGCTAGGGTTTTGAAAGAAGACAAAGTGTTGCCGATTGATCAAATTGGCGTGAGAAAATATTCAACAACAGTGCACATGTCTTCACCTATCATTGCAGCATGTTATACACCCCCTATACAATCGCAAAATTTCAGCAACATCAATTCACTGCCGAAAGATCGTAAAAGTATTGGGGGCCAAGCGAATCCAAGTAGGGATGAGTCTAAAGAAAAATATCTGGCCCAAGTGGACAAGATCAAGCCAAAGCTCACAGGGAAGAGAGTCAACGAATTTACTACACCTACCCTTGAGGAATTACCAGCAGCATATCGACAGGCCTACGAAGTACTCAAGAAGAAGCATGGAGATGGATATTTGCAAGAATACGTCAAGTGCCTTCCTCCATGTAGCAACCATTTTGGACCTTGTACACTTTTGAGGCAAGATAAAAAAGAAGCTTTGCAAGCAAACCAGCAAAAAGGGATTCACTCAGCTAATACGGTGGATTCGGTTGAAACCAGATTGAGCACCGGGATGTTTAAAGCCCAGTGCGTTGCATCATGCCAGCCGAGTGCATCGTTCCAGACGAGTGCATCACTGGCTAAAGCCGAGTGCATCAAGCCAACTATTGCCGCGTGTACCAAAATAGAAGATGCAAGCTTGGCTGAGCAAAGGAACGACAAACGCAACAAATTGGCTGTGCTCGATTTTTCTGGATGTAAGGAAGCTTACATGCTACCCTATGAGTTTCGTGCTAAAGATATTAATGAGCATCAAGAACACAGTAATATGGCTGAACACAGTTCAGTTAATGATGAACATCAAGACCAAGAAAATGCGGTTGAGCAAAGTTCAACTGACAAAGAGCGTCCAAGTGAAATCCACTTGGGCAATCCGACTGAAATATACTCGGTCAATCCGAGTGATGAGGCACCAGATCCAGAAAAAGAGGAAGAGGCGTTGGAGAATTATTCAGAAGTGGAGCAATGTATTGTTCCAGTGGTGCAACCATCTTCTCCTTCCAACGTCTTCACAAAGGTACACCTAGCAGATAGTTTACTCAATTTTTGATTCGGTCAAAATCATATTGTTGATGCACCCGTTAGTAAGATTCTAATTAATTTTGAAAGACCAATTGAAATGAGTAATCTATTTGTTAGGAATGAACTTGTCACTAATCATGATAGTCGCCACATGGTATCATTCATAGAGGCTAATAGTGACAACTTATCAAAACCAAAGTTGTTCTTGTCATGCCAACTGAACTTTGTATTCATATGGACAACTTTGTTTGTTTCATGCTTGGCTAACATTTGGTCTCGGACGAGACGTATATTCTGTAATTATTTTGGTTGCAGAAACGTAAAGCCAGGTCCAAAGTCCTTCGAAGCCGATTCAAAAGCATTAGGAAAAGAGGATGAAAATCAATGCATAGCCGAGTCGGATGACGCTAAGCCAGCATTGCTCGGTTGTTTTGTTTCAGAGCTAGTATCACAATATCAGTTAATGGATGAGCAGTGTACCTTCAGTCCGGGCATAGTTGATCACATCGTTGGTGCATCATTGACTAATCCTATTATAATTGATCATGATGTTGAGCCATCAGGACAAGAACAAATTAAATGCTTGTTTGAAGAGAATATCGAAGACATCAACATGATTCATCAAGCCGCACAATCGAGACAATTGAAGTTTGTTAAGGCATGATCATATAAACAATCGGATCAGATTGGTTTTGATGGCGATCAAATGTTGACTTGGCTATCTCAAGCCGATTCACCTAAAGGTCAACAGGTGCACACCAATGATGATGGGGTCAAGACTTCGAGCAAGGATATGGTTAAAAAGTGCATCAACAGAAATCTTGAAGATGGGAATTCCATCAGAGCTACAATGGTGACATCTAGCACTAGGGGGCAACAAGAAAATTCAAAGACCGATGCACGCACAGTTAAAGAAAGCAAAGGCAATGGTAAGCACAAAGGTAAAAGGCCGAAAGTCACTTTCGCGCAGTTATTAGAAAAATATCAAAAGATAAGTGAGGCAAAGAGTGCTTATCAGCCGAGTGAAGCAAAAGCATCGAAGTCACCCCCGAGGCATAAATCTGAAGACTTGGATTGGCAAAGGAAGATGTTGAGCAAGCAGACTTCATATCCTGCTTTTGGGCCGCCAATGCCAATGTCATGGATGCCTCCCTGCGCTCATGTAAATGCATATCCATCATGGGACACGTATGATACAAGGGCAAATTATCCATCTTATTTTAGACCATCTCACCAATATTATGCAGCTCCGAGAAGATCAATATCTGAACAATCACATGTTAAAGACCGTTTCAATCATAAGGAATCGGTCCAGAGCTCAAGGATGAAGAAAGAGGTGGTCAAGCAAGTTTACCGTGTTAAAAGAGATGGTCGTAAGAGTGCAACTTCAGATTTGATCTCAAATAAAAAAGAGTCAATTAAAGTGTTAACATTGGCTACTAAAGGCAATGAGACAAAGCAACCAATTATTGAGAGTCAAAGTGCCAAATCTGTAGAAAGGAGGTTGAGAGTGCATAAGGCCAAAAAGGAACTGCCATTGGTCAAAACAGAATTACAGCCGAGATGCCCACTCGGCTTAACGTCTTGGAAAAAGAAGGAATTACAAAATCTTAGTGCACAAGAGCTGAGATAGAAGAACATGGCATGGGTTCCCAAGAGGATCATTCATAACAAAAATGATGTGCATGCTTCTATTGCAACAAGTACAATAAAAGTGAAGAAAGAGAAGAATGGAAGCAACAAACAATTAAGCCGAAGAGGTGGATCACAACATCAAAATCTTCGGTTAGCACATCATTCATTTTCTTCAACAATGCCATTGATGCCTTTGCCATGGAATTCATCCACAGGAATGATCAGTTACCCTCCATGGACTTATTTTGATCCATGGACGTAACATAATTTTCTATATCATGACAGAGTATTACCAAATCACTATACATTTGGTTAGTTACATTTTTGTTGCTAATACAAAGGGGCCGAAATATCTTATTGCTATTTCATTTGTTTATTTCAGCTATACATACCTTGGTGGGTAAATACTACATGGACCTCATTGTAATGGCCGATATTTATCTATCGCCCTAAGAATATATTTAAGAATGGCCGGTGTGGTATTCTAACATCGTACTTAGTTTGAGATAAGTGCTTGCAAATGAATTTGTCAAATTGATGCCATTGAAGATATTATGCATAGACCAATTCACCAAAATTGCAAAGTGAACTTATGTTTTGATTGGGTGTGCTTTGGCTTATTAGTATTCAGAATTTATGTAAGGCCAAATCATGGTTGATTTTATTATTGAGCATCATATTGACATCATGCATAATATTGATTTCAGCTTGATCTCTCTAGAACCATGGAGATTATATATTGATGGTTAAATTTGTAGCAATGGCCAAGGTGTTGGTGTTGTTTATATATATCCTTATGGTGCTATTTTGTGAAGCCTCATGCCGCTTAAAATATTTTTGCACAATGATCAAAACCGAATATGCATTGTCATTCGGATTGGAGCTTTGCCTTGCTATAGGTGCTATACATATTGAGGCTTCCGGTGATTTGTTACTAGTAGTGCAACAAATATCCAATGGTTATCAATGTTTTGACGAATCATTTTAAGTTTATCTTGAGGTATGTCTAGATGTAAAATTTACCATGGGTTGTTTTAAGATTCTTCATATATCTAGACATGACAATTGGAGAGAGTTGGCATAGCAAGCATCCAGCTACCATGTCCATCATGTTGTATTGCAATTCTCTCAATAGCCGATGCTTAGTCTCGTCAACATAGGTAAGGCCGAACCGAAGTCCACAACTTCGGCCACTAATGAAATTTTTATGCAGGCGAAAGTAAGGATTGGAGAAAGTTTATTGTTGATTGTCTACAAAATTCTAGCAAAAGGGTGAACAATATGGTTCGAAGGATGACATTAAGATACATATCTATGGAACTTTATCACCGGATTGTTAATGAAGCTGAGAAGGTTTCACCCAAGTTTGCATCAGAAAGTTCACACAAGACATGGCCGATATATACTTATCGTCCTAAGAACATATAAATGGCCGATGGAGTGTTGACATCGTCCTTAGAACAAACTTGGTACAAGTATTTTTCGGCACGCTAGCTTTACCGAAAAACAGGGGGGCATGTGTTGACGCTCAAAAGTGGCACGATCATAAAGCAGCATGCGAGGGCGAAAACCTTGCCGGGGTAAAATCTTGCCGGTGTGAAGGCTTGCCGGCATGGAAAGCTTGCCGGCACAGAAAGATCGCCGGTGTGGAAGCTTCCCGGTGTGAAATCTTGCCGGGGGAGAAACCTTGTCAGGGAGGAACCCTTGCCGGAGTACAAACCTTGCCAGAGTGAAACCTTGCCGGTGTGAAAGCTTGCCGGGTAGAAACATTGCCGGTGTGGAAAGCTTACTCGGATGGAAAACTTGCCGGGTTGGAGGTTGTGATAGTCAATCGAACGAGAAGTTGAAGATGGGATCCAATGGTTATTCAGATGATCTCGTATGGAAAAATGATCTGCACGGGTTGTCTTCGTCTCGTCGAAACGATCGATTTTGGTATAAAAATCGTTCAAATCCGAGTTCGTATGCAAAAGTTAGAGCAATCGGAGCGCAGCCCTGTCACGAGGCGAGATGTGGCGCGCCCCACCACACACATGTCTGACGGGTAGCGCAAGGAAATAGCCTGTGTTGCGAGACCGATCTGACCCTCAAGATGATCTTTGATCAAACAACCTTCAACATGAAAGTTGTTCGTCTCGTCGAAACAGTCAAGATTGCTATTGGGCTTGTTTTCATCCGAGATCGTTTACCACCGTAAAAAGGACCCGCAAGGTGCAGCCAGTTTAAACCGAACAGTTTTGAAAAGTTCAGATAAAACCAGTCCAAATTTGACTAGGGTTTTGGACGTGAATTGATGTAATTTTCTTGTAAGGAAAGCCTAGATAAATCCTTTGCTTGTACGGGAAGTCCAGCCGCCTCTTATATATGTTGGGGGTGACGGCCGATTGAAACAACACACAATCGAACAAACACATCTACTACTTTTTCGTGTTCATCTACTTTTAATCTCTCCTTTGTATCTTTCTTCTCATTCTTCGCTAGTTCTTCATGCTGGAGGGCTGCGGATCCACGAGGCTCTAGGGGCGAGCGAATCGACCTGGAGCAGCCCATAGGAACCGCGAGCCCTGACGGGGTCCCTCCCGGGCAAACGGGGCTGCGGGTCTACAAAAGCATCTGCCGGCTGTCCTGCGTATCGCGTTGCCGGTCAGATCTCCTTCGACGCGAGCTGCGGTGCATCACCCCCGGCGTCGAGGGTACACGGTGATGTGTTCGTGTGCGAACAAGGATCTTCTCATCCCAGATGCCACAGAGCACCATCCCGGGGATAACAATACAGTATTAACAGTCTTTAAAACCTTCGCATCAAATAATAGGCGCAAGCGAACACTCCGTAGCCTTGCCGAAATCTGCCACGTGGTAGTAATAAATTCATGGAGTGACACGGCTATTACCTTCAATGCCAATGACGAACCTAAATTCCGAACAGCCCAAGCACCAGCTGCACTGCTCCTCAGTCCAATTGTGGACAGCTTTCGACTCACCAAAGTACTCATGGACCGCGGTAGTGGATTAAACCTCATCTATGAGGAAACTCTTCAAAAAATGGAAATAGACTGGAACCGTATTGAGCAAAGCAGCACAACTGAGGGAGTCCTGGATTAGGGGGTGTCCGGATGGCCGGACTATACCTTCAGCCGGACTCCTGGACTATGAAGATACAAGATTGAAGACTTCGTCCCATGTCCGGAAGGGACTTTCCTTGGCGTGGAAGGCAAGCTTGGCAATACGGATCTGTAGATCTCCTACCATTGTAACCGACTTTGTGTAACCCTAACCCTCTCCGGTGTCTATATAAACCGGTGGGCTTTAGTCCGTAGGACAACATACAGAACAACAATCATACCATAGGATAGCTTCTAGGGTTTAGCCTCTCCGATCTCGTGGTAGATCTACTCTTGTACTACCCATATCATCAATATTAATCAAGCAAGACATAGGGTTTTGCCTCCATCAAGAGGGCCCGAACCTGGGTAAAACTTCGTGTCTCTTGCCTCCTGTTACCATCCGGCCTAGACGCACAGTTCGGGATCCCCTACCCGAGATCCGCCGGTTTTGACACCGACATTGGTGCTTTCATTGAGAGTTCCTCTGTGTCGTCTCCGTTAGGCTTGATGGCTCCTACGATCATCAATAGCGATGCAGTCCAGGGTGACACCTCCCTCCCTAGACAGATCTTCGTCTTTGGCAGCTTCGCACTGCGGGCCAATTCACTTGGCCATCTGGAGCAGATCGAAATCTATGCCCCTGGCCGTCAGGTCAGATTTGGAAGTTTAAACTACACGGCTGACATCGCGGGGACTTGATCTTCGACGGATTCGAGCCACTACCAAGCGCGCCGCACTGTCATGACGAGCATGATCTAGCTCTGCCGCCGAACAGTGCCCTGGAGGCCACACCCGCATCGGCTTCGACCCTTAATTCGGAGCCAACCGCGCCGATCGAGGATGGGTGGTTGGACTCGGGGGCTGCGATCCCAACGGCGATCGAGCCGAACACCAGCCCCGCACTCCGCAAGACTCGTGACTCCAAGGAGCCGGACACCGAACCCTCCGCGCCCCTGCCGATCGAATCCGATTGGGCGCTGATCATGGAGTTTACTGCCGCGGACATCTTTTAGCACTCGCCTTTCTGCGATATTCTGAAGACACTAAAGTCTCTCTCTTTATCAGGAGAGCCCTGGCCGGACTACGGTCAGCAAGGTTGGGATACGGACGATGAGGAAATTCAAAGCCCACCCACCACCCACTTTGTAGCCACTGTCGACGATTTAACCGACATGCTCGACTTCGACTCCGAAGACATCGATGGTATGGACGCCGATGAAGGAGATGATGAAGAACCAGCGCCTATTGGGCCCTGGAAAGCCACCTCGTCATATGACGTATACATGGTGGACGCACCAAAAGATGACGACGAGGAGCGGAAGGACGCACCAAAGGCTTATTCCCTCAAGAAGCAGTCAAAGCGGCGACGCAAGCGCCGCCCCAAATCCCGCCTCGACAGAAATAATAATCACACAGACCCAGCGCTGGAGCAGGGTGAACCGCTGCCGAACAACGGCAATCCGGATAATCAAACCAAACAAACAAATTCTATCAAGGATAATGGTCTGGACGACATAACGCCGGACAGGCACCCGGAGCAGCAGAATGCCCGTAAAAGGCTTGTTGCCACCGCGAGGAGTCTTAAAAAGCAGAAGCAAAGGCTCAAGGCTGCGCAAGACACACTCCAAATCATATGGAGTAAAATACTCAACACAGCAGCGAGGTACGGCGACAATCGCCCCTCCAAGAGCTACCCAAAGCGGAAGCTGCTACCTGAATTCGAGGAGGAGGCCTCAGACCCCCCACAACCAAATATCAAAGAAGCCACCTGGCCGGATAGACGACCCCTCTACCAACACAGAGCGACATACAACGCCACTCACAATACAACACGCGACCCATGCGAGGGCTCGGACCCAAAGGACGGAGCAACAAGATCCATCTATGGACCACGCAAGCGCGCCCCAGCATACAATGCAACACAACAAACATCCGAACAACGCGGTACACCCAGCTACAGGGGTGCCGCAAACCCTCTATGTTTCACCGATGAGGTGCTGGACCATGAATTTCAAGAGGGATTCAAACCCGTAAACATAGAGACATACGACGGAACAACAGACCCTGGGGTCTGGATTGAGGACTACATCCTTCATATCCATATGGCTCGAGGAGATGATCTCCACGCCATCAAGCACTTACCCCTCAAGCTCAAAGGGCCAGCTCGTCACTGGCTTAAAGGCCTCCCCGAAAGCTCCATTGGAAGTTGGGAAGAGCTTGAAGACGCCTTTCAGGCAAATTTTCAAGGGACTTATGTCCGACCTCCGGATGCGGACGATTTGAGTCATATAACTCAACAGCCCGGAGAGTCAGCCCGAATGCTTTGGAACAGGTTTCTTACTAAAAAGAACCAGATTGTCGACTGTCCGGATGTCGAAGCCTTGGCAGCTTTTAAGCATAGCGTCCGTGATGAATGGCTCGCCAGACACCTCGGCCAAAACAAGCCGAGAACGATGGCTGCATTAACAAGCCTCATGACCCGCTTTTGCGCGGGTGAGGACAGCTGGCTAGCCAGATGCAGCACCAGCGACCCCAGTACATCTGAAGTTAGAGATGGAAATGGGAAATCACGGCGCAACAGCAATAACAAACGCCGGAATAGAGAAGACAGCACGAAGGGCACGGCAGTAAACGCCAGATTCAAAAGCTCTCGGCCAGGTCAAAAGCTGCCCTCTAAAGGCACCAGGGATGAACTGTCCAGCCTCAACAGAATTCTGGACCAAGTATGTTAGATCCATAGTACCCCTGGTAAACCTGCTAATCATACCCACAGAGAATGTTGGGTCTTCAAGCAGTCCGGCAAGCTCAACGCCGTACACAAGGGGGAGGATACACCAAGTGAAGACGAGGATGAGCCTCCCAAGCAAGACACTAGGGAACAAAAGAAATTTCCACCAGAAGTCAAAATAGTAAACGTGTTACACGTGATCAAGGGAAAAAACAATGCGGCACTCCCAGGAAAATATACCCAAGTGCCTGTCACCGCGAAGTCCTGCCACTGGTCGTCTCAACCGATCACTTTCGACCATCGCGATTACTCAGCAAGTATCCGACGCGCAGGATGGGCTGCCCTGGTATTAGACCCAGTAATTGGCGGATATCACTTCACACGAGTCTTGATGGACGGTGGCAGCAATCTAAACCTAATATATCAGATTACAATCCGCGGGATGGGGTTAGCCCCAACAAAAATTCACCATAGCAATACTACCTTTAAAGGAGTAACGCCAGGCCCAGGGGCTCGTTGTACGGGCTCCCTCCTACTACAAGTTATATTTGGCTCCCCCGATAACTTTCGTCGCGAGCATTTAACCTTCCACATCGCTCTGTTCCAAAGTGGCTATCAAGCACTGCTCGGACGCGAAGCTTTCGCTCGCTTTAATGCAATACCACACTACGCCTCCCTCACACTCAAGATGCCCGGTCCATGTGGCATCATTTCAGTGAACGGAAATATCAAGCGATCTCTACGCGCCGAAGAGAGTGCGGCTGCCTTGGCAGCCGCACACTAAAGGCGCCCGGACCAGTGAAAGCAGCCAATAGGTCTTGAAGACCTCAGACACAACTAATCATGTCTGGCGCCATTATTTATATCAAATAAATGGTCACACCCCTATTTGTCAATACAAGGGGCTCAACGCGCGCAGACAAGTGGCAATTTCTTCTCATCTTGAATTATACATGGTTTCTTTAAAAACTATATTTTTGCACGACAACTTTTTCACCTAAATTCCTCTCTTTTACAGATGATAATCGTGCTACACCCGTCCAGGATATGACACAACGGAGACACAGGCGCAGACGTGCAGCAGGGACCCGCTCCAAGTATTCTTTTTAGATTAAGACCCTGCGTAAACCTTTTTTACTGTCTCTTGTTGATACATATCCACCGTTGAGAAGGATGCTGACATCTTGGCATGTGGCCATGCCAGAACAATGCACGTACCTGGACACAAGGGGCATCTTACAAAGGCCATTATTTAGGCCCGGTTTATACCACAAAGACCGAATACCTTAGGGAGTGTTCGGCGTCGCGAGTTTGTCCCTATATGCATCAGCTCCGAATCATTGTCTTTGGTCAAATGTTGGGTTTGCCCGGCTCCTATGTTTTGGTGCCTTACGTTCCGCTTTACCGGCTAAGGTAGCACCAGGAGAACTACTGCGATTGTGCCCTGGTTCATCCGGACGAGCACCTCAGTAGAGAAAGCCGAAAACTGACTATCATGATATAGCGTGAGACTGGTCAACCACTCGATGACCTGTTGGAATGTTAGAATTCCTCCGCCTTAACGAAGGGCCCTTTTTCGGCCAGGCATGTATGCACCCCGGGATCGGGAGAGTGCGGAGCCACCAGGGGCTATCTAGTAGCCCCACTGTCAAACTCCTATGGCTAAGTGAAAGTGCTAAAGCATTATAGTCCGGTTGCCTCGCTCGCTCCGCTATCACCTCCTTAATAGGACCAAGACGTTGGGTTAAGTGTGAACGCGTGTTTTTTGCGAGCACCTCCGCATTATATGCGTGGGGGTTGAAGCCGACGGCTACAATCTTTCAGGTTATACACATGTATACATAAACGGCCGCCCAGGAGGCATCATATTACTTTCAGTCAAAAGTATAAAAATAGCTTTATAAAAATTTATAAAAGCATTTCGCTTACAATGAGATTACAAATCACTCAAACATAATATTTTTTGAGCACTGGGTCTCTATCAAACGAGCACTCTCAAGAACTTCTTCAAAGTAGTGCTCAGCAGCCATTCGACCTATGGCCGAATCCCGCGCTACAACAGTGGTAGCATCCATCTCCGCCCAGTATGCTTTAACACGGGAAAAGGCCATCCATGAGCCCTCTATGCACACCGACCTCTTCATCGCATTAATGCGTGGCACCACATCAAGGAACTGCTGCACGAAGCTGAAATAGCTGTTCGGTTTTGGCCTTTCCGGCCATAGCTGATCCACAACAGACCTCATGGCGAGTCCGGACAACCTATTCAGTTTGGCCCATTCGGCTAATTGTTCAGTCAATGAAAGCGGACGCTCGGGAGAATAGAATTGTGTCCAAAACAGCTGGTCCACTTCACGGTCCGTCTGACCCTGGAAGTACTTGGCCGCATCGGCAGCGCTCGCCGCCAAATCCATATACACATCCTCCGAACTCCACAGTCGATCCAGAGAGGCATACCGTGGATCTCCGAACTTCCTCCGCAACATAAAGGATTTCCCAGCTACAATATCCCCGGCTTCCCGCAGCTCCTCCTTCTTCGCCCTCATAGCAGAGCGGAGGTCTTTTCTCGTTGCAATAGCCTTCTCAAGGTCCGATGCCTTCGCTAGGTTTTCCTTTTCAAGAACCCGGCAATGGTCGGCGTCGGCTTTTAATTCTATGGCCATCTTGGCCATCTTATCTCGGCTCTCGCCATGCGCGGCCTTCTCGGCTTTAAACTCTTTGGCCGCCTTCAAAGCAGCCGCATTACCAAACCTCGCTTGTTCCTTGGCTCGGGCAAGTTCTGCCCGCAAGGCTTCAACAGTGGCAGCTCCATCTGTAGTCACAACATATTAAAGATACTGGCATCATGTTGCTCTTACTATGTGGCGTTTACCAGATAATGACACTTACCCTGTGCCTCGTCAAGCCTTTTGTTAACAAGCTCGATGTCGGCGTCTGCCGCATCCAACAGCCATTTTAAATGGGCAAACTCGCTAGTCCGGCTAGCCACCTGAGCTTCCATCACCTGCACATAGAGGCAGTATGGTTATTACCTGGGAATATGATCCTCTGTTTGTGATCGTTCCCGACGACAACCAGAGTCTCAGGGGCTACTATCTACACAAGGCACACCTAGCATGTGCAGGACTATCATACATTATTTTACGTACCTCAAAGCCTGTCAGTAGACTCATAAAAGCTTCATGCAATCCGCTTTCGGCGGACGAGATTCTCTCCATCACCGTATTCATCAGCACACGGTGTTCATCTGAGATGGCCGCTCGCCCCACGAACTCCCTCAGAACATCCGATCACACACCAGATGGTGCCGGACTCTGTTGTCCGCTCTCTTTGGGAGCCGGACACTGGGAGCTTCGGGGGTCAATGGGATTATCTTCTGGCCTCACCGGACTCGGAGAGGCCCTCCGCGACGAAACTTCGGGGCCGCCCGCTTCCGGAGCGGAGGAGTCCGGAGGAGGCGTTTCTCTCTCCATCATCTCTGGAAGAAGATCCCCCAAAGACGAGCTCATTTGAGAGGGGCTAAGGCCCAAACTGCAAAGATATATGCGGTGGTTATTTTCTCAGAAGAAAAAGATGACATACCTGTACTATTAAAGTATTTCGGGTCACTTACGACTCGCTGGAGAATTGATCCCCCCGCGGACTTTGTGCGGCAAAAGCACCCCCAAGGTAGGACCCTCTGTGGGAGACTTCTTCTCCCGTTTGGAAGCTTCAGCTTCTGAATCCCCGGGCACAGTCCTTTTCCTCCTCCGGTCGTCTTCCTTCATGGAGACGCTCGCTCCCTCGGTTAGAATGGGCAGCAATGGGGGCCCGCGTCCGCCCGTATTATCCTCCCCGGTATCTTCCTTCAAAGGCTCCGGGCAAGGTGCGACCTGGAGCATCTTTTCCAATACCGGATTGTCCAAACCCTCAGGGAGGGGGGCCGATCACCGAATCAACTTCGCCTTTGTTAGCCAGTCCTGGCCAAAAAGCAAACTCTCAGAAATAACTTCGTAACAAATGAGAGATAGTATGTTCGGCCGGAAGATTCCTTACCTGTTCGGCGGCATGGTTATTGCTCAGGCCCACGTCCTCGGTGATTTCTGGACACTCTACCTGAGGTCCGAAGAATGACTTGTACATCTCCTTGTGCGTCAGGCCGAGGAAATTTTGAATGACATGCGGTCCCTTGGGATTGAACTCCCACAAGCGAAGGGCCCGGCGTTTGCAAGGCTGGACTTGACGAACCAGCATAACTTGTATTACCGCAACCAAACTAAAATCTCCATTGAAGAGATCTCGAATGCGGCTTTGCAGTATAGGCGCGTCCTTGCCTGGACCCCAGCTCAGACCTCTGCTGATCCATGACATCAGTTGTGGTGGAGGGCCCGAGCGGAAAACAGGGGCGGCCGCCCACTTGGCCCTTCTAGGAGCCGTGATGTAGAACCACTCCTGTTGCCACAATTCAGACACCTCTGGAATGGAACCTTTGGGCCATGGAGCTCCCGTCATCTTGCATATTGAGGCACCTCCACACGCTGCGTGTTGCCCCTCAATCATCTTCGGCTTTACTTCAAAGGTCTTGAGCCACAGGCCAAAGTGAGGGGTAACCCGGAGGAAGGCCTCACACATGACAATAAATGTCGTGATATGAAGAAAGGAGTCCGGAGCTAGATCATGTAAATCTAGCCCTTAATAAAACATCAAACCCCTGACGAAAGGATCCAGAGCAAGGCCTAGACCTCGGAGGAAGTGGGAGACGAACACGACGTTCTCGTTGGGTTTGGGGGAGGGGACGGCCTGCCCTCGGGCAGGCAGCCGATGCAAAACCTCGGCAGTCAGATATCTGGCCTCCATCAACTTTTTGATGTCTTCTTCCGTGACGGAGGAAGGCACCCATCGGCCTTGAAGGCTAGATCCGGACATGATTGAAGGTTCAGAGCACCTGACCTGAACTTTGGGTGTTTGAGCTTGAGGTGGTGGAAGGATTCGATTGAGCACGGGAGGGAAAGAATAAAAGCCTTGTCCCTTTATAAAGAGGGTGAATATCAAGCGTCCTCTCCGTGGCCATTTGGACTTGCCTATAGTCTAGGAGTCCTAGAAGCGGTTGGGTTACCCACGCCCATATTGATGAGAATCCCAGAATAAGGGGACACGATCTCTGCTTTGACGAGACGTGCCAAGGAAACCGCCTCGCATGACACGCTGAGGTGGGACAATAAAACGATTCGAATAAAGGCTTGGCCGTGGTGCGATGTCACACTACGGAATACGTCAGCAGATTAGATTTGTGTAAATATTATTCTCTCTATGGCAATATGTGGAAACTTATTTTGCAGAGCCAGACACTATCTTTGTGTTCAAAATCTTCTATGAAGTACTTGGAGGAGGAACCCGCCTTGAAATGCCGAAGACAATCTGCGCGCCGGACTCGTCGTCATTGAAGCCTGGTTCAGGGGCTACTGAGGGAGTCCTGGATTAGGGGGTGTCCGGATGGCCGGACTATACCTTCAGCCAGACTCCTGGACTATGAAGATACAAGATTGAAGACTTCGTCCCGTGTCCGGAAGGGACTTCCCTTGGCATGGAAGGCAAGCTTGGCGATACGGATATGTAGATCTCCTACCATTGTAACCGACTTTGTGTAACCCTAACCCTCTCCGGTGTCTATATAAACCGGAGGGCTTTAGTACGTAGGACAACATACAGAATAGCAATCATACCATAGGCTAGCTTCTAGGGTTTAGCCTCTCCAATCTCGTGGTAGATCTACTCTTGTACTACCCATATCATCAATATTAATCAAGCAAGATGTAGGGTTTTACCTCCATCAAGAGGGCCCGAACCTGGGTAAAACTTCGTGCCCCTTGCCTCCTGTTACCATCCGGCCTAGACGCATAGTTCGGGACCCCCTACCCGAGATCTGCCGGTTTCGACACCGACAACAACCTTCAGAGGAATCATCCTCAGTCGGGAAGCACGATGTGCTGGGAAAATCACACTAGATGTGGTATTCGGCACGCCAGAGAACTATAGGTCCAAAGAAATTACATTCCAAGTGGCCCCGTTCAGTAGCAGATACCACGCCCTTTTAGGGCGGGAGGCGTTCACGATCTTCCAAGCCATACCCCATTACGGGTACATGAAGCTCAAAATGCCCGGGCCCAACGGAATCATCACTCTCGCTAGTGATCCGGACACAGCACTCCACGCCGAAAACAAAACAGCCGCATTAGCCCTCAAGGCATTATCTGAAGCCCTTTCGGCCGAAGAATTAACTGCGCTACGCTCCACAGTGGACAGGGACGACGTGATACTAGACAAGAGATCCAAGTCCACCTCTTTTAAACCAGCGGATGAAATAGTCAAATTCCAAGTCCACCCAACGGACCCTACAAAAACAGCCTCCATCGGGGCACAGTTAAACCCCGCCGTGGACGCCGCACTACGAGAGTTCCTGAGGGAGATTTGGGACATATTCACCTGGCACCCCTCAGACATGCCAGGAATCCACGCAGGTTGGTCGAGCACAGCCTTAATATTCTAAAGGGATTCAAGCCGGTCAAGCAGACTCTTCGGCGTTTCTCTGAACCTAAGAGACAAGCTATGGGAGAGGAACTAGCCCAGTTATTGGAGGCCGGATTCATTCGAGAACCTCAACAAGGTATCAAATAAGGACAAATCCTGGCGCCTATGTATCGATTTCAAGGACCTCAACAAGGCTTGCCCAAAGGATCCCTTCCCCCTCCCCCGCATCGATCAAATTATCGATGCTACCGCAGGACACGATTCATTGTGTTTCCTCGATGCATACTCCGGCTACCACCAAATCAAGATGGCGGAGTCCGACCAAGCCACAACGGCATTTATCACACCATACAGCCCCTTCTATTTCAACACAATGCCTTTTGGGCTCAAAAACGCCGGCGCAACATATCAGCGCATGATTCGACAACAGTAGAGGCATACGTAGATGATGTGGTCGTCAAAACCAAACATGTCGACTCTCTAATAGATGACTTGAGGCTCACATTCGACAACCTCCGAACATACGATATCAAGCTCAATCTGGAAAAATGCGTTTTTGGTGTACCAGCCGGAAAGCTCCTGGGTTTCATTGTCTCCAGTAGAGGAATTGAAGCAAACCCGGCCAAAATCCAAGCTCTGTCACAGTTGGCTATCCCAACGGACCTCAAACAAATCCTGAAATTAACCGGATGTGTGGCGGCTCTAAGCCACTTTATCTCCCGCTTAGGAGAAAAGGCATTACCCCTTTATCGCCTCCTTCGGCGCACCGAACACTTCGAGTGGACGGACGCTGCCACAGCCGGATTGGAAGAAATAAAAGCCATACTGGCAACCAACCCAATCCTGGCCACGCCAAACATCGGCGAACCAATGATGTTGTACATTGCGGCAACTCATCAGGTTGTAAGCGCAGTGCTCGTCGTCGAACGAGAAACGGACAGACATAAATTCCCCCTTCAAAAGCCGGTATATTATGTATCCACTGTCCTCACTCCATGCAAATCATGGTACCCACATTATCAAAAGATAGCCTATGCGGTATTCATGGCATCCCGGAAGCTGTGACACTACTTTAAAGAGTGTTCAATTACAGTAGCCTCGGAAGTGCCACTTAATGATATTATAAACAACCGCGACGCCACGGGCCAGATTGCCAAATGGGCCATTGAGCTCCTCCCGTTCGACATAACATACAAACCTTGGTGAGCCATTAAATCGCAAGTATTGGCCGACTTTGTCGCCGAATGGACAGAAGCCGAACTCCCTAAAGAGTACGGCGCATACTCCAATTGGATCATGCACTTCGGCGGATCCAAAATGCTGGCTGGTCTGGGGGCTGGCGTCGTCCTGACGTCCCTAACCGGAGATACAGTTCAATACATAATACAGATACCGTATACAGACTCCAACAACGCAGCCGAATACGAAGCCCTATTACATGGTCTTCGGATGGCAGTTTCCATGGGCATTCAAGGCCTGGAGGTGCGTGGGGATTCGAACCTCGCAATATCCCAAATAAATGGATACTTTGATGCCAAGGATCCGAAGATGGCGGCCTATCACAACACCGTCCAAAAGATGTCAGCTCGGATCGAGGGGCTCGAATTTCACCATGTGGCTCAGGAAAACAATCAGGCGTAGGATATCCTCGCCCGCATCGGTGCAAAACGCGATGCGGTCCCCCCCAACATCTTTTTGGAGAGGTTGTTTAAGCCATCCGTGGTATGGGAAGGGGACACCGGTAAAAATATTTCGCACCCGGCCAAAATGCCCGATACCGAACACTCTGACATAATCGGAGGCTCTGCCACCGAAATAACACCTTCAACCCACGTAATAATGGCCATCATCGCCCCGTGGATAGAACCATTCCTGGCCTACCTAACTAGGCAGGAACTTCCCGAGGACAAAAATGAGGCACGCTACATAGTGCGGTGATCTAAAGCCTACAGGGTCCACGAGGGAGAGCTGTATAAAAAAAGCGCAACCGGAGTCCTTCAAAGGTGCATCTCCGAAGAGGAAGGGTGGAAGCTTTTGGTAGAAATTCACGCCGGACTCGGCGGCCACCACGCCGCAGCTCGGGCCCTTGTAAGCAAGGCCTTTTGTACAGGTTTTTATTGGCCGACGGCCCAGGTAGATGCACAAGACTTGGTCCAACGCTGCATCGGTTGCCAGCTTTTTGCAAACCAAACCCACATGCCACCCACCGCCCTCCAAACAATCCCCATAACCTGGCCCTTCGCAGTCTGGGGGCTTGACATGGTTGGACCCCTTAAAGGGGGAACCCATAAGAAAAAATACTTACTGGTCATGGTGGATAAATTCACAAAATGGATAGAAGCCAAACCTGTTAAAACAGCTGAATCCGGACCGGTGATAGACTTCATATCTGGGGTTGTACACCGTTATGGCGTCCCCCACAGCATCATCACTGACAACGGCACGAACTTCATGGCCGACGAGGTAAAACTCTGGTGCAGCAACATGGGCATTAAGCTCGATTATGCCTCTGTCTATCACCCACAAACTAACGGCCAAGTTGAGCGAGCAAATGGTCTTATCATGAGCGGCATCAAACCCAAATTAGTGCGGTCCTTAAAGGAGTCTAACATGCACTGGGTAGAGGAGCTCGACTCCGTACTCTGGGAGCTGCGGACCACGCCGAATCGTACTACCGGATACACACCCTTCTTTATGGTGTACGGTGCAGAGCCAGTTCTGCCCTGCGACGTAATTCATGACTCACCTCGAGTGCGCATGTACGAAGAAAGAGAAGCCTAGCTCGATCGGCAGGACAGTCTGGACACCCTGGAGGAGGAGCGCGACATGGCAAAAGCCCGTTCCGCATTCTATCAGCAACAGGCTCGCAGATACCAAAGCAGAGAAGTACGGGCCAAAACTTATAACGTTGGCGAGCTAGTTCTACGCCTGTCGGAGAAGAAAAAGACCAAGCTCGAGCCCAAATGGGAACGTCCCTTCATTATTGACCAAGTTCTGACCAGTGGAGCGTACCATCTGCAGGATGCATCGAATAATCGACTTGAGCTGAACCCATGGAACGCAGCCAGGCTCCGAAGATTCTACGCCTAGTGCCGGACTCTATGTTCGTCTCCTTCCTCTGTCCATTTTTTCATATGCATTATCTGTCTTTTTTCTCTTTATTTCTTTTATTCTTTCTCAAGGCCTTCAAGGGCCAACTTGTGCCTTGCTTACACATTATTGACGCGCTAACCGCGCTCATTATACCTGGGGGCTTCTTACACAGAAGCTTAATTATTTATCTGGGCTTCATGCCCCGCACATGTGTTATTCTTCCGCATGTACCTTTTCTTTGCCATTATATGCATCGATATGACTTAAGTTTTGGCCAATCTGGGTTGCCTGGCTCTTGTATTTATGCCCTACGTTCCCGTTAATTTGGCTAGGACATAAGGGGAGCACCTCTGCGATTGTTACTGCCGGGTCAGCCGGATGTGTACCTCAGACTGGGTGGAGCCGAAAGCTAGCATTCTTAAGGGAATATTCGGTCGGTGAACAAAAGATGATTTCTATTTATTTTCCATATGTGCCCCCATATGTTTTTCCTGCGTCTCCCCACACAGTCCGGAGGGTTAGCCGGAACCTCAAGGGTTAGCCGGAACCTGAAATCCGACATTTGGCGCGCCAGGTAGGGGTACGCTGAAGCTTCACCCCCGACGGCCTTGCCTCTCCGACCGGCTCTAATGGACGCCGCCGCTTCCCCAACTGGATCGACGGGCGCCCTCCGCGGCGTTGTGGGGCTCCGGGCCTACACCCCTGCCTTGCGGCGGGTGCAGCGGCCACCCAAGTTCAAGCTGGAAATGCTGCCCTGATACGTCTCCAACGTATCTATAATATTTGATTACTCCATGCTATATTATCTATTGTTTTGGACATTATTGGTCTTTATTATCCACTTTTATATTACTTTTGGGACTAACCTATTAACCGGAGGCCCAGCCGTGAATTGTTGTTTTTTTGCCTATTTTAGGGTTTCGAAGAAAAGGAATATCAAACGGAGTCCAAACGGAATGAAACCTTCAGCAACGTGATTTTCTCACCGAACATGATCCAGGAGACTTGGACCCTACGTCAAGAAACGAGGGAGGAGGCCACGAGGTAGGGGGCGCGCCTACCCCCCCCCCCCCAGGCGCGCCCTCCACCCTCGTGGGCCCCCTGTTGCTCCACCGACGTACTCCTTCCTCCTATATATACCAACGTACCCCCAAACGATCAGATACGGAGCCAAAACCCTAATTCCACCACCGCAACTTTATGTATCCATGAGATCCCATCTTGGGGCCTGTTCCGGAGCTCCACCGGAGGGGGTATCCATCACGGAGGGCTTCTACATCATCACCATAGCCCCTCCGATGAAGTGTGAGTAGTTCACCTCAGACCTACGGGTCCATAGTTATTAGCTAGATGGCTTCTTCTCTCTTTTTGGATCTCAATACAATGTTCTCCCCCTATCTTGTGGAGATCTATTCGATGTAATCTTCTTTTTGCAGTGTTTTTGTTGAGACCGATGAATTGTGGGTTTATGATCAAGTCTATCTATGAACAATATTTGAATCTTCTCTGAATTATTTTATGTATGATTGGTTATCTTTGCAAGTCTCTTCGAATTAGCAGTTTGGTTTGGCCTACTACACTACTAGGGAAAACCTTATACACAGAAATTTAGCAACAGCGCGGGTTAAAAAAGGGCGCTAGTGCTAGATAGCAGTAGCGGTTCAAAATAAACCGCGCTGCAGATACGATTCTAGCAGTAGCGCGTGTGCCCGTAAGAGCGCTACTACTAATATTCCCATTGCTGGAACGATGGGCTACGCATAGCAGTAGCAGCCTTGCAGGAAGCGCGCTACCGCTAGGGCATGAGTAGCAGCGCGTTTCCCTGTAATAGCGCTACTGCTAATGGAAATAAAATGAAATGAAAAACAAATAGAAAAGTAAATGAAAATGAAAGAAACAGAAAAAGGAGAAAGAAAAAAAATAAAATGTAAAGAAAAATAAATGAAAAAGCGAAAAAACAGAGAAAGGCTTAGCTGTAGCGTGTGTTAGTAAGAGGCACTGTAGCTAACACAGCTGCAGCGCGTTTCGAGGACCCCCGTTATAGAAACAGAAAAGGAAATAAAAAAGAGAGAAACTTACATATGTATAGCAGTAGCGCATTTTGGAAAAAGCGCTATAGCTACCTTAGCTATAGCGCGTTCTGCGAAACGCGCTACCGCTAGTTTTGACTTAACCAAAAAACCGTTTCCCCCCCCCCCCGGCCACCACTTGCCCCCCAAATCTCTTGACCCACCCCGCCGCCGTCTCCCCAATTCGTCATCGCCCCACTTCGCCGCCGTCTCCTGCCAACGTCGACAGCCCCGGAGCCACCAGAGCCGTGTGCCGTCGACGCCATCGGAGCCGCCCCCAACGCCACGGAGCCGCGCGGCCTCATCAATGCCACCAGAGCCGCCGTCGACGCCACCGGATCCTCCCTCGCTAGAACTGCCTCCCTCGCCGTCACCGGAGACGCCCCTGCCTCCCTCGCGACCACTGCCTCCCTCGCCACCACCGGAGCCATCCTCTGTAAGCCCCCACCCCTCCTCTCTCTCATGCATAGGTTAGCTAGTTTAATTATGTTAATTATCTAGGTTAGGGCAAAATTTTAGTTAGGGCTTTGACAGAGAAGTAGTTAGGTTAACTAGTTTAATTAGGTTAATTACCTAGGTTAGTGCAAAAATTTAGTTAGGGCTTTGACAGAGAACTAGTCAGGTTAACTAGTTTGATTAGGTTAATTATCTAGGTTATTTAGGTAAGTTTTATTTTAAAGATGATCCCTTCCTAGACTTTTATTGTTGATTATATCTTTTCATTGAAGTGGTCATGTTGTTTGTGCCCAAGTGGCTTTGTTGTTTCAATGAAGCTGAGTGGCCTATATATATTTTGCGGGAATGTTGATTCATTTCCGTTCCGGCAAATTTCAGGTTCTCGATTTGTCCACTTTTTAGCAAAGGTCATGCCGAAATTTTCCGTGAATTTCGGCATGACTTGTGCTACAAACTAGGACATATCGAGTGCCCGTGTGATTTGCCGCACCAGGAAGGAGTCAACGTTCCTGCAAAACAATAGGCCTTTTTTATGTCATTATTCATTTTATTAGGTCTAGAATTAATTGACTAGATTTAATCATAGGAAACATGGCTAGCAACGATGAAGGACAGGGTTCTGGTGATTGCGACGACGCCTACCGGGCGGCAGATGAATTTTTTAGCCTTACCGATGATCAACCGATGTTATTGCTGGGCCCACCGGTGGCATCAGGGACTGAGACTGACACGCAGACCGGTGCTGAGACTGAGTTCGGCGCTCAGACTCAGACAGGCATCGAGACCGGCGCTGAGACTGAGACCGGCGCTGCCACGGGGAGCGGAGCCGGTGTAGAACCGAAAGCAAAGAGGCAACGGGTTCCTAACAAACTCAGGACTACTAGAGTGGTGGTCACGCAGGTGGACGACAACAATTTTGAGCCAATGGCGCCCGAGGAAGCGCGTCGATGCTACGGCAATCAAATAGGCTGCATCGTACGGACAACCGCCACCATCAACGATGAGAAACTACAGAAGATAGAAAATATGAGGAGCTCCCTCTAAAGAAGTTTCACCAGATATTCTTGTTCCCGGGCCGGAATGAGAAGGATTATAAAGATCCAGATGAGGACCCGGCAATGAAGAAGATAAACAAACACGCCAAGACCAAGTTTAGCGACGCGTTGGCCGCCTGGAAAAATTGAGTGAAAGCAAGGATCATCGACAAGAAAGAACCCTACTCCGAGATTGTAAAGGATAATCTGACAATCACGGAAGAGCAGTTTCAAATATTCAAGGAGGCTTGCGAGGCCGAAGATGCCAAAAAAAGTCTAAGTACATGAAGGGGCTTCAAGAGAGGAACATTGGGAGCCACCACCTCGGAAGCCGTGGTTACGGCGGAAAGAGGTCCAAATGGGCCAAGGAGGACGCGGAAGCCGCGAGTCTAGGAATCCCAGACCCCTTGGCAGAGTTCACCGTCCCGCAGGAGCGTGACGTCCTCAGGGCCCGGCACCGTTGGGATCCAGTGAAAAAGGTTTACGAGACAACACCGGTCATTACGGAGTTCATGAGACTGCTGGTAATTTTAGTTTCTGATCAAGTCGACTGCACACGTTAGTCATATTTGTAAACGATCGTTGTGCCTTTTGCAGAGAGAGCAGCACAGGATCGCGGCCGAAAGCGACTCGCCGTCTGAGGCATTGGCGAGGCCCAAGTGGGACACTCCATTCAACCGGGCGTTGAACATATTGAAACAACAACCGGTGGATACTCGACCGTCGTATGGACGTGTGCACGGTGTCGGAGACGGCGCCATGTGGAAGAAGTACTACCGTGAGACCACGGAGGAGAGAAAGGAAAGACGGAGGTTAAATGAAGAAAACATCGACAAGAGGGTTGAGATTGCGGTTGAGAAGAAATCAACTGAGACAGTCGCAACAGCGGTAGCTGCCGCAAAACAGGTGGCTTTAGATATTTCTACTACCTTGGTTCCGGCCGTTTTCAATTGGACCAGGAAAAATCCAAAAAAAGATGCAGCGGACATTCCCCTTGCTGACTTCTTGGCGGGGAGCAGCTCGACTAGCGTTGCACTAGCACCTGCAGCTGCACCTGCTCCCGCACCGGCTCCCGCACCGGCTTCCGCACCGGACGTGCTAGGCGGTGCTTCGTCTTTGGCTGAGCTCGACGCCCTCACGGTATCTGTCACACCGGCCCCCTTCAATATAAATGTATAATCTCCCGTTTTCGTTGCCTTTTGGATGTCTCACGTCGCAGACTTTTATTTGCAGGCCGACGAAACCCCGTGCACCATATTGTACACCATCGGCAACCAGAAGGTGGACGTGGGGAAGGCGACGATAATGGAGCCAAAGGAACCATTGTTCCAGAGCCGGCCGATCCCCCCGAACGTCTTCAAGGTTTCCGTGGCCAGTGTCAAACCGGGCCACGAGAATTTGCCTCCTCTAGTACTACTGGGGGATGACGACGAGACACCGCGGCGGCTTGGTGATTGTTGCAATGCTGGGTGGGTCCTATTGTGGCCAAAGAGTCTGCTTCGTCTGGAGGCGGCCGGGAGCACACCCACGAGCATGAAGCCTCAGCAAGGTATGAACATCAACACCCCACCTACCCAATTATCGTCGGGTGTCGGGTTGGGTGATAGCGGACGGGGTAAGGAGGAGGCTCCATTAGTCACTGATGACGTCGCCATGGATGAGGATGAGGACGATGATGGCGCTGCTGAACAGTATGTCTATACTGGCGCCTCCTCAGGGTTTGAGCGTCATGAGTCGGTGCCTGAATTGTCGTCTCAACATATTATGGACGACCTTCCGGTAGTAAAGAAGTTTAGGAAGAGAGCGAGGAAAGGCAAAAAAGCTGTTTCTATGATCCAGCCGCCTCAGCAGCCTCGACAGTGCTATGTTTTACTACCAAGCAAGGGGTGGAGAGGTCAGGGACAAGAAGAGAAGGGGCGGCAGGGTCACCTTCGGCCATAAGACCGACTTCTGCTGCATCCAGCAACCGAACGATTCTCTTAATGATGGATTCTATGTCCTACACCACATGCTGGAGTACAGACGGGATCACCAGAACCTTCGCATGTCACCTAGATCCGGCGATGCCCATATTCTGCAATGGGCAAAGGACATAGGAGATATCGAGGATCATCGACTTCGAGCTGAGTTCTATAACATCCAGCGCGAACTTGCTCAAATCATCATGAAGGAGGTCGTCGGAAAAACAGGGATGTTCTACGGAGAAGGACAAATGTCGCGGGAAGACGTCCAAACATGGATAGCCTCTCAGCGTCTCGACCTGAAGCCTTTCACTAGGCTCGGGGACTATCTCCCTGACTTGGATGGATGGAACGACATGTTTGAGTGATTGTCGATATATGACAATGTGTCCGTTTAGTCCATATTTTCTGTATGACAAAACTTTGAGTTATGCACGGTGAAACTTTATTTGTGATGTAATTAAACCGTCCTCCTCCTCGACTAGCGAAAATCACTCTAGTTAGGGCATTTTGGGGTGCGATGAACTTTGTTATTTATGCTTATGATATGTTGTTTTTATTTTTGCCAAGTCTGTCTCTTTCTGTTGCTCAACTATATATGTTGCCTATCATCGACTCATGTGATGATGTAGGTGCATAGATCATAGATGGCGAAGAAGTGCTATGCCAGGAGTATATATACGACAAGTGGCCGGAGTGTCAGGCCCTTCCGGTTTCCGAGCGACAGGCAGTAGTTAGTTTAGAGGTTCACGCTAATGCGAAAGAGGCATACGAACTCATGTTCTCAAAGTGATAGCTCTTCTCACGTATATCATTGTTTAGATGGATGACGATGTATTTGCATATCATTCGAGACTTGTATCGCTATTTTTGAGATGATGACGAGAGACCACTTTGTGTTGGATGATGATTATGATGATGACATGATTTGATGAGACTAATTGTATGTATATGCTATGATTACATTTGTATGTGTATGATATGCTAAAGATTATTGTATAAAGCCTATTCAAATACAAAACAAACACACAAAAAATATGCAGGAAAAAAACTAATAAATAAACTAGTAGTAGGGAGGGGGGAAATTTAGCAGTAGCGCCGCATTGTCAGTAGTGCGTCCCAGCAAACAGCGCTGCAGATAATATCAGTAGCGCCCTTTACCAAAGAGCGCTACAGCTATTCATGTATAGCAGTAGCGTGGGACAACTGGCGCTACTGCTATACGTTAGCTGTAGCGCCTTATTAGTAGCGCCGGTGCCCGCGCTACTGAGAGGCCCAAAACCCTCGCTGCTGGTAGGCTTTTCCCTAGTAGTGCTAGATTGATCTTTCTTGCAATGGGAGAAGTGCTTAGCTTTGGGTTCAATCTTGCGGTGTCCTTTCCCAGTGGCAGTAGGGGCAGCAAGGCACGTATTGTATTGTTGCCATCGAGGATAACAAGATGGGGTTTTCTTAGTATTGCATGAGTTTATCCCTCTACATCATGGCATCTTGCTTAAGGCGTTACTATTTTTTCATGAACTTAATAATCTAGATGCATGCTGGATAGCAGTCGATGAGTGGAGTAATAGTAGTAGATGCAGGCAGGAGTCGGTCTACTTGTCTCAGACGTGATGCCTATATACATGATCATACCTAGATATTCTCATAACTATGCTCAATTCTGTCAATTGCTCAATAGTAATTCGTTCACCCACCGTAGAATACTTATGCTCTTGAGAGAAGCCACTAGTGAAACCTATGGCCCCCAGGTCTATCTTCATCATATTAATCTTCCAATACTTAGTTATTTCCTTTGCTTTTTACTTTGCTTTTATTTTACTTCACATCTTTATCATAAAAATACCAAAAATATTATCTTATCATATCTATCAGATCTCACTCTCGTAAGTAGCCGTGTAGGGATTAACAACCCCTTATCGCGTTGGTTGCGAGGATTTATTTGTCCTGTGCAGGTATGAGGGACTCGTGCATAGCCTCCGACTAGATTGATACCTTGGTTCTCAAAAACTGAGGGAAATACTTACGCTACTTTGCTGCATCATCCCTTCCTCTTCGGGGAAAAACCAACGTAGTGCTTAAGAGGTAGCACGCCCCGCTACAATGGCGCGGCGGATCCGGTGGCCTTCCTGCTGGCGTATGAGGAGGCCGTTCTGAAGGCCGGGGGTGACGATAAAGTCATGGCCAACTGGCTCCCAATGGCCCTCGCTGGCGTGCCACGCGCCTGGCTCCTCCATCTGTCGGAATCTTCTGTGGCCTCCTAGGAGGAGCTGCGAGACCTCTTCATCACGCGCTTCGAGGGACCGGCACCCCCTGTCATTGCGGCTCTCCTCGGCGGCTCACAGGCGCCGCCCTCGGACCGTCACGCCAAGTCATTCTTTCGCCGAATCGGCAACACCTCTGCGTGGCAGGGGGCTCCCCCGGGTTGGGCGGCGCCCATGGCCGACCTGATGTTCAACTCAGGGGATCACCCTGTCACCACCGTTGGTTCGGGCGTGCTCCCGATGCTTTGCACGCCCACCATCTGCAGCGTAGCCATCACCAAGACCCTCATCAACGCCGCCGCCGGCCTCAACGTACTTTCCGTGGAGGCTTTTAGCCTCCTTCACATACCGCTTGAGCGGCTCCGCCCCAGCAAGCCCTTCTCCAGAGTCGGCGGCGGCTCCTCCAACCCCCTGGGGTAGATCCGCCTCCCCGTGACCATCGGCACATGCGACAACTACCGCACCGAGCTAATCGACTTCGACATCGCCCGCATCGACTTACCATACAACGCCATCCTCGGGTACCCGGCGCTGGCCCAACTCATGGCGGCTACTCATCCTGCCTATAACCTCATAAAGATGCCAGGAAGCATGGGCGTCCTCACCGTGACCGGAGACACCAAGGAAGCCTTGGCGGCCCTCAAACTCCCCTTGAGGGCAATGGCGGTAGCTTGCCAGGCCGGCAAGGCCGCACCCAGGGCCAAGGGGGCTGCGCCGACCAAGAAGAAGAGGCTATACACTCAAGGTCAGACCAAGACGAAGCAGATACCGGTCGACGAGGACGGGGCCTCAGGCGCCACCTTAACTATAGGTGTCAACCTCGCCCCAGATCAAGAAAGGGAGTCGGTGGACTTCCTGCGGGCGAACAAGCAAGTGTTTGCCTGGGAGCCCAAGCAGCTAGTTGGGATCCCGAGAGGAGTGATCGAGCATCATCTGAGGGTATGCCCCAACGTGCGCCCTGTGAAGCAGAAGGCGAGGCGACTGTCCACAGAGAAGCAGTCCTTCATCGTTCAGGAAACCCGCAAGCTGGAGGCAGCAGGTGTCATTCGCGAGGTCCGGTACCCAGAATGGCTGGCGAACCCATTCGTCATTCTGAAGAAAGGAGGGACGGAGCGCATTTGTGTAGACTTCACCAACCTCAACAAGGCTTGCCCTCAAGACCCATTCCCACAGTCGCGCATCGACCAGATTTTCGACTCCACAGCAGAGTGTGATCTGCTATGTTTCCTGGATGCATTCTCAAGCTACCACCAGATCAAGATGGCGCTGGAAGATGTGGAGAAAACGTCTTTCTTGACCCCGTGCGGGGTATACTGCTACACTTGCATGCCATTCGGGCTGCGCAATGCAGGAGCGACCTTTCAGCGGCTGATGCACATCGCTTTGGGCGGTAACTCGGGAGAAACGCTGAAGCCTACGTCGATGACATTGTGGTGAAGTCTCGGGAGGCGAGAACTCTGATTCAGGACCAGGAGGTGACCTTTGCGAGCCTGCGCCAGGTGAACCTACGGCTCAACCCGGAGAAATGCATGTTCGGTGTCCCTTCCGGCAAGCTGCTGGGCTTCCTCGTGTCCCATAGGGGGATCGAGGGCAACCCAGAGAAGGTCAAGGCAATCGAAGACATGAGCCCACCACAAACCCTCAAGGAGATGCAGAAACTAGCAGGCTGCGTGACTTTGCTGGGGCGCTTCATCTCCAAGTTGGGGGAGCGTGCCTTGCCATTCTTCAAGCTGATGAAGAAGAAGGGTTCATTCTAGTGGACCCCCGAGGACGACCTAGCGTTTCAAGACCTCAAGAGATTCTTGACCAGCCCGCCAGTGATGGTGGCGCCTCGGCCTCGCGAGCCCTTGGTACTCTACCTGTCTGCCACACCCCACTCCGCCAGCGGGGCGCTAGTGGCCCTTAGAGAGGAGCCCCAAGTCAAGGGCCCGCCAAATGGAGCGGCCAAGCCGGATGAGGCTGCACAACACCAAGGCGATGCTCCAAAAATAGCGGCTGCCCCGGCTAGTCATCAAGCCCCAGGAGCTGGAGATCCACGGGAAACACCTCAGCCCTCGGGAACCAAAAACTCCGTCAGCTCTCCCGCCCTCGTCGAGCACCTAGTGTACTTTTTCAGCACAGTGCTACGAGATGCGAGAGCCCGGTACCCCATGCCTCAAAAGCTCTTGCTCGTGCTCCTGGTGGCCTCGCGTAAGCTGCGCCACTAGTTCCAGGGTCACCCCATCAAGGTCGTCTCAGCTTACCCATTGGAGAGAGTGCTAAGGAGCCCCAATGCAGCGGGAAGGGTCGCCGAATGGAACATCAAGCTGCAAGCATTTGACCTGGAGTTCAGCATGACCAGGGTCATCAAGGGGGCTGCACTCGCCGACTTTGTGGTAGAATGGACCAACGCCCCGGAGCTTGAAGCAGGTGAGAACCGATCCCTCTCGCCAGGGAGTGAAGCGCAAGATGGCTGGGTCATGTACTTCGATGGCGCGTTCGCACGCCAGGGCGCGGGGGCTGGAGCCGTGCTCATCTCGCCCACCTAGGACAAGCTCTACTATACAGTGTAGCTCTACTTCCAGCGGGGCGAAAAGGTCTCCAACAACATCGTAGAGTACAAGGGTCTCATCGCCGGCCTCAAGGCTGCGGTGGCCCTGGGGGTGAAATGCCTCACCATCAAGGGAGACTCGCAGCTCCTCGTCAACTACTCCAACAAGGTATACGATCCAAAGGATGAGCACATGGAGGCTGATAACCCACAAGTATAGGGGATCACAACTGTTTTCGAGGGTAGAGTATTCAACCCAAATTTGTTGATTCTACACAAGGGGAGCCAAAGAATATTCTCAAGTATTAGCAGCTGAGTTGTCAATTCAACCACCCCTGGATAACTTAATATCTGCAGCAAAGTATTTAGTAGCAAAGTAATATGATAGTAGTGGTAACGGTAGTAGAAGTAACTGTAGCAAAAGTAATTTTTTTGGTGTTTTATAGTGATTGTAACAATAGCAACGGAAAAGTAAATAAGCGAAGAACAATATATGGAAAGCTCATAGGCAATGGATCGGTGATAGAGAATTATACCGGATGCGATCGATCATGTAACAGTCATAACCTAGGGTGACACAGAACTAACTCCAGTTCATCAATGTAATGTAGGCATGTATTCTGAATAGTCATACGTGCTTATGGAAAAGAACTTGCATGGCATCTTTTGTCCTACCCTCCCGTGGCGGCGGGGTCCTATTGGAAACTAAGTGATATTAAGACCTCCTTTTAATAGAGTACCGGACCAAAGCATTAACACATAGTGAATACATGAACTCCTCAAACTACGGTCATCACCGGTAGTGGTCCCGATTATTGTCACTTCAGGGTTAATGGATCATAACACATAATAGGTGACTATAGACTTGCAAGATAGGATCAAGAACTCTCATATATTGATGAAAAGATAATAGGTTCAGATCTGAAATCATGGCACTCGGGCCCTAGTGACAAGCATTAAGCATAGCAAAGTCATATAGCAACATCAATCTCAGAACATAGTGGATACTAGGGATCAAACCCTAACAAAACTAACTCGATTACATGATAAATCTCATCCAACCCATCACCGTCTAGCAAGCCTACGATGGAATTTCTCACGCACGGCGGTGAGCATCATGAAATTGGTGATGGAGGAAGGTTGATGATGACGATGGCGATGGATTCCCCTCTCCGGAGCCCCGAAAGGACTCCAGATCATCCCTCCTGAGAGAGTTTAGGGATTGGCGGCGGCTCCGTATCATAAAACGCGATGAATCCTTCTCTCTGAGTTTTTTCTCCCCGAAAGTGGATATATGGAGTCAAGGTTGAGGTCGGTGGAGCATTAGGGGGCCCATGAGGCAGGGGGGCGCGCCCAGGGGGGTAGGGCGCCCACCCCCCCCCCCTCGTGGACAGGGTGTGGGCCCCCTGACGTGGAACTTTCTTCTAGTATTTTGTATATATTCCAAAATAATTATCCGTTGATTTTCAGGTCATTCCAAGAACTTTTATTTCTGCACAAAAATAACACCATGGCAATTCTACTGAAAACAGCGTCAGTCCGGGTTAGTTCCATTCAAATCATGCAAGTTAGAGTCCAAAACAAGGGCTAAAGTGTTTGGAAAAGTAGATACGATGGAGACGTATCAACTGCCCCAAGCTTAAACCTTTGCTTGTCCTCAAGCAATTTAGTTGATAAACTGAAAGTGATAAAGAAAAAACTTTTACAAACTCTATTTGCTCTTGTTGTTGTAAATATGTAAAGCCAGCATTCAAGTTTTCAACAAAGATTATGAACTAACCATATTCACAATAACATTTAGGTCTCATGTTTACTCATATCAATGGCATAATCAACTAGCGAGCAATAATAATAAATCATGGATGACAACACTTTCTCAAAACAATCATAATATGATATAACAAGATGGTATCTCGCTAGCCCTTTCTGAGACCGCACAACATAAATGCGGAGCACCTTTAAAGATCAAGGACTGACGAGACATTGTAATTCATGGTAAAAGAGATCCAGTCAAGTCATACTCAATGTAAACTAACAGTAATGAATGCAAATGACAGCGATGCTCTCGAACTGGTGCATTTTAATAAGAGGATGATCACTCAGCATAAAAGTAAATGGATAGGCCCTTCGTAGAGGGAAGCGGGGATTTGTAGAGGTGCTAGAGCTCGGTTTTGAAATAGATATGAATGATATTTTGAGCGGTATACTTTCATTTTCAACATAACAACCGAGAGATCTCGATATCTTTCATGTTGCACACATTATAGGCGGTTCCCAAACAGAATGGTAAAGTTTATAGTCCCCCTCCACCAACAAGCATCAATCCATGGCTTGCTCGAAACAACGAGTGCCTCCAACTAACAACAATCCTGGGGGAGTTTTGTTTGCAGTTATTTTGATTTGATTTGCATAAAGCATGGGACTGGGCATCCCGGTGACCAGCCATGTTCTCGTGAGTGAGGAGCGGAGTCCAGTCCTCTTGAGAATAACCCGCCTAGCATGGAAGATACAGACAACCCTAGTTGATACATGCGCTATTCGAGCATACAAAACAGAATGTTTATTTGAAGGTTTAGAGTTTGGCACATACAAATTTACTTGGAACGGTAGGTAGATACCGTATATAGGTAGGTATGGTGGACTCATATGGAACAACTTTGGGGTTTATGGAATTGGATGCACAAGCAGTATTCCCGCTTAGTACAAATGAAGGCTAGAAAAAGACTGGGAAGCGACCAGCTAGAGAGCGAGAACAGTCATGAACATGCATTAAAATTAATCAACACCGAATGCAAGCATGAGTAGGATATAATGCACCATGAACATAAAATATCATAGAGGCTATGTTGATTTTGTTTCAACTACATGCGTGAACATGTGCCAAGTCAAGCCACTCGAATCGTTCAAAAGAGGATACCACCCTATCATACCACATCACAACCATTTTAATAGCATGTTGGCAAGCAAGGTAAACCATTATAAGCTCCTAGCTAATTAAGCATGGCATAAGCAACTATAATCTCTAATTGTCATTGCAAACATGTTTCTTTCATAATAGGCTGAATCAGGAACAATGAACTAATCATATTTACAAAAACAAGAGAGGTCGAGTTCATACCATCTTTTCTCATTTCAATAAGTTCATCATATAATCATCATTATTGCCTTTCACTTGCACGACCGAATAGTGTGGATAATAATAGTGCACGTGCATTGGACTAAGCTGGAATCTGCAAGTAATTCAATTCAAGAGAGAATACAAGGTAATATGGGCTCTTTGTTAGATCAACAATAATGCATATGAGAGCCACTGAACATTTTAATCATGGTCTTCTCCTCTCAACCCCCAAAGAACAAGAAAGAAATAAAACTATTTACACGGGAAAGCTCCCAACAAGCAAAAGAAGAACGAGAAATCTTTTTGGGTTTTCTTTTTAATTAATACTACAAGCATGGAAAGTAAACTAGCTGAAAACTACAACTAATTTTTTTTGTTTTTATTAAGGTTTATCAAATTCACAAGAAGAAAGCGAGAAAATGAAAATAAACTGGCATGGATGATAAAATGAAAAAGTATGAGCACCGACAACTAGCATGAGCGTGTGAACATAAATGTAATGTCGGTGAGAAATACGTACTCCCCCAAGCTTAGGATTTTGGCCTAAGTTGGTCTATGGCCACGGCTGGCCTGGCAGATATCCAAAGTTGTAGTTGGGGTCGTACTGAGATGCAGCGGCAATTGCCTGATGAGCTGCAGCTTGGAGGCGAGTTGTCTCTGCCCTGCTCTCGTACTCGGTCGCCTCCTCCCTGGTTATAAAATATCGCCCCTTTGCCTGAAAGTCAAAGAAAGTAGGAGCAGGGAGGGCGACGTGATAGGTGCGTCATTTGTCAAAGATTAGTCGGTACTGGAGGAACTAATCGTTCCTCTCAACAAACTGATGACGAACCATAGCCTCATAATCTAAATAAGAAAGAGGCAACTCAATATCATCTCCACGTATGGGTATCTCAAGAAAGTTATCTATACGATTTGCATAAATTCCACCAAAGAAATCTCCATGAATACGATTATTATGCAACCTACGTGCAACAATGGCCCCCAAGTTATATTGTCTATCTCCTAATACAGCACTCCTAAGAACGCTAAGATCAGGTACACACATGTGACATGCTTCATCCTTACCATTTATGCACCTACCTATGAAGAGAGCAAAATAATGTATAGCAGGAAAATGAATGCTCCCTATGGTGGCCTATGTTACATCTCTAGATTCCTCCACTTTAATACTAGCAAGAAAATCTCTAAATTCAGATTTGTGAGGTTCACTAACATTACCCCATAGTGGGAGTTTACAAGCAGTGTTAAAATATTCTAAGTCCATTGTATAAGATTTATCATAAAGATCAAACAGGACAGTCTGAGAATTGCGTGATGATGAAAATTTAAACCTTCTCACAAATGAATCAGTTAAATAGAGGTATTGACGGCACTTCTCTGCCTCGAAGCTCTCCAGATCAGCATTACGCACATATGCGTCAAATTCCTCCTTGATTCCCGCTCGAACCATGAAGTCCTCTGACGGACATTAACAAGGCCGCACTTGAGCATCCCTCGGTGGTTCATCGTCCGGCTCACACATTGCGAGCCTGGGTTCTTGCTTCCTTCAAGAATAACCTTAGTACATTTTCCTAAACATATTTCTTCCTCTGAAAATTTATGAAATTTTTAGTAACTTCAAAGTAAAAGTGAACCAAACTCAACAAAATTGATAGAAACTACTCCTACAAATGCCTAGAGGCCATATCATGCATTAAAACTACTTTTGACCACATAAATTTGACATGCACGCTCAGGAACAGGGTCACCTAAGCAGCAAAAATTTGCAATGAATATAGCACTCGAACAAAAACTAATTGGACCATTGGAGGAGTCACATACCAAAGAACAATCCCCCAAAGCGGTTTTGTGAATGGAGCTTTGAGCTAGGAGATCAAAAATGGCAGCAAGATGAGCTAGAACTCGGGTTCGAGCTGGATGGTGATTTTTTTTGGGCGGAAGATGGAGTGTGTGGTGGCTGGGATAAGTGGAGAGGAGCCACCGTGGGCCCACGAGGCAGGGGGCGCGCCCAGGGGGTGGGCGCGCCCTGGACCCTCGTGGCCAGGTGCTTACTCCCCTGCTGTGTTCTCGGTGCCAAATATTCTTAAATATTCCAGAAAAAAACATATTTAAATTTCACGGCATTTGGAGAACTTTTATTTTCAGGGTATTTTTTATTGCATGGATAATTCAGAAAACAGACAGAAAAATACTATTTTTGCTTTATTTAATATAAATAACAAAAAGAAAAAAGAGGGTACAAAGAGTTGTGTTTTCTAAATTCATCCATCTCATGCTCATCAAAAGGAATCCACTAACAAGGTTGATCAAGTCTTGTTAACAAACTCATTTCGAATAACATGAAACCGGAGAATTTTCGAATAACACTAGGTTACCTCAACGAGGATATGCATGTCCCCAACAATAAGAATATCATATTTCTTCTCGACTGTAGGAAGAGGAAATTCAAAACATCCAATAGTAATAGTTGGAGTTTTCCCAATAGAATTGATACTGTGGACTTGAGGTTGTTTCCTCGGAAAGTGTACCGTATGCTGATTACCATTAACATGAAAAGTGATATTGCCTTTGGTGCAATCAATAACATCCCCTGCAGTATTCAAAAAGGTCTTTCAAGAATAATAGACATACTATCGTCCTCGGGAATATCAAGAATAACAAAGTTCGTTAAAATAGTAACGTTTGCAACCACAACAAGCACATCCTCACAAATACCGACAGGTATAGCAGTTGATTTGCCAGCCATTTGCAAAGACATTTCAGTAGGTGTCAACTTATTCAAATCAAGTCTACGATATAAAGAGAGAGGCATAACACTAACAAAGGATCCAAGATCACATAAAGCAGTTTTAACATAGTTTCTTTTAATGGAGCATGGTATAGTTGGTACCCCTGGATCTCCAAGTTTCTTCGGTATTCCACCCTTAAAAGTATAATTCGCAAGCATGGTGGAAATTTCAGCTTCCGGTATCTTTCTTTTATTAGTAACAATATCCTTCATATACTTAGCATAAGGATTCATTTTAAGCACATCAGTCAAATGCATACGCAAAAAGATAGGTCTAATCATTTCAGCAAAGCGCTCAAAATCCTCATCATCCTTTTTCTTGGATGGTTTAGGAGGAAAAGGCATGGGTTTCTGAACCCCTGGTTCCCTTTCTTTACCGTGCTTCCTAGCAACAAAGCATTTCTTATCATAACGTTGATTCTTTGATTGTGGGTTATCAAGATCAACAACAGGTTCAATCTCTACTTCATTATCATTACTAGGTTGAGCATCAGCATGAACATCATTATCAACATTATCACTAGGTTCATGTTCATTACCAGGTTGTGTTTCAGCATTAGAAATAGAAATATCATTGGGATTGTTAGGTGTGTCAACAACAGGTTCACTAGAAGCATGCAAAGTCCTATCATTTTTCTTTCTCTTCCTCTTAGAAGGACTAGGTGCATCTACATTAGTTCTCTGAGAATCTTCCTCAATTCTCTTAGGATGGCCCTCGGGATACAAAGCTTCCTGAGTCATTTTACCACCTCTAGTCACAACTCTAACAGCATTATTATTTTTCTTACTATTTAATTCATTGAGCAAATCATTCTGATCCTGAAGTACTTGTTCTACTTGAGTGGTAACCATAGAAGCATGTTTACTAATAAGTTTAAGTTCACCTTTAACACTAGCCATATAATCACTCAAGTGCTCAATCATATAAGCATTATGTTTCAATTGTCTACCAACATAAGCATTGAAGTCTTCTTGTTTAACCATAAAATTATCAAACTCACCTAAGTATTGGCTACGAAACTTAGTAGGAGGGATTTCAGCTTTATCATATCTAGAGAGAGAATTTACCTTTACTACCTATGTCGGGTTATCAAGACCATGTATTTCTTCAAAAGGCGGCAAATTAAGACCATGTATTTCTTCAATAGGAGGTAAATTCTTAACATCTTCAATTTTAATACCTTTTTCTTTCATAGATTTCTTTGCCTCTTGCATATCTTCAGGACTGAGAAACAGAATACCCCTTTTCTTCGGAGTTGGCTTAGGAGTTAGTTCAGTAAGTGTCCAATTATTTTCATTAGTCAACATATTATTTAATTGAATTTCAGCTTGATCAACAGTTCTTTCCCTCAAAACACAACCAGCACAACTATCCAGGTAATCTCTGGAAGCATCCGTTAGTCCATTATAAAAGATATCAAGTATTTCATTTTTCTTGAGAGGATGATCAGGCAAAGCATTAAGTAATTGGAGAAGCCTCCCCCAAGCTTGTGGGAGACTCTCTTCTTCAATTTGCACAAAATTATATATCTCTCTTAAAGCAGCTTGTTTCTTATGAGCGGGGAAATATTTAGCAGAGAAGTAATAAATCATATCCTGGGGACTACGCACACAACCAGGATCAAGAGAATTAAATCATATCTTAGCATCACCCTTTAATGAGAATGGAAATAATTTAAGGATATAATAGTAGCAGGTTTTCTCATCATTAGTGAACAGGGTAGCTATATCATTTAATTTAGTAAGATGTGCCACAACAGTTTCAGATTCATAGCCATAGAAAGGATCAGATTCAAACAAAGTAATTAACTCAGGATCAACTGAGAAATCATAATCCTTATCAGTAATGAAGATAGGTGAAGTAGCATAAGCAGGCTCATATTTCATTCTAGCATTCAAAGATTTTTCTTTAAACTTAGCTAATAATTTTTTAAGATCACTTATATCATTGCAAGCAAGAAAGTCTCTAGGAGTTTCTTCATCCATAACATAACCCTCAGGCACAGTAGGCAATTCATATCTAGGGGGAGAATCTTCATCATCACTTTCATCAATATTATGAGTTTCAATAATTTCATTCTCTCTAGTCTAGCAAGTTGTTCATCAAGAAATTCACCAAGTGTCATAGTAGTATCAAGCACAGAAGTAGTTTCATCATACGTATCATGCATAGCAGAAGTGGCATCATCAATAACATGCGACATATCAGAATTAATAGCAGAAGTAGGTTTAGGTGTCGCAAGCTTACTCAAAACAGAAGGTGAATCAAGTGGAGAGCTAGATGGAAGTTCCTTACCTCCCCTCGTAGTTGAGGAAAAAATCTTGGTTCTTTGATCTTTCAAGTTCTTCATAATGATAAGCAGATATAAATCCCAAAGGACTCAAAGAATAGAGCTATGCTCCCCGGCAACGGCGCCAGAAAATAGTCTTTATAACCCACAAGTATAGGGGATCTTAACAGTTTTCGAGGGTAGAGTATTCAACCCAAATTTATTGATTCGACACAAGGGGAGCCAAAGAATATTCTCAAGTATTAGCAGCTGAGTTGTCAATTCAACCACACCTGGATAACTTAATATCTGCAGCAAAAGTATTTAGTAGCAAAGTAATATGATAGTAGTGGTAACGGTAGCAGAAGTAATGGAGCAAAAGTAATAGTTTTGGTTTTTTATAGTGATTGTAACAATAGCAACAGAAAAGTAAATAAGCGAAGAACAATATATGAAAAGCTTGTCGGGGATATACCCCGCGGTATGACCTGGCTGGAGTTGTAAACCGGCTGGGACTTGTTAAACCGGCGGATGGTAAACCGGCGGAGAGTTAAGACAGAGAGTCAAGACAGATGACTAAGAAAAGATGGTAAACCGGCGAGTGTTAAACCGGCAGAGTTAAGACAGATGGTAGCACCGGCAGGTGTTAAGTCAATCATAACCCGGCAGACAATGTTAAACCAGCAGACAATGTTAAACCGGTAGACGTTAAGAAGCCCAAGAAGGGAAGTCAAAATAGTTTAAGTCTTAGTCCGAGATGGACTCTACATGTAACCCGCCCCTTTAATCTATATAAGGAGAGGCAGGGCTCCCCAAAGAGGGACAAGAAAAAATAACAATCTCTAGGGCTAGACATAATTAGAGGAGAGCCGGTTTATGGCGACTCCCTCGTGATGATAATGAGATCTAGCCTCAAACAGCATGTAGGGTTGTTACCGGATGATGTTTTTCGGGGCCCGAAGCTGTCTAAATTCTCGTCTTGTGTGGCGTTTCTCGATTCCTTTCAACCCCTCTCAAGCTATCACATAGATGCGTTGGCCTCACGACTAAGTCCTTCCGCTAGGACATCTGACGTGACAATTCCATGACAGTTGACGCCCACCGTGGGGCATGCGCACGGTGGTGTTGAGTTTTTGGAGGGATCTTTTTTAAGGTTCGAGAAGTTCACAAGTTTTCGGATGAAGAAGTTCGTAAAGCTCTAGCATGGAACAATCACGGGATAATCCGGCTCGGAAAAATCTTCAGCGGAGCCGTAACCAGGGGTAAAACAATTCGCCAGACAGTTTTTGATCTGATAGTACAATATTTCAAGCTATCACATAGATGCGTTGGCCTCACGACTAAGTCCTTCCGCTACGACATCTGACGTGACAATTCCATGACAGTTGGCGCCCACCGTGGGGCATGCGCACGGTGGTGTTGAGTTTTTGGAGGGATCTTTTTTAAGGTTCGAGAAGTTCACAAGTTTTCGGATGAAGAAGTTCGTAAAGCTCTGGCATGGAACAATCACGGGATAATCCGGCTCGGAAAAATCTTCAGCGGAGCCGTAACCAGGGGTAAAACAATTCGCCAGACAGTTTTTGATCTGATAGTACAATATTTCAAGATAAATCGCCGCCGCTCGTTTGAGCAAACAGACCGATCACAAGTCGCCAAGAACGTTGTTCTTCGACGCTGTTTGTTTTTCCCGGTGAGTCGAGTCTGGATACATAACTCGTCGAAGCCATCATGGATAGTCCTTATTTTGTCAAAGTGCAGGTTGACCGAGTCAGATGAGAATACCAATTGTGCAAACATAGGACAAGTCTGAACCGGGCTATCAAATCGTGAATCGGATGTTAGTCAAAATGACAGCTATCGCAGTCTGTACATGGAGACAATAAATGAAACATTGATCCGGCAGCGCTCAAGTGGGCAAATTGATCCGGGTCACATCTGACCGAAAAGTTGCTGTAGCTTTTGATGGACTTCTCGACGAGTTAAGGAAAGTACTACGGAATAAAAGGGGTTGGATTACCAAACCAAGATAAACTCGGACAGGTATAAAACAGCTCGATCAGGATGAATATTACTTTGACTCTGCAAACCACCATGACGCTGCCCGGTCGCCTCAGCTACGACGCACCGCCCCCGTCTTGCGATAGCAGGAGAGCCATCACCGGGCGCGGTTCTGCTTTAGCCGCTGCCTCGAGCGGCCCTGGCCGGTTTCTGTCAACTAGAGTGGTTGACCACCGAGTTCTACTCTGAGGGGCCGGGATGGCCTAAGTTGCCACTGGGTCACCGCATGCAAGCTACAAACAACGAACCGGCCCAGCCTGATTCATCTCGCCACCTCATCCATCGTCGGCCTCGAGTTGTCAAGCCGCTCGCCACTGCTCTGGCTGAGTGCTCCGCGGGCTTCGCGCCGCCCCAGATCAGCTCACCGCCGACCCGTCCGTACTTTCACCGTCGCACTGTCAAGCCTTTGGTCTGAACCGCCGCCATGATCTGCTATGGTCCGCGGGGCTGGTTCTGTTTTTCTGCTCTGCTCGGCCACCTCTTGCGGCACCTGCCGGCACCCGCGCCCGAGCTCTTCTTCCATCGCCACCGGACTGCGCTCGAGCTGTTGCGATCTCGTTTCACCGGTTGCTCTACAACCACGAGCCGCCGTCTGCTGACCCGCCGTTGCTCCGGTTTACTTTTCAGGATGGCTGTCTCGGCTGCGCGTGGACATGGCCTTGTTGATCCGCCTCCTTTGATGACCATGCCCCCGTTTTAAGGCCGGCATCGACGAACCGTCCGCCTCACTGTCAAAGTGTCCGGCTGTTGCTGCTGGTTAGAGCCGCCGCTTCCGCTTTACCATGCTTCGACGGACCGTGCCTTGAGCCGCCCCCGCGGCCTTATTCCTCATCGCACCAAGCCACTGCCAATATTTTCAGTTCCTGTATTGCTACGGCGATGGTGTCAGTACTGTGCTGGTATTTACACAAGCAATAACCTCAATACAGCAAGCTACTGTCGAGTTCTGAGGAAGCACCAAAGTTCTTGTCACACAAGGGATTGCCTCGGTACAGCACGTTGTTGCTCAAGTCAGGAGGAAGTGTCATACAGTTTCTAAATAAAGATATGGATACATCAAAGGAGCTAGTTGATGACTGCTTAAGAAGTCAGCTGTCCGTTTTTCTGTCCTACCTCATGATGCAGTTTCAGCAGTTGGTCATATCTATAAGGCAAGACAAAGAGAAGCGAAGCAAATATTTTAGTACATGTTTGCGTGAAAAAGGGCCAGGTTTGCTCAAAATGATATCGAGGGCATGATGATGAGTCAGGCAACAGATAGTCGAGACAAAATTTTCTTACCTGAAACTACTGGGTGGCTTTCACTATTTTGAAAGGTGTCGTAAGGGGCGTGCGTCAAATATTTTTGCACTACGCTTGTCCATATCATGCTGTTCAACGGATACGTGTGCAAGGTCCGGCTTCCGCTACATCAACGCACACGACCGTGCACATGGCCGACTTGCCGGTGTCCGTGTCGTCTCCAACGCCGCGGCTGACTCTCTCGTCCGCACCGGCTTACAAACACCGCTGCTGATTCTCCCCGTCCGCACCGGTTTATCATGTCGCGGTCGACTTATCTGTCCGCTCTCATGGTTGACCCGTCCGTGATTAATTTCAGCTTCACCGTCGTGATCGTCAATCCCGCGGTGGATAATCACTGGCCTGGCGTATCACGTGAAATCTATCCAGTATATTTTTATATTATATATTGCTTTCTTTAAAAAGAGCAATTACTCCGGCTTGCAAAGTTATCTAATGCAGGACCCTAAACCGCCATATTGGTGCAAATTTAAAAGCCGTCAGAAAATTTCCGGCTTAATAATTCCGGTTTAAAATCTGGCTCAAGGGAAAGCTATCTCCCACATAGCTTTGAAGCTCTTAGTATCCGGTTTAACAATTTCCGGTTCAAAAAGAGTAATCTCTCGCAAGTTCAAGTTCTCAAGAAAAATTAAAGGAACCAAAAAGAGTCTGTTGCAAAAGCAAAGCTCAAATATAGGTGCCCCTTGAGCACAGCTCACAATATCATTTGGGGGCTTCCTGTTCAAACATAGGTGTATTCACCAAAGAGAACATAGCGTTACTACCCTCTTGATTCCGGCGATCAAGCCAATATTATCATAAGAGCACAGCTCTGGTTACTTCGGTAATCCGGCTATCAAGCCAATATTATCATAAGGGGCCAAAGAGAGTCTGTTGCATAGCACAGCTCAAACATGGGTATCCCTTAAGCACAACTCACAATATCACTTGGGGGCTATGTTCGAACCATAGTCACAACTCTTGATAGGCTTAAAGCCACCAGGGAAATCACTTGGGGGCTCTGGTCATATCCGAACCATAGCTTATACCCTCTTGATCAGCATAAGGGCGCCAAGGAAATCACTTGGGGGCTTGGTCGTATCCGAACCATAGCTACACCTCTTGATAGGCATAAGGCCACCAGGAAAAATCACTTGGGAGCTATGGGTTCGAACCATAGTTACACCTCTTGATAGGCATAAGGGCACTAGGGAAATTACTTGGGGGCTTGGTCGTCCTCGAACCATAGCTACACCTCTTGATCGGTGCAATGCCACAATTAGGACTACATGGGGGGCTCTGGTCGTATTCGAACCATAGCTTAAACCCTCTTGATCATACATATACATCATCATATATTGCATCATATGTTGCATCATCACCACATCATCGTAGCATGTATCATATGTGCATGGATATACCGGCTTATATGGCAGGAAACGATTTTCAAACCAGGTTATATTATTCAAAATCTTTAATAGCCAACATGGCTGGATTTTATTATAGTTATCAATAACCAGTATTATGATTAAAATTTTCAAAGTCGCTTCACCGCAATGGATATTATTTTATCAATGGATATGATTTATTCTACAATGGAAGGAATAGTCCCGAGTCATGGCCGGCTTACGACCCGGCACTTGGGGGCTACATTATTCAAGTTGGGATTACATCAAATACACAAGTCTCATGTCGCTGCAAGCATGCACCATGACACTTGGGGGGCTAATGCAAAGTCATTGTTTGCTCACTTATTGAAGACCCGACTCATCACATCGTAATGTGACGGCCCTTGGGGGCTACCAATTGCTCCTGTCAACAATTCAAGGTACATAAATTTTCATCTATTATTGAAGGATCCACTGCTCAGTTGGTAAAGCACAAAGCTCTCAACCTTGTGGACGTGGGTTCAAGCCCCATGATAGGGGTTACATCGTATAATGTTATTCTCAATAAAGTATACATAAAGTCCCAGCTCAATATTATCTTATTGAGCCGGCCCTTGGGGGCTACACGTTGCTGTTCAAAGTCTACATGATTATATTTACAAAGTCCCTGCTCCTTATTGCATAATGACCCGGCCCTTGGGGCTACACTGGTTGAAGTTTTTATTGGCATCAGGCAATTACAAGTCCTAGGTTGCTGCAAGCAGGACAACCCGACACTTGGGGGCTATATATGTGGAATACTCGGTTCTGACTGGTGATTCAGATGAACAAACTGGATTTCTTCAAGATTGTGATATTTATATTGAAGCAAGTCTTAAGCTATTGCTATGCTACCTTCTTAAGACTTGGGGGCTACAAGTGATAGGCATATAAGAGGTATATTTTCAAGCTGGATGTTAACTACAAGTATGACCCGGTGCTATCAATATTTATAAACCGGTGATCTTGGCAATGATAAACCGGCAAGTTACATTCTAAAACCGGCTGAAGATCAGATGAGGATTTCAAGGACCAATATTTTTGTTAAGTCATTGGGAGCTGAGTCAAAGAAGTTATTCTTCACAATATTTCTCTGTGACAAACCAATGTCAGCAAATTGATTATGAAGCTGGCCTATTGAACCGGATTTTCTAGAAGGAAATGACAAGGATTTAAAGATGCTCAGGATCAGTTTAACATGGATAAATCCAAATTAAACTGGGGGCTAATGTCGGGGATATACCCTGCGGTATGACCAGGCTGGAGTTGTAAACCGGCTGGGACTTGGTAAACCGGCGGATGGTAAACTGGCGGAGAGTTAAGACAGAGAGTCAAGACAGATGGCTAAGAAAAGACGGTAAACCGGCGAGTGTTAAACCGACAGAGTTAAGACAGATGGTAGCACCGGTAGGTGTTAAGTCAATCATAACCCGACAGACAATGTTAAACCGGCAGACAATGTTAAATCGGCAGACGTTAAGAAGCCCAAGAAGGGAAGTCAAAATAGTTTAAGTCTTAGTCCGAGATGGACTCTACATGTAACACGCCCCTTTAACCTATATAAGGAGAGGCAGGGCTCCCCAAAGAGGGACAAGAAAAAATAACAATCTCTAGGGCTAGACACAATTAGAGGAGAGCCGGTTTACGGCGACTCCCTTGTGATGATAATGAGATCTAGCCTCAAACAGCATGTAGGATTGTTACCAGATGATGTTTCCCGGGGCCCAAAGCTATCTAAATCCTCGTCTTGTGTTGCGTTTCTCGATTCTGCTCAATCCCTCTCAAGCTATCACATAGATGCGTTGGCCTCACGACTAAGTCCTTCCGCTAGGACATCTGACGTGACAATTCCACGACAAAGCTCGTAGGCAATGGATCGGTGAGAGAGAATTATGCCAGATGCGATCGATCATGTAACAGTCATAACCTAGGGTGACACAGAAGTAGCTCTAGTTCATCAATGTAATGTAGGCATGTATTCCGAATATAGTCATACGTGCTTATGGAAAAGAACTTGCATGACATCTTTTGTCCTACCCTCCCGTGGCAGCAGGGTCCTATTGGAAACTAAGGAATATTAAGGCCTCCTTTTAATAGAGTATCGAAACAAAGCATTAACACATATGAATACATGAACTCCTCAAACTACGATCATCACCGGTAGTGGTCCCGGTTATTGTCACTTCGGGGTTAACGAATCATAACACATAATAGGTGACTATAGACTTGCAAGATAGGATCAAGAACTCTCATATATTGATGAAAACATAATAGGTTGCACTCGGGCCCTAGTGACAAGCATTAAGCATAGCAAAGTCATAGCAACATCAATCTCAGAACATAGTGGATACTAGGGAGCAAACCCTCACAAAACTAACTCGATTACATGATAAATCTCATCCAACCCATCACCGTCCAGCAAGCCTACGATGGAATTACTCACGCACGGCGGTGAGTATCATTAAATTGGTGATGGAGGAAGGTTGATGATGACGATGGCAACGGATTCCCCTCTCCGGAGCCCCGAACGGACTCCAGATCAGCCCTCCCGAGAGAGTTTAGGTCTTGGCGGCGGCTCTGTATCGTAAAACGCGATGAATCCTTCTCTCTGATTTTTTTCTCCCCGAAAGTGAATATATGGATTCAAGGTTGAGGTCGGTCGAGCATCAGGGGGCCCACGAGGCAGGGGGCGCGCCCAAGGGGTAGGGCGCGCCCCCTGGGCGTGCTCCCCACCCTCGTGGACAGGGTGTGGGCCCCCTGACGTGGATCTTTCTTCCAGTATTTTTTATATATTCCAAAATAATTCTCCGTTGATTTTCAGGTCATTCGGAGAACTTTTATTTCTGCACAAAAATAACACCATGGCAATTTTGCTGAAAATAGCGTCAGTCTGGGTTATTTCCATTCAAATCATGCAAGTTACAGTCCAAAACAAGGGCAAAAGTGTGTGGAAAAGTAGATACGACGGAGACGTATTAGAGGCATACCTCGCGGAGGTACGCAAAATGGAGAAGCAATTCCTGGGCCTGGAGCTACAGCATGTGCCCTGTGGCACCAACAAGGAGGCCGATGCCATCGCCAAAAGAGCATCCAAGCGGCTACCCCAAGAACCCGGCATCTTCGAGGAGCGGCTCTTCAAGCCTTCGGTAGCACCTTCGCCTGTGGAGCAGGTGCAACCTCAGGAGGAACTCCCCCAGCCACCAGCCTCGGGAGCCCCCGCCTGCGGCCCGACCTCAGGAGCACGCCTCCTCTTAGTGCTCGAGCCTCAGTAGGGGTGCTGGACCGAGGAGTTCAGGGCGTACCTGATGCAAGGCACGTTGCCGGAGAAGGAAGAAGACGCGGAGCGTGTGGCCCGGCAGGCTATAGCGTGCTGCATTCGGGACGGTGAGCTATACAGGAAGCCACCAAATGATGTTTCTCTATGATGCATTTCTAGGGAACAGGGGAACGAGCTACTGGCTGACATACATGGCGGAGACTGCGGGCACCACTCGTTGCCGCGCACCCTGGTCGGCAAGGCTTTCCACAGCGGGTCCTACTGCCACGACACTCAACGACGCGGTCGAGTTGGTGAAATCCTGCGAGGCCTGCCAATTCCACGCCAAGCAGATCCACCAGCTGGCTCAGGGCCTCCAGACTATCCCGCTCTCATGGTCGTTCGCGGTCTGGGGGCTGGATATCCTGGGCCCAGTCCCTCGAGCGCTTGGAGGTTACCGCTACCTCTACGTCGCCATCGACAAATTCACCAAGTGGGCGGAAGTGGAAGCTGTCCGCACCATCCCAGCCGGGTCAGCAGTCAAGTTCATCAACGGCCTCGTAAGCCGATTTGGGGTCCCTAATCACATCATCACTGACAACGGCTCAGAGTTCACTAGCAATCTCTTCAACGCCTTGGAACACAGATCTGCTACGCCTCGGTGGCACACCCCAGGAACAACGGCCAGGCCGAACGCGCCAACGCGGAGGTCCTGAGGGCTCTCAAGACAAGGACCTTCAAGAAGAAGCTCGAGGCCTGCGGCAGGGGCTGGCACGATGAGCTCTAGTCCGTGTTGTGGTTCATCTGCACCACCGCCACCAGGCCAACAGGTGAGACCCCGTTCTTCCTCGTCTATGAAGCAGAAGCGGTTCTCCCACACGAGGTCAATCATCGCTCCGCGCGGGTCCTGGCGTTTAATGAAACGCAGTAGGACGCCATGCGGGGGATGGACCTCGTGCTGGGGGAGGAACGCCACCGTGAAGCCTCGCTCCGAGCTGCGAGGTACTAGCAGGCGCTGCGGTGGTACCACTGCCGCCACGTCCGCTCCAGGACGCTCGAGGTGGATGATCTTGTCTTGAGGCGGGTGCTCTCCAGGGAAGGGCTGCACAAACTGTCACCCATGTGGGAGGGCCTGTTTCGGGTCGCCCATGTCTGCAGGCCTGCCGCCGCGCCTAGAGACGCAGGACGGGATCCCCATCCAGAACGCCTGGAACATCCAGCACCTCCGGAAGTTCTAGCCATGAAGCAAGGCCCGGCGCCTGTGAAGCAAGTACCAGTGCCTGTGAAGAATCTCCGCTCGTGACACTCTCACGTAATAATGGGTGGGGCTGTACACGCCCCGGAGTCTCAGGAGTGCCGCCCTCGGGCCTCGGGGGCTCCCTCCCACGTCTTAGTGGTAGCACTTAGCTCCGCGCTGGTGAGAAGTGATGACCCGATCTATCATAGCCTTTTCGATAAGTAAGAGTGTCGAACCCAACGAGGAGCAGAAGGAAATGATAAGCTGTTTTCAGCAAGGTATTCTCTGCAAGCACTGAAATTATCGGTAACAGATAGTTTTGTGATAAGGTAATTTGTAACGGGTAGCAAGTAATAAAAGTAAATAAGGTGCAGCAAGATGGTCCAATCCTTTTTGTAGCAAAGGACAAGCCTGAACAAACTCTTATATAAAGGAAAGCGCTCCCGATGACACATGGGAATTATCGTCAAGCTAGTTTTCATCACGCTCATATGATTCGCATTCGGTACTTTGATAATTTGATATGTGGGTGGACCGGTGCTTGGGTACTGCCCTTCCTTGGACAAGCATCCCGCTTATGATTAACCCCTATTGCAAGCATCTGCAACTACAACAGAATTATTAAGGTAAACCTAACCATAGCATGAAACATATGGATCCAAAACAGCCCCTTACGAAGCAAAGCATAAACTAGGGTTTAAGCTTCTGTCACTCTAGCAACCCATCATCTACTTATTACTTCCCAATGCCTTCCTCTAGGCCCAAACAATGTTGAAGTGTCATGTAGTCGACGTTCACATGACACCACTAGAGGAAAGACAACATACATCTCATTAAAATATCGAACGAATACCAAATTCACATGACTACTTATAGCAAGACTTCTCCCATGTCCTCAGGAACAAACGTAACTACTCACAAATCATATTCATGTTCATAATCAGAGGGGTATTAGTATGCATAATGGATCTGAACATATGATCTTCCACCAAGTAAACCAACTAGCATCAACTACAAGGAGTAATCAACACTACTAGCAACCCACAGGTACCAATCTGAGGTTTTGATACAAAGATTGGATAAAAGAGATGAACTAGGGTTTGAGATAAGATGGTGCTGGTGAAGATGTTGATGGAGATTGACCCCCTCCCGATGAGAGGATCGATGGTGATGACGATTGTGATGATTTCCCCCTCCCGGAGGGAATTTTCCTCGGCAGAACAACTCCGCCAGAGCCCTAGATTGGTTCCGCTAAGGTTCCGCCTTGTGGCGGCGGAGTTTCGTCTTGTGAGCTTTCTTATGATTTTTTTCTGGACGAAAGACTCCATATAGCCAAAGATGGGCATCAGAGGGCTGCTGGGGGGCCACGAGGCAGGGGGCGCGCCCCCCACCCTCATGGATGGTTGGTGGCCCCCCTCTAGTACTTCTTTCGCCCAATATCTTTTATATATTCTGAAACGTGCTCCCGTGAAGTTTCAGGATTTTAGGAAATGTGCAGAATAGGTCTCTAATATTTGCTCCTTTTCCAGCCCAGAATTCTGTTGGGGAACGTTGTAGAAAACAAAAAATTTCCTACGGTTTCACCAAGATCCATCTAGGAGTTCATCTAGCAACGAGTGATCGGATTGCATCTACATACCTTTGTAGATCACGCGCGGAAGCGTTCAAAGAACGGGGATGAGGAAGTCGTACTCGACGTGATCCAAATCACCGGAGATCCTAGCGCCGAATGGACGGCACCTCCGCGTTCAACACATGTATGGTCAGTGTAACGTCTCCTCCTTGATCCAGCAAGGGGGAAGGAGAGGTTGAGGAAGATGGCTCCAGCAGCAGCACGACGGCGTGGTGGTGGTGGAGCTGCAGTACTCCGGCAGGGCTTCGCCAAGCTCTATGGAGGAGGAGGAGGTGTTGGAGAGGGATAGGGAGGCACCAAAGGCGTGGGTATGAGGCCCTTCCTCCCCCCCCCACTATATATAGGGGGCCTAAAGGGGGGCGGCGGCCAAGGGGAGGGGGCTTGCCCCCCAAGCAAGGGGGGCGCCCCCTCAGGGTTTCCCCCACCCTAGGCACATGGGCCCTAGGGGGAAGTGGCGCCCCAGCCCACTTTGGGCTGGATCCCTTCCCCATACAGCCCATAAGGCCCTCCAGGAGAGGTGGCCCCTCCCGGTGGACCCCCGGAACCCCTCCGGTGGCCCCGGTACAATACCGATATGCCCCCGAACCTTTCCGGTGACCGTATGACAACTTCCCATATATAAATCTTTACATCCGGACCATTCCGGAACTCCTCATGATGTCCGAGATCTCATCCGGGACTCCGAACAACATTCGGTAATCACATACAAGTCTTCCTAACAATCCTAGTGTCACCGAACCTTAAGTGTGTAGACCCTACGGGTTCGGGAGACATGCAGACATGACCGAGAAGGCTCTCCGGTCAATAACCAACAGCGGGATCTGGATACCCATGTTGGCTCCCACATGCTCCTCGATGGTCTCATCGGATGAACCACGATGTCGAGGATTCAAGCAACCCCGTATACAATTCCCTTTGTCAATCGGTACGTTACTTGCCCGAGATTCGATCGTCGGTATCCCAATACCTCGTTCAATCTCGTTACCGGCAAGTCACTTTACTCGTACCGTAATGCATGATCCCGTGACCAGACACTTGGTCACTTTGAGCTCGTTGTGATGATGCATTACCGAGTGGGCCCAGAGATACCTCTCCGTCATACGGAGTGACAAATCCCAGTCTTGATCCGCGTCAACCCAACAGACACTTTTGGAGATACCCGTAGTATACCTTTATAGTCACCCAGTTACGTTGTGACGTTTGGTACACCCAAAGCACTCCTAAGGTATCCGGGAGTTACACGATCTCATGGTCTAAGGAAAAGATACTTGACATTGGAAAACTCTAGCAAACGAACTATACGATCTTGTGCTATGTTTAGGATTGGGTCTTGTCCATCACATCATTCTCCTAATGATGTGATCTCGTTATCAATGACATCCAATGTCCATAGTCAGGAAACCATGACTATCTGTTGATCAACGAGCTAGTCAACTAGAGGCTTACTAGGGACATGTTGGTGTCTAAGTATTCACACATGTATTACAATTTTCGGATAACACAATTATAGCATGAATAAAAGACAATTATCATGAACAAGGAAATATAATAATAATCCTTTTATTATTGCCTCTAGGGCATATTTCCAACAGTCTCCCACTTGCACTAGAGTCAATAATCTAGTTACATTGTGATGAATCGAACACCCATGGAATTCTGGTGTTGATCATGTTTTGCTCTAGGGAGAGGTTTAGTCAACGGATCTGCGACATTCAGATCTGTATGTACTTTACAAATTTCTATGTCTCCATCTTGAACATTTTCACGGATGGAGTTGAAGCGACGATTAATGTGCCTTGTCTTCTTGTGAAACCTGGGCTCCTTGGCAAGTGCAATAGCTCCAGTGTTGTCACAGAAGAATTTGATCGGCCCCGACGCATTGGGTATGACTCCTAGGTCGGTGATGAACTCCTTCACCCAAATTGCTTCATGTGCTGCCTCCGAGGCTGCCATGTACTCCGCTTCACATGTAGATCCCGCCACGACGCTCTGCTTGCAACTGCACCAGCTTACTGCCCCACCATTCAAAATATACACGTATCCGGTTTGTGACTTAGAGTCATCCAGATCTGTGTCGAAGCTAGCGTCGACGTAGCCTTTTACGACGAGCTCTTTGTCACCTCCATAAACGAGAAACATTTCCTTGGTCCTTTTCAGGTACTTCAGGATATTCTTGACCGCTGTCCAGTGTTCCTTGTCGGGATTACTTTGGTACCTTCCTACCAAACTTACGGCAAGGTTTACATCAGGTCTAGTACACAGCATGGCATACATAATAGAACCTATGGCTGAGGCATAGGGGATGACACTCATCTCTTCTATATCTTCTGTCGTGGTCGGACATTGAGCTGAGCTCAATTTCACACCTTGCAACACATGCAAGAACCCCTTCTTAGACTGATCCATATTGAACTTCTTCAATATCTTATCAAGGTATGTGCTTTGTGAAAGACCTATGAGGCGTCTTGATCTATATCTATAGATCTTGATGCCTAATATATAAGCAGCTTCTCCAAGGTCCTTCATTGAAAAACTCTTATTCAAGTAGGCCTTAATGCTGTCCAAAAGCTCTACATCACTTCCCATCAAAAGTATGTCATCTACATATAATATGAGAAATGCTACAGAGCTCCCACTCACTTTCTTGTAAACACAGGCTTCTCCATAAGTCTACATAAACCCAAACGCTTTGATCATCTCATAAAAGTGAATGTTCCAACTCCGAGATGCTTGCACCAGCCCATAAATCGAGCGTTGGAGCTTGCACACCTTGTCAGCATTCTTAGGATCGACAAAACCTTCCAGCTGCATCATATACAATTCTTTCTTAAGGAAACCATTAAGGAATGCCGTTTTGACATCCATTTGCCATATTTCATAATCATAGAATGCGGCAATTGCTAACATGATTCGGACGGACTTCAGCTTCGCTACCGGTGAGAAAGGCTCATCGTAGTCAACCCCTAGAACTTGTCAATAACCCTTAGCGACAAGCCGAGCTTTATAGATGGTCACATTACCATCTGCGTCTGTCTTCTTCTTAAAGATCCATTTATTTTCCATGGCTCGCCGCTCTACGGGCAAGTCAGTCAAAGTCCATACTTTGTTTTCATACATGGATCCTATCTCGGATTTCATGGCTTCCAGCCATTTGTCGGAATCCGGGCCTGCCATCGCTTCTTCATAGTTCGAAGGTTCACCGTTGTCTAACAACATGATTTCCAAGACAGGGTTGCCGTACCAATCTGGTGCAGAACGTGTCCTTGTGGACCTTTGAATTTCAGTAGGAGCTTGATCAGAAGTATCTTGATCATCATCATTAACTTCCTCTCTAGTCGGTGCAGGCACCTCAGGAACATTTTCTTGAGTTGCGCCATTTTCCGGTTCAAGAGGTAATACTTCATCAAGTTCTACTTTCCTCCCACTTTCTTCTTTCGAGAGAAACTCCTTCTCTAGAAAGGATCCATTCTTGGCAACAAAGATCTTGCCTTCGGATCTGAGGTAGAAGGTATACCCAATAGTTTCTTTAGGGTATCCTATGAAGACACATTTTTCCGACTTGGGTTCGAGCTTTTCAGGTTGAAGTTTCATGACATAAGCATCGCATCCCCAAACTTTTAGAAATGACAGCTTAGGTTTCTTCCCAAACCATAATTCATACGGTGTCGTCTCAACGGATTTTGATGGAGCCCTATTTAAAGTGAATGCGGCAGTCTCTAAAGCATAGCCCCAAAAAGATAGCGGTAAATCGGTAAGAGACATCATAGATCGCACCATATCTAATAGAGTGCGATTACAACGTTCGGACACACCATTACGCTGAGGTGTTCCAGGCGGCGTCAGTTGTGAAACTATTCCACATTTTCTTAAGTGTGTGCCAAACTCGTGACTCAAGTATTCTCCTCCATGATCTGATCGCAGGAACCTGATTTTCCTGTCACGTTGATTCTCAACCTCACTCTGAAATTCCTTGAACTTTTCAAAGGACTCAGACTTGTGTTTCATTAAGTAGACATACCCATATCTACTCAAGTCATCAGTGAGGGTGAGAACATAACGATAGCCACCGCGAGCCTCAACACTCATTGGACCGCACACATCAGTATGTATGATTTCCAATAAGTTGGTTGCTGGCTCCATTGTTCCTGAGAACGGAGTCTTGGTCATTTTACCCATGAGGCATGGTTCGCACGTGTCAAATGATTCGTAATCAAGAGACTCTAAAAGTCCATCTGCATGGAGCTTCTTCATGCGTTTGACACCTATGTGACCAAGGCGGCAGTGCCACAAGTATGTGGGACTATCATTATCAACCTTACATCTTTTGGTACTCACACTATGAATATGTGTAGCATTACGCTCGAGATTCATTAAGAATAAACCATTCACCATCGGAGCATGACCATAAAACATATCTCTCATATAAATAGAACAACCATTATTCTCGAATTTAAATGAGTAGCCATCTCGAATTAAACGAGATCCTTATACAATGTTCATGCTCAAAGCTGGCACTAAATAACAATTACTAAGGTTTAAAACTAATCCCGAAGGTAAATGTAGAGGTAGCATGCCGACGGCGATCACATTGAACTTGGAACCATTCCCGACGCGCATCGTCACCTCGTCCTTCGCCAGTCTCCGCTTATTCCGCAGCTCCTGCTTTGAGTTACAAATGTGAGCAACCGCACCGGTATCAAATACCCAGGAGCTACTACGAGTACTGGTAAGGTACACATCAATTACATGTATATCACATATACCTTTTGTGATGCTAGCCTTCTTGTCCGCTAAGTATTTGGGGCAGTTCCGCTTCTAGTGACCACTTCCCTTGCTATAAAAGCACTCAGTCTCGGGCTTGGGTCCATTCTTTGGCTTCTTCCCGGCAGCTTCCTTGCCGGGCGCGGCAACTCCCTTGCCGTCCTTCTTGAAGGCTTTCTTACCCTTGCCCTTCTTGAACTTAGTGGTTTTATTCACCATCAACACTTGATGTTCCTTTTTGACTTCTACCTCTGCTGATTTCAGCATTGCAAATACTTCAGGAATGGTCTTTTCCATCCCTTGCATATTGAAGTTCATCACAAAGCTCTTGTAGCTCGGTGGAAGCGACTGGAGGATTCTGTCAATGACCGCGTCATCCGGGAGATTAACTCCCAGCTGAGTCAAGCGGTTATGTAACCCAGACATAGTGAGTATGTGCTCACTGACAGAACTATTTTCCTCCATCTTACAGCTGAAGAATTTGTCGGAGACTTCATATCTCTCGACCCGGGCATGAGCTTGAAAAACCATTTTCAGCTCTTCGAACATCTCATATGCTCCGTGTCTCTCAAAACGCTTTTGGAGCCCCGGCTCTAAGCTGTAAAGCATGCCGCACTGAACGAGGGAGTAATCATCGGAACGTGTCTGCCAAGCGTTCATAACGTCTTGTTCTGCAGGGAGAACAGGTGCGTCACCTAGCAGTGCTTGTAGGACATAATCTTTCTTGGCAGCTATGAGGATGATCCTCAGGTTCCGGACCCAGTCCGTATAGTTGCTGCCATCGTCTTTCAGCTTGGTTTTATCTAGGAACGCGTTGAAGTTGAGGACAACGTTGGCCATTTGATCTACAAGACATGTTGTAAAGATTTTAGACTAAGTTCATGATAATTAAGTTCATCTAAATCATATTATTCAATGAATTCCCACTTAGATAGACATCCCTCCAGTCATCTAAGTATAACATGATCCGAGTTAACTAGGCCGTGTCCGATCATCACGTGAGACGGACTAGTCAACATCAGTGAACATCTTCATGTTGATCGTATCTTCTATATGACTCATGCTCGTCCTTTCGGTCTTCTGTGTTCTGAGGCCATGTCTGTACATGCTAGGCTCGTCAAGTCAACCTAAGTGTTTACATGTGTAAATCTGTCTTACACCCGCTGTATGTGAACGTTGGAATCTAACACCCGATCATCACGTGGTGCTTCGAAACAACGAACTGTCGCAACGGTGCACAGTTAGGGGGAACACTTTCTTCAAATTATTATGAGGGATCATCTTATTTACTACCGTCATTCTAAGTAAACAAGATGCAAAAACATGATAAACATCACATGCAATCAAATAATAATAGTGACATGATATGGCCAATATCACATAGCTCCTTTGATCTCCATCTTGGGGCTCCATGATCATCTTGTCACCGGCATGACACCATGATCTCCATCATCATGATCTCCATCATCGTGTCTCCATGAAGTTGCTCGCCAACTATTACTTCTAGTACTATGGCTAACACGTTTAGCAATAAAGTAAAGTAATTTACATGGCGTTTCTCAATGACACGTAGGTCATACAAAAAATAAAGACAACTCCTATGGCTCCTGCCGGTTGTCATACTCATTGACATGCAAGTCGTGGTTCCTATTACAATAGTATGAACATCTCATACATCACATATATATCATTCATCATTCATCACAACTTTGGCCATATCATGCCACAAAGCACTTGCTGCAAAAACAAGTTAGACGTCTTCTAATTGTTGTTGCAAGTTTTACGTGGCTGCAAGAGGGTTCTAGCAAGAACGTTTTCTTACCTACGTGCAAGCCACAACGTGATTTGTCAACTTCTATTTACCCTTCATAAGGACCCTTTTCATCGAATCTGCTCCAACTAAAGTGGGAGAGACAGACACCCGCCAGCCACCTTATGCAACTAGTGCATGTCAGTCGGTGGAACCGGTCTCACGTAAGCGTACATGTAAGGTTGGTTCGGGCCGCTTCATCCCACAATACCGTTGAAGCAAGATAAGACTAGTAGCGGCAAGAAAGTTGACAACATCTACGCCCACAACATATTGTGTTCTACTCGTGCAAAGAGAACTACGCATAGACCTAGCTCATGATGCCACTGTTGGGGAACGTTGCAGAAAACAAAAATTTTCCTACGGTTTCACCAAGATCCATCTAGGAGTTCATCTAGCAACGAGTGATCGGATTGCATCTACATACCTTTGTAGATCACGCGCGGAAGCGTTCAAAGAACGGGGATGAGGAAGTCGTACTCGACGTGATCCAAATCACCGGAGATCCTAGCGCCGAACGGACGGCACCTCCGCGTTCAACACACGTATGGTCAGCATAACGTCTCCTCCTTCTTGATCCATCAAGGGGGAAGGAGAGGTTGAGGAAGATGGCTCCAGCAGCAGCACGACGGCGTGGTGGTGGTGGAGTTGCAGTACTCCGGCAGGGCATCGCCAAGCTCTATGGAGGAGGAGGAGGTGTTGGAGAGGGAGAGGGAGGCACCAAAGGCGTGGGTATGAGGCCCTTCCTCCCCCCCACTATATATAGGGGGCCTAAAGGGGGGCGTCGGCCCTAGGAGATGCAATCTCCTAAGGGGGGCGGCGGCCAAGGGGCGGCGGCTTGCCCCCCAAGCAAGGGGGCGCCCCCTCAGGGTTTCCCCCACCCTAGGCGCATGGGCCCTAGGGGGAAGTGGCGCCCCAGCCCACTATGGGCTGGATCCCTTCCCCATACAGCCCATAAGGCCCTCCGGGAGAGGTGGCCCCTCCCGGTGGACCCCCGGAACCCCTCCGGTGGCCCCGGTACAATACCGATATGCCCCGAACCTTTTCGGCGACCGTATGACAACTTCCCATATATAAATCTTTACCTACGGACCATTCCGGAACTCCTTGTGACGTCCGGGATCACATCCGGGACTCCGAACAACATTCGGTAATCACATACAAGTCTTCCTAACAATCCTAGCGTCACCGAACCTGAAGTGTGTAGACCCTACGGGTTCAGGAGACATGCAGACATGACCGAGAAGGCTCTTCGGTCAATAACCAACAGCGGGATCTGGATACCCATGTTGGCTCCCACATGCTCCTCGATGATTTCATCGGATGAACCACGATGTCGAGGATTCAAGCAACCCCATATACAATTCCCTTTGTCAATCGGTACGTTACTTGCCCGAGATTCGATCGTCGGTATCCCAATACCTTGTTCAATCTCGTTACCGGCAAGTCACTTTACTCGTACCGTAATGCATGATCCCGTGACCAGACACTTGGTCACTTTGAGCTCATTGTGATGATGCATTACCGAGTGGGCCCAGAGATACCTCTCCGTCATACGGAGTGAAAATCCCAGTCTTGATCCGCGTCAACCCAGCAGACACTTTTGGAGATACCCGTAGTATACCTTTATAGTCACCCAGTTACGTTGTGACGTTTGGTACACCCAAAGCACTCCTAAGGTATCCGGGAGTTACACGATCTCATGGTCTAAGGAAAAGATACTTGACATTGGAAAACTCTAGCAAACGAACTATATGATCTTGTGATATGTTTAGGATTGGGTCTTGTCCATCACATCATTCTCCTAATGATGTGATCTCGTTATCAATGACATCCAATGTCCATAGTCAGGAAACCATGACTATCTGTTGATCAACGAGCTAGTCAACTAGAGGCTTACTAGGGACATGTTGGTGTCTAAGTATTCACACATGTATTACGATTTCCGGATAACACAATTATAGCATGAATAAAAGACCATTATCATGAACAAGGAAATATAATAATAATCCTTTTATTATTGCCTCTAGGGCATATTTCCAACAAATTCCAGCTGCCGGCATTCCCCCTCTTCAGGTAAACCTTTTAAAATAAGGGAGAATAGGCATAAGTATTGTGACATAATGTGTAATAACAGCCCATAATGCAATAAATATCGATATAAAAGCATGATGACCTCGCTTGTCCTCAAGCGAAAGCCGAAATCGAAAAATATGTCCACATGTTTAGAGATAGAGGTGTCGATAAAATAAAATACGGACATGAGGGCATCATGATCATTCTTAGAACAGCAACATATATATTTTGCAACCAAGCAAATTATCTGGAACCATGCATGAATTGAGCTAAGCTGCAAAAAAAATACTATTTCCAAAAAGAGTCAATTCAATGATGACGCTCCATATTTTTATGTGTTCTTAGTTCTATTGAACTTTTTTCATTCTTTAAGCGAAATGGGAAAACCTTACCAGCCCTTGACATATGAAAAACAAAACATGTCCTTAATAGGATGGTACTGACTTTCATACAGGTGATGCATGTCTTTCGTCAGCTCGTGTCGTGAGATGTTTGGTCAAGTCCTATAACGAGCGAAACCCTCGTTTGGATCGCTCCTATTATTACTAACCAGGGCGAAAATAGATAATGAGCATGAGCTAACAGGGTAAACCACCGCCTCTCAGGCCTCCTCGACGGGTTCTACCATAGAGGCCAACGATAGACAATAACTCTCCCCCCCCCCCCCCGAACATAGCTTAAAAATTTCATCGTACTGTGCTCTCCAAAGAGCAACTCTTCTCAAAATGTCAAAACAAAAGGCTTGGCGTCCATCTGATGCATCAACTATGGATATTTCATACCCCCCCCCTTTTCTTTACGTAGTATTTTTCTTACTATACCTGTTGACCCTTTTGTTGAAGGTCGTTCGAGCTTTTCCTGGGAGTATGGCATCAGTTACATACTTCAGCGCCTTAGCGCCTAGTATGAGCCTCGTGAATTATTTTGTCCAAAGAAAAAGAAATACCAAAGTTTCAGAAAAACCAGGGTACATTATCCCAAAATGTTCCATCTTCCTAGAAAAGTGGATACGTTCCAGAAAAGTTTCAGAAGATGCTAATGGGGAACGGAATACTTTATTAATAGAGCGTTTGTGAAAGGAAATTCCTGAAATGATGTATCATCGAAATGGTTCATTTCAAAATGTTACCGCATCACTGGCAAAAGGGTTTCTATTTAATGTTGAAATTAAAATGGATAAATAGAAAAGGCTTTTTGGAGTTTTTTTAAAAATTAATTAAAGTATTTCAAATTTTAAATTTGAAAATGGGGGGGTAGTCCTATGCATTGTGCATGGTTTACTTAAATAAAACTTAAAAATAGAGTGAATAACCAAGATTTCTTGCCGATAATCAAGACAAACCGGGCACTACGGTGAGACGTGAAAACACCCGATCCCATTCCGACCCTGGGATAAGAAAGATACAGAAATATGGAACTTCACTACCTTACTTGGAAAGCTAAGAAGGTTATTGACCCACTAATCTTACCTTCCCTCAAACCTTCCACTGAAAAGAGCAGATCCCAGAAAAAAGGATAGTCTTCCATGAAGTTCGGGAGACCCCTCACGTGTCGCTGCCCGTGAGACTTGACCAGGGATGGACGTAAACTCCTAAGCTACCGAGGGTAGGGATAATCGTCCAGGTCTTATTTTAAAAAAAGCCGCCCGTGGGTTCAATTCTCGTCGTTCGCCCATCGCATTATTGCAAATTCCAAAAATGCAATTTTCCTATTCCGCCCAAAATGGGAATGGGCGCTAAGGTTATGAACTTATAATCATGGAATCGACTTGATCATCAGATTATAAGATCAACTTCCCATTTTGTTCTATGATTCTTCTTTTTTGTGGGCCATTTATGGCATGCAGGAAGAGCCCGAGCTGCTGCAGGAAAAACTTTCTTTGTTCAGTAATAACTTAATCTTGGAATAAAACACTTGTTACTTGTTATAGGAATTCAATTAATAAATGGAAAGAGTTGGGTGAAACAACAAATTCGTCCAGACTCTTGGTAGAGTCTAGAAGACCACGATAGACCTATCGAATCCATGCTGCAAGCAGCAAGCGTAGGCTAAAAAGGCAATAGTCTAACGTTGGGGTAGGGCGCGCCAAACCAATCGGGGGGCCCTCCGGGGTCATATCGGGTAGGTTTTGGCATTTCATTGCTACAAGCATGGGTTATTTTAAAATAACAAAGATAGATAAAGCTAAATCTAGGAAAGCAAGCTAGGAAACCCTAGATAGGAGCAATCCGTTCCATTCCAATTTCTTCCTAAAACTTCCCAAGAAAAATCCCAAATTGGATCCAAAATTGACGGGTTAATGTGAGCTTATCCATGTGGTTAGGCACTCTGGATTCTCTTTCGGATAGGCCCAGAAAGGAGAAGAAAGGGCCGACAAAATCGAGAGAAAAAAATTTGTCTTTTGGGCGGAGAATTTTATGAATTTCGTCGACTCGAAGGGTTGCCATTCGTGTTTCTTGACTCTTTTTTCGGAAGCCGTAATAGCAACGACCCAGTTACAAGAGCGGAGCTCTACCCCCCCCCCCCCCCCCCGAGAATTCGGCCTTCGGGGTCAACCCAGCGGCTTCTACGAGGAAGGCGGCGGGAAGTGGTGTTTCCAGTGGCGAACGGGTGAGTAACGTGTAAGAACCTGCCCTTGGGCTTCTGCCTTTGCACTCAAGGACCAATGTCCGTCTGGCTCGAGGAAAATAGAAGAAACATTTCTTCTATCTAAAATATTAGAAAGAATGAGAGTTGTGTGGGATGTTGACAATCACTATCTCATGAAGTCACGAGCATAAACCTTACATAGTTCCAGCAAAGCGCAAAGACAGGTCGATTCCAGTGGATCACTATAGAATCTTCTAGAAGCAGGTTCTCCGGGCACTATGGTAGGACGTGGATCGGAGAGAAGAACCTATAATTAGCTTTTCGGGAAATTTCCAAATGAACAGTTGGTAAGGATAAAATACCCTTTTCGCATTTGTATGGATTTCTGGCTCGGACTTAATGGGGGAAGAAAACATCTTCCATAATTTCTTTTTTGTTCAATTCTGGACAAAAAAGAAAAGGAAAAAAGGAATTTATAGGGGGTTCTATCGCATTTTCCATCTTAGGGCGAACAATATAAACAATTCACTTATCCAACAATTTCAGTCCATTTTCCTACTTTTTTGCAAGGGGTTCAAGGGGAAAGCATTATTATATCCTTAATATGACTCTCTGTCACACGGATGCTGCTGGGCATTACTCTACCACTAATTTAAAAAGCCCTTTATCGGATTTGAACCGATGACTTATGCCTTACCATGGCATTACTCTACCACTGAGTTAAAAGGGCTTTTTATTTAATTCAAAAATTAGCCACTTGGATTTCCCATTATGGGTCTACTACATAATGTACATATTATATATATAATTAGCAAGCATGTTTTTTTAGAAAGAATGCCCCTTTCCATTTTAGGTGCCAAATTAGGTGACTTTGAAGTTGAAGCTTGCCCGCAGAACTCAGCATTGTCAAAGAATTCCATACCACGACGTATCTGGGATGACCGCTCAATGATAAAGGAGGTGGGGGTGCAAAGACAGCCAGGAGGTTTGCCTAGAAGCAGCCACCTCTATGCGTCACCGAATGAAGGAAGGAAAGAGCATGTCGTATATATTGTCATATGATCTCTTATGCTAAAGTAACAATTCATTCACAGTTTCTATTATGAATCATAAACTTCATTGAAAATTAACAAACTACAATCCCAGTCATTGAAGCAATTGCAATTTATCATAACATCGGAAAGAGACAATATAAAAGCTTTTCAGCAGGTCCACATACTCAACTATCATTTAGTCTTTCACAATTGCTAACACTCACGCAATATTTATGGGTATGAAGTTTTAATCGAACACAGAGAAAGATAGGGCCTTATAGTTTTGCCTCCCAACCTTTTACCTCAAGGGTAATGTCAACAATAATAGTTCATGAAAACTTACATCCAATTAGCTATATATATCAGGATCTTTCCAACACATTGCGCTTGCCAAAGGATAAAATGTAAAAAGGAAAGGTGAAGATCACCATGACTCTTATATGAAGTATAAAACAAGAATAATAGATGGGCCCTTCGCAGAGGGAAGCAGAGGTTGTCATGTGCTTTTATGGTTGGATGCACAAAATCTTAATGCGAAAGAACGTCACTTGATATTGCCACTTGTGATATGGACATTTATTATGCAGTCTGTCGCTTTTATTTCTTCTACATCACAAGATCGTATAAAGCTTATTTTCTCCACAGTAATAAATCATACATATTTAGAGAGAAACTTTTTATTGCTTGCAACGATGACAACTTACTTGAAGGATCTTACTCAATCCATAGGTAGATATGGTGGACTCTTATGGCAAAACTGGGTTTAAGGATATTTGGAAGCACAAGTGGTATCTCTACTTGGTGCAAAGAATTTGGCTAGCATGAGAGGGAAAGGCAAGGTCAACATGTTGGATGATCCATGACAATATAATTTATTTTAGATGTAAGAAAGCATAACCAATTACGTTGTCTTCCTTGTCCAACGTCAACTCTTTAGCATGTCATATTTTAATGAGTGCTCACAATCATAAAAGATGTCCAAGATAGTATAGTTATATGTGAAAAATTCTCTTTCTTTATTACTTCCTATTAATTGCAATGATGACCAAAACTATGTTTGTCAACTCTCAACAACTTTATTCATCATACTCTTTATATGTGAAGTCATTACTCTCCATAAGATCCATATGATCTCTTTATTTCTTTGTATTCTTTCTTCTATTTTGTTCCCCCAAGATCATAGCAAGATAATCAAGCCCTTGACTCAACACTAATCTTTATTATATATAGCTCACGGACTCAATTACATAGAAGGATCATAAAGCAAAACTCAAAACTAAATCATACTAAAACTTTTATTCTACTAGATCAAGATATTACCAAAAGATCGAACTAAGAAAAATGGTAAAGATAAAAGTGTGATGGTGATACGATACCGGGGCACTACTCCAAGCTTGGAAGTTGCCAAGGGGAGTGCACATACCGATGTGTTTATGTCTCTTTCTTCAGATATGGTGACGTGATATTCTTGGCGATGATGCCCTTCAGGATACGATTCTCTTCCTCAAGCTTATTTACTTGCTGCTTGAGGTCCATTATTTCCTTACGAAGCTTGCCCGTGATGGCTAAATCTCCTTTCACCCATGGATGTTGCATAGCTGCGGGAGAACAAGTAACACTCTTTTTCATATTATCATAAGAAAGAAATCTAACATTGGAAGGGATGACCGAGTTTGGAATATCTGAGCTCTGTAGTTCCCCCATCGTGAATCCGGCTCGGAAATGAGAAGTTACTTCTTGATCCTCTTCCATGGCATCTATCCTTTTCAAGTCAGCCTCCATCTCTTCCTCCGTTGATGGCCCAAAGTGTCCAGCATCACTGTTTGTTCTTGGTCCCGGTGTCGAATGAGACACCCGGCTCTCCCCGACTGACTCTTGAGAAGACATCTTGTCCTAAGTCTGCAGCAAAAATAGCTTGAAACAAAATAGAGGATATTTGCGTGATACGAGGGTCAAAACCTTCGGGAGATTATATAATGATTTTTTACCGACCAAAAGAAGTGTCGTGCAAGAAAACGGAGTCCGGAGGGCACACGAGGCGCCCAGGGGGGTAGGGCGCGCCCTCCACCCTCGTGGAAGCCTCGTGTTCTTTCCGGACTGCTTATTATTTTCCTATTTTCTTAAATATTCCAAAACGGATAAAAATTGCCATTAGAACTATTTTGGAGTCGGTTTACTTACCGTACCACATACCTATTCCTTTTTGGAGTCTGAAACGTTCTCGAAAGTGTCCCTTATGTATTCCTCCGGGGTTACGGTTTTAATAACATTGGTTTCAACATTTATGGGATTACCTGAGATATAATGTTTGATTCTTTGACCGTTCACCACCCTCGGATTTGTGCCTTCGAAGTTGTTGATTTTTATGGCACCGGAAGGGTAGACCTCCTCGATGACGTAAGGACCTTCCCATTTAGAGAGGAGTTTTCCTGAAAAAAATCTTAAACGAGAGTTGTATAACAGAACATAATCTCCTACATTAAACTCACGTTTTTGTATCCTTTTATCATGCCATCTTTTAAATTTTTATTTAAACAGTTTGGTATTCTCATAGGCCTGGGTTCTCCATTCATCAAGTGAGCTAATGTCAAAAAGCCTCTTCTCACCGGCAAATTTGAAATCATAGTTGAGCTCTTTAATGGCCCAATATGCCTTATGTTCTAGTTCAAGAGGTAAGTGACAAGTTTTACCATAAACCATTTTATATGGATACATACCCATAGGATTTTTGTATGCAGTTCTATAGGCCCATAATGCATCATCAAGTTTCTTGGACCAATTCTTTCTAGATCTATTAACAGCCTTTTGCAAAATTAATTTAAGTTCTCTATTACTCAATTCTACTTAACCACTAGACTGTGGATGATATGGAGATGCAATACTATGATCATCATACTTAGCAAGCATTTTACGAAAAGCACCGTGAATAAAATGTGAACCACCATTAGTCATTAAATATCTAGGGACTCCACACCTTGGAAAAAATAACTTCTTTAAGCATCTTAATAGAGGTGTTATGATCAGCACTACTAGTTGGAATAGCTTCTACCCACTTAGTAACGTAATCAACAGCAACTAAAATATGAGTGTACCCATTAGAGGACGGAAACGGTCCCATATACTCAAAGCCCCAAACATCAAATGGTTCAATAACAAGTGGATAGTTCATAGGCATTTCTTGACGTCTACTAATATTACCAATTCTTTGACATTCATCACAAGACAAAACAAACTTACGGGCATCCTTGAAAAAAGTAGGCCAATAAAAACTGGATTGCAATACCTTGTGTGCAGTTCTATCTCTAGCATGGTGTCCTCCATAAGCCTCGGAGTGACACTTGCGTAGGATCTGTTCCTGTTCATGCTCAGGTATACAACGTCTAATAACACCATCTACTCCTTCTTTATAAAGATGTGGGTCATCCCAGAAGTAAAGCCTTAAATCATAGAAGAACTTTTTCTTTTGCTGGTATGTGAAACTAGGTGGTATAAATTTAGCAACAATGTAAGTAGCATAATCAGCATACCATTGGGCAGTACGAGAAGCATTTATTTGTGACGCCCCGAGAATGTTGCACCAGGTGTCTTCCAGTTATTTGTGTTGTTGCCTTGTCATTTGTTTGCATGTTGCATCTTGCCATGTCATCATCCGCATTGCATCATCATGTTTTCAAACTTGCATCCATCCTGGTCTCCCAGTTCTTTCCGTCGTCCGCTCTGAGCCCGTCCACACTTGCACGCACCCGCGGCATGTCCGAAATATTATTTTATAAGTGGCCGGAAAATGTTCTCGGAATGGGATGAAAGTTGGCATGCGGTCTTTTTATAGTGTAGGCAGAATGCCTGTGAAATTTCATCGCATTCGAAGATCGTTTGATGCCCCAACGGATAACTATAGCGGCAATATAGTCGGTCTATCGTCGGACGTTTCCGGTCTCCAGAAACAGTTGCCGGGTTGCATTCCTCCTCTCTCTTCTCAGTCTAACCACACACTTGACCTCATTCGGCTAACCCCTCCTTGCACAGCGCATCGACCCACTCGCGCGTCCGAAAGCTTTCCCGAACCCAACCCGAATTGTCGCCACCGTTGTGTCCGGATCATCCCCAAACGTCTACAAAATATCACCGTTTCCTTATTTGGACTCCCTAGCCTATTCTTTCTGAACCGTCCGATTTCGATCGGAGGATCCAAATTAGAACTAACCTAACCCACTTCTATTTATAATCAGATCAACCCTAGACCCTAGCCAGACAAACTCCCTCCAATCCCGAGTGCGCCGCCACCCCCGTCGGATCCAGCACCGCACCTACCACCTACCTTCCTCGTTTTTAGATTCACCCAACCTCCAAATCCTTCCGGCTGGACCCTCGTATGGAGATCCAATGGCCAGAGGGCGCCCCCTGTAGCTCCTGCAAGCCTCCTCCTTCCTCGATCCAACCAGCCGCAGCAGCTGAGCAGCAGCACTCGCGCCGAGCCTCGCTGACCCTGCAGGTTGTGCCCTCCGGCGACCCCACCGCCAGCGGCCACGACCAGGACCGGCCTCGTCCCGTTTCTCCCCTCCTCCTAATTTTTCCTCTCTCTCTCTCACGATGGCCCTCTCTCTCTCATTCCCAGGAACGAGCAGGAGCTCGCTCAAGCTCCACGGTGTTGCCACCATCGTTCCGCTTCGTCCGGTAACCTCCGAGCAAGCGCCACCACCGGATCTGCTCGAGCCCGCCTCGCCTTGCGCCTTGAGTCCCGCGTCGCCAAGCGTTGGCCGCGCGCCAAGCTTCTGTTGCAGCCGCCGCAAAGACGACAGCGGCAAGCCCCTTCTTGCCTCGACCCCAGGTCGTCGGAAGGCACCAAGGGATCTTCTCTGCCTCGCCTCGTTCGCCCACAAGTTTCGCAGCGTCACCAGAGTTCCCTCCGTCGTCAAGGACCTCCTGCAGTCGTGACCTTGCAACAGCCGTCATCAAGGACGCCAACTGCCAGGCCGTCGCCTTCCTCCGTTTCCCTGGCCCATTGCCGGCCGGTTCCCGTCGGCAGGACCCCGTCCCCGCCTCCAGATCGCCACGCTGCCCCACCGGAGAGCGCCAAGTCCATCGCCGGCCTCCCCTGTTTCTGTCGGTGAGCACGCGAGGACGATGACCGCGGCGACAAGTTTTTCCCGCGCCTGGACCCGCTCGATCCCCGTTGACCGTGCATGTCGCCCGATTGGGCTAGATCCTCTTCCCCTACCGGCCACCCTCTTCGCTAGCTGGGCTTAGCCCATGGGTGAGCTGCCCTGCGCCCCGCCTTTTTTTCTTTTCTCATGTTGGGCCAGCCTGCCAGATTCGGCCCGTTCATGTTTTTTTCCAGATCTACGAATTTCCTATTTATCGAGAGACTACCAGTTTTGCAGAAACACCCTTACACTTCATGCATATCCTAACTAATTAACCGTGCATCGGATTAAAACAAACTTTATATGTAAAATGTCTAGAATTTTGTCTAGTTTAATAATATCCAACTTTCATCTATGTTTAAAATGTTTAAACTTGCTGTTTGCATTAATTTGCCTATTGCCATGTTAAAATGCTTTAATTCATAACTAAATAACCGTAACTCCGAATTTAATAAACTTTATATGTAAATGGGGTGGAAAAATGCCTAGTTTAACATGGTGACTTTAATTTTCATGTTTAACAACTCTAAAATATGGTTTAGGGCAGAACAGGACCAAACCTAATATATGCACATGAGGAGTCTCTGGATTTGTTGTTTGTTGTTCCGGCCTCATTTAAACTTGCCTAGATAGGTAGTTTTCTTTTGCTTCACCTCTTGCCATGCTAACCAACATTTAATATTGTTGGGTACCTAAACGAGAGAGAACTAAACAAGGCACGTGGTGTTTCGTCAATATGCAACGGAGTTGCATATTGAGCTCCACTTAATTTGTAGGATTGTTTGTGCATATTGCCATGCCATGCCTCATTAAACTGGACATGCATCATACTTGGTTGTGCATCATGACATGTTTATGTGATGGTTGTTTACTATGTTGTTTGCTTCTTTCCGGTGTTGCTTCTTCGGGTTAGTTCCGATAACTTCGCGTTTGTGAGGATTTGTTCGACTACGTCTGTTTGTCTTCTTCATGGACTCGTTCTTCTTCCTTGCGGGATCTCAGGCAAGATGACCATACCCTCGAAATCACTTCTATCTTTGCTTGCTAGTTGCTCGTTCTATTGCTATGCCTATGCCGCGATACCTACCACTTGCTATATCATGCCTCCCATATTGCCATGCCAAGCCTCTAACCCACCTTGTCCTAGCAAACCGTTGTTTGGCTATGTTACCGCTTTGCTCAGCCCCTCTTATAGCGTTGTTAGTTACAGGTGAAGATGGAGTTTGTTCCATGTTGGAACATGGATATTTTGTTGGGATATCACAATATCTCTTATTTAATTAATGCATCTATACACTTGGTAAAGGGTGGAAGGCTCGGCCTTATGCCTGGTGTTTTGTTCCACTCTTGCCGCCCTAGTTTCCGTCATACCGGTGTTATGTTCCTTGATTTTGCGTTGCTTACGTGGTTGGGTTATAATGGGAACCCCTTGACAGTTCGCCTTGAATAAAACTCCTCCAGCAAGGCCCAACCTTGGTTTTACCATTTGCCACCTAGCCTTTTTTCCCCTTGGGTTTTGTAGACTCAAGGGTCATCTTTATTTTAACCCCCCACGGGCTAGTGCTTCTCTAAGTGTTGGTCCAACCTGAGCGATGTTCGGCGCCCCCTGGGCAACCAGGGTCTATGCCAACCCGACGTCTGGCTCATCCAATGTGCCCTGAGAACGAGATATGTGCAGCTCCTATCGGGATTTGTCGGCACATCTGGGTGGCTTTGCTGGTCTTGTTTTACCATTGTCGAAATGTCTTGTAACCGGGATTCCGAGTCTGATCGGGCCGTCCTGGGAGAAGGAATATCCTTCGTTGACCGTGAGAGCTTGTGATGGGATAAGTTGGGACACCCCTGCAGGGTTTTGAACTTTCAAAAGCCATGCCCGTGGTTATGGGCAGATGGGAATTTGTTAATGTCCGGTTGTAGAAAACTTGACACTTAACTTAATTAAAATGCATCAACCGAGTGTGTAGCCGTGATGGTCTCTTTCCGGCGGAGTCCGGGAAGTGAACACGGTTCTTGTGTTATGCTTGAACGTAAGTAGTTTCAGGATCACTTCTTGATCACTTCTAGTTTACGATCGTGCTTTGCTTCTCTTCTCGCTCTCATTTGCGTAAGTTAGCCACCATATATGCTAGTGCTTGCTGCAGTTCCACCTCACTACCTTTTCCTACCCATAAGCTTAAATAGTCTTGATCGTGAGGGAGTGAGATTGATGAGTCCCCGTGACACACAGATTACTTCCAAAACCAGTTGCAGGTGCCGATGCTACCAGTGCAGGTGGCGCAACTGAGCTCAAGGAGGAGCTCGATGAAGATCGTGTTTGTTGGGTTGTTTCGTTTCTAGTTGATGTGTAGTGGGGCCCTATCGGGGCGATCGGGGATCTAGCATTAGGGGTGGTCTTCTTTTATTTTGGTTCCGTAGTCGGACCGTGATTGTATTCTGGATGATGTTATGCTATATTCATGTACTGTGTGAAGTGGTGATTGTAAGCCAACTCTTTATCCCTTCTTATTCAGTACATGGGATGTGTAAAGATTACCCCTCTTGCGACATGCCTACTATGCGGTTATGCCTCTAAGTCATGCTCCGACATGTGGGAGATATAGTCGCATCGTGGGTGTTACATTATTACAGCTAATTGTTCATCGGGAAAGCTATCATCAATAGGTAGTGGGTCATCAAGAACATTCTCTAACCTAGACAAGTTGTCTGCAACGGGGTTCTCATCGCCCTTTCTATCAATAATATGCAAATCAAATTCTTGAAGCAAGAGAACGCATCTAATAAGTCTAGGTTTAGCATCTTTCTTTTCCATAAGATATTTAATAGCAGCATGATCAGTGTGAACAGTTACTTTGGAATCAACAATATAAGGTCTAAACTTATCACAAGCAAATACAACTGCTAAAAATTCCTCTTCAGTAGTAGCATAATTTCTTTGTGCATTTTCTATAGTTTTACTAGCATATTGAATAACATTTAATTTCTTATCAACTCTTTGTCCTAGAACAGCACCTATAGCATAATCACTAGCATCACACATAATTTCAAAGGGTAAATTCTAATCAGGTGGCTCAACAATGGGTGTAGAAATTAAAGCTTTCTTAAGTATTTCAAATGCTTCTACACAATCATCATCAAAGACAAAAGGAACATCTTTTTGTAAGAGATTAGTCAGAGGCCTGGAAATTTTAGAAAAAGTCCTTAATGAACCTCCTATAAAAACCGGCATGACCAAGGAAACTTCTTATACCTTTAATATCCTTAGGACACGACATCTTTTCAATAGCATCAACCGGAATAACCATCTAGAAAGCAAAAATGTGTATGTTTGGATAATCTTTCTAGCATTTGATCAATAAAAAGTAAAGGGTAATGATCCTTTTTAGTAGCTTTATTTAATTTGTGGAAATCAATTACCATTCTATAACCTGTAACAATTCTTTGTGGGATCAATTCATCTTTATCAGTAGGAACAACAGTAATACATCCCTTCTTAGGGACACAATGGACAGGACTCACCCACTGACTATCAGCAATGGGATAAATTATACCTGCCTCCGGAAGCTTTAGTATTTCTTTTCTTACCACTTATTTCATCTTAGGATTTAACTGTCGTTGGTGATCAACAACCGGTTTTGTGTCTTTCACCAATTTTATTTTGTGCTGGCATAGAGTGGGGCTAATGCCCTTAAGATCATCAAGAGTATATCCAATAGTAGCACGGTGCTTCTTCAGAGTTTTCAATAATTTCTTTTCTTCATGCTCTGAAAGTTTAGCACTAATAATAACAGGATATATCTCTTTCTCACCAGGATAAGCATATTTAAGAGTATCAGGTAATGGTTTAAGCTCAAACACGGGATCACCCTTAGGTGGAGGAGGATCCCGTAGGATTTCAACAGGCAAGTTCTGTTTCAAAATAGGTCCCTATTTAAAGAATACTTCATCTATTTCTTCTTTCATTCATAAACATATAATTTTCATGGTCTAGCAAATATTGTTCTATAGGATCACTAGGAGGCACGGTAAGAGAAGCAAGACCAATAATTTCATCTTTACTAGGCAATTCTTTATCATGGGGTTGTCTATGAAATTTAGCAAAATTAAACTCATGAGACATATCCCCTAGACCAATAGTAACAGCATCCTTTTTGCAGTCTATCTGGGCATTAACAGTATTCAAGAAGGGTCTACCAAATATAATGGGACAAAAGTCATCTTGTGGGGAATCAAGAACAAGAAAATCAGCAGGGTATTTAACTTTCCCACACAAGACTTCAACATCTCTAACAATCCCAACTGGTGAAATAGTATCTCTATTGGCAAGCTTAATTGTAACATCAATTTCCTCTATCTCAACAGGTGCAATATCATGCATAATTTCTTTGTGTAAGGAATGAGGTATTGCACTTGCACTAGCACCCATATCACATAAGCCATGATAACAATGATCCCCTATTTTAACAGAAATAACAGGCATGCCTACAATAGGTCTATGTTTATTTTTAGTATCAGGTCTAGCAATTCTAGCAGCTTCATCACAGAAGTAAATAACATGCCCATCAATATTATCGGCCAAGAGATCTTTAACCATAGCAACACTAGGTTCAACTTTAATTTTCTTAGAGGGCGTAGGCATTCTAGTATTACTTTTACAAACCACAGTTGAAGCTTTAGCATGATCCTTTATTCTAGCAGGGAAAGGTGGTTTCTCAATAAAAGTAGTAGGAACAACGGCATCATTATAAGTGATAGTCTTTTCTTCAACTTTAATAGGTGCGACTACTTTTACTTCAATGGGAGGATTATATTTAAACCACTTCTCCTTAGGAAGATCAACATGAGTAGCAAAGGATTCACAGAAAGAAGCTACTATCTCAGAGTCAAGTCCATATTTAGTGCTAAATTCACAAAAAGCATCGGTATCCATAAAAGATTTAACACAATCAAACTTAGGTCTTATACCTGACTCCTTACCTTCGTCGAGATCCCAATCTTCAGAGTTACATTTGATTCTTTCCAATAAATTCCATTTGAATTCAATAGTCTTCATCATAAAAGATCCAGTACAAGAAGTATCGAGCATGGAGCGATTATCGAGAGAAAGCCGAGCATAAAAATTTTGAATAATAATTTCTCTTGAGAGCTCATGATTGGGGCATGAATATAACATTGATTTAATCCTCCCGCAAGCTTGAGCGATGCTTTCTCCTTCGCGAGGTCAAAAATTATATATATAATTATGATCACAATGAACAAGATGCATAGGATAAAACTTCTGATGAAATTCCAATTTCAATCGGTTGTAGTTCCATGATCCCATATCATCACATAGCCTAAACCATGTCAATGCCTTTCCCTTCAAAGATAAAGGGAAGACCTTCTTCTTGATAACATCCTCGAGCATACCTGCAATCTTAAATAATCCACAAACTTCATCCACATAGATTAAGTGCAAATCGGGATGTAATGTTCCATCACCTGTGAAAGGATTAGCTAGGAGTTTCTCAATCATACCCGAAGGAATTTCAAAGTAAAAAAATTCAGTAGGTTCAGTAGGTTGAGGAGAAACTCTTTGCTCTACTGGTCGGGGTGAAGATACCCCGAACAAGCCCCTCAAAGGATTATGTTCCATAGTAACAAGTGACAGTAAATTTCAGCACACTATATAAATTTTTCCTTACCAAATTCCACCTACGAAAGGCACTTCACTCCCAGGCAACGGCACCAGAAAAGAGTCTTGATGACCCACAAGTGTAGGGGATCTATCGTAGCCTTTTTGATAAGTAAGAGTGTCGAACCCAACGAGGAGCAGAAGGAAATGATAAGCGGTTTTCAGCAAGGTATTCTCTGCAAGCACTGAAATTATCGATAACAGATACATTTGTGATAAGGTAATTTGTAACGGGTAGCAAGTAATAAAAGTAAATAAGGTGCAGAAAGATGGCCCAATCCTTTTTGTAGCAAAGGACAAGCCTGAACAAACTCTTATATAAAGGAAAGCGCTCCCGAGGACACATGGGAATTATCGTCAAGCTAGTTTTCATCATGCTCATATGATTCGCGTTCGGTACTTTGATAATTTGATATGTGGGTGGACCGGTGCTTGGGTACTGCCCTTCCTTGGACAATCATCCCACTTATGTTTAACCCCTATTGCAAGCATCCACAACTACAACAGAAGTATTAAGGTAAACCTAACCATAGCATGAAACATATGGATCCAAATCAGTCCCTTACGAAGCAACGCATAAACTAGGGTTTAAGCTTTTGTCGCTCTAGCAACCCATCATCTAATTATTACTTCCCAATGCCTTCCTCTAGGCCCAAACAATGGTGGAGTGTCATGTAGTCGACGTTCACATGACACCACTAGAGGAAAGACAACATACATCTCATCAAAATATTGAACGAATACCAAATTCACATGACTACTTATAGCAAGACTTCTCCCATGTCCTCAGGAACAAATGTAACTACTCACAAATTATATTCATGTTCATAATCAGAGGGGTATTAATACGCATAATGGATCTGAACATATGATCTTCCACCAAGTAAACCAACTAGCCTCAACTACAAGGAATAATCAACACTACTAGCAACCCACAAGTACCTATCTGAGGTTTTGATACAAAGATTGGATACAAGAGATGAACTAGGGTTTGAGATAAGATGGTGCTGGTGAAGATGTTGATGCAGATTGACCCCCTCCCGATGAGAGGATCGATGGTGATGATGATGGTGATGATTTCCCCCTCCCGGAGGGAAGTTTCCCCGGCAGAACAGCTCTGCCGGAGCCCTAGATTGGTTCCGCCAAGGTTCCGCCTCATGGCGGCGGAGTTTCGTCTCGTAAGTTTGCTTATGATTTTTTTTTCCGGACGAAAGACTCCATATAGCCAAAGATGGGCATCAGAGGGCTGCCAGAGGGCCCACGAGGCAGGGGGCGCTCCCAGGGGGTAGGGCCGGCCCCCCACCCTCGTGGTAGTGGGTGGCCCCCCTCTGGTACTTCTTTCGCCCAATATTTTTTATATATTCTGAAACATGCTCCCGTGAAGTTTCAGGACTTTTGGAGATGTGCAGAATAGGTCTCTAATATTTGCTCCTTTTCCAGCCCAGAATTCCAGCTGTCGGCATTCCCCCTCTTCATGTAAACCTTGTAAAATAAGGGAGAATAGGCATAAGTATTGCGACATAATGTGTAATAACAGCCCATAATTCAATAAATATCGATATAAAAGCATGATGCAAAATGGAAGTATCAAGAAGACAAGAAGACTAGACTAGGTGCCGGACGCAGCTTTTCATTTGCTTTCTGCAGTTGGCTTGCCCTTCTTTAGTGAGAATGTGCTTTCTGGTGTTCCCTGCTAGCCTGGTTCCATTGCCTCTTTTCCTCCTTTTCCGCCCTCGGTTCCTCATTTTCTAGCCCGTACTCTCCCTCGCGTGCCTCGCGAGGGGGACTGGACAGGTGCCCTCATCAGCGTTTTCCTATTCTTCGCAAGGCACCCCCGGGTACCGCGATGCGAAGTGCTGGGTCATGGCCAAGCGGGCGCCTGCCACCAGGATTCGGAAGAGTAAGAATCTCCTAACGAATTTTTGCAGTTCTCAGACGCCTTCCAGAGACAGGGAGCCTCGCCAGGCACTGGGGAATGCGCGCTTCGCGAGGCAAAACCACTTAAGGCGCGCAAAGCTAAGTTATTCCTACGCACCTACATAAACGTTGACGCTGCAACACGAGACAAGAACGATAAACATAGCACAACCACTAGGAAATCATAGTTATTACACGCCCCAGCAGGGGCCCCATACGTGTCTCTCTCTTAATGAAGGAAGGAAAGGAAAAATGAAACAAAAGCAGCACGTGCTTCCGCGGTAGCTCGCGAGGATGAGCCCATGGCACTCTCCTGAGCTCAGCCAGACCCCTCCTCGCGCTTCACCGGAGCGCGGCGATGAGTCGACCCGCTGCCCTTCGAAGCGGGCGTGGCGGCGCAGCGGTGGTCGTAGCCGCCACTGCTGGAGCTGTTGCCGGAGGTAGATTCATCGTAGCTGGACGAGCCATGGCCAGCGCCGAGGACGAAGCCGCCTTCCTCCTTGTCACGACCATCGCCAAGTCTGAGCACCTCGTCGCCGTTGTTGTCCTCGGGGCAGCACCTGACGCGGCGACCATCTTCCCCAAATACCCTCATGAAGAGGGTCGCGTCGCTGTCATAATTGAAGTGGAGGGTACACCGCCTGCCCAGTCCATGCGCGCGGGTGAACGTCTGCCAGCCGCGGGCCAGGGCCATGTTGCCCGCGGCGGAGACGTCCACCACAACCCATGAAGCCCTGTTGCAGCAACCGTCCGCCTGCAGCCAGTGGCTGCACCTGCGGACGGCAGTTCACTGACAAAGAACCGCGGGAGCTGAAGCCAGGTGCCAGTCGGGTTCTCTGACCACACGATGAACTCCGGCAGCACCTCCGCTGAATGGAAGCGTGGCCGAGGAGGTCGTGCAACCACGGCACGCCTCACCTCATCAACGGGACTGCCATGACCTGGGCGGCTGCCACCACGCGAAGAGGCACCACCGCGGCCACGAGGGGCTGCGGCAGGGGTCGTGGTGTGCTAGCGAGGACAGCCCCGCCCCCTCTTGGGCGGCGATGAGCCAGGCCCCTCCTGGCGAGCCTTCCCCTTCTCTGTGGCCGAGAGCCTCTTCACAGGCGCCACGGTTGTCATTGTTGGCGGTAGAGCGAATAAGAAGAAGGAGCGGCAAAAGCGAAGAAGGAGATGGGTGATGGGGGCTCCGCCATCCCTCTTCCCATTTATAGCCAAGGGGAGGCTAACCGCCAGCCTCCACGATCTAAGGTAATAATGACCTTTTTCTGCATGCAGGAAGGACTCGTCAAGTCGGGGCAGTTGCTGAGGTGGCGTGGGGAAGCGGAGACGCCCATGTCCAATCAATCACCACACCTCAAGCGAGGCCGCAGGCTATTGGGGCCCTTTGGCTTCGCCTCGAAGCCAAGCCCGATCGCGCCTTGGGCCCGGCGGCTACTGTTGGCGTCCTGGGAACGGGGGTCCCTAGACTAGCCTGCCTGCGGCCCATAGCGTGGCTCCTCCAGTGGCCCAGTACGGACCATCTTCACCAGCAAACACTCAAGACCCTCACGAGGGGCCAAGCCTCGCGAGGCGGATGACGCAAGACCTCCTCAGGGGCGGCCTCACCAGGCTGGCTCGCGAGGGGCGGAGAGATCAAGGCAAGGGAAACCTCGCGAGGTTTCTATGACGTAAGCCATGACGACTGGAGCCAGGCGGGCGCCAGTGCACGCAGTGTCCTCGTTTCCTCTTTGGTGCAAAAGAGGCAAGTGCGGGCGCGGAGTCCCAAGGCATCAGGGAAAGGTTTCCATATCGGTGCAACAAGGCCAAGACCAGCAGGACGGCAGGACGGAGGTCATCGTGGAGCCCAGGACAGCGTCACCACCAAAGCCCTTGGCAGGCGAAGACTACATTTGTCAGGATAACTTGTACTAGTTGTCTCCCTTCGAATTTGGACATTGTGGGATCCCTTCCAGCTCAATATTTGGGAAGAGGACCAGGGCCTCTATAAATAGAACTATCCACCACCATAGCCGGGGGATCAGATTCTGGATCACTCAGGTCATCCTCAACCACACAAGTTCGCCTAGCACAAGAACACCTCTCCTCGGGAGGCTGTTCTTACCTTGTAACTGTTCATCCTCAGCCCAAGAAGCAATCCACCACACCACACTGGAGTAGGGTATTACACCACAATGGTGGCCCGAACCAGTATAAATCTTGTGTCTCTTGCTCTTTGAGTTCGACGAGCTAGGCCGTGAGAGCATAAGGAGTGCGAGCTAGAGGGGGGAGAGATCTTTGTGAGCACCCGAGTGTTCGAACCTCAAGGGTTAGCCGGAACCTGAAATCCGATAGAGATGCTTATATGAAAAAGTTTCAAACTGATAAGCTCAAACCCAAATCAAAGAAGTGTGTCTTCATAGGATACCCAAAAGAAACTGTTGGGTACACCTTCTACCATAGATCCAAAGGCAAGATCTTTGTTGCTAAGAATGGATCCTTTCTAGAGAAGGAGTTTCTCTCGAAAGAAGTGAGTGGGAGGAAAGTAGAACTTGATGAGGTAATTGCACCTTCTCTCGAATAGGAAAGTAGTTCTTCAGAGAAATCCGTTCCCGTGATGCCTACACCAACTAGAGAGGAAGCTAATGATGATGATCATGAAACTTCAGATCAAGTTACTACTAGACCTCGTAGGTCGAATAGAGCACGTTCCGCACCAGAGTGGTACGGTAATCCTGTTCAGGAAGTCATGTTACTAGACCATGACGAACCTACGAACTATGAAGAAGCTATGATGAGCCCAGATTCTGATAGATGGCTTAAAGCCATGAAATCTGAGATAGGATCCATGTATGAGAACAAAGTGTGGACTTTGGTGGACTTGCCCAATGATCGGCAAACCATTGAGAATAAATGGATCTTCAAGAGGAAAACAGACGCTAATGGTAGTGTTACTATTTAAAAAGCTCGAGTTGTCGCAAAAGGTTTTTCGACAAGTTCAAGGTCTTGACTATGATGAGTTTTTCTCACTCGTAGCAGTGTTGAAGTCTGTCCGAATCATGTTAGCAATTGTCATATTTTATGAAATCTGGCAAATGGATGTCAAAACTGCATTCCTTAATGGATATCTCTAAGAAGAATTGTATATGATACAACCAGAAGGTTTTGTCAATCCTAAAGGTGCTAACAAAGTGTGCAAGCTCCAGCAATCCTTCTATGGACTGGTGCAAGCATCTCGGAGTAGGAATATACGCTTTGATAAGGTGATCAAAGCATATGGTATTATACAAACTTATGGTGAAGCTTGTATTTACAAGAAAGTGAGTGGGAGCTCTGTAGCATTTCTGATATTATATGTGGATGACATATTGCTGATTGGAAATGATTTAGAATTTCTAGATAGCATAAAAGGATAGTTGAATAAGATTTTTCACTACAAGGATAGCCCTTATAAAGCAACACAAATTGTACAACATTTTGACTATGTGTTGTAAATTTTTCAGTAGATACACATATTTTGGTTGTAGCATATGCGTTGTAGAGTTGTAGGTGGTAGTACATATGGAAAAAATAAACAGAGGAAAGGATAAAGAGATGCGCGAGAAACAGAGCCCCCGATCCTCTCATCTCTCCCAAATCGCCGCCACCCACGGCCTAATCTACCTCCTCCAAACCACCTCGCCGTCGGCCCTCCCCCTGCCCTCCTCCCACCTCGCAACCCTAGTGGCTGCCAGATTCGCCGCATCCCCGACCAACCCATGCCTACCACGTCCCGTCTCTCTCTCATCACGTAGCTCCTCCCTGCGCCACCTGCGGCGGCTAATTCAGGCAACGTCCGTTGAATCCTGCCACCGCGAAGCACAATTGAAGGATCCCCTCGCACGGCGCCGTCCTCCCATCTGGCTAGATCCAGTGGTCACGTCCACCAAAGCCCACCCTTGACCCTCCCCCCATGGCTAGGGTTTCGGGCATCGGCTCGGGAGCCTGTGTCCATGTCATCCTCCTTTCGTCCGGTGAGTGCATCCCCTCCCCTGGCTTCGTCCTCTCTGCTCCCCCTTTCTCTAACCTCTGCTTTTCTCTTTGCATGTAGGTGTGCAGGGAGGAACAGCCAGCGGACGGACTTGCTGCTACTCGGGACAAGAAGCCATGGAGCTTCTTCCTCCTCCTCTGGCATCAGGTGAGTTGGTCCACTCCTCCTTTGTGCTCTGATTTGTGGCACATTAGGAACCATTACTATGAATAGCAAAGAGTACTTCACTTGTACAGGTTCATGTTTACATGGTAGATTAATTAATGAGGCTTCAGTATAAAATGGAACATCCTACAATTATTATTATGGAATCAATATTCTAAAGATTAGTTTCTAACATCATGTGTATCGTTCCTCTGCTGTTTCATGATTTTGATTTCAGAGCTGCCACTTACAGAAAACATAATAAGGTAATTAAGCCACATTCCAAAATATACTAGTTGTATAAATCCTGAGTAATGGTGTGTGTGTGGTTCTAAAGTAGTCCTTAATTTTGTTCTGAAATTGGCGTTTTTCCACCCTTTCATGTTCTGAAACAATAAAGATTCATCCACAAGGCCTTTTGAATTGTGTTAGCTGTATGTCTTAAGCAAATTGTATAGACTCCAATTAAAGAAGTGTTGTGATTAGTCATGGTCAGTGCATATATATACTGTGTTGTCTGAAATGTTTGTAGCTTCAAAGGAACTATAAGCATGTCTCTCCATCGTTTGTTAACATTTTCATATTTAGGTCCTTCTGGATGTTTATATATACTGTATAAGTAGTGATTTTGTCCGGACTAATTTATTTTTACCCAAACATGAATTCCCATGTTAACTAGCATGATGTGTTGAATAACTTAATTGGCCCCTTGACCACAACTGGTGTCTAACTAATATTTAAATTAAGTTTATGAGCAGAAACTGGAACACTATTTCTACTCTATTATACTTTACTCATGCTTGGACCAAGATCTCATGAGGAAGCGGGAGAAGGGACACCAACAATTGGTGCAGGTTCGTGTTGCTCCAACAGATTTTGCACTGCATGCCGTAAAAAATATGTATCTTTATCCCATTGATTTGTTCAACATTGGAAGCAATCAGAGAAAATGTTAATACTTATGCAACGATTTCTGTCATACACTAAGACACCCATATTAGGCTCATATAATTTAAGTCTGTACCTGAACCACTCAAAGAAATGATAACAAAACTAATACTAACAGGTCAATGATCACCTTGAGATAATTTATGAATGTATTTCCATCTACTATGTATGCCAGTAATTTGTTATGTATAACAAAGATTGCATGGAATTGAACTGTTGGTGACGGTGAGGTCGTCTTACTGGAAGTGACTGTCAGGTTGTCTAACTGGAAGTGAAACTGTTGGTGCTGTTCTGCATTCTGATAATGTTGATTGGCAGGGTGAGGGATCAGAAGAGGGATGGTGGGGGCGTTTGAGCTGTATTGGCAGTTTGCCATTGGCAGGGCCCTCATGTAGACGCTGGACTAGATGGCTCTTAGCCCCGAGCTCATTGTTAGTCTCCAAGTACAGTTCGACGAGGTCTGTTGATTATTTTTCATCTTGGTCTTGTTTCTTTCAGTCCATGAGCGCTGGACCACTAGCTCAAGAGCAAGGCCTTCTTCAAGGTACCAAACAGGTCGCCACCTCTCTTTCTTGTGCCACATATTCATCACTACACTGTACAGATTCCAAGGGAACAATGATGAAATAACATGATGTTGTTACATGTTGGTGTAACTGTACTAATGTAGATCAGCTACAGATCTTTCATATCTTCTGTTGGATGCCATGGTGACTTCTGTGCCTAATTATGAAGTAAGTTACTCGACAGCCCATTTGTTTTCCAAGTCGCTTCAGGGAATTGTTCTTTTGGGATCATATTTCTTTGCAAAAAGTAACCTCAACTTGCTTAATGGCCACATACGGTAGTTGCTTCAACTTCTGGACAAGACACACAGACATGCAACTGTGTGACAACTTAAAGTCTTTTGGGGGATTTTGATAACAAAAGTAGAGCATTACTACTCAAAAGGATGACTAATTAATTAACCCATCCAATCCAAGCATCAGAAAAGTAGAGCATTACTGTTCAAAGGGGTGACTAATTAATTAACCTCTTAATTTATTTTTACAGGAATTAACTAGATAGTATTTGCTTGAATAAGTTTGAAGTAGCTACTATTTATAAAATGTAGTGGCATGTAGAAATTGAGGAAGCGAAGCTATGGTAGGTTATGCGCCATGCTTATTAGGATAAGGGTGTGAGATACTATTTTCCTCTTGCTAGTATAGTTTAAGTCTCTAACCTGAACCCCTCAAAAAGCGGTAAAAAACTAATACTAACCGATCAATGATGATCTTGAGATAGGTTGTGGATGTATTTCCATCTACTATGTATAACATAAATTGCATGGCCTTCAACCTTTGTAAGTGACTTATAACCTGCCTCTCTCACTACTTGCATGATGTCAGTTCATTGTGTGTTAACAGTTCATTTTGTTATTTTCTTTGTATATTAAATCAAAATATATATGGATGATTCTATGGTTTGTGGCAAGTATACTGCAATGATGATGATGATGATGATGATGTTCCCGTTGATGATGATGATGATGATGGATGCCTTCAGTTTTAGTTAAAGTTAGTTTTAGTTAAAGTTGTAATGATGCTGTTCCTTATGGGTGATGTTCCTCGGTTAAGTTTTAGTTAATTGTAGTTGATGGATTTTTTCAGTTTAAGTTTCACTCTCAAGAAAATATTTAGATTATGGATCACATTGGGAAGATGTTCCTCCTGTAATATCCACTATTGTAATCCAACGGTTTTATTCAATATATGATCTCTTCCTCTTGTGAGTACATTCTATTATTTCCTCACTTGATATCCGTAATTATCACCATTATACGGCGAATTAATTTAATAATAATAATCACCACATTATATATGCACTAACACTTGAAGTTTTGCAAATTTTTAGTTGCTGAGCAGTGAGATTTTGATTCATGTACATGAAGCAACAACATATAGAAGTGTTGTAGAAGTTGGTTTTATGTGTTGTACTCTTGCAACGCCCCTTTTACCAACGCCAGTATAAGCGTTGCATTATGCGCTAGCAACACTGGATAAGGCAACGCATCCCAAACCGTTGGTAAAGACACTAACAACGCATATATGGACCTTTAGATACAGAAAAGAGCGTTGTTATAGGGGGTTCGTGTTGTAGTGTTTTCAATGAAAAACCTCGATGAAGCTGCTTACATATTGAGCATCAAGATCTATAGAGACAGCTCAAGACGCTTGATAAGATTTTTCAATGAGTACATACTGTCGGTGTCAAAACCGGCGGATCTCGGGTAGGGGGTCCCGAACTGTGCATTTAGGCGGATGGTAACAGGAGGTAGGGGACACGAAGTTTTACCCAGGTTCGGGCCCTCTTGATGGAGGTAAAACCCTACGTCCTGCTTGATTAATATTGATGATATGGGTAGTACAAGAGTAGATCTACCACAAGATCAGAGAGGCTAAATCCTAGAAGCTAGCCTATGGTATGATTGTGTGTTGTCCTACGGACTAAAACCCTCCGGTTTATATAGACACCGGAAAGGGCTAGGGTTACACAAGATCGGTTACAAAGGAGGAGATATACATATCCGTATTGCCAAGCTTGCCTTCCACGCGAAGGAGAGTCCCATTCGGACACGGGACGAAGTCTTCAATCTTGTATCTTCATAGTCCAACAGTCTGGCCAAAGGATATAGTCCGGCTGTCCGGAGACCCCCTAATCCAGGACTCCCACAGTAGCCCCTGAACCAGGCTTCAATGACGATGAGTCCGGCACGCAGTCTTGTCTTCAGCATTGCAAGGCGGGTTCCTCCTCCGAATACACCACGGAAGATTTTGAATACAAGGATAGTGTCCGGCCCTGCAAAATAAGTTCCACATACCATCGTAGAGGGAATAATATTTCCACAAATCTAATCTGCTGACACGTTTTGGCAACACGACATTGTGCCATGGCCCGGTAATTATTCGAACCGTTTCCTTTAACTAGCCCCGCACATAACGCGAGGCAGTTTTTTGACACGTCTTGTCAAAGCAGAGATCGTGTTCCCCTAATTACGGGATTCTCATCAATACGGTCGTGGGTAACCCAACCGTGTCTAGGACTCCTAGATTATAGGCAAGTCCCAAACGGCTACGGAGAGGACGCTTGATATTCACCCTCTTTATAAAGGGACAAGGCTTTTACTTTTTTCCCTCCTGTGCTCAATCGAATCCTTCCCCCGCCTTGAGTTCTAACACCCAAAGCCCAGGTCAGGTGCTCCGGACCTTCAATCTTGTCCGGATCTAGCCTTCAAGGCTGGTGGATGCCCTCCTCCGTTATGGAAGAAGACATCAAGAAGTTGAGGGAGGCCAGATACCTGACCGCCGAGGTTTCGCATCGGCTGCCTGCCCGAGGGCAGGTCGTCCCTACTCCTGAATCCCACGAAGACGTCGTGTTCATCTCCAACTTCCTCCGAGGTCTAGGCCTCACTCTGGATCCCTTCATTAGGGGGTTGATGTTTTATTACAGGCTAGATTTCCATGATCTAGCCCCGGACTCCTTTCTCCATATCTCAGCATTTATTGTCGTATGTGAGGCCTTCCTCCGCATTATCCCTCACTTCGGCCTGTGGCTCAAGACCTTTGATGTGAAGCCGAAGATGGTTGAAGGGATGCATGTAGCGCGCGGAGGCGCATTAATAAGAAAGATTGCTGGAGCTCCATGGCCAAAGGGTTCCATTCCAGAGGTGTCTGGATTATGGCAACGGGAGTGGTTTTACATCACAGCTCCCAGAAGTGCCAAGTGGGCGGCTGCCCCTGCTTTCCGCTCAGGCCCTCCACCACAACTGATGTCATGGATTAGTAGAGGGCTGAGACAGGGTCCAGCCAAGGACGTGCATGTACTACAGAGCCGCATTCGAGATCTCTTCGAAGGAGATTTTAGTTTGATTATGGTAATGCAAGTCATGCTGGTTCGACGAATCCAGCCATGCAAACGTCGGCCCCTCCGCATGTGGGAGTTCAACCCAGAAGGACCGCGCGCTGTTCAGAATTTCCTCGGCCTAACGCACGAGGAGATATATCAATCATTCTTCGGACCCCAGATAGAGTGTCTGGACACTACCGAGGACGTGGGCCTGAGCAGTAACCGCACCGCCGACGAAGTAAGTTATCCTCTAGCCGAACACACCGTCTTTTATTTATCATGACGTCATTCTGAGAAACCGCTCTTTGACCAAGACTGGATAACAAAGGCGAAGATGATCCAGTGTTCGGCCCCTCTTCTGGAAGGCTTGGAGAATCCAGTGCTGGAAAAGATGCTTGAACTAGCGCCCTGCCCGAAGCCCTCACAGGAAGATAAAGGGGGGAATAAAGGGGGCGAAAGCGGGCCTCCACCGCTACCCATTCCGACCGAGGGAACGGGCGCCTCCGTGAGGGAGGATAACCAAGGGGAGGAATCTGGCATTCTCTCACCCCGGGGAAGGAAGAGGACTACCCCTAAAGATCCGGAAACCAAGGTTTCCAAACGGGAGAAGAAGTCTCCACCAGAGGGTCCTGCTTCGGAGGGTGCTCTTGCTGCACAAAGTTCACGCGGGGATCTGCCCTCTAACAAGCTGTAAGTAATCAAAAGGTACTTTAATAGTGAAGATATACTACTTTACTTCTAAGGAAAATAACCGAAGCTATCTTGAAGTTCGGATCTTAGCCCTTCTCAGCAGAGCTCGTCTTCGGGGGATCTTCTTCCGGAGATGATGGAGAGCGAAACGCCTCCCCCGGACTCCACCGCTCAAGAAGCGGGCAACCTTGAAGTGTTGTCACGGAGGGCCTCTCCGGATCCGGTGAGGCCAGAAGATAATCCTATAGTCACCCGAAGTCTTCAGCGTCCGGCTCTTGAAGAGAGCAAACAAAAGAGTCCGGCACCGTCTGGTATGCGGTCGGACATACTGAGGGAGCTGTTGGAGCGAGCGGCCATCTCAAAAGAACAACGTATGTTAATGGGTACGGTCATGGAAAGAATTTCGCCCGCCGAAAGCGGATTGCATGAAGCCTTTATGAGTCTACTGACAGGCTTTGAGGTACGTGATACTTTTTGATAGTACCGCACATTTTTAGGTGTGCCCTGTGTAGATAGTAGCCCCTGAGACTCTGGTTGTCGTCGAGAACGGCGGCGAACAGAGGATCGTAGTCCCAGGTAGTAACCAAACCGCCTTTATGTGTAGGTGGTGGAAGCTCCGGTGGCTAGCCGGACTAATGAGTTTGCCGAACTAAAGCGGCAACTGGATGCGGCAGATGCCGACATCGAGCTTGTTAACAAGCGGCTTGACGAGGCACAGGGTAAGTAATGCTTTCTGGTGAATGTCACATAGTAAGAGCAGTATGATGCCAGTATCTTTAATATGTTGTGACTGTAGATGGAGCTGCCACCGTGGAGACCCTTCGAGCGGAACTTGCCCGAGCCAAAGAACAAGCGAGTAGTAGTAGTGCGGCTGCTTTGAAGGCGGCCGAAGAGTTGAGGGCCGAGAAGGCCGCGCATTGCAAGAGCAAAGAGAAAATGGACAAGATGGCTGTAAAGTTAAAAGACACTGCCGACCATTGCCAATTCCTTGAAGAAGAAAACCGAGTGAAGGCGACGAACCTTGAAAAGGCCACGATGATGACCAAAGACACCCACTCTGCTATGAGAGCGAAGAAGGAGGAGCTGCGTGAAGCCGGGGATATTGCGGCTGGGGAGCCCTTCATGCTACGGAGGAAGTTTGGAGATCCACAGTATGCCCCTCTGGATCGGCTGTGGAGTTCGGCAGACGCATATATGGACTTGGCGGCGAGCGCTGTCGATGCGGCCAAATACTTCCAAGATCAAACAGATCATGAAGTGGACAAGCTATTCTGGTCACAATTTAACGTTCCAGAGCGTCCGCTTCCATTGACTGATCAGCTAGCCGAATGGGCCGAACTCAATAGGTTGTCCGAACTCGCCATGAGGTCTGTCGTGGCTCAGCTGTGGCCGGAAAAGCCGAAGCCGAGCAGCTATTTCAGCTTAGTGCAGCAGTTCCTTGGTGCGGTGCCGCGCATCAATGCGATGAAGAGGTCGGCGTGCATAGAAGGCTCGCGGATGGCCCTTGCCCGTGTTAAAGCATACTGGGCGGAGATGGATGCTACCACTGTTGCGGCGTAGGGTTCGGCCATAGGCCGAGTGGCTGCCGAGGACTATTTCGAAGAGGTTCTCGAGGGTGCTCATTTGATAGAGGCCAAGTGCTCGAAGAATATTATGTTTGAGTGACATGTATTCCCATTGTAAACACAATGTTTTTATGAAATTTATTAAGGCTGTGTTTATACTTTTCCCTGAAAGTAATATGATGCCTCCTGTGCGGCTGTTTATGTATACATGTGTATAACCTGAAAGATTGCAGTCGTCGGCTTCAGCCCCCATGCATATAATGCGGAGGTGTTCGCAGAAGACGCGTGTTCACACTTAACCCAACATCTTGGCCCTATTAATGCTTTAACACTTCCACTTAGCCATAGGAGTTTGACGGTGGGGCTACTATATAGCCCCTGGTGGCTCCGCACTCTCCTGAATTCGGGGCGCGTACATGCCTGGCCGGGAAACGGCCCTTCGTTAAGGCGGAGGAATTCTAACATTCCAATATGTCATCGAGTGGTTGACCAGTCTCATGCTATATCATGGCAGCCAGTTTTCGGCTTTCTCTACTGAGGTGCTCGTCCGAATGACCCGGGGCACAATCGCAGTAGTTCTCCTAGTGCCACCTTAGCCGATAGAGCGGAACGTAAGGTACCAAAACATAGGAGCCGGGCAAACCCAACATTTGACCAAAGACATGATTCGGAGCTGATGCATATAAGGCCAAACTCGCGACGCCGGACACTCCCTAAGGTATTCGGTCTTTATGGTATAAACCGGGCCTAAACAGTGCCCTTTGTAAGAAGCCCCTGGTGTCCAGGTACATGCATTGTTCTAACGTGGCCACATGCCAAGACGCCAACATCCTTCTCAATTGTACTGAGAATCCGAGGGATGTGTATCAACAAGAGACAGTAAAAAAGGTTGACGCGGGGTCTTAATCTAAAAAGAATCCTTGGGACGGGTCCCTGCTGCACGTCTGCGCCTGTGTCTCCGTTGTGCCGTATCCTGGACAGGTGTAGCACGGTGGTCATCTGTAAAAGAGAGGAACTTAGGTGAAAAGTTGTCGTGCAAAAAGGTAGGTTTTAAAGGAACCATGTAAATTTCAAGATGAGTAAAAATTGCCACTTGTCTGCGCGCGTTGAGCCCCTTGTGTTTGTGATAGGGGTGTGGCCATCAAACCTGTACGAATTACATATAGCTGCGCCGAACTCATCTAACCGTGTCCGTGGTCTTGAAGACCTATCGAATACTTTAGTTGGTGAGGCCGTTTTAGTGTGCGGCTGCCGAGGCGGCCGCACCCTCTTCGGCGCGCAGGGATCGCTCAATATTTCCATTTACTGTAATGATGCCACCTGGACCGGGCATCTTAAGCGTGAGGGAAGCGTAATGCGGTATTGCATTAAAGCGAGCGAAAGCTTCGCGTCCAAGTAGTGCTTGATAGCCACTTTGGAATGGAGCAATGTGGAAGGTTAAATTTTCGCTACGGAAGTTATCGGGGAAGCCGAATATAACTTCTAGTAGCAGGGAGCCCATGCAATGAGCCCATGGGCCTGGCGTTACTCCTTTAACGGTAGTATTGCTGAGGCAAATTTTCATTGGGTCTATCCCCATTTTGCGGATTGTGTCCTGATATATCAGGTTTAGACTGCTGCCACCGTCCATCGGGACACGTGTGAAGTGGTATCCGTCAATTATTGGGTCTAATACCAAGGCAGCACATCCTACACGCCGGATACTTGCTGAGTAATCCCGATGGTCAAAAGTGATCGGTTGAGACGACCAGTGGCAAGACTCCGCTATGATGGGCCCTTGGGCATATTTATCTTGGAGTGCCGCTTTATTTCTCCCCTTGATCACGTGTACCACGTTTACTGTTTTGACTTCTGGTGGAAATTTCTTTTGTTCCCCAGTGTCTTGCTTGAGAGGCTCATCCTCGTCTTCGCTTGGTGTATCCTCCCCCTTGTGTACGGCATTGAGCTTGCCGGACTGCTTGAAGACCCAACATTCTCCGTGGGTATGATTAGCGGGTTTACCAGGGGTGCTATGGATCTGACATATTTGGTCCAGAATTTTGTTGAGGCTGGACAGTTCATCTCTGGTGCCTTTAGAGGGCGGCTTTTGCTGACCTGGCCGAGAGCTTCTGAATCCGGCGTTTACCGCCGTGCTCTTCGGGCTGTCTTCTTTATTCCGACGCTTATTATTTTTGCTGCGTCGTGATTTCCCGTTTTCATCTCTAACTTCGGATGTACTTGGGTCGCTGGTGGCTAGCCAGCTGTCCTCACCCGCGCAAAAGCGGGTCATGAGGCTTGTTAATGCTACCATTGTTCTTGGCTTTTCTTGGCCGAGGTGTCTGGCCAGCCATTCATCGCGGATGCTATGCTTAAAAGCTGCCAAGGCTTCGGAGTCCGGACATTCGACTATTTGGTTCTTTTTAGTAAGAAACCTGTTCCAAAGCTTTCGGACTGACTCTCCGGGCTGTTGAGTTATATGACTTAAATCGTCCGCATCCGGAGGTCGGACATAAGTCCCTTGAAAATTTGCCTGAAAGGCGTCTTCGAGCTCTTCTCAGCTTCCGATGGAGTTTTCGGGGAGGCTTTTAAGCCAGTGCCGAGCTGGCCCTTTGAGCTTGAGGGGTAAGTACTTTATGGCATGGAGATCATCTCCTCGAGCCATATGGATATGGAGGTTATAGTCCTCAATCCAGACCCCAGGGTATGTTGTTCCATCATATGCCTCTATGTTTACGGGTTTGAATCCCTCTGGAAATTCATGGTCCAGCACCTCATCGATGAAACATAGGGGGTGTGCGGCACCCCTATATCTGGGTGTACCGTGTTGTTCGGATGTTTGTTGTGTTGCATCATATGCTGGAGCACGCTTGCGTGGTCCATAGATGGATCTGGTTGCGTCATCATTTTGATGCGAGCCCTCGCGTGGATTGCGTATTGGCTTATGTGTGGCGTTGTTTGCCGCTCTATGCTGGCCGTGAGGACGTCTATCCGGCCAAGTGGCCGTTTTGATTTTTGGTTGCGGGGGATCTAAGGCCTCCTCATCGAATTCAGGTAGCAACTTCTGCTTCGGGTAGCTCTTGGTGGGGCGATTACCGCCGTACTTCGCTGCTGCGTTGAGTACTTTGTTCCATCTGATTCCGAGTGTGTCTTGTGCAGCCTTGAGTCTTTGCTTGTGCTTTTTTAGACTCCTTGCGGTGGCAACAAGCCTTTGACGGGCATTCAGTTGCTCCAGGTGTCTGTCCATTGTGATGTCGTCCGGACTATTGTCTTTGACAGAGTCAGGTTGTTCGGTTTGATTCTCCGTGTTGCTGTGGTCCAGCGATGGTTCACCTTGCTCTAACGCTGGGTCTATATGATCGTTGTTTCTGCCGAGGCGGGATTTGGAGCGGCGCTTACGCCGCCGCTTTGACTGCTTCTCGAGGGGACAACCCTTCGTTGCGTCCTTCCGTTCCTCGTCGTCGTTTTCTTTTGGTGTGTCCACCATGTATACGTCATGTGATGAAGTGGCCGTCCAGTGCCCTGTGGGCAGTGGTTCCTGTTCGTCTCCTGCATCGTCGTCCATACCGTCAATGTCTTCGGAGTCGAGGTCGAGCATGTCGGTTAAGTCATCGACAATGGCTACTAAGTGGGTGGTGGGTGGGCGGCGAATTTCTTCGTCATCCGCATCCCAATCCTGCCGGACATAGTTCGGCCAGGATCCTCCTGGCAGGGAGAGAGAACCTAATGAGTTCAGTATGTCGCCAAGGGACGAGTGCTAAAAAATATCCGCGAAGATAAACTCCGTGATCGGTGCCCAATCGGATTCAATAGGAACGGGCGCAGGCGGTTTGGAGTCCGTGGCCAGGGGAAAATCCGGCGGTTTAGCAACACGGCTCTCGTGAAGGGTAAGGTCGATGTTCGGCTCGATCGCCGCTGAGGGTAAGGCCTCCGTGGTAGGGTCCATCCACCCGTCCATGGACGGTGCAACCGGCTTCGACTTGAGGGTCGGAGCGGCTGCCGATGCGATCTCTCGGACACTGTCTGATGGTAGAGCTAAATCGTACTCATCGTGACCGCGAGACGCACAAGGCAGAGGCTCGAATCCGTCGAAGATCAAGTCTCCGCGGATATCGGTCGTGTAGTTTAAGCTTCCAAACCTGACCTGGTGGCCAGGGGCGTAACTTTCGATCTGCTCCAGTCTCCAGATGGCCAAGCAAGTTGGCCCGCAGTGCGAAGTCGCCGAACACAAAGATCTGTCCGGGGAGAAAAGTCTCACCCTGGACTGCATCGCTATCAATGATAGACGGAGCCATCAGGCCTAACGGCGACGACACAGAGGAACTCTCAATGAAAGCACCAATGTCGGTGTCAAAACTGGTGGATCTCGGGTAGGGGGTCCTGAACTATGCGTCTAGGCGGATGGTAACAGGAGGCAGGGGACACGAAGTTTTACCCAGGTTCGGGCCATCTTGATGGAGGTAAAACCCTACGTCCTGCTTGATTAATATTGATGATATGGGTAGTACAAGAGTAGATCTACCACGAGATCAGAGAGGCTAAACCCTAGAAGCTAGCCTATGGTATGATTGTGCGTTGTCCTACGGACTAAAACCCTCCGGTTTATATAGACACCGGAAAGGGCTAGGGTTACACAAGGTCGGTTACAAAGGAGGAGATATACATATCCGTATTGCCAAGCTTGCCTTCCACGCCAAGGAGAGTCCCATCCGGACACGGGACGAAGTCTTCAATCTTGTATCTTCATAGTCCAACAGTCCAGCCAAAGGATATAGTTCGGCTGTCCAGAGACCCCCTAATCCAGGACTCCCACACATACCTTGACAAGATTTTGAAGTAGTTCAAAATGGAACAGTCAAAGAAGGAGTTCTTGCCTGTGTTGCAAGGTGTAAAGTTGAGTAAGACTCAAAACCCGACCACGACAGAAAATAGAAAGAGCATGAAAGTAATTCCCTATGCCTCAGCCATAGGTTTTACTAAGTATGCTATGCTGTGTACTAGACCTATTGTGTACCTTGTCATGAGTTTGGCAAGGGGGTACAATGGTGATCCAGGAGTGGATCACTGGACAGTGGTCAAAGTTATCCTTAGTTACCTAAGAGGACTAAGGAAATGTTTCTCGGTTATAGAGGTGACAAAGAGTTCGTCGTAAAGGGTTACGTCAATGCAAGCTTTGACACTGATCCGGATGACTTTGAGTCTCAATCTGGATAAATATTGAACGTGGGAGGAATTAGCTAGAGTAGCTCCGTGCAGAATATTGTGGACACAGTAATTTGCAAAATACATACGTATCTGAATGTGGCAGATCCATTGACTAAACCTCTCTCACAAGCAAAACATTATCACACCTTAAGTACTCTTTGGGTATTAAATCACATAGCGATGTGAACTAGATTATTGACTCTAGTAAACCCTTTGGGTGTTGGTCACATGGCGATGTGAACTATGGTTGTTAATCACATAAAGATCTGAACAATTGGTGTTAATCACATGGTGATGTGAACTAGATTATTGACTCTAGTGCAAGTGGGAGACTGAAGGAAATATGCACTAGAGGCACTAATAAAGTTGTTATTTTATATTTCCTTATATCATGATAAATGTTTATTATTCATGCTAGAATTGTATTAACCGGAAACTTGATACATGTGTGGATACATAGACAAAACACTGTGTCCCTAATAAGCCTCTACTAGACTATCTCGTTAATCAAAGATGGTTAAGTTTCCTAACCATACACATGTGTTGTCATTTGATAAACGGGATCACATCATTAGGAGAATGATGTGATGGACAAGACCCATCCGTTAGCTTAGCATATTGATCGTTCAGTTTTATTGCTATTGCTTTCTTCATGTCAAATACATATTCCTTCTACTATGAGATTATGCAACTCCCGGATACCGAAGGAATGCCTTATGTGCTATCAAATGTCACAACGTAACTGGGTGATTATAAAGATGCTCTACAGGTATCTCCAAAGGTGTTTATTGGGTTAGCATAGATCGAGATTAGGATTTGTCACTCTGAGTATCGGAGAGGTGTCTCTGGGCCCTCTCGGTAATGCACATCATAATAAGCCTTGCAAGCAATGTGACTAATGAGTTAGTTACGGGATGATGCATTATGGAACGAGTAAAGAGACTTGCCGGTAATGAGATTGAACTAGGTATGGAGATACCGACGATTGAATCTCGGGCAAGTAACATACCGATGATAAAAGGAATAACGTATGTTGTCATTACGGTACGACCGATAAATATCTTCGTAGAATATGTGGGAACCAATATGAGCATCCAGGTTCCGCTATTGTTTATTGCCCGGAGAGGTTTCTCGGTCATGTCTACATAGTTCTCGAACCCGTAGGGTCCGCACGCTTAACGTTCAATGACGATTTGTATTATGAGTTATACGTTTTGGTGACCGAAGATTGTTCGGAGTTCCGGATGATATCACGGACATGACGAGGAGTCTTCAAATGGTCGAGAGGTAAAGATTTATATATTTGACGATAGTATTCGAACACCAGAAGTGTTTCATAATGTATCGGATACGTATCGGAGTACCGGGGGGTCACCGGAACCCCCCGGGGGAAGATATGGGCCACATGGGCCATAGGAGGGACGCAGGCCAGCCCACAAGGGGTAGCGCCCCCCACCCCCTCCAAGGGAGGAGTCAGAATTGGACTAGGGGAGGGGGCGGCACCCCCCTTTCCTTCTCCTTCTCCCTCTCCTTCCCCTTTCCCCCTCCGATAAAAGGAAGGGGGGCGAATTAGACTAGGAGCCCAAGTGGGACTCCTCCCACTTGGGGCGCTCCTAGGCCGGCCTCCTCCCCTCTCCTTCCTTTATATACGGGGGCGGGGGGCGCCTCTAACACACATCAATTGTTCAAGCCGTGTGCGGCAGCCCCTCCATCGTTTACTCCTCCAGTCATATTGTAGGAGTGCTTAGACGAAGACCTACGCGGATCACTTCACCATCACCGTCACCAAGCCATCGTGCTGACGAAACTCTCCCTCGGCACTTTGCTGGATCAAGAGTTCGAGGGACGTCATCGAGCTGAACGTGTACAGAACTCGAAGGTCCCGTACGTTCGTTGCTTGATCGGTTGAATCGAGAAAATGTTCGACTACATCAACCGCGTTAAACTAACGCTTCCGCTTTCGATCCACGAGGTTACGTGGACACACTCTCTCCTTTTTGTTGCTATGCATCTCTTAAATAGATCTTGCGTGATCGTAGGAATTTTTTTTAATTGGATGCAACGTTCTCCAACAATAATAATATGGAGATAGAAAAGAGTACCAAATCAGTTGTTTATTTCCGTTTATTGTGGAGTTGATTCACTCCTCTCAACCTCTTGAGTCACTCGAGTTGAAACCCAGGGTGTAGACCCTTCCATTGCCGACAACGTTGAAAAATATCTTTTCATCCTCTATTGCTGCGACATGAAATGAATTGACACCAAAATGCTTTAGTTTCAAATGAATTAACATTAACACATAGATATACAGGATATAACATACTCATTGACTGGATACTTGGTTCAAATTTCTACTACAATTAGAATTAGGGGAATTGGAAAATACTCACTCCGTTTAAAAAAACTTGTCCCTTAAATGGATGTATCTAGCATCAAGTTAGTGCTAGATACATCCATTTGAAAGCTAGGTTTGGGACAAGTTTTTTCGAATGGAGAAGTAGTTGGTTCAGGTTTCAATCAATTAAACAAAGAAACAAAAGACACTAAACATCGTTTGGTCTCATAGAATTACCCAGCCGAGAGCGGACAGTGGCCGGAGTCCTACAAGTAGTAGCCGGGGAGTCGGACAGTGAATAGATTCGGGCAGTGGCCGGAGTAGACTGGTGGCGTTGCACGGATAGACTGCTAGAAGGAGCAGGGGACAGCCTCACCGGCCGGCTGGGGAACTTGGGGGACCGGCCGCCTGGGTGGGGGCGGAGACGAACGGCAGGGATCGGAGAGTGGCAGGAGCGTGGGGGGCGGGTGCAGTCGCCGGCGGCTGGCGTCGTGGCGCACTTTTTTCCGCCCGACTCGCGTGCATGAATGCGAACTTGCTTTTTTTTTTTTTTTTTTTTTTGCTGATAGGTCTTCTGTCGCTCTCGCTGGCTCCTCCCTCGCGTGGCTGAAGCTGGACGCCTTGCGGACTGGGCCTTGGCTATGTTGTGGGTTAGGCCCCGGGCCCATATGAAAAACATGGCATACCTAATAGCTAAAAAAAGCCACGCCCCGGGCCTGGGCCCTGGGAGCCTGGGGTGTAGATCCGCCCCTGTGTGTGATGCATAGTTGGCCACTAGCATTGATCCGATCCATGGCACAGATCAAAAGAGCACAACCTTTTGGAGGAAAATTCACATATGGTTCCATGAACACAAGCATTTCGTGCCCTATTCCGATGCGGTCATCGACAACTATGAATGGAAGTCCCTCAACCAACTATGGTGCACCATCCAAGAGGCAATGCCCAAGTATTGCGGGCACTTGACGCATCTTATCGCACGGTGGCCTAGCGGTGCACAAATCACCGAGCAAATAAGTTGATCATTAGTCGAATATCTTGGCGAAGAAGGAGGTGGCATGCGTGAAGCGCTTGGGCATCAAGGGGGAGAGGTTCAAATTATTGATGGAGGTGATGGATAAGAAGCTCAAGTTCGAAGAGAGGAGGACCATGATCGAAGATAGGAAGACCGCGCTCGAGGAAGAGAAGTTGAAGATCGCCGCCAATGCAGAGGACGCTAAGACCTTGAATGTGGACTCTCAAGATGCTGACACAAGAATCGCCATGCAATCTGTCCGTTACCAGATGTTGCAACGGCAGAAAGATCAGTTAGCGGTGGCGGATAATGAGGACGCGGCGGAGGAATACGTTGACGCGGATGTGGAGGTAGAGGCTGCCTACGCGGAGGCGGTGACACCTCCTTGATCGGGGAGCAGACGGCTCGGATTGCCAGTCCGACAAGGCAGAAATGCACGGATTGTCAGACTGATATTCTTTTGGATTCAGCCATGTAAAAACTAAGCATATTTGCCTCTTTTTGGTTGTGATCGGGCATGCTATCCGATGCTGGTGTGATCCACCGTGTTGTGTGGATTTGACTATATTTGAATTCGAATTTACTGACGGGCATATACATGATAGCGTTGGATGGTGGCCTTCCGCATCTGTGTCCGCGAACGGATGCGGAAGGAAATTTATAGGTCACCACTGGAGATGCACTAAGGTTTGCAACTTTCATTATCTTATCGTTTTCTCATCTATTAATGAAACCGCATCATCCTCCACTAACAAGGAAAGCTAGCAGCGCCTCTTTTTTATATTATTATTATTCACTTTTCATAATTGTCTCACCTTTGAGGGGAAAAAGTCCGTTTGATGTTGTTGATTTCTTTCCGAACAAGATAAGGACTTCAAAAGAACGGAAATTACTGTATCACAAATTAGTGGTTGTCTATATGTTCACCATAGTTCAGAATAATAAATCTAGAGCAGTTTTAGCATGCTTCCTCTTTTTACATGAGAGGTAAGAGTATGTAGTAGATCTGAATCGTTGATAACATTAATTAGTGGTCGGATTAACTCTGATCTTCTTACCTCATATGTAAAAAAAAGGATAAGAGGGAGTATGTTAAAATTTGCCTAAATCTAAGTTGCAGAAAATCACTGTTCTTTTTGTTAGCCAATAAGCATTTCGTGTCCAACTTAAGTGTATTTGAGTATGAACAAAGATGTCAATTAATTCAACATACAACTCTGAATTCTTTCTGACCTGGTTGTTCAATCATACTATCAAACTTACAAGTACTTGTGTGCAAAGCACAAACCTGTTTCTTGAAATTGACAGCACTGTGCTATGACAACATGTTTCTTGATTTTGTTCAGAAGTTCTGCATGCACCTGCTGCTATGTTGAGGCTTTTCAAATGCATGTTGCAATCAAGTACCTGTCGTATAGTTTGAGCTTCAGATTACAGGTTGACCTTCAGACCTTCCACGACGGATTCACCTTCCACTCATGTAACTTTTTGTACGTCAACGTGGTTGCTGGCTTCTGTGAAATGTAAATGTCATCCAGCCTGCCTTGTCAACGCCCGGCCTAATGAAATTCTCTTGCGTGCCGTTTCGGTTTCCAGTTTTTGCTCCACGAGTATTACGTTTTTGAAATTATTGGTGAGAATGATTTCAGAAACTTTGCAGTGGTGATTTTCTCGAAATCTTCTAAAACTATGTGGTCATGTCTACTTTATGGGCATGAGACGAGAGATGACATACTTTGTTGATATGAGACGAGAGATGACATAATAATATATTAGTGTGGGTATTATTGTCGATGTCAAAGATAAAACACTTACGTGCTAGTGTTAGGTTCGTGGATAGCTCACGGAAGAGGCTACTAGGTAGCTATCTAGGGACAACAAAAGTAGTTGCTGCGAGCAAAGATTTTTATCCCATCATCAATCATTTGGTAAGTTCAGCTAGTACCATTTTGTTATCATGAATACACGTCTACTCACATTACTTATCCATCCTTGTGTCATGCAAATGTACTCTCACCTAGCTCCATTTTTTTTTTGTCTTCTTCTCATAGATCGGCTATGCAACCCATGAGCAAAGATTTTTATGGACGACAAATCATCTCCCGAGTTAACATGAATCATAAAGTTTTCTAGGGTGCATACGTAGTACTATACAAAGTACTTGTAGCTAGCTCCCTACACCTGTCGTGTGCCTCCGTGTCATCTACGTAGCCTTCTACTCCAGCTAGCTACTCTAGTTGAAGAGAAATTTAGCTACTCACCTGATGATCTATGTTATCCCTTGACGTACTTTCACCTACCACTCTAGCTCCTAAGTAGTAGGCGATTAGGCCGCCTCTCGTTGATTTTCACCGCGCGTGCCGTGCTGGCGTGCTAGGCTGCTGGCCATGAGCTGATCAGACGGCCGACACGTGCCGAGGCCCAAGGCCTTCCAGTTCCTCCCCCACACGCGACAGCTAGCCAGTTGTCTACCTCTAGCCGCCGATCTGTCGTTGCTTTGCTTTCCATTCTCACGAGATCACGTCACGCCACTGACTCTCTGTGCGCCTTTCGGTTGCTCGTTTCCCATGCACGTCGCCGTCGCAGCGGACAACGGGACAAGACAAGGCTCCCCAACCGCACCCACCGCCGCGGCCGCGGCTCGCCACATCACACCGCAACACAACACACACGCCGCCTCTCTGCGTGTGTGGGAGAGAGAGACAATTAATGTACGAGCTAGCAATATACAATGGGGGATGAGATGATGGAAGTGTGCTGGCCGACGTGCCGTGGATTAGCGGTGTACGACTAATTGTGCAAAGTATTGACGCGAAACACTGCATGTGGCAGTTGTTTATCTCCGCTGATGGCACGCGTGCTCGGAATTAGCTACGGCTTAATCCCACCCAGATTGCAGATCGGTCCTGCGTACTCGGCCTCCGATCCACGTGCGACAGATCTATGTGCATGCTAATGACAATGTACTTCCGTGTGGTTTCTGGTCGATGTTGCACTGAACGGATAGCCAACACACCTGGCGACGATGGATGGGAGCAACAAGTTGAAGCCGGCCGCAGCAATTCATGTCCCAGGACACACACACGCACCGCACGCAACATACTCCTACTCCCTCCGTCCGAAAATACTTGTCATCAAAATGAATAAAAGGGGACGTACCTAGATGTATTTTAGTTCTAGATACACCCCTTTTTGTCCATTTTGATGACAAGTTTTCGGACGGAGGGAGTATTATTTTATTGACACACAATCTTCTCTGTACATTTAGTTAGCATGACTACATATAGTAATATGATCCAAATATTAATATACAAATTTTTTTGTTTATAGAATTCTAATGTGTGTCATAAAAATATTTAAACAAATTTAAACCAACTTATGTTATCTTTTATTATTATACATTAACACATATTCCACAGGACCCATAAAATTAATTTAAAAATATTAGGAAAAAAAGAGAACTAAACCTCAAACCTTTACAGAATAAGTTGTGCCACTTATATGCATTACATATGTTGTGAGAAGCACCTACGACGCATCCACATTAGGGCAAATTATGCTCTCATATATGAAAATTGCTTCTCCATCTCGCCGAGCCTTTTATCAAGTCACTATATCCAGTTTTGATTTTCATGTTACACTGCTTGGGCAACTGTAACCTTTTCATCCTACCCTTATGAAGATACTCATGTGAGCTCTAATAGTTGACAGTAAGTTAGGGAGGAGTGTGAAGTAACGGGTAACACGACCTCAAGTAAAACCTTTTTATAGTGTTTTAAGAGCTTATCATATTTGTGATAATATATTGTGTAATTTTTTTATACGATCTTCACATATGGTCCGTCGATGCGTATGCCTCGCAGGAGAGATTATTCTGAATCAACCGTAAACTATTTTTCAAATTCATAAGCTCATGTTTGGACCGATACAAAAAACTTTTGTACCAAACATACATACCTTTTATGCATATAATTTATTTATTGACACACAATCTTAATTACTATGTTCTCTATTTTTAGTTATATTACATATGTAATATCAAAATTATTAATATATAGTATTTTTGTATAGAATTCTAATGTCTATCATAAAAAATAAAACAAGTTTTTCTAGGATTTAGTTTTTTTAATTAACACATAAAAATTGATGAGAAAATATGAGGAAAGTTATAGAAACAAAATCGCAAAATTCCATAGACTAATTTATGACACTTGTATGCCTTAGTCTGTATATATCGTGCCAGGCGCCCATGTATGTGTGTGTTTTGGGCATGTTTTAATATCCTTGCAAATCTTTGTAGAAGTTTTTACAATCTAACAAATATCTTGATAAAGGCTCTTAGTGTATTATTAAGTACTCCCTCCATTCCTAAATATAAGTCTTTTTAGAGATTCCACAATATGGACTACCACTAGTAGAAAACAGGGCTTTGGTTTGGGCCTGGCCAGCCCATTAGTCCTGGTTCAGCCACGAACCCGGACCCATGGGGGCATGGGTCCCGGTTCGTGAGCCCAGGGGGGCGGCCGGGGCCTCGTGGGCATTGGTCCCGGTTCGTCTGGACCCATTTGTCCCGGTTCCTGGCATGAACCGGGACCAATGGGCCTCGCTCCTGGCCCACATACATTGGTCCCGGTTCATGGCTCGAACCGGGACAGAAGGGGAAGCTTTAGACCCGGTTCCAGCCACGAACCGGGACAAATGAGTTGCCTATATATACCCCATCGCCGCAGCAGAGCACTCCAAAGTGCTCTGTTTTTTCTGCCCGGCGAGGGGAGGGTATTTGGGTGCTCTAGCTCACCTCCTTTGCACATGAGGTGTTTGATGAAATGTCCGAGCCACACTAGTTAAGCTTTCTCCTCTCGAAGCTCGACCTCCAAGCTCCATTTTCCCCGAGATTTGCATAGGTTTAGCGGTCTATCACGTCCCGTCCCCGTCTTCACCGCCGTCGATCGCTCGCGCCGATCTCGTCACCGGCATCACCGTGGTGAGCCTCTTGTTCTTATCTTCTTTCTGAAAGAAAAGAATTCTTACTTTAGATAGATACTTGTCTAATTTTCTTACTTTTATTATTGCTTGTTATTATATAGTGCGATGGTTTTGGTATCCGCCCCCGTCGGCCCTCGTCCTATCTATGATTCAGATGTGGTATATATTCTCTTTTTATAACTGTTTGGTTCATTTATTGTTTATGACAATTATGCCGACCGATGTGACATAGATTTTATTTATGTAGGAGGTAGTTGAACCGGAAATTCCAACCGACCCTATTGCCGAGAGGTTAAATTTAGTTGAAGAAGAAAACAACTAATTGAAGGAAAAAATAAAAAAAATTGAGGAGGAGAAGATGATATTGGAGTTGCATGTTGCGGATGTCGTCGATGATCACAAGATCAAGATGGATGCAATGCGGTTGAATATTAGAAAGATTAGAAAATATGTCATTCGTACCGAGGCTTGGTATCATTATGCTGTTGGATCAATTGTTACCTTCGTTGTGATTATGATCGCATTTATTGTTGCGTTGAAAGGTTTTACATAGTTTCAATGTATGTTTTAACTAGATGCTCTGGAGAGCTATATGTTGTTCAATGAGAACTATGTATGTACTTTGTTTTTAATGTGATGATGAACTTCTATTAATTTGGTCACTTATATATCCATGTGAATCTGTAATGGTTTTTGACACACACAATTATATATAATGCACGCAATGCATCCAGTTTTTTCCGTAACCCTCTCAACTTTTTAGCACATGCTATATGGGTGAAATGATGATACCATGCCAACTTTTAACCTTTTCAGAGTTCATCTGTAGTGCTTTTCAATTTCAGGGTCATTTAGCTCAAAAAAATCAGTAAATGCATGAAAAATAACAAATAAAGTTAGAAAGGGTTGAAAATTAATGATGTGGCTTTGAATGGTGCATTTTGAACACACAAAAAGTCTGGAGTTCAAATAAGTTCAAAAAATGAAATCCCTTTGTAACAGATGAGTTTTCGTCCGAAACCCTGATACTTCGAAAGAGATTGTCCATTTTGTACACGAAGTGCATCCATTTTTTCCCGTAACCCTCTCAACTTTTTAGCACATGCTATGTGGGTGAAATGATGATACCATGCCAACTTTCAACCTTCTCAGAGTTCATTTGTAGTGCTTTTCAATTTTAGGGTCATTTAGCTCAAAAAAAATCGGTAAATGCATGAAAAATAACAAATAAAGTCACAAAGGGTTGAAAAATGATGATGTGGCTTTGGATGGTGCATTTTGAACACACAAAAAGTCTGGAGTTCAAATAAGTTCAAAAAATGAAATCCCTTTGTCGTAACCCTCTCAACTAATAGCAAAAATAATGAACTTAAAATAATCAATTAAAATATTATGTTATGATCAACTAAAACAAAACTATAATATTCTTCAATAGCAAAAACAATCACCTAAAAAGTTTTTATAAAACTCTAATAGCAAAAGGAATCAACTAAAAAGCTTTTATAAACCTCTAGTATTTTTTAAACTAAAATTATATAAAATTTATGCAACTAAAAGCATGAAAGAATTATCAAAACATGAAAAGAAGAAAGAATTATCATAAAGAATTTTTTTATAGAAATTTTAGTAGCAAAAAGAATTTTCATAAAGAATTTTTTTGATAGAAACTAAAATAACAAAATCCGTTTTTGAATATAATGATAAAACAGAGTAATATTAAATAGCAGGACAAAGAATCACTCAAAATACATTTTTATAGTGAAGTTATTCACAAACTAGTGATTCACACAAATTTCAAAGAATTCAAATTTAAACTATTCAAATTTGGAAACTAATGGCACTAACAAAATATTTATAATTATTCTGACCTAAAAGCAAAAAAGAATAAAAAATAAAGCAAAAATCAAAAGAACATAAATAATTCAAAAACAAAAAAAATACGGGAAAAAAATAAAAAATGCCACCTACTGGGCCACACGGCCTGCATATGACTAGAAACCCATCTCTACATGGGCCAGGATGCAGGCCCGCAGGCCCAATAGGCCCAACATGGCAGTGACAAGGGTAGGTAAGTACTGCCTGCATATTAGACAGGAGCTCAGCACGTGAGCCACAACACAGCTTATAAACAGGTGCTGAGCTCTCTCAACTAGCGAGGGGGGACTAAACTCCCACCACACCACCGTTGTGCCACCCTTTCGTCCCGATTGGTGGGACGAACCGGTATGAATACCCCCGTGGTCCCCGTTGGTGGGACGAACCGGTACGAATACCCCCCTTTGGTCCCGGTTGAAACGAGACCTTTGGTCCTGGTTGGTGGCACGAATCGGGACCAAAGGGGGGTATTGGTCCCGGTTGGTGCTATGAACCGGGACCAAAGGTGTGACTATATAAGCCAACACTTAAAAAAATTGCCCAATTGCTCCCATTCTCCCCCGACGCCGCCAGGCCGCTCCTCGTCGCCGACGCCGCGCCCTGCCCCAACGCCGTCCGACGCCGCCCGCCGCCCGTCCTCCGCCCCGACGCCGTCGGGCGCCACCCAACTTCGCCGACGCCGCGCCCTACCCCGACGCCGTCCGCCGCCGCCCGTCCTCCGCCTCGACGCCGCCCAACTTTGCCACTGCCGACGCCCTCGACGCCAACTGCCCCGACGCCAGCGCCACTCCCCGCGCCCCTGCGCGCGCCTGCCCCGACGCCGCCCGCCGTGCCCCGCCACCCCCTGTGAGCACCTGCCTCGCGCCCCTGCCCTGCCTCGCTCCCGCACCCCTGCCCTGCCTCGTGCACCTGCGCCCCTGCCCTGCCCCCCGCCGCCGCCATGCTCCTCTGCCCGGCCGGCCCCTAAATTTCCTTTTTTTGTTTTATATATATATATATGCTATTTGTTTAGATGTTTTTAGATGTTCTTATATGCTGTTTCAGATGTTTTTAGTTGTTCATAAAAAATTAGATGTAGGTATGTATGTGTGAGGGGTCATATATGTATTTTTTTTAGATTTATTTTTTAGATGTTCTTATATGTTGTTTTTAGATGTTTTTTTGTATGTATGCATGTATGTATGAGGGATCGTATATGTATTTTTTAGATGTATTTTTGTATGTATGTATGTATGTATGAGGGATCATAGATGTATTTTTCAGAATTTTCTATCATGCATAGACCGATTTTAGACCATGGGAGCACCCCCCTATCGTTGCAACAGTGCTAAGTGATATTAAGAAGGAAGAAGAAGAAAAGGAAGGAGAGGAAAAAGGAAAATAAGAAGAGGAAGAAGGAGAAGAAGAGGAGAGGAAGAAGAGGAGAAATAAATAAGAAGAGAAAAAAGAAAAAAAAGAGGAGAAGAAGAAGAAGTTCCTTTCTTCTCATCCTCTTTTTTTTCTTTTTTTCTTCGATCTTCCCCTCTATTCCTTTCTTCCTCTCCTCTTTTTTTCTTCTTCATCTTCTTATTTTTTTATCGGGTATGTCGTTGTCGATATACCCCCTCCCCGATAACTTCAACATGAGGGGGTCGATATACCCCCTCCCCGATAACTTCGACATGAGGGGGGGAGGGGGTCGACGAGGGTTCGAGGGGGCGAGGGTTGGGAACTAGCTATGGTAGAGGGTTGAGGGTCGCCGAGGGTTCGAGGGTCGTCGAGGGGCCGAGGGGTCGAGAGGTTGCCTAGCTAGTGTCAAAGTATTGAAGAAATCCATGGCTTTTGCATATGAACCCTTGAAGCATTGCCAAGGCCACCCAAATTTACCAAGTTAAAAGAGCGTTGTCGTTGAGTCCACCCCGAACCCTTGAAGTGTTGCCAAGGCCACCCCAAACCCTAGAGAAGCATCGAGGCCACTAATATGATTCCTTGTTGTGATTAGGTAGCTAGGTCTACGTTTGCCACTAATATATCCACCTGCTGTCATGTTTGTATAATAATTGCCATGTTGTAATATTTGTAGAAACAATGGAGCACGGACGAGACGAGGCAGCAGAATAGGTGTTGGGGGACATAATCTTAGCCGGAGGTGATGTCATGTCGTATCTTAACGACAATGATGGTCTGGAAGGACAGGGTGAAGAAGCAGGCTACGGTGATCGAACAATGGAGGAGGAAAGACATGATTATGATGGCTCCGGTGACCGAATGCCGGTGCAAGAGGGAGACCGTGATGACGGCTCCGGTGACCGAATAGAGTCAAAGTCAAGCCAGGTATATATATATATATAAAGCCTGTGCTGACTAGCTAATTGACGCATTCATTGTTTTGGTATGTACACATATTAACTCTCATCTTTCTTCTTTTTTCTAGCCCTCTGGATCAAGCACAACTTCGGTAAAGAAACGAGGCCCGAAGAAAAAGTTGCGCCGGGATGAAAGGTTCACGATCAAAGCAATCGCGCGCGATGGCCAACCGATTGAACCCATCCGGACAAAGGAAGCATTTGCTGCTCGGTGCGGGGTTCTTGTTAGGGACAAGATCCCGATCAGCATCCACCAATGGTTGAAGCCTAAGAGGGAAGACCCTGAGGTCTCTTATGTCAACGATATGTAGAAAGATGATCTTTGGACCGCGCTGAAGGCAAATTTCACCCTACCGCCAGAGGAGGATCCAGAGAAGCCAGTTAAAGAGCAATTGATCAAGTCTCATGCTCTTAAGAAGATGGCAAAACTATTCAGGAGGTGGAAGAATGAGCTGAAAACAACGTTTGTCGACAAAGAAGAGACACCAGAATTCACCGGCCGGTATGAGAAGATCAGAGATCAATGGGATGCATTTGTGGCCCACAAGACATCGGAGAAGAGTAAGCAGATGTCAGCGAGAAACAAGATAAATGCTGCGAAGAAGGAGCATCACCATCGGACGGGGTCAGATGGCTACCTCGAAGCCCGGCCATTGTGGGCCAAGGCTGAGAATGACCTGCTTGATAAAGGGGTCGAACCAGAGACATTGAACTGGCCAGACCGTTGCCGGACTTGGTTCTTCGGGGTTGGCGGAAGCTTGGACCCTGTAACAGGGAAGTGCGTTTGGACGAAAGAGCAAATGCGAATACCCGTCACGAAGCTTAAGTACTATATCGCCGCAGTGCAGGACGGGACGTTCGTTCCAGACAGAGAGAATGATAAGCTCACAATGACCCTCGGGAATCCTGAGCACACTGGACGGACACGAGGCACGCCAGGCTCCGTTCTGTGGAAGGCTGAATTTCCGGACGCAGGCGGTTACAAATGCCAGGAGAGGAGAAGAAAGTGGAGCAGACCCAACTACAAGCGCTGCACGCAAGGGTACAAGCAATAGAGGAACGAGAAGCAGTTCGCAGCAAGCGACCTGCCGAAGCTACCCCCGAAACTACCCCGCCATCTCAGCGGAGAAGCAGCGTGGCTTCCACCGAGCTGCTTTAGCTGGAGCCTGTCTTCACGGCTCCTGCTAGCTACCCCGTGGATGCTATCACGGAGTCTCAACATTTCCACCTTATGACGCAATGGCAGAACTTCAAAGTCAAGGCAGCTGTCGGCTCTGTTCGACCTCCTGAACCCGATGCAACTTTTCACTGTCGTCCAATTCCAGAAGGATATGCTAGGGTGACGGTGGACGAAATAACGGAGGGATTTGAGGACCTCGAGCTTGACCACCCTACCAGTGAAGGGGAGACTCGGCTGGGTTCTGCTCTGAAGACTCCATGCCTATGGCGGAAGGAGCTCATCAACCTTCCAAACTGGACACCTCCGCCTCCTCATCCTCCGACAAGTCAGGGCACTCCGCCTCCTCCTCCTCCTCCTCCTCCTCTGGCGAGTCAGGGCACTCCGCCTCCTCCTCCGGCGAGTGGTCAGGGCACTCTGGCTCCTTCTCCTGCGCGTGGCGGCACTCCGCCTCCTTCTCCGCCTGCGCTGGCGCACCCGAGCAGCCAGCCTCCTCCTTCTCCGCCTCGTCAGCAAGGGCGGAAGAGACCCGCCGCCACTCCGGCTGCTTCGGCGCGTCGTACTCGTTCTCCTCCGCCTCGTAAGCAAGCAAAGAAGACATCCGCAGCCGCTCCGCCTGTTCCGGCATCTAGAAGTACAGTCAGAGGCGGGAGGCAATTCAGATTCGGTCCATCTCTAAGGCCTCTAGAGAAGTTACCATACGAGAGGTCCGTGGAGGAAACCAAGGAGATCGTGGAAGCCGAAGTGAGGGACTTCTTTGAAGCGGTGAAAGCAAAGAAACATCCACCTCCGGAGGAGAAGGTAGATCCGGTGAAAGCAAAGTGCACACTCGATGCCCTGAAGAAACCACCACCGTCTCCGCCGAAAACCAACTATGAGCACATTATTGGAAAGTCATTTATCAGTGATCGAAGGTTAGCAGAACGACGAGCTAGGAAAAAAATTGCCCAGCTCGGCGAACAAGCGAACCAATCGTGCCCCCCGCTCAAGGTGTCTAGCGATATCGTCGCTAATGATCCGAGGATGCTGCCCGGTTATACCAATCTTGGAGATTACCTGCCCGATGATGCAAATTTTGATATAATGGAGGTGGACAAACACAAATACCAGTACGGGAAGCCTCTCGTCAGAGATGGAACTACTCTGACAACGATGATGCGAAGATTCCATGATTGGTACATGAAAACATGCAGCGAGTCTGGGGGGAAGAATACTTTGACGCTGAGAGTTAAAGAGGAGCACAACCTCATTGGAATTAAACTGTTGTCTATTCCATTTGAGGAGTTCTTCCGGTGGTTCAATCAAAAGGCCCTTGATAAATTAACGGTCACTTGCTACTGTCTGTAAGTACTACTTCTGTCATTAAGTCTCTCTATATATAGCTCAGCTCTTTCATTGCATGTATATATAATTATCCTCACTATATTATGCAGATTGAAGATCGTCGAATGCAGAAAAGCAAAAATCTATGATATTGGGTTCATTAACACAAATCTCATAGATGAATATATGGTTAAATTTGATGCCAAGGAAACCGAGGCCAACTTGCTCAAATCATTGGTAATAAATCAAAACAAAGATAAAATACTCTTTCCTTACAACTTGAAGTGAGTGTTACTGTCTTGTGCATATTCCGTTTCCCTTATTACCCGAGGTTATAGTAATGTAATTGATGAGTTATGCATGCGTGCGCAGCTTCCACTATATTCTCCTGGAGATTAAGCTTGAGTAGGGACTAGTAACCGTCTTAGACTCGAGACGAAAATCTCCCGAGATCTATGCGGACATGACTAAAATGCTCGATAAGTAAGTTCAATCGATCATTATCGCACCATATCGGCAACTTTTTGTTCATTTCCTGATATCAAGTAACTGTTTTCTTTGTCTCGCGGGGTTTGTAAAGTATTCACCGCACAATCTCCGGGACTGCCGAGGGAGCTGCGATGGACATACCCAAAAGTAAGTATTATTAGCTAGCTGGTTCCGCGCATCTCGATTCCGTTGATTCTAGCTACTTTCATCAATGCCATTTATAGTGCTTCATTATCAGTTTGATTAACCTCTATTTCTCGTAAAGTGCTTGTGGCAGGAACAAGGAATGATTACTGTGGATACTACGTTTGCGAGTTCATCTACAACGTGACTTACAAAAAAACCTGGGGCTACTCTAAAAGACAATTTGATGTGCGTAAGCAATAATATTCACAAGTTCATTATATTACCATCATTTGTGTTAAGTTTCATTCATATATATGTATTGACCCCCTTCTTCAAATTAGATGTGGCATATGCGGGATGAACTCCTACCACAAGATCGCATCGAAGCAATTCAAGAGGAATTGACGGGATTTTTTCTTGACCACGTCATCAATAAAGACGGTGAATACCATCTGGAAGCTGAGTTCATATATAATTAGGGGATTATATTGTAAGAGATCTTAATATTATATATATGTAGCCTGTAGCGCCGGATTGATATACGAAAACTTGTTGTTCGACCAATCTCTCGGAGAAGGAGAGGTCGATATCACTTCTCTCTGTATGAATATGTTCATGACGAACTTATGTACTTAATGGTTTCCTTCATTTGCTTACTAGCTAGCGTGTCGAGGGCCTCTCTATACGTATAGTACGTAGCGTCGACCAAGCACGGAGATAAGAGATGACTCTTCTCTCTATTAATTAATTAGCTACCTAACACAATATGTGAAACCCCTAAAATTAACCATACAAAACCCCCCAAAACCCCCAACCCCCCCCCTTTAAAAAAACAAAACCCTAGCCCTGAAATACTGACGCGTGGTAGCTTATTGGTCCCGGTTGGTGTCACCAACCGGGACAAAAGGCCCCCCTGTCAGGGCAAGCCGCAGCGGCCACGTGGAGCCCCATCTGTCCCGGTTGGTGTAATAACCGGGACTAAAGGTGTAGGTCTTTAGTACCGATCCTTTAGTCCCGGTTCCTCAACCGGGACAAATGGGCCTTACGAACCGGGACAAATGGCCTTTTTTCTACTAGTACATGCGAAGCAAAAATAAGTGAATCTACACTCTAAAACATGTCTATATACATCCATATATAGTCCATATTGAAATCTCTAGAAAGACTTATATTTAGGAACAGAGGGAGTATAACAAATTGAAAAAGCTCAGACCATGAAGATGTTTACGATGATTTTGTCATTAAATCATTGACTTATTTGTTTTATATATTTGTCTTCAAATGAAAAGGGTCGCCCTCCCTATATATTTTCCCAAGGCAATTTAGGATTTGTGCAAGATTACTTCATGGGCAAGTGCAACTCTTTCGTTTACTCTTATCCACATATTATCCTGAGATCTAGTAGTTTTTTAGCGTAATCCAAGATCTGGTAGTTGGCAGTATGTTAGGGACGAGAGTGAAGTAATCATTGAAACGAGTTGCGCCCATATATTACCGTAGAGCTTCAAAAGCATCTCTTATTCTCGTTGCACTATCCATTTAGAGACACGTCCTTAGGGAAGCATTGTCAAGTATCTCTCTTAAATTGGAGTTCATATCGTGTCAGAATAAAATGAGTTACTATTTCTATGTCAATTTAAGAATAGTTATTCTCGGTCAACAATAAATAACAGTATTAAGTTGAGATATTTTCAGCCCTTTATATTTGACAAAAATCCACATTACAACCCTTAACTTCCCATTCAATTTAGAATTCAACCCTCCACTTCAAAATCGATTGTTCCATACCCTTAACTTTCCAATCGGTTCAGGAATCAATCCCCAGCTTGATTTTGACTGGTTTTGATTGTGTTTACTGCCGACTAGGCAACCCATGTCAGCTTTTGACTATCGAATCAGCTTGGTGGAGGACGCATTGGCAGCACTTCTTGTGGAGGACGCACGGTGACGAGAAAAGAAGGGCTGTTCCTATGGGCTTCCCCTCCATGGGTCGGTTTCTCGGGTTGTAGCGTTTCTATGGATGTATGGAGTCAATTTGGGGGTCTCTAGATGGTCCATGGACCTGGTTGTAATATGTGTTACCTCTAGTGTTCTCTGTACTGCCATTATTAATGAATAGATTGAAAATTTCTCTCACAAAAGAAATAAAATTGGGGGTCTCTGGGTGCGGGGGAGCAGCAGCATGCAGCAGGCAGTGACACCGGGCATCTTGTGTCGCCATTCTCCGCTTCGTGTGCCACCTACCAATAATTTGTATCGCCATTGTTCAAATCCGATAATTTGTATCACCTTTGTTCAAAATAGAAGACATTTTGAATATTTCAGTATGGGCTACATACATATTAAAATGGATGAACGAACACATAAAACGCGGCTATATACATCTAACTCAAAAAAATAAAAATAGAAAATCTTATGATTCAGAACGAAGGGAATGATTTATCCTATCAACTTAAAAATAGTTATTTCTTAGTCGTCTAAAAGAAAGACAAAACCGCAAAACAAAATAACAATAGAACCAAAATCCTTTCAGGTGTTGCTATAGTGCTTTTTGTGAACAATAACCTGGACCTGACGACAACAATACGTGTTCTCAACTAGCACAACTTGCCATGGATAACCACTTTTAATAAACCTGCAAGATGTTTTAGTCTCGTGTGGTTTCACATATGAACTCATCTTTGACGAACAACTTGACGCGTACTTTGACTAATACCATTTCTTGGATAAACAAAACTAGCAGGGGCTTGACTTGCTTCACCAAAGCAAGTTGTACACGCACACGCACGTCCACACTCCCACCCCGAGTCAAACATTTGGCGTTTTGGCGCCAAATCCAGGCGCACGCGGCCTGGTTAAGTTAGGCAGCCACCTTCTCCCCCGCGCGCCTCGTCTGCAGCTCCAGCTGCTTCCTCCAAGCTCTCCCGCTCCCCATAAAACCACGGCATTGTAGCAGACGTAGCTATCAGATGCTCGCCGGTGCACTGTGCACGTCCACCTCATCCTCGCGGCCACCACCCACGTCCTGTCGGCCCCAATGGCCAAGTTGCTCGCCATCCCAATCATCGTCATCCTCCATGTCGCCCTCATCGTGCCGATCGCTGTCCCCGCCGCCGCCGCCGCCATGCCACAGGCACCAGGAGCAGCAGCGCCAGTACTGGCCGACGACCGGTCCGCGCTCCTCGATTTCCTCTCCGGCGTCTCGGCCGACCCCGGCGTCGCCCTCGCCGACTGGGGCCGCTCGCCGCGGTTCTGCAACTGGACTGGCGTCGCGTGTGACCACAGGCGGCGCGTCACCCAGCTGGTTCTCAGCGGCCGCGGGATCCGCGGCGTGCTCTCGCCGGCGCTGGGGCGGCTGTCCTTCATCTCGGTTCTTGATTTGTCCAGCAACGCGTTCGCGGGTGGGATCCCGGAGGAGATTGCCGCGCTGTCGAGGCTGACGCAGCTGAGCCTGACGAACAACCTGCTCGAGGGCGCGATCCCCGCCGGCATCGGGCTCCTCCGGGAGCTCTACTACCTCGACCTCAGCGGCAACCGGCTCTCCGGCGGCATCCCGGACACGCTCTTCTGTAACTGCTCTGCGCTGCAGTACATGGACCTCGCCAACAACTCCCTTGCCGGGGACATCCCGTACTCCGGCGAATGCCGCCTCCCCAGCCTCCGTTACCTCCTCCTCTGGTCCAATGAACTCTCTGGCCCGATCCCGACGGCGCTGTCCAACTCCGCCATTCTCGAGTGGGTCGACTTCGAGTCCAACTACCTGGCCGGCGAGCTGCCACCGCAGGTGTTCGACAGGTTGCCGCGGCTCCAGTACCTCTACCTCTCCTACAACAACCTCTCCAGCCACGACGGGAACACCAACCTCGACCCTTTCTTCCACTCCCTCAGCAACTGCACTCGCCTCCAGGAGCTCGAGCTCGCCGGGAACGGCCTCGGGGGCAGGTTGCCGTCGTTCATCGGCGAGCTCTCGCGCAGCTTCCGGCAGATCCACCTCGAGGACAACGCCATCTCGGGATCCATCCCGCCCAACATCTCCGGCCTCGTCAACCTCACGTACCTCAACCTCTCCAATAACCTCATCAACGGCTCCATCCCGCCGGACTTATCGCGCATGCGGCGGCTCGAGCAGCTGTACCTCTCCAACAACCTCCTCTCCGGCGAGATCCCCCAGTCCATCGGTGAGCTCCCGCACCTCGGCCTCCTCGACCTCTCCGGCAACCGCCTCGCCGGCGCCATCCCAGACACGTTCTCCAACCTCACGCAGCTCAGGAGGCTGATGCTGCACCACAACCGACTTGCCGGTGCCATTCCGCCGAGCCTCGGCGACTGCGACAACCTCGAAATCCTCGACCTCTCCTACAATGGCCTCCAGGGCGAGATCCCAGCGCACGTCGCCGCCATGAGCAACCTCAAGCTGTACCTGAACCTCTCCAACAACCACCTGGAGGGCTCTCTCCCTCTCGGGCTCAGCAAGATGGACATGATCCTCGCGCTCGACCTGTCGTCCAACGAGCTCGCCGGCACGATCCCGTCGCAGCTCGGCGGCTGCGTCGCGCTCGAGTACCTCAACGTCTCCGGCAACGCGCTGCGGGGCGCGCTCCCGGAGGCCATCGCGGCGCTGCCGTTCCTGGAGGCCATCGACGTGTCGCGGAACGAGCTCTCGGGTGCCCTGCCAGAGACCCTGCAGGTGTCCACGTCGCTCCAGGAAGCGGACTTCTCGTACAACAACTTCTCCGGCGTGGTGCCCCACGCCGGCGTGCTAGCGAATCTGTCCGCGGCGGCGTTCCGAGGCAACCCCGGCCTCTGCGTTGCCGGGCATATCCCCGGCATTGCGACGTGCGGCGCGAGACGTGCCGATCACCGGCGAGCGGTGGTCCCCGCCGCGTTCGGCATCGTCGCGGCCGTGTGCATGATGCTCTTCGCGGCCGGGTGCCGGTCGATGGCGACGGCGAGATCAAGGCGGCGCTCGACGTGGCGCGTGGACATCGAGCAGCAGGCGGCGGAGAGGGAGCACCCGAGGATATCCTACAGGGAGCTCTCCGATGCCACGGGTGGCTTCGCAGAGTCTCGCCTGATCGGCGCCGGGCGGTTCGGGCGAGTCTACGAGGGGACGCTCCGCGGCGGCGCGCGCGTGGCCGTGAAGGTGCTCGCGGACCCGAAGGGCGGCGGCGAGGTGTCCGTCAGCTTCAAGCGCGAGTGCGAGGCGCTCCGGCGGACGCGGCACAAGAACCTCATCCGGGTGATCACCACCTGCAGCACGGCCAGCTTCAATGCGCTGGTGCTGCCGCTGATGCCGCACGGCAGCCTCGAGGCGCACCTCTACCCGCACGACGACGACGGCGGCGGCGGCAGCAGCAGCAGACTAGGTTTCGGGCAGCTGGTGAGCATCGCGAGCGACGTGGCCGAGGGGATGGCCTACCTGCACCACTACGCGCCGGTGAGGGTCGTGCACTGCGACCTCAAGCCGAGCAACGTCCTCCTCGACGACGGGATGCGCGCCGTGATCTCCGACTTCGGCATCGCGCGGCTCGTCGCCGGCGCCGAGGCAAGCAGCAGCTCGAGCGACGACTCCGCCGCTCCGTGCAACTCCATCGCCACCGGACTGTTGCAGGGTTCAGTTGGCTACATCGCACCTGGTACGTGACACACACACACAGAGCAATGCTAGACTTACGTAAAGCTAGCATGCATGCTCGATGTGACATTAATTACATTTCACTAATCATGTGATTAACGGCTAATTATTTGGTTCAGAGTACGGATTAGGAGGCCACCCGTCGGCGCGGGGCGACGTGTACAGCTTCGGCGTGCTGATCCTGGAGCTACTCACCGGGAAGCGGCCGACGGACGTGATCTTCGACGAGGGGCTAACGCTGCACGACTGGGTCAGGCGGCACTACCCGCACGACGTCGCCGGCGCCGTCGCCCACGCGCCGTGGCGGCGGGACGGCACGGTGGCCGATATGGCGGTCGTGGAGTTGATGGAGCTCGGGCTGGCGTGCACGCAGCACTCGCCGGCGCTGCGGCCCACCATGGCGGACGTCTGCCACGAGATCACCATGATCAAGGACGGACTGGCCAAGCACGCCGGCGCCGACGACGGTGACCGGTCGTTCTCCACGATCAAGGACTCGCTCTTCTCCAACTCAAGTTAATCAACACCCAGAAACCAATTGAGATGACAAGAATTAGAGCATCTCCAACAGGTGTTGTAGATCCTAAAACCCTCCTCCAAATGTACACGCAATATTTTTTACATCTTCATCTTCAGATGTAAAATACAACACCCCTTGAAGATGTAAAATGGCCGGTCGCACATCAACCGTTTTCATTTTTGTCCCGCCAGCCTTCGCCGCCGGCGATTTTTGGCTGGTAACATTGCCGCCACCGCCCGTCCGTCCATCCCTGACCCCGCTGCGACCCCGCCGGCCATCCCCGCCGCATCGCCGTTGCCGACCGCCGATTTGAGTCCATTCCATTGCACTTCCGCTGCAGTGTCGCTTGCCCTCCGCACCACGCCACCGTTGCTCCGCTGCTGGTTCCACTGCTGCTTGTCTGCCGCCCACCTCAAAATCGATCGAATTGGCCACTTGTCCGCCGTCAAATCGCCGTCGCGCTGCCGCATGATATGAGCTCCCCCCGCTGCCGCCGGATTCGAGACGCACACCCGCCGCCACGCCCCCGTCGCTTTCCCGCTGCCAAACTTGACTTTCTCGCGCCGCACGGCCATCGCTCCGCCGCCTCGCCGTGACTAATCCGTCGCTCGATTCACAGTCACGCCGCCAACCATTCGAGCTCCCGCCGTTGCATTCGACTTTCCAGCTCTTGTCGCTTGGCCGCCGGCGCACCTGTTGCCGCTGCTCCGTCCGCCAGCACTCCTCTCGGCTCTTGGCGCTCGGTCGCTGGCGCTCATACCGACTAGTTTTATATTATTAAATACATCATCTATTGAAGTTGGACTTTTACATCATCCATATACATCATTTGTTGGAGTTTCCTCTTTTTTGGAGAGTAAAATGCATTTTTTGGTATTTAAAATTTACATCTCCTGATTTTACATCTCCAAATTTGCATTGAAGATGCTCTTAGAGCATCTCCAACATGCGCTCTATCTTAGCCGCGCGCTGAAAAAAATCGCTTTATTGCACGCAGGGGAGGGGGGCGAAATGGGCGCTCCAGCAGCCGCGCAATAATCGCGCGCGCGGTAAACTTGGTTCAGCGTGCGGAGGAAAACGGCATCGCACGCGGTGTATTTGCAACGCCAACTCCCGTGCGCTGGATAGCGACAATTCACGCGCGAGCAACCAACTGCCGCCCTGACCTCTCCGGTTGCCCCGCGTCGCCGCTGGCGAAATTCCACCGATGGAAGGCCATGCCCACACCCCCCGACCCCTCCCTATTGTGACCCCTTCGCCATAGCCGCCTCCACCGCCGCAAACCCTAGCGCGGGGTTGAGCTTCGGCTTCGCCGCCGGCGCCCCTCCTCCTCTAAGCACAAGTTTCACGCGCGACCTTTTCATGGCGCCACAGACGACCTCGAAGGGTGGCATCCGCCGCCGCCCGCCGTGAAGCCACGGGCCTCCGTCTCCAAGCGACTGAGTGCGGCGGCGGCGACGGCGGCCCGGAAGAAGAACAAAGCGTACGGCTCTTATAGGCGGCCGATGAAGAAATTTGTAGCGCATCTGGCCGCGCCTACGCCGGCCAAAGCGCTGCAGAGCTCGCAATTTTTTGCGCCGGCGGCCGATGCGCACAAGGTGTTTGATGAAATGCCCACAGGGAATGATTTTGTCCCATTTTTTGTTGTTGTTTTTAGATAAATGTTTACATGTGGATAGCTTAATTTGGTTTTTCTTTTATCATACTTTGTAGTTTCAATGATGACACATATATGTCAACTATGGGTGTTGGCTCGAACAATTCTCATTGGTCTCAAACCAATGATGTGCATGAAGATGATCATGAGTATGAAGTGGATGAGGATGGTGAGGGTATCATCGATGCACCGAAAGGAAGAGTGGGAAACTACACCATTGACGAAGACGTCTTGCTATGTAATACATGGTTGCATGTGTCTATGGATGCCAACGTTGGAGGGGACCAAAATAGAGATACATATTGGGTCTGGATGAAGGAGTTCCTTGATAGAAACAACAAGAGTGGAATTGAGCGCACCGATAGATCTTTTCGCTCCCGGTGATCGGCAATCAACAAAGATTGTCAAAGGTGGGCGGCGGCAATGAAGTCGGGTTGCCTGATAAACTCAAGTGGCACTTATGATAGAGATAGGGTAAGTGCCATTTCTTTATGTTCCATGTTCATGCTTCATCTTTGGTGTTTCAAGTGATAACTTGTTATTTTGTTTGTAGCTCACTATTGCACAAAACTTATTTCGAGAAGAAGATCAAGAAAGGCAAGGTCAAGAAAGGGAGAGCATTTGTCTTGCCCCATTGCTTCGAAGTGTTGACGGATGAAGAGAAATGGAAGAACCGTGATGTCCTAGAGGAGAGCAAGAAAATCAAGGCAACTATTGATTTGGATGATGATGAGGAGGAGAGGAGGCATCAAGTGATGATGGCAAGAGGAGCCCTACACCAAACTCGGTTGGCTACTCCAAGCCAAAAAGACCAAATGAAGATAAGAAAGAAGCAAAAGAAAAGAAGAAGAAGAAGAAGAAGAAGAAGAAGAAGAAGAAGAAGAAGAAGAAGAAGAAGAAGAAGAAGAAGAAGAAGAAGAAGAGAGGAGATGATGAGTTAAAGAATTCTATGGAAGCTATTTTGAAGGCAAGAAAGGAAGCAAACGAGGAGAGGAGGATGGCAAGGAGCCAAGAGTCGCTGGCCGAGGAGAGGAGGTTGGCAGAGGAGAGGAGGGTGGCGGCCGAGGAGAGGAAGGTGGCATTGGAGGAGAAGAAATTGGCCATGGAGGAGCGAGCTAGATTATTGAAATGGGAAAAGTACTTGTTCTTCATGGGCATATCTACCTTCGATGATAGGCAAAAGGAGTTCATCAATCTTTCCCGTGATAAAGTCTTGGTCCAAAAAAGATTGATGGCCATGGGAGGCATGGGAGACATGGGAGCTACCATGGGAGGCTTCGGAGGCATGGGAGCTGTCGGGAGGCTTGGGAACAAGCATGTGAGGCATGGGTGCCAGAGGCTTCGGAGGCATGGGTGGCTTCGAAGCTACCACGGGAGGCATGGGAGCACCTACAGGAGGCATGTGTGGCTTCGAAGCTACCATGGGAGCCATGAGAGGCATGGGTTTTGGGTCTCTCATGGGAGGCATGAGAGCACCTCCGTGTGACATGGGTGGGCGCGTGGCTTCCGGTGTGCCTCACATGCCTTCACATGATGCCGTTGGAGATAGTGCGAACACCGTCCGAGTTCTAGTTCACAATGAGGCGCTTGAAAATGAATAGGAGGAGGAAGATAATGTGGCATGATTGTTGATGTTCATTTGTTTGTGTGAACTTTTGTTTATCATGAACTTAGTTGGGTGATTTTAAACTATGCCATGCAATTGAACTATGTTATGTTGCTCCAACTCATTATTTTGCATATTTGTTTTATCTTTGAAAGATCATTGTATTATCAAATTGATATGTGTTGTTTCGTATCTGCCAAGCGCGCGCTGGTCGTGCGCGCTGTATTTACCGCGTCCGATGAAGCCCTACAGTGGCGCGCTAAAATTTACAGCGTCTGAAAAAGCAACCAACCCCACGCACGCGAAATCGCTCTTTCAACACTATAATAAAATTAGCGCGGCGTCTGTTGGAGATGCTCTTAGCATTAACAGACGCGCCACGTACGTGTGTTGACGTCAAGAATGCATTGCCGCTCCGCTCCTTCGATCATTCCAGTGTCAGTGTCTGTTCCTCGTGGCGCATTAGGGATCTCTCATCTCTGTGGAGGCTGCAAGTACAACAATATTAGTTTATCCAAGGTTGGGGATCGCCTACTACTACTAACGAGTAGTGCTAATTCTTTGAGTTGTTTAGTAATTCTCCAATGGACATGACACTCGATGGTGATTAATCCATCCAATATCCATGCAGCAAGCAAAGCATGCATGTCGGACTCCATTAGTTAGCCGGCCATGCACGCCTGATCATCATCGCCAGTATTGCAAGACAAAAGGATCTTGAGTTAGGTCATTATTCAGGTGCCCTCACGACCAAGTTGACATAAGCAAACGAGTTGATTAACATTCATACAAAGCAGGCACTGTTCGCTGCATCTATCTGATGATCTGTAGCACGTAGTTTAATGTTGTTGTGGATTCGGTAAGAACTTCCATACACACTCTCTGTCAGATTATTTAGGCTTTTCCATCGGCACGCTTGCTAGCTTTAATTAGTCGGATTCAGGGTATGCAGCAGAAAGCGATCGACGCACTGCTTCTGCTCAGGGAAGATGGATTGTTACCTCAAACATACTAATACTTACAAATGTTTTGGGGTTTTGACTTTTGACCCGAGTATATAAAAGCAAAAGGGCTTCAGGATATTTAGTATAAGATGTACAGACAAACAATCAATCTGAAGATGTCAAAGTGACAAGGTATGATCGATCTTTGCGCGTGTGCGCATGTGCATGTTCAGACTTAGTTTGTGACCCAAACACCATTAACTTAGCTGACGAAAGAACAAAGCTTGAGCCTGATTAATGAAAGGTTAGTAGTATCTGACACGACATTGGAATATTGACCATGCAATCACCACGCATTGTACTTTTTGGGCTCGTTGCAGGCTGAGCAGCAACAAGCAAAGGTTGATATGATTGTAATTAACGCGTATTAAGTGCTTCTTCTAATTGTCCATGTTGCATCCGCGTATACCAGACTGCGCATATCTGATGCATTTATTTGTCTCAGCTTCTTTTTGTCCAAAGACGCTGATATCCACCATACGTGTGGCATAATAGGCATTCATTTAAATATCGTGTATGGCATGAGCAGAGGGCAGCCCATACGGACTGTGTGTGGGCGAACAGTAGAATTGCCTACGTGTGTGTGCGTAGCTATTTTGTGCCACACGCCCAATAAATACTACTTATCCTCACTCCGCGCGTGTGGCACTAAGCAAATATGCTCACACGTCCTGACGCAGCTACATTAGGTACCTGTGGGATGACGATTTAGTTGCCATCCGGGATGACAGATGTAGTTATCCGAGATGGCAAATATGGTTGTAGAAGCATGGCAACTCTCTCTGTTTTGGTTAACTGTAGTTGTCATGTCTAATTTATGGTAGTTGTCGCGTGTAATCAAACCATAGTTGTCGTGTGTGATTAACTACTTGCCACATATGGTTAAACAATTGTTGCCATGTCTGTTTACCTAGTTGTCACGTGTGGTTAATCATGATTGCCATGTATGTTTATCTGATTGCCACGTACGTGCAATTGGAGTTGCCGTCTAGCAAACGAATCATAGTTGCCATGTGTGTTTACCTAGTTGCCATGTACACGCAACTGCAGTTGTCATCCAACAACGTACGACTGCTGTGTGGGCGAAAAGCAGTTCGCCCACATGCGCGTGTACTAGGTGGTGGTTGTGTGGGCAGAAACTAGTTCGCCCACACAGCGCAGCTGGCAACCGCGTGTTGTTGGGTGTGTGGGCGACCTCTCCAACGCCCACACACCGGCCTTGTCCTACGTGGCACGCAAAAACTGCCTCGGTGTGTCAAGATTCATGCAAACTTAACTCGACCACTAGTAGAAAATGGGTCAAATGTAAAGCACATTAGTGCCGGTTTGATTTTGAGCCGGCACTAATGTGTGCATTAGTGCCGGTTCCAACGGTTAGCCGGCCGCTCTCATTAGTACCAGTTCGTGGCGAACCTTTAGCACCGGTTCGTGCCACAAACCGGTACTAAAGTGAGTGGTGGCAGGATGTTGTCAGTCTGGGGCCCCTCCTCTCTGTTCTTTTCCTCTTCCACTCAAGCTCATCACACATTTTGCCCAAAATTTGTCAAGATTTGAAGGTCCCCATCCATTCAAATGATCACAAAGGTTAGCAATTTTATCCTTTCATCTCTCATTGCTAGATTAGCTCTTGCAATGCTTTATATAGTGATTGATTTGTGAGTTTAGTAATTTGGGAGGAATTATATATATGTGCTAGTATTTGATTTATATGCAATCTGAGGTCAAAAATAACACTTAGTTTGTATATGTAGGTGTGGTTTACTTAGTGCCTTCTAAATCTCCGTCATAACACCGTCGATCGCCCGCAACGTCCCGTCGCCGGCACCACCTTGTTGTGAGCCTCTTGTTCATGAATGTTTTATATAAAAAATTGATGTTTGTGTGATTTGGATATATAGTTACTCGTATAATTATCTTACCCATACGTTGTTTATTATACATAGTGCCATGGTTTTGATATCCGTCCCCGTCGGCCCTCGTCCGGGTTATGATTCAGATGTGGTATATTCTCTTTTAAAACTATTTGTTGCATTTTGTGTTTATGACAAATTATGCCCATGAAGTTGACATAGATATTTGTATGTAGGAGGTAGTTAAACCGGAAATTCCAACCGACCCTATTGTCGAGAGGTTAAATTTAGTTGAAAGAGAAAACGAGAATTTGAAGGAAAAATTGAAAAGAATTGAGGGGTGAAGATGGAATTGGAGTTGCATGTTGCCGATGTCGTTGATGATCACAAGATTAAGATGGAGAAAATGCGCTTGAAGATTAGAAAGATTAAAAAATATGCCATTCATAATGAGGCTTGGTATCATTATGGTGTTGGATCAACTGTTACCTTAGTTGCGATCTTGATCGCATTTGTTGTTGCATTTAAATTCTTTAGCTAGAGAGTTATTTGTTTGTTGCATTTAAGTGTTGTATGAACTTTATGTATGAACTTGTATTAATTTGGTCTTTTTCGGTGTTGTGTAATGAAGTTCAGCCGACAATGGATGTACGATGACCGATGCTCTCCCGAGTTCATTAATGGCGTGCAAACTTTTCTGCTTGCGGCTGAGGCAAACAAGCGGGAGGATGGTTTTATGCCTTGTCCATGTGCTGGCTGTAAGAATGATCTAAATTACTCTAAGTCAAGAACCATTCACGTCCACCTGTTTAAGTCCGGTTTCGTGCCCCACTATAATGTTTGGACCAAGCACGGAGAAAGAGGGGTTATGATGGAAGACAATGAAGAAGAAGAGGACGACGACAGCTATCCTGGCCATGGGTTCCCTGAATACGATGATACAACAATGGGGGAAGAAGCTGAGCCGGTAATGTGGGAAGAAGCTGAGCCGGCAATGCGGGAAGAAGCTGAAGAAGAGGCATTAGATGAGCCCGTTGATGATCTAGGTCGGACCATTGCCGATGCAAAGAGAAACTACGCAAGTGATTTGGAGAAGAAGAAGTTGCAGCGCATGTTAGAGGATCACAAAAAATTGTTGTACCCGAATTGCGTAGGTGACAAGAAAAAGCTGGGCACCACATTGGAATTGCTGTAATGGAAGGCAGAGAATGGTGTATCTGACAAGGGATTTGGAAAGTTGCTGGTAATGATAAAGAATATGCTTCCAAAGGACAACGAATTGCCCGAGAGTACGTACGAAGCAAAGAAGGTTGTTTGCCCTCTAGGGTTAGAGGTGCAGAAGATACATGCATGCCCTAATGATTGCATCCTCTACCGCGGTGAGTACGAGGATTTGAACGCTTGCCCGGTATGCGGTGCATTGCGCTATAAGATCACTCGCGATGACCCTGGTGATGTCGAGGGCGAGCGGCCCAGGAAGAAGATTCCTGCCAAGGTGATGTGGTATGCTCCTATAATACCACGGTTGAAACGTTTGTTCCAAAACAAAGAGCATGCCAAGGCGATGCGATGGCACAAAGAAGACCGTAAGAAAGATGGAAAGTTGAGAGTACCCGCTGATGGGTCGCAGTGAAGAAAAATCGAGAGAAAGTACGGGAAGGAGTTTGCAGATGACGCAAGGAACGTATGGTTTGGTCTAAGCGCAGATGGCATTAATCCTTTTGGGGAGCAGAGCAGCAACCATAGCACCTGGCCTGTGACTCTATGTTTGTATAACCTTCTTCCTTGGTTGTGCATGAAGCGGAAGTTCATTATGATGCCAGTGCTCATCCAAGGCCCTAAGCAACACGGCAACGATATTGATGTGTACCTAAGGCCATTAGTTGAAGAACTCTTACAGCTGTGGAATGGAATAGGTGTATGTGCGTGGGATGAGCACATGGGGGAAGAATTTGACCTAAAGGCGTTGCTGTTCATGACCATCAATGATTGGCCTGCTCTCAGTAACTTTTCAGGACAGACAAACAAGGGATACCGCGCATGCACGCACTGTTTGGACGATACAAACAGTATATATTTGGCTAATTGTAAGAAGAACGTGTACCTGGGACATCGTCGATTTCTTCCGAGCAAGCATGCCGTAAGAAAGAAAGGCAAACATTTCAAAGGTGAGGCGGATCACCGGATGAAGCCTCACCACCGTACTGGTGCTGATGTACATGATATGGTCAAGGATTTGAAGGTAGTCTTTAGAAAGGGTCCTGGCGGACAACCTGTTCCGAATGACGCTAACGGACGCGCACCCATGTGGAAGAAGAAATCTATATTTTGGGACCTGCCCTATTGGAAAGACCTAGAGGTCCGCTCCGCAATCGACGTGATGCACGTGACGAAGAATCTTTGTGTGACCCTGCTTGGCTTCTTGGGCGTGTATGGAAAGACAAAAGATACACGTGAGGCACGGGAGGACCAGCAACGTATGCACGGAAAAGACGACATACATCAGGGTCATGCCAGCTACGCTCTTATCAAAGAAGAGAAGGAAATCTTTTTTGAATGCCTGCTCACTATTAAGGTACAGTCTGGCTTCTCGTCGAATATAAAAGGAATAATAAACATGGCAGAGAAAAAGTTTCAGAACTTAAAGTCTCATGACTGCCACGTGATTATGACGCAACTGCTTCCGGTTCCATTGAGGGGGCTTCTGCCGGAAAACGTTCGATTAGCCATTGTGAATCTATGTGCATTCCTCAATGCAATCTCTTAGAAGGTAATCGATCCAGAAATCATACCAAGGTTAGAGAATGATTTGGTGCAATGTCTTGTCAGTTTCGAGTTAGTGTTCCCACCATCCTTCTTCAACATCATGACGCACGTCCTAGTTCACCTATGCGAAGAGATTAACGTTTTGAGTCCTGTATTTCTACACAATATGTTCCCCTTTGAGAGGTTCATGGGAGTTTTAAAGAAATATGTTCATAACCGTGCTAGGACAGAAAGAAGCTCTCCAAGGGCCATGAAAATGAGGAGGTCATTGAGTTTTGTATTGACTTTATTCCTGACCTTAAGCCGATTGGTGTTCCTGAATCGCAACATAAGGGAAGACTAGATGGAAAAGGCACGCTAGGAGGGGATCAAATAATATGTTCTCTCACTGAAGCACACTACATAGTTCTACAGAATTCCGCCTTGGTGGCTCCGTATATGGACGAACACAAGAATTTTATATGCTCCAAACACCCGGAGCGGTCTGATGACTGGATTACACGTGAACAAACCAGGAGTTTCGCCGGCTGGTTGCAGACACGTACCATGCATGACGCCTCTATTGAAGATGACTTGTACTCACTGTCTCTACCATCTTTGAATATAATGACTTTCAAAGGGTACGAGATAAATGGTAATACATTTTACATGATCGCCCAAGATAAGAAGAGCACCAACCAAAACAGTGGTGTCCGCTTTGATGCAGCAACCAAGACGGGAAAGGAAACATATTATGGTTATATACATGACATATGGGAACTTGACTATGGACGTGGTTTGAAGGTCCCTTTGTTTCGGTCCAAATGGGTCAATATGACACAAGGCGGGGTAACGGAAGACCCGCGGTACGAAATGACAACAGTGGATCTCAACAATCTTGCGTATGTAGACGAACCATTCGTACTAGCCAATGATGTGGCACATGTTTTCTATGTGAAGGACATGTCTACCAAGCCGAGAAAAAGAAAAGATAAGGAAGCGAAATGCATCATACAATGAGCTAAAGCGGCACATAGTTTTTTCTGGGAAGAGAAACATCATAGGAGTGGATGGCAAGACAGACATGTCAGGAGATTATGAAAATTTTGATGAAATTGCTCCATTCACAGTGAATATTGACCCGAGCATCCCGTTAAATGATGAAAATTTTCCATGGTTACGGCGCAAAAGGACACACGCGAATAAAAAGTTTCACACCCAAAGATCTGGGATGTGATCGGCTTCACTATCATCACTTTCTTCTGTGTTTCACACCCAAGAGGAAATCTCTGTAATAGTTAGGATAGTTATGTGTTTTGGCATTTGAAACGCGAAGAAATTTTATGCGCAAACAAATTCTTTCATGTATTTACTGATTTTTTCAGCTAAATTGAAAAACACTTCAAATGAACTCCGAAAAGGTTGAAAGTTGGCATGATATCATAATTTCACCCACATAGCATGTGCAAAAAAGTAGAGAGGGTTACGGCAAAAACTGAATGCTTTTCGTGTACAAAATAGACAATCTCTTTCGAACTATCAGGGTTTCGGACGAAAACTCATCTGTTACAAAGCCATTTCATTTTTTAAATAACCTAAGCATTACCAAATTGAATATAATGATAAAACACATTAATATTAAATATAAAAAAGAATCACTGAAAAATGTATTCACAAAGAAACTCTAAATACAACAAAAAACAACTAAAAATAAATAAAACAAAATTAATAATGCAGAAAAGAAAAAAAGAGAGAAAAATGCCCGCCTACTGGGCCACATCGGCCTGCATACGACTAGAAACCCAACCTGTTGTTGGGCCAGGATGCAGGCTCGCAAGCCCAATAGGCCCCACATGGCAGAGTAGCAGAGGTAGGCCCAGAAGGCCTGTATTTGAGAGGAGCTCAGTGCAGTGACCGCGCCGGGCTTATAATCTGGTCCTGGCGCTCCTCGACTAGCGAGGTGGGACTAAACATCTATGCCCCTCGCCTGCCAGCGCACCCCCAATTAGTACCGGTTGGAGCCACCACCCGGTACTAAAGGCCTGCCCTTCCCGCCGCTTGGCCTGGCCAAAACAGATCTTTAGTACCGGTTAGTGGCTCCAACCGGTACTAAAGGTCCATCCTATATAAGAAAACACTTCGAAATTTTGCAGTTTCATCTCCTACTTTCTCTCTGCTTCATCGCCGCCGCCCCGTCCCGCGCCGTCGCCGCCGCTGTCGCGCCGTCCCCGTCGACTCCGCGCCGCCCCCGTCCTCGTCACGCCGCCCCCGTCGCGCGGTCCGCGTCGCCTGCCCTTCCCCGTCCCCGCACCGGCCCGTGTCCCCGTGCCCGCACCGGCCCGCATCGCCGTCGCCTCGACCTCGCCCGCGTTGTGAGCCTCTGTCCCCCCTCTCCTACCTCCAATCGAAGCCACCGCGCGCCGTCGGCGCCGTCGATCGCCTTGGCTCGCCGTCGCGGCCGTCCCTGCACGTCCCCGCACCATCGCCCTGCACACACACAACACATACACACACATACACACATACAAAATTTTTGATCTATTTTTAGTTTTTAGTTTTTCTGTTTTTAGTTTTTAGTTATTAGTTATTAGTTATATATATAGAAATGTTAGTTTTTAGTTTTCTGTATTAATGTTAGAAATGTTAGTTTTTAGTTATTAGTTATATATAGAAATGTTAGTTTTTAGTTATTAGTTTTCTGTATTAATGTTAGAAATGTTAGTTATATATAGAAATGTTAGTTTTTTCTGTATTAATGTTATAGAAATGTTAAAGAAAAAAAATTGTTATAGAAATGTTATAAATATTAGTTTTAGATATGGTCAATGTTTTTTTAGTTTATTATATTTTTATTTATAAAATTTAGAATTTGCATATATGAAATCACAATCCATCATTTAAAAATTGTTACTTTACTTTTGCGGCATATAGTATTTGTTGTCGACGATGCCCAGCCCGCATCCTCGCCATCGACCCGTTCGCGATGACGTCCTGCTTCACAGGACCCATGTCTGGGACTGGGCTCCGCCGGGCTGGCACTGGGAGGTGCTACCTTCAGGGGCGCGACGCTTGGTGAGGAACCTGGCCCCGGGTCCCGTCGTCGACCCTGATCTCCTTTGGTGCCGTTCGCGTGGGCCACTTTCAGTGCGGAGGGAGCCGGCCCCGCCGGAGGTGGTACGTCGCCGTGTCAGGCAGGAGGACGAGCATGTCCATCGCTACATGGCTGCTATGGACGTCAAGTTCTCTAATACCCGACAGGTTCTTTGGGGAGATCACCCAAGCTATGATCCAGTAATCGTTCCTTCACTTTGGTTGTCCACCGGCCGCGCCTCAGGAACCGCGAGTGTCGGTGTACAAAAACAGGGGTACACTTTTTGTACCCCTATAACTGTGCACGGGCAGTCTGAGCCACGGGCACCACCATACTTAGCAAGGCAAGGGAGGTGAGCCAAGGTAAGGCCGAAGCTCAGGAGAAGCAGAACGACGCCAAGACCAAGACCACAAAGAGCAAAGGGGACAAAGCGGACCCCCCCGGCAAGATCCTTGCCGGGAGGCGGTTTTAGCAAACCCGGCAAGACCCTTGCCATGGCAGCTCGCCCCACACCTACGGAGTGAGTCACCCTTGAGTCCATTGCCCCCATGGGGCAAGGATTCGGGAGACATCCCCGTGGTGGCATGCAGATCTTTGTGAAGGCATTCAAGATCAGACACACCCTTTAGAAGATGATGATCCTTGGCGGGATCCCAACCAAGGAGGACCACAAGGCCCCCGGCAATAGCCTTGCCGGGGATGACAGCAGGCGCCACGGCAAGACCCTTGCCGGGGCCCCGGCAAGGCCCTTGCCAAGAACACCCGTAGGGCCACCATCAGGCCCACGCCAGTCAAACCTCCACCGCGTTCGCATGCAGCTGCCGACCCAACCAGCTGGGCAGGCACCTACGTGGCAGCATGCGGATCTTCGTGAAGACCCACCACTGCGCCACCTCAGCTGCCTGCCTGCCTACATGGCACCGCGGGCGCCGCTGGCCAGGGCGCGTGTCGACACGAGAGGGAGCGGCGACGGATGAGACATGGCTCTCCCCCGTCCCCGATAAAGCAAGGACACCTGGGTAAGACGCATTAAATGCGCCTTGTCATGTAATGTGAAGGATAACCTCGCATCACTGTTCCTTTTCTACCTCCTGTGTGCCACTGTGGCCACCCCTTTTTTCCTATAAAAGGAGGCCCGAGGCGACCAGGAGAAGGATTCGGCTTTTTGGAGCTCCTCACGCCCCATAGCTAGCTCAAGAACACAGATATACAATCCACCAAAGCAGGAGTAGGGTTTTACGCATCCTCGCGGCCCGAACCTGGATAAACGAACCGTGTGCTATCTGTTTGATCCGCTCTTCTCACGACCCCGCGCCCCACAACCGTAGTAGGGATTCTTGTGATCCCATTGGTGTCGTTCCCACCGACATCTTTGGCGCGCCAGGTAGGGGGCGTAGTTGTGAGAATCGGCTCTAGCAGTTAGCCCGACACTCCTTCATCTTCGTGACCCTTGAAGAAGAAAGGAGGCCAGAAGATTGACACACGAGCGATCGCAAACAAAAGCTAAGTTGCACTGAACCCTTATTTATGCTACCCTTCTTATTTGAGGTTATTCCCCCCGGAGATATTCGCTTTGTATGAGAAACATGCACGCCAGGGGGCTCTACCACGATCAGCAACGCCCTTGCCCTGTTTCGAGTCCGCTCAACAGCTCAAGCGGCTGCGTCGAGAATGGCAGAGTAGCCTTCCGCAATTAGCAATGCCCCCGATTCTGACTCGAGTCAAACTCGACAGTTCGAGCGGCCGCGTTCAGAATGGAAAGGTGGCTCGTCCGTCAGCACGCATACCTGGCTGGCCATGGGGATCCGTCCCCAAAACGCCGCTAGGGGCTTCTACGCCGACAAGCCTTCTCGATCGACGTAGGGCACACATACAAAGAGGAATTGAACGGGGAAATAACATGCATGAAAATTAAGAGTACTTCGAAGTTATATTACATCACATCATAGCTGCGGTTCTAACTAAAGATAAAATTTGTCTTGGTCGGGAACCCGCAGCGGCGAAGAAGAAAGGGGTGCCTAATCCCGGCGCTGGCCTTCCACCCTCTTGATTTCATCGATGCAGTTGGTGATGGGCTTGATGTGCTCCTTGAGCGCCGTGAGGTCAGCACCATTCGGCAAGCTCTTCATCGCGGCCGCGAAGTCAAGATCGGGATTCCAGTACGCCATCTTGGTGAGGACCTTGGTCACGACCCTTCGGCAAAGTCGCCGGGCCTCCTCGGCCAGTGTGGCCGTCCTGTTGGAGTGAAGATAAGCCAAGGCTCCAAGGACGCCCTCGAAGAACAGGGTCAACTTGGTGTTGACGGTCCCGCTGTGCTCAGGGGCGTACCTCACGTGTGGCATCCCCATGGTGGCCAACTGCGAGGTGACCCTGCCGGCGGCCTCCTCCAGACGGCTGATCCATCCGTTCTCGCCCGCCACATAATCCTGGTGGGAGGCGGCCTCGTTCGCCCGCAGCTGTTTCTCCTCCTCCAGGCTCCTGGTCAAGGTCTCCTTCCGAGCCCTGCTCTCCGACAGCATCTTCTCGAGATCCTCCAGCTTCAGCTTGAGGTCTCTGACGGAGTTTTGCGCTTCGGAGAGCTCCCCAGCCCTGCTGATGACCGCTCCTTGCGCCTCCACCAAGGCGCTGTTGAGCGTGCTCTTCTCGTTGGACAGCTTGAGGGCCTGCTCCTTCAGCTCGTCCTGCGCCACCTCCAACTCCCTTACCTTGCCGGCATGGGCCAAAGCCTGGGCATCGAGTGCCTCCTTGTGCCTCTTCTCCAGCTCGTGAGTCCACCGCGTGACAAGGGCCTCGAGCTCCTCATCCTTGCCATGGAGCGCTGCGGCAAGCTTCGCCTCACGCGCGGTGAGGTCCTCTTCCTGGGAATCCAGTGCGGCTTGATGCTGGTTCCGGACAGCCTCGACCGCGGCAACCAAGTTCGCCGCCTGTTCCTGGGCCTTCTCGATGTCAGCCATCTTCATGGTGAACTCGACATTGCGCTTGGCCAATTCCTCCTGAAGGGCCCTCTGCTCCTCGCGAGTCTGGTGGAACCAGGTCTGCGTCTCAGCAACGCGTGCCTTGAAATCCACCTCCGCCTGGTCCACCGTTGCCATCCTGGACTTAACCTTGTCCAGACGGACACGGTAGAGCGCCTGGAGTTTTCGCAAGTTGGCCCCCATAGCGCGGAAAAGCTGCTCTTTCGGAGAACCTTCACCGCCAACGCCCGGCTCAGCGACAACCTCAAGCCCGGTGGCGGCAAGCACCTCGCCGTCAAAGACTTCCCCTTCGGCGGGCGCCCGGGAACTTGACGCCCCTGGGAGGTGGACGAAAAGATCGTCGCCCACCTTCAGATACCTACCGGGGCCTGAGGTTGAGGAGGAGGGAGGCTAATCATCAACCGCCTCTTCCTCGGCGGTGGCCTTGCCGGCTTCCCCGGCAGGCCCACCGTTGGCGCCCTCGGCAGAAGCCTCCCCGGTCTCCTTGGCGGCCCCCGCCGCGGTGTCCTCGGCAGCATCCTTGGCGGCCTCATCAGCGGCGACCTCGGCAGCGTCCTTGGCGGCCTCCTCAGCAATGTTCCCAGCAACGGTATCCACGTCCTCCATACCTGTTGAAGGAGGGTCTGGGTAGTAATGGGAGCATGGGAGCCAAGAAAAGAATAAGGGAAAAACAGAGACGAAGGACAGGCGACTCACCAGTGCCAGGCTGTGAAGCAGAAGTCCCCTCTCCGCCAGCATTTGGCGCCGTGGCAGAGCCACCAGTGCCCAAGTTCCCCTCTTCCTCCATGGGTGTGGGCTCCGTGCCTGATGCCCTTGCCGGGGACCCCCCGCGGCGGCGTAGTCGATGGGGGTGGTGTGTTAGGAGTAGCCCTCTGTGGCTCCTCCTACTACCGCTCCCCTCCTGCAAACCCGACAAGGTCAGCATCATAGCGTCGAGCGCCTACCACATGTCGAGTAAGAAGAAGGTGAAGAACTTACGCTGGGGGCTGTGCCGGGGGCTGCTGTCTGGGCTGCTCAACACCACCAGTGGCGTCCTTGAAGCCCCAGCTAAGGGCTGACTGCTCGCCGAAGCCTTCGCCCTCTTCGCCCTCTGGGCCAATGTCTCTGCATCCCTGCAAAAGCAAAAACGGATCAAGATGGGTTGCTTAATTCAGAGGAATGGAAATGACAGTAAGGAACAGAGTACTTACTCGTCATCCACCTCCTCCTCTTCCACCAGTTTCCTTTTCCTCTCCGGGCTGAGAGGCCCAAGATCAAAAGGGAGCTCCACAACATCATCCGAGTCGACGCCTGCCGGAGGAGGCGAAGGAGGCAGCGGGGTTTGTGCGCGCCCGGATGAGGAAGGGGCTATTGTCTTCTTCTTCTCAGCGGCCTTCGTCAGCCTCTTGGCTGCCGTGGCCCTCGTGTGGCGCCCAGACCCCTCCAGGGTCAATTGAGGCCGCGTAGCCTTGTCGGGCCGGACCGGCTCACCGGAGCCAGCCCGCCGCGGGACTCGCCCTCTTCCCCTGGTTGGCGTCGAGCCCGCCGCCACGTCCTCCTCCTCCCCCGACGACTGGTCAGCCGCGTCTTCGACGAGCGGAGATCCAGTGTCGGCGTTGCTGACCTCCCCGGAGGCCCGTGCCCACCGGGTGAGCTCCTCTTCCTCCGCCGCCGTTGCGGCCTTGTCCTCCACGCCCCCGGCGCTGCCGGCCTCCATGGCAAGCTGTGCCTCCCTCGCCCTAGTGGTGATGTAGTCCAGCTCTGCCTAGGTGGTGTCCATGATAAGCCACCGCTCGGCGTCGGCATTGACGTACACCTCAATTAGGGTGTCGAAGAATTGCTGCACATCCTCGTCCTTCGGCTCCTCCCAGCTCAGGACAGGGCCGTGCGCATTACAGTCTGGCATCATGGCGATGATCTCGGACCGACGCGAATTGTTGCACAACGGGACCACCCCCGCTGGCAGCTTGAAAAATGGCCCCTTGAGGGACTTGCCAACCTTTGCGGCAGCCCTCGCGGCCTTGCCGGTCCGCTCGATCTCGCCATCGCGACCCACATCAAGCTGGAAAAGCCGCTGGCAGAAGTGGGCATGCACCAGCACTGTGAAGTTGTGATCGAGGCCGGGGCGGAGTCGCATAATGAGTCAGCCGGGTTCGTAAAGAGCCAAGCTGGCCTCCCCTTGTTGTGCAACGGGGCGATCCGGTGGCGAATGAAGTCCGGCCCGATCATCTCAAGGGTGAGTCTGACCTGGGTGAGCCGGAGAATCCTGGTGGTGGCGACGGTGAGCCTCCCATCGGCGGCGTCGACATCACTCCAGTCACTGCCACGGACCGGCGGCACTCGGCGGACCTTGCAGAATTCCGGCGGGTTTTCATCTTCAATCCAGCACCACCGGTCACGCCATTCCTCCCACCTCTCCTTCATGGCACCGTCCGGGTACGCCCCCTTGGATCTTGGGATCCAGGTGACGCAACCGGAGACGGCTCCTCCTGGCTGGATTCGAGGGAAGAAGTAATGGCGGAAGAGCGCCGTGTTGGGCTGCACCCCGGCAAAGCCTTCGCAAAGATGCGCAAAGAAAGCCATGCACGCCAGCGCATTCGGAGTAAAATCCAAGAGGCCAAAGCCGAAGGTGCGCATAACGTCGCAGAAGAAATCGGAGAAAGGAGGGCATAACCCGCAAGAAAAGTAATCAACGAAGAAGGGGTACCGATTTGAGGCAGGATCAGCGCAAGCAGCAGGAATGATGCGCGTCGCCGAGTGTCCCGAATCCTCTCCCCCCGTCTTCACTCCCCATAGGGGCTTGAAGGAGGCCCGGAGCTCTCGAACATCAACCGTTGAATGGAAGAAGAAGGCGGACTTCGTCCGATCCCCCGACAGCGCGCTCTCCGGCGGCTCCACCGCCCCGGCGCCCTTAGCCACCCCCTTGCCCTTGGCGAATTTGGGAGCCATGGCGACCAAGAAGTTCAGAGGGCTGAGGAAGGGGGATGGCAAAGCAGCGGCGGCGGGCGATAGCGAAAGCTTAGGAAGGAAGGAAGAGAGGGAACGGTGGCTCTGAGATTGGAAAAGGCACAAGGGAAGAGGAGAAAGTGAGCAGCGCGCCCACGGTTATTCCTTCTTATGGGGGAAAACGCGGGCCGCCTCCTTTCACATTAACTGTGATGTGATGCATGCCCGCGAGAAGCAACCCCACGCATGCCGCCCATGTCACACACGCCTCCCCACGCTGCGCCACGCGCGGGAAGCATGGGAAGCACAGCGCGCGAAGAGACTTACCGCGGTAAAAACCGCCCTGCTTGCCCGTGCACTGTTTTTGGGCCTAGCCCAACGACGCGATTGTGCTTACGTGTGGCCCAGGCCCGGGGGCCCCTATCGGTGTACAAAAAGAGGGGTACACTTTTTGTACCCCTATAACTGTGCACGGGCAGTCTGAGCCACGGGCACCACCACACTGAGCAAGGCAAGGGAGGTGAGCCAAGGTAAGGCCGAAGCTCAGGAGAAGCAGAACAACACCAAGACCAAGACCACAAAGAGCAAAGGGGACGAAGCGGACCCCCCGGCAAGATCCTTGCCGGGAGGCGGTTTTAGCAAACCCGGCAAGACCCTTGCCGTGGCAGCTCGCCCCACACCTACGGAGTGAATCACCCTTGAGTCCATTGCCCCCATGGGGCAAGGATTCGAGAGACATCCCCGTGGTGGCATGCAGATCTTTGTGAAGGAATTCAAGATCAGACACACCCTTTAGAAGATGATGATCCTTGGCGGGATCCCAGCCAAGGAGGACCACAAGGCCCCCGGCAAGAGCCTTGCCGGGGATGACAGCAGGCGCCACGGCAAGACCCTTGCCGGGGCCCCGGCAAGGCCCTTGCCAAGAACACCCGTAGGGCCACCATCAGGCCCACGCCAGTCAAACCTCCACCGCCGTTCGCATGCAGCTGCCGACCCAACCAGCTGGGCAGGCACCTGCGTGGCGGCATGCGGATCTTCGTGAAGACCCACCACTGCGCCACCTCAGCTGCCTGCCTGCCTACATGGCACCGCGGGCACCGCTCGCCAGGGAGCGTGTAGACATGAGAGGGAGTGGCGACGGACGAGATAGGGCTCTCCCCCGTCCCCGATAAAGCAAGGACACATGGGCAAGACGCATTAAATGTGCCTTGTCATGTAATGCGAAGGATAACCTCGCATCACTGTTCCTTTTCCACCTCCTGTGTGCCACTGTGGCCACCCCTTTTCCTATAAAAGGAGGCCCGAGGCGACCAGGAGAAGGATTCGGCTTTTTGGAGCTCCTCACGCCCCATAGCTAGCTCAAGAACACATATATACAATCCACCAAAGCAGGAGTAGGGTTTTACGCATCCTTGCGGCCCGAACCTGGATAAACGAACCGTGTGCTATCTGTTTGATCCGCTCTTCTCACGACCCCGCGCCCCGCAACCATAGTAGGGATTCTTGTGATCCCGTAGGTTCGTTCCCACCGACAGCGAGTGGCCTAGATTACTCTCTAGTGTTCGATCTTTATTAGCTAGCTAGATAGCTAGTGATGTATTCGATATATTATATTCGAGATGATTTGTTTGATATTATATATATTATTCGAGACGATGTATTCGAGATTATATGTATTATTCGAGACGATGTATTGATTAATTATTATCTGATCAAATTTCATTCTCATAAAGGCCCTGAAGCAGGCCCGGGGAATGATCTATGTGGATACTACGTTTGCGAGAACATTCGCATGATGGCGTCCGAAAGGAGCAGATCTCAAAGACAGGACTGGGTACGTTTGTCAGAACACTATTCACAATTTTTACACCATTATCGATATCTAGTCACACAACTAATACACATGCATATTGATCTCCTTCTTAACAGTTCAGAGAGGTGCGGGAGAAGCTCCTACCAACGGAGCGCATACAAGCAATTCAAGAGGAAATATCGGGATTTTTGCTCGACCAGGTCATAGATACGAACGGAGAATACTATTACCGGCTACCACCCCCATGAACCACTTCCAATTGTCATCGTGCTCCGAAGGCACCAATTAGGCTAATGCCACTGGATCCGAAGGCACCAATTAGGAGAAATTGTATATAGCTAGCTAATTGTATATATATACATGTGTGTATGTGTGAATTAATGGTGGTTGTGAGACATTCAATGATATATATATATATGGTTCTACTAGAAATTCTATTTATATATATGCATAACGTGTACAATATGCAGTATCATAAAATACCAGCAAACGAAAAAGAATTAAATGGAAAACACAAAATTAAATGAAAAAGTAATCATAAACCCCAAACCCCCAACCTTTTAATACCGGTTGGTGTCACCAAGTGGTACTAAAGGGCTCCCTGCCCCCGGAGCTGGCTCGTGCCACGTGGTTGCCCTTTAGCACCGGTTCATGCGGAACCGGTACTAAAGGGGGGACCTTTATTCCCCACACTTTAGTGCCGGTTACCGAACCTGCACTAAAGGGCCTTACGAACCGGTACTATAGCCCGGTTCTGCACTAGTGGACGGTGATCCAAGCATGTGGGCAAGTTGCAATGTTGCCACACGTGTGTGCATTAGTGTCTTTGTTCGTCCAAACGATGCTTGGGGCATCTCTAACTCGGACTTTCAAATAGCCAGTAAACGTCTGGACCTGTATTTACCTATGTCCACGTGCGCCCGTTTGTTTTCGAGCAATTCCGATGCAAACCAGGGGCTTTACGGGAGTCTGGACCTCCGCCACGTAGGAATTCAACACCCCTGACCCATCCAGAACAGAGGCGTAACCCGTGTATTTGGAGCGGTCCGCACTGTTTCCACGCCAAAACCCGTGCTTTCCCCACCCTCTCCGCTTCAATCATCACCATCCTTCAATCCAATTCCTGCGCTTTTCACCGTCCACCACCGCATGTACCCGTACAAAGACTCACCGGAGCCAGTGGAGGTGGAGGATCTAGAGAAGTTGGTCGACGCAAGATCAACTCGGCGACATGGCAAGCCCGCCGCCTAAAAAAATAAGGCAAAGGATCAAGAGGAGGTTGCGGCCGACAGAAAGAAGGGCAGCGGGGGCAGCAGGCGGGGCATGGACGACGGCAGGGGCCAGGCATGGATGGGGGAGCCATTGCCATCGTCCATGCACCACACTGCCCTGGCCGGAGTAATTTCAGCCACCCTACTTCTACGCCGTCAAGCAACTCGGCCTTCAACAGAAGCCCCCGGCCTCTACCGCCGGGTACGTGCCGTATTGCATCAACCTGGACGCGGCGTCCCTTCATTTCATCGACTCGGCATTGCGTCCGGGGGGCATAGGTTTCACTAGTGGCTTCTCTCAAGAGCATAAGTATTTTACGGTGGGTGAACAAATTACTGTTGAGCAATTGACAGAATTGAGCATACTTATGAGAATATCTAGGTATGATCATGTATATAGGCATCATCATGTCCGAGACAAGTAGACCGACTCCTGCCTGCATCTACTACTATTACTCCACACATTGACCGCTATCCAGCATGCATCTAGAGTATTAAGTTCATAAGAACAGAGTAACGCCTTAAGCAAGATGACATGATGTAGAGGGATAAATTCATGCAATATGGTAAAAACCCCATCTTGTTATCCTCAATGGCAACAATACAATACGTGCCTTGCTGCCCCTACTGTCACTGGGAAAGGACACCGCAATATTGAACCCAAAGCTAAGCACTTCTCCCATTGCAAGGAAGATCAATCTAGTAGGCCAAACCAAACCGATAATTCGAAGAGACTTGCAAAGATAACCAATCATACATAAAATAATTCAGAGAAGATTCAAATATTGTTCATAGATAAACTTGATCATAAACCCACAATTCATCGGTCTCAACAAACACACCGCAAAAGAAGATTACATCGAATAGATCTCCACAAGAGAGGGGGAGAACTTTGTATTGAGATCCAAAAAGAGAGAAGAAGCCATCTAGCTAATAACTATGGACCCGTAGGTCTGAGGTAAACTACTCACACTTCATCAAAGAGGCTATGGTGTTGATGTAGAAGCCCTCCGAGATCAATGCCCCCTCCGGCGGAGCTCTAGAACAGGCCCCAAGATGGGATCTCGTGGATACATAAAGTTACGGCGGTGGAATTAGGGTTTTGGTTCCGTATCTAATCGTTTGGGGGTACGTAGGTATATATAGGAGGAAGAAGTACGTCGGTGGAGCAACATGGGGCCCACGAGGGTGGAGAGCGTGCCTGGGAGGGGGGAGGGTAGGCGCGCCCCTACCTCGTGGCCTCCCTGTTGGTTGCTTGACGTAGGGTCCAAGTCTCCTGGATCTTGTTCGTTCCAAAAATCACATTCCCGAAGGTTTCATTCTGTTTGGACTCCGTTTGATATTCCTTTTCTTCGAAACCCTAAAATAGGCAAAAAAACATCAATTCTGGGCTGGGCCTCCGGTTAATAGGTTAGTCCCAAAAATAATATAAAAGTGTATAATAAAGCCCAATAATGTCCAAAACAGTAGATAATATAGCATGGAGCAATCAAAAATTATAGATATGTTGGAGACGTATCAAGCATCCCCAAGCTTAATTCCTGCTCGTCCTCGAGTAGGTAAATGATAAAAACAGAATTTTTGATGTGGAATGCTACTAGGCATAATTTCAATGTAATTCTTCTTAATTGTGGCATGAATATTCAGATCGATTCAAGATAAAAGTGTAATATTGACATAGAAATAATAATACTTCAAGCATACTAACTAAGCAATTATGTCTTCTCAAAATAACATGGCCAAAGAAAGTTCATCCCTACAAAATCATATAGTTTAGTCATGCTCCATTTTCATCACACAAGAATGCTCTCATCATGCACAACCCCGATGACAAGCCAAGCAATTGCTTCATACTTTAGTAATCTCAAACCTATAAACTTTCACGCAATATATGAGCGCGAGCCATGGACATAGCACTATGGGTGGAATAGAATATGATGATGGGAGTTATGTGGAGAAGACAAAAAGGAGAAAGTCTTACATCAACGAGGCTAATCAATGGGCTATGGAGATGCCCATCGATTGATGTTAATGCAAGGAGTAGGGATTGCCATGCAACGGATGCAATAGAGCTATAAATGTATGAAAGCTCAACAAAAGAAACTAAGTGGGTATGCATCCAACTTGCTTGCTCACGAAGACCTAGGGCACTTGAGGAGGCCCATTGTTGGAATATACAAGCCAAGTTCCATAATGAAAAATTCCCACTAGTATATGAAAGTGACAAAACAAGAGACTCTCTATCATGAAGATCATGGTGCTACTTTGAAGCACAAGTGTGGAAAAAGGATAGTAGCATTGTCCCTTTTTATTTCCCTTTTTTTGGGCCTTCATTTTTTTGGCCTTTCTTTTTTTATTTTTTATTGGGACAATGCTCTATTAAATGATGATCATCACACTTCTATTTATTTACAACTCAATGATTACAACTCAATACTAGAACAAGGTATGACTCTATATGAATGCCTCCGGCGGTGTACCGGGATATGCAATGAATCAAGTGTGACATGTATGAAAAATTATGAACGGTGGCTTTGCCACAAATACGATGTCAACTACATGATCATGCAAAGCAATATGACAATGATGAACGTGTCATGATAAACGGAATGGTGGAAAGTTGCATGGCAATATATCTCGGAATGGCTATGGAAATGCCATAATAGGTAGGTATGGTGGCTGTTTTGAGGAAGATATAAGGAGGTTTATGTGTGAAAGAGCGTATCATATCACGGGGTTTGGATGCACCGGCGAAGTTTGCACCAACTCTCAATGTGAGAAAGGGCAATGCACGGTACCGAAGAGGCTAGCAATGATGGAAGGGTGAGAGTGCGTATAATCCATGGACTCAACATTAGTCATAAAGAACTCACATACTTATTGCAAAAATCTACAAGTCATCAAAAACCAAGCACTACGCGCATGCTCCTAGGGGGATAGATTGGTAGGAAAAGACCATCGCTCGTCCCCGACCGCCCCTCATAAGGAGGACAATCAAAGAACACCTCATGTTTCAAATTTGTTACATAACGTTTACCATACGTGCATGCTACGGGACTTGCAAACTTGAACACAAGTATTTCTCAATTTCACAACTACTCAACTAGCACAACTTTAATATCACTACCTCCATATCTCAAAACAATCATCAAGCATCAAACTTCTCTTAGTATTCAACACACTCATAACAGAATTTTATTATTAATCTTGTATACCTAGCATATTAGGATTATTTAAGAAAATTACCATTCTATTTAAGACTCTCAAAAAAATCTAAGTGAAGCATGAGAGATCAATAGTTTCTATAAAACAAATCCACCACCGTGCTCTAAAAGATATAAGTGAAGTACTAGAGCAAAACTATATAACTCAAAAGATATAAGTGAAGCGCATAGAGTATTCTAATAATTTCTGAATCATGTGTGTTTCTCTCAAAAGGTGTGTACAGAAAATATGATTGTGGTAAACTAAAAATCAAAGACTCAAATCATACAAGACGCTCCAAGCAAAACACATATCATGTGGTGAATAAAAATATAGCTCCAAGTAAAGTTACCGATAGAAGTAGATGAAAGAGGGGATGCCTTCCGGGGCATCCCCAAGCTTTGGCTTTTAGGTGTCCTTAGATTATCTTGGGGGTGCCATGGGAATCCCCAAGCTTTGGCTCTTGCCACTCCTTGTTCCATAATCCATCAAATCTTTACCCAAAACTTGAAAACTTCACAACACAAAACTTAAAGTAGAAAATCTCGTGAGCTCCGTTAGCGAAAGAAAACAAAATACCACTTCAAGGTACTGTAATGAACTCATTCTTTATTTATATTGGTGTTAAAACTACTGTATTCCACCTTTTATATGGTTTATAAACTATTTTACTAGCCATAGATTCATCAAAATAAGCAAACAACACACGAAAAACAGAATCTGTCAAAAACAGAACAGTCTGTAGTAATCTGTAGCTAGCGCAAGATCTGGAACCCCAAAAATTCTAAAATAAATTGCTGGACGTGAGGAATTTATCTGTTAATCATCTTCAAAATGAATTAACTAAATATCACTTTCCAAATAAAAATGGCAGCAGTTCTTGTGAGCGCTAATGTTTCTGTTTTTGACAGCAGGATTAACAAGACTTTCCCCAAGTCTTCCCAACGGTTCTACATGGCACAAACACTAATTAAACACAAAAAACACAACCAAAACAGAGGCTAGATAAATTATTTATTACTGAACAGTAGCAAAAAGTAAGGAATAAAAATAAAATTGGGTTGCCTCCCAACAAGCGCTATCGTTTAACGCCCCTAGCTAGGCATAAAAGCAAGGATAGATCTAGGTATTGCCATCTTTAGTAGGCAATTCTTCAATGAGGCATATACCATCCTTAGAAATTTCTTTCTTTTTATTAATTATCAAATTTTTAGGCACAAGATCGAAAAATTCATTTGTAATAAATGGTTCCTTAATGATAGTAAAAAAGATTGGGATAAATACTTATAGATTTGAGATCCGCTGTTTCCTTATTAGAAGATTCACCCTTATTTTTAGGAACATACATAAGCTTGGCAATTTTAGTGGGAGGACTTGGAGTAATCTTTACAGACGAAAAAGCGGTTCGCAAGTTGGTAATAATACCCTCAAGTTTATCGATTCTAGTGGAATCCTGATTTATTTTCTCATTAACTATAGGTTCCTTTTCTTTAATATTTTTCAAGGTGACTCCTACTTTAGATCCATATTGAGTGATTTGGTTGTGGATCTTTTTATCCAAATTTTCAATTAACTCTAAAGTAGCAACCTTATTCTCAATAATTTCAAGTCTTTGCATTACATTCTCCAAAGTTAACGTAGTTCCATTGACCAAAAGAGGTGGTGAGCCAAACAAATATATCATAGCATTATAAGAATAAAAAGTATGGCTACCCAAGAAGTTCCCTCTGGTAATGGTATCAAGGATATATCTGTCCCAAGGAGTAGCGCCTACATAAAAATTGCGAAGAAGAACGGAAGTAGATTGCTTCCTGTTAGATCTATTTTGAGCATTGCAAATTCTATACCAAGCGTCTTTTAGATTTTCTCCCTCCTTTTGCTTAAAATTTAGAACTTCATTCTCGGCAGACAACAGAGAAGATAAGGGACTAGCCATAACGACAAGCAAACGGAAAAGAGGCGAACGGGAAAGAGAGGGATGATAGAGAGAGAGAGGGCGAATAAAATGGCAAGGGTGAAGTGGGGGAGAGGAAAATGAGAGGCAAATGGAAAATAAATGTAATGCGGGAGATAAGGGTTTGTGATGGGTACTTGGTGCGTTTGACTTTTGCGTAGACCTCCCCGGCAATGGCGCCAGAAATGGCTCGTTGTCGGGAGTCAAATCTTGACTTGCGCGAACCTCCCCGGCAACGACGCCAGAAATCCTTCTTGCTACCTCTTGAGCATTGCGTTGGTTTTCCCTTGAAGAGGAAAGAGTGATGCAGCAAAGTAGTGTAAGTATTTTCCTCAGTTTTTGCGAACCAAGGTATCAATCCAGTAGGAGGCTACGCGCGAGTCCCTCACACCTGCACAAAACAAATAAATCCTCGCAACCAACGCGATAAGGGGTTGTCAATCCCTACACGGTCACTTACGAGAGTGAGATCTGATAGATATGATAAGATAATATTTTTGGTATTTTTATGATAAAGATGCAAAGGAAAATAAAAGGCAATGAAAATAACTAAGTATTGGAAGATTAATATGATAAAGATAGACCCGGGGGCCATAGGTTTCACTAGTGGCTTCTCTCAAGAGCATAAGTATTTTACGGTGGGTGAACAAATTACTGTTGAGCAATTGACAGAATTGAGCATAGTTATGAGAATATCTAGGTATGATCATGTATATAGGCATCACGTCTGAGACAAGTAGACCGACTCCTGCCTGCATCTACTACTATTACTCCACACATCGACCGCTATCCAGCATGCATCTAGAGTATTAAGTTCATAAGAACAGAGTAACGCCTTAAGCAAGATGACATGATGTAGAGGGATAAATTCATGCAATATGATAAAACCCCATCTTGTTATCCTCGATGGCAAAAATACAATACGTGCCTTGCTGCCCCTACTATCACTGGGAAAGGACACCGCAAGATTGGACCCAAAGCTAAGCACTTCTCCCATTGCAAGAAAGATCAATCTAGTAGGCCAAACCAAACTGATAATTCGAAGAGACTTGCAAAGATAACCAATCATACATAAAAGAATTCAGAGAAGATTCAAATATTGTTCATAGATAAACTTGATCATAAACCCACAATTCATCGGTCTCAACAAACACACCGCAAAAGAAGATTACATCGAATAGATCTCCACAAGAGAGGGGGAGAACTTTGTATTGAGATCCAAAAAGAGAGAAGAAGCCATCTAGCAATTAACTATGGACCCGTAGGTCTGAGGTAAACTACTCACACTTCATCGGAGAGGCTATGGTGTTGATGTAGAAGCCCTCCGCGATAGATGCCCCCTCCGGCGGAGCTCCGGAACAGGCCCCAAGATGGGATCTCGTGGATACAGAAAGGTACTGCGGTGGAATTAGGGTTTTGGCTCCGTATCTGATCGTTTGGGGGTACGTAGGTATATATAGGAGGAAGAAGTACGTCGGTGGAGCAATAGGGGGCCCACGAGGGTGGAGGGCGTGCCTGGGGGGCTAGGCGCGCCCCTACCTCGTGGACTCCCTGTTGGTTGCTTGACGTAGGGTCCAAGTCTCCTGGATCTTGTTCGTTCCAAAATTCATGTCCCAAAGGTTTCATTCCGTTTGGACTCCGTTTGATATTCCTTTTCTTCGAAACCCTAAAATAAGCAAAAAAACAGCAATTCCGGGCTGGGCCTCCAGTTAATAGGTTAGTCCCAAAATAATATAAAAGTGTATAATAAAGCCCAATAATGTCCAAAACAGTAGATAATGTAGCATGGAGCAATCAAAAATTATAAATACGTTGGAGACGTATCAGGCATCGCTGCGGCTTGTCCGATCGCGAACGTCAAGCGTGGGTCAGCCGGGTGCAACTCTCTATTCGTCGGTAGGTCTTAACAAGGCGAGACAATCTATGACGCCATGGACAGGGAGTTGATGAAGATGATCCACGATGGAGACGGCTTCGAGGACGGACAAGTGGACAACTCTAAGCCAGTCTAGAACTTTTGTGACCGGACACATAAAATATCTATGAACTTCTGCCTCTTCCTTTTGTGTTCGGGCGCTATGAACACCACATTTCCTCATATTGCTATACACATGGGAGACCGGACCTAGGAAGACGTTTAGGGAATGCAATTGGATGGCCGGCTCCTGTATGCTTGTCCGTGGATGAGTTTGAACTAGTCCGCGAACAAATAATGTGTCTGTTTCAGGGCACGACGTTGGGGATGCCCTTACACCCTCGTTTTTAAAACAAGAGAAGGTAGTGGAGTGAGAACCACATGCAAGTATTGTCCTAAGAGCTTCTCCAATAGCTCATGTAAAAAACTTCTGGTAAAAAGTCATTTTACGCGGGAAGTTGCCTAATGACTAATTTTCTTAAATTTTGTATACTTCTTTGCATGTAATACCTTTTTTCCGTTTTCAATCAAATAAGGATCCAAATGATATATGTATATTATAATATCATCATAATAATTAAACACACTATTAATTATATCGAACACACATACTTCATAATAATTTCAATCCTGCAATATATTAAATTTAGTTTGGAATCAAAACTCAACATAATTAATGGTCTAGATCATTACAAATAAAACATTATACACATTTTACTAACCATGAAGCTCCCACAAATGGTCAACTAGATCATCATGGAGTTATTTATGAACGGTGTAGTTTTCAATCCGTCGACACATTTCAAGAAATTTTTGCAGTCGTCGATTCATCCCTTTGTGGCTAAACTGGAGATACGTAAACTTTGTTCCCCTCATTTCTTCTTTCTCATCCTTTATGATCATGTTATGCAATATCACACATGCGGTCATGATGCGCCAAATCCTTTTGTTGCTAGAAGAATGTAGGACCACGAACAATGGCGTAACGAGCTTGGAGAAGCCCAAATGACCGCTCGACATCCTTTCTACATGATTCATGTTTCACAACCAAGTGAATATTCTTGTTACCTTGAGGGTTTGATATTGTCTTCACAAAAGTTATCCATGCAAGATATATGCAATCAGCAAGATAGTAGCCCATGTTGTATTGATGCCCATTGGTTTTAAAATGTAACAACTTCTAGAATTATAGTTGCATCTTTATCTTTTCCTTTGAATTTTCCATGCAATGTTGTACGACAATTAATCTACTTTGAATGCATGCAATCGATGCTTCCAAGCATACCAAGGAACCTTTTGATGGTCCCATCTGAAGAATTCTTGAGGACATGGGATAAACCTTGATGCTATTAATCTTATGAAGTTGAATCCAGTTCAATATTTTGATATTTTGTTGTGGTGTAATTCTCTAGTGGTGATGTACGGACGTTGACTACATATCACTTCACCTTTAAGTGTCTAGAGGAGACCATTGCATGATTAGTTTGTTCATAAATGGGCGGCTGAATTGATATAATTACCATACCCTAAGTTTCTGAACTATTACATGAGCGGTTGTTGGAACCCCAAAGTTTATGGCTACGGTTAGATGCTATCTTAATTATTCTCTTGTATTTGCGGATGCTTGCATAGGGGGTATAGTCATAAGTATGTTGTTTGTTCAAGTAAGAACAACAAACTATCACAGGTTTCACCACACAATACATTATCAAAACAATGAATGGTAGCGCAATGAATTTTGATGAAAGCAACTTGGTGAAACTCCTGTGTGTCCTCAAGAATGACTTAATCCCTAAAACATCGTCTTATCCTTAGCACAATTCAGGATTGGGACACTATTTACTGTCTTGCAATTCCTTTTATTTTCAAACAAACTATCAAACATTGTTGCAGCTTTACAGTGAACTCTTGCTAGTTACCATCTACCAATCCCTTCTTCCCCTCGTTGGGTTCGACACTCCTACATATCAAAAGGCTAAGCTAGATTCCTTACACTTGTGGGTTATCACAAACCCATTGTGAACAAGATTTGTTTGGAACATAAAAAAATTGGGTGAAGAAAATCGTCAAATAGTTTTGAGACGAAATTGTGCGGAGATGTGTCCGAGCGGTGGGGGTGGTTCTTGGGCGGCTGGACAGCGTGGCCGCACGGGGAGGCGGGGCGCGGTGGTGGCTCAAAGACATGGTAACGATGGCCAGTGCGGTGAGGCAGGGAGGCATGATGCCGACTAGACAACGGTGCGGGAGAGAAGGGCTTGCGCAAGGGGTATCCTCCCGTGAAATTTCAGGAGATTTTTTGTTGGGGAATGCAGTAATTTCAAAACAATTCCTATGGACACGCAAGATCCATCTAGGTGATGCACATCAACAAGAGGGGAGAGTGTTTTCCACGTACCCTTGTAGACCGTAAGCGGAAGCGTTATGACAACGCGGTTGATGTAGTCGTACGTCTTCATGATCCGACCGATCCTAGCACCGGAGGTACGGCACCTCCACGATCTGCACATGTTCAGCTCGGTGATGTCCCATGAACTCTAGATCCAGCTGAGGTCGAGGGAGAGTTTCATCAGCACGACGGCGTGATAACGGTGATGATGAAGTTACCGACCCAGGGCTTCGCCTAAGCTCTACAAGATATGACCGAGGTGGAAATCTGTGGAGGGAGGCACCGCACATGGCTAAACAATCAACTTGTGTGTTCTAGGGTGCCCCCTCCCCACGTATATAAAGGAGGGGGGGAGGCCGGCCGGCTCTCCTTGGCGCGCCCCCAAGAGGGGAATCCTACTGGGACTCCAAGTCCTAGTAGGTTTCCACCAAAAGGGAGAGAGGCGGAAGGAAGGAGAGGGAGAGGGGAAAGGAAAAGGGGGGCACCGCCCCCCTTCCTAGTCCAATTCAGACTAAAGGGGGAGGGGGCGCGCGGCCTGCCCTGGCTGCCCCTCTCTCTCTCTCCACTAAGGCCCGTCGAGGCCCATTAGTTCCCCCGGGGTTTCCGATAACCCTCTGGCACTCTGGTTTTATCCGAAACTTCTCCGGAACACTTTCGGTATCCGAACATATCCGTCCAATATATCAATATTTATGTCTCGACCATTTAGAGACTCCTCGTCATGTCCGTGATCACATCCGGGACTCCGAACTACCTTCGGTACATCAAAACACATAAAATCATAATACCGATCGTCATCGAACGTTCAGCGTGCGGACCCTGCGGGTTTGAGAACTATGTAGACATGACCGAGACTCTTCTTCGGTCAATAACCAATAGCGGAACCAGGATGCTCATATTGGTTCCTACATATTCTACGAAGATCTTTATCTGTCAAATCGCATAACAACATACGTTGTTCCCTTTGTCATCGGTATGTTACTTGTCCGAGATTTGATCGTCGGTATCTCAATACCTAGTTCAATCTCGTTACCGGCAAGTCTCTTTACTCGTTCCGTAATGCAACATCCCGTAACTAACTCATTAGTCACATTGTTTGCAAGGCTTATAGTGATGTGCATTACTGAGAGGGCCCAGAGATACCTCTCCGATACACGGAGTGACAAATCCTAATCTCGATCTGTGCCAACTCAACAAACTCCATCGGAGACACCTATAGAGCATCTTTATAGTCACACAGTTACGTTGTGACGTTTGATAGCACACTAAGTGTTCCTCCGGTATTCGCGAGTTGCATAATCTCATAGTCATAGGAACATATATAAGTTATGAAGAAAGCAATAGCAGTAAATGATAACCCACAAGTATAGGGGATCGCAACAGTTTTCGAGGGTAGAGTATTCGACCCAAATTTATTGATTCGACACAAGGGGAGCCAAAGAATATTCCCAAGTATTAGCAGTTGAGTTGTCAATTCAACCACACCTAGAAACTTAATATCTGCAGCAAAGTATTTAGTAGCAAAGTAATATGATAGTAGCGGCAACGGTAGCAAAAGTAACAATATTGGTTTTGTAGTGATTGTAACAGTGGCAACGGAAAAGTAAATAAGCGAAGATCAATATGTGAAAAGCTCGTAGGCAATGGATCAGTGATGGATAATTATGTCGGTTGCAATTCCTCATGCAATAGTTATAACATAGGGTGACACAGAACTAGCTCCAGTTCATCAATGTAATGTAGGCATGTATTCCGAATATAGTCATACGTGCTTATGGAAAAGAACTTGCATGACATCTTTTGTCCTACCCTCCCGTGGCAGCGGGGTCCTATTGGAAACTAAGGGATATTAAGGCCTCCTTTTAATAGAGTACCGGACCAAAGCTTTAACACATAGTGAATACATGAAGTCCTCAAACTACGGTCATCACCGGTAAGTATCCCGATTATTGTCACTTCGGGGTTAACAGATCATAACACATAATAGGTGACTATTGACTTGAAAGATAGGATCAAGAACTCACATATATTCATGAAAACATAATAGGTTAAGATCTGAAATCATGGCACTCGGGCCCTAGTGACAAGCATTAAGCATAGCAAAGTGATAGCAACATCAATCTCAGAACATAATGGATACTAGGGATCAAACCCTAACAAAACTAACTCGATTACATGATAAATCTCATCCAACCCATCACCGTCCAGCAAGCCTACGATGGAATTACTCACGCACGGCGGTGAGCATCAAGAAATTGGTGATGGAGGAAGGTTGATGATGACGATGGCGACGGATTCCCCTCTCCGGAGCCCCGAACGGACTCCAGATCAGCCCTCCCGAGAGAGATTAGGGCTTGGCGGTGGCTCCATATCGTAAAACGCGATGAATCCTTCTCTCCTATTTTTTCTCCCCGAACATGAATATATGGAGTTGGAGTTGAGGTCGGTGGAGTGTCAGGGGGGCCCACGAGGCAGGGGCGCGCCCACCCTCATGGACAGGGTGTGGGCCCCTGGCCTTGATTCGTTCACCAGTATTTTTTATATATTCCAAAAATATTCTCCGGTGATTTTCAGGTCATTCTGAGAACTTTTATTTTTGCATAAAAATAACACCATGGCAATTCTGCTGAAAACAGCGTCAGACCGGGTTAGTTCCATTCAAATGATGCAAGTTAGAGTCCAAAACAAGGGCAAAAGTGTTTGGAAAAGTAGATACGATGGAGACGTATCAACTCCCCCAAGCTTAAAAATTTGCTTGTCCTCAAGCAATTCAGTTGATAAACTGAAAGTAATAAAGAAAATCTTTTACAAACTCTGTTTGCTCTTGTTGTTGTAAATATGTAAAGCCATCAGTCAAGTTTTCAGCAAAGATTATGAACTAACCATATTCACAATAACATTTAGGTCTCATGTTTACTCATATCAATGGCATAATCAACTAGCGAGCAATAATAATAAATCTCGGATGACAGCACTTTCTCAAAACAATCATAATATGGTATAACAAGATGGTATCTTGCTAGCCCTTTCTGAGACCTGCTACCTCTTGAGCACTTTGTTGGTTTTCCCAGAAGAGGAAGGGATGATGCAGCAAAGTAGCGCAAGTATTTGCCTCAGTTTTTGAGAACCAAGGTATCAATCCAGTAGGAGGCTACGCGCCAGTCCCTCGTACCTGCACAAAACAAATAAATCCTCACAACCAACGCAATAAGGGGTTGTCAATCCCTACACGGCCACTTACGACAGTGAGATCTGATAGATATGATAAGATAATATTTTTGGTATTTTTGTGACAAAGATGCAAAGTAAAATAAAAGCAAAGTAAAAAAGCAAAGGAAATAACTAAGTATGGGAAGATTAATATGATGAAGATAGACCCGGGGGCCATAGGTTTCACTAGTGGCTTCTCTCGAGAGCATAAGTATTCCACGGTGGGTGAACAAATTACTATTGAGCAATTGACAGAATTGAGCATAGTTATGAGAATATCTAGGTATGATCATGTATATAGGCATCACGTCCGAGACAAGTAGACTGACTCCTGCCTACATCTACTACTATTACTCCACTCATCGACCGCTATCCAGCATGCATCTAGAGTATGAAGTTAATGAAAACAAAGTAACGCCTTAAGCAAGATGACATGATGTAGAGGGATAAACTCATGCAATATGATGAAAACCCCATCTTGTTATCCTCGATGGCAACAATACAATACGTGCCTTGCTGCCCCTACTGTCATTGGGAAAGGACACCGCAAGATTGAACCCAAAGCTAAGCACTTCTCCCATTGCAAGAAAGATCAATATAGTAGGCCAAACCAAACTGATAATTCGAAGAGACTTGCAATTATAACCAATCATACATAAAAGAATTCATAGAAGATTCAAATATTGTTCATAGATAGACTTGATCATAAACCCACAATTCATCGGTCTCAACAAACACACCGCAAAAAGAAGATTACATCAAATAGATCTCCACAAGAGAGGGGGAGAACATTGTATTGAGATCCAAAAAGAGAGAAGAAGCCATCTAGCTACTAACCATGGACCCGTAGGTCTGAGGTAAACTACTCACACTTCATCGGAGGGGCTATGGTGTTGGTGTAGAAGCCCTCCGTGATTGATGCCCCCTCCGGCGGAGCTCCGGAACAGGCCCCAAGATGGGATCTCGTGGATACAGAAAGTTGCGACGGTGGAATTAGGGTTTTGGCTCTGAATCTGATCGTTTGAGGGTACGTAGGTATATGTAGGATGAAGGAATACGTCGGTGGAGCAACAGGGGGGCCACGAGGGTGGAGGGTGCGCCTGGGGGGGTAGGCGCACCCCCTACCTCGTGGCCTCCTCTTTTGTTTCTTGAAGTAGGGTCCAAGTCCCCTGGATCACGTTCGGTGAGAAAATCACGTCCCCGAAGGTTTCATTCCGTTTGGACTCCGTTTGATATTCTTTTTCTTCGAAACCCTGAAATAGGCAAAAAAACAACAATTCTGGGCTGGGCCTCCGGTTAATAGGTTAGTCCCAAAAATAATATCAAAGTGGATAATAAAGCCCAATAATGTCCAAAACAGTAGATAATATAGCATGGAGCAATCAAAAATTATAGATACGTTGGAGATGTACCAAGCATCCCCGGGCTTAATTCCTGCTCGTCCTTGAGTAGGTAAATGATAAAAACAGAATTTTTGATGCGGAGTGCTACTTGTCATATTTTTAATGTAATTCTTCTTAATTGTGGTGTGAATATTCAGATCCGAAAGATTCAAGACAAAAGTTCATATTGACATAAAAATAATAATACTTCAAGCATACTAACAAAGTAATTATGTCTTCTCAAAATAACATGGCCAAAGAAAGTTCATCCCTACAAAATCATATAGTTTAGTCATGCTCCATTTTCGTCACACAAGAATGCTCTCATCATGCACAACCCCAATCAGAAGCCAAGCAATTGTTTCATACTTTAGTAATCTCAAACCTATAAACTTTCACGCAATATATGAGCGCGAGCCATGGACATAGCACTATGGGTGGAATAGAATATAATGAGGGGGTTATGTGGCGTAGACAAAAAGGAGAAAGTCTCACATCAACCAGGCTAATCAATGGGCTATGGAGATGCCCACCGATTGATGTTAATGCAAGGAGTAGGGATTGCCATGCAACGGATGCACTAAAGCTATAAATGTATGAAAGCTCAACAAAAGAAACTAAGTGGGTGTGCATCCAACTTGCTTGCTCACGAAGACCTAGGGCACTTGAGGAGGCCCATTGTTGGAATATACAAGCCAAGTTCTATAATAAAAATTCCCACTAGTATATGAAAGTGACAAAACAAGAGACTCTCTATCATGAAGATTACGGTGGTACTTTGAAGCACAAGTGTGGCAAAGGATAGTAACATTGTCCCTTCTCTCTTTTTCTCTCATTTATTTATTTGGCCTTTTCTCCTTTTTTTATATGGCCTTTCTCTTTTTTTATAATTCCTCACTTGGGACAATGTTCTAGAAAATGATGATCATCACACTTCTATTTATTTTACAACTCAATGATTACAACTCAATACTAGAACAAAAAATGACTCTATGTGAATGCCTCCGGCGGTGTACCGGGATATGAAATGGACCAAGAGTTACATGTATGAAAGAATTATGAACGGTGGCTTTGCCACAAATACTATGTCAACTACATGATCATGCTAAGCAATATGACAATAATGAATGTGTCATGATTAAAGGAATGGTGGAAAGTTGCATGGCAATATATCTCAGAATGGCTATGGAAATGCCATAATAGGTAGGTATGGTGGCTGTTTTGAGGAAGATATAAGGAGGTTTATGTGTGAAAGAGCATATCATATCACGGGGTTTGGATGCACCGCCGAAGTTTGCGCCAACTCTCAATGTGAGAAAGGGCAATGCACGGTACCGAAGAGGCTAGCAAGGATGGAAGGGTGAGAGTGCGTATAATCCATGGACTCAACATTAGTCATAAAGAACTCACATACTTATTGCAAAAATCTACAAGTCATCAAAAACCTCGGCACTACGTGCATGCTCCTAGGGGGATAGATTGGTAGGAAAAGACCATCGCTCGTCCCCGACCGCCACTCATAAGGAGGACAATCAAATAACACCTCATGTTTCAAATTTGTTACATAACGTTTACCATATGTGCATGCTACGGGACTTGCAAACTTCAACACAAGCATTTATCAATTTCACAACTACTCAACTAGCACGACTTTGATATTATTACCTCCATATCTCAAAACAATCATCAAGCATCAAACTGCTCTTAGTATTCAAAACACTCATAAGAAAATTTTACTAATCTTGAATACCTAGCATATTATGATTTTAAGCAAATTACCATGCTATTTAAGACTCTCAAAATAATCTAAGTGAAGCATGAGAGATCAATAGTTTCTATAAAACAAATCCACCACCGTGCTCTAAAAGATATAAGTGAAGTACTAGAGAAAAACTATATAACTCAAAAGATATAAGCGAAGCACATAGAGTATTTTAACAAATTCCAAATCATGTATGGCTCTCTCAAAAGGTGTGTACAGCAAGGATGTTTGTGGTAAACTAAAAAGTAAAGACTCAAATCATACAAGACACTCCAAGCAAAACACATATCATGTGGTGAATAAAAATATAGCTCCAAGTAAAGTTACCGATAGAAGTAGACAAAAGAGGGGATGCCTTCCGGGGCATCCCCAAGCTTTGGCTTTTAGGTGTCCTTAGATTATCTTGGGGGTGCCATGGGCATCCCCTGTGACTCCCCGAGACCGATGCGCCAGGTGTCTTCCAGTTATTCGTTGTTGTTGCCTTCTCTTTTGCTTGCGTGTTGCATTTCGTCATGTCATCAGGTGCATTGCATCATCATGTTTTCAAAACTTGCCTTCATCCGGGTCTCCCAGTTCTCTTCGTTGTCCGTTCTGAGCCCAGACACACTTGCACGCGCCTGTGGCATGTCCGAAATTTTATTTTATAAGTGGCAGGAAAATGTTCTCGGAATGGGTTGAAAGTTGGCGTGCGATCTTATTATAGTGTAGGTAGGCCGCCTGCCAAGTTTCATCGCATTCGGAGTTCGTTTGACGCCCCAACGAATAACTATAGCGACAATATAGTCGGTCAAACGTCGGACGTTTTCGGTCTCCAAAAACTGTTGCCGGGCTTTCCCTCTCTTTCCTCTCTAGACCATCTACACATTCCACTACCTACCACCAGGCAACCTAATCTCTCTCATCAGCCCGCGGCTCTCCTCACGCGCGCATCCGAAAGCTGTCCCAGACCCGACCCGGGCAGTCATCACCGTTGGTTTCGGATCATCTCAAACCATCCCTCTAATATCTTTGATTTATTATTTGATCTCCCCTAAACTTTTATTCTCGACCGTCCGATCCCAATCCAATGATCCAAATCCCCCTTCTTTTACCTACATGCTTTATATAGCGCCTAACCCTAAATTTTAGGCCTCATGTCCCATCCACCCATCGCCGCCGCCGCCACTACACCAAATCCCCCTTGGGATTTCCCCTGCCAGTTCCACCCAACCAGCCTCCACCTTCCCCTCGATCCATTCTACGCTCGAGCCCGCAACTTCCTCTACTTCCCGCGCCGCCGCAAGCCGTAGCACCTCCAACAGGACCAACCCCGTGCCGCAGCCTCCTTCTCCCCGTTCCCGATGGCCACCTCCTCCCATGTCCAGGAGCTCGAAGCCACGAAGCCCTGCGCCGCCAAGCTCCTCCCATGGCCGCCCCGTCGCCGCGTCCCTCCTCTGTTTCCTTCTCGTCCTTCTCTTTTCCCCTATTTCTCTTCTCACACCCAACTCCCTCTCGTCTGTCTACAGGATCCGCCATGGAAGACCCCGTCGCCCCGTCGAGTACCTCGCTGGAGCACCGCGAAGCCCGGTCTATCCCCTGCTTCGAACAATAGAACGCGGCGCCGTTCTCCCCCGCGCTCAGTCTCCATCTACCTCCTTGCCTACAGCCTCCCCGACTTGCTGCTCGAACGCGGCTCCATACGCCCCTGCCCCGATGGGTCTCCGTCGTTCCGAGGTCACCCGGCTCCGCACGGCCGACAACAAGCAGCAGCTCGCCGGGGCACGAGCTCCATCGGGTCCGCCTCCCTACTGCCGGAGCCCCATGACCCCGCGCCAAGTCTCTCGCCCGCGCCAAGTGCCTGGTCGCCTCCGCCTAGATCCACTCCTTGCCTTGTCCTCGTCACCGGGAGCCCCGCCATCTCCAGCGTCGCGCCCAAGTCCCACATCGCCGGCAACCGTTCCCGCCGTTCGTCGCCCTGAACCTGTTGCAGCAGTCTCCGTTCTTCAGTAACGAGAAGGAGCAGCTCGCTCGCCTCGCATTGACCTCCCAGATTTAGCCGGCCCAGTGCCTCCCTTGTCGGCCTCTCTTCCACCGAACGGGCCAAGGCCCATGGTGAGAAATGTTGGAAATATGCGCTAGAGGCAATAATAAAATGGTTATTATTATATTTCTTTGTTCATGATAATTGTCTATTGTTCATGCTATAATTGTGTTATCCGGATATCGTAATACATGTGTGAATACATAGACCACAACACATCCCTAGTGAGCCTCTGGTTGACTAGCTCGTTGATCAAAAGATAGTCATGGTTTCCTGACTATGGACATTGGATGTCATTGATAACGGGATTACATCATTAGGAGAATGATGTGATGGACAAGACCCAATCCTAAGCATAGCTCAAAGATCGTGTAGTTCATTTGTTGTAGCTTTTCTGAATGTCAAGTATCATTTCCTTAGACCATGAGATTGTGCAACTCCCGGACACCGTAGGAGTGCCTTGGGTGTGCCAAACGTCACAACGTAACTGGGTGACTATAAAGGTACATTACAGGTATCTCCGAAAGTGTCTGTTGGGTTGGCATGAATCGAGACTGGGATTTGTCACTCCCTATGACGGAGAGGTATCTCCGGGCCCACTCGGTAATGCATCATCATAATGAGCTCAATGTGATCAAGTGGTTGATCACGGGATCATGCATTACGGTACGTGTAAAGTGACTTGCCGGTAACGAGACTGAACAAGGTATTGGGATACCGACGATCGAGTCTCGGCAAGTAACGTACCGATTGACAAAGGGAATTGTATACGGATTGATTGAATCCTCGACATCGTAGTTCATCCGATGAGATCATCGTGGAGCATGTGGGAGCCAACATGGGTATCCAGATCCTGCTGTTAGTTATTGACCGGAGAGTCGTCTCGGTCATGTCTGCATGTCTCCCGAATCCGTAGGGTCTACACACTTAAGGTTCGGTGACGCTAGGGTTGTTAGGAAGACTTGTATGTGATTACCGAATGTTGTTCGGAGTCCCGGATGAGATCCCGGACGTCACGAGGAGTTCCGGAATGGTCCAGAGGTAAAGATTTATATATGGGAAGTTGTCATACAGTCGCCGGAAAGGTTCAGGGGCATATCGGTATTGTACCGGGGCCACCGGAGGGGTTCCGGGGGTCCACCGGGAGGGGCCACCTCTTCCAGAGGGCCTTATGGGCTGTATGGAGAAGGGAACCAGCCCAAGTGGGCTGGGGCGCCACACCCCCTAGGACCCATGCGCCTAGGGTTGGGGGAAACCCTAAAGGGGGCGCCCCTTGCTTGGGGGGCAAGCCCCCCTCCCCTTGGCCGCCGCCCCCCCTCTAGATCTCATCTAGAGGGGGCCGGCCCACTTCCCCATTCCCCTATAAATAGAGGGGTGAGGGGACGGCTGCACACAACATCCAAGGCGCAGCCCCTCCCCTCCCCAGCACCTCTCCTCCTCCATAAGAGCTTGGTGAAGCCCTGCCGGAGTACTGCAGCTTCATCACCACCACGTTGTCGTGCTGCTGTTGGAGCCCTCTTCCTCAACCTCTCCCTCCTCCTTGCTGGATCAAGGCGCGGGAGACGTCCTCGCTCCATACGTGTGTTGAACGCAGAGGTGCCATCCGTTCGGCGCTAGGATCTTCGGTGATTTGGATCACGTCGAGTACGATTCCATCAACCCCGTTCTCTTGAACGCTTCCGCTCGTGATCTACAAGGGTATGTAGACGCACTCCTCTCTCCCTCGTTGCTAGATGACTCCATAGATTGATCTTGGTGATGCGTAGAAAATTTTAAAATTCTGCTACCTTCCCCAACAGTGGTATCAGAGCTAGGTGTATGCGTAGTTACTATGCACGAGTAGAACACAAAGTAGTTGTGGGCGTCGATATTGTCAATTTGCTTGCCGTTACTAGTCTTATCTTGATTCGGTAGCATCGTGGGATGAAGCAGCCCGGACCAACCTTACACGTACGCTTACATGAGACCGGTTCCACCGACTGACATGCACTAGTTGCATAAGGTGGCTGGCGGGTGTCTGTCTCTCCCACGTTGTGGTTTTGGCATAGGTAAGAAACGTTCTTGCTAGAAACCTATAGCAGCCACGTAAAAACTAGCAACAACTATTAGAGGACGTCTAACTTGTTTTTGCAGCAAGTGTTTTGTGATGTGATATGGCCAAAGGATGTGATGAATGATATATGTGAGTATGAGATGATCATGTTCTTGTAATAGGAATCACGACTTGCATGTCGATGAGTATGACAACCGGCAGGAGCCATAGGAGTTGTCTTTATTTATTTATGAATTGCGTGTCAACATAAACGTCATGTAATTACTTTACATTATTGCTAAAGCGTTAGCCATAGTAGTATAAGTAATAGATGATGAGACAACTTCAAGAAGACACGATGATGGAGATCATGATGATGGAGATCATGGTGTCATGCTGGTGACAACAATGATCATGGAGCCCCGAAGATGGAGATCAAAAGGAGCAAATGATAATGGCCATATCATGTCACTATTTGATCGCATGTGATGTTTATCATGTTTTACATCTTATTTGCTTAGAACGACAGTAGCTTAAATAAGATGATCCCTCGTAATAATTTCAAGAAAGTGTTCCCCCTAACTGTGCACCGTTGCGAAGGTTCGTTGTTTCGAAGCACCACGTGATGATCGGGTGTGATAGATTCTAACATTCGAATACAATGGGTGTAAGCCAGATTTACACACGCAATACACTTAGGTTGACTTGACGAGCCTAGCTGAGGGAGTCCTGGATTAGGGGGTGTTCGGATAGCCGAACTATACCTTCCGGCGGACTCCTGGACTATGAAGATACAAGATTGAAGACTCCGTCCCATGTCCGAAAAGGACTTTCCTTGGCGTGGAAGGCAAGCTAGGCGACACGGATGTTCTGATCTCCTACCATTGTAACCGACTTTATGTAACCCTAACCCACTCCGGTGTCTATATAAACCGGAGGGTTTTAGTCCGTAGGACAACATACACATCAACAATCATACCATAGGCTAGCTTCTAGGGTTTAGCCTCTCTGATCTCGTGGTAGATCAACTCTTGTAATACCCATATCATCAATATTAATCAAGCAGGACGTAGGGTTTTACCTCCATCGAGAGGGCCCGAACCTGGGTAAAACTTCGTGTCCCCTGCCTCCATCCGGCCTAGATGCACAGTTCGGGACCCCCTACCCGAGATCCGCCGGTTTTGACACCGACACTAGCATGTACAGACATGGCCTCGGAACACAGAAGACCGAAAGGAAGAGCATGAGTCATATAGAAGATACGATCAACATGAAGATGTTAACCGATGTTGACTAGTCCGTCTCACGTGATGATCGGACACGGCCTAGTTAACTCGGATCATGTTATACTTAGATGACTAGAGGGATGTCTATCTGAGTGGGAGTTCATTGAATAATTTGATTAGATGAACTTAATTATCATGAACTTAGTCTAAAATCTTTACAATATGTCTTGTAGATCAAATGGCCCACGTTATCCTCAACTTCAACGCATTCCTAGAGAAAACCAAGCTGAAAGACGATGGCAGCAACTATACGGACTGGGTCCGGAACCTGAGGATCATCCTCATAGCTGCCAAGAAAGATTATGTCCTAGAAGCACCGCTAGGTGACGCACCCGTCCCACAGAACCAAGACGTTATGAACGTTTGGCAGTCACGTGCTGATGATTACTCCCTCGTTCAGTGCGGCATGCTTTACATCTTAGAACCGGAGCTCTAAAAGTGTTTTGAGAGACACGGAGCATATGAGATGTTCGAAGAGCTGAAAATGGTTTTTCAAGCTCATGCCCAGGTCGAGAGATATGAAGTCTCCGACAAGTTCTTCAGCTGTAAGATGGAGGAAAATAGTTCTATCAGTGAGGACATACTCAAAATGTCTGGGTTACATAACCACTTTACTCAGCTGGGAGTTAATCTCCCGGATGACGCGATCATTGACAGAATCCTTCAGTCACTTAAACCGAGCTACAAGAGCTTTGTGATGAACTTCAATATGCAGGGGATGGAAAAGACCATTCCTAAGGTGTATTCAATGCTGAAATCGGCAGAGGTGGAAATCAAAAAGGAACATCAAGTGTTGATGGTGAATAAAACCACTAAGTTCAAGAAAGGCAAGGGTAAGAAGAACTTCATGAAGGACGACAAGGGAGTTGCCGCGCCCGGTAAGCAAGCTGCCGGGAAGAAGCCAAAGAATGGACCCAAGCCCGAGACTGAGTGTTTTTATTGCAAGGGAAGTGGTCACTGGAAGCGGAACTACCCCAAATACTTAGCGGACAAGAAGGCCAGCATCACGAAAGGTATATGTGATATACATGTAATTGATGTGTACCTTACCAGTACTCGTAGTAGCTCCTGGGTATTTGATACCGGTGCGGTTGCTCACATTTGTAACTCAAAGCAGGAGCTACGGAATAAACGGAGACTGGCGAAGGACGAGGTGACAATGCGCGTCGGGAATGGTTCCAAGGTCGATGTGATCGCCGTCGGCACGCTACCTCTACATTTACCAACAGGGTTAGTTTTAAACCTCAATAATTGTTATTTAGTGCCAGCTTTGAGCATGAACATTGTATCAGGATCTCATTTAATACGAGATGGCTACTCATTTAAATCCGAGAATAATGGTTGTTCTATTTATATGAGAGATATGTTTTATGGTCATGCTCCGATGGTGAATGGTTTATTCTTAATGAATCTCGAGCGTAATGCTACACATATTCATAGTGTGAATACCAAAAGATGTAAGGTTGATAATGATAGTCCCACATACTTGTGGCACTGCCGCCTTGGTCACATAGGTGTCAAATGCATGAAGAAGCTCCATGCAGATGGACTTTTAGAGTCTCTTGATTATGAATCATTTGACACGTGCGAACCATGCCTCATGGGTAAAATGACCAAGACTCCGTTCTCAGGAACAATGGAGCGAGAAACCAACTTATTGGAAATCATACATACTGATGTGCGCGGTCCAATGAGTGTTGAGGCTCAGCTATCGTTATGTTCTCACCCTCACTGATGACTTGAGTAGATATGGGTATGTCTACTTAATGAAACACAAGTCTGAGACCTTTGAAAAGTTCAAGGAATTTCAGAGTGAGGTTGAGAATCAACATGACAGGAAAATCAAGTTCTTGCGATCAGATCGTGGGGGAGAATACTTGAGTCATCAATTTGGCACACACTTAAGAAAATGTGGAATAGTTTCACAACTCACGCCGCCTGGAACACCTCAGCGTAATGGTGTGTCCGAACGTCGTAATCGCACTCTATTAGATATGGTGCGATCTATGATGTCTCTTACCGATTTACCACTATCATTTTGGGGCTATGCTTTAGAGACTGCCGCATTCACCTTAAATAGGGCTCCGTCGAATTCCGTTGAGACGACACCATATGAATTATGGTTTGGGAAGAAACCTAAGCTGTCGTTTCTAAAAGTTTGGGGATGCGATGCTTATGTCAAGAAACTTCAACCTGAAAAGCTCGAACCCAAACCGGAAAAATGCGTCTTCATAGGATACCCTAAAGAAACTGTTGGGTATACCTTCTACCTCAGATCCGAAGGCAAGATCTTCGTTGCCAAGAATGGATCCTTTCTAGAGAAAGAGTTTCTCTTGAAAGAAATAAGTGGGAGGAAGGTAGAACTCGATGAAGTATTACCTCTTGAACCGGTAAGTGGCGCAGCTCAAGAAAATGTTCCTGAGGTGCCTACACCAACTAGAGAGGAAGTTGATGATGATGATCATGAAACTTCAGATCAAGTTGCTACTGAACTTCGTAGGTCCACAAGGACACGTTCCACACCAGAGTGGTACGACAACCCTGTCTTGGAAATCATGTTGTTAGACAACGGTGAACCTTCGAACTATGAAGAAGCGATGCGGGCCCGGATTCCGACAAATGGCTGGAAGCCATGAAATCCGAGATAGGATCCATGTATGAAAACGAAGTATGGACTTTGACTGACTTGCCCAATGATCGGCGAGCCATAGAAAATAAATGGATCTTTAAGAAGAAGACATACGCGGATGGTAATGTGACCATCTATAAAGCTTGACTTGTCGCTAAGGGTTATCGACGAGTTCAAAGGGTTGACTACGATGAGACTTTCTCACCCGTAGCGAAGCTGAAGTCCATCTGAATCATGTTAGCAATTGCCGCATTCTATGATTATGAGATATGGCAAATGGACGTCAAAACAGCATTCCTTAATGGTTTCCTCAAGGAAGAATTGTATGTGATGCATCCGGAAGGTTTTGTCGATCCTAATAATGCTGACAAGGTGTGCAAGCTCCAACGCTCGATTTATGGGCTGGTGCAAGCATCTCGGAGTTGGAACATTTGTTTTGATGAGATGATCAAAGCGTTTGGGTTTATGCAAACTTATGGAGAAGCCTGCATTTACAAGAAAGTGAGTGGGAGCTCTGTAGCATTTCTCATATTGTATGTGGATGACATACTGTTGATGGGAAATGATATCGAATTCTTGGAAAGCATAAAGGCCTACTTGAACAAGTGTTTTTCAATGAAGGACCTTGGAGGAGCTGCTTATATATTAGGCATCAAGATCTATAGAGATAGATCGAGACGCCTCATTGGTCTTTCACAGATTACGTACCTTGACAAGATATTGAAGAAGTTCAAAATGGATCAGTCAAAGAAGGGGCTCTTGCCTGTATTGCAAGGTACGAGATTGAGCACGGCTCAATGCCCGACCACGACAGAAGATAGAGAAAAGATGAGTGTCGTCCCCTATGCCTCGGCCATAGGGTCTATCATGTATGCTATGTTGTGTACCAGACCTGATGTAAACCTTGCCGTAAGTTTGGTAGGAAGGTACCAAAGTAATCCCGGCATGGAACACTAGACAGCGGTCAAGAATATCCTGAAGTACCTGAAAAGGACCAAGGAAATGTTTCTTGTTTATGGAGGTGACGAAGAGCTCGTCGTAAAAGGTTACGTCGATGCTAGCTTCGAGACAGATCTAGATGACTCTAAGTCACAAACCGGATACGTGTGTATATTGAATGGTGGGGCAGTAAGCTGGTGCAGTTGCAAGCAAAGCGTTGTGGCGGGATCTACATGTGAAGCGGAGTACATGGCAGCCTCGGAGGTAGCACAAGAAGCAGTCTGGGTGAAGGAGTTCATTACCGACCTAGGAGTCATACCCAATGCGTCGGGCCCGATGACTCTCTTCTGTGACAACACTGGAGCTATTGCCCTTGCCAAGGAGCCCAGGTTTCACAGGAAGACTAGGCATATCAAGCGTCACTTCAACTCCATTCGTGAAAGTGTTCAAAATGGAGACATAGAGATTTGTAAAGTACATACGGACCTGAATGTAGCAGATCCGTTGACTAAACCTCTCCCTAGAGCAAAACATGATCAACACCAGAACTGCATGGGTGTTCGATTCATCACAATGTAACTAGAATATTGACTCTAGTGCAAGTGGGAGACTATTGGAAATATGCCCTAGAGGCAATAATAAAATGGTTATTACTATATTTCTTTGTTCATGATAATTGTCTATTGTTCATGCTATAATTGTGTTATCCGGAAATCGTAATACATGTGTGAATACATAGACCACAATAGGTCCCTAGTGAGCCTCTAGTTGACTAGCTCGTTGATCAAAAGATAGTCATGGTTTCCTGACTATGGACATTGGATGTCATTGATAACGGGATCACATCATTAGGACAATGATGTGATGGACAAGACCCAATCCTAAGCATAGCTCAAAGATCGTGTAGTTCGTTTGATGTAGCTTTTCTGAATGTCAAGTATCATTTCCTTAGACCATGAGATTTTGCAACTCCCGGACACCGTAGGAGTGCCTTGGGTGTGCCAAACGTCACAACTTAATTGTGTGACTATAAAGGTACATTACAGTTATCTCCGAAAGTGTCTGTTGGGTTGGCACGAATCGAGACTGGGATTTGTCACTCCGTATGACGGAGAGGTATCTCTGGGCCCACTCGGTAATGCATCATCATAATGAGCTCAATGTGATCAAGTGGTTGATCACGGGATCATGCATTACAGTACGAGTAAAGTGACTTGCCGTTAATGAGACTGAACAAGGTATTGGGATACCGACGATTGAGTCTCGGGCAAGTAACGTACCGATTGACAAAGGGAATTGTATATGGATTGATTGAATCCTCGACATCGTGGTTCATCCGATGAGATCATCGTGGAGCATGTGGGAGCCAACATGGGTATCCATATCCCGCTGTTGGTTATTGACCGGAGAGTCGTCTCGGTCATGTCTGCATGTCTCCCGAACCCGTAGGGTCTACACACTTAAGGTTCGGTGACGCCAGGGTTGTTAGGAAGACTTGTATGTGATTACCGAATGTTTTTCGGAGTCCCGGATGAGATCCCGGACGTCACGAGGAGTTCCGGAATGGTCCGGAGGTAAAGATTTATATATGGGAAGTTGTCATACGGTCGCCGGAAAGGTTCGGGAGCATATCGGTATTGTACCGGGGCCATCGGAGGGGTTCCGGGGGTCCACCGGGAGGGGCCACCTCTTCTGGAGGGCCTTATGGGCTGTATGGAGAAGGGAATCAGCCCAAGTGGGCTAGGGCGCCACACCCCCCTAGGGCCCATGCGCCTAGGGTTGGGGGAAACCCTAAAGGGGGGCGCCCCCTTCCTTGGGGGGCAAGCCCCCCTCCCCTTGGCCGCCGCCCCCCTCTAGATCTCATCTAGAGTGGGTCGGCCCCCTTCCCCCTTCCCCTATAAATAGAGGGGTGAGGGGAGGGCTGCACACAACATCCAAGGCGCAGCCCCTCCCCTCCCCAACACCTCTCCTCCTCCATAAGAGCTTGGCGAAGCCCTGCCGGAGTACTGCAGCTTCATCACCACCATGCCGTCGTGCTGCTGTTGGAGCCCTCTTCCTCAACCTCTCCCTCGTCCTTGCTGGACCAAGGCGCGGGAGACGTCCTCTCTCCGTACGTGTGTTGAACGCGGAGGTGCCGTCCGTTCTGCGCTAGGATCTTCGGTGATTTGGATCACGTCGAGTACGACTCCATCAAACCCGTTCTCTTGAACGCTTCCGCTCGTGATCTACAAGGGTATGTAGATGCACTCCTCTCTCCCTCGTTGCTAGATGACTCCATAGATTGATCTTGGTGATGCGTAGAAAATTTTAAAATTCTGCTACGTTCCCCAACAAGAAACCCCCAGCGCCCCTTTGTTTTTTCTTCTGTTGGGCCTGCTCCAGTGTTAGTTTCGGCCTGTGTAGTTTTTTCCAGATCTGCGAATTTATCTATTATCCAGTGTATTATAGTTTTGTAGAAAAGCCCCTCTAGATCATGCATTTAATAACTCATCAACCGTGCATCACATGTAAAAACTTAATATATGAAAGTTGCTTAGAATTTTGTGTAGATTAATAATTTCCTACTTTCATGCATGTTTGAAATGTTTAAAATGTTGTTTGTTTAAATTTTCTGAAATAACTTGCTAAAATGTTTTAATTCATAACTAAATAATCGTAGCTCCTTTTTAAATAAACTTTATATGTAAATGGGGTAGAAAAATTCATAGATTATCTTGGTGACTTTACTTTGCATGTTTAACAACTCTAAAATATGGTTTGGGGCAGAGCAGTACCAAACCTAAAATATGCACATGAGGGTTTTTCCGGACTTGTTGTTTGTTGTTCGGGCCTGATTTAAACTTGCCTAGTTAGGTAGTTTTCATTTGCTTCACCCCTTGCCATGCTAACAAACATTTAATGTTGTTGAGTACTTAAACAGGAGAGAACTAAATAATTGTTGTGGTGTTTTGTCAATATGCAACTCGTTGCATATTGAGCTCCACTTAATTTGTAGTATTGTTTGTGCACTTTGCCATGCCATACATTTTTAAAACCGGACATGCATCATACTTGGTTGTGCATCATGCCATGTTTATGAGTTGATTGTTTACTATGTTGCTTGCTTCTTTCCAGTTTGCTTCTCTCGTTAGCTTCAATTTCGTTCCGGAGTTGTGAGGATTCGTTCGACTATGTCTGTTTGTCTTCTTCATGGACTCGTTCTTCTTCCTTGCGGGATTTCAGGCAAGATGACCATACCCTCGAAATCACTTCTATATTTGCTTGCTAGTTGCTCGCTCTATTGCTATGCCGCGATACCTACCACTTGCTTTATCATGCCTCCCATATTGCCATGTCAAGCCCCTAACCCACCTTTTCCTAGAAAACCCTTGTTTGGCTATGTTACCGCTTTTGCTCAGCCCCTCTTATAGCGTTGTTAGTTGCAGGTGAAGTTGAAGTTTGTTCCATGTTGGAACATGGTTATGTTGGGATATCACAATATCTTTTATGTTAACTAATGCATCTATATTCTTGGTAAAGGGTGGAAGGCTCGACCTTATGCCTGGTGTTTTGTTCCACTCTTGCCGCCCTAGTTTCCGTCATACCGGTGTTATGTTCCCTGATTTTGTGTTCCTTACGCGGTTGGGTGTTATGGAAACCCCTTGACAGTTCACTTTGGATAAAACTCCTCCAGCAAGGCCCAACCTTGGTTTTACCATTTGCCTCACCACCACCTACCTTTTCCCATGGGAGTCGCGCTCCTGAGGGTCATCTTTATTTTAGCCCCCCGGGCCAGTGCTTCTCTAAGTGTTGGTCCAACCTGAGCGATGTCCGGCGCCCCCTGGGCAACCAGGGTCTATGCCAACCCGACGTCTGGCTCATCCGGTGTGCCCTGAGAAAGAGATATGTGCAGCTCCTATCGAGATTTGTCGGCACATTTGGGCGGCTTTGCTGGTCTTGTTTTACCATTGTCGAAATGTCTTGTAACCGGGATTCCGAGTCTGATCGGGTCTTCCTAGGAGAAGGAATATCCTTCGTTGAACGTGAGAGCTTGTGATGGGCTAAGTTGGGACACCCCTGCAGGGTTTTGAACTTTCAAAAGCCGTGCCCGCGGTTATGGGCAGATGGGAATTTGTTAATGTCCAGTTGTAGAAAACTTGACACTTAACTTAATTAAAATGCATCAACCACGTGTATAGCCGTGATGGTCTCTTCTCGGCGGGGTCCGGGAATTGAACACGGCTTTGGAGTTATGTTTGAACGTAAGTATTTTCAGGATCACTTCTTGATCACTTCTAGTTCACGACCATGCTTTGCTTCTCTTCTCGTTCTCATTTGCGTAAGTTAGCCACCATATATGCTAGTGTTTGCGGCAGCTCCACCTCACTACCTTTCCTACGCATAAGCTTAAATAGTCTTGATCGCGAGGGTGTGAGATTGTTGAGTCCTCGTGACTCACAGATACTTCCAAACAGTTGCAGGTGCCGATGATACCAGTGCAGGTGACACAACTGAGCTCAAGTGGGAGCCCGATGAAGATCGTGTTCGTTGTGTTGTTTTTCCAGTTGATCAGTAGTGGAGCCCAGTCGGGACAATCGGGGATCTAGCATTTGGGGTTGTCTTTATTTATGTTTGGTTCCGTAGTCGGACCTTGATTGTATTCTGGATGATGTAATGCTATATTCATGTATTGTGTGAAGTGGCGACTGTAAGCCAACTCTTTATCCCTTTCATATTCAGTACATGGGATGTGTAAATATTACCCCTCTTGCGACATGCCTACTATGCGGCTATGCCTCTAAGTCGTGCTCCGACACGTGGGAGATATAGCCGGATCGTGGGTGTTTCAAGTTGGTATCAGAGCCTTCCCCGACTTAGAAGCCCCTTGCTTGATCGAATCGCTGACGTTGCTGAGTCTAGAACAAAATGTTTTGAGTCTTAGGATTATATATATATCGGAGAGTAGGATTCTTTTTACTCCTCAGTCCCTTCGTCGCTCTGGTGAGGTCTCCTGACATAGAGTTTTGACTCTTCTCTCCTCAAATTTAACGAATTTTTTTAGGATCACGCGGGTATCTTGGAATTGTTCCGATGGTTTTGTGACGAGAACATTGTTCTTGGTGCCTCCTGACATTTAGGGGTTGTGGCAGTGTCCCGGGGAGTTGAGCTTCGAGGTGTTGTCGTCACAATTTTATCGTTGCAGTTCTAGAATACCTGAGTTCGCCGACATTGAAAATCTCTTTTATGCAGTTGTTGGTGAGATAACCTCGACGCCACCCAGTACTGGGGCGGGAGTTCGGGAGTATTGCCATAACTCGTATAATGGATGTTTTTCAAAGGTTGAGGTAAATGATTTCTGAAGGTTTCTTGGTTATGTGTTGAAGGATGGATACAGCTGGATGTAGGATTTGCTAGTTTTGGGTGAGATATTATGCTTCCCCTGTATCCCCAACACCTGATTGCATAACCAGAAAGTTTCGGGAGTTTATAAGTGGGAATTCAAGTAGCTCCTAGGATATCTTTCCTACAGATGCATGATGTGAGATTGGGGTTCGACGTCTAGTGGTCCGCTGAGGGAGTCCTGGATTAGGGGTTCTCCGGACAGCCGGACTATATCCTTTGGACGGACTGTTGGAGTATGAAGATACAAGATTGAAGGCTTCGTCTCGTGTCTAGATGGGACTCTACTTGGCGTGGAAGGCAAGCTAGGAAATACGGATATGTATATCTCCTCCTTTGTAACTGACCTTGTGTAACCCTAGCCCCCTCCAGTGTCTATATAAACCGGAGGGTTTTAGTCCGTAGGACAACATACAATCATACCATAGGCTAGCTTCTAGGGTTTAGCCTCTCCGATCTCGTGGTAGATCAACTCTTGTAATACTCATATCATCAAGAATAAATCAAGCAGGACGTAGGGTTTTACCTCCATCAAGAGGGCCCGAACCAGGGTAAAACATCGTGTCCCCTGCCTCCTGTTACCATCCACCTTAGATACACAGTTCGGGACCCCCTACCCGAGATCCGCCGGTTTTGACACCGACATTGGTGCTTTCATTTAGAGTTCCTCTGTGTCGTCGCCGTTTGGCTTGATGGCTCATACTATCATTGATAGCGATGCAGTCTGGGGTGAGACTTTTCTCCCCGGACAGATCTTTGTGTTCGGCGGCTTCGCACTGCGGGCCAACTCGCTTGGCCATCTGGAGCAGATCGAAAGTTATGCCCCTGGCCACCAGGTCAGGTTTGGAAGCTTAAATTACATGGCCGATATCCGTGGAGACTTGATCTTTGACGGATTCGAGCCCCTACCTTGTGCGCCACGCGGTCAAGATAAGTATGATTTAGCTCTACCATCGGACCATATTCAGGAGATCGCACCGGCAACCGCTCCGAGCCTCAATTTGGAGCCAGTTGCGCCATCCATGAACAAGTCGATAGTGTTGGGTAACGTAGTAATTTCAAAAAAATTCCTACGCACACGCAAGATCATGGTGATGCATAGCAACGAGAGGGGAGAGTGTGATCTACGTACCCTTGTAGACCGACAGCGGAAGCGTTAGCACAACGCGGTTGATGTAGTCGTATGTCTTCACGGCCCGACCGATCAAGCACCGAAACTACGGCACCTCCGAGTTTTAGCACACGTTCAGCTCGATGACGATCCCCCGACTCCGATCCAGCAAAGTGTCGGGGAAGAGTTCCGTCAGCACGACGGCGTGGTGACGATCTTGATGTTCTACCATCGCAGGGCTTCGCCTAAGCACCGCTACAATATTATCGAGGATTATGGTGGAAGGGGGCACCGCACACGGCTAAGAAAATGATCACGTGGATCAACTTGTGTGTCTAGCGGTGCCCCCTGCCCCCGTATATAAAGGAGCAAGGGGAGGAGGCCGGCCGGCCCTATAGGCGCGCCAAGGAGGAGTCCTCCTCCTAGTAGGAGTAGGACTCCTACTAGGAGGGGGAAGGAAGTGGGGAGGGAGAAGGAAAGGGGGGCGCCGCCCCCCCCTCTCCTAGTCCAATTCGGACCAGGGGGAGGAGGCGCGCGGCCCACCCTGGCTGCCCTTCTCTCTCTCCACTAAGGCCCATATGGCCCATTACTTCTCCTGGGGGGTTCCGGTAACCCTCCGGTACTCCGGTTTTCTCCGAAATCACCCGGAACACTTCCGGTGTCCGAATATAGTCGTCCAATATATCAATCTTTATGTCTCGACCATTTCGAGACTCCTCGTTATGTCCGTGATCACATCCGGGACTCCGAACTAACTTCAGTACATCAAAACTCATAAACTCATAATATAACTGTCATCGAAACGTGCGGACCCTACGGGTTCGAGAACAATGTAGACATGACCGAGACATGTCTCCGGTCAATAACCAATAGCGGAACCTGGATGCTCATATTGGCTCCTACATATTCTACGAAGATCTTTATCGGTCAGACCACATAACAACATACGTTGTTCCCTTTGTCATCGGTATGTTACTTGCCCGAGATTCGATCGTCGGTATCTCAATACCTAGTTCAATCTCGTTGTCGGCAAGTCTCTTTACTCGTTTCGTAATACATCATCTCACAACTAACTCATTAGTTGTAATGCTTGCAAGGCTTATGTGATGTGCATTACCGAGAGGGCCCAGAGATACCTCTCCGACAATCAGAGTGACAAATCCTAATCTCGAAATATGCCAACCCAACACTTACCTTTGGAGACACCTGTAGAGCTCCTTTATAATCACCCAGTTATGTTGTGACGTTTGGTGGCACACAAAGTGTTCCTCCAGCAAACGGAAGTTGCATAATCTCATAGTCATAGGAACATGTATAAGTCATGAAGAAAGCAATAGCAACATACTAAACGATCGGGTGCTAAGCTAATGGAATGGGTCATGTCAATCACATCATTCTCCTAATAATGTGATCCCGTTAATCAAATGACAACACATGCCTATGGTTAGGAAACATAACCATCTTTGATCAACGAGCTAGTCAAGTAGAGGCATACTAGTGACGTTTAGTTTGTCTATGTATTCACACAAGTATTATGTTTCCGGATAATACAATTCTAGCATGAATAATAAACATTTATCATGATATAAGGAAATAAAATAATAACATTATTATTGCCTCTAGGGCATATTTCCTTCAGTCTCCCACTTGCACTAGAGTCAATAATCTAGATTACACAGTAATGATTCTAACACCCATGGAGCTTTGGTGCTGATCATGTTTTGCTCATGGAAGAGGCTTATTCAACGGGTCTGCAACATTCAGATCCGTATGTATCTTGCAAATCTCTATGTCTCCCACCTGGACTAGATCCCGGATGGAATTGAAGCGTCTCTTGATGTGCTTGGTTCTTGTGAAATCTGGATTCCTTTGCCAAGGCAATTGCACCAGTATTGTCACAAACAATTTTCATTGGACCCGCTGCACTAGGTATGACACCTAGATCGGATATGAACTCCTTCATCCAGACTCCTTCGTTTGCTGCTTCCGAAGCAGCTATGTACTCCGCTTCACATGTAGATCCCGCCACAATGCTTTGTTTGGAACTGCAGCAACTGACAGCTCCACCGTTTAATGTAAACACGTATCCGGTTTGCGATTTAGAATCGTCCGGATCAGTGTCAAAGCTTGCATCAACGTAACCATTTACTATGAGCTCTTTGTCACCTCCATATATGAGAAACATATCCTTGTCCTTTTCAGGTATTTCAGGATGTTCTTGACCGCTGTCCAGTGATCCACTCCTGGATTACTTTGGTACCTCCCTGCTAGACTTATAGCAAGACACACATCAGGTCTGGTACACAGCATTGCATACATGATAGAGCCTATGGCTGAAGCATAGGGAACATCTTTCATTTTCTCTATATCTTCTGCATTGGTTGGGCATTGAGTCTTACTCAATTTCACACCTTGTAACATAGGCAAGAATCCTTTCTTTGCTTGATCCATTTTGAACTTCTTCAAAATTTTGTCAAGGTATGTGCTTTGTGAAAGTCCAATTAAGCGTCTTGATCTATCTTTATAGATCTTAATGCCCAATATGTAAGCAGCTTCACCGAGGTCTTTCATTGAAAAACTCTTATTCAAGTATCCCTTTATGCTATTCAGAAATTCTATATCATTTCTGATTAGTAATATGTCATCTACATATAATATCAGAAATGCTACAGAGCTCCCACTCACTTTCTTGTAAATACAGGCTTCTCCAAAAGACTGTACAAAACCAAATGCTTTGATCACACTATCAAAGCGTTTATTCCAACTCCGAGAAGCTTGCACCAGTCCATAAATGGATCGCTGGAGCTTTCATACTTTGTTAGCTCCCTTTGGATCGACAAAACCTTCCGGTTGCATCATATACAACTCTTCTTCCAGAAATCCATTCAGGAATGCAGTTTTGACATCCATCTGCCAAATTTCATAATTATAAAATGCGGCAATTGCTAACATGATTCGGACAGACTTAAGCATCGCTACGGGTGAGAAGGTCTCATCATAGTCAATTCCTTGAACTTGTCGAAAACCTTTTGCGACAAGTCGAGCTTTGTAGACAGTAATATTACCGTCAGCGTCAGTCTTCTTCTTGAAGATCCATTTATTCTCAATTGCTTGCCGATCATTGGGCAAGTGAACCAAAGTCCATACTTTGTTCTCATACATGGATCCCATCTCAGATTTCATGGCATCAAGCCATTTTGCGGAATTTGGGAACACCATCGCTTCTTCATAGTTCGTAGGTTCATCATGATCTAGTAGTATGACTTCCAGAACAGGATTACAGTACCACTCTGGTGCGGATCTTACTCTGGTTGATCTATGAGGTTCAGTAGTATCTTGTTCTGAAGTTTCATGATCATCATCATTAGCTTCCTCACTGATTGGTGTAGGTGTCACAGAAACTGGTTTCTGTGATGTACTACTTTCCAATAAGGGAGCAGGTATAGTTACCTCGTCATGTTCTACTTTCCTCCCACTCACTTCTTTCAAGAGAAACTCCTTCTCTAGAAAGTTTCCTAATTTAGCAACAAAAGTCTTGCCTTCGGATCTGTGATAGAAGGTGTGTCCAATAGTTTCCTTTGGATATCCTATGAAGACACATTTCTCTGATTTGGGTTCGAGCTTATCAGGTTGAAGCTTTTTCACATAAGCATCGCAGCCCCAAACTTTCAGAAACGACAACTTTGGTTTCTTGCCAAACCACAGTTCATAAGGTGTCATCTCAATGGATTTTGATGGTGACCTATTTAACATGAATGCGGCCGTCTCTAGAGCATATCCCCAAAACGATAGCGGTAAATCAGTAAGAGACATCATAGATCGCACCATATCTAGTAAAGTACGATTACGACGTTCAGACACACCATTACGCTGTGGTGTTCCGGGTGGCGTGAGTTGCAAAACTATTCCGCATTGTTTCAAATGTACGCCAAACTCGTAACTCAAATATTCTCCTCCACGATCAGATCATAGGAATTTTATTTTCTTGTTACGATGATTTTCAACTTCACTCTGAAATTCTTTGAACTTTTCAAACGTTTCAGACTTATGTTTCATTAAGTAGATATACCCATATCTGCTTAAGTCATCTGTGAAGGTGAGAAAATAACGATATCCGCCACGAGCCTCAACATTCATCGGACCACATACATCTATGTATGATTTCCAATAAATCTGTTGCTCTCTCCATAGTGCCGGAGAACGGTGTTTTTGTCATCTTACCCATAAGGCACGGTTCGCAAGTACCAAGTGATTCATAATCAAGTGGTTCCAAAAGTCCATCACACTACGGGAATCAGCTATTTTGCCGTCTGCCACGGCAGACGGCAAAGGCATGAACGGCGGACGGCAAAGGCCTTTGCCGTCAGCCGCGGATGGCAAAAGCTCCGGCAAAGTAGGCTATGGTAAACAGCTACTTTGCCGTATGCTTCCTGGCGGCTGACGGCAAAGGCCCTTTGCCGTCTGCGGCGGACGGCAAAGAGAGCGGACGGCAATAATTGCGCTGTCAGTACGTTAAGTGGCTAACGGCAGGCCTTTGTCGTCCGCCGCTGACGGCAAAATTTCTAGTGTCTTTGCCGTCCGCCGTATGATGTCATCTACACATCACTACATGGCAGGTTCTTTGCCGTCTGCCACTGATGGCAAAGTCTTCGCCGTCTGCCACTATAGGCAAACTGACCAAATGGGTCAGCTCCCAGGAAGCACAGCTGGATGCCACGTGTCTTCTTTGCCGTCCGCGGCAGACGGCAAAGAGCCCATTGCCGTCGGTGGCAGACGGCAAAGAGCCTGCATATTGGCTCTTTTATCTGTTTTTTATTAAATCCAACAATTTTCATCACAAATATATATGACATATATAGATATATTTCAAAAGGCCATTACAGAGCAAACATATAAGATATCCAACACATAACTTCATCATCCAACCATATATATTACATGCATAGTTCCATCATACATAACAAGTTCAACATAGAGGCATCCAACCATATATATTACAATAGTTTCATCCAACGATACATGCATAGTTCAACGATACAAAAGAAACAGAGAAAGGGATAAGGAGAACTCCATCTATGCAAGCTTTCGTCAAGTGAATGAAATCTGCAAAATGAAAAATAAGAAAGTTAGAACAAGAAGAGTAGAACAAGAAGAAGAGTAGAACAAGAAGAAGACTTGAACAAGAAGAGTAGAACAAGAAGAAGACTAGAACAAGAAGAGTATGTCATTTATGAGCTAACTTATGTGAAATGGATCATATATGAGCTAACTAAGTTGAAATGGGTCGTTTATGAGCTAGCTAAGGTGAAATGGATCATTTATGAGCTAACTTAGTTGAAATGGGACGTTTATGAGCTAACTAAGGTCAAATGGATCGTTTTTGAGGTAACTAAGGTAAAATGGATCGTTTTTTAGCTAACTTAGGTGAAATGGATCATTTATGAGCTAACTTAGTTGAAATGGATCGTTTTTGAGCTAACTTAGGTGAAATGGATCGTTTATGAGCTAATTTAGTTGAAATGGATCTTTTTGAGCTAACTTAGGTGAAATGGATCATTTAAGAGCTAATTTAGGTGAAATGGATCGTTTTTTAGCTAACTTGGTGAAATGGATCGTTTATGAGCTAAATTAGTTGAAATGGATCGTTTATGAGATAACCTTGGTAAGATGGGTCATTTTGGAATTAACCTAGGTGAAATGGGTCATTTTAAAGCTAACGTAGGTAAAATGGATCATTTAGGAGCTAATCTAGGTAAAATGGGTCATTTTTGAGCTCACTTGGATGAACTGGATCATTTATAAGCTAACCTAGGTAAAATGGGTCATTTTAGAGCTAACTTAGGTAAAATGGATCGTCTATGAGCTAACTAAGCTAATTATGCGATTTTTGACATAAGTAAGCTAAGTATAGATCGTTTTAGAGCTAACTTAGGTAAAATGGATGGTTTTGGAGGTCAGTAAGCTTATTAAGTCATTTTGGAGGAGAAGAAGCTAAGTCTAGGTCATTATGGTAAGCATTGGAGGAAATAAAGCTAAGTCTAGGTCTTTATGCATGTGTTAAGCAAAACACTAGATAAACTTACCAAGATCCAGGAGGTGTAGGAGCGGGGTGGCTCGTGTCGGAAGCTGGAGAAGGATCGTGCGATGCTTGTCTGGAGTTACGCTGCACCAAAGATCATTTCCAATGTCTTGTTAGCATGATGACACTCAAATGTTAAGACTAGCAAGTAATGTCCATTCAAATAAAACTCACCATGGTCCCAGGAGCAATCACTGGCATCGGCGGAGCGGTCTGACCTGTCTTCTTGCACACAGACTGCACATTTGGTTTTGACGACTCAGTCATACTAGTTAGTAATGAGACAAACACTACATGAATGTTTTGGCTAATCTGCAGAAGAAACTTACCACAAGGAGCTCGTACATGGCCCTTGCCTGCATGTCATTCCGTGCCCTCTCCTCCTCCATCATCTTTGTCGTCCTCTCCTCCAACTCCCGCTGCCTCTCCGCCACCTCCGCCAGAAGTTTCTCCGTTCTATCTCTCTCACTCTGTATAGCAGCCTGCAACACCACTCACATGACCATTTGTAATCACTGATGGAAGCGCACACAATGTAATGGAGAAAGATAACTGAGTACGTATCACTAACCTTGATGGTGAGTTGCACTGGCCGTTCACGAGGCCTTATCTCAGGAGCGGAGCTCGACTGGCGCGCCTTGATCTCCGGGAGAGTGCTAGGACAACGGATAAGTCCATCTCCAATGGCTATGGAGCCATGGGACCTCCCGCCACCAGATATCATCACCAGCTCTGGATCAATGGGACCCTGGCTCGGGTTAAAGTCCTCCCCTTTCCTCGCCTTCCCCTCATCTCTATATCTCACGAGCTTGTTGTGGGAGGAGATGTTGGTGAAGTTGTTTGCATCATCGAGGTCAGACTAAGAGAAAGCCTTGACTTCCTTGAAAGAGGCAGTGTGGGCCATGGCATACAGGTCGTACACCTCTGGCACCTTATCCGCCTTATTGTAGCGTGCCTGAAAGAGAGAAACAATGAAAATTAGTAATTAAAGGGCTCAAGCTAGCATGATGAATGAATTGCATGAATCATGAAGCAAACCACATACCCAGTTGCGCCCGAACTGATATAAGTTGGAGCTGCCTTGATGGTGTGGCACACCTTCCATTTGGGCACGTTTGTCCTTGGCCTCGTTGTGGAGGGCTAGCCATTGTTTTGAGCACCACTCATCGACCAACACCTCCCAACAATCCATCCGATCCGCACACCATCTCGGAGGCGCCTAAGTTAGCAAATAGAAACTTGAGCGCTACGGCTAAGAATTACTAAATGAAGGAACTTAAGTAGAGAAGGCCTTAAGAATTACCTTCATGTACTGCTCCTTACTCAGGAACTTATCGCGGCACGCTGGCTTGGTCTTCTTGATACCACGCAAGGCGTAGTAGTCTCGAACAGCCTGCACCCGAACCTCGTGCCGTAAGTTCTGGAGTAGGCGCTTGTAGACGTTCTCGATAACATGTGTCGCGTCCTCCTCGTATCCCTCCTCACACCTGTAGAATGTCTGCAATCAAATGAGACAATATTGATTAGTACAATTAATAACTAGCTAGTTGAAAATTTTTAAATGTGTAAAGGAGAAATTACCCAGAACTTTCTGATCACCATGTCTGCCCTCGTGTCGCACACGACACCGTCGATAATCTCATCCGGCGGGGCCAGGGCAGCCACGTAGTGCTCCCAGCTCAATCCAAGCTCTGGAAGCCGACCCTCACCAGGCAACGTGACAAACCCCGGGAAGTTTTGCCGGCAAAGAACTACAAGGACGGAGTTGGGCCGGCGGACACTATGATGGTGGTCCCAACCCCTGCAGCATGACAAGGCCAACGCATTAGTTATTTGAAGAAATGTGAATGCAGAAGGTACAAAAATATTAAATGCACTTACGTACCTCTCCCCATCAGGGAAAATCAACCACCTCTGCTCGCGGGTCACCGGCACGGACGGGAGCCGTGTAGCACCACGCTGGTAGACGTTGCCCCCCTCCTCCCCCTCCTCATCAGTCGGCTCCCCGCCATCATCAGCATTGGCCACTCGGCTCCCCGCTATGCTCAGGCTGACCCGACCAGGTACCCCATCCAGACATGTGCTCCTCCTGGGTCTCGTGGGCCCATGTCTCATGGGCCAAAGGCCCGTCGACCCGAGGCTCGTGGGCCGAAGACTCGTGGACCGGAGGCTCGTGGACCGGAGTCCGTGCAGCCTCCTCCTCAGACGAGTCCACCCTAGCAGTCACGTGCTCGGGTGAAACAGCTGGGGGCGGTGGCGAGGAAGGCGCCGTAAGAGTCACCCTACCTCCTCTCCCGCGACCACGTGCTCCACCTCCTCTCTTCTTCTTACCTTGTCCCCTGCTGGGCACCGCGGTCGATGAAGAAGGGCCCGGCGGTGTCGCCATACTGTCCAGCAACGCTCGGCGGAGAGGTGCATGTGGAATGGAAGACCTCGCACCACGCGCCGACGAAGAAGGGGCCTCGGCGCGCTCCCGACCAGCGCCCACCATCTTTCAACACCTGCCATGACAAAGAATAAACGAAATTAGTACAACATAAAAAAGTACCGACATGAATAATAATATGTATATCACTTAAGTGTATCATCATCAAGTACAACATAAAAAAATTGAATACCTGACACTACTAATAATCTCGATCAGTATCATCAATAAATGCATAATCATCATCATCACTATAATCAATGATGGGCTCATAGGGTTCATTGGCATCAACATGTGCAAGGCCACCTTGACGTAATCGGTCAAGCATTGACAGGTCATCCGCAGCAGTAACCTCTTATTGTTCCGGCTCTTCTTGTTCCTCCTCTGGGGTGATGTCGGATTCATTGTCGCTGTCTACTTCAATGTTTTGGGGTGAAGTATAGCGGTTCTTGAAACGCTTTTTGGAAAGACGTGTCTCTTGGAAGAATTCTCCTTCATACGTGTCTGGGTTAATGTGAGGTTCATAATCCTCTTCCTTTGGGGGAGAAAGTCTAGCACGTGGTGGCACTTCATAAACGACATCCCAACCTTTCAGATTTGGATTAGTTTGGCAGGCCCACGGTAGATAGAATACTTGGGTCGCCTGTTGAGCCATAATATAGACATCAGGAACATCTAAATGAGTGCTTTGGTTGATTTCAACTAGCCCTATATGTTCATGAGTCCTTCTAGTCTCCTTCGGCTGAAACCAATAACATTTGAAGACTACGACATTCGGTGGGTTTTCACCATAAAACAGAAGTTCATAAATTGCTTCAACTCTCCCATAATACTCGGTACCTCCTTCGCCGATAGTAGATACACAACAATTTGTAGACTTTCGGTCGGCCATAGATAGCTCTTTGCCATAGGTACGAAAGCGATACCCGTTGATGTCGTACTTGTCAAATGAACGGACCTTATAGTCAAAACCATTAGCGACTTGTCTCAATTCGGCGTCCATAGACTCTGAATTAGCCTACAAGTTTAATATGAAAGGATTGTTGCATTATGCACAAATTAGCGAATGAAATGAAATTGTCTAATAGAAATTACCGTTTGTTTGAACCAAGAGATGAAACCGGGATAGCCACCTCCTTGCTTTGCGAGAAGCTCATACTCTTCGATGGAATCCTTTTGGATCTCCGCTCCATACGAGAATATGGCGACGTATCGATTGTATGACATATCCAGGAATAAGAGTAGTTCAAAGGAAATAGAAGTTGCGAAACAATGTACCGAGAACTTACTCGATGTACGGCCGCACTTCTATCAGGTTGTTGAAGATATACAACGAAATGGTCCGCCATTCTTCGTTATCCAAAGATACTGGATGTGAAACACTAGCTGGTGCGAGATTCCCTTTGAATAGGCTGAGGTTGGATCCACCCTTTTTAGGCTCGTCAGCATTGTACCGAGGCTTCGGATTATGCAAATGACGATTTTTGGCTTCGTAGTGCGCTATTACGAAGTTTGCCGCCTCCTCTGTGATGAATGCCTCAGCCATCGATGCTTCAATTCTACGTTTATTTTTACATTTTTATCGAAGCGTCTTCTGCATCCTCTCAGTTGGGTAGCACCAAAGATTTTGCACGCCCCCCCCCAATCTTGCCTTGGTCGGGAGATGCAAAATCAAATGCTGCATTGGATTAAAGAAGCCCGGTGGAAAGATCTTCTCTAACTTGCAGATCAACTCCGGCGCCAACTCTTCCATTTCTTCTAGCACGCCAGGCGATAGTTCTTTCGCACAAAGAACATGGAAGAAATAGCTGAGTTCTGCCAGTACTAGCCATTCATCCTCAGGGATGAAGCCACGCAACATCACCGGCATTACCCGCTCAATCCATATGTGCCAATCATGACTCTTGAGACCAAATATCTTCAGTTTATCAAGATTCGCTCCCCTCTTTAGATTCGCTGCATACCCATCAGGGAACATCAACTGCTGTTGCACCCACAAGAGAATTTCCCTCATAGCTGGCCTTCCAAGATTGAACCATGCCTTTGGCTTCGTCCAGTTCTGCTTTCCTTTCGGTTCTTTCATGTTTTGTAACGGCCTATCACATAGCGCCTCCAGATCGACTCTAGCCTTAGTATTATCCTTTGACTTCCCATCTATGCTGAACAATGTACCAAAAAGTGCCTCGGCGATATTCTTCTCAGTGTGCATCACGTCGATGTTGTGTGGGCAAAGGAGGTCTTTGAAGTAAGGCAGATCCCATAAGCATGTTTTGTGAGTCCATGCGTGCTTAGTATTATACCCCTTGAAGTACCCTGGACGTTTTGGATCTGGCTCGAGAGCATTTAACTGATCCAGGGTCTGTTGGCCTGTCAATGCAGGTGGTGCAGAGTTTTTGACAACTCTACCCCTGATGAAGTTCTTCTTGTCTTTCCTGAACTTATGGCGAGGATCCAGGAACTGACTATGCATGTCGAAGCAAGAAAACTTGCGACCGGCCTGAAGCCAACGAAACTCAAGAGCTCCCTTGCAGGTGGGGCACGGGAACCTTCCATGCACACACCAGCCAACGAATAGCGCATACGCCGGCAAGTCATGCGTCGAGTACATGTACCAGACACGCATTATGAAGTTCCGTTTGCTAAAGGCGTCGTATGTCTTAAACCCATTATCCCAGGCTTCTTGCAATTCGTCCTTAAGCGGCTGCATGTACACATTCATATTTTTGCCCCGATAGTTGGGCCCTGGAATTATCAACGTCAGGAAAATGTTCTTTCTTTGCATAATCTGTCCGGGGGGGAGATTGAGTGGAAAGACAAATATGGGCCAACAACTGTATTGGGTTGCCGTCATACCAAACACACTGAAACCATCCGTGCTGATGCCGACTCGAGGATGCCTCGGATCTGCCGCTTTGTCAGCATGTAATTCATCAAACTTTTTCCACGCAACACCATCCGATGTGTGTACCATCATCAGATTCCCATCTGCATCTAGTTCGGTTCTTTTGCCTGTTTTGTGCCATGTCATCTGTCTGGCCGTCTCTTCGACCATGAAAAGACGTTGAAGTCTTGGTACGATTGGCATATACCGAAGAACACTAACGGGGATTTTGGTCTGTGTCTTCTCACCCATACCGTTGTCTACCACAATATACCTGGAAGACTTGCAAATGGGACAATAGTTCAAGTACGCATAGTCAAGCCTAAATAAGGCACATCCTTTCTCACAGGCATGTATCTTCTCATAGGGCATCTTCAGTGCACGGAGGATTTTGTCCGACTGGTACAGGTTTGCAGGCATTACATGGCCTTTGGGTAGAAAGCATCCAAATACTGTCATAATTGCATCATAGCATTCTCTGCCCAAGTTGAACTGAGCCTTCAGAGCCATTACTTGTGAGATGGCATCCAACTGAAAAAGCTCAGTGTGCTCGTGGAGCGGACGTTTCGAAGACTCCAACATTTCATTGAAGGCCTTTGCAGATTCCTCCATCTCCTCGTCCGAATCCCGAGCATCATCATAGCCTTGCACCATGTTTTCCATCCCGGTACCATGCTCGTCAATGCGACGACGATCCACCTCAGCTCGGTCACGTTGGGCAGACTCACCATGAAATGTCCACACCGTATAATCGGGCGTAAAACCACTCTTCTGCAGGTGTTTGCCCATTTCAGCCTCTGTCTTCTTTTCCCAATTGCCGCACCGGAAACAGGGGCACCAGGTTTTCTTTTGGCCATTTGCAAATGCGGCTTGCACAAACCCCTTAGTTTTTGTGAACCATTCAGCGCTCCATTTGTTCTGACCAGTGTGACCGGTATACATCCAAGCACGGTCACTCATCTTGACTTTCAGAGCTACTGGACACACAACAATTATATATGTAATTCACCATGTATATATTCATCAGTTGATCTACTTTGTCAATTTTATTACGTCCGTGCAACCTACACTCTAATAGGTAATGATAGGTCCTAATCCCAACCGAGTATGTGTAGATTGGGTTCATTTTCCCATATGCTATGCTCCGGATCCGACGCAAAATTTTGGTAGCACCTCCCCACTGTTCTCCTGATACACGTCTCTGCAATAAACAGAGAGGATGTGTACCCGGAGAACAACAGGGGAGGCACTGACGAAATTTATGCGTCGGATCTGGAGCAAAGCATATGGGAAAACGAACCCAATCTACACATACTCGGGCTGTCCGTGGATAGCGTTGGACAATTCGAAAGAATCAAGGTTATAAATATGCAAATGCATGCATATTTATAACTATGACGCTTTCGAACGGGAGACACATATTGTTTACGCATACTGATGATTCAAGACACATATATAGCTAGCTATCAAGTTTCATGTCATTTGTGCAAATAATTAATGGGGGAGAAGGACATGTCATTTGTGCTCACCCACGAACGAAGGGGCAGAGCTCGTCAAATGCACGGCGCGGTCGTCGAACACCAAACCTCACAGCGATGAAACAACTGCACATTTAAATCTACCCGATCAACACAATTATATATGATGTTTTTCATAACAAAATCGAAAAATATATGACCTAATTAATAATTCACAAATATATAACCCCGTCGGCCTCTGGAAGGCCAAAGAGCACCTTTTCGGGAGGTTTAGGGGGTCGGGGTGTCATGTCGGTGTCGGGGTGCTGTTTCGGGGTTAGGGTGTCATGTCGGGGTCGGGGTGTCGGGGTGTGGTGTCGTGGTCTGTGTGTCGGGGTGTGGTGTCGAGGTCGGGGTGTTGGGGTCAGGGTGTCGGGGTCAGGTGTCGGGGTGTGGTGTCGGGGTCAGTGGTCGGGGTGTTTCCTTCTATCCTTCTTGTTCTTTCCTTCTCTTCTTCTTTTTTCTTCTTCTTTCGTTTCTTCTTCTTCTTCTATCCTTCTTCTTCTTTCCTTTCTTCTTCTTCTTCTTCTTCTTCTTCTTCTTCTTCTTCTTCTTCTTCTTTCCTTTCTTCTTCTTTCCTTTCTTCTTCTTCTTCTTTTTTCATCTTTTTTCTACTTCTTTTACTACTTTTCTTTTCTTCTATTCTTCTTCTTCTACTTCTTCTACTTGTTCTACTTCTTTTCTTCTTCTTCTCTTTCATCTTTTTTCTACTTCTTTTCTTCTCTTCTTTTTCATCTTTTTTCCACTTCTTCTTCTTTTCTTCTACATATTCTTTTTTCTAACACTAACACTAAATTTTCTTCTTTTCTAACACTAAATCTAACACTAACACTAACACTAACAATTAAACAAGAATTAAATAGCAAAAAAAAGAAAAACAAAAAAAAAAACTCATCGGAGCAGGGGGCGGCGCTGGCGCCGGGGTGGTGGGTGGGTGGGGGGCGGCGGGGCTCCGGGGTAGTGGGATGGCCGGGCGGCGCCGGGCGGGAGGGGCGGGGGCGGGAGGGGCGGGGGCAGCGCCGGGCGGCGGGACGGTGGGGGCGGTGGCGGGTGGGGGAGGGGGTGGGAGCGGCGGTGGCGCCGGACGGCGATGGGCGATGGCGGGTGCGGCGAGGGCGGGGGCGGCGCCGGGCGGCGGGGGCGGCGGGGGCGGGGGCGGAGGAGGTCGAGGGAGAGAGATGAGTAACGGGCGGGGGAGGGGGCTCGGCCGTTAGTTAGGTTAGTTAGGGTAGCCTTTGCTGTCCGCCCTCCTTTGCCGTCCGCTTTTCTTCATATTTGCCATCTGCGGCGGACGGCAAAGCGGGGGGACGTTAAGTATTTTTTAACCAGCTCCTCAGTGGGCCCCCCGTCCCTCTTTGCCGTCTGCTAGCGGACGGCAAAGATTCTTTGTCGTCAGCTAGCGGACGGCAAAGAGCTGGCTGATGGCAAAGGCTTTCTATGCCATCAGCCAGTTCTTTGCCGTCTACTTTCGGGTAGCTGATGGCAAAGAGCTTCTTTGCCATCCGCTAGCTGACGGCAAAGAGCTGGAAGATGGCAAAGTAGCTGATTCCAATAGTGTCAGTATGGAGTTTCTTCATGCGCTTTACACCGATATGACCCAAACGGCAGTGCCACAAATAAGTTGCACTATCATTATCAACTTTGCATCTTTTGGCTTCAACATTATGAATATGTGTGTCACTACTATCGAGATTTAATAAGAATAGACCACTCTTTAAGGGTGCATGACCATAAAAGATATTACTCATATAAAGAGAACAACCATTATTCTCTGATTTAAATGAATAACCGTCTCGCATCAAACAAGATCCAGATATAATGTTCATGCTTAACGCTGGCACCAAATAACAATTATTTAGGTCTAATACTAATCCCGAAGGTAGATGTAGAGGTAGCGTGCCGACCGCGATCGCATCGACTTTGGAACCATTTCCCACGTGCATCATCACCTCGTCCTTAGCCAATCTTCTCTTAATCTGTAGTCCCTGTTTCGAGTCAAATGTTAGCAACAGAACCAGTATCAAATACCCAGGTGCTACTGCGAGCATTAGTAAGGTACACATCAATAACATGTATATCATATATACCTTTGTTCACCTTGCCATCCTTCTTATCCGCCAAATACTTGGGGCAGTTCCGCTTCCAGTGACCAGTCTTCTTGCAGTAGAAGCACTCAGTTTCAGGCTTAGGTCCAGGTTTGGGTTTCTTCTCTTGAGTAGCAACTTGCTTGCTGTTCTTTTTGAAGTTCCCCTTCTTCTTTCCTTTGCCCTTTTTCTTGAAACTAGTGGTCTTGTTGACCATCAGCACTTGATGCTCCTTCTTGATTTCTACCTCCGCAGCTTTCAGCATTGCGAAGACCTCGGGAATAGTCTTATTCATCCCTTGCATATTATAATTCATCACGAAGCACTTGTAGCTTGGTGGCAGTGATTGGAGAATTCTGTCAATGACGCAATCATCTGGAAGATTAACTCCCAATTGAATCAAGTGATTATTATACCCAGACATTTTGAGTATATGCTCACTGACAGAACTGTTTTCCTCCATCTTGCAGCTATAGAACTTATTGGAGACTTCATATCTCTCAATCCGGTCATTTGCTTGAAATATTAACTTCAACTCATGGAACATCTCATATGCTCCATGACGTTCAAAACGTCGTTGAAGTCCCGATTCTAAGCCGTAAAGCATGGCACACTGAACTATCGAGTAGTCATCAGCTTTGCTCTGCCAGACGTTCATAACATCTGGTGTTGCTCCAGCAGCAGGCCTGGCACCCAGCGGTGCTTCCAGGACGTAATTCTTCTGTGCAGCAATGAGGATAATCCTCAAGTTACGGACCCAGTCCGTGTAATTGCTACCATCATCTTTCAACTTTGCTTTCTCAAGGAACGCATTAAAATTCAACGGAACAACAGCACGGGCCATCTATCTACAATCAAACATAAAAAAGCAAGATACTATCAGGTACTAAGTTCATGATAAATTTAGGTTCAATTAATCATATTACTAAAGAACTCCCACTTAGATAGACATCCCTCTAACCTCTAAGTGATTACGTGATCCAAATCAACTAAACCATGTCCGATCATCACGTGAGATGGAGTAGTTTCATTGGTGAACATCACTATGTTGATCATATCTACTATATGATTCACGCTCGACCTTTCGGTCTCCGTGTTCCGAGGCCATATCTGTATATGCTTGGCTCGTCAACTATAACCTGAGTATTTCGCGTGTGCAACTGTTTTGCACCCGTTGTATTTGAACGTAGAGCCTATCACACCCGATCATCACGTGGTGTCTCAGCACGAAGAACTTTCGCAACGGTGCATACTCAGGGAGAACACTTCTTGATAATTAGTGAGAGATCATCTTAAAATGCTACCGTCAATCAAAGCAAGATAAGATGCATAAAAGATAAACATCACATGCAATCAATATAAGTGATATGATATGGCCATCATCATCTTGTGCTTGTGATCTCCATCTTCGAAGCACCGTCGTGATCACCATCGTCACCGGCGCGAGACCTTGATCACCATCGTAGCATCGTTGTCGTCTCGCCAATCTTATGCTTCCATGACTATCGCTACCGCTTAGTGATAAAGTAAAGCATTACAGCGCAATTGCATTGCATACAATAAAGCGACAACCATATGGCTCCTGCTAGTTGCCGATAACTTGGTTACAAAACATGATCATCTCATACAATAAAATTTAGCATCATGTCTTGACCATATCACATCACAACATGCCCTGCAAAAACAAGTTAGACGTCCTCTACTTTGTTGTTGCAAGTTTTACGTGGCTGCTACGGGCTTTAAGCAAGAACCAATCTTACCTACGCATCAAAACCACAACGATAGTTTGTCAAGTTGGTGCTATTTTAACCTTCGCAAGGACCGGGCGTAGCCACACTCGGTTCAAATAAAGTTGGAGAAACTGACACCCGCTAGCCACCTTTGTGCAAAGCACGTCGGGAGAACCGGTCTCGCGTAAGCGTATGCGTAATGTCGGTCCACGCCGCTTCGTCCAACAATACCGCCGAACCAAAGTATGACATGCTGGTAAGAAGTATGACTTATATCGCCCACAACTCACTTGTGTTCTACTCGTGCATATAACATCAACACATAAAACCTAGGCTCTGATGCCACTGTTGGGTAACGTAGTAATTTCAAAAAAATTCCTACGCACAGGCAAGATCATGGTGATGCATAGCAACGAGAGGGGAGAGTGTGATCTACGTACCCTTGTAGACCGACAGCGGAAGCGTTAGCACAACACGGTTGATGTAGTCGTACGTCTTCACGGCCCGACCGATCAAGCACCGAAACTACGACACCTCCGAGTTTTAGCACATGTTCAGCTCGATGACGATCCCCGGACTCCGATCCAGCAAAGTGTCGGGGAAGAGTTCCGTCAGCACGACGGCGTGGTGACGATCTTGATGTTCTACCGTCGCAGGGCTTCGCCTAAGCACCGCTACAATATTATCGAGGATTATGGTGGAAGGGGGCACCACACACGGCTAAGAAAACGATCACGTGGATCAACTTGTGTGTCTAGGGGTGCCCCCTGCCCCCGTATATAAAGGAGCAAGGGGAGGAGGCCGGCCGGCCCTATAGGCGCGCCAAGGAGGAGTCCTCCTCCTAGTAGGAGTAGGACTCCTACTAGGAGGGGGAAGGAAGTGGGGAGGGAGAAGGAAAGGGGGGCACCGCCCCCCCTCTCCTAGTCCAATTCGGACCAGGGGGGAGGAGGCGCGTGGCCTACCCTGGCTGCCCTTCTCTCTCTCCACTAAGGCCCATATGGCCCATTACTTCTCCCAGGGGGGTTCCGGTAACCCTCCGGTACTCCGATTTTCTCCGAAATCACCCGGAATACTTCCGGTGTCCGAATATAGTCGTCCAATATATCAATATTTATGTCTCGACCATTTCGAGACTCCTCGTTATGTCCGTGATGACATCCGGGACTCTGAACTAACTTCGGTACATCAAAACTCATAAACTCATAATATAACTATCATCGAAACCTTAAGCGTGCGGACCCTACGGGTTCGAGAACAATGTAGACATGACCGAGACATGTCTCCGGTCAATAACCAATAGCGGAACCTGGATGCTCATATTGGCTCCTACATATTCTACGAAGATCTTTATCGGTCAGACCGCATAACAACATACGTTGTTCCCTTTGTCATCGGTATGTTACTTGCCCGAGATTCGATCGTCAGTATCTCAATACCTAGTTCAATCTCGTTACCGGCAAGTCTCTTTACTCGTTTCGTAATACATCATCTCGCAACTAACTCATTAGTTGCAATGCTTGCAAGGCTTATGTGATGTGCATTACCGAGAGGGCCCAGAGATACCTCTCCGACAATCGGAGTGACAAATCCTAATCTCGAAATACGCCAACCCAACATTTACCTTTGGAGACACCTGTAGAGCTCCTTTATGATCACCCAGTTACGTTGTGACGTTTGGTGGCACACAAAGTGTTCCTCCGGCAAACGGGAGTTGCATAATCTCATAGTCATAGGAACATGTATAAGTCATGAAGAAAGGAATAGCAACATACTAAACGATCGGGTGCTAAGCTAATGGAATGGGTCATGTCAATCACATCATTCTCCTAGTAATGTGATCCCGTTAATCAAATGACAACACATGTCTATGGTTAGGAAACATAACCATCTTTGATTAAAGAGCTAGTCAAGTAGAGGCATACTAGTGATGTTTAGTTTGTCTATGCATTCACACAAGTATTACGTTTCCGGATAATACAATTCTAGCATGAATGATAAACATTTATCATGATATAAGGAAATAAAATAATAACATTATTATTGCCTCTAGGGCATATTTCCTTCAGATAGACCCCGCCACGGAGGCCGTATCCTCTGCGGCGATCGAGCCGAATATCGACCTTACCCTTCACGAGAGCCGTGTTGCTAAAATGACGGATCCTTCTCTGGCCACGAACTCCGAACCGCCTGCGCCCGTTCCTATCGAATTCGATTGGGTGCCGGTCATGGAGTTTACCTCTGCGGATATTTTTTAGCACTCGCCCTTTGGCGGCATACTGAACTCATTAAGGTCTCTCTCCTTGTCAGGAGAGTCCTGGCCGAACTACGTCCGGCAGGATTGGGATGCGGATGACGAAGAAATTCGCCGCCCACCCACCACCCACTTAGTAGCCACTGTCGATGACTTAACCGACATGCTCGACTTCGACTCCGAAGACATCGACGCAATGGATGACGATGCGGGAGGCGAAGAGGAACCACTGCCCACAGGGCACTAGACACCCAGTTCATCACATGACGTATACATGGTGCACACACCTAAAGAAAATAACGACGAGGAACGGAAGGACGCAGTGAAGGGTTGTTCCCTCGAGAAGCAGTCAAAACGGAGGCGTAAGCACCTCTCCAAATCCCGCCTCGGCAGAAATAACGATCACATAGACCCAGCATTAGAGCAGGGTGAACCATTGCCCGACCACGGCAACACGGAAAATCAAGCCGAACAACCCAACCCCGTCGAAGATAACAGTGCGGACAACATCACACCGGACAGGCGCCAGGAGCAACATAACGCCCACCAAAGGCTTGTTGCCACGGCGAGGAGTCTGAAAAAACAGAAGCAAAGGCTCAAGGCTGCACAAGACGCACTCAAAATCAAATGGAGTGAAGTACTCAACACTGCAGCGAAATACGGCAGTAATCGCCACACCAAGAGCTATCCGAAGCGAAAGTTGCTACCTGAATTTGATGAGGAGGCCTTAGATCCTCCACAATTAAAAAATAAAACGGCCATCCGATCGGATAGACGACCTCATAGCCAACATAAAGCGACAATCGACACCGCACATAAACCAGTACGCGATCCGCGTAAGGGCTCGCATCAAAAGGACGGCGCAACCAGATCCATCTATGGACCACGCAGGCGCGCTCCAACATACAATGCAACACAACAAACATCTGAACACCACGGTACACCCAAATACAGGGGTGCCGCACACCCTCTATGTTTCACCGACGAGGTGCTGGATCATGAATTTCCAGAGGGATTCAAACCCGTAGGCATACAACGGAACAACAGACCCTGGGGTCTGGATTGAGGACTACATCCTCCATATCCATATGGCTCGAGGAGATGATCTCCATGCCATCAAGTACTTACCCCTCAAGCTCAAAGGGCCAGCTCGGCACTGGCTTAAAAGCCACCCCGAAAACTCCATCGGAAGCTGGGAAGAGCTCGAAGACGCCTTTCGGGCAAATTTTCAAGGGACATATGTCCGACCACCGGATGCAGACGATTTAAGTCATATAACTCAACAGCCCGGTGAGTCAGCTCGAAAACTTTGGAACAGGTTCCTCACTAAAAATAACCAAACAGTTGACTGTCCGGACGCTGAAGCCTTAGCAGCCTTCAAGCATAGCGTTCGAGACGAGTGGCTCGCCAGACACCTCGGTCAAGAAAAGCCGAGAACAATGGCAGCATTAACAAGCCTCATGACCCGTTTTTGAGCGGGCGAGGACAGTTGGTTAGCCCGATGCAGGACCAGCGACCCAAGTACATCCGAGGTTAGGGATGGAAACGGGAAATCACGATGCAGCTAGAATAAGCGCCGGAATAAAGAAGACAGCCCGAAGAGCACGGCAGTAAACGTCGGATTTAGAAGCTCTCGGCCAGGGCAGCAGAAGCCACCCTCCAAAGGCAACAGAGACGAATTGTCCAGCCTAAACAAAATTCTGGACCAAATATGTCAGATCCATAGCACCCCTGATAAACCTGCAAATCATACCCACGGAGAATGTTGGGTCTTCAAACAGTCCGGCATGCTCAACGCCGAACACAAGGGGCAGGATACACCAAGTGAAGACGAGGACGAGCCTCGCAAGCAAAGCACAGGGGAATAGAAGAAAATCCCACTAGAAGTCAAAACAGTCAACATGTTACACGTGATAAAAGGGAGAAACAAAGCGGCACCTTTAGAGGAACATGCCCCAGGGCCTATCACCGCGGAGCTCCTCCACTGGTCGTCCCAACTAATCACCTTCGACCATCGGGATTACTCGGTAAGTATCCGGCGTGCAGGATGGGCTGCCTTGGTGTTAGATCCAATAATTGACGGATACCACCTCACCCGAGTCCTGATGGACGGCGGCAGCAGTTTAAATCTGATATATCAGGACACAGTCCGCAAAATGGGGATAGACCCAACAAAAATTCGCCGCAGCAATACTACCTTTAAAGGAGTAACGCCAGGCCCGGAGGCTCACTACAGGGGCTCCCTGCTACTAGAGGTTATATTCTGCTTCCCCAATAACTTCCGCAGCAAAAATTTAACTTTCCACGTCGCTCTGTTCCAAAGTGGCTATCAAGCACTACTCGGACGCGAAGTTTCCGCTCGCTTTAACACAATACCGCATTACGCTTCCCTCAAGCTGAAGATGCCCGGTCCACGCGGCATCATTATAGTAGATGGAAATATTGAGCGCTCCTTGCGCGCCGAAGACGGTGCGGCCGCCTTGGCCGCCGCACACTAAACGGCCTCACCAACTCAAGCATTTGACAGGCCGTTAAGACCACGGACACGGCTAGACGAGTCCGGCTCAGCTATATGTAATTAATACAGGTTTGATGGCTATACCCCTATTACAATACAAGGGGCTCAACACGTGCGCAAAAGTGGCAATAAGGCTCACCTTTACTCATTTTCAACTATATATTGTTTATTTAGTATAACTTAACTTTTGCATGACACCTTTTCAATTAAGTTCCTCTCTTTTCAGATGACCATCGTGCTACACCCGTCCAGGATACGGCACAATGGAGACACAGGCGCAGACGTGCAACAGGGACCCGTTCCAAAGATTCTTTGTAGATTAAGACCCTGCGTAAACCTTTTTTACTGTCTCTTGTTGATTTACATCCCTCAGATTCTCATTACAACCGAGAAGGATGCTAACGTCTTGGCATGTGGCCACGCTAGAATAATGCACGTACCTGGACACCAGGGGCTTATTACAATGGGTACTGTTTAGACCCGGTTTACACCATAAAGACCGAATACCTTAGCGAGTGTTCGGCGTCGCGACTTTGGCCTTATATGCATCAGCTCCGAATCAGGTCTTTGTTCAAATGTTGGGTTTGCCCGGCTCCTGTGTTTTGCTGCCTTACGTTCCGCTCTATCAGCTAAGGCGGCACCAGGAGAACTACTGCGATTGTGCCCTGGTTCATCCGGACGAGCACCTCAGTAGAGAAAGCCGAAAACTGACTGTCATGATATAGCGTGAGACTGGTCAACCACTCAATGACCTATTGGAATCTTCGGGATTCCTCCGCATTCACGAAGGGCCATTTCCCGGCCAGGCATGTACGCACCCCGAATCCGGACGAGTGCGGAGCCACCAGGGGCTATATAGTAGCCCTACTGTCAAACTCCTATGGCTAAGTGAAAGTGTTAAAGCATTATAGTCCGGTTGCCTAGTTCGTTGCGCTATCACCTCCTTATTAGAACCAAGACGTTGGATTAAGTGTGAATACATGTCTTCTGCGAACACCCCCGCATTATATGCGTGGGGGCTGAAGCCGACGACTGCAATCTTTCAGGTTATATACATGTATACATAAACGGTCGCACAGGAGGCATCACAACACTTTCAGGCAAAAGTATAAATACAGCCTTGATAAATTCAATAAAACATTGTTTTTACAATGGGAATACATGTCACTCAAACATAACATTCTTCGAGCACTAGGCCTCTATCATACGAGCGCCCTCAAGAACTTCTTCAAAATAGTGCTCGGCGGCCACTCGGCCTATGGCCGAACCCTGTGCCGCGACAGTGGTGGCATCCATCTCCACCAAGTATGTTTTGACACGGGCAAGGGCCATCCACGAGCCTTCTATGCACGCCGACCTCTTCATCACATTAATGTGTGGCACCGCACCAAGGAACTGCTGCACCAAGCTAAAATAACTGTTCGGCTTTGGCCTTTCCGGCCACAGATGATCCACGACAGACCTCATGGCGAGTCCGGACAATCTATTGAGTTCGGCCCATTCGGCAAGCTGATCAGTCAATGGAAGCGGACGCTCTGGAACGTTAAATTATGACCAGAACAGCTTGTCCACTTCACGATCTGTTTGATCTCGGAAGTATTCGGCTGCATCGACAGCGCTCGCCGCTAAGTCCATATATGCGTCGGCCGAACTCCATAGCCGATCCAGAGGGGCATACCGCGGATCGCCGAATTTCCTCCGCAGCATAAAAGGCTTCCCAGCCACAATGTCCCCGGCTTCATGCAGTTCCTCCTTCTTCGCTCTCATTGTAGAGCGGGTGTCTTTGGTCACCATTGTGGCCTTTTCAAGGCCCGTAGCCTTCACCCGGTTCTCTTCTTCAAGAAACTGGCAGCGGTCGGCAGTGTCTTTTAACTTCACAACCATTTTGGCCATTTTCTCTTTGCTCTCACTATGAGCGGCCTTCTCAGCTCTCAACTCTTCGGTCGCCTTCAAAGCGGCCGCTTTACTACTCCTTGCTTGCTCCTTGGCTCGGGCAAGCTGCGCACGCAAGGCCTCCACGGTGGCAGCCCCATCTGCAGTCACAACATATTAAAGATACTGGAATCACGCTGCTCTTACTATGTGACATCCACTATAAATATCACCTACCCTGGGCCTCGTCAAGCCTCTTGTTAACAAGCTCGATGTCGGCATCTGCCGCATCTAGTCGCCGTTTTAGTTCGGCAACCCCATCAGTCCGGCTAGCCACCGGAGCTTCAGACACCTGCACATAACGACAATCTGGTTATTACCTGGGACTACGATCCTCTGTTCGGCGCTGTTCTCGATGACAACCAGAGTCTCAGAGGCTACTATCTACATAGGGCGCACCTAAAAATGTGCGGTACTACCACAAACGCATATCATTCCACGTACCTCAAAGCCCGTCAGTAGACTCATAAAGGCTTCATGCAACCCATTTTCGGCGGACGAAATCCTTTTAATCACCGTACACATTAATGTATGGTGCTCTTCTGAGATAGTCGCTCGCTCTAGCAGACCCTTCACTACGTCCGATCGCATACCAAGTGGTGACGAACTCTTTTGATTGCTCTCTACAAGAGCCGGATACCGAGGGCTTCGGGTGACCATGGGATTACTTCTGGCCTCGCCGGATCCGGAGAAACTCTCTGTGACGACACTTCAAGGTCGCCCGCTTCTTGAGCCAGGGAATCCGGGAGAGGCGTTTCACTCTCCATCATCTCCGGAAGAAGATCCCCCGGAGACGAGCTCTGCTGAGAAGGGCTCAGATCCGAACTGCAAGATAGATGCTTCGGTTATCTTCCTCAGAAGTAAGGTAGTATATCTTCACTATTAAGTACTTTTTGATTACATACAGCTCGTTAGAGGGCTGATCCCCGCACGGACTTTGTGCGGCAAGAGCACCCTCCGAGGCGAGACCCTCTCGTGGAGTTTTCTTCTCCCGTTTGGAAACCTTGGTTTCCGGGTCATCAGAGGTAGTCCTCTTCCTCCCCCGGGGCGAGGGAATGTCAGATTCCTTCCCTTGGATATCCTCCCTCACGGAGGCGCTCGTTCCCTCGGTTGGAATAGGTAGCAGTAGGGGCCCGCTTTCGCCCTCTTTATCCCCCCTTCATCTTCCTTTGAGGGCACCAGGCAAGGTGCTGGCTCGAGCATCTTTTCCAGCATCGGATTGTCCAAGCCTTCGGGAAGGGGGCCGAACACCGGATCATCTTTGCCTTTGTTATCCAGTCCTGGTCAGAAAGTGATTCCTCAGAATGACGTCATGATAAATGAAAGACAGTGTGTTCGGCTACAGGATTACTTACTTGGGCCACGATGTGGTTGCTGCCCAGGCCCACATCCTCGGAGGTGTCCGGACACTCTATTTGGGGTCCGAAGAACGACTTGTACATCTCCTCGTGTGTCAGGTCGAGGAAATTCTGAATTGCGCGCGGTCCTTCTGGGTTGAATTCCCACAAGCGGAGGGGCCGGCGTTTGCAAAGCTGGACTTGACGAACCAACATGACTTGCACTACCATAACCAAACTAAAATTTCCCTCGAAGAGATCCTGGATGCGGCTCTGCAATATGGGCACATCCTTGGCTAGACCCCAGCTCAGCCCCCTGCTGATTCATGACATCAGTTGTGGTGGAGGGCCCGAGCGAAAGGTGGGGGAAGTTACCCACTTGGCACTTCTGGGAGCGGTGATGTAGAACCACTCCCGTTGCCATAATCCGGACACCTCTAGAAAGGAACCTTTTGGCCACGGAGCTCCGGCAATCTTGCTTATTAATGCACCCCCGCACGCTGCATACTGCCCCTCGACCGTCTTCGGCTTCACATCAAAGGTCTTGAGCCACAGGCCGAAGTGAGGGGTAATGTGGAGGAAGGCCTCATATACGACAATAAATGCCGAGACGTGGAGAAAGGAATCCAGGGCTAGATTGTGGAAATCAAGCCTGTAATAGAACATCAAACCCCTTATGAAGGGATCCAGAGTGAGGCCTAGTCCTCGGAGGAAGTGAGAGATGAACATGACGTCTTCATTGGGTTCAGGAGTGGGGACGACCTGCCCTCGGGCGGGCAGCCGATGTGAGACTTCGGCGGTCAGGTATCTTGCCTCCCTCAACTTCTTGATATCCTCTTCCGTGACGGAGGAGGGCATCCACTGTTGGAAATATGCCCTAGAGGTAATAATAAAATGGTTATTATTATATTTCTTTGTTCATGATAATTGTCTATTGTTCATGCTATAATTGTGTTATCCGGAAATCGTAATACATGTGTGAATACATAGACCACAACACGTCCCAAGTGAGCCTCTAGTTGACTAGCTCGTTGATCAAAAGATAGTCATGGTTTTCTGACTATGGACATTGGATGTCATTGATAACGGGATCACATCATTAGGAGAATGATGTGATGGACAAGACCCAATCCTAAGCATAGCTCAAAGATCGTGTAGTTCGTTTGCTGTAGCTTTTCCGAATGTCAAGTATCATTTCCTTAGACCATGAGATTGTGCAACTCCCGGATACCGTAGGAGTGCCTTGGGTGTGCCAAACGTCACAACATAGCTGGGTGACTATAAAGGTACATTACAGGTATCTCCAAAAGTATCTGTTGGGTTGGCACGAATCGAGACTGGGATTTGTCACTCCATATGACGGAGAGGTATCTCTGGGCCCACTCGGTAATGCATCATCATAATGAGCTCAATTTTACCAAGTGGTTGATCATGGGATCATGCATTACGGCATGAGTAAAGTGACTTGCCGGTAACGAGATTGAACGAGGTATTGGGATACTAACGATCGAGTCTCGGGCAAGTAACGTACCGATTGACAAAGGGAATTGTATACGGATTGATTGAATCCTCGACATCGTGGTTCATCCGATGAGATCATCGTGGAGCATGTAGGAGCCAACATGGGTATCCAGATCCCGCTGTTGGTTATTGACTGGAGAGGCGTCTCGGTCATGTCTGCATGTCTCCCGAACCCGTAGGGTCTACATGTTGGGGAACGTAGCATAAATTCAAAATTTTCCTACGTGTCACCAAGATCTATCTATGGAGTCATCTAGCAACGAGGGAGGAGTGGATCTACATACCCTTGTAGATCGCGCGCGGAAGCGTTCAAGAGAACGGGGTTGATGGAGTCGTACTCGTCGTGATCCAAATCACCGATGATCCTAGCGCCGAACGGACGGCACCTCCGCGTTCAACACACGTACGGAGCAGCGACATCTCCTCCTTCTTGATCCAGCAAGGGGGAAGGAGAGGTTGATGGAGATCCAGCAGCACGACGGCGTGGTGGTGGAAGTAGCGGGATTCCAACAGGGCTTCGCCAAGCGCTGCGGGAGGAGGGAGATGTGTCATGGGAGGGAGAGGGAGGCGCCAGGGCTTAGGTATCGTTGCCCTCCCTTCCCCCCACTATATATAGGACCAAGGGAGAGGGGGAGGGCGCAGCCTTGCCCCTTCCTCCAAGGAAGGGTGCGGCCAAGGGGGGGAGGAGTCCATCCTCCCCAAGGCACCTCGGAGGTGCCTTCCCCCTTTAGGACTCTCCCCTCCTCTTGTCCCTTTGGCGCATGGGCCTCTAGGGGCTGGTGCCCTTGGCCCATGTAGGCCAAGGCGCACCCCCTACAGCCCATGTGGCCCCCCGGGGCAGGTGGCCCCACCAGGTGGACCCTCGGGACCCTTCCGGTGGTCCCGGTACAATACCGATGACCCCGAAACTTGTCCCGATGGCCGAAATAGCACTTCCTATATATAATTCTTTACCTCCGGACCATTCCGGAACTCCTCGTGATGTCCGGGATCTCATCCGGGACTCCGAACAACTTTCGGGTTACCGCATACTAATATCTCTATAACCCTAGCGTCACCGAACCTTAAGTGTGTAGACCCTACGGGTTCGGGAGACATGCAGACATGACCGAGATGACTCTCCGGTCAATAACCAACAGCGGGATCTGGATACCCATGTTGGCTCCCACATGTTCCACGATGATCTCATCGGATGAACCACGATGTCAAGGACTTAATCAATCCCGTATACAATTCCCTTTGTCTAGCGGTACGATACTTGCCTGAGATTCGATCGTCGGTATCCCGATACCTTGTTCAATCTCGTTACCGGCAAGTCTCTTTACTCGTTTCATAACACATCATCCCGTGATCAACTCCTTGATCACATTGTGCACATTATGATGATGTCCTACCGAGTGGGCCCAGAGATACCTCTCCGTCACACGGAGTGACAAATCCCAGTCTTGATTCGTGCCAACCCAACAGACACTTTCGGAGATACCCGTAATGTACCTTTATAGCCACCCAGTTATGTTGTGACGTTTGGCAGACCCAAAGCACTCCTACGGTATCCGGGAGTTGCACAATCTCATGGTCTAAGGAAATGATACTTGACATTAGAAAAGCTTTAGCATACGAACTACACGATCTTGTGCTAGGCTTAGGATTGGGTCTTTTCCATCACATCATTCTCCTAATGATGTGATCCCGTTATCAACGACATCCAATGTCCATGGTCAGGAAACCATGACCATCTATTGATCAACGAGCTAGTCAACTAGAGGCTTACTAGGGACATGGTGTTGTCTATGTATCCACACATGTATCTTAGTTTCCTATCAATACAATTCTAGCATGGATAATAAACGATTATCATGAACAAGGAAATATAATAATAATCAATTTATTATTGCCTCTAGGGCATATTTCCAACAGTCTCCCACTTGCACTAGAGTCAATAATCTAGTTCACATCGTCATGTGATTAACACTCACAGGTCACATCGCCATGTGACCAACATCCAAAGAGTTTACTATTGTCACTAAACTAGTTCACATCATCATGTGATTAAGACTCAATGAGTTCTGGGTTTGATCATGTTTTGCTTGTGAGAGATGTTATAGTCAACGGGTCTGAATCTTTCAGATCCGTATGTACTTCGCAAATCTCTATGTCATCTTGTAGATGCAGCTATGACGCTATATTTGGAGCCATTTCAAATAACTGTTCTACTTGGAGCTATTCTAAATTGTTGCTCCATTATACATATCCGGTATCTCTACTTAGAGCTATCCGGATAGGTGTTAAGCTTGCATCGACGTAACCCTTTACGCCGAACTCTTCATCAGCTCCATAATCGAGAAAAATTCCTTAGTCCACAAGTTACTAAGGATAACTTTGACCGCTATCCTGTGATCCATTCTTAGATCACTCTTGTACCCCTTGACTGACTCATGGCAAGGCACATTTCAGGTGCGGTACACAGCATAGCATCTGTAGAGCCTTTGTCTTAAGCATAGGGGACGACCTTCGTCCTTTCTCTCTATTCTGCCGTGGTCGAGCTTTAAGTCTTAACTTCATACCCTACAACTCAGGCAAGAACTCCTTCTTTGACTGATCCATCTTGAACACCTTCAAGATCATGTCAAGGTATGTGCTCATTTGAAAGTAACATTAAGCGTTTTGATCTATCCTTATAAATCTTGATGCTCAATGTTCAAGTCGCTTAATCCAGGCTTTCCATTGAAAAACACTTTCCAAATAACCCTATATGCTTTCCAGAAATTCTACGTCATTTCTGATCCATAATATGTCAACAACATATTCTCATCAGAAATTCTATAGTGCTCCCACTCACTTCTTTGGAAATACAAGTTTCTCATAAACTTTGTATAAACCCAAAATCTTTGATCATCATCAAAGCGTACATTCCAACTCCGAGATGCTTACTCCAGTCCTTAGAAGGATTGTTGGAGCTTTGCATACTTATTAGCATCTTTCAGGATTTACAAAACCTTCCGGTTGTATCACATACAACCTTTTCTCAAGAAAATCGTCGAGGAAACAATGTTTTGACATCCTATCTGCAAGATTTCATAAATAATGCAGTAATCGCTAATATAATTCCAACAGACTCTTAGCATCGCTACGAGTGAGAAAGTCTCACCGTAGTCAACTCCTTGAACTTGTCGGAAACTTCTTAACGACAAGTCAAGCTTTCTTAATGGTGACATTTACCATCATTGTCCGTCTTCCTTTTAAAATCCATCTGTACTCAATAGCATTACGAACATCGAGCCGTTCTGCCAAAGTCTACACTTTGTTTTCATACATGGATCCTCTCTCGGATTTTATGGCCTCGAGCCATTTATCGGAATCCGGGCCCACCATCGCTTCTCCATAGCTCGTAGGTTCATTGTTGTCTAGCAACATGACTTCCAAGACAGGATCACGTACCACTCTGAAGTAGTACGCATCCTTGTCATCCCATGAGGTTTGGTAGTGACTTGATCTGAAGTTTCATGATCACTATCATAAGCTTCCACTTCAATTGGTGTATGTGCCACAGGAACAACTTCCTGTGCCCTGCCACACACTAGTTGAAGAGACGGTTCAATAACCTCATCAAGTCTCCACCATCCTCCCACTCAATTCTTTCGAGAGAAACTTTTCCTCGAGAAAGGACCCGATTCTAGAAACAATCCCTTATTGCTTTTGAATCTGAGACAGGAGGTATACCCAACTGTTTTGGGTGTCCTATGAAGATGCATTTATCCGCTTTGGGTTCGAGCTTATCAGCCTAAAACTTTTTCACAGCAGCCCCAAACTTTTAAGAAATGACAGCTTAGGTTTCTCTAAACCATAGTTCATATGGTGTCATCTCATCGGAATTACGTGGTGCCCTATTTAAAGTGAATGTGGTTGTCTCTAATGCCTAACCCATAAACTATTGTGGTAATTCGATAAGAGACATCATGGTATGCATCATATCCAATAGGGTGCAGTTATGATGTTCGGACACACCATCACACTATGGTGTTTCAGGCTGTATTAGTTGTGAAACAATTTCCACAATGTCTTAATTCTGTGCCAAACTCGTAATTCAGATATTCATCTCTATGATCATATCATAGATATTTTATCCTCTTGTCACGACGATCTTTCAACTTCACCCTGAAATTACTTGAACCTTTCAACAATTCAGACTCGTGATTTATCAAGTAAATATACTCAACATCTACTCAAATCATCTGTGAAGAACATAACGATATCCACTACATGCCTCAGCACTCATTGGACTGCACACATCAAAATGTATTACTTCCAACAAGTTGCTTTCTAGTTCCATTTTACTGAAAACGAGGCTTTCAGTCATCTTGCCCATGTGGTATGATTTGCATGTCTCAAGTGATTCAAAATCAAGTTAGTCCAAACGGTCCATTTGCATGGAGTTTCTTCATGCATATACACCAATAGACATGGTTCGCATGTCTCAAACCTTTCAAAAATGAGTGAGTCCAAAGATCCATCAACATGGAGCTTCTTCATGCGTTTTATACCGATATGACTTAAGTGGCAGTGCCACAAGTAGGTGGTACTATCATTACTATCTTTTGGCATGAACATGTGTATCACTACGATCGAGATTCAATAAACCATTCATTTTAGGTGTAAGACCATTGAAGGTATTATTCAAATAAACAGAGTAACCATTATTCTCCTTAAATGAATAACCGTATTGCGATAGACATAATCCAATCATGTCTATGCTCAACGCAAACACCAATCTCGATGGTAGAGGGAGCGTGCGATGCTTGATCATATCAACATTGGAAACACTTCCAACACATATCGTCCACTCACCTTTAGCTAGTCTCCGTTTATTCCGTAGCTTTTATTTCGAGTTACTAACACTTAGCAACCGAACCGGTATCTAATACCCTGGTGCTACTAGGAGTACTAGTAAAGTACACATCAACACAGTGTATATCCAATATACTTCTATCGACCTTGCCAGCCTTCTCATCTACCAAGTATCTAGGGTAATTCTGCTCCAGTGGCTGTTCGCCTTATTACAGAAGCACTCAGTCTCGGGTTTGGGTTCAACCTTGGGTTTCTTCACTAGAGCAGCAGCTGAATTGTCGTTTCATGAAGTATCCCTTCTTGCCCTTGCCCTACTTGAAACTAGTGGTTTCACCAACCATCAACAATTGATGCTCCTTCTTGATTTCTACTTTTGTGGTGTCAAACATCACGAATATCTCAAGGATCATCATATATGTCCCTGATATATCATAGTTCATCACGAGGCTCTAGCAGCTTGGTGGTAATGACTTCGGAGAACCATCACTATTTCATCTGGAAGATCAACTCCCACTCGATTCAAGCGATTGTTGTACTCAGACAATCTGAGCACAAGTTCAACAATTGAGCTTTTCTCCCTTAGTTTGCAGGCTAAGAAAATCGTTGGAGGTCTTAAACCTCTTGACGTGGGCACGAGCCTGAAATCCCAATTTCAGCCCTCTAAACATCTCATATGTTTCGCGATGTTTCAAAAACGTCTTTGGTGCCTCAATTCTAAACCATTTAGCATTACTCACTGAACTATCATGTAGTCATCAAAACGTGTATGTCAGATGTTCGCAACATCCACAGACGACGTTCGAGGTTCAGCACACTGAGCGGTGCATTAAGGACATAAGCCTTCTATGAAGCAATGAGGGCAATCCTCAGTTTACGGACCTAGTCCACATCATTGCTACTATCAACTTTCAACTAAATTTTTTTCTAGGAACATATCTAAACAGTAGAACTGAAGCGCGAGCTACGACATAATTTGTGAAGACCTTTTGACTATGTTCAGGATAATTAAGTTCATCTTATGAACTCCCACTCAGATAGACATCCCTCTAGTCATCTAAGTGATTACATGATCTGAGTTAACTAGGCCGTGTCCGATCATCACGTGAGACGGACTACTCAACGTCGGTGAACATCTTCATGTTGATCGTATCTTCTATACGACTCATGCTCGACCTTTCGGTCTTCTGTGTTCCGAGGCCATGTCTATACACATGCTAGGCTCGTCAAGTTAACCCTAAGTGTTTTGCATGTGTAAAACTGTCTTACACCCGTTGTATGTGAACGTAAGGATCTATCACACCCGATCATCACGTGGTGCTTCGAAACGACGAACTTTAGCAACGGTGCACAGTTAGGGGAGAACACTTCTTGAAATTGTTGTAAGGGATCATCTTATTTACTACCGTCGTTCTAAGTAAACAAGATGTATAAACATGATAAACATCACATGCAATCAAATAGTGACATGATATGGCCAATATCATATTGCTCCTTTTGATCTCCATCTTCGGGGCTCCATGATCATCATCGTCACCGGCATGACACCATGATCTCCATCATTATGATCTCCATCATCATGATCTCCGTCATTGTGTCTTTTTGAAGTTGTCACGTCATCTATTACTTCTACTACTACAGCTAACGGTTAGCAATAAAGTAAAGTAATTACATGACGTTTATGTTGACACGCAGGTCATAAATAAATTAAGACAACTCCTATGGCTCCTGCCGGTTGTCATACTCATCGACATGCAAGTCGTGATTCCTATTACAAGAACATGATCAATCTCATACATCATATATATCATTCATCACATCCTTTTGGCCATATCACATCACATAGCATACCCTGCAAAAACAAGTTAGACGTCCTCTAATTGTTGTTTGCATGTTTTACGTGGCTGCTATGGGTTTCTAGCAAGAACGTTTCTTACCTACGCACAGACCACAACGTGATATGCCAATTGCTATTTACCCTTCATAAGGACCCTTTTCATCGAATCCGATCCGACTAAAGTGGGAGAGACAGACACCCGCTAGCCACCTTATGCAACTAGTGCATGTCAGTCGGTGGAACCAGTCTCACGTAAGAGTACGTGTAAGGTCGGTCCGGGCCGCTTCATCCCACGATGCCGCCGAATCAAGATAAGACTAGTAACGGCAAGCATATTGAACAAAATCAATGCCCACAACTACTTTGTGTTCTACTCGTGCATAGAAACTACGCATAGACCTAGCTCATGATGCCACTGTTGGGGAACGTAGCATAAATTCAAAATTTTCCTACGTGTCACCAAGATCTATCTATGGAGTCATCTAGCAACGAGGGAGGAGTGGATCTACATACCGTACGACTCCATCAACCCCGTTCTCTTGAACGCTTCCGCGCGCGATCTACAAGGGTATGTAGATGCACTCCTCTGTCCCTCTTTGCTAGATGACTCCATAGATTGATCTTGGTGATGCGTAGAAAATTTTAAAATTCTGCTACGTTCCCAATAGTGGCATCATGAGCTAGGTCTATGCGTAGTTACTATGCACGAGTAGAACACAAAGTAGTTGTGGGCGTCGATATTGTCAATTTGCTTGCCGTTACTAGTCTTATCTTGATTCGGCGGCATCGTGGGATGAAGCGGCCCGGACCGACCTTACACGTACGCTTACGTCAGACTGGTTCCACCGACTGACATGCACTAGTTGCATAAGGTGGCTGGCGGGTGTCTGTCTCTCCCACTTTAGTCGGATCAGATTCGATGAACATGGTCCTTATGAAGGGTAAATAGAAATTGGCAATTCACGTTGTGGTTTTGGCGTAGGTAAGAAACGTTCTTGCTAGAAACCTATAGAAGCCATGTAAAAACTTGCAACAACAATTAGAGGACGTCTAACTTGTTTTTGCAGCAAGTGTTTTGTGATGTGATATGGTCAAAGGATGTGATGCATGATATATGTGATGTATGAGATGATCATGTTCTTGTAATAGGAATCACGACTTGCATGTCAATGAGTATGACAACCGGCAGGAGCCATAGGAGTTGTCTTTATTTATTTATGACCTGCGTGTCAACATAAACGTCATGTAATTACTTTACTTTATTTCTAAAGCGTTAGCCATAGTAGTAGAAGTAATGGATGACGAGACAACTTCAAGAAGACATGATGATGGAGATCATGATGAGGGAGATCATGGTGTCATGCCGGTGACAACGATGATCATGGAGCCCCGAAGATGGAGATCAAAAGGAGCAAATGATATTGGCCATATATCTCACTATTTGATTGCATGTGATGTTTATCATGTTTTACATCTAATTTGCTTAGAACGATGGTAGCTTAAATAAGATGATCCCTTGCAATAATTTCAAGAAAGTGTTCCCCCTAACTGTGCACTGTTGCGAAGGTTCGTTGTTCGAAGCACCACGTGATGATCGGGTGTGATAGATTCTAACGTTCGAATACAATGGGTGTAAGCCAGATTTACACACACAATACACTCAGGTTGACTTGACGAGCCTAGCATGTACAGACATGGCCTCGGAACACGGAAGACCGAAAGGTCGAGCATGAGTCGTATAGAAGATACGATCAACATGAAGATGTTCACCGATGTTGGCTAGTCCGTCTCACGTGATGATCGGACACGGCCTAGTTAACTCGGATCATGTTTCACTTAGATGACTGGAGGGATGTCTATCTGAGTGGGAGTTCATTGAGTAATTTGATTAGATGAACTGAATTATCATGAACTTAGTCTAAAATCTTTACAATATGTCTTGTAGATCAAATGGCCCATGTTGTCCTCAACTTCAACGCGTTCCTAGAGAAAACCAAGCTGAAAGACGATGGCAGCAACTATACGGACTGGGTCCGGAACCTGAGGATCATCCTCATAGCTGCCAAGAAAGATTATGTCCTAGAAGCACCGCTAGGTGACGCACCCGTCCCACAGAACCAAGACGTTATGAACGTTTGGCAGTCACGTGCTGATGATTACTCCCTCGTTCAGTGCGGCATGCTTTACATCTTAGAACCGGGGCTCTAAAAGTGTTTTGAGAGACACGGAGCATATGAGATGTTCGAAGAGCTGAAAATGGTTTTTCAAGCTCATGCCCGGGTCGAGAGATATGAAGTCTCCGACAAGTTCTTCAGCTGTAAGATGGAGGAAAATAGTTCTATCAGTGAGGACATACTCAAAATGTCTGGGTTACATAACCACTTTACTCAGCTGGGAGTTAATCTCCCGGATGACGCGATCATTGACAGAATCCTTCAGTCGCTTAAACCGAGCTACAAGAGCTTTGTGATGAACTTCAATATGCAGGGGATGGAAAAGACCATTCCTAAGGTGTATTCAATGCTGAAATCGGCAGAGGTGGAAATCAAAAAGGAACATCAAGTGTTGATGGTGAATAAAACCACTAAGTTCAAGAAAGGCAAGGGTAAGAAGAACTTCATGAAGGACGACAAGGGAGTTGCCGCGCCCGGTAAGCAAGCTGCCGGGAAGAAGCCAAAGAATGGACCCAAGCCCGAGACTGAGTGTTTTTATTGCAAGGGAAGTGGTCACTGGAAGCGGAACTACCCCAAATACTTAGCGGACAAGAAGGCCAGCATCACGAAAGGTATATGTGATATACATGTAATTGATGTGTACCTTACCAGTACTCGTAGTAGCTCCTGGGTATTTGATACCGGTGCGGTTGCTCACATTTGTAACTCAAAGCAGGAGCTACGGAATAAACGGAGACTGGCGAAGGACGAGGTGACAATGCGCGTCGGGAATGGTTCCAAGGTCGATGTGATCGCCGTCGGCACGCTACCTCTACATTTACCAACAGAGTTAGTTTTAAACCTCAATAATTGTTATTTAGTGCCAGCTTTGAGCATGAACATTGTATCAGGATCTCATTTAATACGAGATGGCTACTCATTTAAATCCGAGAATAATGGTTGTTCTATTTATATGAGAGATATGTTTTATGGTCATGCTCCGATGGTGAATGGTTTATTCTTAATGAATCTCGAGCGTAATGCTACACATATTCATAGTGTGAATACCAAAAGATGTAAGGTTGATAATGATAGTCCCACATACTTGTGGCACTGCCGCCTTGGTCACATAGGTGTCAAATGCATGAAGAAGCTCCATGCAGATGGACTTTTAGAGTCTCTTGATTATGAATCATTTGACACGTGCGAACCATGCCTCATGGGTAAAATGACCAAGACTCCGTTCTCAGGAACAATGGAGCGAGAAACCAACTTATTGGAAATCATACATACTGATGTGTGCGGTCCAATGAGTGTTGAGGCTCGCGGTGGCTATCGTTATGTTCTCACCCTCACCGATGACTTGAGTAGATATGGGTATGTCTACTTAATGAAACACAAGTCTGAGATCTTTGAAAAGTTCAAGGAATTTCAGAGTGAGGTTGAGAATCAACGTGACAAGAAAATCAAGTTTTTGTGATCAGATCGTGGGGGAGAATACTTGAGTCACGAATTTGGCACACACTTAAGAAAATGTGGAATAGTTTCACAACTCACGCCGCCTGGAACACCTCAGTGTAATGGTGTGTCCAAACGTCGTAATCGCACTCTATTGGATATGGTGGGATCTATGATGTCTCTTACCGATTTACCGCTGTCATTTTGGGGCTATGCTTTAGAGACTGCCGCATTCACTTTAAATAGGGCTCCGTCGAAATCCGTTGAGACGACACCGTATGAATTATGGTTTGGGAAGAAACCTAAGCTGTCGTTTCTAAAAGTTTGGGGATGCGATGCTTATGTCAAGAAACTTCAACCTGAAAAGCTCGAACCCAAGTCGGAAAAATGCGTCTTCATAGGATACCCTAAAGAAACTGTTGGGTATACCTTCTACCTCAGATCCAAAGGCAAGATCTTTGTTGCCAAGAATGGGTCCTTTCTAGAGAAAGAGTTTCTCTCGAAAGAAATAAGTGGGAGGAAAGTAGAACTTGATGAAGTATTACCTCTTGAACCGGTAAGTGGCGCAGCTCAAGAAAATGTTCCTGAGGTGCCTACACCGACTAGAGAGGAAGTTAATGATGATGATCATGAAACTTCAGATCAAGTTACTACTGAACTTCGTAGGTCCACGAGGACACGTTCCGCACCAGAGTGGTACGGCAACCCTGTCTTGGAAATCATGTTGTTAGACAACGGTGAACCTTCGAACTATGAAGAAGCGATGGTGGGCCCGGATTCCGACAAATGGCTGGAAGCCATGAAATCCGAGATAGGATCCATGTATGAAAACGAAGTATGGACTTTGACTGACTTGCCCGATGATCGGCGAGCCATAGAAAATAAATGGATCTTTAAGAAGAAGACAGACGCGGATGGTAATGTGACCATCTATAAAGCTCGTCTTGTCGCTAAGGGTTATCGGCAAGTTCAAGGGGTTGACTACGATGAGACTTTCTCACCCGTAGAGAAGCTGAAGTCCGTCCGAATCATGTTAGCAATTGCCGCATTCTATGATTATGAGATATGGCAAATGGACGTCAAAACGGCATTCC